>NC_138977.1:122714452-123941952 GCF_964341445.2 Mesoplodon mirus | reverse complement strand
TGGAACGTTGTGGAATTAGATGGTGGTGACGGCTGCACAACATTGGACATGTACTTAATGCTGCTAAATGTACAGTTTAAAATGATTAACTTTAGGTTATATGCATTTCACTTGAATTAAGAAAATAAATAAGGAAAATGAATAAATTGGACTGGAGTTGATGAGAGCAAGGCACCATAGTAACCACTTGCATGAGTTATCTTACAACAGGAGGTCCTGGTAAGGAACGTGGAACTAACAAGTCACCACCATCCGGAAGGATTCACGAAAGGTCAAAAGGAGAGCGGAGATGCCGGTCCACATATCCTACCAATCTCCCAGAATCCTTCTCGCTGGAATCCATCTTGGCTGAGCGATGCACGTGCCACCGGAACGACCCTGAGTCAGAGTGGTTGGCCAGAGACACCCCAGAAACTACCCCATCACCATAAAACCCGAGACTGTGAGCCACGTGGGAGAGTAGTCCTCCTGGGGTCCCTGACCCTCCTGCTCTCCCCGCCGGGCTCCCGTTCCCAATAAGGTCTCTTGTTCTGTCAGCACGTGTGTCTCCTCGGACAATTTATTTCTGAGTGTTAGACAAGAGCTCGCTCTCAGGCCCCGGACGGGGTCCCCCTTCCCGCAACACAAGGAGGAGTGGAGGAGGTGGGGGCCCTCCGACAGCACTTAGAGGTTGCTGAGCGGCGTCTGGGCTCTGATGGATTTGAGGTGCAAGGGGGCGTGGGCTGGGGATGGTCTCAGGGGGCCACTCAGCGGCGGGGCCCGGGCCGTGGCCTCGGGTGGGAGGCCAGACAGGTGGGGCTGCCCATGTGGCTCTGGGTGCCCCTCTGGGAGCTGCATCCCCTTGGGGTCAGGACTGGCTGAGCTTCAATTGTACCTTATCCCCAAGGAGAGGGGCGGGGGGTGAAATGTAGAGGGGGCCTGGGCGCACCCACCTCTCTGAGGGAACACTGCTCCCACCAGCAGCGCTCCCAGAGGACGGGCCCCCCCCCGGGAGACACAGTGGGGGCTGAGCGCCCCCAGGCCCGGGTCCGGCAAGCTGGAGCATGGCCGCAGCCTGGCTGCCCACAGTCAAGGGGCTTTGGCCCCTGCAGTGCGAGCCCAGAGACCCCCAGTGACCCAGGGGTTTGACCCTGGCAATTTAGGAGAACACAGAGGGGCCCCAGGGCTACTGTGCTGGTGGGAAACCCATAGGAAGGGCCCCAGATCAATCAGGGCCGTGGGAGCAGGGCTGTTGGCCCTCCTCCTGGCCCTGGTGGTGGGGACGCTGGGTGGGGGGGTCCTGGCGGTGGCGCTGTCCCGGTGGCGGGCAGCACGGGGCTGCCCCTCGTCCCTGTCACTGCCGGACAGGAGTGGTGCCGCGGACAGTCTCCCAGCCTCGGCCTGAAGGCTGCGTCAGGCTGGGGGGGAGCACCAGCCTGCGAACACCCCCCACAAGGACCCCAGCTCCTCATCTGACAAAGGAGGTCGGCGTCCCTCCCTGGGGCGTCCCTTCCATCGCGGGGTCAGCACGCGAGCTCTGCTTCACCGGCGCAGAGACAGGGCCTGACCTCAAGTCTGCCTGAGGACGGCGGAGCACACCTCCTGGCAGTGTGCTTCTCCGGCCCGCAACAGGGCAGACGGCGGGCACCACGGAGGTAATGGCCAGGAAGCCTTCCCGGCCTCCCGGGCCGCCTGCCGCGTCATGGAGCTCTGGCGGGAATGACTCCGGGCTGAGCTAATCGAAGCTGAAAAGGTGGAATCAGCGTGCGTCCTCTCCTTTCCCGCCTTCATCAATCCCGCTAACTGGGTTTGAGCTCTGCTTGGTGAGGGGAAATGAATATGTAAGACTTCGTGGCCTGATGGGCCGTGGGGCCGCCAGCGGGCGCTCGGGGCAGGGTAGCCGCCCGGCCCACCGATCTGCGGCCCGGGGAGGGTGCCACCCGGCTCCCGCCCCAGTCATCAATTCAATTACCGCGTGGCTGATACATATTCAGGCCCAGGGGCCAGAGGGAAGGGGGAGGCCAGACAAAGGCGTCTGTATTTATCCAATAATAAGTTTCATTTGGAGTAGGTTTGAAAACAATTCCCCGTCACATTTGTCCCTGTCAGATCACATTATTCACAAATGAAGTTCACAAAGTATCAATTCAATTTCAATGAGGCGCCACGGCAGGGCTCTGGCTGGGGCTGCGTCCCCACCGGGCCTTGGACAGCGCGGCAGTCAGAGGTAATCAAAGGCTGGCCCGCGGTAACACTTTCCATCTCACCTCTTTTGTGCACATCTGTTCCTGGATAATCCCATTTTCTACACTTCCAAATCACTGGAGACGGTGGGCAGGGGAGGGAGGGGCCGGCCCTCCTGCCCAGCTCGGCAGGCCTGGGTCCCCGCCCCAGGGTCTGCACGAGGCTCCTCCCCGGGGACCCTGGGCCCTTTGGGGCGCTGGTTAGCCTCTCACCCCCTCAGCCCTCCCCACACCCACACAGCTCAGAGGCACCAGCCCTGAGCCCGTTCAGGGACCACGTGGCAGCTCCCCAACCTGCCTCCACCCTCCTGGAGCCCCCTCTCCACCTACCTGAGGCCAGTCCCGCCCCCTCCCTGGGATGGGGGTAGCTCTCTGGCCTCGCCCTGGCCTCTGACGGGTGATGACGTCGAGGCCCTCACAGCACCTGGCAAGGCAGCCCCTCCGTGGCCCAAGGCTCTCCCCTCTGCTCTGGAGGCCCTGCCGCACCCCAGACTTCTCCCGGCCGCCGGACCGGTTCGTGCCAACATCGGGCCCGTCTGCTGCCCCTTCACCACCTCTGAGGGGGTGGGTGGCCCCTCCCCCGCAGTCTGAGCACACGGGGCTCCCCTGGGGCAGGGCGGCAGACGCCCAGTCAAGCTGGCCTTGGCTCAGAGGGGCCACATGTCAGGTCAGACTCTGCCTGTCGCATAACCCTGGGGCTGCCCCGTGCGTCGGGCTGGGCCTGCTGGGGGGATGGACACCCCCCAGCCCAGTGTGAGCGGCCACATGCTACGCCTCTGGGCCTCGGTTTCCCTGTCTGTGAAGGGACAGGTCCTTCCTGTGCTGGGCCTGGCCTGGCCTGGCCTGGGCCTCACCAAGGGAGTCCCAGGGAGCCAGAGGGGCCAGGAATCAGAGACCTGGGCAGGAGGTCAACCCCAAATCTCAAGAGCCTGGGGGCGGGGCCTCACCTGCCTGGCCTGGCCTCTGGGACTTGACGCACACCTGGGGCTGCCCAGAGGCTGAGCCTCAGCCCCAGGGACTCCTGGGGTGGGAGGGAGGGGTGCGCTGTGCCCTGGTGTAGCCGCCGTGGGCTTTAGGCATGCACTCACTGTCCGCCTGTGCTCACCTGAGCTGGGGTGTTTGTGGGAGCAGGGCAGGTGTGGGCCTGCGTGTGGGCTGTGTCTACAGGGGCCCGTGCCCGTGCAGGCGAATGTGAGCCCAGTGTGTGTGCACGTGTGCCTTTCACAGCAACCTTCACAGGCAACCTGTACACGGACGTGGCTGCAGCAGGGGGCTGAGGTCTTTGCTGTTTGGGGCGACAGGACCTGCAGGCTGGCCACCTCTTTCTGCTTTTGGTGCCTCAGACTTCAGCGCCCTCACCTCCGAGGCAGCAAGGCAGAGCTTCCTGCTCACTGACTGACGCTCCACCGGGGCCCTGGGACTGAGGCTCTGCCCCCCGTGGGCTGGGGTGTCTGGGGGGCATCACCTGTGCCCGAGGGGCCCTGCCTCCTGCTGTCTCTGCCCAGTGAGGAGGGCAAGCCTCAGAAATGGGAGAAAATCACCATTGCATCCCATTTGTTTGTCTGTGTTTTAAAATGAATCAACGATTTTTAGGACAGTTTTAGGTTCACAGCAACACCAAGCAGATGTACAGAGATTCCCATCCGCCCTCCACCTCCCCCACCGCCAGCCTCCCCGCCATCAACACCCCATCAGAGGGTACCTTTGTCATGATCAGTGAACCTCCGCTGACACGTCATCACCACCTGCAGCCTGTAGTTTACGTGAGGGTTCATGCTCTGTGTTGTGCCTTCTGGGGGTCTGGACAAACGTATGACGTGTGTCCTCCACGACAGCATCACACAGAGTAGTTTCCCTGCCCTAAAAATCCTCGGCTCTGCCTGTTCATCCCTCCCCGTGAACCACCAGCAACCATTCATCCTTTCACTATCTCCATAGCTTTACCTTTTCCAGAATGTCGTAGACTTGGAATCATACAGTGTGTACCCTTCTCCTATTGGCTTCTTTCACTCAGTCATATGCATTCAAGTTTCCTCTATGTCTTTTCATGCCCTGATAGCTCATTGCTTTTTAGTGCTGAGTAGTATTCCACTGTCTGGATGGACCACAGTTTATTTATTCACTTACCCCCTGGAGGATGTCTTGGCTGCGACTAGAGCTGCTCTAAACACTGTGTGCAGGGTTTTGTGTGGACGCGTTTTCACCTCCCCTGGGGAAGTGCCGAGGGGCGTGATTGCTGGGTCGTGTGTTTAAGAGGATGCTGAGTTTTGTCAGAAAGGGGCCTGTGTCCGGTGTCCCCGTCTGCCGAGGAGGCCAGGCCTCACCAATGGGAGAAAACTGTCATTTCACAGTGTTTTCAGCTGAGGCCACATTGTCTCTTCATTGCCTCAGTTTGGCCGCCTTGCCAGGCTATAAGCCCCCAGAGGTTCTGGGAGCCGAGCCTACCTGCCGTCGGGTGCTCTCGAGGCGGGGGCCCGGCTGAGTGGGAGTGCTTTGCCCTTGGGGAGGTTGCACTCAAGCCTGGGGGCCCAGCAGCCGGCCCCCTAGCCCAAGAGACCCACAGGCGTGGGAAGCGTGAGGAACAGGCACGTCGGGGGGCCGAGTCCTGCGCTGACCCCCCACGAGTGGCCTCAGCAGGGCCCCGTGTGTCCCACGTAGGGCGCTGTGAGTGACGTGGGGTGCAGAGGCTGGCGGGGCTGCTGGCCTGGTCCCAAAGTTAAAAGGCGACACAGTGGGGAGTTCCAGGCCTTGGTCCCGAAGGGGCAGCCTCTTTCCTGGGTGCACTATGCCCTCCCCCTGCCCTCCCCCAGGGCAGGCGGAACCGGGCTGACCCAGCGGCCTTGGCCTGGCGCTGCCCCTGCTCCCACTGTCTTGGCCGGATCGTAACTGGCATTCGGCTCTCTTGATATATTGATCCCAGGGCCAGAGCATGTTGTAAAATGAGGTGATCATAATGGGATTTAAAGTTATTACGGGTGAAGCCGCAGTAACACAGAGCGAGGGCTTGGCAGTGTCATTTACGGCTGAAAAATCGCGGCCGCGGCGGCTCCGCCAGGCCCTCGGGAAGGGGGGCTCTGGGGTTGGGACCCCTGGGGCTGAGGGCTGAGCCCACATGATCTGTGGCTCGACTTTGGTTGTCATCAATAAAAGGGCTTCTCTTCAAATCCAAGTTGCTCAGAACCTGCGGCAAAGCCAACCAGACTTGCGGGGGGCCTGCTGTGAGGACAGGCTCCAAGCACACTTGTGCACGCTGCACACTCACACGTGCACACGCGTGCACAGGCACACGCACACCCCCTCCCTGGCTCCCTTTCCCGTACCCTGGGGGTCACGCAGTGTCTCTGTCCTGCTGGGACCCCTGGCCGGCGCTGACACGTGTGTGTCCGGGTTCACACCGGGAGCGCCTCACAGGCTTGCACACGGTGTCCCTGGACACGGCCGAGCCCCCTCTGGAGGTGCTTCCTGGTGAAGGCGCCAAGAGGCGTCCCGGCACCTGGGTCCTCGACACCGTCACATGTTGTCGCCAGCACTGGGAAAAAGCCGTCTCTTTGTCACGTGCCTTCCTCTGCACCCCGCTGCGTGCCTTGACTGAGGTGCTGTGTGGGGCGCTCTGCACTGTCTGCTGTGGCACCGAGACCCTCACCAGGGGTGATGATGGAGTGGGTTGGCCCCCCGGCCTCCACTCACGTGCTGGGCCGGGGACAGGCAGTGGTGACCCCCAGGAGAGGTTACGGAAGGTCAGGTCCGGGAGGCTTCTTGGAAGAGGTGGCCCAGAGCTGGTGTCAGCACTGGCCCCGGAGGCTGGCCACCCGCACTGTGCGCCCAGCCCGGCAGCGTGTGGGGCCTGAGGCGTCCTCCTCGCGGGCAGCAGCTCCCAGCGAGGGTGTGTGCTGGAGGGTCTGGGCACGTCGGCCCCGTGTGGCTTCCTCTACTGTGTCCTGACAGGTGGCAGGGGTGGGGAGAGGCTGGCAGGCCCCCAGTGCCCAGCGCCTCCGGGCCCGGGGACACCCAGAACCCGGCAGCTGCCCGTGTGCCAGCTGGGTCAGCAGCTCTCCCAGCCTGTACATCAGCCGGACACCAGGAACACGGAGATGTATCGAATTCAGCTCAACAGCCCAGGCGTGAATGCCCGGCCTTTAAAGAGAAACTTATCTGTAATTAAAATCATGCACAAGTTTTAGAAAGAGGCTGTTTACAACTGGGAAGAAAGCTGATTGTGAAAATGAATAGGCTTCCATTGGGGCTGGAGTGTTTAATTCAGAAATAAATCCCCCCACAGAGGCGCTTTGCCTTGGCTCTTTTCCCCGGTGCTCTCGGGGGGCTGCCGGCCGCGCCGTCGTTGGCGCCGTCCTTATCAAGCGCGATCTTGCACACGGGGCCGGGCTGCGGGCTCCCGGGTGGCTGGAGAACTCGCTGCAAATCCTGCTCCTCTGCTTGTGAGCAATAAATTAGCCCAGTTAAAATCAGCAGGACAGGCTTTTTCAAAGTTTATGTTTCCGTGTAAGCAGATGGTGGCTTCGGCGTGTGTGAAGCAGGTGGCATCAATCACCAGCGTTGGAATTTAGGGGACAGTGATGCTAGTCCTCTTGGAGGAGCCACCACCCGGACCTGGTAGCAGAAGAACGTGATTTACGCCGGCCGGGGGCTGCCCCCGCCTCCACTCGGGAGGATTGTGGCCTCGGGCCTGTTAATTGGCAGAGTGGCTGGTGGATAATTTGGGGCCACCTGCACGTGGACCTGACCACCACTGTGTCTGCCTAGTTTTCTCCACAGCTCTTGCTCTGGTGCATGGTACTGCAGACGGAATCAAACAATTTCTGGGTATTGATTGCAATTAAGAGCATGAATTTGAGGGAATTCCCTGGTGGTCCAGTGGTTAGGGCTCCACGCTTTCACTGCCAAGGGCCGGGTTTGATCCCTGGTTGGGGAGCTAAGATCCTACAAGCCGTGTGGTGAAGTCAAAAAAAAAAGAAGAGTATAAATTTGAACTGGAAGGTTCAGGGCTTCTGGGCAGTAGCCCTCTCCCTCCCGTGCCCTGTGAGAACCTCCCTTGACTGGAGATGGGCCTGAGACCATCCCCAATGATGGCACCAAGGACTCCTGGGACAGCAGCCTGCACGGGGCTTTTGCTTCTCAATGAATTTACTTAAACTCAGAGCCACCCGCGTGAAGTAAGAAGAGGCCCCTGCAAGCCAATGTTCCTGACCTGCCCAGCCACCCTGCCCACCGACCCCTGCACCCACCACAGGCAGGGTGGCCTGGGGGTGGGTGCCACCGTGGGACATAGGCATCACTATCCCATGGAGCCCTCACTCCAGGTCCACATCCTGTGCAGGGAATCTCATCCCTCATCTGGGGACACGCAGGCTCGTGCACACAACCAGGGGACATCGGGGACCTCGCAGCCTGGGAGGAGCATGTGGGTGTGGTGGCCACATGGGACACAGCGCATGTCCCCTTGGGGTAGTTGGCAGGGCCTGATGAGGTGGGGCGGTGGCAACGTGAGGGTGCTGTGCGAGCTTCCACACAACAGCCTCACCCTGCTGCTCCGTTGGGCACACAGGCAGGACCAGGACCTGGACCGGAATCTGGACCAGGACCTGGATGGACCTCGCTTTGCCTGCCCTGGCGCTCAGACCCCTTAGGACGGCCACTTTGGGGCAGACCCCCTCAAGGCCAGTGCCCCGTCTTCCCACGCTCTCCATGATGTCACGCCCTGACCCCATGCAGAGTGAGCCACCCAGGTGGGCACCGGGCCTGAAGCCCACCCCCCCAAACCCCATGCAGGTCTAGCGGGAGGCGGTTTCTTGTCGAGCATATGGCCTCTCACCAGTTATGACAGTCAGGCTCCAGGTTTCGGGGGCCCCTTTGGCGCATCCCTGTATCCACGGGTGTGTCCCCACTCTCACCCCTGCCCACCCCCAAGCCTGGTGCAGAAGCTTCCTCCTGCTTCAAAGGCAGGATCTGGGTGATGCTGATGCTCTGGGTCACCCGTGGCTGCCGGGACAGAGCGGAAGGCAGTGCCCGCGAGGTGGGTCCTTCCCTGATTTGCTGGGGGGCAGGGTCCGGGTGACGGGATCCTATGGCTGGAGAGGGTGGTGTGGAGGGGGGCCACCCTTAGAACCTGGGCGGGCTAACCTGCACCCCACTGACTCGGGGCAGCCCCCCACCCCCTCTGGTCCCTGCTCCTCCGGCCCGTGGCTGTCTTAGAGAAGCCTCTTCTCCTCTGGGGTCCTGCTGAGCCCAGAACCCCATTTTACCCCTCGCTCAGCCGTCACAGTCCTCCCGTCCCCCCAAGAGGACTCAGCAAAGGTTGGTTGAAGGTGGTAATGATTTCTTGGATATGACATCAAAAGCACAGGCAAGGGAAAAAACCAGATAAATTAGACTTAATCAAAATTAAAAACTTGTGCACTAAAGGACACTATCAAGGTAGTGAAAAGGCAGCCCAGAGAATGGGAGAGAGTATTTGCAAATCATATATCTGATAAGAGTTTAATATCCCAAATATATAGAGAACTCCTAAAACTCCACAACAAAAAATTAACCCATTTAAAAATGGGAAAAGGGACTTCCCTGGTGGCACAGTGGTTAAGACTCTGCACTCCCAATGCAGGGGACCCAGGTTTGATCCCTGGTCAGGGAACTATATCTCACACACGTGCCACAACTAAGGAGCCCATGAGCCACAACTAAGGAGCCTGCTTGCTGCAACTAAGACCTGGCGCAACCAAATAAATAAATAAATAAATATTATTTTTAAAACCGGGGAAAGGACTTGAGCAAACATTTCTTCGGAGATGACACTGCTGATGTCCAGAGTGGGTCCTCTCCTCAACTTCAGGGCTGTGTGGGGAGGGGGGAAGACGGAACAAGCAGCAAGCTCCCCACACTAGCGGGACAAGGGAAAGACTTTGAATTAGTAGGTTAGATAATAATATTTTGTTGTTATGTTGATTTCCTGATTTTGATGGTTAATATTGTGGTTACATAAGAGAATGTCCTTGTTTTTAGGAAGTTCATACTGAAGTATTTAGAGGGTCAGCATGTCCAAAATATATATGTATGTGTATATATATATATATATATATAGAGAGAGAGAGAGAGAGAGAGAGAGAGAGAAAGGGTGGGAGAGAGAGAGATAGAGAGAGAAGGCACACATGCAAAGTTGCATCCTGGGTGAAATTAATAAAAATAAAAATACTTAAAGCTAGTCATGGTTTTTGTTTTTGTTTTTGTTTTGGCTGTGCTGTGTGGCTTGTGGGATCTCAGTTCCCCGATCAGGGATTGAACCTGGGCCATGGCAGTGAAAGTGCCAAGTCTTAACCACTAGGCCACCAAGAAACTTACTAGTCATGTTTTAAAATGATATTTTCAATAGGTGGTGAGTGCTGGGTAACGGATATCCATATGGAATAAAACAAAAATTGATACCATACAAAAAGTATCTTCATGGTCTCAGGGTAAGAAAATATGTCTTAAGTGGTACAACATAATGTACTAACCATTAAAAATTCTAGAAATTCAGAGGTTTTATTCATCAAAAACACCACCCAGGGGCTTCCCTGGTGGCGTAGTGGTTGACAGTCTGCCTGCCGATGCAGGGGACACAGGTTCGTGCCCCGGTCTGGGAAGATCCCACATGCCGCGGAGCGGCTGGGCCCAGGAGCCATGGCCGCTGAGCCTGCGCGTCCGGAGCCTGTGCTCCACAACGGGAGAGTCCACAACAGTGAGAGGCCCGCGTACTGAAAAAGAAAAAAAACAAAAAACAAAAAAATACCACCCAGACTGTGGGGGAAGGTATTTGCACAGGTGGTCATTGAAGGGCTTATATTATCACAACACAAAGAGTTGCTTCAAACTTACAAGAAAACTTGAATAGGCATGGCACGAAGAGGACCCCCATGACCAACTCATAAACGCAGGAGAAGGTGCTGGGCATCATTTGTAAGCTGGAACAGCACATCAAAACCACAATGAGATGGGACTGCACACCACCTGGCAGCTGAGAAGGAAAAGACAGAAAATACCAGGGCACCAGGGGAGACTAGGATGTGGCAGGAATGTGCTGGGAAATGTTTAATGACCCATCCTCCAGGGAAAAGGAGCCCTGACCTGCTGTGTTGGCAGCTTCCGTGGTGTAAATATTCCCACATGGCTGATTTCAAGCCACCCATGTGACATCACTAATGTTGGGCTGGGAGGAGATGTGTACAACGAGTTCTGAGAGGCTCTGTGCACTGGTCCAGCCACCACTTCAGAGCCACCAGGACTCCTACACACTGCTGGCGGCCATGTAGCTTGGTACAAGCATGTTGGAAAATGATTGGGTGATATTGACAAAACTGAAACAGTTGGCCCTCCCAGCACTTCCCCCCAAGGTGCATCACCAAACAGAAACACACACCTATGTTCACAAAAAGACGTGTGCAAGAATGTTCTTAGCAGTGCTGTCTGGAATAGCACCAAACTAGAAATACCCAGGTGGCCAGCAACAGTAGGATGGAAAATTGTTCATGGAATAGTCACACAAGGAAATATTTTACACATGAGATGAATGACCCACTGCCACACACAGCACCACGAATGAGCTTCCTACTCACTGCATGTTCCTCTGTATGAAGTTCCAAACAAGCTAAGTGAATTGTGGAGTTAGGAGCCAGGATACTGGTTACCTGTGGGGAGAACAGAAGTGCCTGGGAGGTGACACCAGGTGGGCTGGTGACATTCTATTTCTTGACCTGGAGGTGGATATGTGGATTTCATTTTGTGACAATTGAGAGGTACATTCATACTTTATGCATTTTAAAAACTATAGTTTAATTTTAAAGTGTTTGAAAAATCATGAAGATTTCTATACTCTAACAATGAATAATCCAAAAAGGAAATTAAGACAACATTTCCATTTATAATAGCACCAAAAGGAATAAAACATGTAGGAGTAAACTTAATCAAGGAGGTAAAAGATTTACACTTTGAAAACAACAAAACATTGCTGCAAGAAATTAAGGAAGGCATAACAAATGGGAAGACATCCCATGTTCATGGATTGGAAGATTTAATATCGTTAAGATAACAGTACTACCAAAATTGATCTACAGATTTAATGCAATCCCTATCAAAATCTCAACAAGACTTTTTTTTTTGCCTGTTAAAATGGTGGTTTCGAGAACAAAGAGTGATGGCTTCTCAAAAAGATCAACCATTCACAATTTGTGGTTCCCCAAACAGCTCATTTTATTATTAAATGAATAGAAGCATGCTAACAATGATCATTTTTTTCCCAGGGCCAAAGAAAAATAAACTTACAACGTAATAAAATAAGTTGAAACAATAACTTCTCTGAAAACTCTGGGACATACAGTAACTTTTAGCATACCACAGAGAATGTAAAGCTTTAATATGTAACTTTTTGTTGTTACATCTTCCCAAACTACTTGTCACTGCTTCTTCCTATCTTCCATCCCTATCACAAATGTTACGCAAAGTATCAACAAGACTTTTTGCAGAAATAGGAAATTTAATCCTGAAATTCATATGGAACCTCAAAGGACCCCAAATACTCAAAATCTTGAAAAAGGGGAACTTCCCTGGTGGCGCAGTGGTTGAGAATCTACCTGCCAGTGCAGGAGACACGGGTTTGATCTCTGGTCCAGGAAGATCCCACATGCCATGGAACAACAAAGCCCATGCACCACAACTACTGAGCCTGTGCTCTAGAGCCCGTGAACAACAACTACTGAGCCCACGTGCCACAACTACTGAAGCCCATGTGCCTAGATCCTGTGCTCCACAACAAGAGAAACCACCGCAATGAGGAGCCCATGCACCACAATGAAGTATAGCCCTTGCTCGCCACAACTAGAGAAAGCCTGTGTGCAGCATCAAAGACCCAATGCAGCTAAAAAACAAACAAACAAACATGAAAAAGATGGTGTCCCCTTAAAAAAAATACTCAGAAATGATCAACAGTATTTGGGGAAATTAAAAAAAAAAATCTTGAAAGAGAAAAACAAAGTTTGAGGACTCACAGTTCCTGATTTCAAAACTTACTACAAAGCTACAGTGATCAAAACAGTGTGGCACTGGCATAAAGACTGACATATAGACCAATGGAA
The DNA here is from genome assembly GCF_964341445.2 of Mesoplodon mirus. Taxonomy (NCBI): domain Eukaryota; kingdom Metazoa; phylum Chordata; class Mammalia; order Artiodactyla; family Ziphiidae; genus Mesoplodon; species Mesoplodon mirus. The sequence goes on along the minus strand of NC_138977.1, from coordinate 123,929,612 downwards.
TACACTCAAGAGCCCAGAAGTAAACCCTCACACATATGGTCAGATGATTTTCAACAGGGGTGCCAAGACCATTTGATGGGGGAAAGGAAAGGACAGTCTTTTCAAAAGATGGTGCTGGGAAAACTGGATATACATATGCAAATTGGACCCTTACCTCACACCATATACAAAAATTAACTTGAAATGGATCAAGGACCTAAAGTAAGAACTAAAATTATGAAACTGTTAGAAGGGAACATAGGGGAAAACTTTATGACTTTGGATTTGGTGATGATTTCTCGGATATGACACCAAAACACATGCAATGAAAAAATAAACTGGACTTAATCAAAATTAAAACTTTTGTGCATCAAAGGATGTTATCAAGAGAGTGAAAAGGCCACCCTCAGAATGGGAGAAAATATTTGCAAATCATTTATCAGATAAGGGATTAATAACCAGGATATACAGAGAACTCCTAAAACTCCACAACAAAAACAACAAACAAAGTAAAACAACCCAATTAAAAATGGGCAAAGGACTTGAATAGACATTTCTCCAGAGAAGATGTATGAATTGCCAACAATCACATGAAAAAGTGTTCAACATCACTAATTGTCAGGGAAATACAAATCAAAGACACAATGAGATACCACCTCATACGCATTAGGCAACTATTAAAACAAAAACAAAAAACAGAAAAGAGCAAGTGTTGGCCAGGATGTGGAGAAACTTGAACCGTGTGCACTGTCGGTGGGAAAGTATTAAATGGTGCAGCTGCTGGAGAACAGTATGGAGGTTCCTCAAGAACTTAAACAGAGAATTACCATAGGATCCAGTAATTCCATTTCTGGGTACACACCCAAAAGAACTGAAAGCAGGGATATACTTGTACACTCATATTTACAGTAACATTATTCACAATAGCTAAGACGTGGAAGCAACCCAGTGTCTGTGTGAATGTTATCCATCCACACGGTGGGATACAGTGACATAAGTCAGTCACAAAAGGACAAATACTGTATGACTCCACTTATATGAGGTCCCTAGAGGAGTCAAATCCATAGAGACAGAAAGTAGAGCAGTGGGGGCCAGGGGCTGGGGCGAGGGGGGAAACTGAACAGTTGTTTAAAGGGGACAGAGTTTCAGATTCACAAGATGAAAAAAGTTCTGGGGGTGGGTGGTGGTGACAGCTGCACAGCAATGTAAGTGTGTTTAGTACCACCGAACTGTCACTTTAAAATGTTAAGAGGATACATTTTATGTTGTGTGTTTTACTGCAATAAAGAAATCCGAAAAAAAAGTCGTGAAGAGGTTGGATCAGTCTGGGTCCAATCAGGAGATAGAAACCACACAGGGTCAAACAGGGAAGTTTGATGTGAAGAATTATTCATGATGAAAAAGGATTAACTGTAAGAGCAAGGGCTCCGGTCCCCTCCGGCTGAGGGAGCATCCCACCTCCTGGGGGAAGGGCTCCTCGGAGCTGGCCTTCAGTCTCAGGGCCACAGCAGGCACGGAGGGCCCCAGTGTGCACAGGCACGAGGCCGTCGGGCGCCCGACTCCATCCGTGTTGAGGGGGCGGGAGGAAACACCACACGTGTGTCCCCTACACGCGTGTGGCAGGGAAGGGGACCAGCTCAGGGTCAGCTCCTGGACGGGCCGGTGAGGACGACGGGCTGCTGCCCCGTGGGGCCCAGACGCCAGAAAGTTGGTCCTGCGTCTCCACCTTGGTGGCCCCTCTATATTGGGGGCGCCCTGTCAGCCTCACGGCCGTGTCTTACATAGGAAGAGTAAAATTATTCTTTCGGTCTGTCTTCAGCAGTTCGAGAAATCTTGTGAAATGTGAATTTGAAGAAAACGAGGGTGAAGATGAGGATGTCCACCTTCTGGGCCCCAGGAGGCGAGTCTGGGACGGATGGCCGAGCCAGACGAGAGCGCTGTGGCCACGGAGAGCCAGAGGGAGCTGCTCTCGTGGGAGGATGGGTCCTGGCTGTGCAGAGAACAGCAGGGAGAGGGCGGGGGTGGGGCAGCGACCCCTTCCTAACCTCCTGGCCCCAGGGGGCGCAGCTGGTGTGTGCAGGCCCGTGGCCACCATGGAAGCCAGCCTCCCAGTGCTGGAAACGGCAGACGATGTCAACGTCCCTGCCTTGTGTGGGTGAGCCCAGCACGGCCAAGGGCCCTCCCTGCTGGTGCAGGAGGGGCTGGCCCCCAAGAGATTGCTTGGGGACACAACTAATTAAAACTCTGGTGGGAAGATGCCCAGATCAGCCCCTGGGCATTGATGGTCTGCTGGTGGACAGGGTGCTTGGCAGAGGGGAGACCGGCACGGCGTCCCGTGGGGAGGGTTGCTGGCCGTCCATCACTGGGCAGCTGACCACACCCAGCCAGCGCTGCCCTCCACTGGGACTCCAGGTGACCTTGTAGCTGCTGGTCTGGGTGGGAGACTCCAGAATCTGGGGGCACCAGGCTGGCCTGTCTGCTCCAGGTCCCCGGAGTCCAGCCCTTGGGTCTCCTCTCACACCACCCACACCAGTCTCCTGCCCAGCCTTGTCCTCCCGGCTGCCCCACCGCTGGACACTCACCTGTCACACTGTCCCCTTGTCCATCCTTCGGTCCCCTCATCCCCCTCACCCCCTCCCTGCCCCCGCCGTGATTCTATTGCCAAATCCCACCTGCCTCCCAGTGCCCTGCTGTCGCTCCCTCCACCAGGAAGCCCTCCTGGGGGTCTCCAGCGCCACCCTGAGCACCTCCTCTCTCAGCCTCACTGCGCTCAGAATAGAGGGGAAGCTCCCGCGTGTCTGAGTGATGCTAAGAAATGGTTGAATCAGATCCCCGAGACTTTGGCTCCTTACAGGAAGCATAAGTGGGCCTTGACGTCGCGGCAGAGTTGGGGGACTTCCAGCCTCGAGTCCAGGCTCAGATGGGGGCGGGGTGCACAGAGTCTGGCTTGTCCCGGCAGCACCTGGGCCCAGACCCTTAGAGGCAGGGGTTGGCACAGTGCTTCCCCAGAGCTCCTGAGATCCCCGCCCAGGGATGTGAGCAGGTGCGGGGCTGGGGCTGCCTGCAGATGGCTCTGTGGACTGACCGTGGGCGGCCGTGGGCAGTTCTGCCTGGAGAGGAGGTGCCTCCCACTGAGTCAGGAAAGGGGAGAACGTGCATCTTCCCCTCCTCATTGTGAAGTCCAGGAACGTGGCAGCGGTGCTCAGGGTCTCCACCAGGACCAGGGTTCCCTGAGGGTCTGGGGGACAGCTGGGGGTGATGGTGTTGCCACAGACGCCAGACCTGTGGGTGGCTGGACCCTGGGCCCGTGGTACCTGCGCCTCAGGGTGGGCCTGGCACCGGCGCTCAACTCGGGGGCTGACTCTCGGGGTCCAGAGCTCCCAGCATGCCTCGCCTGGTGCCCGTGTCCACTCCCACCACCGCCCTGAAGCAGCAGAGCCTGGGTCTTCTTCCACCCGGGTGCCCGGGGCTCATTTGGGTTCTCGTCTGCACACAGTAGGGGTTCAGTGTGGCCCCAGCCCTCGGGGGGATGTTCTGGGACTGGTGTTGGACCCGTGTTAACTTTTAATTCCAAGTCTCCAGGCAAAGCACAATGGACTTTTGACATACAAATATTAAAAATTAAATTTCCCGAGTTCATTATCTGATAATTAGAACTAAATAACATCTTAACTGAGAGGCTAGCCCCACACAGATCAAGTCAGCTCCATTTAAGATTCCATTAGACCAGTGTCGGAGCCGTAAGTAATGGACCATAAAATTTAATTTGGAAATGATCTCACGCGGTGATGGAGCGATAGCACTCACAAAGGAGCTGCGGCCCCCGTGGCTGGGCTCGTGAGCGGCGGAATTCAAAGGGACCCGCCCCCGCGGCCCAGAAGAACATGTGTTCAGCGCTTTCTCCTTCCTCGGGCCCTGCGGTATTTAAAAGTCAGAATTGACCAGTGTAGCTCCGTGTAATTACAAAGATCCCCTTATCAGAGTCTATTTGCAGGCGCAGGAAGAAAAGGCCTGTGCTGGCGTCTTGCGGCTCATTTACATGCGCGGGAATCCGCACCTTAATCATGGCGGATTCAATTGCACTTGGGCGGTCCCACCTCCCGGGCCTCATCAGGCAGGCCTGGCGGTGGGCCTTCAGCGGGCCTTGTGCACCTGCCTGTCCGGAAGGAGGGCTACCCCCGCCCCCTGGGGCCCCCGCGGCTCCCACAGGAGAGGGTGAGAGTGGCCAGATTTGTCCAGCATCCCGTGGACCCATGACAGCTATGCCTCATGGGACCCAGGCACGGAGATCTCGGCTGACCCGCCCTGTCCTCCTGGCCATCAAATCCCAGGATGCGGGGTCAGCGGGCCAGAGACCTGCCCTCCTCCCCGGGCATCTGCTTGGCCTCCCATTTCACCAGAAACGTCATCAGGCCGTCCAGCCTCTGCCAGCACCGCCTGCAATCACCAGACCCCAGCTCTCAGCTCTGCGTTAAAGCTGTGTCCGGCAGAACCTTCTAGAAGGCCCCTCTAGGAGTGTAGAGGAATGCTCCAGGAGCCGGGGCACCCCTTAGGCCCTGAGGGATCCAGGCTGCATCAGGTCCGGCCTAGTCTCATCAAGGACTGACCACAGAGCAGACACGAGCCTCAAGACACCAAGAGCCCTGTTGGTGGGACACACAAAATGGTGACCCCCTGCTCACACACGGAGCCTGACCCCAACCCCGCTGAAAAGCTGGAGGCATCCCTCATCCACTGACCCCTCCCGTCACAGCCAGGCGTGTGGCTGTTCCTGTGCCATCCGTGCCAGCTTCTGGGAGCCACAGGGCAGAACCATGGGCAGGGCCGTGGGGCTGGTAGAGGATGCGGGTGTTTCCAAGGAGGCCACTGTGCCCTTCTGGTAGAAGCCTCGGCCCTGCAGGGCTGTCCAGCGGCCTCGGGGCACACGCACCACCAAGAATGACCGGGGCCATGGCTCCCCAGCCCTGAGCGCAGGGCTCACACTGCTCTGTGGTCCTGATGGCTGGCTCTCCATTCTGCTGGAACCCATCCTGGAACTGGATGGCTGCTCAGCTCTGAGGACCCCAAACTCACCAGCGAACCCCCTCCTTTCACGGGGCCGGGCCTCCTCTGCCCCACCACCCCCAGCAGGCACCCTGGCAGCAGGAAGCAGGCAGGTCTGCAGGCCTGGGCCTCCAGCTCGGTGGCCCCTGACGGCTGTGACCTTGGGGCTTCACTTCCTCTCTGCACAGGCAGCCGGGTCAGGCTCCACCTCTGCAGGTGAAATGGGGTGTCTTTGTAAAAGCCCCTGGGCCGGGGTCTACCCAGGGCTGCCCCTCCTGCCGTCCCTCCCAGTCCTTCTGGCCTCTGTTCTCAACTTCGACACTAGTGCAGCCTCCATGCCCAACCCACCGCCTCCGCGCTCTCCCGCCCAAATGCTCCCTGTGGCCGAGGCGAGAGCCAGCGGCCGGCCCGGGCACTGAGACCAGAGAGGAGTCCTCAGGCCTGGCTCCGAGCACACTCCCTCCAGCTCGTTCTAGCATCCGGGGAGCTGCCTCTGATCCCAGAAACCAGGCCAACATGGGATGAGTCGTGTCCCCAGCAGCCCAGGCGGTGGTGAGAAGGGGTGATGGGGAGTCAGTGAGGTTTCCAGATGCCCAAAAGTGCTGGCTGGCAGCCTGGGGGCAGGTGGGCAGCTTACAGCTACGGGCTGCGCGGAGAGGACGGGGCTGTGGCCGGGCTCACGCCTTGGGGCCCCACCAGGGCCGGAGCAGTGGAGATGAAGGAGGCCGAGGACCCTCCCTCTGCTCCCCTTGCCCTCACCAGGCGTGGCCGCAGTTCCCAGCAGAAGCCCCCACCGTCAGGCCCAGAAAGCGTCTGAAATTAATTCTTGTTCCCGAGGCGGGCGCAGGTGACCCGCCGTGTATGCGGCCTCGCGGGCTGTCGCGGAGCAGCCGCCTCTGCGTCTTATCTCGCGAGCAGCCTCATTTGTTACTTCTCGATGAATACACCCACTCCCATTATTTCTGTAATTCTTGGCAATAACAGCCCTTCCCCTAATGAAACCTGCATTATTGGAAGGTTGCCATCCTGACCCAGTGGAGATTAGCTGTGTACTGTGTTATTGCTACATATGTAATTGTATAATTGATTTTAAAATTTACTTTTGTGTCCTCACATCATAAAGTAAACAGCCCATTAGGGGGAGAAATATAATTAATATATCTCTAACCGTTTCTACCTCGGGGAGAAGGGCACTGGGGAGGGATCCTCTGGGCTGGGAGTAGGGGAATGTTCTGCATGGGCCACCCCTCTCTCCCCTTTGGGGGGGGTCCCTCCCAGGGTTGTCTTCCAGGCAGACCTGGGGCTTGAGGGTGTCTTGCGGCCCGGGGGTGTCTACATCAGGTGGGTGGGGGAGGGCTGGGCACCCGGGCCACCTTCCAGCCCGAAGAGGCCTCCAGAGAGGGATGGGAGCCACACCTTCTGCTGGCGGGCAGGTGGGCCGCGCCCCACAGTCGGCAGTCCCCCAGTCCCCAGCCCAGGGCCCAGCGGCCCTGCCCCCTGCTGAGCTCCAGCCTGGGCCACCTCTGCGGCCCTGTGCTCTGGCCGACCCAGCTGCCTGGGGGGGCGGGGGGGTGGGGGAGGGGGCCTCGTGGGAGGCTGCTCCCCCGCCCCTTGCCCGCCCATCCCACCTCCATCTCTCCCGACCCCGGTCTCTGCTTCACGGTCTCCGCACAGCTCCACGGAGCCCCCAGCTTGCCTGCTCACCCCCTGCCCACCGGACCCTGCACTCCGTGTGGAAGGGGCGCAGGCGCAGACTGAGACTGATCCCCTCCCGCCTTCGTGGTGAGCCCAGGTGAGGAGGTGCCTGAGGGCTGGACCGCAGCCAGCACGCGGCACGCGGCAGCTGGAGTGTCACATGGGGGCGACAGTGGGGAGGGGCCGGCGGGCTCGAAGCTGAGGCCCTCACGCCATCACCCTGCTCCCTTTGGAGCCCAATTTCATTCTTTTCTGAAACAGCTCTATTGAAATACAGCTCACATACCACTTAAAGTGTACAAGTCAATTTTTTTTTTTTTTTAATTTTTTTTTTTTTTTGCGGTATGCGGGCCTCTCACTGTTGTGGCCTCTCCCGTTGCGGAGCACAGGCTCCGGATGCGCAGGCCCAGCGGCCATGGCTCACGGGCCCAGCCGCTCCGCGGCATATGGGATCCTCCCAGACCGGGGCACGAACCCGTATCCCCTGCATCGGCAGGCGGACTCTCAACCACTGCGCCACCAGGGAGGCCCCCAATTTTTTTTTAGTATTAATATATGCTGACATGCAACGGTCACTACAGTCAATTCTAGAACATTCTCAGCACCCCATACCCCTGTGCCCTTCAGCTCCACCCCAGCCAGGCCACCACTCATCTACCCTCTGTGCTACAGACTGCTCGTCTGGACATTCCGGGCTGCGTGGGTGCTTTTGAGCTAGTTCACGTCCCTCAACACAACGTCCTCAAGGCTCGTCCGTGTTGTCACACGCGTCTCAGTTTCATTCCAAGGAAAGACTGCATAGTAGTCAGTGTATAATTGACCACGTTCCGTTTGTCCATCATCTGCCCATGGATGTCGGGCTGGTTTCCACCTTCAGCTGTCACTGCAGCTCCCCGACGTCTGCGGGCACCAGGGTGGCACACGCACAGGTGCACACATGTGCCTGCCCTGCCTGGATGTATGTGGATGCCCGTGTGGATGTGCACACACAGGCTGGGCCCAGGGCCAGGCCCAAGCTGGAGCTGGGGACAGAGAGGACACAGATCTGACCCCTGCCCTCTCGTGCTGGGGTTGCAGGAGCACAGCTGAGGTGTCTCAGCCTCGGGCTCTTGGGGACAGCTTCCCAGCCACAGGTGAACTGATGGGATGGGGTGCTGGGCACTGCCCAGAATGCTGGCCTTGATGCACACAGGCCCCGGGCAGTCAGCGAGGTGGCGAGCACGAGATAGGAGCCTGGCCTGCTTTGCATCCCGGGTGCAGCCTCCGTGCAGAAAGTGAACCTATAAAGGGCACCATTCGACCTTCATAAAGCTCTGCCTGGCTGGCGCCTCCTGGGGCACCCACCCTAGCTGCCCCGGTGGGCTTGATGGAGCAGGTGTGCGTTCTACACCAAGAGACCTGGGTGACCTCAGACAAGCGTTCAGGTCCCTCTGGTGTGAACAAGCCCAAGAGATAATGACCTCCGGGGTCAGCCCTGATGACTGATCGGGTCACTGGGGCTTGGGGCTCGTGTTTAAGGAGCTGGCTCATCCCACAGGAGTGAGGGAGGGAGGGGTCCGTGAGCGGATCCCGTGGACGGGGCAGGAAACAAGTTTCATTACAGCCACTTGTACTAAAGGGAAAAGTCAGTGAACCAGTGACAGGCAGTGGTGTCCCTGGCGACCCAGGCTGGCGCTCGGAAGGGGGTGGCAAGGTTGGGACCCCAATCGCCCAGTGGGGGCGTATCTCCCCAGGGCCACCAAGGTGCGGGCTTGTCCTGGGGGCACCTCTGCCTAGATGCCCAGGACACCTCTCCGTAGGGCCGAAGAGCCCCGACACCTGCGTGGTTCCCCCACGGCTGTGCCAGCCACTGCTCAGGCCCCGACTCTTCCATAGATAGGGAAGGCCCTGCCCTGGCCCTGCTCCAGGGTCGTGGCCACCATCTGGGACTGCGTGGCACTGGACAAAAAGTGGCCCTGCTGCCCTTGGGTGGAAGATGCCGGCTCCCTCCCACTCCCAGCTGCTCCGAGTAGGGGTGGGGGGCCTGGGGCTTGGGGAGGGGCCAGCACAGACCCCAGAAACAGTGGATCTCAACCTCACACGCCTCGTACCCCACCCAGCCTCCCCATGCCACAGGGTTTGGGTCGTCCAAGATCACCCCAGGTGACCCAGTCCCCTGCCTCAGCCACCCGGCCCCCTGGCAGGGAGGAGCCAGCCCGTCCCTTTCCTTGTGCAGGCCAAGCTGTCACTGGCTCCAGGGAGCGGATTCATCAGATAACCCTGTAAATCACACATCAAAACACTGTTTTTCAAGGAGGCCTCTTCAGAGAGAGAGTGTTTCCTCAGCCTGGTTAAGACGCATGTAACAAAATATATGTAAGAAAGTGGGCTACTTAATCATGGAGATGAAGAGCCACCGCGAGAGATTGTTCTGCTTAAAAAATGTGGTGGTGACTTGCAAATATGTTTTTAGAAGCAATTTTATTACAAACTGTCCCATCGGGCAGCGCCTGTGAAATTATGGGATGCCACGTTCATTCCTCAGAGGCTGGCTGCAGCGGGAGAGTGTTGGGGGGAATTTATACCGTGGAGCTGGCGGGGGGTGGGGTGGGCCAGGGGACGGGGAGGGCCCCCACTGCGTCCAGGGCCCTTCCCAGGCAGGAGCCAGGCGAGGGCTGACCTGTGGTCTGGGCCACCAACCGCTCCTCCCAGCTGCTGCCCAGAGGGGCCCCGTGGGCCAGGAAACGCTGCCCACACATGCAGAGACCACACGGGCTGTCGGGAGGTCTGGGTCAGGGTGTCCACCGCAAGCTGCCCTGGGGACTCCGGGGGCCTCAGCCCTCCCTCCCCACAGCGGGCACTAAGGTTCTGGTTTTATGCAGAATAAAAGGAGAGGGACGGCTGTCTACAGCTCCTGGAACATGGCAGAGGGACTGGGGCCCAAGCGGCCACAAGAACCCAGGTGCCTGTTCCTCTTCACAAGGAAGGCACAAGACCCAGGCTCCACAGACACTGCCTGGCCTCCCGCTTGGAGGGGCCTGAAGCCAGAAGACGCCCTCCCGGCTCCTGCTTGGTGGTCTCACTGCCACTGCGGCAGGAGGCCTCTGAGACAGCCCTGATCCCCTCCCCGTGCTCACGCCCTGCGGATCCCTCTCCTTGGGTTAGACCTGGTGACTTGCTTCCATGGGACGTGGTAGGAGGGGTGGGTGTCTCGTCTGAGATGAGGTGATGGAAAGACAGTGGCTCCCGTCTCGGCTGCTTGTGTGCTCTCCCTCCCTCCCTTCTCCTCCCACCCCCGTCTCTCTCACGCTGGTTCCAGGGGAGGCCACCTGCCGGTGTATCCACGCTGGCAGCCCGGAGAGAAGCCCAAAGTGGGGGCTGGCAGGCAGTGAGGACCCACCAAGCCTGGGAGCCACCTTAGGAACAAATCCACTGCCAGTCAAGCTTTGAGATGCCTGCAGTCCTGGCTGCCAAGTTGATTGCAGCCCCATGAGAGGCTCTGAGCTAAACCACCCAACCAGAACCACCCAACTAAGTCATTCTCAGACTTCTGACTCTCAGGAACTCTGTGAGACAATGAATGCTTGTTGTCCTCTGCCACCACCACCATCATCATCACCACCGTCATCATCACTATCATCACCATTATGACCATCGTCATCCCACCACCAACACCATCACCACCACCACCATCATCATCACCACCGTCATCATCACTATCATCGCCATTATGACCATCGTCATCCCACCACCAACACCATCACCACCACCACCATCATCATCACCACCGTCATCATCACTATCATCACCATTATGACCATCGTCATCCCACCACCAACACCATCACCACCACCACCATCATCATCACCACCGTCATCATCACTATCATCGCCATTATGACCATCACCATCCCCACCACCAACACCATCACCACCATCATTATCACCACCACCACCACCACCGTCACCATCATCATCATCATCACCCTCATCATCACCATCATTTCTTTCTGGCCCATAGCATTTTTCACAGCTGTCCTCTGAATCAGAATAGCCCCACGAGATGAGAACACTGGGATGCAGCTGTAGAGCCACTTGCTCAGGGCTACCTATCTGACAGGTGGCAAAGGCTAGGCTGGTGGCCATGTCTAACTTTAGCTGCAAGCTGAGTCTGTCTTTAAGACTCAGGACAGCAGTTTGCCAACTCATCTTCCCTGGCGGACTCTTTGGCCCAAGGCGGAAGGGATTGGCCATGTATTGGGTCGGTCAAAGAGTTCGTTTGGGTTTTTCTGTAAGATGTTACCCAAACGAACTTTTTGGCCAACTCAATATCTGGGCCCAGCGGAAGTGGGAAGGGTGGGGTTGGCCAGGAGAGGGCTTCCTCCCCAGTCTTGCCCTTGAGCCCTTGAGCACTGCTTCCCTGAGATCCCGCTCAAGCAGCCCATGTGGTGGCAGCCCCTACCCCACACCTGCATGTTCTGGTTTCCTACAGGGGCCCTGGGAACCAGGGCCCTGAGTCAGCAGCGGTGCCCATCGGCAGCCTGGGGTGTGGGAGCCAGACCGTCATGACAGCATCCCGGTTTCAACATGATGTTCAGTGCCCTGTAGCAATGGGGAGGACCGTGTCACCATGGGAGCAGAGGCTGGGGGGTGGGGCTGGAGGCGGGACTTGGAGGCAACGGGACCATCCAGGCCCTGAGCTCTGTCCACATGAGGAGCACATCCACCACACCCAGGGAGTCAGCCCCCGTCGGAGGGCCTTACCCCACTCAGTGGGAAGCCTGCTTCCAGCTCCCCGCTCCCCTGAGGACCAGGTCAGCTCTTCCTCAGACACATCCCCGCACCAGCACAGGGGCCGTGGGTCGGCTCGGAGCGGTGTTTCCTGCAGGCCTGACATCACCTGTGAAAGTGACTCACATGTGTCCCCTTGGACTGGGGCCATTCACTGATGGCACTTAATTAATCTGCCCAGGAGAGAGATCCAACGGAGACTGTGTCCCACACGGCCACGCGGATTGACTTCCTTATTCCAGTTAACCGCGGCCAGAGGGGCACCCTGAGCCACGGTGAGCTCCGGCCTTGGGCCGCTGACCCAGCAGCCTGGGCGCTCCATCCAGGGGTCCACACTTGTGGTTGCCTCAAGGCCGATAAGACTGCCCGTTACAGGAGCCGCTTGCTTGCAATTAATGGATTTATTTAGGGCACTTTTCCCTTCAAAGAGCAATTAGATTTCTGCAGGCTTTGGAAAAAGCAAACGACATGGAGCTGGACACCCCATAAATCAGGCCCAGCGCGGGGTGGGGGTGGTGTCTGCACCCCTCGGAGGAACCCCCAACCCCTCTCGCTGCCTGTCAAGGCAGAGGTCACCAGGCCCTGCTCCGGAGGGACGCTCCATGAGGTTTGGAGCAGCAGAGCTCTGAAAACTTGCCGACCACCCCTTCTCCCCCTCCCCTATCTCCCCCGCTCCCAGCTCTCAGGGTTCTGCTCTCCGAAGCCCTGCCCCATTCACCCCCACTAAGGAGACTCTCCCCTGGGGCTGGAGCAGCGGCCCCATGAAAACCCATCTGTTTGCTCTGGGCCCCAAGGCCACCTCCCAGCCCACAGCCGTGAGGCCTTGACACCTCAGGGCCACCCACGTGCTCAGCGAAACAGGGCAGACCTTTTCCCGTGCAACACGTCCGCAGAGACAGCAGATTAGTGGGCACTGGGGCTGGGGAGGGGGCAGCTACGAGAGGGGCAGGCTTCCTTTTGGGGTGACGGGAATGTCTGGAATTAGGTAGTGGTGATAGTTGTACAGCCTTGTGAATATAACAAAAAATCACAGAAGAGTACACTTTAAAACGGTGAATTTTATGTTACATGAATTATATCTCAATTTTTAAAAACAGGGAAAAAAGATCTCCTCCAACTTAATACTAAGAAGACAAACAACCCAATTAAAAACAGGCAAGAGATTTGAGCGGACTTTTTTCACCAGAGAAGATCCATGGATGCAAGTGAGGGCAAGGAGCTGCTTCCTGCCCACAGCCTTCAGGGAAATGCAGCTTATCGCCTTGGTGGGATGCAGCCATACGGCCTAACGCAGCTCAAAGGGGAAAGGCGGCCGCCACCAAGTGTGGCGAGGCCGTGCGGGACGCGGGATTTACGGGTGGAGACCACCCTGCCCACCATCAGGTGAGTGGGTCCCCGCGTTGAGGCTGAGCAAGGGGACAGACCCCATGCACAAGCACCTGGGGAATCTCAGCACAGCGGTGCCCAGGGAAGGAGCCGGAGGAATAAGCCCCATGTATAAAATTCTAGAAAGAGAAAACTAATCTGTGGACAAAAAGATCAGTGGTTCCCCGGGAGAGGAGGGGTGTGTGGGGGAGGGGCAGAGACAACTTAGGGGTGACAGGTCTGCCCATCGCCCAGCTCTCGGCCATGTGCTCATTGCATCCACACCCACCTTCGCTATGTATGGGGTGTTGTGTGTCGGTCACACCTGGATGAAGTGAGTCCCTCCCCGGAGCCGTCCTACCTGCCCCCTCCTCTGCCCATGTCCCCGAGTGGGGCTGGCAGGTGGGCATGAGCCCCATGTCCCTGGAGCCTCTGGCCAGATGCTCCCCCAGCCCCTGGGAGGCCTGGAGCTCCCCTTCCCGCCCTCTCGCATGGAGGCAGGGCCTCCCTCAGGTCCTCAGAAGTGGGGAGCTCCCAGGCGCCAAGATAAATGTCTCCCTGCCCAGCAGGTGTAGCAGTGAGCCCCAGGGAGGATGGATGGGCAGGATGTGGTGATGGCTGGAGAGCACAGACAGCAGGCTGAGGTCAGCGGAGCAGGTGGCCTGGAGGCCAGCAGAGCAGGGTCACCCCCAGACCCCTGACACCAGTGCTCTGCCTGCCTGTCCCCTCTTCTAGGTGCCAGGGAGCAGCCCAGGGCTCAGAGCCTCAGCTCTGCCACATGCCCAGGCCTCAGTTTTCCCACCTGTAAGATGGGCCCCAGGCACCACCCTGCTCCTGACCATGGGAGACAAGGGAGCTGCTGGAAGGTCGTGTCCTACTCCTAGGACCCCTGCTTGTGCTCCCTGAGTGGTGTCAGAGGGAGACCCTGAGGCCCAGGTGCCCCATGAGGGGTGGCCTAGGTCAGGGAGGGAGGGTCCTAAACAGAGCACTCCCCTTTCTCTTCGTCACACCATCTGCCCAGAGCCCACCGGCCAGGAAAACGGGCCGCTGGGGAGAAGTCATTCTCTCCCCTCAACATGCCCCCAGCCTAGGTGGCCACTCCTGGGTCAGCCTGCCCGCGGCTGCGCTTCCTTGCCCCTCCGCAGTGGGCCTGTCAGGTGGGCCTGTCTGCATCTCTGCACAGCTGAACTTTTCCAGCTGCCAACCTGCCACGGCCCAGGGAAACAGGATTGCCCCAGACAGGGAACAGAGACACAAAGTGTGAAAAATTGGACTGACAGTGCCACGCTGATAGCTTGTTGAACGAGGGAGCCCAACTCGAAGGGAAATTTACATTTATATAGTGCATTTCACCCGGGGCCTGGCCAGAGCCTCAGCAGGCCCACCCGGGGCTGTGGGCAGGCAGAGAGGGAGACACCAGATCGAGCGGGAGCAGCGGGGGACGGGGTGGAGTAACCCCCACTAGGTCCCCAGGCTCCCCCCGAACCCCGTGAGCTCTCTGCCCTTCCAGCCACACCTCCCATCCTCCGTCCACTCTCGGGCAGCCCTACCCCCACCCCGACCTCCTTGCCTCCCAAGAGCCGCCAGCCTCCGGCCTCTGGGCGCCTCCCTGACCCGTGCCTGAAGCTCAGCCCAGCCAGCGTGGCACAGAGCAGCGGACATGTGAGGACACGGAAGACACAGAAGAGGCACTGTCCATACACCCAGGAGAGAGGCCTCAGGAGAAATAAACCCACCGGTACCCCGATCTCCGATGTCCAGCCTCCAGGACTGTCCGTGAGAGACTCCATCCTGGTGTCTGGTCAGGGTACCTGATTACAGCAGCCGTGTTGAAAAGCGGGAGGAGTGACCATTTCGCTGGTGGTGTGGCTGCGTCCTGGGGCTGAGGACCACCTGGGGATAGCAGAGAGCAAGCCCGAACCTGCCACAAGAGGGAAGCAGGCTGGCGGGAGGGACACAGGTCCAGCACCCACTGCCAAGGGAGGCTCAGATGGGGGAGAAGTCCCTCCTGGGACAGGAAGACAGGAGATCACGGGACAGTGATTCCCCTTCACGGCACCCCAGTAAAAACAACCCCACAGGGTGGGTTAGGAGCAGACAGGCCAATGGGAAACCACATGGGCAGCAATGCCAGGAGAGTCCTGGGGAAGGAGGCTGGTGTCCTGGGCGCAAAGATGTTGTGAAACTGCAGAAAGGCAGCCCAGGCGGATGGAGCCCGGAGCCCAAGGGAGAATCCACAGCACAGGCCGCGAGTGTGCAGAGATGAGATGGAGCCACCAGAGGCCTTGGGTGCGTTGGGGTGGGGGGAAGGAGCAGAAGGTGGGGTGGCCTCCACACCTCCCTCCCTCCTCAGACAAAACGAGCTGCAGAAGAAACTCCCCTGTTCCTAAAACAAAATCTCAGAGAAGAGAAAACTCTTTGAAGCAACACACATCACAGAAGCCATAGAAGATGAATAAATTTGACTACACAAAATCAAGCATTTCTAAATGGCAAAAGTCGCCCCCTTCAGAAAGGACGAATGGGGTGCAAGGTGGGGAAGTATTCACAGCACATTTGAGAGGTGAAAGGCTAATATCCTTAAAAAGAAACAGCTCCTAAAACATAAAAAGTCAAGGACCAACAGTGTCACAGAGAACAAGCAAAGGCTGTGGAGGAAGAGGCAGCCCCCACCCACCAGCCCCAACCTCAGGGCCTTTGCACATGCAGCCCCTCACCCTTCCCTGAGCCTGCTGACACCCACCTCCCCCCAGCCCCCAGACCTTCTCTCCCTCTGCCACAGGGCACCTCCCAGACCCCACCCTCACCCCTCTGGGGTTGCCCCCCGTAGCTCTCCTTTCTGCCTTGTGGGGGCCTTGTTATCATGGGCTGCAGCCCCCAGTCCCTGCTGAAGAAGCTGCACTGCCGTGCTGGCCTGCCAACCTCTGCCAGGCGGTCACAGGGCCCCAAGGGCCCCGCGCTTGGTTCAATGTCCTGCTGCCACCACCTTGAGATGTTTGATTTTTTTTAACGAGGGGCCCGTGCTCCCACTTGACACCTGGCCCACCAATCCTGCTTCTTCACCCTCCCCACAACCTCGGCCGCCTGAGAAGCTCCTCCCGCCCGGAGCGGGTCTGCTCTGTGGCACTGAAGCCTCTGCCTGGCTGCGTTTGTGCCCCAGGACACCAACAGCCCTGGTTTTCAGGGCAAATGTCACCCGTCACCTCCTCTGTGGACCTTCCTGAGCCCCAGCCAGCCCCCACAGGCCCCTGGCAGCCCCTCTGCCCCACGAGCTCACAGACACGAGCTCGGCCATTGCCCAGGCCGCTGTGTGTGTTTTGTCATGTCCAGCAGTCACGAGACCCTGGGGTGGGGGAGGGGAGGGGTACGGTTTCAGCCCCAGTTCTATGGGTGAGGCCAGTGCCAGGGGGTGTCTGGGCCAGGACCCAAGCAGCTCCTGGCTCACAAGCCCAGCCTGACCACGGCGCTGGCTCTCGCGGCTGGTGGGCTCGGTCTCCTCCAGCCCCACTCAGGACCCTCAGCCTCCCAATCTGCTGCTCCCCTGTCCTGTCGGGGTGTGGACCCTCGGGACACCAGGCAGCTCAGGGCTGAGGGTTGAACCAGAGCTGTCAGCCGAGAGCAGGGGCACCTCCTGAGACCCCGTCGGCAGCGCCCAAAGTGGGCACCAGGCCCGCCCCCCTGCTCAGCTGATGCTCCCGGGTCCTGGGGGGCGGGTGTGCTCTGGGGACAGTGCCAGCCCACACAGTGGAGGGTGTGCCAGAGAGCGGAGCAGCCCGTCCCAGCCAGGCTTCCCAGGGGACAGAGCCACCAGGGCCTCTGCTTCTGGAGGGGGCCGGGGGCCTTTGGGGAGCTGCCCCATCCCCAGAAGTCAGCCCCACTCCCAAGGACCGTCGCCCTCCGTGTGAGGGGCGCCGTGGCTATCTTTGAAAGATCTGCAGGCGTTTTAAATAAAACCTCTTCGTTTGATTAACTGAGCGGAGAGGGAGACTCGGCACCTCCCAGGGGTGTCCATCAATTTCTCTGGGACAGGGCGGCGGGGGTGTCCATCAATTTCTCCGGGACAGGGCGGTGAGCGCCAACCCGGAGGGCTCCTGGCCCACATCCATTACCTTCCCAGAAGGGGAATTTTTCTTGGGAGGCGACAGAAGAGGTTCACCGTGAAGTGCAGGGCATTTACATATTTTGTACCAGGAGGGAGGGGTGGAGGGTGGGTCCTGGTCTGTGAGGCCACTGTCAGGTTGATGCCAAGCCATGTCCTTTCGCAATGGCTGAGGCCGGGGGATCCAGCCAGCACCCTGGGGCCCAGGTTGGAGAAAAGGAAGGAGGGAGGGCTTTTCCTAAACTGCGAACGGCCAGATCCCATCTCCCAGGAGCGTCCTCCCTGGCTCGCAGGGCCCGCAGAGGTCAGACCCTGGGCCTCAGCCAGCACCTCTCCCCCTGCTCCCCACTGGCCCCGCTGGACCCTGATGCACAAATGGGGGCTGGGGGCTATCTCTCCACGCAGGGAGGGCAGCTCAAGGGCAGGGTCCCCACTTCTGGAGGACAATGGAGGGGCCCAGAGCAGGGGCACCCCCGTGAGGGACGGGACGCAGAGCAGCCAGAAGCCCCTGAGCCTCGTCCGGGGAGCACTGCCCCGTGCTGACCTGTGGGCGTCAGGGTGGCTCCAAGGCAGGTTGACATCATGTCCTCACCCTGAGGCCTGGGGTCCCTTCCAGCCACTCCTGTGCACGCTGCCACATGGGAGGATGGGGGCCAGGAAGGGTAGAGGTCAGAGAGGGCAAAGGTCAGGGAAGGAAAGGGCCCAAAGGGCAAGGGTCAGGGAGCGAAAGGGCCAGGGAGGACAAAGGTCAGGGAGGACACGGGTCAGGGAAGTCAGAGTTCAGGGAAAGCAAAGGCCAGAGAGGTCAGGGGTCAGGAAGGCAGAGGTCAGAAAGGGCAGAAGGCAAGAGCCAGGGAGGATAGAGTTAGGGAGGGTAGAGGTCAGGTAGGTCAGGGGCCAGAAGTGTAAAGGTCAGGGAGGGCAGGGGCCACAGAGGGCAATGATCAGGGAGAGCAGTGTTCAGAGAGGTTAGGGACCAGGCAGGTCAGAGGTCAGGATGGTCAGAGGCCAAGGGAGGGTAAGAGTCAGATAGGACGAAAGTAAGGGGGTTCCTGATCAGCTTCTAGAACCCAAAAGTCATCTTTCTGTTCCAAAATGGGACCCTGATTGGGCCAAATCAAGGGCTGGGCAAGGCCCTGGAAGGGGTTTGGCCAGAGAGTGCACGTGACCTCAGCTGGCCAATCAGATGCAGCTGGAGGCCAGGTGGGGTGAGGCTTCACGGTCTGGTCCGGCAGCCAGAGGGGTGAGGACTGGGGAGCAGGTGGGGCCCTGGGTGGGGCCCTGGGCAGGGTCAGGCTGTGAAACAGCCTCAGGCCCTGGAGGGACACACAGGGTCTTAAGAGTGTTGGCAGGTGTCCCTCTGCTGTGGGAGCAGGCAGGAGGGACCACCTGGGCGCGGCAGGGGGGCTACAGGGAGACTCCAGTGACCAGCCCTGGGTGGCGGGTGGGCCTCAGCTTGTCACTGGGAGCCCCACTGGCCCCCAGCTGCCCAGGGGCACGGTCGTGGGCCCAGGCCGACCCTGCCTCGCTGGGAGTTGGTTGAAGAGCTGAAGCCTGGCCAGCTCAGACCAGGACCAGGGCAGAGGGCTCTCTGGCCATCTGGGTCTACCGTGGCACAGCGGGTCCTCTGAGGCTCCCCAGAGAGCAGGGTTCCCGGGACACAGCCTCCCCAGACGGGCTCTGGCTTGATTTTTATGCTGCCTGCAAGTTATCAATCTTCCCCCTCCAAGATAAATGCCTCGTCAGGCTGGCCGCCCGGACCCCCTATTTATCACCATTTAATATGTATTAAAGCGTTCTCACCTCTGATGGCGAAAACAAACAAAAAGAGCTGCATCAGTCCCAGGGCAGCAACAGGCAGAAGGCAGGTGGGGTGTGGGTAGGGTGCTGGGGTCTCCCCTCTTTCTGCCCCGGCAGAGCCCCAGGGACCCTGGACCCAGTGTGTGGAGGGCACGCCCCACGGGCAGGCCAGCTCTCCCGGACTCTGTCCTCCTACTGTCGTCCCGGGACAGAAGAGGAAGCAAAGGGGCCCTGGCCAGCAAGTGCCCCACCCTCAGGGCCCCTCTGGGCAGATCTCAGCTGGGACTCACCAGCCTGGTGCTGCCTGCTGAGACCTTCTTGGCACCAGTGGTCCAGGGTTTAGGGACCCTGGTGCAGGGGAGCCGCCAACTCTGCCCAGGGCAACAGCCCAGGAGGGGGGCCTGATCTTGCCTCCCCTCCCCAGGGACCCTGTGTCCTCCAGGTCAGGAGAGGGGAAACTGAGGCACATCCCTGATGGAGCTGTGCCAGGCCCTGGGCCTCTGCCAGATGTTTGTGGGGAGGACTCTTCCTCAGGGAGAAACGGACCCTATTCCATGAAACCACCGCAACCCAAGCGTACACTGCAGCTGGAGACTGCGTGGAGTTGGACAGACCCTTCCCGTCCAGCCCCAGGGCCAACGTTGACTTATTAACGTGGTCGGTAATGATAGATGCTGTAACTGGTTCAACCCCGGAGCCAGACACCTCGGGCACAGCGCACCCCCACTCCATAGATGGAGAGACTGAGGCCCTGGGACGGGTGGGCTTGTGTGTCAACAGCCCCCTCCCCCACCGGGGACCCAGGTCCCCAGCCCACCCTGCCCTCGCGCCCCTCCGCCTCTGCCACCATCTTCCTCTCGGTCGCCACTGTCCACTCCCCCTTCCATCCCATAATAAGCCCGGCCCCCGGGGGTGGAGCCCTGTGGCGGTCCAGGCAGTGGGGGCTGCTGGGACTGCGGTGGGAGGGGAGGGGTGCGGGCTCGGGCCACTAAATCAGTCCACGCCTGTCACCAGCTCGGGGCGCGGGAGCCGCCCGAGCGGAAATAACAAATGGCTGTCACTGTGGAGCCAAAACCTGTGATTATAATTATCACATCCTTGGTGACCTTGCGTAAACTTTAATCCCTCTCCAATGGAGCATTTAAATAGCCTTCGCTGCGCACCGCAGAGCCCCTGGCCCGCCCGCCGGGCCCCCAGCCCCGGCAGCTCCCAGGGGGCAGGGACAGCTCTGCAACTGCGCCTGCCGGGCGTTTGTGATCACTTGGCATTGAGCGGGGCTGCCAGGGACCCACCCTGACCCCCAGCTGGGGGGGGCTCCCCCGCCCCCATTTCACAGTGGCCCGCACGCACGGGGAGGCTGAGCGGCCACCGGGGATGTGGGGAGCTGGGCACCGACTCCAGGGCCCTCTGATTCGTCCTCTGTATTCTGAGGCCCCCGGGTGAGGACGGGGCAGGTCAGAGGCACTGGAGGAAGCCTGGGGTGGGGGGACTTGCCCGGGACTGTAGGGCCTGGGGTGGGGTCCCTCAGACCAGGGCTCCGTACGGGGGTCTGAAACACTCAGCTCTGCAGAGTGGGGAGGAGCTGGGGAGGGCAGAGGTGGCAGGGAGAGGGGAGGGGGGCGCCCACAGAGGCCGTGGGCGTGGGAAGCCAGAGTCAGGAGCAAAATCTGTCCCAATCTGTCTGTGCCTGGCCCATCTCCTGGTGGGGTGACAGCTGTGGGGGCAGGGAGAGACGACAGCGGGCGAGCACACACACACGCACGCGTGTACACGAGATCACACACACGTACAAGGCACACGTGCAGACACACAGGGCACATACATGCGGCACACCACGCACACTTGAACAGCGCATGTGAATACACAGGTGCACGTACACACACGAACACATATACACAAACATGCGCTCGCCCCACGCATGCACACCATGTGCGCTCTCAGTCGTGCTGAGTGTGGGGCAGAGAGGGCAGTGGAGGGCCGGGCACTGAGCCCTGAGAGCTCCCCTTGCCTCCCCCCGTGAGGAGGCAGCTAGAAGACAGAGGCCAGGAGGAGAGGGTCCTCAGTCCCAGAGGAGCACATGCCAGCCAGTGGGTCCCGGGTCAGAGGCCAAGTAATAGGATGTCCCGGGGGTGGCAAAGGAGGTCTTGGGGGCCAGGCCTGAGCTGTGACCTCCTAGGACAGGGTGGCCGGCCGGGGGCGGGGTTGGGGGGAGGCGGTGGGGAGCTGGGGATGGAGACCTGCCTTCCCAGGAGGCCAGGTGGGTGGGGGTGGGGAGAGGAAGCAGCGGGGAGGGTCTTGGCTCCCTGGGGGGGACGGCAGGTGGGAGCGGCCCACAGGAGAGTCTCGTGCACCAACACGGCTGGGATAAAGCGCCTGCGGGTGGCTTGGGGGTGGGGTGGGGGGCGAGGGGGCCTTTAAGTGGCTCGAGAGCTGGACTCAGAGCTCAGACTGAGAGGCCGTGGGCCCTCTCCAGCCGGGAAGTCCAGAGGGGCCACGCGGTCCACATCTTCAGGGAGGGGGAGCATCCACCCTGGACCCTCCCCATCCCCCTCAGCCTTAGGTGGGGGCTGCCGCGGGGCAGGGAGGAGCCGCCCGTGGTCCAGGCCGGGACCTCAATTACCGCCCGCGGATGAAGAAATGTCAGTGGCGCCTCCTGCGCCCTGGCTGCTGAGTTGGGCCCGAGCGCGGCAGCCCTGGCCTGGAGTGAGCGGCTGGGCAATCGCATAATTGCGGCTGCCACGCGGTCACCCTTGACAGGCTGTCCCCACCCCTCCCGAGTGACACGCAGCCCCCCGGGACCCTCGCTGCAGGGCGGCTGGGTTGGGGGGCTCCCGGGAGGAGGCGGCACTGCTGTCCTCTCTTACACGCGGGGGTCGTGCATAGGAGAAGCTCGCCGCCGGCCTCCCTCAGCCACTGGACAGTCCCGCGCCCTCTGAGACCTTCCAGAGAAGCCAAGGATGGGGGAGAAGGGGGAGACTCGCGGCGTGCACTGACCCCTGCAAAGAGCCGAGGGACCTCTGCCCCCGGCAGGAGGACAGTGCTGGGTCTCCACCCTCACGCCGGTCCCGCCCTCGGCACGCCACTCAGATGCACACGTGTGCGCATACACACAGTCACACGCTTTCCTCCAACGATGTGCACTCAGCCCGGGACCGAAGCTCGTGGGAGCCAGGAATGCCCACCCTTTCAGGGACCTCCCCCAGGTCCAGGCTGCCAGAGACAGATGCGGTCAATGGGCCGTCCAGCAGTGGGGTGAAGTTGAGGAGGCCGTGGGGGCCCAAACCAAGGCTTGGGGGGGCCAGGGACATCCTCACTCTTTGCAGACACGGGTTATCTGTTCTTCCGTCCATCTACCCACCCATCTGTCTGCCTCGCTCCTGTATCCGCCATGTACTAGTGCACCCATCTGCTCATCCCTCCTCCACTGGTCCAGTCAAGTACAGACTCATCCGTCCGTCCATCCATTAGTCCATCACCTCCTTCGTGCACCCATCCACCCGTCAAGCCCTGTCCATCTCCATATATCTGTACATCCATCCACCAGCCAGCCAGCCATCCATCAACCTATCCAGGCATCTATTTTTTCCATCAGTCAATTGACACATCCGTGTGAGAGTCTGGTGCCCAAGAGCTGGTGCTGGCCTTCCCAGGGAGGTCACCTGTGTCCAGGTGGGAGCAGGTAGGTAGGTGGCTGTGGAGGTAACGATGGTAAGAGAGGACGTTATTTTTAGATTATCCGGGATGAAGAAAGCAGGTCAGCTGAGGTTGAGGAGGAAGGAAGACCACTGACAGTTTAAGGCGAGAAGAGGATGAGAGGAGAGTGTCCCAGAAGCAAGAGCTTTAGAGGAGAGAGAGAGAGAGAGATGGATTCTGATTGCTAGGGGTACGGAGGACCCCTTGAGGCTGTGGTCATAGATTTACAGAACGGTCAGCATGGTTGTGTGTGTGTGCAGCCATGGTCAGCTGCTCAGGGGCATCCACACATCCACCCATTGGCCGTCCATCCATCCATCCATCCACCCACCCACTCATCCATCCATCCATCCATCCACTCTCCCTCACTTCCATCCATCCACTCATCCCACATTCACCCACCCATCATCCACCCATCCATCCATCTACCCACCCTCTCTCCCATCCAACCACATGCCTCATCCCTCCTCCATTCCAGGGAATGGTACCAGGGACAAGACACTGTTCCTGCCCTCACAGAGGACTGAAGTCCGGGGTGAATTGAGTGGACAGTGAGTAAGCACAGAGGGGTGATGCCCATGGTCACTGGGGTGACTCTTTTTTTTAATAAATTTATTTATTTTATTTTATGTTTGGCTGCTTTGGGTCTTCAATCCTGTGCGCTGTCTTTCTCTAGTTGTGGCGAGTGGGGCTACTCTTTGTTGCAGTGCGTGGGCTTCTCACTGCAGTGGTTTCTCTTGTTGCAGAGCACAGGCTCTAGGCATGCGGGCTTCAGTAGTTGTGGCACGTGGGCTCAGTAGTTGTGGCTCGCGGACTCTAGAGTGCAGGCTCAGTAGTTGTGGCACACAGGCTTAGTTGCTCTGCAGCATGTGGGATCTTCCCGGACCAGGGCTCGAACCCGTGTCCCCTGCCTCGGCAGGCGATTCTTAACCACTGCGCCCCCAGGGACTCCCCTGGTGTGACTCTTTGTCCTTCTGTCGTTGCTAAAGACCCGAGTCTTAGCTACTCATCCTCTGCCACATCCTGGGTAGCCTCCTGGACCTCTCACCTCTCAGCTCAGCGGTGGTGTCTCTGAGGCCAGGAGCTAGGCGGTGAGTTGGGGGGTCCCCTTCCTCCTTCCCACTCACTGCCCGTCTGGTGTCTTCCACCCTTCCAGACCAGGCTTGACCCAAGCCCATATGTCCTATAATCTACAAAAGAGCAAAACAACATGGAAATGGTTGGCGTCCTCCACGGGACTCCAGACTCCCCCTGCCCACTGCGGGGCGTGGGCAGAGCAGGGCAGGGGCGGGGCCCAGGGGTCCCTCCAGCAGCCCACACTGGCAGAATCATTGGCCCTCAGGAGGCGTGGTGTCACCCAGCTGCCCCGTAAGGCTGCCTCTGCACCCACAGAAGTTGCAGCCGCCCTCAGAGGAGAAAGTCTGAAGCTGCCACTGGGGCCTTCTGCGGGGGCCTCGGGAAAGGGAGGTCCAGCGGGGGGCCGGGCAGCCCCCAGAGCCCAGCACCTACAGTTACTTCAAGACGCAGCTGTTGACTGAACACGTCAGGGCCAGCCCCGGCCGGCCAGCCCCAGTAGGCAGGGGCAGAGGGGGTCTGTGGACTAGGGGCTCTGCCTGGAAGCCTCAGGGTGGCTCCCAGGCTGGGTGCTCCAACCGGAGACTGCCGGTGGCTGGTGATGGCACAGCGGCCCTCAGGAGACTCTCCAGGCAGGTAGACCCGATGTCACTACCACCCCATCAGATGCGTGGAAACAGGCTTGGGCACAGGCCAGGCTGGGGCCCCTCCCATCCTGCTCCAGGCGTCAGCTCCCTCTGCCCCCAGCGGGTGGCCTCACCGAGACCCTGGACCACCGCCCACGCGGCCCTGGCGTCGCCCTGAAAACCTCACTTCACACAGAGCGACCTTGAAACCAGGAGACGTCCCAAGTGATCAGGAGAGAGAGAGCTCGGTATAAATTTCATGCTCTTCAAAATGACATTTGCCGGCTGCCAGCTCGGCTCCAACACACACGGGCCACCCTCACCCCTGCCCCTCCCACAAGGACCTAACTCCGAAAACTCCATCCCAGAAACTCTCAGTGTCTCGCTCTTAGCACGCTCAGCATTCATGGGCCTCTCCTCCCCGTGAGCAAGGGGGACCCCAAATCCACAGGCCATGCCTCCGTCAGCCTTGGAGGATGAACTTGGAGGATGGGACCCTGGAGGAGAATTTGGAGGGAGGCGGGACCCCCACCAGGGGCCATGCCAGCCTCCTACCCAGCGGAGCCCGCCTGCCCGAGGCTCCCCGGGCTGCGGGGATGACCTGGTGCCATGCGTCCCCTCCCACCGGCCCTCAGTTCCCGAACCACATCGGGGGCCTCTGGCGGCTCCCCAAAAGTGGCACAGTCGCGGACACTGAGGTGGCCTCGTTGGACGCCAGGAGCAGAAAGAAAGCTGGCGATGGGCGACACAGCGCGGCTGCCCTCTCCCCGAGCCCATCCCTCACTCTTCCCGTCCCTCAGGGAGTGGCGGAGCAGACAGAGCCCTCGCTGGGCATCCCTTCGCCCACTGCCACTGAGCTTCCACTCAGAGCCCGGTGCCACCCGCAGTCCGGAGAACGCAGGAGACGAGGCTGGAAAGCCACCCATTGAGGGCACTGGGGCCTGGGCCGCGGGCTCACATGTGTTTGCCCACAGCACACAGAACAACCCCGTCTCCCGCACCCACCCCTCCCACTGGCAGCTGACCTCACAGTGGCTGGAGGCTGGAGGGAGGGCTGGGGGGTGGCCAGCAGAGGGGCTCCCGGAAGAGAAGGCGCCGTCTCCCCTTGAACCTGGGCCAAGGGCATGAATCGCCCCGCCGTACCCAGCCCTCGGGGAGGTGTGCTGGTGAGCCAGGGTAGAAGCCCCTTGCTCTGGGACCGGGCAGAGGGGCACAGCTGGGTCCTCGGCGACTCCGGGAACACTGGTGAACCAGGACTCCGGGGCTCCAGGTCAGGTGGCCACACGTGGCCCCAGAGCAGCCACTCAGCTTGGTCCCACAGGACCATCATGGGGTGCAGGCCTGCTGGCTGGATCACCTCCTGGTCAAATCCTGGCCGCCCTGGGGCCTCCCGGGCTCCGTGCACTGAGAACTCAGGCAGCCGGAAAACCCAGCGCGCTCCAGACCTCAGGCAGCCCTGACGCCAGTGGGGAGGGGTGCGAGGGGGTGGGGGTCCACAGCCAGGTCTCCCAGACCCCCGTTCTCATCAGCCAGGCCTTCCCTCCCAGGCCGGGCTGCCTGCAAGACTGCTCAGGGACAGCTGGCTGAGGCTTGTGTCTGAAGGCAGCTCGGCCCCCAGAGGACCCAGGGGTGGGAGCTGGAAGGGCTAAGCCTCTTTCGCCCAGGCTCTCTCCCAAACGCACCATGTTCACCTTCTGGAAAACCCACCCCTCCTCTGGGGGCTGCGGGGAGGGCAGGCCACCAGGCCTAAGCACCGTCAACACACACACAGGTACACACCAGGCACACGCAGACATGCACAGTCATGCACACGTATATGCATGCACACGTGTGCTCACACACGCACACACCCCACTCCCACCCAGCCAGAAGGAAGCAGCCCAGGACGCCTTCTCCGAGACGTGTGGCTCTCCCAGGCCTCTGCTGGATGGAGCCTCCTGGGGCACCCCCTGCCCCTGACACTGCCCGGCTCCCCAGCAGGTGCCTTCCAAGGACCCAGGATCCAGGACTGAGCCCCACACGGCTCTGCTGGTGGTCAGGGCTGCTGCCCCGCCAGCCCGCCTCCTGAGGACTGACACAGAGGGTGATGGGGACCGAGCCCTTGGGAATCCACACCCCCGACTCCGACCTTGGGGGTGGAAGGGCCGATCAGGTCAGGGCTCAAATAGGGACACGTCTGGGCCTGCACCTCCCGCTGTTCCCTCCTTGGTCTGCACAGGCCTCTGCAAGGCGGACACACACCCATTTTACAGATGTGGACGCTGAGCTTGGAGAATGAGGACACACTTCTCAGAGTGTGTCCTCAGCCCACCAGGCTCTCCCAGTTGTCCCTGATCACCCTTGGCCGTGAAGGCCCCGGGGGCCCACCACTGGCCACAGCTGGACGCTGGACCCCAGTGGGGCCACCTGCTGCCCCTTCGGGTTGAACTGGGTGAGCTTGGAGCTGGGGCTCCAGCAGGCCCGCTCCGCGCAACAGAGGACGCTGCCCACCCCACTCCTGTCCCAGGGAGGCAGCCGCTGGCTGACCGTCCCATCATTCCCGGGCCCCAGTCCTGGGTCTGCTGTGAACAAGCCTGGGTTTCCGTGGAGAGGGTCAGAGGCATCTCACGTTGGGGGGTGGGGGCTCTGTCATCAGGAACCCAGCCACGCCTCCCCCCTAGAGACACCCCTCCAGCTCTCAGACAGCCCAGGGGGCAGTGGCCTCCAGGAGAAGGGGGTGCCCTGGCAACGCGAACCCCAGGCAGGTCATGGTCAGACGAGCTAGGCACACAGCCTGAAGGCCAAAGCAGAGCCAGGCTGGGGAGCCCGTGAGCCAGAGGCCGGGGTGGGTAGGGGGTCAGGCTCCGCCGGCTGCCCCCTCGGGACCTCCAAGGATGAACACAGATGCCCCTCTCCCCACGGGCATCGCTCCTGTTTGCCAGGGCAGGACCATCACTCTGGTCTGTACCCCACACCTCAGGGCCGTGGTCTCCTGAGCAGAAGCCCCCGTCCTGGGCCCTGGTTTTCAGCTCACTCTACCCACACTGAGGGGAGTGGTGGAGAGGATGGGGACCCTCGCGCCACTCACTCCGGGACACCCCTCGGCCCATCTCTGGTTGCCCTCATGCTGCTGTCCCCCGTGGGGGTCTGCCAGCCCCCCAGCGCCTGGTCCCTGCCCTTGGCCTGGCTGGCTTTCTGAGCCGTGTGCAGGGGGTCACAGGGAGTGGTCTCCCCTCCTCCAGCTGCCCCTCCCTCAGGCTCTGGCCCCGCAGGGATCCCCATCCCTCACACCTCCCTCTCATCACAGCCCCTCCAGGGAGAACACCCCGCCCACCTTCCTTGTAGCCTAGCAGTATCAACGAGGCCTCGGTCCTGGCCAAATGGCACACGGCAAGCACCTACCTGTGCCCACCACGCAGGCCTGGGGTCCAGGGTGGGAGGAGCTAATCTGATCCTTGTGCCCCACCCCCATCCCCCGTCCATTGCACGGCTTCCTCACCCTGAAGAGCCCCACCTTCTGGGATTTGGGTGGGCTTCCGTCTCTGGTCCAGGCCTCGCAGGGTGGCCAGTCCTTCACCGTTGGGTGGTGAAGGATTCCAGCTGCCCCCACCCTCGCCTTGAATAGGCCCTGTCTAGGGCAGGGGGGTGGGCCGCCTGGCGGGCAGCATCCAAAGAACCGGCACCAGTTGTGGTCCCGGCCATGGTGCCCTGGACAGCATCCACCCATTCCCCCCGCCCCGCCCACCCCGTGGGGTCTGCTCAACAGGCCCCGGGGCAGGAGTCCCACCTCCTTTCAGGCCCTGGTGCGGAGGGGCAGCGGCAGGGCAGGCCCGGGCTTGAGCCTGCGGGGGGCGGGGGGGGCGCCGGGCCGCACACAAGCTGAGAGCCCCCAGCAGTCAGCGGGACCCCCGCAGAGGGAGACAATGCAGCCACTCTCAGGGAATCAGCATCCAACACAAAATACATCTCCTACTGAAATGACCACCCCCAGCCCCACGCCTCTGCCTGTGCGATAAAACTCCCCTTCTCGGGCCGGAAAGGGAAGGGCCCAGTCCAGCCGGCGCCATGTGTGCTCGCAGCCCCACGGAAGCCTGATCTGCAGCCGTTGCAATAAGGAGCCTGTGCAGCAGGTAAGTCTGCCTGAAGCAGTGGGTGTGGCCAACGCCACCCCCACCAACAGCCGGGCCAGGCATCTGGCCCAGGGGGACCAATCACATTCCTTCTCTTGGGAGCAGAGGCAGGGCCTTGAGCAGAGGAACCTGTGTCCCAGGACAGAGCAAGAGGCCAGCATGGTCCCAGAGAGAAACAGAGGCACTGCCAGGAGTGCTGTGGTGCAAGTGACAGGGACCCCAACGCACAGGGCAGCAGGGGGAGCTCTGGCTCAAACAGCCAAGTGGGCCAAGGAAATCTGCTTCAGGCACAGTTTGATCCAGCAGCTCAGAGATTGTCAGCAAGGAATAGGTTTTCTCTGCTCTTTGGGGTGACCCAGGAGGGCTTTCTGAGGGAGGCCCAGGGCTGTGAGTGGCTGTGGAAGGACCAAGGCAGTGAGGCCCCACTTGCACCCTGGGTTGCAGGGGACTGAGGTGGACCCTATGGGGGAGCAGAGGGGTGGGAAAAGGGGAGTTCAGTTTGGGTCATGCTGGGTCCTGGGGGCGCAGACCAGTTAGTTGAAATGGGCACTATCCCCCCGAAGATGGCGGGGAGGGGGCTGAAGAGGCCCATGGGAGACCCCCACAGCGTGGCGTGTGGCTGACCTCCCTCACATGAGACTGGACATCCCCAAATGGAGGAGGGGCCACCTTTGTGAGCCTGCAGGGCTCAGAGGCCTTCACCCCACAGCAGACCTCTGGAGGAGCAGGGGTCCCCAGTCCCACCTGTAGGGTATGTTCTCCACTCAGGACATTGAGGTGAGTCACACGTGCGAGCTCCCTGGGACCGTCAGGGACTCCGGATGAACAAGCACGTGGGGGCAGGTCATGGCGCCCCAGCACCTGGCCGTGCTGGGACAGGGGGACCACGGGTGGGCAACCGGAGGCTCTGAGTGGGAAGGCTTTGCCTGGGTCCCCCCATGAGGCCCTCAGTGTGCCCTCTGCCCACCCAACCCAGCCAGGGACTCAGGCCCCCCCCAGTAGCTGGACTGTGGTTCACCCTGGCCACACAGGCCACATGGGCCCAGGGCCACAGGCCCGCCCTGTCCACTAAGGTGTCTGCCGACGGCCGTCTCGGTGGGGGCACTCTGCCCAGACCCTCGCTCAGGAACTCGGGTGCCAGGAGTTAGTAAGTTCATTAACTTCTACAACATGATAAGCTCTGTTCTGATTGCTGCATTAAGGGGCAGGACGGCAAGATTATAAATTACCGGGATGTGCTCACGTGTCTGTCTCTCCAGGGCCAGGCAGGAGAAGTTAATTATTTTTATAGGTCCAGATAGGGCACGGGGTGATCCGAAGGCCCAGTTCCGGGTCCAAGCCAGCAGGACGCCGCCCCTGCCCACCCCCCGTTCAGAGGACCCCACGTCCAGCCTCCCTGGGGGGGCCTCCCAGCCTCTCTCCCTGCTGCCAAGAATGGGTTCGGGGCGCCTGCGGTTTTTATTATCCCTGCCCATAAAGGCCAATGGGCTGGCCTCAGCTCTCTGAGTGGCCGGTGGGGCCATCAGTAACCCTGAAGGATGCTCAGCAAGCTTTTCTTCCCCCAATTGCCCACCACAGCCTATATTACAAATACATAAATCATAATGTTTCAACAAAAGCAAAATTTAATTTTCTCCTTTCAGCCGTTATCTGGGCTGGGTGGTGTATGGCAGGCTGCGCCCGGCTCATTTATTACTCCCGCTGAATGGGTAATGGCAGGCCGAGGCGATTGTCGGAGCTTTGTTAGGGTCCTGAATGTGCAGCACAGCCTGAGGTGGCCCAATCTCTCCACATCTGTAATAGATACACAGGACTCTATTATTTCTTGCCAGAGCAAAATTAAATAGTCGTGTGTGTGCCGGGGCTCCTGGGAGGCCGAGGGGAGCGTTTCAGGGGGAGGGCTGCCAGCCCTGAGCCCGGACAGGAGCTTGGGGTTCCTTGAGGCCCTGGCCGCGGCCGGGCTCAGGGGTGGGGGCGGTTGCACTGTTGGCCACAGACACTGGCTTCGGCTCAGCAGTCAGGGATCCCCACTTCTGCGGCCTGGCCTCCTGCCCACACCCACCGTTCATGAGAGGGCCCATTTCACAGACCCAGGAAGCTGAGGCTGGGGACCCAGGGCCTGCCTGCATCGGGGCAGGATCCAGAGCGGACCTCCTTGCCGGGGGGCCGTCCTCGGGCCCCGGCACTTCTGGGTGAGCCGCCTGCTGGGACTGGGGAGCCAGAGGCACCATGGCTCCCACCCCCGAGAAGCCCCACCGGGTCCTGGGGCTCGAACCCGTGTCGGTGTGATTGGGGCGGGCAGCGCACGTGGGGCTCTCACGCCCCCCACGATCAGCCCGGGCCCCTTTCTGTCCAGCGGAGCCCCTCCACCACGCAGCCTGCAAACACACATCCAGCACCCCCAGGGGCGTGTTGCCTCGGCCATGTCCCCACCGTGGGACTTCTCCTGGCGGCTCTGAGAGTCTGCAGCCAGGATCGTGCTCAGATCAAACCCTCGCCTGCCTGCCCAGGTGAGCAGAACAGGGACCCTGAGCCCCATTCCCAGGTGAGGAGACTGAGGCCGGCAGCGCCTTGTCCAATGCTCTGGGGTGGAGCTCACACCCGTGCTCCGCTTGGGGTCCAGGTCTCCCCAAGTGCCTCCCTGCAAGTGCTCAGGTGGGGACAGGGGAGGGGGCCCCGCATCAGACCCTCTCTGAATGGATTGCCGTGGCCCCGGGACCAGTGACCGTGATCCCTTGGCCCCTCCTCCTCCATGCAGGCCACACCCTCCCCCAGGAGCAGGGGTGGGGACCCCCAGAGAAGCCCCCTTGCTCCAGGCACGTCCTTGGGCCCACCACAGCCCATGCGGCGCGGGCTGGACGGGGGGACCCTCCAGCGCCCGGGAGGAGGAGGTCTGTCACGGGAGCAAGGCCACGCTGACACGCGCGTGATGGTTACTTCCTGCTGTGTCCCCTCGTGCGTGTCTGCAGATATGCCCTGACCAGATGGAGATGGAGCGCCTGCGGGCCGCGGCCACTTCTCACTCACCCCCACACAGCCCCTTCCTCCTGCCGCCAGGCCCCCGATGACGTGCCCAGCCCTGTGCCGGGCCACCACCACGGGCGTCCAGCTGGCAGCACCCACAGGCCAAGCCCGAGGCCCCCGCAGCCGACCATCCACGCTGGCCAAGCCCGCCTGGCCTGGGGGAGCCGGGGTCCTTGCACACTGCGGGGCCCCCATCTCAGGAGCCTCCAGTCTCGGGGCTGCCCAGCGCCAAGCCCGGGCTCAGTCAAAGGCAGCGGCGGGGGCCCCACCATCACCGTGGCTGGAGGGGCCGCACACACGCGGGGAGGTCCCAGTCGGCAGGGGGACGTGAGGAGATTCTGGTTTTCTCTAGTTGCTTCCGTCAAATGCTTTGTCTTTTATTGACTCTCAAGCAGATTTCCTAACATCCTGGTCACCTTTGGCCATGAAAAGTCAGCGAGCAGCAAGGTCCTGCTGTAGAGCACAGGGAGCTATGTTCAGAATCCTATGACAAACCGTCATGGAAAAGAATATGAAAAAGAATATATGTATATATATGTATAACTGAGTCACTTTGCTGTACACCCGAAACTAACACAGCAGGGTAAATCAACTATACTTTAAAAAAAAATTTATTTGGCATTTATTTATTTAGTTTCAGCATGCAGGCTCAGTAGTTGTGGCACATGGGCTTACTTGCCCCGTGGCATGTGGGAACTTAGTTCCCCAGCCAGGGATCAAACCCACGTCCCCTGCATTGGAAGGTGGATTCTTAACCACTGCACCATCAGGGAAGTCCCAAATCAACTACAGTTTAATTTAAAAAATGGTTATAAAAAATGAATAAATAAAATAAAATAGAGGGACTTCCCTGGTGATCCAGTGGTTAGGACTCCAAGTTTTCATTGCCATGGCCCGGGTTCAATCCCTGGTCAGGGAACTGTGATCCAGCAAGCTGTGCAGCACGGCCAAAAAAAAATTTTTTTTTAATTTAAAAATTTAAAAAATAATATAAATAGAAACAAACAAACAAACAAAACCCTCAGTGTGGTTTAAAACTTTCATCACAAACTTTATTTTGGGTTGGGCTCCCTGCCCGCCAAGGGCGGACTCCAAAGGGCTCAGATGAGTGACTGGCCCTCAGGTCTTCCTTCCCTGCATCTCTGTCAACAGGTAAATGCTGACCAAGCACCTACTGTGCGCTGGGCGCTCAGGTGTGGCCAGGGAGCAAAGGGACGAGGGTCCCCACCCACATGGAGCTGGTGTCCCAGGGACAGAGATGACCCAAGAACATGATAAGTAACCTTGGTGTCAGAAAGTGACAACTGCAGGGTTGGAGGTGGGGTGGGGGAGTGCAGGGACTCGCTGTCTTCCGTGGGGTGGTCCGGTGAGAGCAGCGACTTAAGGGAGGACAGGAGGGGACAGCAGGGAGGCTGGCAAGGCTGGCAGACGGGTGGCAGCGAGACCCAGGGGGTCGCCGGGCAGCACACACAGGCTCTAAGGACCGCGGAGGGGCTGTGACTTCCCAAAGTGAAGGTTTGAGAGGGAAGAGCGAGGGTGGTGTGTGTAAGGACCCCGAGCAGACAGAGAGCGGCCTGTGGGGTTGGGGGGATGTAGGAAGGAGAGGCCGGGGCCACTACCACAGCTGGTGAGACCGGTGGGCAGCCTGGCAGTGCCAGCGGGGCCACAAGAAGGGTCAGGCTCAGGATGGGCTTTAAGTAGAGGCAATGGGGTTCATTCACGAGAGAGGAGAGAGAGAGAGTCTCAATGAACTCGATGAAGTGGAGGTTTTGGCCTGAGCAGCTGGAGGAGGGGACGGGCGAGAGAGCAGGTGCTGAGGACAGTGAGGCCAACGCTTCCCTCAGGTGCTGGGACGCTGGAGATGCTGAGTAGTGGCCAGATTCCTGGGAATCCGGAGAGAGTTCTGGAGACAGAAGCGTGGGCGTCCCGTATGCAGGGGGTTACACCACGTGACCCAGTGAGACTGTGGGGACAGGAGGAGAGGGGAGGGTCCAGCCTGAGCCCTGGTGCATCACTGTCACCATTAAGGGTCAGGGAATGAGGAGAAGCAGCAGAGGGGATGGAGGACTGTGGGGAGGCGGGCAGGAGTGTCCCCAGGAGGAGGGAGGGGGCCTGGGGGAGGGGCCAAGATGAGGACCAAGAATGGATGCTCCAAGGTAATACACAGAGGTCTCTGGTGACCTTGAGGGGTGGGAAATCGGCTGAGGGGATTTAAAAGGAGGAGGGAGCTCCACGTAGGGCCGGGATGGAGGAACAGGATCTGCGTTTACCCTTCCACCGGAAACAGAGAAAAAACTAGATAAGATATGTGAAGCCACGGCTTTGCAGACCCTGGACATCAGGTAAGGCTGGACTGTGACCCTGAGACAGAACACAGCGAGGGGAGCCCAGGGGTGCCCAGTTTCCTACGTTAGAAGGTTTCCAGGCTGCGGTTTGGGGGGTTGAGGGGGGCACAGCGGGGGCGGCAGGACAACATCCAGCAAATCTGTGTGTAATTGGGGCTCCCAGAGCGGGAGGGGGGACAGGAAGCATATACTTCAAGAAACAGTGAGCAAAACTTTCCAAAGCTGTTGAAAACTATAAACCCACAGGTCCGAGAAGCTCAACAAACCCCAAGCACAATTAATTAAAACTAGTGATAGGAGAGAGTCCTCAAGCAGGCAGAGGAAAACACCACGTTACGTACAAAGACCTAAAGACGAGGTGACAGCAGGTTTCTTTCTCCCTAGGGCGTGTGACCTTGGAGCAGCATCTTTAGACAGAGAACCAAAACCGTCAGCCAGTGAAAATATCCTTCAAACCCAAAGGCAGAATAAAGACTTTTTCAGACGTTAAAAAGAGCTGAAAGAATTCATCAACCACACTCCAGGAGTGTTATGGACATCCTTCAAGCAGAAGGAAGCCACTGCCCGATGGACACCTGTATCTGCACAAGAGAGTAAAGAGCACCAGGTGTGGTATCTATGGAGGTTGAGTGTTTTAAGCAAAACAATAAAAAAAAATAATGTGTTGTGAACACTTATGACATGTATAGAAATAAAGAGCACAGAGACCAGGAAAGGAGACCCTGGAACGTGCTGGGCATGGCTCCTACATGATCCATGAGGTTGTGGAAGGTCACCTGGAAGTAGGTGGAGAGGAACCGAAGATGCACTTTATAAACCCCAAAGCAATCCCTGAAAGGGCAAAATTCAGAATTATTGCTGACAAACTAATGAAAGAAGTAAAGTCATAAAAAATACTCAATCCAAAAGAAGACAGAAAAAGAGGGAAATGGGACCAAAGGACAGATAGGACAAATGAAAACAAAAAGAAGAGGTGGATTTAAGCCCAGACATATTGGTGTGACAGTCAATGCAAATCATCCAAACACTGCAATTAAAAGGCCGAGGTTGTCTGATCGGGTAACCTACATGCTACCTACATGAAACCCACTGTAAACATAAAGACAACATGACTGAAAGTAAAAGGGTGGGAAAAGATAAACTGTCTAACACTAATCAAAAGAGAGCTGGAGTGACTTATTAATATCAAACTAGATTTCAGAGCAAGAGCATTACCAGGGATAACAAAGGTCATTTCATAATGATAGAGGGTTAATTCACCGAGAAGGCATAAACATTTTAATAACAGAGCTTAAAATACATGAAGCAGGCCTTCCCCGGTGGTGCAGTGGTTAAGAATTCACCTGCCATTACAGGGGACATGGGTTCGATCCCTGGTCCGGGAAGATCCCACATGCCGCAGAGCAACTAAGCCCGTGTGCCACAACTACTGGGCCTGCGTTCTAGAGCCCCAAGCCACAACTATTGAGCCCGCATGCCACAACTACTGAAGCCCACACTCCTAGAGCCCGTGCTCTGCAACAAGAGAAGCCACTGCATTGAGAAGCCTGCGCACCACAACAAAGAGTAGCCCCAGCTCACCGCAACTAGAGAAAGCCCGCAAACAGCAACGAAGACCCAATGCCGCCAAAAATAAATAAATAAATAAATTTATGAAACAAACAAACAAAAATACATGAAGAATAAACTGAGAAAAACACAAGGAAACATAGATAAACCCACAGTTGTCATCAGAGATTTCAACACCCCCTCTCAATAAGTGATAGGACAAGTAGAAAGTATATCATTAAGACTACAGAAGCCTTGAACACACCATCGACCAGTCTGACCTGATTGATTCATGGGGCACTTTGCTCAGAACAGCAGATTTCACATTCTTTCCAAGTGCACAAGGAACACTTACCAAGAAAACCCATATTCTGGGCCATAAAGCAAGTCTCAAAAAAATTTAAAGTATTCATACAAGGTATGTTATCTGACCATGACAGAAATAAACTAGAAATCAATAACCAAAAGATACCTAGAAAAATCCTAAATATCTGGAAACTAAAAAACATACCTCTAAATAACCCCTGGGTCAAAGAAGAAATCGAAATGGAAATGAGAAAGTATTTTGTATTAAATGAAAATGAAAATACAACGTATCAAAAATTCTGAGACACAGCTAAAGCAGTACAGTACTGAGAGGGAAAGCATCTATATTGGAAAAAAACAAAGATCCTAAATCAATGACTTCAACTTCTACCTTAAGAAACAAGGGGAAAAAAGAGCACATAAAACTCAAAGTAAACCAAAGAACAGAAATAATAAACATCAGAGCGGAAATCAATGAAATAGAAAACAGAAAAACAATAGAGAAAATCAGTGAAACCAAAAGCTGGTTTTCTGAGAAGGTTAGTAAGACTGACAAGCCAGACCAATCAGGAGTAAAAGAGGAAAGACACAAATGACCAATTTCAAGAATGAGAAAAGTGACATCATTACAGATTGTACAGATATTGAAAGGATATTAAGGGACTATTGTGTATACTTTATGCCAGTGAATTGGACAACTTAGATGAAAAGGACAAATTTCTCAAAAGACACAAACTATCAAAGGCCATTCAAGAAGAAATAGAAAAGCTGAATAGTCCTATAGCTATTAAAGATTGAATTTTTAGTTAAATACCTTCTAAAAAAGAAAAACCCAAGCCCAACTAGGTCTCAAGGAAGAATAATAACAATTCTTCAGGAACTCTTCCAGAAAATTGAAGAGAAGAAAATACTTTCCAACTCATTCTATGAGACAAATATTACCTTGACCCCAACACTAAGCAACAAAAATAAAGAAAACTACAGACCAAAATCCATTATGAACATAAATGCAAAAATTCTTAAAATTTAGAAAATGGAATTCAACAATATTTTTGAAGGATCATGATCAAGTGAGATTTATCTAAGGAATGCAAGGTTGGTTTAACTCTCAAAAATGTAATTCACCATAGTTACAGGCTAAAAATGAAAAACCTGATGACTATTTAAATAGACAGAAAAATCATTTGATAAAATCCAACAATCATTTCTAATAAAATTCCTCAGTAAAATAGACACAGAAAAGAATTTCCTCAACCTGATAAAGGGCATACCTGACACAGCCGATGTCACACTTAGTGGTGAAAGACTGAATACTTTCACCCCAAAATGAGGAAAAAGACAAGGATGTCTCCTCCCAGCTCTTCTATTCAATACTATACTGGACATTCTAGCCAGTTCAGTAAAGCAAAAATAAAAAGCACCCAGATTGTATGCAGGATGCAAGATCAGTGTACAGAAATCAGTTGTATTTCTGTGTGCTAGCAACAAACAATTCGAAATTTAAAACAGTATTTGCAATGCCATCAAAAACATTAAATATACAGGGATAAACCTGACAAAATATGTGCAAGACCTGTACACTGAAAAATACCAATCATTGCTGAGAGAAATTAAAGAAGAACTAAATACTGGCGAGATAGACCACATCCATGGGCAGAAGAGTCAATACCGTTATAATGTCCGTACCCACACTCACTACCTGTCCAGGCTGGCTGGTCCATCAGGGAACAAGACGGAGACATCCCCCACGGAGGGTGTAGGCCAGCGGGGTACACAGGCGGTAACCATTTGGGACTCGGTGACTGGTAGGTGAAGGAAATGTTAAGGAGGGAAGAAGTGATGGCCCAAGAAAGCCTCAGACCAGGAGGCCACCTTGTCCGTGGGTCAGAGAGGACCCTGCATCTGCCTCCCTGGGCTGATGTCAGCACTCACTGACCAGAGGGACCAGCCGCATGAGACCTCAGTGGCCCTGGAGCACCCAAGATTAGCTCAAGCTCCCAGCCCTGGGAAACCCCCTACCAAGGGCATTTCTGGGCTGCCCCCTCGGGAGGAGTGACCCCCAGTGGCTCCCAGCTGGGAACTGGCATCACTGGAGTGTGGCTTTGGGGGGGTGTGGACCCCTGCTGCTGGGGGCCCTGGGACTTGCTGGCACAAGGAAGGTGCTGAGAGCTCCCTGTTGGGGGGATGGGCACCGCCCTTTTGGGATTCGGGAGAGTTTCTGTCTGAGTCTGTTGATTCACCTCCACTCTGCCAGCTGGGACTGCGACCACCTCTGCAAACGCGGGTGGGAGAAGGAAGGCGCTGCCCAGCCCCTGGTCCAATGGCAGGGTCACCAGGCAGCCCAGCCCCTCACCTGCCCCTGACAGAGGAGGGAGCCGGCAGTGGGAGCTGGTGTCAAGCGTCAGTGCTGGGCACGGGGCTTTGCCGTGTGCGGGAGGGCACACCGCCAGCAGCGGGACAGAGAGGACTCCAGAATGCACCGGGCGGGCAGCACAACCCTCCCGCCACCACCCTGGGCCTCTTTCTGCCCTCCACTCCCTGTTACTTAGGGCATGGGCCCTGCCCAGCCACTTTGCCCCCTCCAGGCTTCCACCCAGGTCCACCCGGCAGGCATCAGTGCCAAGGTCCCGGCGCTGCCACACCAGGCACAGGGGTGGCTGCCCTGACCTCCTGGGGCCAGAGGGATGCTCTGGGCGTGTCTGCGCAGCTCCCTGGAAGAGGCCTGGCGGCGGGGCTCACTTGGGGGGTCTTCAGGGCCAGGTTCATGAGTAGATGGGACAGTGTTGAGGGGGTGTCAGGACGGCATGGAAAAGAGGGTCAGGGCCCACTCAGCCACCCCCGGGGACCCCCCACTCAGGGTCCCTCCCTGCCCAGGCCACATTTGCACGCCCCTCGGCTCCTGGTCCTTTCCTGCCTGCACAATCGTGGGATGAACCTTAACCCGAGCTAGTCACCTCCCACCCACACCTTCAGTCTCCTCCCAACTGCCTGGACCCTCACCCACGCTGAAGGTGGAGAGAAGGCGGAGGGGCGAGGCTTGTCCCGGGACACACGGCAAGCCCCCCGAGTGTGGCAGGGGCTTCCACTGGGGCCCTGAAGACCTGGTAAGGCTGAGTGAATCGGTGGCGGCGGGGGGGAGTCCTGGTGTCAGGGGAGTGCCTCCTGGTGCTCTTTAAGCTCCAGGACCAGGGAAGGCAGCCCCTCCCCCTTTTACACCAGCTCCCTTCTTCTGGGAGAGCTAAGGGATGGGATCCAGTGATTTGCGGTTTGCATTCATACTACAGTGTAAAGGACTACCCGCCAAGCCTGGCCTGGAGGTCATGGAGGAGGAGCAGTCAGAAGGTGGGAATGCCCCACAAAAGGGCAGGTGGCAATGAAGAGGTTGGGGGTCTGGGGGTCAGTGCAAAGACCTCGCACACCCCTCCCTGGGGCCTGGGTTGCCTCCCAGCTTGGAGGGTGGGCACTGAGAGCTGGGTTCTCTGGCAGGGAGCCCCATAGACCTAAATTAAATGGGGGGTGGATTTTGGAGAGCACACAGCTCAGTCCCCCAAGCCCTGGCACAGAAGGGAGGAGGGGCGAAGGGGGGGAACCCACTGCGTTTCCCAGAGGAGTGGTCGAGTGCTCACACACAGCGGCCAGGCGGCGACTTCCACGGCCCTCCCTTCCTATTTATGCCTCAGTTCTGGGTTGTGGCTGTCCCCTCTGGGCGCTTGGAGCAGAAATGAGCTTTCCGGTGAAAAAGCAGAATGCTACGAGTCCTGAGCTTAGACTCCTGAGTAAGAGAGACATGGACAGCCCACCACTCACCCCACTGTGACCTCGTGCAACCGTGACCATCACCTGCACCTCCCAGTGACTGCTCAGCGGTCACCATGCCGGCCTGGGGGCCTCAGCAACCACCCTGCCCTCTTGCCCCCCGTCAGCTCCCACACCCCCAGCACCTGGCCTGGGTGCTGCTCTGGCTGCTGTGTTCGCAGCCCTCTGACCTCCACACCCCCTCCAGGGGCACACGTGGTAGGGGGACCTGTTGAGGC
Organism: Mesoplodon mirus; assembly: GCF_964341445.2. Lineage (NCBI taxonomy): Eukaryota > Metazoa > Chordata > Mammalia > Artiodactyla > Ziphiidae > Mesoplodon > Mesoplodon mirus. Next base: position 123,890,103 of record NC_138977.1, on the reverse strand, counting down.
AGAGGACCCATGGGAGACTGAAGGATTAGCCGCGAGCAAAGGGAAGAGCATCTCCAAGGAGGGAAGAGCATGAACAAAAGCACTGTGCCAGGAGGCAGCTATGACGACCAGGACTGGGCAGGGCCAGCTAGGCTGCAGGGCAGAGAATAGGGGCCCAGATCGAGGGGGTGGGGCACGGCCAGACCCTGGGGAGGCAAAGCTGTGACCTCACCCTCAGGTCACAGGGAGTCACTGGAGGGTCACGAGCAAGGGCTGAAGGCAGGTGTCTGAGTCCAGGCTGAGATGGGGGAGAGACAGCGGGAGGGAAGGGGAGGGGAGAGCTGAGAGCCTTAGGAAGAAAGTGGGGCAGTGAGGCAGGCGCCCCGGGGAGAAAGGGCTGGACAAGGGACCCTGCGGTGCTCAGGGTTGGGTTTGGGGCACCTGGGGACCCCAGATGGTAACACCAACTGGACTGTGGGGTATGGCCAGAGGTGAGGCAGGGTCAAGCTCGCCTGAGGAGGGAGGGAAGAGAAGGGCCACCTGTGCCCTCACAGCGGCAGCCCCAAGCCCGGGAAGACAGAGCGGGGGTCTCTGGACGTCCTGACCTCCTCTGCAGGGCTGATGGCCACCCTGATGAAGCTGCGACCCCGCTCCTGGCGGGAAACTAAGAGGCCCGTGGAACGGGCCTTTCTGTGGACTCGGGGAGAGCAGGGTGAGCCGAGTCTGCGGGTTGGGCTCCCTGAGGGTGGGGAACCTGAGAGGGTCCGCTTCCTTGTCTGGCTCACCTGCCTGGACACCCAGCGGAGCCCCGGCCACCTGAGTGCATTTCCAGTCCACAAGATCAGCTCCCCTCTGGGAGGACAAAGGCTGCAGCGCAGGAATGGTCATAAAGCTCCAGGAGAGGCAGCACTGGGTGCACTTGTAATTTGTGACTAATTTGTTGCACAATGAGGTTGCAATTTCCTAATTGTGATTGCCATTTTAATTTTACTCATGGCTGTGCAGCCAACAGTGTATAGTCTTGTAATTAAAATTAATTGTACCTTCACCTGCATATTTCTATTAGGCTGTTAAATTTAGTCTGTAAGCTCAACAATTTTGTTCCCTGAAAGATGCCGAGTTCATTTCTGCCACACTCGGTGACTCCCCGCTCTGAAGGCTGCCTTGCCCTCCAAGGGGGGCTGGGGGCCTGTCTCCGCCCCAGCACCTCGCTTCTGGCAGGGCTGGGAGAGCGGAGCCCCTGAGGGCTTTCAAGGAGCTTATAGGTCTATTATTTAATGAATTCCTGATGAGTTATTAGGCTCCCAGATTGTACATGAGGATTTCATGAATAATCTCAGAAAACCTAAACGAGCTTTCTCCACCAAATTAAGCCCATGAATGACACCCACAGCACGTGCTGGACAGTTTTCTCAGCATGGGCGTCCTGGTGGCCTTAAGGGTGGGGAGGGGACCTCCCTCTGAATTCCAGGTGCCAGACCTTGGACTCAGGTATCAAATGTCAGGTCCAGGGAGCCCTTGGATGCCATCACTGGCAGTCACCTTCCCAGCAGGTTCCCAGGGTCCCTGGGAAAGCACCTCTCCTGTGCAGGGGGAGAGAGGAGAGGCCCTGAGATCTCACCCCAGCTGTGCCCTGGCAGCACCATGGCTCAGCCAATCAGATGAGCCTTCCCAGGACCCCAAACCTACAGGCCATCTCAAAAGCTGGGAGGTATGGGTGCCATGGCAACAGCAGCTGGGCAGCATAGCTGGCAGGACAGATGGACCCTGAGATGCTGCCAGGGGTTCCAGCCTGTCCAAGCCCTCCACTGCCCACCATAGGAGTTAGCTGGAGTGGATTCCACAGTTCGTGACAAGGACCCCTACTGACCTAGTCACCATCCGGTCTAGAGAGGGGCGTGGGGGGAGCTTGGTTAGGGGTCCCAGCTCCCCGTACTCCCCACCAAGCTAAGCTATGGACAGGGCAGCTGTGATGGGGTTGAAGGTTTTCCATCCAGCTGAGCCAGGAGACCCTACTTCACTGTCACCTCTTCGCTGAGGCCAGGCCACAATGTGCCTGGGGAGGGGTCTTCTGTGACTGTCCTTCCTCTTCATTGAAGAAAACTTGGCTCCCAATTGGGCAGGAAGGAGGGATGGACCCTCAGCACCTGCTCAGGGAACCTGGGAATAGATGCATCTCCACCCGCCCATCTATCCCCCATCCCATCCCTCCACCCATCCCCCTACACCCACCAGTATGACAGTCACTCGAGGTGGCACATGTCACCCATGGGATCAAGGGTGACATGAACCCCTTGCACAGCCCCTTGCATGGCCTTTGAGACTCCAGCAGCTCCTGCCTCATCTCCCTCACCACTGACCTCCGGCTTCCCTCCTTCCAGGTCCTTAGCTCTGGACACCTCTCCCCAGGTCTTCCCCTCCCGCAGGAAGCCCTCCCTGACCACTCACGCAGGGCTACGAGTGCCTACAAGTGCCAGACCTCGGAGCCCAGTGTGCACACACCCAGGATGCCCCTCCCTCCTCTCTGGACGCAGCCCCAGGGCCCCTGCCCGGCTCCCCCACGGGCCCACTTCGGCTCTACAGGTGCTAGGGGTCAAACACTGCTGCCCCCGCTACCTGCCCTCCCCCACTCCCCGAGTGTCCAAACTGGACACCGGTCCTTCCATCTCAGTTCAGCACACACACACACACTCCTGGGGCTCAGGCCCCAAGCAGGGGTTCTTCTGGACCCCTCCCTCACCCTCGGCCCCACCCCTCCACGCCCTCTGACCCTCACACACTGCCTGGCCCCCAGCTTTTGCTTGGATGGCACAGTGCCCCTCTTGCCCATCCCACACATCTGTGGTCCAGACTCTGCCCAACGCCCTCAGCTTCCTGCCCAGCCGGCAGCCTCGGGAACCCCACACACCACCAGCATCGCACAGGCAGTGCCCTCTGCTGTCAGCTAGACTTTGGGGCCTTCTCCCCTTATCGCTCTCTCAGCTCCGATCACTGGGGATGTCACACGTGGCTCACAAGCAGGACGGAGCATTGCTACCCGCTCAGTACCCCCCGTAGCCAGAATCCAGTGAATAGCACTGAATGAATGAATGAATGTCGCACAGCTGATCAGTGGAATCGGTGGTTTCAAACTTCTCTTGTCCACTAACTTTACACAAAAAGCAGCCACGTATTCTAAGACCCGTGGGAGCAGACGCTTGGCCACGTGGAGTCACTGGACAGAGCGGTCCAGCCTCGGATGGTCCAGCCTGTGATGACCACCCAGCCCTGTCCTGCACCTGCAGCTCCCTCGTGCCCAGAGTGGCCGGTGAGGAAGGGCCAGGGCTGAGGGGGGCGCCCTGCCCAACTCCAAGTGGGTGTGGGGAGGATGGAAGGCTTTCCTCAGGACAGCGGGGTTGGTCCAGGGCAAGGGCAAGGTAGGTGTAGGGCTGGGCGGCAGGTCAGGGAGCCCAGAGTTCAGGGACCCAAGAGCAGCCATTTACAGGCTGATGTCCCACCCCACCACTGCCTGGGAGCCCCTCAAATGTGGGCCCAGAACCTCCAGTGAGTGTTGGGGTCAGAGGGCATCCTCACTGACCCCTGTGCTTGGCCTCTCCCTAGCCCTGCCATCCTCCACCTGGGCGGCTCCTGGCCTTCCTCCAGAGCCGCCTCGGGTCCAGGACATCTGGGCCAGTCCCTTCTCCAGGGCCAGTGCTCCCGGGTGGGGTGGGCCAGGGACACACTCACTGAGCACCTACTGTGTGCTGGGGGCCAAGACAGACAGACACCATGAGCTGTCAGTGGCTGCCGGGGACAGACAGTGCCGAGGGGAGGGTCACGGTGCAGGAGGGAGTGGGGCCTGGAGAGGAGGACAGGATACCTGGCAGGAGGGTTCCAGGCCTGGAGAGGCAGTGGTGACAGGAGCACGTGGGGCAGGCCAGCATTCAAGGACAGCATCCGGGGCCTGGGGTCAGGATCAGGGGTGAGGGGAGGGAGGGGGGAAAGGGAGGGGGAGGGGGAAGGGGCGGGGGGCACAGGTGGGCTGCGGCAGGGCTGGCTGGGCACTGGGGAGCAGGACTTCTTGTGGGCGCTGAACAGAAGAGGGCGTGAGCTGACTGTGCCCCTCCCCCTTCCGTGCAGCCACCTGAGCGCGGGGTCAAGGGCCACAGCCCTGAGGGCAGGGGCTCAACTGGAAGGGGGAGGAGGCAGCTCTGGAGAAATCCCGGAGGTGGAGCCAGGAGAGGCTGTGGGCAAGAGCTGGGCTGGAGTGAGTGGGCCGAGGCAACTGGCAGGGTGAAGCCAGGTACTTGCGGGGCGGGGAACTCCCGGCCTTGGATTTAGGAGTCTGGAGTTCAAGGTCAGGCCCCGCCCCCGGCACCAATATTCGGATCCCCGGGCTCAGAGAGGGTGGAGGTCCCGGTGTGCACCGCAGGGGGTCGCATCTGGAGGTCCTGCCTTGGACTCTGCGGTGGAGGAGGACCGGCCACAGGGTTTGGGTAGGGGGCCCGGCGGCGTGTGCGAGGGCGGCGCAGGGACCCGGCTCCCACCCGGCGCCCATCCCCCAACACACCTGGGGCCCGGGGCTTCATCTTGCGCCCCCTGCCCCCAACCCGATAGGCGCTGCGCCGGCGGCCCGGCGGGACCCAGGACACGGGGACACGCGCGCGGGGACGCTGACACCCGTCAGGCCCGATAACGGGCGCAGCGCCGCCGACGCCGCGAGCGCATTAATCTTCCCCAAATTAAAATCTGCAGCGCGGCGTTTAAGATTGAGGCCACCACGGTTCAGCGCGGTGTGACCGCCAATTTTGATAAAAGTGTTTTAAGAGAGGGGAGACGGAGATAAATTGCCTGCGCGGCGGCGCCGCGGGTGAGAGGCACGCGGACAGCGGGTCGGAGCCTGGCGCTTCCGCAGCGCGTCCGGGGACACCGGCTCCGCCCGTGGGACGCTCCCCGGTCTGCGGCAGCTGGGAGCGCCCTGGGCGCTGGCACCGCCCCGGTCACTGGGGCTTCGAGCCGGGCCCAGTCCGGCGGAGGGGAGGAGGGAAGGAATGCGGGCCCCGGGCCCTCGCAGCCCCAGGTTCCTTCGTTCAGCGACATTTCTCGAGCACCTGCTCTGCGGCACCTGCCTGGATGCTCCACCACCCGTAGTGGAAAGTGGTGGCTGGGCTCCGCACGCAGTCAGGGTCTAGCCAGGACCACAGGCGCCTCTGCAGCCCCCTGGACTGCTCAGGTGAAGGATGGGCTGGGTGCCTGATCACGTGGGGTCAGGCGCCTGGGGGAGGGGTGCGGTGGGCTGCCTGGGGGAAACTTCACCAGGCTTTCCCCGTCCCAAAGCCCTCTCCTTGATGGAGGCTTCCCCGTGGTACACCCCCCAACTCCGTCACCCACCTGCCCTCCAGTGCCGTTCCCATCATTGCCCTTCACTCTCCTGCACCTGTCTTTGGAGGAGGGCTTGGACCCCCCTCCCAGGGTCCCCTCTGTCCCCCAGCCATCCCCAGCATTGGTCCCAGCCAGTCCCCCACCCATTCCACAAACCCTCCAAGGCACAGCCTCACTCCGTCCAGCTTCCTGACATCAAAACCTGGCTGGCTACAGCTGCACCAAGTCAGGGGGATTCTGGGGAGACAGATGAGACATGGGCATGCCCAGTCTCTGAAAGAAGGCACAAGCGCTGGCCTAGAGCCTTGGCCACAGCAGGGCCAGTGGTCTGAGAAGGAGTTCTCCTTGAGGGCTTCCTGGAGGAGGGGGCTTTCCCAGCCAACCCTGAGGAAGGAATGGGAAGGGACTAGCATGAACAGGGTGCAGAGGCACAGAAGTCCCAAGTAGGGCTGGAAGGGGGAAGGGAGGGGCCGACAGCCTTGCAGTCAGGATGGAGCAGGACCAGGATGGGACCACTGGGACTCAGGTAAATCTTGGAAGGCCCCAGAAGAGGTGGGCTGGCATCCCCTCTGCTGGATGCGTCGTTGACAGCTTCCGCCTTTTCTTACAAAGTTCAAGCCAGCAAGAAACATGCAGTTTGCATCAGGCATGCCTGCCCGCTTCTCTCCTCCCCTGAGCAGCTGTGAAATTGATATTTAAAACTAATTGTACAGCGCCCTCGGGGCAGCCGGGCCAGGCAGCGCCGGACAGCGGCTGTGTTCATTCCATCTCCCCTCAGGCTCTGTCCGTGACCCCAGCCAGGTGATTAGGGGGCTGAGGATGAGGGGCTTATCTCCAGCGGACAGTGGCTGCCCCACGCCCCGCCTGCCAGCCGGAACCCCTCCCCCAATTGCCCAGCAGCTGCTGAGCTGCCCCTTCCCTGGACAGTGGCCCTCCCATCTCATCCAATTACTGCACCGACTGCTGTCTGGGGCTCAGATCAAATCACTCAACTGCAGTGAGGAGCCCCAAACGGGTCAATCTCAGCAGGTTAGACACGCTGTCCGACGCCAGGCCGCAGGCAGCCCGCCTCGGGAGCCAGAGGCAGCGAGCGTGGCCCGGGGAGCGCAGTGGACCCCAGCTCCACAGTGGTGTCGGCTCTGGCTGCGGTTCAAGGCCAGGTCAGAGAACATCCTCTGGGAGTGCAGGGCACAGTCAGGTATGCACAGGAGGGCAGTGGTCTCTAGAAAGGTCACCAGCAACTGGGACCTCCAGGCTTCCTGACAGCTCCTCAGTCGGTGCCACAGGAGCACCCCTCCAAAATTCCCTTCCATCCAGAACCCACGACTGTGGCTTGCCTGCACAAACAGGGTCTTTGCAAATGTGGTTAGTTAAGCTGAGGTCATGGTGGAGTCGGGAGGGCCCTTAATACAATGACAGGTGTCATTATAAGAAGAAAAGAAGAGACACGTATGGGGAGAAGACGCAGCAGAGATCGGAAGGAAGACCAAGCAGACATGGGCAGAGGCAGGAGGGAGCTTCCTGAGAGCCTCCGGAGGGAGCCCTGCCCTGGAACCCGGCTCTGGAACCTGACACCTTGGTTTCTGACTCCTGGCCTCCAGGCTGGGAGAGAGTAGATTTCTGTCCTTTTAATCCACCGGGTTGCGGTATTTGCTACGCCACCGGGGGAGATGAGTGTATCCAGTGTGCTGGCGAAAGCCCCCCTTTCTCCCGTGGCCCTCTCGCTTCCCACACCCAGACCCTGTTGTCTGGAGCCTGTCTCTGCCCTGCCTCCTGGTCCAGCCACCCACGACCCACCCAGAACCCTCAGCCACTCCTGCCGGTCTCAGCCAGGCCACCCGGCAAGGGCCGATCCCCTGTGGTCCCCACTCCCACCCCAGGGGACTTCAAAAGCACGCTTAGCACAGTCTCTGGACCCCGGTGCTCAGCAGACACTGCTCTCTGCCCCTCAGTGCTGGCAGCCGCCCAGGGCCTCCTCCAGGACCCAGCAGCTCAGCCTGGGGCAGGAGGTGTCACCAGCACGCGTGGGCTGCTCTCGGCCTGCAGCCACGCCCCAAACGTTACATGGGCACTGGCGCTCATCCGTGTCCTGCCAAATAGGGAGGCGCTCCCGCTTGAGGAACTGCCCCTTGCATTCTACCAAGTTATTAAAAACCTAGGATCCCACTTAATCTAATGGCAACATACTACGGTCAGCAAGGCAGGCATTCCCATTGTCATTCCCATCATCCATCACCCATATTCACTCACCATGACCACCATCACCATCACCACCACCGTCACCATCACCACCACCATCACCATTGTTACAGTTTGAATTGCATCCCCCCAAAGAAATGTTGAAGTCCTAACCCCCGGGTCTGAGGCTGTGACCTTTTTTGGAAATAGGATCTTTGCAGATGTAATCAAGTTAAGGTGAGGTGCCTAGGGGGGGCCCTGATCCAGTATGACTGATGTCTTTATAAGAAAAAAACAGAGACACCAGGAACAGGAGGCCAGGCAGACACTCAAAGACACACAGACACACAGGGGCAGACAGTCATGTGACAGAGGCACAGATGCACAGAGGCAGAGATGAAGTGATGCATCTATAAGCCAAGCAAATGCCGAGGATTGACAGCAAACACCAGAACCTGGAAGATACAAGGAAGGAGCCTTCTCTACAGGCTTCAGAGAGAGCCTAGCTCTGCTAACACCTTGATTTCAGACTTCTACCTTCCAGAACTGTGAGAGAATCAATTTTATATGGTCTTAAGCCACCCAGTTTTTGGTACTTTGTTACAGCAGTCCTAAGAATTAATACCACCATCATGGCCATCATCATCATCACCACTGTTGTCGTCAACCCGATAATCACCTCCTTGTCATCTTTGTCACCACCATAGTCAACGTCATAACCGTCATCATCATCACCGCCACCACCACCATCATCACGTCTACCACCATCATCATCACCATCATTGTCACCATCACCATTGTTGTCACTGCCATCAACTCTTTATGTCATTTGTCATCTTACTCTCATCACCACCATTGTCAACATCGTCACCACCACATCATCAACCAAAATCAATTTTCAGCTGAAAGTCAAAGGCCAAGGCATTGGATGACTTGCCCAAGGCCTCTCAAGCGGTTTGTAGAAAAGCCAGGACTCAAACACCTTCCAGCCTGACTTCTATTCTTCTTTCCCGGGAGAAACACCACCTAAGCAGCCCCCGTGTTGCCCCCACCCCTTCCTCCTCACTCCTGGACACTTGCTGATTTTCTGGCCTGTGCCAAATCAATTTTGCTTGAGGCCTGTACCCTGGCCACTCCCTCAGTCATGCCCCGGCTCTATAAGACTAGAGAAGCCTCTTCCATAATACCTGATAAATAACCTGGATTTAATTGAATTAATATCGACAGCATGTAATTGCTCCTTGTTGCTCAAGCCTGCCTAGGAGGGGTGGTGAGGGGCGGAACGGTGAGGTTATTGCTTCAAAAAAATGCCCTCAGCCCCGAGCAGCGTTTTGGCCTTATTATTATAGTCATAATGAGAGCAGCTGATGTGATCTCTCCTTCCACAATAGCGCACACGGCCGGCTACATAAACAGCCAAAGTCCTTTGTCCCTGTGGGCTGTTTGTGGGTAATTAAAATCAATAGGCTCTTCCTCACAGACCTCCTTAGCCTCCTCCAAGCTCAGGGCTCGGGGCTGCCAGGCATCAGACCAGCAAACAAACTTGCCCCCTTCCCGCCCGCTGGTGGCCGGGCCTCCTGTGCCCTCCCCCCGCCCCGGGACGTTCAGAAACAGCCACAGTCCCAGAGGTGGTGGAAGGGGGGTTCCAGGGAGCTGATGCTGAGGTCCGTGTCTGAGGGTGCAGCCAGTGAGGGGGGAACCAGTGATGGTCCATGGCTGGACCTCCAAATGGGGTCTTCCCTGGGCTAAGGGTCTGTGAGGAGGAGGATCAGAAAAGTCTTCCCCATCCCAGTCTGGGGACCACTGTCTCCCCCACCCTACCTACAACGTTTGTGGACCTGTAGACCCCGGGCGGGCACTGGGACGGCTGTGCGCTCAGTCTCCCGACAGCTCTCGGCAGACAGGCACCCACGGCCTCTGCACGCCGGGCCCTGTCCTGGGCTCTTGGGGTGCGTGTTTCCTGGCTCTGCTGAGAAGGGCTGGCACAGAGCCCGGGCAGCAGGAGGACCCCCAGAGGCCAGGGCACGATGCGGGGTGGCCCTGGAGTGGGGCATCCTGGGAGCACCCTAGAGACAGAGGCCAAGTGTGGCCGTGAGGCCGAGGGGCCAGGGGAGCTGCTGCACATTCCAGAGGAGATGCTGGGAACGCAGTGAGCTGAACGAGTGAGCAGGTGGGAGACGCGAATCAGGGGCCTCGTCGTGTGGGGTGTGCCCCCAGGAGTGAGTATGGGCAAAACACAGAAGGGACAGGAGTGACCCTGGGGGTGGGGCGGGGAGAAGAGCCCAGGGTCTGAGCAGGTGGGGGGCAGGGGGCTCCCCGAGGACGAGCTGGGGTCACGGGGCTGCAGAGGCCCCCCATCACAGTGGCGTGGCAGGGTCCCTCCCGCCATGCTCAGAGCTCCCTCGGTGTCATCCCCAGTCTACGCCCATGTGAGGCAGGGACCGCGGCGAGCAGAGGGTGTGCTCAGGGCCACACTGTTGTCACCTCGACCTCCAAGACGACCTCCTCCTCACAGGCCTGGCCAGCCCGTCAACCAGAGGGGCGAGGGGTGAGCCCAGGGCCAGCGCAGCTCTGGCTGGGCACCCAGCGCTTGGTTCCGCTCAGCAGGGATCACTCCAGGCCGTCCGGGAGCCTGACCAGCCGACCGGCTGGGAGGCCTCACCCAGCGCCTGCAGACGCCTGACACGGGAGCCGGGGAGATTCAGTTCTGTACTAAAAAGGTGCGTCTGCTGGACCATCTTCTCTGCGCCGTCCTTCTTAATTAAAGGCGACCTGAATTGAATTGCTTTCAGTGGGCTGGGGGTGGGGGGACAGTGCTGGGCAGCTGGAGGGACACCTCCTCCCGTCGAGCCGACGGCCCTAGCAGGACAGTGATCCATGGGCCAATATCACCGGTGTCCCTGCATCCGTGTGGCGGCTGACCTCAGCGCAGTCATTAGCTGCTTTTTAATTAACTGTCTGCTGTCCCATCCCCAGCGAGGAGGCCCTGGGAGGGGGAGGAGCGTCGTTCCTTCTGAAGCTCTGCTGGGCTGATTCGGGTCCGTGTCCCCGGGCACTGCCCCGCCTCAGGCCTGCATGCCTCAGGCCTGCATCCCTTCCAGCCCCGGCGCCAGAAATTCCACCATTCTTTCAGTTCTCACAGGGAATCTCTGTCTCGAGTCCGCACCTGCGAGGCTGCAGCAGGAGAAAGGGGCCTCCGGGGAGGGCAGGGCCGGGGAGGGGACGCCCAAGGTGGGAGGGGGCTGGGGGGGGCCGCAGGAGGGCCGGGGTGCGGGGAAGCCCTCTCGGGGGAGCCGGGGCTCTTGGCCACAGCCCTGCCCCGCACAGCGGGACCTGCTTCCAGGTTCACGCCTGGGGAGGTGGGGGGTCCATGCACCCCAGCTGGCCCCTGGGACAGGGGCTGCCCAGGTGAAGGGCCCGGAGGCGCCAGCAGTGGGTCAGTTATGCAGTGAATGTCCCTGGGGCACCAGAAACTCCCTGCAACAAAGCTCCCTGAATGTGAACCCAGGCCCACTCCCGCGTGCAGGCCTGTGCCGGCCGGGGTCCCCGTCCTCCCGGGCAGAGGTCTGGTGGGGAGAGTGGACGGCACACGCAGATAGAGGGGTGCCCTTTCAGCCTGGGCAGGTGGCAGCGGGGGGCTCCCAGAATAGGCAGCACCGAACTGAGGCCAAGGTCCTCAGGCCGGAGGGTGGCCGGAGGTCAGCATGGCTAAAGCGTGAGCAGCATGTGACTGGGAGGAGAGGAAAGGCAGAAGTGGGGGGTGAGGGAGTGGGGGGGCACTGGGGGTGGCGGGAGTGAGGGACTGCGGGGCGGGGGCACAGGGAGGGGCGGGAGGGGGGTGACGGAGTGCGTGGGGGTGGGGGTTTGGGGGGCGGTGAGGGAGTGCGGGGGGTGGGCACAGGGAGGGGTGAGGCGGAGCTCCGATGGATGTCGGGTCCGCCCTAGCAGGCTCTGCAGGCTACGTCCCCAGCAGCAGCCTGAATCCCTGCCCTGCTGGCCCCTGAGGGCAGGCGGGCAGGCAGGTGCCGCTGGGGATGCAGCAGCTCCGCAGGATTCTTCGCCCTCGGGGTCCACCAGCAGGCGCTGCCTGGACAACACCTTGCTCCTGGGACCCCCAAGTGAAGCAGCGGGGACCACACACAAAGGCTTCCACGGCAGACGGGGAAGGAGACGGGGTGGGTGGGCCGTACGGGAGGGCTGCAGAGACACACGCTCATGACGCCAACACAGCCACGACACTGACACACAACCACCGGCACACGCTCACACTCGCGACACACAGCAGCACACTCGGGTCGCCAGCCCACAAAGGCTCACCCTTGTGAGCACGCGGAGGCTCCCTAGTGCGCACACATGTACACACGTGAGCACACCCACACAGGCACACTAACACATGCACACAGCTCCCAGCAGCTGTACCAGCTCACGCCCAGCCTGCTACCGCCACGTGGTACACAGGGGCACGCTGCAGACACATGCTCCCTTGCTGACCCACACTCCAGGCACCCTCATGTGACAACAGGGACCACGGGTGCCTCACGGGAAGCCAGGCGGCTCCGAGGCCTGGGAGCAGTCACGGGGAAGACGGACGGCACAACCATGGCCGGGTGAGGCCTCCGTCTCGCTGGCCGCCCTCGGGAAGCTGCCTCCCAGACTGAAGGTGCTCACACTTGTAGGCCTTGTCTAGGGGGAAACACGGTCCAGCAAAACGCCACCCCTGGCCCTTGGCTGGAGGAGAGCGCTTGGTGGAGGAGTCTGGGCTCTGGTGCTTCCGTCTGGACGGGCCACTTGGAGCTCACAGGGCGGCCCCAGGGCAGGCTGGGACCAGGCTGTACCCCAAACTCCAAGCACAGGGAGGGTGCGGGCAGAGCCCCATCCCAGCAGGCATCCTGCAGTCCTTCCCTTTGCCAGCCTGTCCCCGGCGCAGGGTCGGTGGCCTCCACAGATGACTCCTCTCAGGCCTGTCCGCTCCCAGCCATCCCTCCATATCCCAGGCAGCCACAGCCTCTCGGGCTCCGTCCCTGATCCCCACCCAGGGCTGAAACCCCAGGCCGTCTTCGTCCCTTCACCGCACTGGCTGGTGGCCCCTCGCTTTCCGGGCTCCTGATGCCCGTTCAGGACCCACTGCCCCTGAGGGAGCTTCTCCCCAGGAGGAGGGTTCTTGTGCATTTCTCTGTGGCCCTAGAGCCAGCCGGGCCCAGCCCTGTCCTGTGTGTGCAGGGCCTCCCTGGAGAGCAGATCTCAGGGTCCTTCACCACGTCCAGGACCCCCGGGTGCTCACAGGGCGGGCGGGTGCAACAGGTCGGTGGGGCTTCTTCCCCAGCCCGGGATCGGGGGCGCATCACCAAAGCCGGTCACCCTGTGTGTGCTCACACAGGAACAGGATTCAGAGACGCCAGAATGGGGCCTCCTTGGAGCCACGAGCCGCAGCCAGGCCGGATCTGGAGGGAGTTGGAGCAGGGGAAGGGGGGGAACGCCTGGGGAGAAGCTGACCCGTGAGAGCGAACAAGCCATGATTTCCCGAGTCAGGTCCCGCTGGCGAGCAATCAGAGCCCCTGCCAAGGTTCAGGAGCGAGAAGGGGAGGCCGCCGGCTTCATGCTTTATTCCCTGACAGTATCCATCTTTCCAAATTGATTTTTGATATCCATAGTGACCTGGAAGGGAGACACGGCGATAACTCTCGGAAAGTGGAAAACAATATTATCGCCACAAATATGAATTACTGGCCGCCAGGTTAAATCTACTGTGCGATGAGTTATGTGACCCCAGCGCTCCTATAATTCTTGGGAATTTTATAGAGTCAGGAGAGGCCTGTGGACGCTGACAAGCACTTAACAGCCAGAGCTGCTCCCCAACAACTCTCGGGGCCGTGTGATTCAGGCTCCCCGGGCATCGCGGGCCACTCTGTTCTGCCTCAGGGTTGGGAGCTGGTGGGCAGTCACTTCTGGACTCACAGTCTTCATTTGTCTGTTCTTGTCATTCTCGGGGCTGGAGACACACACCTGCCACCTGCCAGGAGCAGCAGAGCAGCCTGCCTGGTGGGGCTGTTGTCCAGGGGCCCAGAGCGAAGGGCGGTGCCGACCAGTGTGGGGCTCACTGAGTGGCTGCACACCTTCCAGGGGGAGGGAGGGCCCTTGGGGCTCACCTGGCCCAGCCCAGAGGGGGCCATACAGCAAAAGGCCAGAAATCTCAGCCAGCAGGAGCACCCTCCTTAACCCTGACAAGTGAGGATCCGGGGCCTCACCGGGGGTGAGCTCAGCAGGACGCTAGGTGTGAGTCTGTGGCGGGCAGGTGGACCAGGGCTCCAGAGGCCAGGCTCACCCCAGGGCAGGCAGCATCGGGTAGGGAGTTCAGGGCCGTGCTTTAAGCCCTGCATGCAGCTACAACCCACTGTCTGAACAAAAAGAATGAGCAAATGAATGAACAGGAGAATGAGCAAACAAATGAGTGAACCCAGAGCCTGCCGTGTAGAGGAGGTTGGGGGAACCCCCAGCCCACCTAGTCAGGAGTGGGGGAACTCAGGGGCAGCAGTGGGGAGGAGGGTGGTCAGCCTGGGCTGAGGTGAACCCCAGGAGGGCATCCCGTTCCTCCCTGTGGGGACCTCAGGCCAGCCTCCCTCTGCCCTGGCGAGGCGCCTGGGCCGGAGCCCAGAGGTGGGGTGCCAGAGGCCAGGGCAGGGGGAGGGGGCAGGAGTGCAGGGGGAAGGGGTGGCCCGGCTGGGAGGGGAGGGGGCTGCTGGATGCAGGGCTGTGCTCAGGGTCTCCCAGGAGGATGCAGGGGACCCGCCTGGCCGTTATAATGATGGTGAAGGTACGGGGTCACTCCTCCCGGACCCCAGACCTGCAGAACTTCCAAGTGGGGGTCTGGGCTGGCGGTTGAGAGAGAGACACGGCCCCTTGTCCAGCCAGGTCCCTTTGGGCCCCTGTCGGGGGTCCCTCATGATGAGGAGGAGGTCCCCAGCTCCAGGCCAGATGCCCCGTGGTGCCCCCAAACTAGGGCTGTGAGGACCATCGGGGAGGGGATGGTGATGAGGGACCCCAGGCAGGGGCTGCAGCGGTCCTGGTGTGGAGGCGTCCTGGGCTTCGGTCCTGAGGATGGCCTTGGCCGGTTCCAGCAGGGATAACTGGATGTGTCCCCTCCACTCCTGGACACACAAGACCGCGCCCCTGCAGTAGGAGCCTGAGGGGCAGCGCCAATGGGACAGGACAGGCTTCAGTTTTGGGTGCCAGGGTCGTCCCCGGGAACCTGCTGGAAGCTGAGGCCCCGGAACCCTCAGTGCCCAGGACGCCGTGGGGGTCTCCCTCAGTCCTGGGGCCTAGGACCAATGCTGCCCACAGGGTGGTGGAAAATCCAGCCACACTTCCTGCAGCAGGTGGCCATGGGGCGCTGGTGCCGGACCTGGGCTCCTGCCCTCCCCACGTGTGGGTAGAGGGGCCCAGGCAGTGGCCACAGGACAGGGCACCTGGGGGCCAGTGTCTCCCACAGGGCAGGGAGACAGTAACACAAATGTTATTCAATTTACATGACAAAGTGGTACCATTATTGCAAACTGACAGAATGCTGCTTGGGGTAATTTCGGAAAATTATTTAAACAATGTAATGAGTTAAATGTCAGCGCTGGCTAATTATGTTTATGCTAATTGTTAATTAGCCCTATAATGGAGACAGTCTTAATTAACAATGGTTATGAGTGTGCAAGGAGGTGGGCTCGTCGTGGGTGAGCCGCAGCCCCACTCTGTAAGAAAGCCCCAGTCGAGGCCTCTGGCCTCAGCCCAGCGGCGCTGGGCCCAGGGCAGGGGTCCGGCCAGCCAGCCCGGGGGCGCGAGCCTGCCCGCCCCTTCCTGCCCTGCGGGAAGGTCCCCATCGCCTCGCCCAGGCACGCTTCTGGGTCTGCCCCACGTGGGACGGCCAGGAGGCCCAGCACACCCTCCTCCCCCCTCTCCCACCACCCCCATTGCTCCCCTCTCGCCTCCTGCACCCTACAGGGGGCCACCACTTCCAGAGACAAATGAAACCAGCGGTCACTCGTGCCCAGCTGGCTGTGCACCCTGAGTCCTGTGGCCGATATGGAGCGAGAGAGGGCAGGAGCACAGACCTGCCCAGGCCCCATCAGCCATCCCCACATTTAGGGCCCTGGAAGATGGGCCCAGCTCCTCAAAGGGACGTCACAAGACGCAGGGGTGGGAGAGAGAAGGTCGTGACCCGGCCCCCCCTCTTTTCTCCAAAGACCCTTCTGCTGGGCCACTCGGATGACCACCCTGTGTGTCGCTCTCAGGGAGCCCCAATGGCAGGGCCGTGTCAGGAGCAGGGTCAGTGGTGCAGCAGAGGCTGGATGGGGTCCTGCGCAGATACAGGGTGGAGAACAGCCCAGGGCCACCCTGCAGAGCGGCCAAGCCCAAAGACCATGCAGAGTTAACCCCTTCAGAGGAGAGCAGAGGGGACAGGAGGGATAGGCCTGCGGGGACGGGCAGGGGTCGCACAGTGCAGGGCCAGGGCAGCAGCTGCACCCAGCAGGGGATGGCGAGGACAGACAGAGGGACACAAGGGTACATGGAGGGACACAAGGGCACACAGAGTGCTGAGTCCTTTTGGAGACCCAAGCCCAGCATTGTCACCTATGTCCTGTGCCCTGTCACCTATGTCAACCTGCCCCGGCACAGGCCACGGGCTGGGGGCCTTGCGAACAGCTCCCCAGAATGTGAGGATCGGCGCCCAACTGCTCATCTATATGGGACAAGCTCCCGGGCAGCGCCAAGTGGGGCCAGCTTCCTCTGCTTAGACTGGACGGGGCCCCGCGGTGACAGTGGGCTCTGGTGGAGGCAAAACAGTAGGTAAGCAGTGTCTTCTCCATGGCCTGAGCCACTGGGAGTCACACACATGCGCACATGCACACGCACGCACACACACATTCACACGCACACACGCACATGGACACGCGCACACACAACACATGCACAATGCACGCGCATGCACACATGGCCTGCCTCACGCTGAGCTTCACTGCAGGTTGAGTGGGTTCTCCTGCTTCCTAGACCTGGAATCACAGCAGGAAGAGGCTCTTGGAGGCTCCACGGGTAACGGACTCTGCAGGGTTCCCTCATTCAAAGACAAGTGGCAGTGACAGGAAGGGATGAGGGGTCCAGGACAGAATCTACCCTGAAAGTCTGCCAGCCAGCCTGAGCCAGAGACAGAGGGGGAGGGAGAGACAGAGACAGACAGACAGAGAGACAGACCGAGAACAAACAGAAGCAAAACAACACCAGGAACATTTTGCCAAAGAAGAGACAAAAATCTGACCAAACGGTTCTCTATAAAAAGCAATGGATTTGCAGATAAAAGGGGTTTCAAGAGATGAATCAATAGTTCAAAACAGAAATACAAAAGCTCAAGAAAGAAAGACAACGAAAGGGAATGACTAACGAGCTGACGGATCTCAGGGAGGACGTGAGAGCGAAAAACACAAGCTGCCTGTGAGCTGCCCGACCTGTTGATTCAAACAAACGCACGTCGGATGCAGCGGAGCCAGGGCCATGGAGCCGGAGCTGCTGGGACCGGTCTGAGAAGCTGACCCCCACAAGACAGGCAAGGACACCCGCACTTGCCTGACAGCACACCTGAGCGTGAACCAAACCAACCATGACACCAAAATTCCAGGAAACTTTAAAAATTAAAGAAAACATTACTGAAAAAGGAAAGATTTGGAAGGACACAGTGTCCCTAGGGAAAACATGGATAGAGATCAATCAACACTGAATCTTGAAAAATACGGTCCAGGACACCCAAGCCAAAAAAGAAAACAATCAAGTCACATCTAGGGGAGAAAAACAGCTGGTGTCAGCAAAACCACTCAGAGTTAGAAACCACGGGAATGGTCTCAAATTTCTTCAGGGAAGAAAGGTAACCAGAAATGACACCTTCTCAAGCATCAGATAGACACTTCCTGAAGGACTCACTGAAAACTGACTCAACCAACCAAAGAGATGTGGAGACCACGGTGGAAGGGCCGGCACTAAGTTTATTTCTGTGCGCGAGAAATAGTGAGACAACCATGAGCTGACCGCAAGGTGAGACGAAGATAAACTGGCAGGCACGCAGCATCCACGCGGCATCCGGGGCCACCGCAGGGAGGGGAGGAGGGGCAGGAGGGAGGGGCCGTCCACCACCTACAGCGGAGCAAGAGGGCCGGGAACTCAGAAGAGATGCTGGCCTGCCGGGGGCAGCCTGGAGCCCACACCCACCACGGCCGCACAGGGTGGGAGGGAGAAGAGGACCCACAATCAGCCCCCCTCCTGGTAAACAGGCCCCACGGGCACCTTACTGCTCATGGTCTGACCACGTGGCTTACTCATGCCCCCCACAGGGAGGGGTCAGAGGTAGAAGGCTTCCCGCCCCCTCTAGGGAGGTGCTCACCCCTGCTGGAGCCCAGGAAGGCCGCCCCCAGCCCCATCTCCTACTGCTGTCCCCAGTCTGGCCTCCTCGACCCCCTCCCCTCATGGTCTGAAGAACAAGACAGACAGGCTGCAATGCCTACTGAGGGCCACATGACTGAAGGAGAGGCTGGGCACTCTGAACACATGCCAGACTGGGCCAGAGGGACAAGGAAGCTGTACCCTTTGGTCATGGGGAAGGCTCCAGAATCAGAGAGATGTGAATGCAGTCCCTAATTCCTCCACCTAAAAGCTCTGTGACCTTCAGCACTTTTCTTCATCTCCATGAGGAAGGTTGGGATATATATTACAAAACGAGGATAGTAACAGCCCTCTGGCTGGGCTGTTTTAGGGTGAGGAATAAATGTGCAAAATATCTAGCCTGCAGGAGACGCTTGAGAAATGTCACAGGTGATGGTGGTGGTGGTGATGATGATGATGGTGGTGGTGATGGTGGTGGTGGTACAGCTTGGACAAGAGAGAGACAAAGAACAAAACCTCCAGCTGCTGAGGCCATGAAGATGTGTGATAGCATCACACTCAGTCGCTTGGCACCCATGTTTCTGCCCACCAGGATCAACTTCTGCCCATAGGATCAGCTCGGCTGCCCATCAAAAACTTCTCTCCATCTGAAGCGGCATGAAGCCCCCTTTCTGTCCCTCTAGTGCGTGGGATGCAGAGGGGTGCCCTCCACCCCTCACTCTCCCAAGAGATGTAGCCTGAGAGGTGTCAAGGGGTCATCAAGTTGCTGGGCCAGAGGGCTGAGGAGGGATGGGGGGTGGTGCAGGGGCACCAGGGAGAAGAGGGGCCTCTAGTCAAGACTGCCCAGCAGGTTCATTCTCCTCTGAGAGGCTCACACCCTGGGATCCTTCCTGGCCTCTGTGCCTGGACACGAACCAGGAACATGGCCACCCTGGTGAGAGGGCCCAGGTTCGAGTGGCTCCAGCACCACCCAGCAGAGGGCATCTGGGAACTGCAGGAGCCCCTTGGGGGAGGCCAGTGTCCTGGCCAACCTGGTGCAGAGCCACAGGGACGGTGGGCAGAGCCTGGACAAAGGCATGCAGTCCACGCGCGATTCCAAGCTGTAGGGCAATCTGGCAACACTGCCACAGAGAAGCCAATGCCAGTCGTGGGCAGGGGGTTAGAGAGGCCACGAGACAGCAAACTGTGGATGCCAGAGCCACTAACAGTGAGGCTCGGCTTCAGCACCATTTATTCCAAACAGGAGTCTCACATTCACCATCCGGCCGACGCTTTTCAAGCAGCGGCTGTGCTTTGTGTCCCCCTCACTGGCTCAGCAGTGGGGGCTCTGGAGGAGGACGCGGCGGCAGCCCTGGACAGACCCCTGCGCCGGGCCTGTGGATGGTGTTGCTCTCACCCCCAGCATCTCTCTGGCTCCCTCATCTCCAGGCCCAGCCCCGGGGTCTCCCAAGGCCCCCTCTGCCCTTTGAACAGAACTCCTCACCTGGCCGTGACCCCACCCAGCCTGGTGCCCCCGTCTTTCCAGCCCCCTCCCCAGTCCTCTGGCTGCAGCAGCTGGACCCGGAGCCCGCAGCTCCCTCCTCCAATCCCAGCCCCTTGTCCAGGCCTCACTGTGTGTGGTGGAGGCACAGGACACACACACACGCACACACACACACACACACACACACACTGGTGTCCAGACCTGCCTGCCCCACAGACGGCAGAAGAGGGACATCAGCGTGCCGGGGGAAAGTCACCGACGCCTCCATCTGAAGGACTCTTCTTTGGTCGCCGCCGCCCCCTCCCCCAACCCCGTCCGGTCACTGCCCGAAGCCTCGGCCGAGCTCACTCCAGCTCTTGGGTCCCCAGCCCTCCATGGGGCCCCAGGCGCTCGGCACTGCTCTCAGCCCTCCAGAGGGGCCTGGGATCTGAGGCAGCCGGCCCCTGCCCACCTGCTCTCCCACCCAGTGCCCTGTGGACAAGGTGCTTTGCCTACAGCGGGCTCCTCTCAGAGGCCTGGCGTCTCCCCCCGGCCGCGTGGGGCACCAGACCCCCAAGCCAGCAGAGCCATCACCACATGCTGGTTCAGCATCTACCCTCCTGGCCACAGGCCCGTGAGGATGCAGCTCCCTCGGCCCCAGCTCGGGCTCAGTGGGCTGACCCACAGCTGTGCTGGCTCCATGCCTCCCCAGCCCAAGTGCAGCCTGGGGGCCAGGACTGAGCCCCCCATCCTGGCAGGAGGGAGGCCGGAGACAGGCCCGTGGCCTGGGGGGCTGAGGCTGGTCAGCTCAACCTACAGGAGGTGGCAGGTGGGCTGTATTTTCCCCTTAATGTGACAGACACTTAAAGCAGAGAAGGGGACTCATGGCCCCTGTAAAACAGTGGCTTCATCTCCCGGGCCTTATTCTATTCCTGGCAACAGTAATAAAAGTGCCATTTATGGGGCCTCCTGTTTCTGGTCCCCAGTTTCGCAAAGACGTCACTTACGTGAAGCTGCCTGGCCCAGTTACGAGGCCCTCATTCCGGGAGGTGGGTGCCTACACGGGCAGCCAGCTCCACACCTGCCCGCGGTGCTGGGCTTCCATCTGCGTGAAAGCCCGGGGCTGGGCCGCGCCATCCCCAGGACCCCAAACCACCCACAGACTGCGGCCTAAGGTCCCAGCAGCTGACCCGCTGGCCAGGGAGTGTCTGGGGGCTCTGCGGCCCGACAGGGTCGCACTCCCAGGCGGGCAAGACAGGGCTCCCAAGGGACTTTTCCACCCGAATTGGAGGTCGAGAGGCTGAGTCTCATGCCGCCACCGGCCGATCTGTCCTGCACGGTCACTGGCCTCAGCTCTGGGCACCTGCTCCTGGGACAGAGGCATTCCCACCACACAGTGCCCCACCCTGAGCCGTGCCCAGGGGGACCCCGTTTCCCCTGGCGGGAGGTCTGCATAAGCCTCAGAGAAGAGGAGACGCCCAGCAAGGGCTGCAGGGCCTCAGAGGGGGCCGGTCGGGGCTGCACTGGACATGCAGGCGGATGTGGAGGGCACCTCCTGATCTGTGTGCAGTTAAGCCCAAGGTGAAGAGGGCTTGGCCAGCACTGGGGTTCTCAGGAGGATACCCAGGGACAGCCCCCTCAGCCAATACCCAGGGGTCCAGAGCAGGAGAGTCAGAGTGGAAGAGAGGAGAGGTGGGCAGGAGGGGTAGGTAATGCCTCGGGACCGAGGTTCTACTTGACCGAGAAGCCGCCGGCTTCGATTGATTCTGAGGCATCAATTCTCTGCAGCAGCGGGTGGTCTGGGAGCCGCTAGTGTTTCTCCCTGTGCAGCAAAGTGCTGCCTTCGGGTCAAGGCCGAGGTCAATGGGCCCTAAACTGCCCTCAGGCACCAGGCCAGGCCTGAGTGTGCACGCTTGGCAGGTCAGAGCCTGTGCCCCACTCTGTCCTCCTCAGGGCCCTGCTGGGTGTGAGCAGCCTTCTGGCTGGGCTGCCAGGACCGTCTGATGGTGGGGGTCCAGGTGCTCTGGGGTATCCGTGCTGACATGGCCCTGGGTCAGGCTGGGCCCAACTCAGCGGCTGCATTCCCTGGGGGCTCCTGCTGCCCCCCTTTGTGACTGCGGCCGTGCGCTTGGCTTTCTCCCATCACCCCCGCACCCCCCACCCCCCCAGCCCTCTCCTGTCTCCTGTCTCCTGCACACTTCCTAGGCAGGCCTTCTTCCTGGGCTCCAGGCCCGTCCACCCACTGCCCACTGGGGCCCAGCCCCACCCACCAACAGACCCCTGAGCCCACAGACACCCCTGAGCACAGCCCTGTTCACCAGAGGGCCCAGGACCTGGCTTTACACACCAGTGCACCACCCTGGGACCAGCCTTACCCACCAGTGGGCAAGCACCAATCCCAGGATTTCCTGGATCCTAGCACTGCCCACCAGCAGGACAACACCAGCTCTGGGACACATTGGGCCCTCGGCCTGCCACTACGGAAAGACCCACACAGCCCACATAGGGGGCACCCCTAGAGCATATATCTCTAGTGATCAGAGGCGAGGGTCCTGTTGAACCCCAGAGGAATCTCCTACAAAAGGCCACTCTTCCAAGGTTGGGAAATGAACCAACCTACCAAATACATAGAAATAAAAAGAGCAAATTAGGCAAAATGAGGCAACAGAGGAACATGTTCCAAATGAAAGAACAGATAAAACCCCAGAAGAAAAACTAAGTGAATTGGAGATAAGCAATCTACCTAAGAAAAAATTCAAGGTAATTGTTGTAAAGATGCTCAAAGAACTTGGGAGAAGATTGGATGAATAGAGTGAGAAGATAGAAGTTTTTAACAAAGAGTTAGAAAATAGAAGAACCAAACAGAGATGAAGAATAAAATAACTAAAATAAAAAATACACTAGAAGGAACCAACAGTAGATTAGATGATACAGAGGAATAGATCAGTGAGCTGGAAGACAGAGTAGTGGAAATCACTGAGGCAAACAGAAAAAAGAAAAAATAATAATAAATGAGGACAGTTTAAAATACCTCTGGGACAACATCAAGTGTACTAATATTTGCATTATAGGAGGAGAGAGAAAGGGACAGAGAACGTATTTGAAGGCATAATATCAGAAAACTTCCCTAACCTGGGAAAGAAAACAGACATCCAAGTCCAGGAAGCACAGAGAGTCCCAAACAAGATGAACACAAACACATTCACACCAAGACACATTGTAGTTAAAATGACAAAACTTAACAATAAAGAGAGAATATTAAAAGCAGCAAGGGAGGGGCTTCCCTGGTGGCGCAGTGGTTGAGAGTCCGCCTGCCGATGCAGGGGACACGGGTTCGTGCCCCGGTCTGGGAGGATCCCACATGCCGCGGAGCGGCTTGGCCCATGAGCCATGGCCGTTGAGCCTGCGTGTCCGGAGCCTGTGCTCCGCAGCGGGAGAGGCCACAACAGTGAGAGGCCCACATACCGCAAAAAAAAAAAAAAAAAAAAAAAAAAAAAAGCAGCAAGGGAAAAGCAACAAGTTACATACAAGGGAACTCCCATTAGGCTATAAGCTGACTTTTCAGCTGAAACTCTGCAGAACAGAAAGGAGTGACATAATATATTTAAAGTGATGAAAGGGAAAACATACAACCAAGAATATTCTACCTGGCAGGCTTTCACTCAGACTTGATGGAGAGATGAAAAGTTTTACAGATAAGCAAAAGTTAAAGAGTTCAGTACCATAAAACCAGCTTTACAAGAAATGTTAATGGGACTTCTCTAAGCAGAAAAGAAAAAGCCACAATTAGAAATATGAAAGTTATGAAAGGAAAAATCTCATTGGTAAAGGCAAATATACAGTAAAAGCAATAGATCAACCAGTTACAAAGCTAGTAAGAAGGTTAAAAGACAAAAGCAGTAAAAATCATCTATATCCACAACAAGTAGTTAAGGGATACATAAAATAAAATAATGTAAAATATGATGTAAAAACATTAAATGGGTGGGGGGAGTAAAAATTATATATATATATATAATTATTTTTTGTTCCTTTTTTCTTTTGCTCTCTGCCTTTGTGATTTGATGACTATCATTAGTTTTATGTTTGGACTCCTTTTTTTCTTTTTTGTGTGTATATCTATTATAGACTTTTGGTTTGTGGTTTCCATGAGGTGTATATATATATATATATATATATATATATATCCAACATAGGAGCACCTAAATACATAAAGCAAATACTAACAAATATGAAGGGAGAAATTGACAGTAACACAATAAGAATAGTGGACTTTTACTTCCCACTTACATCAATGGACAGATCATCCACACAGAAAATCTATAAGGAAACACTGGCCTTAAATGTCACATTAGATTAAATGAACTTAATAGAGATATACAAAACATTCCATCCAAAGCAGCAGAATACACTTTTTTTTTTTTTTTTTTTTTTGTGGTACGCGGGCCTCTCACTGTTGTGGCCTCTCCCGTTGCGGAGCACAAGCTCCAAACGCTCAGCGGCCATGGCTCACAGGCCCAGCTGCTCCGCGGCATGTGGAATCCTCCCAGACCGGGGCATGAACCCGTGTCCCCTGCATTGGCAGGCGGACCCTCAACCACTGCGCCACCAGGGAAGCCCGAATACATATTCTTTTTAAGCACACATGGAACATTCTCTAGGACACATCACATCGTAGGCCACAAAACAAATCTCAACAAATTTAAGAAGACTGAAATCATAGCAATCATATCAAATCATATATTTTCTGACCACAATGCTATGAGACTAGAAATCGACTCCAGGAGGAAAAAAAACCAACAAAAACACAAGCACGTGGAGGTTAAACAACATGCTAGTAAACAACAAGTGGATCACTGAAGAAATCAGAGAAGAAATAAAAAATACCTGGAGACAAATGAAAACCAAAACACAACGATCCAAAATCTGGAATTCCCTGGTGGTCCAGTAGTTAGGACTCTTTGCTTCCACTGCAGGGGGCACAGGTTTGATCCCTGGTTGGGGAACTAAGATCCCACATGTTGTGTGGCATGGCCAAAAATAACCCCCAAAAAACAAAAAGCAAAAATAAAATCTAAGGGCATGGCAAAAGCAGTTCAATGAGGGAAGTTTATAGTAATAAAATCTCACCTCAGGAAATAAGAAAAATCTCAAATAAACAACCTAATCTTACACCTAAAGGAACTAGAAAGAGAATAAGCAAAACCCAAAGTTAGTAGAAGGAAAGAAATCATAAAGATCAGGGCAGAAATAAATGAAATAAAGACTACAAAATATAGAAAAGGTCAATGAAATGAAGAGCTGTTTCTTGAAAAGATAAACAAAATTGATAAATCTTTAGCTAGACTCATTAAGAGAAAAATAGGGCTCAAATCAATAAAATCAGAAATGAAAAGGGAGGTACTTCCCTGGCGGTACAGTGGTTAAGACTTCACACTTCCAGTGCAGGTGGTGTGGGTTCGATTGATCCCTGGTCAGGGAAGTAGGATCTCACAAGCCGTGCAGCACAGCCAAGAAAAAGAAGTTACAATTAACACCGCAGAAATACAGAGGATCATAAAAGATTACTATGAACAATTATATGTCAATGAAATGGACAGCCAAGAAGAAATGGACAAATTCCTAGAAACGCACAATCTCCCAAGACTGAACAGGAAGAAATAGAAAACATGAAAAGACTAATTACCAGTAATGAAACTGAATCAGTAGTTTTTTGTTTTTGTTTTTGTTTTTTTTTGCGGTATGCGGGCCTCTCACTGTTGTGGCCTCTCCCATTGCGGAGCACAGGCTCCGGACGCGCAGGCTCAGTGGCCATAGCTCACGGGCCCAGCCGCTTCGCGGCATGTGGGATCTTCCCGCACTGGGGCACGAACCCGTGTCCCCTGCATCGGCAGGCAGACTCTCAACCGCTGCGCCACCAGGGAAGCCCTGAATCAGTAGTTTTTAAAAAATTCCAACAAACAAAAGTTTAGGACAAAATGGCTTCACAGGTGAATTATACAATCATTTAGAGAAGAGTTAGTACCTGTACTTCTCAAACTATTCCAAAACACTGCACAGGATGGAATGCTTCCAAACTCATTCTATGACTAGCATCACCCTGCTACCAAAATCAGACAAAGATATCAAAAAAAGAAAATTACAGGCCAATACCACTGATGAACATAGATGCCAAAATCCTCAACAAAATATTAGCAATCCAAATTCAACAATGTATTAAAAGGATCACATTCCATGATCAAGTGGGATATATCCCAGGGATGTAAGGATTGTTCAATATCAATCAGTGTGATACACCACATTAACAAATAAGGGAATAAGAATCGCATGATAATCTCAATAGATGCAGAAAAAGCTTTTGAAAAAAATTCAACATTCATTTATGATTTTAAAAAACCTCTCAAAAAAGTGGTTATAGAGGGAACATACCTCAACATAATAAAGATCACATGGAGGGCTTCCCTGGTGGCGCAGTGGTTGAGGTTCTGCCTGCCAATGCAGGGGACACGGGTTCGAACCCTGGTCTGGGAGGATCCCACATGCCGCGGAGCGGCTAGGCCCGTGTGCCACAACTACTGAGCCTGCGCGTCTGGAGCCTGTGCTCCACAACAAGAGAGGCCGCGACAGTGAGAGGCCCACACACTGCGATGAAGAGTGGCCCCCACTCGCTGCAACTAGAGAAAGCCCACATACAGAAACGAAGACCCATCACAGCCATAAATAAATAAATAAATAAATAAATAAATAAATAAATAAATAAATAAATAAAAAAGATCCCATGGAAACAGTAATGAAGAAAGCTGAAGTGGCTATAATAATTTTAGATGAAGGAAAACTATTAGGGGTAAATAGAAATATTACATAATGATAAAAGGACCAATTAATCAAGAAGACATAAAAGCCTAAATGTGTATTCACTTAACAACATAACCAACATGACCTTCAAAACACATGAAGCAAAAACTCACAGAACTGGAAGGAGAAATTGCAAACCCATAACTATGCAGGGACGTCAACGGTCCTCTTTCAGTATCAGTGGAACAAGCAGACAGATCATCAGCAAGGAAGTAGAAGAACTGAACAACACCATCAACCAATGTTCCTAAATGACATTATAGAACAACACTCCATCCAGCGACATGAGAATACATATTCTTTTTAAGTGCACATGGAACACTCTCCAGAGATACCACATCCTGGGCTATGAAACCAACCTAAGAGATTTGAAAGAATTCAACTTACATAAAAATATGTTCTTGACCACAATGGAATTAAACTAGATATCAATAACAGTAAGATATCTTTAAAACCCCAGATGCTTAGTGGTTAACAAACTTCTAAATAATTCATGGATCAGAGAAGAAGTCTCAGGGGAAATTAGAAAACATTTTTGAACTAAATGAAAAAGAAAAATTTTAAGTATCAAAATTATTTGTGGATTGCAGTTAAAGCAGTGCTTAGAGGAAAAGTTATAGTATTAAGTGTTTCTATTGGAAAAGAGGAAGACTGCATCAATGATCTAAGTTTCCCTCTTATAAAACTAGAAAAATAAGAGCAAAAGAAACCCAAAGCAACCAGAAGAAAGGAAATAATAAAGATGAAGCCCAGATCATTGAAATTAAAAACAGAGAAACTTTAGATAAAATCAATGAAATCAACAATTGGTTCTTTGGAAAAGTCAATTAAATTGATTAATCTTTAGCTAGACTGAAAAGGAAAAAAAGAAAAAGAGAGAGAGAAGATACAAACTACCAATAACAGGGGTAAAAGACAGCCATCACTACGGAGCCCACAGACATTAAAAGGACGATTAGAGATGACTCCACACACTCAGATTCAACAGTTTCAATGAATGGACCAATTTCTTGAAATCCACAAACCATCAAAACTTACCCAAGAACTAATAACCTGAATATCCCTCTATCTACTAAAGCAATTGAATCCGTAGCTAATGACCTTTCAAAAGAGAAAACTCCAAACCCAGATAGTTTCACTGGCAAATTCTACACAATATCTAAAGATAAAAGTAACCCCAATTCTACCTAATCTCTTTGAGAAATAGAAGAGATAACACTTTCCCATTTTATGAGGCCAGCATTATCCCAAATCCAACAGCGGACAGAGACAGAACCAGATAAGAAGCTACAGAACAATACCTCTCATGAACAACCATGCAAAAATCTTCAGCAAAATACTAGCAAGTCAAGTCTAGCAGCATATAAAAAGAACAAAAATGTTATGACCAAGTGGGGTTTATCCCAAGAATGCAAGACTGGTTCAACATTGCAACACCAATTATCACCATTGACCACAGGAACAGACCAAAGAAACCACATGATCACATCAGTAGATGCAGAAAAGCATTTGATAAAATGCAACATCCATTCATGATAAAAACTCAGAAAACTAGGAATAGGAAGGAACTCCTAAGCCCATGGTTATCGTAAATTTTTTAAATTTCAGTTTCCAGTGGTCGATTGCTAGTAGATAGAAATGTGATTGACTTTTTGAGGTCATATCTTCTGAGCCTCCTAGTTTCTGAGTCCCGGGAAGTCAGTCTTTGGGATTTTCTGTGTGGGTAATGGTGTCATCTGTACGTGGGGTAGTTTCGTTTTTCCTTCCCAATCTGGATACCCTGTTTTGGCTTGTTTTTCTTGCCTGAAATATTTACAGGTGAAGGGACTTGATATCTGATACACTTTAAAATATTCCAGAAAGAAAAGTGTGGCTGTGAATGGATGAACTCACAGTGACAAAATGTCGATAATTGTTGAATCTGAGTGACAGTACAGGGGAGCTGATTGTACTCTTCTCTGTTTTTCTGCATGTGTTTGAAATATTTTATAATACAGGATTTTTTAAAATCTATTACAACACAATAACCCCAACAGCTGAACAAATAGAAAAAGGCAAAAGGCAGTTCATGAAAGACGAACACAGGACCAGTGTCCTCACCAGCGTCCGCAGAACAAAAATCACAGCAAGACAGCAGATCTGCCCGCCTCAAGCCTGGGAGCTCCGGCCAAGTGGGGCCTTGCTGGAGGCATCGTCCAGTTCCTTCCCTTTAACCCAGCAGCTCGTGTCTGTTTCCTCTTACAGAGGGGATCACCTAAACCAGGGCCCCCACCACCGTGCACAGAGCACCCCGAGGCGACCCAGTGATGACGAACTCTGGCCTTGGGATGGAGTGGGCCCGGCAGTGGCTGCAGATGGTGCCGTCTTGGCTTGTGATGTAATGTGGGGTAGAAGAGCGGCTGCCACAGCTGGACACACAGCACCAACGTGTGTGTTTCCAAAAAGCAGAAAACAGGATAAGAGAGAAACAGGTGAGATGTGAGCGGGGCCACGGCTGTGCTGTGGGATCATGGGAGACGTTTTGGCTTTTCTGCACTGTTGTCAGCACGTGTTCCCTCTACAGTCAGAGAAGAACGCGGCAAGGCCAGGCTGGGTCAGCAGGGAGCCATGGGGCTCCCTTCTTCAGCTGGGAGCCGTGGCCCCCAAACCATCGCTCCTGGCCCTTGGTCCCCACTGGCCTCCACCTTGCAGGCCTGGGTATGCCACCTACCCCCTTCTCTGCTTACAGTGCCCTGAGCTGTTCCCACATCTGCAGCATCAAGGGTGGCGGGAGGGGACCCAAACGCTCACCTGTGCCATGGGTGCGGTGACAGAGGGCGCCTGGAAGAGGTGCGGGGAGGAGTCCCGGGGGGCACAACAGGGGCATCTGCCCTGGGGCTCAAAGAGGCAGCCACCGGGCTCCACCTCTAGTACTGGGTGGGCCAGAAAGCTCATTCGGGTTTTTCCGTTAAGATATCACAGAAAAACCCAAATGAAGTTTTTGGCTAACCCAATATTTGAGACCAGGAGCACGTGGACAGAGCTCTTTCCAGCAATCCTTGGGAAACGAAGCAACCAACAGACAGTAAATGCCGATGGTGAGAATTTTCTTTTATTGAATTTTTTATATCGTCGGTAAGAAATTAACCAATTTAATACTACCATGCAAAAAAGGAAAAGGTAATGGGTTGGTACTTTTAGATCATATTAACGTATTTAGTAAACTGTTAATCTGGGAATAATTTTAGGTCCAAAGAAGAGTTGCAAAGTAGGGCAAAGAGCTCTGATTTCCTCCTACTCACCCCCCGGGGTCAGCACCTCCCCGCCGCCCACTGCATGCCTGTCCCTGGAGACATCAGGGCTGGGAACCTATTAAGGAAAACCCAGATGGGGTTTCATCAACTTTCTCCCACTGACGTCCTTTCCCTGCTCCAGGATCTGGGCCAGGACATCACCCGGCACCAGAGGGCGCCGTGGGGTCCGCTCCAGGAGCCGTGGGGATGGCGCCTAGAAAGACATAGTGAGGTCACCACGTCCTGCATCTCCGTCTCTGTGTCTTTTTATTTGTGGCCTGCTGTTTACACGTGGTCACGGGTAGAACACAAGGATGGAGACAGGCGTGGCCTGAAGCAAGGTGGTGCTCAGTCCTGGCCAGTCTGGGGCCTGGAGACCCTGGATTCCTAACTGGCTTCGTGTGAGATGATGCTTACAAAGCGCAAGGTGATAATGTGGAGTCGGAGGGTTACAGGCATCCCTACAAGCTGTACAGTTGCCGCAGCTGCTGTCTAGAACTTGGGCCGACAAAACACTTTTTTCTGGGTAGGAGTATTTATCACTGACATTGTTCAGAATCACTGCGCTGGTGACAGCAGGAAGAGGACAGCCTGCTAGCTGGCTTTATTTGTGTTTTAAAATCCCTGCAGACGGTGCCCTCCTCCCACCATCCCACACAGCAGCAGTCCAGCAGTGAGGAAGGGGCAGGAGAGGGCCAGCTGGGCAGAGGCCTGGGGGCTGACAGGGAAGGGGAGGCCCCAGCCGTGAAGGGTAACAGCGTTGCAGAGGTCCTTGCCCCCTCAGGGCATCCACAGAGGGTCCGGTCCCCGGGCTCCTCTGAGGCCCAGGGCCGCCCCGCCCCTCCAGCGGCCCATCCTCTTGGGGCCCGACTCCTGAGAAGCAGCTGACACCACAGTTTTAGGGGAGGATCCCAGGGAGAGCAGGGTGGCCTCCTGCAGCGGGAGGATGGGCCAGGGAAGGAGCAGCATCGCTGAGCACACCTGTGGGCGATGCACCTGCACGTGGCCCTCGTCCAGACCGCTGTGTCCTGGTTTTGCTCAAGGACAACTGTGCTCACCGAAGGCCACCCCGCTCAGAGGCAGCAGCACCAGCCCGTCGTCCCTCCGTCCACCAGCGCACAAAGAACCATCATTTTGGGCAGACACGGCGCAGTAGCTGAGACAGGGCCTTCAGGCAGGGGCCACTCGACATGAGTGTCAACGAGAAGATGGGGGGCTGGGCGACGGAACAAGGGAACAGCCAGTGCAAAGACCCTGGAGCAGCAGCAGGAAGGCCTCCTGGCAGGGGTGTGGGAGCCCACGGAAGGGAGACGAGAGGGGGTGGGCTGGGCAGGTGGAGCAGGCCCCTCAGACCAAGGTAGCAGGCTTGGGTTTTGTTCTCTGTGCTGGGAAGAGGTTGGCTGAGCATGAGGTGAGGCCCGCGAGCCGTGCTCCGAGCACCTCGGTGGCAGGAGCCCTCTGGTCCAGGCTGTCACTTCCGGAGAGAGATGGGGAAGCAGTGGGGGTGGGCGGGGACCAGGACATCCCTGCAGGGCCTGCAGACCCTCCCTCTCCCCCAGCTGCTCAGAGGCAGAGACCCTCTTCACAGCAGCCCCACAGCCCGTGACCCCGCAGACACCTGGTTCGAGGGAGCCAGCTGTGTTGGGCTGGGTTCGGGGCCCGGGCAGCCGGGGGAGGCCAGCGCGGCGGGCGGCAGTGTCCTCGGCCTGCACGCGGCCCTCCTGCACCTGTCCCCAGATTAGATTCCTCCTTTCTCATTACCACCGTAATAGGTCCTTCAGACCTCATTCCAGCCCGAGATATTATCTGACCCGTATAATTAATTAATTATAGCCCAAATATTATAGATTATTAAAAATAGCATAACTAATAGTGTAATATCTCAAGCTGTCGACTTTAATAGTCAACATTGTCTTGGCGGCGCTTATCAGCCCGGGACACCCGGTGAGAATATTGATTCCGGGTAATTTTAGCCGTCATCTGCCATCCTGACAGCGAATTGTCAGGTCCTCACCCAAGCCGGCGCTCATTTGAAATCGTTAAACCACTGTGCGGCTCACAGTGGATCTTAATGTTTCCTTTTTCTCCCCCTTCAATATGTTTCAGCAACAGAGGAAAATAAATAGAGAAGTGGAGAGAGAGGGAGAGAGAGGGCGGGGGAGGGGGGAGGGAGGGGGAGGGCGCTCTCAGGACAGGGAGGGAGGACCGATTTGTCTCTTCCCCTGGGGACCCCTGGCTCCCCCCACCCTTCCCCAGCACATCTTCTCAGGGATTCTCCTGGCTGAGCTGTGCAGGGGGAGGGGGCTGAAGGACAGGGCTGAGGGGTTAGAATCAAACACACGGACAAGACGTGCTGCAGCTTGGCCTGGAGAGGGAGAGCCCACCAGGGCCCCTCAGGGTGGCCTCCGCCTGGTCTGCACCCCAAAGAGCTCCCCAAACCCACACAGGTTACAGAGATGGAGAGTCAGACCCACACCACACACACGTATACACCCAGACACACACACACACACACACACACACACACAGATCCACTCTGGGCACATACACATAGTCACACAACATGGATGGACACACACAAACACGTGGACACCCAAACACACACACGCAGAGCCACACGTGTGAATGGACACACTGGCACCGGTGCGTGGACCACAGGGACACATCCTCAACCGTGTCGACTCACTGCGGGCCCTCTGGCCTCCTGGGAGCGGACACAGAATGGAGGGAGGGATGAATCTCACCCGTGAGGGGACCGTGGAGGGGGGAGGGGAGGGGGGCCTCGGGAGAGGAGGGATGGAGAAGCGTGAGCTCCTCCCGGCCTGTCACCCCGAAGCCTCCCCCTCCCCCCTCGCCGGCTTCGGGCCAGGAGGGCAGCTGCGCGTGGGGAAGCCGAAGGCGGGGCCGCGGGGGCCCCTTCTCCCCAGCCCCCCCCCACCCGCGTCTCCGGTCCCGTCCTGCGGCTCAGCGGCCCAGGGGCGCGCACGTAGTCCTGTGGTGATCGCGCAGCCGTCCTCGGACACACGCCCATCCCACCCCCGCAGACAAGGTTCCCCAGCCCGCGGACACTTCCTCTTGGGCGCGCAGTCTCCCCTCCTCCCCGGCCGGCCGCCAACAACTCCCCACGTGCACACGCCCCTCCTCACCGCGGACCCCGGCCCCGGGACTCCAGGAGGCCGCTGCGCAGCGCCAGAGTCGCTGCTCTGAGGCTTCCCGGAGCCTTACTCAAACTTCTAATTATGATTCATGCGTGTGATAATAATAATTTAATAATCAGGGAGCCTCGCAGGGGGCATTAACCTCAATTAAGCTCATTACGCCGCCTAACTGCCCCCCCCCCACGTGCCCTCCTGACCCGGGGCCGCAGGCCCCGTGAGTGTGGTAGGGCCGCTGGGCACCTACGACTCCTGTGCATTCATTTCCTGAGCGCCTCCTATGTATCCGGCCTTCGCGCCCTCCCCGCACCCTCAGACCCCGCTGGACGCTCCCTACCCACCCCACCCCTTCCTCCCAGCACCCACCCAGCTCCCTGCTCCTCTTCTCTGGGCCAGAAAGGGCACCTTCTCACCTCCCTGACCTTCACCTCCCACCCTCCCTCCCTCAGGTGGTGTCGGGTGGGTGGTCTCCACCTGCCCTCCCCCCTGGTGGCTGGGTGACTGCCCAGGCTCCTCGAGGACAGACCTGCCCATCTTGCTCTCTGCTGCCTCCAGACCCAGCCAGGACTCACCCTGTCAGGCCTGTGGGGAGTGCAGAAGCATGGGCATACGGGAGGGACACACTGTGACCGTGGTGGCTGAGCCAGCTGGTGGACAGGTGGAGGTCTGGTCACAGAGGGAGAAATGGATGGGAGAGCCACGTGAGCCGGGAACCGAACAGACAAGTGAGTGGGTGCTGACAAGGCCACGTTTTCTCAGCCCTGCTGCGTGGACTGTATCAGTCAGGGTTCTGCTGCAATCCTGCTGTGTAACAAACGGCCCCAAAGCTCTCAGTGGTCTATAGCAATGGTCATTCCTTTCCTGTTGGCCGACCAGGATCAGTTGCCAATTGGCACCCCCTCCCCTGCCGGATTCATCAGGTGGGGTTCAGGCAGCCTCCACACCTTCATTCCCATTCCCAGCTGAGGGACTATCAGCGCTCTGGAGCAGGTTCTGATGGAAGAGATTGGAAGCTGCAAGGGGCAGAAACTCAGAGGCCCCTGAAGGCCTGAATGTAGAAGACCTGGTCACTCCTGCCCGTGCAGGTCACGTGGTCAAGCCCAGCTTCAGCAGGTGGGAAGCATCCTTTCCCCGTTGGAAGGCCTTGGCGGGGAGGGACAATGAAGGGAAGGGAAAGCTGGGGCTAAATTATCCAATCGATGACATTTCTGATTTAACTGGAGCTTTTCCAGTTGCATGGGGCTGGGGGTAGGGGAGACGTATTACTGTAAATGTCCACACACGCATTCGGCACAGCAGGGGTGGAATTCCTCCCTGTACAAAGACTCCCCAGGTCGGTCTCCTGACCACTGACCCCCGGGGAGGCCCGAGCAGAGCCAGCGGCAGCGATTCAGGCGCCGGGGATTCACTGAGGCAGGAGAAATCCAGGAGGGAGTGCAGGAAAGGCAGGGACAGAACAGAGCAAGGATGCCCTCTTGTAGCCCTGCCCCTGGAGGAAGGGTGGTCCCTGCGGACAGGTACCGCCTGTTAGCCAGGGCCAGTTCTCCCAAGCAGCTCATGGTGTGAGCTTGACCCACCATACTCAGCAGCTAAAACTGGGGGTCTGGGCAGGGCACCACCTGCATCCACTGCACCAGGCAGAAAACTGATCAGTGCCAGGTCACACTGTCAGTGGAGGACAGAGCCAAGGTGGCTAGGGCAGGACAGACAGACAAGGGAGTCAGAGCGCTACGGTGGTGGACATGCGATGCACGGCCACAGGCTCCGCCCCCTACGTCCCTCCTCCGATCTTCCTCATCAGTGTAAACATGCTTTTGCATTCTGCATCCTGCATCTGCTTTGATGGGGGACACGGAGTTGAGTGAGACACACACATAATGTCCAAGAGCCCACAGTCTGGGTCCAGAGCCAAAAGTGAACACATAAAGCTCTCACGACATGTTAAGACATGACGGAGTGAAGCTCGGGGTTTGGATGGGCACCCAAGATGGTGCCTCCCTCCATGTGGTGCTGCCACCAAGGTGGGTAGGAAGCATCTGTGTAGACAACAGCCAAGGGCACCGCCCATGGAGGCACTGGGCAGCCAGACCATCCAGGCTCATCGGTAACTCTGGGCACAGGATGCAGACTTTGGAGCCAGGCAGCACATCCCACAGGACCCGGTCAGGAAGCCCTTGATGCCAGGCTGCAGAGCCCAGAGTCGGCCCTGGGCCGTGGCAGCCTTAAGGAGTTTCCGGAAGAGGAGGAGTGTGACTGGATTTGTGTTTTAGAATGATGGGGATAGGCTGGAGGGCTGGGCTCTGGCAGGGGCAGGAGAGGCGGTCACCAGCAGAAGATCCTGATACCCAGGGCCAAAGGCACCCCAGACCCTCCACTCGGGAGGGTCTTCTCACCATTCACCTCCAGACAGAGGGGTCTTGGGCATTACCCTGGGAAAAAAACATCCATAGAAACCCCAAATAACTCTAGAGACCACTGACAGTGAAAATGCCTAAGCTTGGAGCTCTGGGTACTGGCAGGACCCTGAGGGACAGGAGGGAAGGTGGCCATGCTGGGCAGGGTCAAACCTGGACACCTCTTCTGCCTCTCAGAGATGGACAGCGATAGGCAAAGAGGCTGGAGAGGACAGAGGCCACAAGGGGGACAAGGAGGGACAAGGCCTGCAGAGGCAGGGACCTCCCCCACCACACCGGGCACCCCACCTGAACTATCTTCCCTGTGGCACCTGTTTGTGCATGTTAAAGATGCTGGCACCAGAAGGACCCAGCATTCACATCAAAGCTCCACCACCTGCCAGCTGGCTGAGCGTGAGCACATCACCCATCCTCTCCAGCCTCAGTTTGCCCGTCTGCAAGGTGGTGACTCCCACCCTTGGCCTGCCCTCTGGTCAGAAAGCCTGTTGAAGCCAGGGTACCCTCTGAGGCTGGAAGAGGGAGCTGGCCGCTGCCTCTACAGCCCGGGTGCCGAAGCCAGGTGACCCTGCCCTCCACACCAGCACCCTTGGTCCTCCACAGCCTGAAATCACTCCCAGTTGTTGATTTTTGTTTGTTTTTGGTTTTATTTAAAGGGTTTATGGATCTTTTTTTTAAAATTTGTTGTATTTTTGGCTGCATTGGGTCTTCATTGCTGCACGCAGGCTTGGGCAAGCGAGGGCTACTCTTCGTTGTGGTGCGCAGGCTTATTGCGGCGGCTTCTCTTGTTGCGGAGCACGGGCTCTAGGCACGCGGGCCTCAGCAGCTGTGGCACTCGGGTTCAGTAGTTGTGGCTCGCGGGCCTAGTTGCTCCGTGGCATCTTCCCGGACCAGGGCTCGAAGCTGTGTCCCCTGCACTGGCAGGCGGATTCTTAAGCACTGCGCCACCAGGGAAGCCCTGTTTAAAGGGTTTAAACCTCACCTTTGTATCTGATTCCTTGCCTCCAACCAGGCCCAGCGCTACATGCTTTCTCTGAACTCATGCAGCTTACAAGCAGGCGGATTCAATTCAAACCCAGGCAGTGAAAACTCCTGCCCTTTGGTAGGTCGTGGTTTGGCCTTGGTGAATGGGCTGCTGACAGCGCGTTGACAGTGCCGGGAGGCGAAGGCGCCTGGGGCGCTGTCCGCGGTGTTGAACATGGGCTCCGCACGCACTGCCCATGGTTCTGAAGACGCCCCGATGCCCGGGCTGCGCAGGGCTGGGGCCCTCTTGTCCCCAGATCTGCAGGGCAGCAGCCCGTATGCTCTCCCTTCTCTGGTGTTCTGAGTGTGGGGTACACTTTCTCGAGTAGTCAGGAGACCCCAGGAGAGGTATACCTTAGAGAAGATGAGGACACAAATAAGCAGAAAGTTCCCCTTTCACTTGCCAAACTCCAGGTGAGAAAGCGGTTGTGTGGGTCATTTGGGGGTGGAGAGGCAGGAGGAGGGAGCATGGGGGCTTCTGTCTCCAGGCTCTGCCTCCACCTTCTGCCCCCTCCCACACGTGCACAGGACAGCAGCCCATTCAGAGAGAGCACAGCGTTAGCCGCGGGACCCAGGCGGACTGGAGGAGCCGAAGCATTAATTTGCAGAGGGGATGGTAACCCCTGCCCTGCATATTTCACAGCGATGTTGAGAGGACCCTGGGCGGTCTGGAGTGGGGTGAGCTTTGCATGAATCAAACTTCAAATTGGGCGTTACTTATCCATGCGCCCTGAGGACACCTAAGCACTGCTGCCCTTCCAGGTGCAAGACGAGAAGGGAGGCCCCTCACCCCACCACCATGTACAATGAAGGCTGTAATCTTGTCACCCTTCGACCTTCGAGCTGAGGATATGGGGACCTTAGAGGTCATATGGAATCCAACCCCCATAATTCACAGATGAAAAATTGAGGAGGAGGTTCACAAACACATGGTGAGTTAATGGCAGAGATGGTGGGTCTCCCTCCTGCTCCAAAACCTCCCAAAACTCCGTTGCTGAGGAGAGGATACTGACGACGGGTTGAAAAGATTGAGTGCTCCGCTCTCCCCCTTCCCTCCCCTTCCAACACCTCCCTTCCCTCCCCTCTTCTGCATAGTCTCAGCCCCCACTCACTCATGTTCCCGGGTCCACTTTGAAGGCCTTTTATCACCAGTCTCTCCCCAGATTTCTACCCTTGTCCATGTCGGTTCCTGCATTGACACCCTCCCCCCGCCAGCCCGCCAATGACCCCATCTGGCCCTGACCGATGTGCAGTGTGTGTGGGCTTAGCAGCGAAGGCAGCTTCCTGTCCACTGGGTGGGTGGAGGCATCCCCAACTTAAGCACTGATTTCACCTGTCATTGCCCACCTGGGGCCCCACAAGTGAAGCTGGTGGCTTGGAGATAACCTGATATGGCAGATGGGCAGAGATTGCACAAATGACGGTCTAATTGACAATCAATTGTGATTAGGAGCAAAAGGACGTCTTTATAGACCCAGATGCTCTAGGTTGAAGTCGGGGAGATGGGAGGTTGTTTCCAGGTATCTGGGAGAGGAGGAGGGGTGTGTGCCTCTCCACGACAGGTTGCTCCTTAGAGATGGGGGAGAGGTGGGGCAGTAGAGGATGCCACAATCTTCCTGACCCTTGTCCATGCACAGCAGCCCCCCTCCCTATGGGAAAGCGCCCTGAGGTCTCCTGTGTAGCTCTGGAGGTCCCCCTAACACCCCACTGCCCTGCCCCTGCTCCAGACTGCAGACTGCAGACTTTGCAATTCACTCCCTGCCTGCCAAGCTCCCAGTAGAATGTTTAGGGGCAGGGAAGAAAGGGGAGGGAAGGACCTCCAAACTCCAGGACAGGCACAGTGCTTTCATCCAAGTAGCACTCAGCCCTGGATCAGCCCACACCTCTCGGCAGGGAGAGCACTTTGCTATGCTGAGTGTGGGCATGTGCTTTGAAGAGGAGCACAGTGTGGTTGTATATTACAGTATAGTATTCCATTATGCTTATTACATATCGTACTTAACATTGTATTCTACTTACTATGCTTTAGTGGTAATCACCATACATTATACTACATCCACATTATATAAAACATCATTTTATGTGTGTTTGTGTTCATGTTGAATGAAAGTTGTACCAAGAGAGCTCACGTTTCTCTTCCTCACGTGTGCGTATAACGGGGGTGAAAGCAGACCCCTGCCCGCCCCCTGCCCACCCAGCAAGGTGTGGCAGTTTGGACTGCTGTATTTGTGCCTCGCCTGGTGACCTGCGGAGGGACAGGCATGGAGTTTGAGCATGCCTTTGAGGAGCTTGTGACACTATGTCACACTGAGACTCAGCCACCCAGAGCCAGGTCAGGGCCCAGCCCTTGGGACTTGGCCCCTTAGGATGCCTAGTAGCCGTGCCTCATGGGGGATCAGGCAGCAGCTCAGGGGACAGGGGACCTTGTGTGCCCCTCCTCCAAGACCAGCCCCGAGCTGGTGGGTGCATTTATGAGCCACAAGCTCCACACGGTGTGCCCGGGTGCTCATGAATGGATTTGCGCTCGTGTGTGGCACGTGCTGGAGAATGCGTGTTTGTGTGAGTGCGTGTGAATGCGTGTGCACATCTATATTCAAACTTTGCTGGGGGAGGGGTGGAGAGAGCCTAAGAGTCCCTCCAGGAAGGTGGGGGTGGGAAGGAGATAATTACCTCTCTGTGATGAGAGATTATCCACCCTCCTTCCCCCAGAGGTGATTTATAATTTAAAGATAAAGAATAATCAAGTCCTGGCAAGGAAGGACACAGTGTTGTGGGTCTGATTAGAATCTCGGGACCGACCAGCACGTGGTGGTGGGGAACCGGCTGGGGGAGGGGAGGTCTTGCCTGCCCCCCCCTGCCGCCCCCTCCCCCCCCCCCGTCTCCTCGAGGCTAAGCATGTCCGAGCTTGGCCCAAATTACAGCCAATCGGTCCCCCATTATTTCTCCCAACTTTTAATTTCTGCTTCCAAAGGATCATTGCCCGCGGTAATTGCAAAGGACCCGTCCTTGTGCGCAGAGCAGGCTCCGGGGACCACAGTGTGAGGCGGCGCACACCGCTCGTGCACACGCCCGCGCGCACACAGCCGCACACCCTGAAGACACTCGCACGCGCACTCCCACTGCCGGCTCCCGCCTGGGTCCCGCGGTCGGCCGGTGTGCCCGTTGGCGGGCGCAGTGCAGAGGGAACAGCGGCGGTTCCGCCCTCGGACGGCAGCCGGTCCCTCCACCCCGAGGGCCAGGGCCCTGGGGTGCAAACCTCGCCGCTGTAGACAAATGTACACACATAAAGATCCGGACCGAAGGACTTATTTCTCCGGGCGTGGGAAGGGGGAGTTTGCTGCGACGTTTCTCCTTCCTTGAGGCTATCGATTTCTGTGTAGGCCTCCTGCCGTCTGTACGATTTTTTCGGTCCCCATTTGGGGGGGGGCGGGGACGGGAGGGCCCTCCAGCCGTCCCCATTTTCGATTCCACGTCTAATGAGCGACCCTGGGGGCCGCCGGCCCCGCCCCCGGCGGGGACTCGAGGCCAGGCCCTAATTTGACGACGCGAAGGGGCCGGGGCGGGAGGGGACAGAGGGCCGGAGACCCTGAGCGAGGGAGACCCCGAGACACGAGAGGAGACCTCGAGCGGAGCGACGGAGAGAGGCAGGACCGAGGTCCACGGAACGCCTGGGAGGGGGCTTACGACGCGGCGAAGACCCCGAGAGTCGGCCCGCGAGGACCCCACTCCTCGCCCCAGCCGCCGAGGGGCGCCGAAGCCTCGGGAGCCGCCAGGGCGCCAGGGCCCCGAGCGCCGGGAGCCGGGGGAAAGGCCGGCCGGCCGCCGGGATGCCCCAGCCAACTCTTAAGTCGCGCCCGGGGACCTCCGCGGCCCGTCCGCAGACGGATCCCGCAATTATTTAAAAGCCGGGGCTGTCCCCTCCCCCTCCGCCCAGGAGGCCGGCGCGCCGTTTCCGGACCAGCGGAGGCGCAGCGGCACGCCGCGAACCGCGACAGCTGCTCGCGGACCGCACTCCGGCTCCGGGCTGTGGGTCTGTCGGTCGGGCCCGGGGCGCAGTCCGTGTGTCCCGCGCGGGACCCGCCTCCTCCGCCCGGGACCCTTCTCAGCCAATTAGGCGCGCGCGCTAACGAGGGCGGCGGAGCCCGCGGCAGCCTGCGGGCGCACGTGTGTGCAGCGAGTGGGCGCGTGGGCGCCGCCGGCGGGGCCGCCATAAATGAGCGGGCCGGGCGCGGCGGGCTCCTGAGCCGGCGGCGGCGGCGCCAGGCAGCACCGGCCGAGCGCGGGGCGGCACGGGGAGCGAGCCGAGCCGCGGCCGCGGCCGCCGGCGCGAGACCGTGCAGCGGCGCCTGGGCCGCCGGGGATGGGAGCCCAGTAGCCGGAGGGGCCCGAGCGGCCGGAGCGGCGGGAGGCCGGCATGAGCGCGAGCGGCCCGGCGGCTACCGGGGACGGCCCCGCGCTGCCGCCGCCGCCCGGGCCCAGTCCGGGGTCCGCACCGCCCGCGCCCGCCGCCGCCGCCCGGGACGCCATGGACGGGCGCGCTGAGGTGCCCGCCTTCCCGCGGGCCGGAGCCCCGCCGCTCGCCGCCAGCGACACGGTGCCCGCGGCGCCCGAGGGGGCTGGGGCGGCCCGGCCCGGCCCGCCGCCGCGCCCCACCTCCTTCTCGGTGCTGGACATCCTGGACCCCAACAAGTTCAACAGCAGAAGACGCCGCTGTGTGCTGCTGAGCCCCGTGGCGCCCGCGGCGTGCGCCCCGTGCGCCCCGGCCCCCGCCGCCCCGGGACGCCCGCCGCGCTCGGAGGAGCTGGAGCGCCGTGCCCTCGCCGCCGCCGGAGGAGCTGGAGCCGGTACCGGAGCTGAGCCGCCGCGTAAGTAGGGCACGGCCGGCGCCGGGTCGCGGGGGTAGAGGAACGGGCCGCATCTACGCGTTTGCGCTCCCGGGACCCCTCGGCGAACCTGACCGGCCCGGCGCCAAGGCTCGGTGGAAAGTTCGCAGCGCGCGGGGCCCGCACCAGCCCACCCGCCGCCTGCGTCCGGCCCGGACTCCAGGGCCCGCACCGCCCGGTGCCTCCCGGGATGCCTCCCCCAGGCCGGGCCCAGGGTTACGGACTGCATGGCCGGCCCAGGTTTGGCCACCGCGCACCCCCGGCATTGGAGGGCAGTAGGTGGCAGAGGAGGGGGAGTCGTGCGCGACGGCTAGCCCGTGACCTCCCCACTCCCACCGCAGCCTCCGGAGACCTCCCTCCCTCCATTCTTTTATTTCCTTTTTTTTTCCGTTCTCTGTCTCTCTTTTTTTTTTTTTTTGGACAAATCAGACTAATTGTGACAAAACACTGGTTATCTCTGGAAAAACAATTAAATCCCTTCGATTACAGTTAAGGGGAAATGTGCTTAGCGGCGGAAAGCGGCCGGTAATGGGGCGGCCCGCAACCCCGGCCTGGTCGATATCCCATTACGGCTGCATGCATATCTCATTCAAGCACCTTGCAAACTCCCCCCGAACATCTAAATTATAGGGTCAAAATTCGGATAATTACTCGATTAAAACCTATTACACTTATTAGGGGCCGCTATTGATCGAGAATTGCATTCGACCGGCTCCTGATTGCTTTTGGTGCCCCCTCCACCGGCCCTCCTCCCTCCAACGTCCTGGGCCCTCTGCCCCGCGGGGAGAGGCACGCAGGGCCGGCAGGGCTCGGGTGGGCCTTTTCAGGCGAGGGGCCTCCCAGCACCTGCACTGGGCTTCCTCCCGGTTGGGCGGATATGAAGGAGGAACAATCTCGGGAAGGCTGGAGGGGAGCCCCTCAGGCTTTCGGCCTGGCCAGGGTTCTGGGAGTTTCCACTCGGAGCCTTCATCAAATGGGGAAGACATCCCAGTCGGAAGGCCCAGTTTCTTGGTAGTTCAGGGAGGGAGCTGGGTCAGGGCCCCTACTTCCTCAGCCCACCCCAGGACAGAGCAGGAGCTGGATGGCAAAGTGCTGTCAGGGTCACCTGGGGGACCGTCTCTCCTCCTGCTAAGGGGTATGGGTGGGGGCCAGGATATCTGCTCTGCCGGCCTCCGCGCAGCCCGTGGTCACCCTGGAGGAATCTTCCAGGACTGAATTTGTCCCTTATTCTCCAGTTCTCCGTGCCAACCTGACCGGGGCCTGGTGCCCGACGGGGCGGCATGGTGTTGGGCGCCTGCCCTGGCTTCTCTCCTGGTTGTATGACCACCTGTGGGAGCAGGGGCTGCATACAAACACCCCTCCCCTCCCCGCCACCCCTGCCAGGCCCTGACTGGGACAGATGCTTTCTTCCAAATTTCTGAGATTCAGATTGCAGCCGCCGCACGGGCCTCTGCTTGGAGGGTCCGGAGCTGCTGCTCAGACTTGACCTAGTGGGGACTCCCATCCAGGCTGGTCTCAGCACTGACTGCTCTAGACCCCCACTGCCCAGGCCAGGCCCTCCTGGTCGGGACCAGCCTGGACCTGCTGGGGTCTCAGCCGAGGGGCCAAGGGTGGCCAAGTTCCAGGGCCACAAGTCTTGAGGTAGGGATGGATCCAGGGCAACTTTTTTGGTCCCCGGAAATCGCCTCCCCACAGCGGGCTCCAACCTCACCCCAGGACTCTGGCCCGGCCCACTCTTAAATGCCCAGTAATTGGCTGGCTCTGTTGGAGCCTTGTAATTGGAGGGTAATGTACGCTGAAATAAATTAAATGGCCGTTAACTAGTTTGTACATTACGCAAAATGAGTTTAATTAAGTTTGTATCTGCCCCATGGATCGATGGGATCTTTCCCTCCGCCGTAAGCCATGCGGCCCCGTCCTGCCCTGCTGGGGCAAAGGCGCAGGGCTCGGGAGATGGCGGGAAGGGGGGCCTCTGGCGAGAAGGAATGCACAGGGGACGGAGAGAGAAAGCGCGGGAGGGTGAGAAGGAAAGCAGGGGAGAGGGCAGGGAAACGAATGCGCTAAGGGGAAAGGGAGGCAAGAAGAGAAGCAACGCAACAGGAAAAGGGATTCGTTAAGGGGAGCAGGGCGCCGGAGGGGCGAGCAGAAGGGAGGGCGCCGGGTCCTAACTGTGCTGTCCTCCCTCCCCGCCCCGTCCCTGCCCGCAGACGCTGGCGACCCCTGCAAGGCGGACGAGGCCGAGGCCAACGGCTACAGCAGCGGCGGTGGCCGCAGCCCGAGCGCGGACAGCGGGGACGAGGCGCCCGACGACGAGGACGAGGACGAGGCGCCCGAGGCGGGGGCGGCGCACGGCGCGGAGGCGCGGGGAGGCGGCAGCGGCCTCGGGGCCCGCGGGTCGGGCTGCCAGGGCGAGGCCGAGGCGCCCCCAGGCGCTGTCGATGAGGCCGCTGTCCCCGGCCCCCGTGGGAATTCTCCGGGAGCCCCGGGCCCGCCGGGAGCCTCTGCGGCGCCCGGGGACGCGGGGACGACCCCGCAGGGCGCGGCGACGGCGACGAAGCCCAAGCGGAAGCGCACGGGCTCCGACTCCAAGTCCGGGAAGCCGCGGCGCGCGCGCACCGCCTTCACCTACGAGCAGCTCGTGGCGCTGGAGAACAAGTTCAAGGCGACGCGCTACCTGTCGGTGTGCGAGCGCCTCAACCTGGCGCTGTCGTTGAGCCTCACCGAGACGCAGGTGAAGATCTGGTTCCAGAACCGCCGCACCAAGTGGAAGAAGCAGAACCCGGGCGCCGATACCAGTGCGCCGACCGGCGGCGGAGGGGCACCGGGGCCGGGCTCCGGGCCGGGCGCGGGGCTGCCCGGTGGCCTCAGCCCGCTCAGCCCGTCGCCGCCCATGGGCGCGCCGATCGCCATGCACGGCCCGGCCGGGTACCCGGCGCACGGCCCCGGCGGCCTGGTGTGCGCCGCGCAGCTGCCCTTCCTGTCGAGCCCGGCGGTGCTGTCGCCCTTCGTGCTGGGCTCGCAGACCTACGGCGCTCCCGCCTTCTACGCGCCGCACCTCTGAGCACGGCCTCGGGACAGGACGGGACGCCGGGCGGGGCAGCCCCACGCGGCCCTCGCGCCCCTGAGGCCGCGCCCAGGACCCGAGGGCGCCCGCCGGTCGGCCCTTTTGTAAGGCTGCGGTCGCTGACTCTGTATATAGCCGAATGCTACAGAAGAGTTTTAAGTTTATAAACTACTGTCCGCGCGCGTCGGGGCCGAGCCCGGCCCTCTGGGAAGCACTTTGCCGAACTCAATCAATAAACCGCAGGAGGCCGCGCCCAAGCCCCTCAGGCTCCCGCGTCGCCCGCGCCCCGTCGTCCTCGCCGCCCTTCGGTGGGGATTTCGGCGTGACCGAGGCGCTCCGGGGTGCTCGGCCCGGCGCGGGCCTTGGGCCCCAGTTTCCCCGCCGCCCGGCGTCCCGTGGCCAAGCTCGCCCCATCCTGCGTCGCCCGGGTACCCCCACGCGCTTGGGAACAGGCGCGCGGCCTCGGTGCTGTGTGCGCTGAGGCTCCGGTCCAGGA
Organism: Mesoplodon mirus; assembly: GCF_964341445.2. NCBI lineage: Eukaryota > Metazoa > Chordata > Mammalia > Artiodactyla > Ziphiidae > Mesoplodon > Mesoplodon mirus. The sequence continues at coordinate 123,845,554 of NC_138977.1, read as the reverse complement.
GTCCCGGGTCCCTGCTCTTTCCCTTCCCCTTCCCCCTTCTCCGCCCGGGGCGCTTGGGGGTGAGGGAAGCCCAGCGGGACAGTGCCCGCGCGGTGGAGCCTGAGGGCAGCGCTCGCGCTGGGCGCCGACCCTGCCCCCGCCCCAATGCGCATCCACGCGGCCTTCCCCGAGCACCAGGCCGGCCCAAGGAGGAGGGGGCTCCAGCCGCTTCCCAATGGAGGAAAGCTGGGGCTGGCCGGGATGGAGCAACCTGCCCAACGGCGCCTGAGCCGGACCCCGAGCCCGGCCCGCGGGAGTCCGGCACGGCCACCTCTCCTCCAACAGCCTGCAGCCCGGCCCTGGCCGCGGTCCCCACGCGGGCTCCTGGAGCCCTGGGGAGCGAGGGGAGGCAAGAGGCGGCGGCGCCTGGGCCGGGTGGCCGACTCGAGGCGAGAGCAGAGGCTCGGGGACGCGGGCACTGCCGCGCGGTGAGGGGGTCCCCGCCGCAGCCCCGTCGGCACTCAAGGTGGGTGTCCACTGTCGCTGGACGCCAGCGAGGTGAAGCCGTGCGCCTGCCCCGCCCCGTGGCTGCTCCGCGGCCGAGCCCTGCGCCCGCAGAGGGGACATCCCGCTCCGTGTGCGACTAGCGAACTCTCAGAGGGACTCTTCCCTGCGCTGTTCAGCCCATCACCCACCACCGTGGGCAGGGTTGGGGAGAAGGACGACACTGCGGCGTGTGAGTGACAGCCACCGCCGTCCAGGCCCAAGTCCGGGAAGCGGCGGCGCGCACGCACCGCCTTCACCTACGAGAGGGCGCCCCCCGTTGTCCTCTCCATCACCAGTGGGCAAAGGGTGGGGGAGAAGCAGCCCCCGACCACCGCGCAGCGGGGAGGGGCGGAGGCAGCTGGAACCGCCCTGCCCACTGCTGCAGCCCCCGCCGCCTGGGCCTCTGGCCTCCCGCAGGCGGCTCCACCCCTGCCTCAGACCCGAGTCCCCCCGCCCCCCCCATGCAACACTCCGCCTCTGCCCTCCCCGTCAGCTCGGGGCTGGTGCTGCTGAAATTCTCGGAGTATCCTCGCTCCTGGTGGTTAGCCGCCATCCGAATCCTCCACCCAACCTGCGGGCAGCCGGAATGTCCCCGAATCCAACCGGCCGGGGTGCAGAAGGGTGAGGACACCCCTGGTTTCACTGCTGAGGCCTGGGCCTCCAGGGTGTAGACAGCTGACAGAGCAGCCCCAGAAAGCTCCAGAAGGTTCCAGAAGGCTCTTGGCCTCAAATCATCAGCATTACTGTGCACTTAGCCCAAACAGGATGCCAGGGGGCTGCCAAGCAAGAAGCCACAGCCTCCACTTCCAGGAGCTGAGGGGAGAGGCCAGAGGAGGGCAAACCATCAGGACCTTGCAGGAGCTGGACCTGTCCCTCAGGGGTCCCCTGCCTCCCCTAAGCCCACCTTGCTGGGCCGGAACCTGCTGGAACAGAGGGAGAGGTCAGGGAAGACCAGTGCCCCCGACCCTCCACGAGGCCTGGCCCTGCAGTGTTGTCCACGGTGGGGCAGGAGGGGAGGAAGAGGGAGGGAGTTTCAGACTCGAGACGACAGCTCCGGTCTCCTTCCTCTCCCCATCCCACATCCTGCCCTCACTCACCAAGGTCGCCCAGAAACAAGGCGGCCACACCGCTGGACCCTTCAACATCAGTAAACCATGGCTCAGGACACCGGTGCAGGGGGGCGTTGGAAGCCATGAGGCAGGGAATCAACGCCCCCCACCCGCCCGGCTCCACCTCTGGGATCGCAGACTCAGCCCTGAGCTGATACCACAGCCGTGATTGGCCCACAGGCTAGGCATACACTGGGCTGCTCTGAGCACCTGTGCAGGCCCTGCTGTGGGAGCGGGGACAGCTCCCTGTCACTTCCCTGGGTCCCTCCAGTCTCTCTTTGGTGCATGCCTACCATGTGCTGGGCCCTGTGTCAGCCCATCTGAGCCTCCCCACACCCGAGTGGCATCCGAGCTGCGGGTATCTGCACATGGTCACATGGGAAGAAACAGGCCCTGGACCCGGCCTGGGTGCCCTTGCCCCTCCTGGGTGCAGGCCCAGCTCCCACCCCAGCCCTCCCACTCACTCTCCTATCAGGTGCTCAGAATCCGCCACGGACCTGGGTAACTTGGGGGTGCAGGCTCCTCTGGCTGCTTCCCCAGGGACCCTCCAGCTGGCCCTACCACCCTTGCTCCCAATAGGCTATGGGGGGCCCCTGCCTGCCCAGTTCTCAGCCTGGGGTTCCTGAGCTGGAAGCAGAGGGGAGTGGCGGCCCTGCTGGTACCTGATCCCTGTCCCCGCCATGGTCCCACTTTGTTGTCAGTGCCATGAGGACGGGCACAGCCCCAGGATCTTCATGTGCTCTGGGAAGGCCCTCCTCCAGCCCCTAGGACCAGCCCTGGCCCCAGACAGCATACACCCCCAATCCCAGAATGGTACTCAAGTAGTTTCCATCATGTGGAAGGAGCAAGCAAGACACAGGCCCTGTAGGGATGAGCCTGGACAAGCACAGGCACCCAGAGCCCGCCCTGGGGGGCTCCCCTCCCCACACTGCCCCCCAGTCTCCTGCCCAGGGACTGCTGAGCCCCACCCTCCTCCCCTGCTTGTGCCCAGCCCACAGCTGGCTGGCTGTGGTCCCTTGCTGTGTGTTAGGCTTTGGTTGCATGAAACAGAAAAACTGAATGAACAGAAGTTGAAAGGAGATTGTTTATTTTCTCTTGTGTGAGGGAATGCTGGCCTTTGGCAGCCCTGGGCACCTAGGACACCTTCCCAGGGTCCTTGGAGAACCAGCTCTGTCCAGCTCTCCACTGCCTCATCCTGGCTGGGCTGGGCCCTCATCCTCATGGACCCCTATAGAGGGTGAGGCTCCAGCCATCACATCCACGTTCTAGGCAGCAAACAGGAAGAGAGAAGAGGGGCAAAACTGCCTCCTTTTAAGGTGATTTCCAGAAGCCCATGTAACAGCTGCTCACATCTCAATTGGCCAGAACTTGGTCACATGACCACTCCTAGCCAAGGGAGGTTGGGAAATGTAGTTTTTCTAGAGGATGCGCTCTCATTCCTGGTAAAAAGGGGAGCGGTTGTGGGGGCTGCTAACGGACCTGCCACCCTTGCAGAGCACCCTAGCAGCTGCACCCATTTCCCTGCCTGCCTGCCCCACTTAACTTTAACCAGCTTTGTTCCGTTTGGGCATGTTGGGGACCCTCAGCCTTACCCAGTCACAGCCACACCCTCAGGGGACACTCACCTGGACTGCAGCCTGCCCCTGGCCCACTGTGCTCACTTCCCCGCTCAGGACCCCCAGTGCCCACCGCCCCACCCTCACGGCAGGCTCATGCCACCTGCCCGTCCTGCCGCAGCCCTCCCCTCCCCCTTCAACGGTGGCCCTGCTGGCACCTCATCCCTGTCCCCACCAAGGTCCCACTTTGGTGTCAGTGCCATGAGGACTGGAACAGCCCCAGGACCTCCACCCCTCCTTGCCGGGCTGTACTGGAGTCCAAATACGCTCTAGTGTCTCCACTCGACCCGGGATTGCTTCTTCCGGCTGCCTGCAGTGTGGCCCCCTTTCAGAGCCGAGCCGAAGTTACTAAAGAGCTGTCTACGATGGCTTCCCTTCCCCCGCCCATCACGCCACCCTCTTGCCCGCCCACAGCCCATCCTGCGCCCTTGCCGGGTCTGCTGCTGCTCCTTCCTGCTGCGGATGCTGCCGATTCCTTCTCAAAGCTCAGGGGAACCCATTGTGCCCACCCCTGTCCTGCAGAGGCAAGGATGAGCCCCAGGGGCCAAGCCCAGCTCTGCCCCATCTCAGACGTGCCCCCAGCCGCACTTCACTCCCCTCCCAGGACCCACTGAACTCCCGCTCCGTCCCCCCTCCACAGGGCAGCTCTCCTGTGGCCCCCTCTCCAGGCCCCCCAGCCCTCCCCAGGCCAGTGGTGCTGGCCCATCACTCAGCCTCCTGTGCCCCTCCCCACTTCCCACCCCTTGCTCCAGGTCAGCCAGCGTGACCTACCACGTCCCCCATCCCAGGGTGGCACCCAGGTCTCCATCCTGGACCACTTAAGTGTCACTCAGCTGGGGGACCTTCCCCAGCTATGTGTGGCTTCCTGGAGGGTGCGGTGTTTCCATGGTGAAGGGCAAGACTGGACAGACAACTCGGGGCACCTGGGGCAGGCAGGGTAGTAGTAGCAGGGAGGGGGTGGGGAGGAATCAAACAGGTCATTCTCAGGGACGCAGGGACTGTCACTCAAGGGGAGGGTGCAGAGCTGAGGCACACAGGTCCACGGGGTAGCAGGGGGAAGTCCCGTCCATTCCACGACCACATCCCCTGTAGGCAGGCCACAATTCCGGGTGCCATGTCTCACCCCATACCCGACAGCTGTGTGGTGGCCCCCTTTGGAGAAGCCCCTGCTGGGCACTGACAGGTTCTTCCTCTTGCCAGGACACAGCTGATGGCAGTGGGCGCCCATCCCCAGAATAAAGACAACTTTTCCTGCTTTCAGGGCAGCTGGACAACGCCATGTGACTAGGTTTGGCCAAGTTGGCATGAGCAGAGTGTATGTTGCTGGAGGGGTTCCCAGGGAGGCTCCTTACAGGAAATGGCTGAGCCCAAGGCACATACCCCTGCCCCCCTTCTGCAGACCCAGTGATGGCTGGAGCTCCAGCAGCCACTTTGGGCCAAGATGTAGCCTTGGGGATACAGGCCCTGTACTCTGATACTGGGAAGGGATGAGGCCCAATGGCTCTGTGCAGCCTCCTCCCCAGCCTGGGCACCACCTTAGAACAGAAGGACATTTAAAGCCTTGTGTTCACAAGCCACTGTTACTCAAGAGTTTTCCATTCTGTGCAGCCAGCTCTGACTGCCGCTGTAACAGCCCTGCCAGTCCTCCCTCCTGCCGTCCCTCTGCCACTCCTTGAGCCCACCCAGCCAGTCTGCCTTGGACCAGGGCACAGCACCATCCCACCCCGCACCCCACGGCAGCCCCCATGCTCCCAGGCTGGAGCCAGAGCCCTCAGTGCCACGTGAGGACCCGCTCCCACCAGCCCTGCCCGCACTGCCCCACAGCACCCGCGCTGACAGGGACTCCCCACTCACTGCTCCCGCCCTCCTGACGAGAACCTGCCTAGCCCAAACGCCAGCACTGACATCCCTCTGCTACACGGCCTTGGGAGGCCCTGGGACCCCATCCCCCAGGAAGTCCCGCTCTTGCTTGCCAGGTCCTCACTGGGGCGCCCTGCTCTCCCACATGCAAGTGGGCTCCTCAAGGCACACGGGGTGCAGCCTTCCCCTGCTGGCTCCACACCCACCTATTGCCCAGGCTCTCCCAGGCCCCCCTGCCCCTCCCTGACTCATGGGGTCCCAAGCAGCATGTGACAAGACAGGTGGGAAGGCGGGACACTGAGGGCACCAAGAGAGGGGGTGCAGCTTCCTCTGCTTCCGCTGGGGCCTCTGAGGAAAGTGGGACCCACCCAGGACCCCCTCAGCATCAAGTCACTTCTTGGGGGGCCCTGGGCTCAGAGTGGTGGAGCCTGCTCCCCGAGGTACAGTCCACTGGGCCCCACTGGCCAGAAGGGCCAGCCCAGCTCCCACTGCTGCTCCCGCCAGCCAGAAACACATGGACCTGTGGGTTTGTCTTAATAAACACTCATGGAGAGTCATTAAAAGATATGATGCAAAGAGCACCAGTCACAAATCAGTCATGAATTAAATTTTATAAAAACATTAGTTATCTAACTTTACCTGAAGTTATACAAAAGAGAACAGAAATATAAGAGGTCTTTGACATAGGCATGTACTACCAAGGCACAGTAATTAAAACAGTATGATGATATATAAATAGGTAGACGAGTTGATGAGATAGAACAAAGTTCAGAAATAGAACCACTGTACGTAGGGACTTTAACAAATGATAAAGGCAGTATTTTAAATTTGCAAAAACAAACGAATTCATTACTAGTGTTGGGACACCTGGATGGGTATCTAAAATAAAAAACTGAATTTCCAGAGCCATATTTTATATCAAAATAAATGGTAAGTAGATCACTGACTTAAACATGAAAATGCAACCTATAAAAGTACTAGAAGAAAAGATGGAAGAATTTTTTAATACAATCTTTGAGTGGGGAAGGAATACAAAACTCAGAAGCCATGAAAGGTTGGCTAAATTCAACTACGTAAAAAATCTACATGGCAAAAAACAAGATAAGCAAAGTCAGAAGATAAAATGAGGAAATATTTGTGACTCATCATGTACAGCTTGTTACTGAATAAAGAGCTCTCACAGTTTAATAAGAAACCAATAAGCTAACAGAAAAATGGGCAAAGGGTATGGAATACAATTCACAGAAAAGGATAAACAATGAATGCTTTAACATTATGAAAAATGCTTGCTCTCACTCCTAAGAGGAACGTCAATTAAAACTATAACATGCTACTTTCTCATGGAGCAAAGACCAAAACACTCATCAAGTGAGAGCCAAGGCAGAGTCAGCAACTGGCTGGAAGAGCGTTGAAGGTGTGCCCAACACACAGACACACGCACACACAGCTAGTCGGAAAACCACCAGACTCACTGGATCAAAGCATTTAAGGAAATCTCTGTCCAATCATTAGCTAATCACTAAGCTGCCTTGAAGACAAGTCAACAGGTACAGTCTGAGACACAGAAAAAAGAATGAAGAAAAATGAACAGGCCTCAGAGGCCAATGGATACCATCAACCAAGTGTGTATACATGATGGGAGTCCTAGGAGAGGAGAGAGGGAACAGGACAGAAAGAATCTTAGGAGAAACAGTGGCCAAGTTTGATGAGAAACAATCTCTATAACCAAGAAGCTCAACAAATTCCAAGTAGGACACACACAAAGAGACCTTAACTAGACACTTCGTGGTTAAAACAGTCAGAGGATAAAGACAAACAGAGCATCTTGAAAGTAGCAATTAAAAACCCAACTCGTGTTCAAGGCTTCTTTCCAAAGACTAACAGCTAGCTTCTCTCCAGAAACCCTGCAGCCCAGGAGGCTGTGGGATGACACACTCAAAGTGTTGCAAGAGGGCTTCCCTGGTGGTGCAGTGGTTGAGAGTCCGCCTGCCGATGCAGGGGACACGGGTTCGTGCCCCGGTCCAGGAAGATCCTGCGTGCCGTGGAGTGGCTGGGCCCGTGAGCCATGGCCGCTGAGCCTGCGCGTCCGGAGCCTGTGCTCCGCAACAGGGGAGGCCACAACAGTGAGAGGCCCACATACCGCATAAAAAAAAAAAAAAAAAAAAAGTGTTGCAAGAAAAAGACTGTTAAACCAAGACTTCTACATCCAGCAAAACTATTCCTCAAAACGAAGGAGAAATGAAGACATTCCCAGAGAGACAAAAATGAAGAGACTTCACTGCTAGCAGACCTGCCCTACAAGAGACACTTGAAGGGAGTGCTTCAGGTTGAAGTGAAAGATACCAGATTCAAATCCTCAAAGAGAAATTAGGGCACTGGGAAAGGGAACTACAGAGCCAGATAAGAGACAGTATAAATGTGCTTATGTTTGTAAACCTCTTCTTTTCCTATCTGATTTAAAAGACAACTACATAAAGCAATAATTACAAAACTATGTTGATGGGCTTACAATCTATTAAGATGCAATTTGTATGACAAAAATAGCAGAAAAGAGCTGGAAGGAAACAGAGCTCTAATGGAGCAGTTTTTGTACATTACTGAAATTAAGTTGTTATTAATCCAAAGTAGATTGTATTAAGTTGTTCATCGTAATCCTCAAAGCAACCACTGAAAAAAAATTACTTAAAAAATAGTGGTAGAGACTCAAGGGAATTAAAGTATTACAAGGGAATTAAACAGCCATTTAACACACAAGAAAAAAGGTAACAGAGGAAGAAAGATTTAAAAAGACATGTAGAAAAACAGAAAAACGGCAGACATAAATCTTACCTTATCAGCAATTACATTAAAGGTAAGTAGATTAAACACTCCACTCAAGCAGCAGAGACTTGGTAGAACAGATATAAAAACATGATCAAATATATGCTGTCCATAAGACTTTAGATTCAGAGATATAATGAAAGTGAAAGGCTGGAAAAGGATATACCATGCAAACCACCAGAAGCTACGCTAACATCATACAAGAGACCTTAAGGCAAAAACTGTTTAGTACTAGAGATAGAGAAGGCTGTGCTATAAAGGGTCAACCCATCGGGAAGAAATAAGAAGTATAAACATCTATGCACTTAACAGAGCCTTCAAATACACAAAGCAAAAACTGACAGACAAGAGAGAAATAGATAATTTAACAATAACAGTTGGAGATTTCAATACCCCACTTTCAATAATGGATTTAACTGCTGGGGTAAAGATCAATAAGGAAAAGAAGACTTAAACAACACTATAAACCAGCTAGACCTAACAGACTCTACAGAACACCCATCAACAGCAGAATACTCATCTTCTCAGCTGCACATAAAACACTCTCCAGCATAGATCATAAGTCTCAAATTTTAAAGAACTGAAATCACACAAAACATGTTCTTTGGTTACACAGAATGACATGAGAAATCAAATAACAGAAGGAAATTTGGGAAATTCACAAGTATGTGGAAATTAAACGACAAACTTCTAAATAAACAATGGGTAAAATAAGAAATCATAAGAGAAGTTAGAAAATACTTTTGAGATAAAGATGGATACACAACATACCAAAACGTATGGGATGAAGCTAAAGCAGTGCTTAGATGAAAATTTATACCTGTAAACACCTACGTTACAAAGAAGATAGATCTCAAATCAATAAGCTAAACTTCCACTTGAGAAACTAGAAAAAGAATGAAAAATACTAAACACAAAGCAACCCAATGGAAATAATGACTCAAGTGGAAATTAAGTAAAAAATGAAAAATAACAGAGAAAAACAACTTTGAATAGATCAGTAAAACTGATAACCCTTTAGCTAGACTAACCAAGAAAATTAATGAGAAGACTCAGACTTCTAAAATCAGGAATGATAGAAGAGACATTACTATCAACCTTACAGAAATAAAAATGACTATAAAGTAATGCTATGAACAACTGTATGTCAACAAACGATAACAAATAACCTAGATGAAATGGACAAATTCCTAGAAATGTACAGACTACTGAAACTGACCATGTGGGATTTATCCCATGAATGTAAGTATGGTTCAACATATGAAAAACACTTAATGTAACACACCATACGAAAAGAATAAAGGACCAAAACCACATGATCATTTCAATAGATGTAGAAAGTGCATTTGACAAAAATTCAACTCCCTTCACGACAAAAGCACTCAACAAACTAAGAACATAAGGAAACTTCCTCAACCTGATACAAGGCCATCTACAAAAAAACCAGCTACCATTACACTCAATGGTAAAAGACTGAAAGCTTTTCCTCTCAGATCAAGGACAAGACGAGGATGTCTGCTCTCTCCAATTCTATCCGGCACTGTACTGAGGCTCTAGCCAGAGCACCCAGGCAAGACAGAAAAATAAAAGAAATCCAAATTGCAAAGAAAGAAATACAACTTTCTCTTGCAGATGACATGATAGTGTATATAGAAAATCCTAAGGAATCTACACACACATACAACTATTAGAACTAATAAGTGAGTTCCGCAAGGTTTCAGGATATAAGACCAACATAAAAAAAGTAGTTGTATTTCTATGCATTAGCAATGAACAATCTAAGAATGAAATTCAGAGAACAGCTGCGTTTGCAATGACATCAAACAGAATAAAACATTTAAGAATAAATTTAACAAAATAAATGCAAAACTTGTATACTGAAAACTACAAAACACAGAGAAAATATAAAGAAAACCTAAATAAATGATAAATAAATATAAAGAAAACCTAAATAAAAGATATTCTAAGTTCACTAATTACAAAATTTAATATTAAAATGACATTACACGTGGCCCTTGAACATCTCAGGGTTTAGGGGACCCTACCGAGCCTACCTCCATGCAGTCAAAAATCCACGTGTAACCGCACCATCAGCCCCTGCATCTGTGGTTCTCCTCCAAGGAGTCAACCAGCCATGGCTCACGGGGCCCTGTGGTATTTACTGCTGAAAAAGTCCTTGTGTAAGTGGACCTGTGTAGTTCAAACCCGTGGTTTTCTAAGGTCAGCTATACTTTCCAAAGTGATCTCTAGGGTCGACACAATCCCTAAAATCTCAGATGCCCTTTTTTTGTTTTTTTTGGTGGCACAAATTCATTCATTCATTCATTCATTTTTGAGATTCCATTACTATTTTTAGCAACAGCGACAGACACGTGAGGTGGCTCAAAAATTTGTTTGGAAATGCAAAAGACCCAGAATGGCCAAAACAATGTTTAAAAAGAACAAAGTTGGAGTATTTCGAAACTTACCACAAAGCTACATTAATCGCTCTAAGCCCCGTAAGGAAGGCAGGCAGGGAGGCTTTGGGCTTCCCCAGGGCCAGCTTAATGAAGACAAATTGAAGGGCAAACCGAGATCTTTGGAAAACCAGCTGTACACCTGTACCCAGATGGAAGACCAGAAAAACAGCTATGAGCAGAAGGCCAAGGAGACACTGCAGAAAGTGCTGGAGGAGAAAATGAGTGCAGAACAGCAACTGCAGAGCAAACAGCGGTCCCTGGCTCTGGCCGAGCAGAAGCGTGAAGAGTGGAAGAGCCAGTACGAGGCTCTGAAGGAGGACTGGAGGACCCTGGGGACCCAGCACAGGGAGCTGGAGAGCCAGCTCCACGTGCTTCAGTCCAAACTGCAGGGAGCAGACAGTAGAGACTTACAGATGAACCAGGCCCTACGGCTTCCGGAGAATGAGTGCCAGGAGCTGCAGGCCAAGACTGAACACCTGCAGGGGGACAGAGACCTGTGCAGCTCGGATACCCAGCACCTACAAGATCAACTAAAGAGGTCAGAGGAGGAGAAACTTGCCCTGGTGACCAAAGTACAGCAGTTGCAGAATCAAGCTTTGCCTGGGTGGAGTCCAAAGCCCTCCCATAACGAAGTGGAGCCTGAGGGTCCAGGGAAGAAGGACTGGAATTTCAGAGACCAGCTCCAAAAGAAAACTTTGCAGCCCCTGGCCAAGGAAAAGGAGGCAATGTGGCCCAAGTTCCTGATGCTGATGGCACTGACGGCTATAGCAGTGGCAGTGTTCCTGGCCAATAAGGACTTCCTGAAGTTCTGAAGAACTGGTGACAGCTGCCCCACGACTATCATCAGGCCCACAGTGGAACCAAGTTCAGACTTTTCTAAATAAAAACTAGCTTTTCTGCAAAAAAAAAAAAAGCTACATTAATCAAGACATTGTAGCAGTAGCATAGGATATATAGGTCAAGGGAATAGAAGTGAGAGTCCAGAAATAAATTCACACATTTATTGTCAACTGATGATCAAGAAAAGTGCACACAATTCAATGGAAGAAAGAATAATCATTTTGACAAATGATGCTGAGACAACTGAATATCTACATGAATGAAGCACAGACAAAAATTAACTCAAAATGGGGCTCCCCTGGTGGTACACTGGTTAAGAATCTGCCTGCCAATACAGGGGACACAGGTTGGAGCCCTGGTCCGGGAAGATCCCACGTGCCACGGAGCAACTAAGCACGTGTGCCACAGCTACCGAGCCTGTGCTCTAGAGCCCGCGAGCCACAACTACCGAGCCTATGCTCTAGAGCCTGTGAGCCAAAACTACTGAAGCCCGTGCGCCTAGAGCCTGTGCTCCGCAACAAGAGAAGCCACCACAATGAGAAGCCCGCGCACTGCAATGAAGAATAGCCCCCGCCTGCCGCAACTAGAGAAAGCCCGTGTGCAGCAACAAAGATCCAACACAGCTAAAAGTAAATAAATAAAAGATAAATAAATAAAATTAAAAAAATAATTAACTCAAAATGGCCCAAAGACCTAAAATGAACAGCTACATCTTAAAACTCTTAGAAGAAAACATAAGAGTATATATTCATGACTTTGGAGTAAGCAACAGCTGCTTGGATATGACACCAAAATCACAAGTGACAAAAGGAAAAATATATTAGGTATCATCAAAATTCATAATTTTTGTGTTTCAAAGAATATAATCAAGAAAGTGAAAACACAGAATGGGAGAAAATATTTGCAAATCATATAAGGATCTAGTATCCAGAATATATAAATTACTCTTACAACTCAAAACAACAATTCAAAATGGGCAAAGAATCTAGATGTTTCACCGAAGAAAATATACAAATGGCCAATAAGTACATGAAAAGATGTTCAATATCCTTAGTCAAATCAAAACCACAATGACACACCACTCCACACCCACTAAGATGGCTAAAATTAAAAAGACTGACAAAAGCAAATGTTGGCAAGAACATGGAGAAACGAGAACCCTAATACACTGCTGGTGGGGACAGAAAACAGTGCAGCTGCTTTGGAAAATGTTTTGGCAATTCAATCAATAAGTTAAACACAGAGTTACCACATGATCCAGCCATTCCACTTCTAGGTATAAACCCAAAAGGAATGAAAATATACACCCACACAAAAACCTGTACACAAATGGTCACAGCAACATCATCCATAATAACCCTGAAGTGCAGACAACCCAAATGTCCACAATGCATGGATAAACAAAGTGCAGTATGTTCATACAGTGGTGAGTTATCCGGTCATAAAAAGGAATGAAGCACGGACAGACGCCCCAGCAGGGAAGAATCTTGAAAACGCTGTGCTAAGTGACGGCAGCCAGACACAAAGGGCCACAGGCTGCTATGACTCCATTCACAGGAAACGTCCAGCAAAGGCAAATCCAGAAACAGGAGACTAGAGGGGGCCGGGGCTGGGGGAGCAGGGTTTCTTTTAGGGTGATGAAAAGTTCTGGAACTAGACAGTGGTGGAGACTGTACAACACTGTGAGTGTATTTAACATCACCAAACTGTACACTTTAAAGGCATGAACATTACGGTACATGAGTTATGTCTCAATAAAGTTGATTTTAGAAGAACAAAGAGTGAGGTAGTTCCCTGCATTCTGATGTGGAACCACCACCAGCATGTCTGTGAGCTGGAAACACCAAGAGCAAACAGCTGGCTCCCCTTCGTGTCAACGTGAAATGTGGGTTTTCCTCCGAGGAGGAGAAGGCTGGGGAGCAGGGCTGGAGGCTGCACACTCGTCCTGGATGTTGAGCGACCCTGAATCACGCCACAAAGGGCACAGGCTGTACAAGACACCCACCTGTGGACACGGCTGCCCGAGTTCACCCCGGGCTACTGGGCAGTCAGACCCGTAAGCGATGGCCGTGGTCCCCCGCAGCAGGGGAGAGTCCACACCTCTGGGGCACTTTAAGGAGAAAGTGCACCATTTCTTCACGTTAAATACACAATATAATTGTGGCTGTTGTTACAGCCCAGACCTGGGTCTGCCTTCCCATCCTAGCTCATCAGCAGAAGAAGAGGAGCTGACGACCAGAGTGAACCCGGCCTGGCGCTCTAATTCAGCGCGTAGTTAAACTGGTTTGCAAACTTCTCATGCTTCTTCTGGTCCATCTGGTTCATGGCTGTGACCACCCTCTGCACAGCGGCCCTGCAGGGAAAGCACAGCGAGATGTGATCAGGGAGGCACCGGCCAGGGCTCCGGGCTGCTCACTGCAGCCTGGCTGGGCTCAGGCATGGGTCCTGGGCCGGCTGCCCGTCCGCTCCCTACGGACGGGCAACACAGCTCGGAAATAGCCAGAGCTTCCCCGTCCAGAGCCGGACGCCACAGTGAGTGGCGCTGCCCCCAAACGTGGCCTTGGCCGTGTCCTGGCATCTCTCCCATCGCTCCCTGAGCCCTGAAGGCAGCCCCCAGGATCCCCAATCCTGCCAGCACCAGGGTGCACCCCAGAACGAGGGTGCAGCCTGCCCAGCAACCGGGCAGGAAGCAGCGTGTGGGCAGAGGCGGTCAAGACACGCTAGATCCACTCAGCCCAGCTTGCTTTTGCCCCACTGTGCAAAGAGCTCGACGTCCGGCGAGGAACGTGCGTCTCGCGGCCAGCCTGGCTGCCGTGATGAGGTAGCGCCTGTGCCTGGGAGGAAGCCGCTGGGGCCTGGCAGCGAGGAGGCCCAGACACGGCCACCACTCCAGGGGTCAGGCACGACCTCCCTCACAGATCACAGAGGCTCTGGCCACAGCTCCAGGCCCCTTGAAGGACACCCCCGGTCCCCGCTCCTCCGGGCGCCAGCACCCATGGCACCATCACCCCTGGCTGAGCCACGGGGAGCCAGCCTTGTGCCCGGAGCCCAGGGGCCAAGCCCTCCCCTGGATGCAGACACACAAGGCAGGCTGGCGGCGAGGAGCTGTGGGGGCTCCGCGGGGGTGCTCAGGAAGCCACCCTCCTGCTCACCTGACTCGGGCAGGGCCCTGGCGCCGCCTCCTCTGCCCGGGGTGGACGGCGCCCATGGGGCCTGGGCACGGACACCCTTGTGCCTTCTAGGGCACCTGGCAGCACCGTGAGGAGCGCCTCTGGCCGCCAGAGCGGCGGGGTGGGGGCGCAGGCTGGCGGCCTCTCCACTCTCGCTGCCAGCAACACCGGGCCTGGGGCGGAGGGTGGGACCCCGCGAGGAGCTCTTACTTGGCGAAGACCTTCTTGGCGATGCGTGCACGCGCTGTGTCCGCCTGCCGCTTGAGGTCGGTGAGGCCGGACCGCCGCCGCCTGCCCTTCCCACGGGGCCTGGATGAGCCAAGATCCACCCCAGTGGCTGCCTCCACGTCCCTCATGAGCTCAGGGTCCTGCCAAGCTGCAAACACACCCGACACTGCAGAAAACTCCCGGAGCCGACCTCACCTGAGCCCTGAGCCCTCCCTGACACGGGGGCAGGGAGGGCCACCGGCTGCCCGAGGAGTGGGCACAAGGCCCCCGTAGGCCAAGGTGGGTGCCTCCACTGACCCCTTAGGCAGGAAGGCAACCGAGGCTGGCGGCCAGGGGCAGTGCCACGCGCAGGCTGCTTCGGCTTCCAGGCTGACGGTGCCCCGCCAGAACCCAGGCGTGGCCGGCCTCCGGACCCGTCTGCTGGCCAGAGGGTGTGCACAGCAGGGTGGCCACGGCCTCTTTACTAGTCCAAAGATAACTTGGTTCCAGGCTCCAGCGATGAGGGTGTCGGGTTCACGCACGCAGCCCTGCTCCTCCCGCCACGACCCAGCCCCTTCAGGTCAGAAGACGGTGCTCCGCAGGGAAACAAACGTCACCCAGCCCCAAGGCCTGGTCTCACCAGACCCGGCTGCAACAGAGACAGGTCAGTGTGCCTGTTTGCCAAGACGGGAAGCGTTAACTGTCTAAATAGGGGGTCCCAACGCAGCAGGCACAGGCATTGGAGTCAGGGGCCAGCGTCCCAACTCCACGCACCACTGCCCTGGCAGCGACTTCCACCTCAGTCTCCTTCTGCTGTGTCGGGGGCAGGGCTGGGTCGCGTGGAGGTCCCTGAGATTCAGGCTCCATCTAGCCCGCTGGCTCGGGAAGGCCGCCCTGGTCAGGAGTGTGACAGCACAGCCCCCCAACGTGCCCAGACCTACGGACCCAGGCCCTGGCTGGCAGAAGGGGGCTGGACACCCCAAACCCCGATGGCGCCCACCATGCAAACAAGAGCCCCACGGGGAGCTGCAGCAGAGGGGCCGGGTGGCAAGCAGGGCACGTCCAGTGGGGGGAGAAGCCACGCGCCCAGACAGATAGCGAGGCCTCCCCAAGTTGATTTTTGAAGTGAAGGAATACGGGGTGGCACAATCCAGATACAGGAACGATTAATCCAAGATTAAGGAAAACTGTCCAAACAGTTTATCTCCCAGTAATGAGAAGGCGTCACAGTTTAGGAACCCGGTGAATGGAGCAATTGTTTAAACACAACGGAAAAACGCCGGCACCCAGTAGAGATGGAATGAGCATCCCAGTAAAATGAAGGAGCAATTTAAAAGCCTTTGAAAAAAATCAATAAGAGCCGGGCCACGGGGCCGTCCTGCGTGCTGACGGGCCCTGGAGCTCCGCGCGCATTGTCACCGAGGTTAACGCCAGGGAAAAGAAAATTGCCCGGCGTGTGAGGGAGGCGGGGATCGATACTGTAGTTAGTAAAGAGATGCTATTTCACATCTGACTGGCCAGCGCTGGCCCACGGCCCCGGCATGATACCTGTTGTTAACAAGTCACCGAGGGCTGCAGATCCTGATACTCTTCAGGGCTGACACAAAAATAGGCACTTAATTTGCTCCCGAGCGTGGGCCACCAGGGAAGGCCTCGCCCGCGGATTAATGGGTCAGGGCCCCTCCCCGCCGCCCGCCAGGGCTCCAGGCGCCAACCCTGGGTGTGAGGCCGAAATCTAACATTTGTCTCTCGTGACAAAGGGAAAAACCCTGCTAAAGAGGACACACGGCCCAGCTGAGACCCACACTAGCACCACCCCTACAGACACAGCCGCCTTCTGCCTCGGGGGGCTCTGCACCGTGGGCCTGGCCTTTCTTTTAAGAAAAGGGGCCCAAGGCGGGACGGCCTCCAGACCCCAGCCCAGATCTGACAAACCACGGGACGTCGACATGGGTCAGGGCGGCCCCAGTGGGCCCACCACCCCCACCCCAAGCATGCCCGGGTGCTGCCCTGCCAAGGATGCCGCTTCTGCGGGTCACCATCCTGCCCAGCTGTTCAGGGCCCTCTGGGGGCCAGACAGCCGCCACCCCACAGCTCGTGCCAGAACACAGCACCGGCTCACGTGCTAGGATGAGATGAGCTCCCTGAATGGCGGAGAACAGCGTCTCGGTGGCTTTGGCACGAAAGCCCCTCTCTGTTTGGCATGAAATAGGCCTACAGGCCGGGAAACAGGGGCCCTGAGTAGGACCCCAAGAGAGCGCCCCAGGCTCAGAGGCTCAGCAAGGATGCCTGGGACCACCGGGCAGGACCCTCACCTTCTGCCCACACACACGCACACACAGTCCACGTGCACGCAAATCGCACACCACACACACCACAGCCCTCCTGCCCGGCCCCTCGTGCATGGCTCTGCAAGACAGCAGGTGACGGAGGGGGGCAGCTGGCGTCCTGGAAGCAGCTCGGGGCTCAGCCAGTTAACTTTTCATGCCCCGGTTTTTCCATTTGCTTAAAAACAGGTTTAAGAACCCAGAACCCAGACAAACGAGGACAAGGTGGTTTCTGGCCGTGAGTGTGTATCCACGTCGCCCATCAGGAGCCGTGTGAAAATGTGGTCAGGCTGGTGCTCAGGGTCCTGCTAGCCCCGAGGACAGTGTGTCCCGGCCACGCTTGTGAGTTATGACTGAGTGGGAGGTGGCAGGCGACCACATGTGGAAACCACGGGTCACCCTGTAGGTTGCCGGGGTCCAGGGTGCTCCCCACACCGTGGCTGCCCCTACCCTGTCCCCCGGACCTACCTGGGCGCCCCGCCGCCCTCTGCAGCTGCTGCTTCTGCTCGCGGACCCTGTCCTCCGGATGGAGGGGCCGTCCCGTGTCATCTCTTGGGATGATCTTCCCATGGAAAGGGCACTGAGGCAGAGAACAGAGCAATTCTGAGGCGGGAGTGGGCCACTGGCCATCCCTACCTTCACGGCTCTCGGGGACGGCCAGCCCACACCACCCTCTGCTCACACACCCCTCAAAGGAGGCGCCCTCCGGTGCAGCCGCGACAGAGCCAGGCAGCGGAGGGAGATCTGGTGTCAGTCTGGCCAAAGCCCTGCTTGGCGCACAGTGCCGCCTCCGTGGACCCCCAGCCCAGCACAGAGCGCGCTCAGGAGACACACGTGGGGAGGGACGCAGGGGCCAGGACAGAGCAACCCAGCCCTGTGCCTGCATGTCAGACCACCCACCCAGGGGAAGGTCCTGGCACCAGCAGCCTGGAGCCCAGCGCCCCCTCCGGCCCCATCCTGGCCTGGCCGAGGTGGCCACCCCACTGCCCAGCCCCCCACCCTCCTCACCTTCAGGCGGTCTTGGCGCTCACAGAGCCGGCCGTCAGGCCGGGGGGCACGGCACCGGTGCTGCACAGGCTCAAATCGCCCCGCAAAGGTGATTTGGCGGCTCCGGAGAGACTCAGAGACAGCGGCGCTCTCTACTTCCGCGTCCACCTCGCGGGGCTTCCAGAAGCGGTGCTCCGAGTCGGACCTGCACACGGACTGGATGCTCAGCGCCGTCATGCGGTGGCCACCGCAGCACCCGCAGCAAGGCTGGCCTGGGCGGCTGAGCAGGGGCCACCCCTGGGCCTGTGAGCCCATCCAGGACAAGCAGAGACGCATAGCATGGCAGGGGCACCAGCAGGCACCCCACCCCGGTGGCCTGCCGCCCTAGCCTGGTCTGGACTCGGGGCAGGGGCTCCCTGACGGAGGTTAACAGAGGACAGATCCGCCCACCCCCACCCCCGTGTCCACTCTGGAGAGAAAGTGTCCAGCGCAGCAACGGGGGCGGCGGCTTCCCAGAAACTCTCTGCGGAGCCCCAGGCCGGGCCCGCGGAGATCCGAGTCAGAGGACCAGAGGGTGGTCGTGACGAGGGCCTGGGCAGAGAGCCTGGAGCAGTGGGCTGGGCTGGGCCGGACCCCAGTCCTAGGCAGACAAGCCTTCATGCCGTCTGTCATGATGGCCAACCATCAGGGTGGACAACAGGGGACATCCCCCCAGGGAGTAACGAGGTTCAAAGAAGGTCCACAGGCCTCTGGGCAGGGCTGTACGACCCCGGACACCATGCCTATGAGAGCCCGAGAGCTGCGCTCAGTGGGACGTGTGAGGGCCTGCGCGGCAGAGCTGGGCCCTGCGTTGGCTGTGTCCCCTGCGCCCAGGCTGGGGGCAGGCTGGGTGGCCCACAGGACCCATGGGACGCCCGCACTCACTTGAGGATCTTCCCGGCCATCGGCTCCTCTCGGCCCCAGTAGCACAAGTCCACCCCGAAGGGCACGACAGGCGCCCGGGCCCGCTCTGCCGCCAGCTTCTCAGCCTCCTCTGGACCCAGCGGCACCCTGGAGACAGCAGAGGAGGATTCAGTGATGTGCTGCCGGGAGCCGGCCTCAGCCACCTGCCTCTCCACAAGCCCCGGAGCTCCTGGTCACACGCCTGGGCTGCAACCATTGCCACCTCGGGCCTGGAACCCAGGGCAGCCCCTGAAGCCCTACGAAAAGGCTGGCCATCCCAAGACCATACGGGGAGCTGGCCTCAGATTTGCGGTCCTCACGCTGGGCCCAGGGGTGTCCTGACGCCTGCCCCCTTGAACCCCCGAGCCTTGGCTCGCCCCCATGGCCTGGCCTACACACCAGTGCTGAGGACCCCCGGCCCCTGCAGCCCCTGCCCCAGTACAGATGTTGGCAGGTGCTTGCCCGGCCAGGGGTGCACACACGGGGCTGCCTGGGCAGGGGCAGGTGTCTGGGCATCACCTGGGGCTCGGGGGCGAGGCTGGGGGCAAGTGGCGCTGGAGCCAATGCAGCTGGGCGGCCGCAGAGGTGGGGTCGCAGGCCTCCTCGCTGCTCCCCGTCCTCTTCCTCGCCTGCGAGGCCAGCGTGGCCGGGTCTTTCTCCAGCCCTGTGACAGAGACATATCTGCTCTTGACCACCATCCCCATGACCCCGGACAGACCCCTGGAGGGCGCCGTGTCCCCATCCTACAGTGACGGCACAGCATGTGTGAGGGCGCCGAACCCTCCATCAGCACAGCACCTGCCCCGCCAGCCAGATGAGGCCCCAATGCCAGCATCTCACCGGCAAGGCCACCAGGCCACCTCTGCAGGCCAGGGTCCGTGCCCAGGTCCCCAGGGCAGGGGGAGGGCAGCTTCTCTGACACTACTGGGCCCCACTGGCCCACCTGTGCCGATTCCCGGGCTGTCCCTGACCCCTGCCAGCCCCTCCCAGCTGGGCACCTGGGCCAAGGGCTGCCCAGGAGGCACGGGGCAGGGTGTGGGTTAGGACCTCAGAGGCACTCCATCCCGAGAGCAAGGGCAGCGCCTCCCTCCCCAAACTCTCCTCCAGACAGGGAACCACTGCCAAGAAAGAAGTGAACAAGAAACAAAATATTTGGAAGGTGAGAAAGAAAGAGGAGCTGGAGACCCACCAGGGCCCCACAAAGAGGGAGCCAGGAAGACGAAGACAGCGGGCAAGCGGAGGAGAGGACGAGTCCAGGCCGTGCTGAAGGATAGGAGGGTGGCTGCACACCCATGGGCAGCTCTCTCTGGTCAGAGATGTGAAGGGCATTCACATAGGCATCAGCTTCCACATTACTGGACCCCGGAAAGAGAAAAGATAACTGGAGTGGATGAAATAAAGAGCCCAATCTTCCTGGAATCAGAGCAAGACCGAGGGGCTCACTGAGTATCAGGAAGGAGACAAAAGGAAGAACGTGCAAGGCTCTTACAAGGACGTTTAGGAACGCGAGAGATGAATAGAAAGGTCTGAGCAGCTTTCCTTCGGAAGCCACAAGCCTCCCACAGGCAACAGTGAGTGTAAGGTCTCGGAAACAACAGTCAAACTCAGAATTTTATACCCAGCTACGCTAGGTTTCAACATGCAGGTCAAGGACACAGCCCCACCTGGAGGTTCAGGAGGGTTTGCGGGACATGGAGAGAAAAGGCCAAGAAATGACTTGGTAAGATTCACTCCCACCTCCCCCGAAACCTGAGTACCCGCAACTGTCAGAAGTAAGTTGGTACTTGGACAACCCAATGTGCCGGGTTGGGGGGCCTGAGCGAGCGGGAGCCAGCATGTCCCCCATCTTGTGCAGGACGTGGGGACAGGGACGTGCTGGGAGGTGCATGGCGAGGGGAAGTGTGAGTGCAACTCTCCCGAGCAGGCGTCACCATCAGAAGCGAAAATACTCGTATCGTTTTATTTATACTGGATGAACACTTTCAAAACCAGCAGAAAAAAAGTTTACCCAGCAAATAAAAGGTAGGAAAAGAAAAAAATAAAACAGTAGCAACAACAGCAAACTAAAGAGGAAGGCTGGCAAAGAGATGTGCAGCAAACTGGTAACCCCAGCTGAGAACACAGTAGTAACTCAATGGATTCAAGTCAACGAAAAGACACACTGATGAAATTAAAAACAATCAGCAATTTACCACTTTGGCGAGAACCACTTAAAACAAAAGGTTAACAGAGACTAAAACTAAAAGAAAAGGATGAAAAGACACTCGCTGTGCCAAAGGGAACTAGAAGGAAGCTCAGCCAATGTCACCACAAAAAAAACTGGGTTTTACATCAAAAAGCTGTGTAAGTAGAGTGTGTGAAGGTGTTAACAGACGTGAATGGCTCTGCCTCATGAGCGCCCTGGGAGTGCCGGCCGGACCCTGGCCAGTGGGGGTTGGACGAAGGGTCAGTGAGGTAGGTCGTGGCTTCTATGACAGACCCTGGGGCCTCACGTCTGAGAAGTCCTTCCCAGGACACATGGAAAACTGACAAGAGCCAGGCAGGCAGCTCCAGGGGCCAAAGAGCCGCCCGCCACGGGAGCAGAGCAGCACCAACATTGACACGAAGCGCTGCCCGCGACGCCACGAGCCTGGCCTTCCTGATGGCGTCTCCATCCCTCCATCCACGTGCACAGACTCGAGAACATCCCCCGCTTAGAGAGAGAAACCAGACAGGAAATGACACAGCACTGAGAGCTGGACGCCAGGGGAAGTGCTTCCTGGGGGAGGAAGGGGAAGTGGGAGGGGGTGGGAGGGGAGAAAGGCGAAAAGGACGGGTTGGGAAGGCTGGCTCAGGCCACCATCAGCTCCGGGCTCTCTGCAGCAGGGCGGGCAGACCTTGCAGCCAAGTCCTCCCGGTGTCTGCACGTGGCCTCCCCGCGGGCACAGCCGGCATGCTGTCTGGTGCTTTTGTAGACGATAGCAGGTGAGTAGCTGCAACAGAGGCCGCATACTGCCCACGAATCCGAAAACGTTTACCCCAGGCCCTTCACGAAAAACGCCTGCCCTGCCTGCTCCAGACGCCCTCCAAGTTTGTGCACGGCCCTGAGAGTACAGGGTCCACCCCTGCTTCTCAGGTGCCCGTGGCTGAGAGTGGAGGACATGGGGCAGAGCCACTTGGCGTGGCAGGGTCCACCTTGGTCACCCGGCAGCACCATGAGCTCTGAGACCTGGGTGCTCTCAGAAGGCCGGCGGGGACCCGGCCCCATCACCAACACATCCCGGATCCATTCACAAAGCCTTCCAGATGCCCCCCACTCGGGATGCCAACAATGCAGCGTTACCAACTGGTGCAGACCCCGACACGGGCATGCGCACACACGGGGAGGTGGGACTGATAAGTGGCCGCTGTGGCACTCATGTAGGTGGCTACAATCACAACCCAAAGATCGATACGAGAATTCCTAAGAGTTACAAGAATGAAATATATTTTTCATCGATTTGTTGTTTTAAACCATTAAAAAGATGGGTGAGCATGTTGAAGCAGGGTAAACACTCAGAGCACTAAAAAAACACTACCGTTCTCACACTGCTGTAGAAAATCAATCTCCCTGACATACTTTCAAGGTAAAAGTCCGAAAAGCAGACGTGTCCCCCGGCCCCGGGTGCTGTGCTTTCGGGGAGAAAGTCACTGAGTCCGGGGAGACCAGAGGTCGCAGGTCACGGCGAACCCCGCCAGCCCCACCCACCCGCGCAGGGGCGTCTGCCTCAAACACAGATCTCAGTTCAAATGTGCTCCCTCGGCGGCTCTGAGGAAGAGTCATGAGAATGCCCAAACCCCCTGGGCTGGTTTAAACTGACCAAGTGGCACCTCCGTGCCTGCAGCGCTAAAGCAGATGGGGCGGGCAGGATCGATGGCAGGAAATGGAGGGGTGGGGGCTCCGCGTGGAGTTCGGCTGCGAGCCTGACACTATTGATTTTACCTAGTTCAGCTGGCCTTGTAATTAAAATGTAAATTTGAGAAAGAGATTACGTCCTGACAGAAATCGTAGGATTAACGGGAAGATAAAAGCCCCTCAGTGAAAATTCAGAGAAAGAAATGAGAAAGAAAACGGGCACCCGTCTCCTCAGCTGTGGATTCAGGCCGAATCTACTGCAGAGTCACCTGAGTTTAACTGAAAAACCAGTGATGAACTATCAACTACAGTTACGAACTGGCGCGCCCAGCACTTCCTGCAGGGGCCCCGTGGCCCCAAACTCTGTGCTCCAGACCAGGCCCCAGACCCCTCCAGGGAACGGGGGGACGGCACCCAGTCCCCCACTGCCGCAGGACAGACCCAGAGTTCAGCAGGTCCTGTCGTGCAAGGGCTCCCAGGCTGCCCGGCCCACAAACCACCAGGGGATGGCTCAGCTCCGCTCTGTCACACCTGCGGCCCCGCTGGGAAGACAAACGTCGGGTCGGTGACACCTGGAGGTGGTCACCCACAGTGGTGCCTGGAGACCTGGGAGCCTCTTGGCGGGGCTGGAGCTCCCTCGAGGTGGGGTAGCCCGGGGAGACCTGGGAGGGCAGTCATGGCACCCCAGGGCCTTCAGCACCCGTGGCAGCCTCACTGGTGTGGGACGAGGCCTCGCGGGGGGTGGGCCAGGCACCTGGAGGACGAGGCAGAACAGAGAGCACAGGGAGTGGCCCAGTGGTCAGAGGAGCCCCACTGCTGGGATGGCGTGGTCAGTCGGCGTGGTCGGTGAGGTCAGCGCAGCCGGGACCAAGGGCGGGGCGGGGGCCAGGAGGGCAGGAGGCGGGCGGAGGGTGCACCCTCAGGCACCCAGGGAGGGTCACGTGGCGCAGACGGCAGGACCCAAACACTGGAGAGCTGTGAAGCTGGTATGGTAACTTGGTGTGACACACCTAACGGGTCATGTCCTCACACTCCAACTGCCTGAGCGTCTAAACTAACAAATTCACATCTCATCTCACACACTCCGATTCAAATCAATTTGTCCACTTCGCCACAACCCCACATGCGATCTTGGTTTTATTAGCTTCCTCTGGAAAAGAGATGCCTCCTGTGCAGACGAGGCTTTTGGAAATTTTCTGGAAAAGAAAAGAATGCTACACGGGAAAGACAGGTCGTGGGTAGCACGCCTTCTCAAGGTGTGTCATTGCTCCTGGACCAGACATCAGGCTGCGACTCCATCAACGGGAAGGAGGACACCGCCTGACCCGTGACGCCCCTGAGAAACGGAGACTGGGCAGCAAGGGAGCCCAGAGAATGTGGGGTGGTTGCCCCCCACCCACCAAGGCAGTGGCGTCCCCCCCCAACTCCCTCCCAGCCCAAAGGGCCCTACCGCCGTGGAAACCACACCGCGTGCCCCCAACACCCTCCCCCAAGCCCAGGAGGTGCTCTCTGCTCTGAGGGTGCCCTTCCAACCCTGGACTCACTCCCGACGGCTGAGACTTCTGTGACCCCAAGCAGGGCTGCCCCTCACTGTGGTGGGAACTGAAGCTGCAGGGCGGGGGGGGGGGTCAGCATGGGCCTGTGGGGGTGGGTCGGAGGCCTCCGTGTGTGGACAGCCTGGCCGCACCCACAGGAACTGGCAGCAGGGCCTGCCCACCAAGTGGACCGCGGGAACCCAGGCCGGGCCTCAGGGAGGGGCCCAGGCCAGTGAGCGCCCCGATCAGGAAATGAGAGTCACACGGTTTTCAATGAAAGTGGCTCCGCGGGGTCGACGGGTGGGGTCCAGTGAACCTCAGGACCAGGTGGCACAGACTCGGGGTGCCTACCACGGCCAGCTCCCTGCTTGGCGGGCCCCAGGCCGGACGTGAGGTCTGCCCTGAAGGGCAGCGTCCTGAGCGGGACCTCCTCCCGGCCCCAACCTGGCCACTCACCATACTCAGGATGCAGGTGCTCAGGGATGCAGGCCTCATACCCTTCCTTCTCCGGGACCTCCACAAAGTCCTTGTCGTCCTCATCCTCGTCCTCGTCCCTGTCCCCCGGGGCTGCCGCCTGTGGACACACCCCCAGACCTGTGAGTGGACACCACAGGCAGAGACCCGGACAACCCCAGTCCTGCTTCTGTGGACTTTCTCCAAGTCAGGGTTTACTGTTGACCGTGATGGCCGTGTTTGAGGTCCGCTCCTGTCCCTAAACTACACGAGCCGCATGTGCTCCTCCACCGGCCGGCCCTCTGAGATGCACGGATGGGCACTGCTTCAGCCCACAGAGCCCCCACGAGCGGCAGGTCTCACCCGCACAGCCAGGGCCTGGATGACGGCCCTCCATCCAGCTCCAGCCAGGCCAAAGCACCTCATCCTGCCCCGAGCTGGCTCCCCACCTGGGCGTCCAGTGGTGCCAGTGTGACCACAGCACTTCTGGAATACTCTACCCTCAAGATGGCTTGTTAAAAAACCACCGGGGTTTCCCTGGTGGCGCACTGGTTGAGCGTCCGCCTGCCGATGCAGGGGACACGGGTTCGTGCCCTGGTCCGGGAAGATGCTGGGGAGCGGCTAGGCCCGTGAGCAATGGCCACTGAGCCTGAGCATCCGGAGCCTGTGCTCCGCAACGGGAGAGGCCACAGCAGTGAGAGGCCCACATACTGCAAAAAAAAAAAAAAACCACCGAAGAGGAAGCTTCCTCTGGACAAGGCCAACCTCCCCGCCTGCTCTGGCCAGGGACCCAAGAACCACCCAGGGCGTTCTTTTCAAGACCCGTCCCCTCCGCCTCTGCCCCCACCCCCTCCTGGGCAGTGCCCAGATGGGTAGGAGCGGCAGGGACACTGAGCACAGAGGGCTCACCTCTTGGGGACCAGAGGGCCCTCCAAAAAGCAGGACGACCGACGGCCTCGCACACGTGCCAATGTGCTGGGGCCACGTGCAGCATGAATGACATGTTGGCAGCCCATGCTGCTCAGACCGGGAGGCACAGCCCCTCCAAGGCCAGAGCAGCCTCCTGCTCCCCTTCTCCCTCACCCATCCTCAACGACCCCCCCGCACTCCAGGACAGGGCGTGGGGGCCTGTCCTTCCTGAGAGGGTCATGGCAGGAAGGCGCCCAGAAGCCCGGCCCCGCTGCCAGCGCCATCCTGAAACACTCGCGGGGCGCTGCCTGCTTCCAGCCTCTCAGGCCAGGAGGGGCTGCTGCCCCCACGCCTACCTGAAGGAAACGTCCAGAGAGGTAGCCCGCTGCCGGGGTGATAGCAACCAATGGTTGTATTCATCAGACTTGCCCTCCCCTCCAGAGCCCATCTCGACAGCAACGCCTCAAGGGCACACAGGCACATCGGAAGAAGGACGGAGGGCCCAGCCCGCCGACCCCCAGGGCAGGAGGCCAGCCAGGCCGCAGCTGCCCTTGGCACTGCCAGGCCGGGGACGCCCCACGCCCTGCGGACCCGAAATCCACGGAGGAGCTGCCCGCGAGGCCTAATCAGATGCAAATGCACTGAGCTTGGGCACACCCCGCGGCGTGCGTATGGGAAGCACGGAGACATTAATCACTGGAAACTGTAATTTTTGTTATCGGTCTAACACTGATCAAAAGGGAAGCCTGTCTCCGCCGCTGACCTGTGAAACGTCCCAATTATACTCTTTGGAAATGACAGGGGCACTTAACTCCAGAGCTGAGCAAATGACGACGATCAATCACGTTTGAATAACAATGAGCCGCGGACCTGAAAATTATTTTTGTATAGAATCTACCCAGGAATTTATGAAAGGTGGAAAGCAGCCCAAGGTTTTAGGGCATTACGGTCCCGGCTAGTGCAGTGCGTATCAAACACTAAACAGAATTTATGTGTTTTAATTTTCTAAAAGGTAGATGGGGACCGGGTGCTACAATGCATAACACATAGTGCCAGACTTTAAATATGGGGCTCATTTTCATAAAATATTATGCTTATTGCTCACACCCTTGAATTTCACCTGAGACTTTTATTAAATTTTCATTTCCTAAAAAATAATTAGCTGCTTAGCTAACTATTAGGAATTATACCTTCTTTCTCCCCAACTAAAGTTGTTTATCCCCATGATTAAACACTAAGCTCTGGCTCCCCCTGTTCTTAAATTCTCACTGACGAGGCCATGAGGCTGTATGGCACCCAGGAAGACCGTCTGGCCCTCAAGAGCTGCCTCCTTAGGGCCCCCGGCCAGGTCCTCGGGCACAGCTTTGCCGTGAGCGGCCCCGGGGCCCTCGTACGAGAGCTACCTTGGCCATTGCTGCCACGCTCACGTCCTAAACCCCTTAGCAGCTGGGGTGACCCTCAAACCACGGCCCTGCAGAAGGAAGCAGGGGCTTCGCTGCTGATACTGAACTCAAGCTTGAATGAACCCATTCTCGAGTTCTAGTTCATATGGGCTGGGCTGGGCTCTGCTGTCCTGAGCACACAGCGGGACCCTCTGCATCCGGCTCTGGGCACACTACCCGCACGGGAGAACAGCAGTGCAGATGTCCCAAGGCACAATCCCTGTGGCCGGAACACCTGGGGCCAAGGGCCTGTTCAGAGGAAGGAAACCCCCTGCCCGCAGGCTGGACAGTCCTCTCCAGGCCTCCGAAAAGCACATGGCTGGGGACACCGAGGCCCATGAGAAAGCATCCCCCTGTGCTCGAGGGGCCAGCCCAGGGGTCCCAGGCAGTCGCGGTGGCAACCTCCCCTCAAGGTTAAAGGTCACAGATCAGGTCAGACGCCACACTGGGTGCTGGTAGAGGCACTACGGGCAGAGGAGGGGTGAGGAGAGGCCCGAGGATCCTAGGAGGAGGTCACGCCCTAGGGAGGAATCGGTTGAGGGTGGGTGGCCTTCAAAACGGGGCCAGACTCACCAGTGGTTCTCAAGAGCAGTTTGCTGGAGCTGAGCTTCCCAATCGGGAAGAAAGACTACCAGACATGCTTAAGAAAGCAGCCCGCCCTCGTCTGGGGGCCAGGAGACCATGCCAGGCCGCCCCGGGGGGTGCGCCCACCCTCCCTAACAGGTCAAGTCCCAGGGCCTCGGAGGCCCGGGCAGGCGGTCTGAGCCCTGCGGTCAACCGTCTGGGTGAGGGCCAGGCCCCAAAATGAACCCTCCCAAGGCCGCAGGGAGGTGTGGAGGATGCCCTGGGCTTTCCTCTGGTTTCACACAAATTGATTCTCGCCCACAGTTAAAAGGATTTAGAAAAATGAGGCTCCCCGATCATAATTAAACAAGCAATAAAAACAGCTAAGATATACAACGTAATCTGTTTACAGAAGTAGGGCAGCAGGCTGCTAATTACTTGAGAAGGACAAGAAGAGCCACCTCCCAGGTCTGCCCGCCCAAGGCACGCCCGAGATATAGCTGGACCATTAAATAAATTTTGTGCGATCTAATTAACTCGGGGCACCATCTCCATTACTTTTCACCCAAGAAATCACTTTTGTTCAGTTTCATGTGTGTCTGTTTCCCTTTTTTTAAAAAAAAAAAATGATGTAAGGCCTCGTCAGACAAGTGAGCTCCAAGCTGCATTTGTCTCCGCGGCTTGATGGCAACGCATTTAAAACCCCATTCTATCTTATAAACTAAAAATTAAACGTGCTCAGCTGTGATGGTCGTCATCACATCGCTATTTATATGCTAATGCCCTCCCTGGACGCGGTGCAAATTGCCCAGCC
This sequence comes from Mesoplodon mirus, assembly GCF_964341445.2. Taxonomy (NCBI): domain Eukaryota; kingdom Metazoa; phylum Chordata; class Mammalia; order Artiodactyla; family Ziphiidae; genus Mesoplodon; species Mesoplodon mirus. The sequence goes on along the minus strand of NC_138977.1, from coordinate 123,817,101 downwards.
AGGCCAATATCTCACGCGCATCTCCACTGCCAGGATGCACCTCAGAGGACAGAGGACGCGCGGTGACCACCACGGGCCCGCGAACAGGAGGCAGACGGGGCGTGGAGCATGTGCTCACCTCCTGCACAGGGGCCTGAGAGCCAACAGTCAGACTGACTGTCCCTTTCTCACCCGCTCCCATGCGGCCGAGCCCTGGGAGCTGCTCCGGCACCCTGGCCAGCCTGCCGGGGGTGCGCAAGGAGGCCACCAAACGCCTGGACATCCATTTCCAAGCCGAGGCCAGGTGGCCTGAGTCTGTTCTGCATCCAGATGAGCAGCGCTCTCCTCCCGAGAGCCCCGACGCAGCCCTGATGCTCGCTCTCCTCCCTCAGTGCGACCTCCTAGAAAGAGCGAGGTGCTTGCTGTGCCGCCTCGGCCTTGGTGAGAAGACCCATGCGGCTACGCCTAGACTCAATCTTCCCATCTGTAAGAGGACGGTGAAAATGGAATCGACCTCAAAGGGCTGATTTTGGAATTAACGGGACCACATGTGAAAAGTGTGTGGAAGACAGCGGCCACCCTGGAGGGTGCTGGGGAGGCTGGGCTGCAGGGCAGGGAGGGCCCAGGGGCTGCGGGGGGAGACGGCCGACCCCAGCCCCGCCAGCAGCTAACACGCTCCTGGTCCCAGTCCTCGTGAGAACATGTGCAGCCCCCTCCCCCGGCTCCAGCCCTCACGCAGCAGCCTTCAGCGCAGTGGTGATGGAGAGGGCGGTGGTGATGGAGAGGGCGCGTCACCAGGAAGGTTGTTTACTGGCCCTGCAGAACACAAGGTCCTGACTGCCGGCTGATTTAGTTCCCCTGCTTCCCTGGGGCACCCAACGCGGTCAACATTTCACTCCCCTTGTTCCCTGCTCCTTCCTTTTCACCTACAGGAAGCCAGCACTCAGCTCCGGCAGCAGAGAAACGCCTCCAGCGCATAGCACAGCCACAGCACAGCCGTGACAGCAGCCTGGCCGCGGCCCGCGCACCTGCCTGGGCGACCAAAACAGGAAGAAAACCTCACCCAGAGTTAAGAGGAGCGATCTCCACTTTTGCAATGAGAGGGGGTGTGTCTGAGTTAAAACCCTGTGGCTGCCACTTCAGACCACCAATGGGTGAGAACGAGAGCATCCGCGTGGGCATTCCAGCCGTGGAAGCGAGGAACCCGACAACTGAGAAGACACCCACACTGTCCACAGCTTAAACAGACTGATGCTTGGAATTATTTTTCTCTGGCTTACTGGTGGGGGGAAGATTAATATTTTGTTAATTACACAATACAAAGTTAAGTGGTGATCGTAGCTACATAGTTAAACAGCAGGCAATTTAAAAGTTTTCGAAGGATTTTTATCAGTTTAACAGACGTAGCAGCCACGGATTATTAGACCTCTCCTCTAGCAGCAGAACTGGAAACTAAATCTACCAAACGATGCTCCATATTGATCTAGTTAAGATTTATCCCCGGCCCGCTTCCACAAGAAACTGGGACAGACACTCTATAAAACAAACGGTTAAACGTATTTAAGCTGGCTTAAGTATTCTTTAAAGACAGAACGTCTACATCAAAAGGAAAACAATACGGCAACACACAGACTGAAACAGGAAATCTGAAAAAAAGGCCCTTGGCCTGGCTGCAGTCAGGCTGCCCAGGAGAAGCCCCTGCACGACCCACACTTTCCAAGGCCGAAACCATCGTCTAAGCTCCAGCACGACCTTCACATCAGCTTCGGTCTCTTCCACATTTGTTAAAATTCTCAAATATTTAACCACACGCTCCCAGCTCAGCTCATGCTAAATGGGGAAACACCAGGCAAAGGATTTAGGCCCCAGACATTCTATGTGAAAACGAGCGAGAAACACTGGTCCGTAATTCTAATCACCGCTAGGTCGCATGGAGAGGGCGCAGATGTGCAGATACTGCAGCCGCGTCTATTCTGGGAAGCAGGCTGCCCGAGCGAGCGGGGCGCTGCCACTCAGCGGCCGAGCCCCAATCACTCCATCAGCAGGCCCGCCGCCACTGCTAGTGAACCAGCGAGCACGCTCTCCAAGGATTCAGGGCCTTTGGAATCAACTCCTGCAGGAGCCTGACAAGGCAGCGCCACTGCCACAGCCGACCACGCACCCACCCCGACAGACCCTGGCCACCCCAGCCTGTGCCCTCTGACCTGACCGTGTCATCACGTGCCTCCCGGGCTTTGGGGCTGCCCGGCCACCGTCAAGGATGCGTTGATGTTCAAGCTGGAACCAGACCCAGTGGGCCGCTCAGGGCTCGCTCCCAGTAGCTGGCCTCACCTAGTGGCCCTCAAGGGAGCCGTGTCAAGACATCCAGAAGGTTCTGCTACCAGTTCAGGGCTCCGAGTCTTGCCGGCCCGGGCAGTGCATGCTGGCCCCAGACCTGGAGGGACCAGATTGTGCTGCCTGGTCTCTCCTTGAGGCTCTCCCCCAAAGCCCTGGCTGCTTCAGGGCGCCTGCTGCTCGGAAGAGGGGGGAGCTGCCCCAGCCCCGCCAGACACAGTGAGGGAAAGGCGGCCTTCGAGCAAGATAGGCCGGCCTCACGTGCCTGTGAAGGGGGCACACGGTGTCAACCCCTGATCCCCACACCCCTCACTGCTCTCGGCCCGGCCTTCCACACTGATGCCGCGCCGGGAGTCCGCTGAGGCTCAGAAACACGCCCCCCCCAGACCTGAGAGGATGCACAGACCAGACGAATTCCTCCCCCAGGCCCAGAAAGCACCCTTTCTCATTGTGAAACAAGTATCTCGGTCAAAATTCACAGAACTTATTTCCTGTTCAGTTATGCACCGAGTAAAGCCCTAGCGGCCACGGAAGCAGGGCCAGGCCCCCAGCTGACGACCAGGCCTCATGCCCACGTGCCGCGGGAGAAGGTCAAGATCGCCCTCTGCCGGTCCCCGGGGGCTGCACACCCGCAAAGAGGAGGGCAGACGACGGCCCTCGGCTCGGAAACTCTCAGAAACTCTCGCAGGGCCCATCCCCGCGGGCCCCTGGGGGCAAGGACGAGGCACCAAGGCCCAGGGTGCTGGTCCCTCTCCCCTCTAAGTCTGAGGGGCTTCAAACTTGACCTTTTCCTCAGCAAGGAACAGCACTCTCCCTACCCCAGGGCTTCCTCAGGAAATGGGAGAGGGACCTGCCCCTGCCCGTTCCCTCCCCCTTCAGGTGCCACGGCTCAACCCTGTGGGGTTCGGGCTCTGGGTGCCCCTGGGGTGCAGTGCACTCTGCTGCCTGTTTTCTCGTTGGTTCTGACCAGAGGCTTCTTGGCTCTGACCGCTGACGACGTCCAGCTGTGGCTGTCACCTCCCCCCCCCCACACCCTCCAGCTGTAGCGGCTCCCTGCCCACCCCCCACGGCCCCCTGGGACACCCTCAGAGGACCCAGCTCTCTTGGTCCCTTTCAGGCACGAAGGTCCAGCTCCTGGTGCAAGCCTACGGGAGGGGGCCTGGACGCCACCACCTCTGAGGCTCGGGGTCACCACACGGGGGCCTGGTGTCCGGAAGCAGGTGGTTTTACCCCTGCCCAGTCCCTAGGGCCCCTGGACCAGGGCCACACACCTGACCCCGCCCCACAAGCCTTGCTGGGGACACAGCCATCGAAGATCAGCTCCCCGCTCCCGAACCACGTGGCACCTGGGAGGTGGCGCCATATGCCCAGCAGATGGCGGGCCTTGAGCACCCTCCCAAAACCGGGCACCAGTCCCCACATCCACCCCACTTGGCTGCCCTAGGCTGGGACACTGCTCTCTACGTAAGAGACATCCTGGTTTTCCGGGTCCTGCAGCCACCCTCGGCTCCAGTGCACAGACGGGAGAAACACCCGAGGCTGGAAGTTGCTACCGAGTTCACGGGAAGGGGCCTACTAGGTGTTCGGGCAGGGCGGCAGCCTAGTCTCAGCGAGACCGCCTCCCGCACATCCCTGCCTGGGCCCTGGGAGTCCCCTCCCCAACTAGAGCCTTCGGCCCGCTGCCCAGCCCACCTCCCTCGCCCTTCTGCCAAGACCCGGTCCCAGTCCCTCCACGTGTGGCAAAGGCCTGGCTGTGGCCTCTGGTGCTCAGTCCAGGGCTCCCGCTCCAGGAAGTCGGTTCCCAGAGAGGAAGAGAAGGAACAACGCTGGGGCCCCAGGGATGCTTGCTTGCTTAGGAGGCCGAGCTGGTATCAGAGGAAGGTCCCCTGGCTATCCTCACGGGTGGACGGGCCGGCGGCACTCACCTCCCTCCTGCAGCCCTCCTCGGGCATGACGTCCAGCTCCCGAGATCGCCTCAGGGCAGTTTCCAGCTCGGCCTTCAGGTCGATAGCACCCTCCAAGTGCCCGCCGTGCAACCCTGCGCGGGTGAACAGCTGCGAGGACGGGGAATCACTCAGCAGGCCAGGCACCCTCCCTCCCTCCCCTGGGGTCACCCTGGCACCCTCTGCCCACACGCCTGGCCCACCTGGACCCAGGAGCACACGGCCGGCAGGAACTTGTTCTGGATGAGCCTGAGCGTGTCCCGGACCACGTGGATGATAACCAAGTTGTCCTCGTCCTTATGCACCTTCAGGCTGTCTGCAGCAAGCACATGGGTCATCAGAGGGACCACCGTCCGGGCAGGTCACTGGGCACCCCAGACGGGCCACCTGCACTGCCACCCACCCTGCCCCAGCCACGCATCACCCGGGACCCCAAACCTGACTCCCTAAGGAGACTCACTGCCTTGTGATCTCGGCCACGATGGATTCAGCCTGACCCCAACGCCTCCCTCCGCGCCAGGCGGTCGGGACACCCCTCCCCGCACTACTCGCAGGATGGAGGCCGCACCCGCCCCTGGGCCCCAGGGTCCTCCCTCTGAGCTCTGCCACGCCTACAAGCCTCAGCCAGGCACCCCAACCTCCAGCACGCCCCTGCCTCCATGGCCCCGGCCAGAGGGCGTCGGTTCCTTGGGGCTTGCAGGGCTCTTCCTGCAGCCCGGCTATCCTCCAGCTCCGCCCGAGGGGCCTGGGCCACATGGGGTCGGACAGGGGGTCAGTGCCCCTGCCCCACCGGTGGCTGGAAAGCAGGAGCCACGTGAGGCCAGCCTGTCACCACCTGTGTTGTCACAAACGTGGTGACAAGCTGTTTCTCAATGACTTCTTTCTCCCAGCCACCCTCCGACCCCTCTGCAGAGGCGCCCCATCACTGGCGCGTCAGGCCCACCCTCACCGTCGGGCCTGCGTGTCGCAATGAGGGCCGCGGGGTGGGGGCCACAGGACCCACAAGCCTGAGTCACCCCTGACCCCACAGCTTGAGAAGCCCAAGCTCTGGGACGCGCCGGGGCTGTGGCCAAGGCGGCCGGGCGTGAGCGCAGCCCGTACCTGAGGAGAACTCCACCTCGAGCGTGTACTCGCGGGAGCCCAGGCCGTGGTGCCGCACAAACCCCTCTGGGTCGCTGTCCTCCGAGGGCAGCCCCTCCGCCCCCGCGGCTCCCGGGCAGCGGGCGCAGGTGGCCAGAGTCTTGCTGCAGCAGGGCTGCTCCTCGTCCCTGCCACCCTCCTCGGCCGTGGCGGGCAAGGCAGCCCCCGGGGTCGGGTCAAGGTCAAAGGGCACCAGCAGTCGGAAGCAGCTCTCCAGCTCCATGAGGCAGCTCCGGATCTCCCCAGACATTTCTGGGAGGACGAGACGGGGCTCGCTGGGTCCCATCAGGACTTCGCCGTCGAGGGTGGGGATGCAGCCAGCTGCCCGCCCCGCCCCCCACTTCCTCCACAGGGGCAGACAGGCGCCCTGCTCCAGAGACCACCCGGCCGGCCGCGGCAAGGCCATACTTCAGGACGTCCCGGGTACCACCCTCAGCCCTGACTCATGCTGCGACGGCGCCTGGCGGCGTCTATGGACACCCAGCGAGAGCCTCTGTGGCCAGTACTTCTGGAAGACAGCAGCCAGCCGAGGGGGCACACCGCTACCGTCCCACTCTGGCCGCCCCCCACCCTCCCGGCATCTCCCCCGGGGCCGACCACCTCTCCCTGCTCTGCGGCTGTCCTGAGGCCAGGCCTCCTGCCCAGGTGCTCCCACCCTGGCTGCCCTTCACGGGAAGGGCTGGCCAATGAAGGAGATCTGGGGAGAAGGCCGGCAAGACCACAGCTGGCGGGTAGGGGAGCGTCAAACGCATGGGGTGCGCAGACCACCGCAGGGTACACGTCTCAAGCACAGCCGCCGGGGCCGCGGGGGAGGCGTGGATGGCCTGCAGGGTGCCTCCTGCTGCCCGGCCTCCAGAGGGGAAGGCTAGGGTCTGTCGCTGAGTGCCTCCCCCAGCCTTCAACCTGAGCCAGCTCCGCCCAGCCAGCCTGCCCACTTGCCTCCACCCACCCCCCCACCCTGTCGGGGACCAGGCCCTGGGACGGGAGAACAGAGAGCTAGGCGGAGACCCGAGACCTCCTGGGAAGGTGCAGCGGGTGGGCACGGGGGCACCCCCGGTCCCCACAGCTCACCTTCCATCTCCCGCACAGCCTGCTCAGACCTCTCCTTGTAGATTCTATCCAAGCGCTTCTGTTTCTCATCTGCTCGCTTTCTCTCTGCCAGAGTCCTAGCGTCCACATCTTGGAAATCTACCTGAGAAGTTGAGGTAAAGATCAGATCTGCCCGTGATGAACCCAAGTAAAACAAGAATAAAAAACGGCCCTAAGGGGACTTCCCTGGTGGCGCAGAGATTAAGAATCCGCCTGCCAATGCAGGGCACACGGGTTCAAGCCCTGGTCTGGGAGGATCCCACATGCCGCAGAGTAACTAAGCCTGTGCGTCACAACTACTGAGCCTGTGCTCTAGAACTCGTGAGGCCACAACCACTGAGCACGCGTGCTACAACTACTGAAGCCTGCAAGCCTAGAGCCCGTGCTCCACAGCAAGAGAAGCCCACGCACCGCAACGAAGAGTAGCCCCCGTCACCGCAACTAGAGAAAAGCCCGCGCACAACAACGAAGACCCAACACAACCAAAGATAAATAAAATAACTAAATTAAAAAAAAACTGGCGTTAGGGAAGACGCAGCCGCGCCAGCTACAGCCATGAGCTCTACGGATCTCAAGTTCACATGCGCTCTTTTAACACACACAGCGACACGCTCAGCTGCGATACTTAACCCCCGGGAAGAACACAGCCAGCGGTGTCTCCTAGTAAAATAAGACGTAAAAGACTTGCAGCCCCACGCGTGCTGCAGGCAGGCAGGCAGCAAGCTCGCTCCAATTAGTGGGAAGGAAGGCTGCTGGCTGGACCGAGGGACCTGAGAACAATGCTCGAGTGGACCCCTAGGGAGCGGCAGGAAAGGCAGCAGCCACAGGCCGGGAGCATGGGCACGGGAGAGGCTGGCACTACCGGTACTCGTAGGTACCACCCAGCCGGGCCGGCCAGAGCCTGTGGCAGCCCAGGCAGCAACTCACAGTGAAAGCAGGGGACAGCCCAAGCGCAGAGCCCAGCACAGAAAAGGGCTACGTCTGAACAGCTCAATCTCCCTCCTCCTTTTCTTCTTTCCTAGAAACCAGGTCCAAAGGCTCAGCACCACCTACACGTGGGGACGAGCTGCGGCTCTTCCCCCAAAGCTGCTCCTCCTGTCTTGGGAGCCCCTGAGGCCCGCCCCTTTCAGTACCCCCGGGGGCCAGGGAGGGCTCCCCGCGAGGAGGGGCAGTGCAGCTTGGGGCCTGCCTACCTGTTTGTTGTGCATTAAGAAGTGGAAGCCCAGGGCCAGCTTCTTATAGGCTGTGCCATACTTCTCATTCCAGCCGCGGATGGCCCGGGTGGCGGCCTGCCTCAGCTTCTGTGCCACCTCCCTGGGGGGAGGCAGGGGCCGCTCATGGTCGGTGCCCAGTGTGAGCTCCAGGAACTCCTGGAAGTTGGAAACGACTAGCATCCTGAAATGGTGAGACCTGGCAAAGAGCTGGTCCAGGACCTGGAAAGCGGAGAGGCGGGCCTCGGCGTGCTCCTGGCTCAGCTGGGCCATCAGCAGGTGGTAGGTGTGGCCAAGCTGCTCCTCTGAAGACCTGAGGACACAGCCATCCTCAGCAGGCGCCTGACGCACCCACAGGTGGCAGGGACGCGGGCCCTCCCACAGCCCTCTGCCCTTCCTCCAGAGCAAAGTGGACAAACTACTGCCCGTGGGCCAAACCCAGCCCCTGTCTATTTCTGCATAGCCCACAAGCCAAGAACAGTTTTTCCTTTTATTGGTTAAGACAAGTCAAAAGAGTAACACTTCCTGATGTGTGAGATTCAGCGTGGGTGCCCAGTTTTATTGGGACCCAGCCAGGCTCATTCATTCATTCAGCGGCTGACCGCCCGTCCACAGCCCAGTGCCCATAGCAGACTTGACCGCCTGCGGAGCCTGAAGGACTCCCCGCCCGGCTGGCCCGCGGGTAGAGATCTGCCGGCCCTGCACTCGCGTAGCAGAGACCCCACCCCAAGGGGAGACCACACGTCCCAGCACCCCCAGAAAGCTCTGTGGGCCTCTGGGAGCCGCCCTGGCGGGGCCGGCACACACCCTGACCCCTCGTTGCTCCTCCTCCCGGCTATCCCCGCCCCTCCACACACCCTGCTGTTTGGGGGGATTCTGGGGTGTGCGACAAAACCTGATCTGAGACACTATTTTTTATCAAAACATAAATCACTAACACGATCACTTAAGTTCTCCTGTTTTGTAAACACAGGATAAGAATGATCAGTAAATCTCCTCGGCTTACGTTCCCAGCATCTGAGAGGCCCTCGGCAGTGGGAGAAAAGAAGGGGTGGTGCTGAAGAACAGGTCCTGCAGAGCCTGCCTGCTATGACCTCTAACCTTCCTCCCATCCTTTGTTCCAACAGTAACTAATCCATAAGTCACACACGTGCGCTCAGGGACACGGACGGACACACACACACACACACACACGAGAGTAAACAGACACCAACCACAGCCCTGCTGTGTTCTCCCCCATACCACACAGCCCCACCTGGGACCGCTACCCAGAACACGACCAGGCGCTGCAGGGCCCTGGGGAGACGTCCCGGGCGTGTCCCTTTGCTGCTTCTTTCCTGGCAGAGGGTCGATCGTGGGGACAGGCAGGGGAGGGTGGACCCCGGGGGAGTCCCACAATCTCCCAGGGCTGTCACGGGCTTGCTGAGACAGCCGTCACCTAAAACGTGAACGCTTATGACGTACTTGCAAATTTTCTTCAGCTCCTTCATTTTCTCGGGATTCACTTGGGGCTCTCCTGAAGTTGTGAGCTCTTCCACCAACTCTGAAAGTTTCTGATCCATATGTAGAAACCTGGAACGCAGACACGCGAAATGACCACCTAGTACTTCAGGGCTCTGGGTTTCAACAGCAAATGTTTGCTGGGCTCCACTGTGCGCTGGGAATCGGGGTGTGGGCGCAAGGCTGGGTCCTCGCTCCCTGGCCTCGGGGAGGTGAACCCCGATGCTGAAATACAACAATTCAAGCTGACGTTCCAAATCAGACCAACAAAACCTTTTTGGTGGAAATTAGGAAAAGAGCAACAACAGCACGTGAGCTCTGGAGATCTACGGTCCGACCCCACCAGCGCGGCAGAGGCTGCAGCCCCGGCTGTTCTCCGCCTCTGCCCACGCACTGCGGTAAGGCAAGGATCAGAACGGTCTAAGATGCACTTAATTAAATTAGCTTTCCCACAGGACCGCCGCCGCTCCTCTTCCCTCGCCAACACGACTATCCATCCAAAGGCCACAAGGCGGCCTCTACACCCGGAGCGAGCTGCTGCGACTCGACCTGCGCGCGGGGAGCCGCCTGGAAGCCGGGTGCGGAGGAGGCCGGGGCGCCCGCGCAGCACTTGCGCAGGAAGGAAGGGGCCGGGGTCGCCCTGAGCCTGGGGCACCGAGGACGCCTGGCTGGCTGCAGGGCTCGGCTTCATCAGTGGAACGAAGGGCCGGGAAGGTGGGCGCAGCCTCTCCCGTCGCGCCCGCCAACAGTAACGTTTATCGTCGCCGACCCTCGGCGGTCGGGGCGGGAGCCGCTCTCCAGAGCACACGCCAGCACCCGGCTGCCCACGGCCTTGTCAGGGCCAACTCCGCCCCCGTCTTGAAGTCCGGGGAGCGGCTGGACTGAGGAGGGGGCGTCCGGGGAGGAGTGCGGTAGGGGCATCACGGGGGGACGCAGGGGGCGTCCCCGAGAGAGGGCTCGCCCTCCGGCCCCCCGCCCCCGCCCCCGCCCCCGCCCCCGCCCCGTCGCCCCTGCCGGGCGGCGCAACACCACAGTACCTACCGCCCGACCCGGCCGCTCGCCTCACCTCACCCTTCCGGCGAAGGACCCGCCCCCTGTCACATGCCCCAGATCGCGACAGTCATTGGCTCGCCCTGGCCCGGGCGGCGCGGGGGCTAAGGTCGGCCTGGCCAAGTTAGCATCTACGCCGCGATGCGGCTGCTCTCAAGTTAGCCCGCCCCTTCCGGAGGAGGCCCCGCCCACCTCCTGTCACGCGTCCCCGAGCTCGGCAAGCAATGGCTCGCCCTGACCTCCGAGGCGCGGACGTGGGGTCAGGGCTGAGGTCTGCGCAGTGACGAAGGCGCGCTCCCGGCAGGGGCGGGGCGGCCGAAGAGGGCGACGCGCGAGAAAAAGGAGGCGGGCGGGCGCAGCAAGTTCTTAAAGGAGCCGCGTGCGCGGGGGACGGGGCGGGGCCGGGGCGGGGCCGGGCTGAGGGGTGCGAGCTCGGCGTTCACGGCGTCGCCGCCGGGAGGACTGCGGTCCCCCGGCCCGGCCCCGCCCCTGCAACGGGACGCCCGGGTGGGCGCCGCTGCGCGTTTCTCCGGGAGCGCCGGAGACCTTCCCCAGGCGCCACTCGGAGGGCCTGGGAGGGGGCGCGGGCTCCCCGGGGCTGGGGGCCTCGGCAGATGACCCCCCCAACCCTCCCCAAGGAGTGGCCCTCCCGCTGTCGGCACTAGCCTCGCCTGGGCGGCTACACTTCCCGGGTCCGATGGCAGCGCTGGGAGCCGTGTCCGGGGGACCCTCCCCGGCAGACCCTCCCTGGTTCGTCTCCCGCCCGCTCGGTGGCCGAACGTCCCGGAGGCGGGGACACCCCGGGCTGGGCGTTGGGTCCTCACGCGGCCGGGGACCCCAGGTGCCAGATGACACCCCCAGCCAGGTGGCCCCGCACCCCAGCCGCCCTCCCCGGCGGCCCCGGCGTCCTCGGACCCCCGCCGCAGCCAGGCCCTCGGGAGGCGCTCGCCCGCTCACCGGCCCCGGGCGCCCGGCCCTCCCTCCGCAGCGCCGCGGCCTCCCCAGCTCTTGCCCGCCTCACTCGGGCTCTGGGTGCCGCGGCGCCGGCACAGAGCGGCGTCAGGGGGCAGCTGGGATTTGCCGCGACCCGGGGTGGGGGCCGAAGTGGGTGACGGCGCTAGAGGCCGCGGCCTTAGCGCACAGCCCAGGCAGGGCTCCTCCCTGGCCGACGGTGACCAGACGCCTGTCTCCAGGCTCAAGACGGCGTGAAGCGCTGAGACGCCACACGAGGGACCTTAAACACAGGACGCTGAGTGAAAGGAGGCCGTCAAAAAGAGCAAATGTGTGATGCCACTTAGACAAAATGTCCAGAAGAGGCAAGCCCACAGCAGAGGGAAGGGAAGGGAAGCGCCTGCAGATGGGCACAGGGTTTCTTTCTTGGGGTGACAGACGTGACCTAGAATTAGAGGTGGTGGTTGCCCAACCTCCTTACTGTATTAAAACGTTGAGTTGTACATTTTGAAAGGGTGGCTCTTGTGGTATGTGAATCACATCTCAATAAGTAGCCATTAAAAGAAAGGAAAAGAAAGAAGGAAAAAGACAAAAATGAATTAAAAAACGACACAAAAAAGAGAGAGGAAGTGGCTGCCTGCCCTCTCTGTGCCCAGACCTCAGGCCTCTGGTTTGCTCCAAGCAACCAAGAGCTGTTTCCCTTCTGTGGCTACGGGGTAACTGTTTCCTGACCTAACGAGGCCCGAGTCTTTCCAGCTCCTCCCCAGCCCTTTGCGGGCCCAACTCCTAAGAGCTGTCCCTGCCCTGACCCAGGTTGCCCAAGATGCTTGTGTGGCCCAGTCCAGCCTTGTGCCCGCACCACCTGAGCCACCTGCCCACCGCCCTCTGGTGTCAGCTGATGGATGGTCATCTGTCCTTCCACTCGCTCGAGCCAATGACCTTGGAGTCCCCCTGGACCCCTCTTCCTCTCACCCGACTTGGAAGTCCAGACAGGCCCACTTTCAGAACGTATTCAGAATCCAAGCACTTTCCGTCACCCACGGCCACCAGCAGGTCCCTGCCACCCTCCCCCTCCGCGGGTCACTGCAGTCACCTCTGCCCACTCCCCTCAGACCCCTAGGGTCCATTCACCTTGCAGCAGCCAGAGGGACCCTCTAGAGGCTAAGGTCAGATCATGTCACCCCTTCGCCCCTGCAGTGGCTCCCATCCCAGAGCAAAGCAAAAGCCTTTATCAGCCCACGGGGCCTTCCTGGTCTGTGCCGGCCGCCCCACCTCCTCCCTCCTGCTCTCCCCTCATCCCTGCAGCCACGTCAGGCTTCCTGGAGCCACCCTGTGCCTGGAAGTCTGTGCATCCCACCCCAGCACTTTCTCCTGCAGCCTCTCACCTCCCTTGCTGTGACAAGCCTCCCCTCACCCCGCCCCCGGCCCAGCCTTCCTGCCCTTTCTTAACCTCCTGTACTTTGTCTCACAGTTCTTACAGCTCTATCTCACACTCACAAGATTACAGGCTTGTAATCTTATTACTAGGTTATTGGGCTTTTTCCTCTTCTGCTCTCAGGACATATGCTCCATGAAAACAGGGATCTTTGTCTTTGTATCATGATGCCAGGCACATAGTAGGTGTTCCATACTTGTTGAATGTTGAATCAATAAATAAAATTAGCCAAGCTGAATTGTGGTGAGAACTAAAAAGATATTGTAAAACAACCAAATGGGATTTTTCAGGATGATAAACCCCAAGCAGTGTGAACATGAAGAAAACCACTCAAGGCACGTCATAATCAAATTGTGGAAAACCAGTGGCAAAGAAGCACCTTAAAAGCATTCTGAGAGAAAAGGCGTGTTGCAAAGATAAGAGAGCAGCAGACTTCTTGCCTGAAACAACACAAGCTCCAAGACAATGGAACAAAACCCTTGCATCAGTAAAAAAAAAAAAAGACACTGTTAACCTTGAATTGTATGTACAGTGAAATGTCCCCCCAAAACTAAACTAAGGTGAAATAAAATCATTTTCAGACAAATAAAAGCTGAGGGAATTCATCACCAGCAGATCTGTGGTGGAAGAAATGTTACAGGAAGGTCTTCAGAATTAAATCAGAATTTAATAACAAAAATATCTGGAAAATCTCCACGTATTTGGAAATTAGCCAACAGACACCTAAATAGTCCATGGGTCACAGAAAAAATCACAAGGGAAACTAAAATGTTTTGAACTGCATGAAAATGAAAACAATATTAAAATGTATGGGATGTTTATGTTAGAAATGAAAGCCCCCAAATCAGTAATGTAATCTCCCCCTCAAGAGCTGGAAAAAGAACACTTAAACCCAAAATCAGTGGAAGGAAGAAAACAATAAAGAGCAGAAATCAAACACAGAAAACAGTCAAACAACGGGAAAATAATCCAAAAGGTGCTTCTTTGTAATAATCTATAAAATTGATAGAAATTCTGATTGATAGAAAACTGACTCTAGCTAGACTGATCAAGGAAAAAATAAGGAGAAGCAAATGACCAACAACGGGCATGAGAGGGCACATCACTACATGTCCTACAGACATTACAAAATAATAGAGTACATTATAGATCATGTGCTTAACAAAGGCCTAGCAGAACAAATCCAGCAATACATTAAGAATATAACATACCAAGTGGGATTTATCTCAGGGATGCAAGGTTTGTTTAACCACTCAAGATCTAAGAATGTAATTCTCCATGACAACAGAATAAAGAAGAAATATCATATGGTAATTTCCTTAGACAAACTAAAGAACATTTGACAAAATTCAACATCAGTTTATGGTAATAATTTTCAGGAGACCTCCTCAACCTGATAAAGAACACCCAGGATAACCTACAGCAAACATCACCCTTAACAGTGAAAGAGAACGCTTTCCACCCAAGATTGGAAACAAGGCAACGATGTCCACCCTTCTGTTTGGCCCTGAGCTGGCGGCTCTGGCTGGTACAAGAAGGGAAGAAAAGAGAAGCAAGGCATGCGATTAGGAAGAAAGAAGTAAACTGTCTTTATTTACAGATGATACAATTGTGTACATAGAAAATTCCTTAAAATTCACCAAAAGGCTACTAAGATTAATGAGGGAGTTTAGCAAGGTCACAGGATACAAGGTCAATATACAAAATCACTCTATGTCTGTCTGTTACCATATTGGAAATGTTGGAAAGGTAAATTTAAAGATTAAGTTTACAATAGCGTTAAAGATCATGAGATAATTAGGGTTAACTTAACAAAATATGTGCAAGGTATGTACACTGAAAACTATAAAACGTAAATGAGAGAAATGAAGGTAGATCTGAATAAACATGTGGAGAGACAGCCTGTGTTCACGGGTTAGAAGGCTCAGGACTGCCGATTTTCAAGTCCCTGTTACGGACTGAATCAGCACCCCCCCCCCCAAACCCATATCTCCGTGTGACTGTTTGGAGGCAATTAAGATTAAATGAGGTCACAAGGGCGGGGCCCCGATGCAGCAGGACTGGTGTCCTCCTGGGAGGACACAGGGAGAAGGCGCCGGACCGATGGGGTCTCACTAGGACCCAACTGCCAGCACCGTAGTCCTGGACCTCTGGCCTCCAGGACCTTGAGGAAATATCCTCCTGTCTCAGCCGCCCAGCTTGAGCAGACTAAGACTGCCCTCAAATTGATCTTGAGATTCTACGCAATTCCAGTTTAAATCCCAGCAGACTGGGTTTTTTTTCCCGGTAGAATTTTGCGAGCTGATTTTAATATTTACATGTGTGTGCAAGGGAAGTAGAGCAGCTGACACAATCTTGAAAACCTAGAAAATAAGTAGAACAAAAGGGACTCGCACTCCCTGGTTTCAAGAATTCCATTAAAGTTCCAGTGACTGAGATGGAGTGTGGTGTGAGGACATCCAGAAGTGGACCCAGACAGAGAGTCAGGGAATGGTTTTCCCAACAAAGGAGCCACCATCATTCAATGGGGAGAAAGTCTTCTGATATTGGAACAACAGGATAAACACACTGGGGAGAAATGATCCTCAACCTCTCCCTCAGACCACACACACAGGGTAATTTGAGATGCATCACAGACCTAAACATAAAAGTTAACACTAAATCTTCTAGAAGATATAAGAGAATATCATTCTGATGTTGAGATAGGCAAATATTTCGCAGAATACAAAAAGGCATTCACCATAAAAGAAGAAATTGATAAATTGAATTTCACTAAAATTAAAACCTCAGCTGATCAAATGACAGCGTCAATAAAGTGTATATACATATTTCTGACAAAGGGTCGGTAGCCAGACTATGTAATGAATCCCTACTAATTAAGATAACAGGTAATCCAACGAAAAAGGGGCAGAAGGCTTGACAGAGTTATGACTAACCAATCAGTGGGTAGTGAGGCAGACCCAGCCCAGGAAACGCAGAGCACAAACACACATAGAAAAGAATGAGGTGGGGCGAGCGGAGGGGTGTGGACTGTGTGGCCACTCCAGGAAGTCCTTGGCGGCTGCGACGATAAACACGTGACGACATCAGGACACAGGGACTCTACTTCCAGGTTTTTACCCAGGAGAGAAGAAGGAATGTCAGAGACGGGGGTGCCAACGTCCCGGGAACCACCCGCGTGTCCATGGCCGGGTGGACAACCAGGCTGGGTGCGCATAGAGAAGCAGTGGCCCACAGAGACCACAGGAGTTTCTGGGTGAGACAAGTCAGGGATCAAGAGCTCAGTCCGTGATTTGATTTTAGTGAAGGCGAAACTCACCTGAGTTACAAAAACCGGAGCGATGGCTGTGTGCAGGGCAAGCAGACAGTCTGGAGGGGCTGGGGGTGCTGGCCACCTGGGCCCGCTGGCTAATGTGTGTGAACATTTATTTAGCAAAACTCATCCAGCTGTTGACTTAAGATCTGTGTTTCCACACATGCCATTTTCACAACTAAACAAGCCCACAGGGAGCTGGTGCTCACAGCCAACAGCACGTGCAGTCCACATGGAAGGCCGGGCACCGGTGGCAGTGTGAGCAGGGGGCCCATGCCGGCCAGCTGTCTGTCTAGCAAAGGTAACACAAGACCGGCACTCCTCCCACAAAACACGTGTGTGTGTTCAGCAAAAGCCACGTACAAGAGCGCTCGGGGCAGGTTTATCTGGAAACAACTAAGTGTCCACCAGTGTGTGGACGGGAAGTCACCCTCCACACGTCCAGTGGGACGTTGCACACAGTGGAAAGGATGAGCTGCCCCTGTCCGTGGGCAAGCCACCCAGGGAGCCGACAGTAGGGTTCTGTTTTCACCAAGTCTGAGAACCGCTGAGCCACTGTCACCAATAACCACCGCTGCTGGAACACTGGCCTGGGAAGGACCTGGGGGCAGCCCTGAGGGCCCGCTGGCCCTCGGGCCACACGCACGAGCACGCGTGCAGAAATTCATCCTCGTGCATGTGCTCAGTTAAGACCTATTTCTACAGAAAGGAAAGGGCAGGAAGGCAGGCAGAGAGGATTGGGATGGGGCCAGCAGAGACTCCCGCTGCCCCCTCCCTGGGTGCAGGTGGCGGCAAGGAGCCCATCGCCCCGCGGACAGCTCTGCCCCGCACCCCTGCGGAGCCGGGAGCCCACGTGTGCGCTGGGGCCTGATTGGTGGCAGATGGGCACGGGGAGACCCCACTCGGACGGCACTGCCATCCTTGGCCCCCACTAAGCAGAGCACACAGCAACAACCTGGAGACCATGGTCTCTGGGATGTGGACCCAGGGCATAGGGGTCGGTGTGGGTGCCTGGCAGAGGAGCAGAGAGCTGGGACCAAGGCCGGAAGCCACAGTGGCCAGCACCCAGCAAGAAGCCCGGGCGGGTCAAGGGTCGGGGAAGCACAGCAGTGAGGCCAGGAAGGAGGCCAAGGAACCCAGAAAGCTCAGCCAACATGGCAGAGAACAGGCATGAGGGAGTGGTTAGCAGGGGCCACAGAACCCAGCGCCGGTCCTAGCAGGAAATTTCTGCAGGAACGACGGGGACAGAGATTCGCAGCACAGAGCATGCCTGGGGACAGGCGCTGGGGACCTGGTGGAGCAGGTGGCCCTGCCCCGGCCAAGCCGGAGTAGCCTCCAGCTGCTTCTGAGCCCCATTTGGCCACAGTGACAGAAGCTGTGCGAATTAAGAAGAGGAATTTGCCAAAAGGAACTGGGCAGCTCCTGGACTGCAGGGGGCTGAAGCAGCGGGCAGGGGGAGGCCCCTCCACCGAGGCACGACCTGCTAGGCAGAGGGGCTCATGTGGTCGCCCGCATCCTAACCCTGAGCCCCCTTGCCGCGCCATCCCTGCCGAAGTTCAGCAGGGAGATCTGAGCAGTGGCCCCTCCTCCCAGCCTGGCACCTTCTCAGCAGGAGACACGCTCTGCTTCAGGTGCCTCAAATGACCCCAGAGGGACCCCCAGTTACCAGGTGCTGCTCGGGGGGCAGCAGTGAGGCTGAAGGGGCCCTGGGGCAGGACTCTGGGATGGAGCTCACGTGGGAGCAGCTCTCCGCCAACCCAGGCCCCACCCTGGACCAGCAGCCAGGTGGCAGACACCACCGGTGGGGTGGGATGTGCGCGCGGAACAAGAAGTAGAAACCCTTTTATTCCCGTGTCTTACATTTACATTTTATTAGCTAATCAACATCAACATGCAAAAATAAGCGTTGAATACAAACCTCTACAATACGGTTTCGTGTAAACTACAATGGTTCATTTGATTTGAAAAGTCATCGGTGGTTACTTCAACTGAACTATTGGCTTCTGTAATGAATAGTGTTTAGAGCTAAAGTTACGGAGCCGTCGGCAAGGCCTCTGCAGACCCCGGTCCAGTGGATTTCCACGGATACATTCTCAGGCAGGAGATAAGGCGGCATGAGTGACATGACACTGAGCCTACACACATCCTAACACAGCCCCGTGGGTGCGGCTGCAGGCAGGCGGCGGTCCTGGAGGCCGGCCCCACCCGCGGTGCTGGCGTTTTGGCAGCAGCTCTACAGAGAAGTGACAGGGTCCCTCGTGGCACCGAGTCGCCACAGGTCTGGCACGGCCACCAACGCTCCCGGGCCACGGCCGAGGACTAGCCTGTCCCCCGGGGTTCCTTGTTAGCAAAAGGGAGGGAACTGTGAGAACACGGGGAAGGGATCAGTTCCTATGGTGAAAGGTTCTGGCCTCCCTCCGCGTGGTCAGTCTTTAAAGAAGTTTCTCTGAAAGGTGAAAGCGCTTCAGAAGCGTCGAAGAGCTGACTTGTTACAAAATCAAGTACGAGCTTGTTAAATCTTACTTCTTCTCTTCCCAAGAGTGTTTGTCGTTGCTCACTGATCTTTGGTCGCAAGAAACAGAAAGGCAGGCAGGCAGGGGCCTGCAGCCGCCCTGGGTGCGGCGACCCGCCTACATGATGTACACCTTCTCGGCCTGGGAGAAGTGGAAGACCTCTTTGGTTCTCGGGCAGATGACTTTATCATCCTGCCGGATAGAGAGCAGGGACTGAAAAGAAAGACCAAGCGCATTAAGAAGAGCCAATATGGTTTAAATCAACGTTTCTATGAGAAACGCACAGAACCAAGTCTCGGGAAACAAGTCACTGCATTTCGGAAAAGTTACTTCGGGGAGGTACCCCTGCCCTAAGCCTTCAGGGCCCAGCCCTGCTAGCCCCGCCCACCATCTGACCCCGCCCACTCTTCCTACAGGCCTCGCCCCTCCCTCCGCAGCCCAGGCCCCGCCCTCACGTTGTAGCCGTAGACGTAGCCGTTGGGCAGCATCATGGGCGGGTTGTTCTCGTTCATGACGTCCCCCGAGATCTTGCAGACCAGACGCGAGTTGGCGCAGTGCGCCATGGGCAGGGGCTGCGCCAGCTTGTTCAGGGAGCGGCTGCACACTGGGCAGTCGGGGCTCCGCGAGCTGCCGTCCTCCTTGTAGCACTGCCTGTGCGCGGGTTAAGGAGGGCGGGGGCCGGCCGAGGTTCTAGGGGGTCCCCCGGGCACCTCGGGGGAGGCTTTCCGAATGGCTCGATCCATGGAGTTTGGGCAGGACCTGGAGGCGGCCCGGCTCAGGGCAGGTTTCCACTGGGCACCCCCTCCCCCAGTCTCAACACCGTGGGGCTGCAGCCCAACTAAGGCACGGGTCTGAAGTCGGGGGATGCAGCGCCCGTTTCAAGGTGGAGGACGAGGGCGCTAAGGAGCGGGGTCTTGGACCCCAGCCCCACACTAAGGGGGGCACACGGGGAGCCACTCCCAGCGCGAAGGATACGGTGTCTTTATGGCCGAGAGGCCGGCCTGCAGGGTGAGGGTGAACACGGAGTTGTTCCCCAGCTGGTGCAGCCGGTAGTTGTCGTACCGGAACTGCTGGATCAGCATCCGCCACCGGGCCGGGTCCAGCAGGTCCTGGAAGAAGCGGGGCAGAGTTGGGGTGACAACAGCAAACAAACGCGAAATCTTCTTCCCTGCAGATGAGAGGTGACTGGAGGAAGTCACCCCACTAACCCGCAGGCGGGCGGCTAAAGGGCAGCCTTGACTTCGGCCCGCGGCGAGCCCACTGCTGACTCGCTTTCTGGGACACCGACTTGGGCGGGGACTCGGCTGCTCTGGAGCATGTGTCCTGCGGCCTCGAGGCAAGTCAAGGACTTGGGGCTGCAAGGACAGCTCGGCACGGAGCGAGCTCCAGAGCCTCTTGCTAAGAGCATTAAGGTCTGAAAGGAGAAGCCTTATTCCAGGAAACCACTTATTAGAAGAGAAGATTAAATCATGTCCATGCCTAAAACCGCCCAGGTTTAGACTCAAGAAGAGAGCGCAGGGAAGGAGGGGGAGACACACACACAAGCAGTCAGAGGTTCTGTGTGAGCTCCTCAAGAGTCCTGGCGTACGGTACACGTCGCACTCCAACGTTTAAGAAATGCTTTTAATGGTTCTTTTATCCAAGCCCACGGAGAATGAGGTCCACACCCTGGGGCTGGCACTGCCCAGTGCCGACTCCGAGGCCCTGCGCAGCCTCTCAAAACAAAGCACTTCGTCCCGTTCCCGCTGTGACCTGTCGGGACACGCCTGTGACTTGCCACCACGAGGGACAAGGGTTTCGCTCTCTTAACCAGTCTGCTCCAGCACGTTTCAGGAGTATCTGGCCCCCTGCTCCTGCTTCCAGTACACTCCACTGTCCCAACTCCGTTTCTGAGTTTCCCGCACCCTAGATCCCCCACTTGCTCTGAGCCGAGGTTCTCCTGTGTCATCTTGGTCTTCTCTTTTGTGCTGCTCAATCTGTCTGACCAACCTTCATAGGTGGGAGGCTGTGTGGAGAGCTCTGCCCCGGGAAAGGGTCGCCTGCCCTGGCGGCTGTGGCTTCCGCCCTGGCCCGGAGCCCATTCTGAGGCTCGGCCCCTCTTGTCCGCAAAGCCATGATGGCAGCACTTGCCTGGCTCTTTACAGCCCCTGCAAGGCCGCACCGGGGAAGGAAGGGACACGCTCCATGCCCTCCTGAGCTGGACATCTGGCCCCAAGGGCAGGCCGGCCTTTCTTGCACTTCTAACAAATCTCCAGAGCAGGAAGACCAAATGCTGTGAGTTAAAACCTGAGTTTAGACCTGAAGATCTCTGTGACCTGCGGACTTATATTCCCAAACACTACAGAAGGTGTGAGTTCAGTCAGGGCGAGAAGCTTCCAGCCACCTCCCGAAGGCCTGCGCCACACGCCCTGGGCGGCAGGGGCCGGGTCTGCCAGAGGCCCCACAGAACTCTGCGGGGCAGGTGGGGCTGCAGGGCAAACACTCAGGGCCTTGGACGGAGACCAGCTTCAAGGCCTGGAGCACAGGGCTGGTTCACCACACAAAGAAGGGGTTTTACCCTCTCCCTGCACACGAGGAAATGCCGAGGCCCAAGGCAATGGACAGGGAGGCCCTCTGGGAGGGAATGGGGTCACGACGGTGGAGCCTCATGAATGGGATTAGGGCCCGTCTAAGAAGAGCTTCCAGAGGGCTCCCAACCCTTCCGCCACGGGAGGACACAGCAGAAGTCTGCGACTCGGATGAGGGCCTCACCAGACCCCGCTGGCACCTGATCTTGGACTTCTAGCCTCCAGAACCGTTTGCTAACATTCTGCTGTTCACAAGCCATCTGTGGTGTGTTGTCGCAGACTCCAGAAGGGACTAAGACAGAAACCGGCTACCGGAAGTGGATGCTTTAGGTAACAAATACCTAAACATGGGGGTGTGGCTTTGGAACTGGGCAATGGGCAGCAGCTAGAAACTTGGAGGTGACGCCACACAGAACGGACCATTAAAAGGTGGGCCCAGGAGGAGGAAGGGAGAGCGGCAGGGAGTGCCCCAGGCTCCGCAGAGAAACCTAGGAGCTGTGGACTGTCAAGGCCACTGTGATGAGGCCTCAGATGGAACGAGGATTGTGTTACTGGGACTGGAGGGAGGGCTCCTTGTTACGAGGCGTGCCGAGCCTGGCCGAGCTGTATTCGTGGACAGGGAGCTGTGGGTGATGAGCTGTCTCTGAGCAAAGTGCTGAAGATGTAGCTGGGCTTCTCTTGAGTGTTTATAACAAAAACCAAGAAGAGAGGAATGACTTAAAGACAGAATCGTTCATCAAAAGGAAGCACAACTTCAGCATTTGGGAAACCCTGTTCACATTGTAAACACTGAGAAAGGCTGTTGAGGAGAGGAGACCAGTGGTGGGCGGCACCCAGGACTCAATGGGCCACCCCAGGGAAAACAGCCAGTTTGAACCTCAGGGGAAGGAGAAGGGAAGGAATGAAGGGGGGGCTGTCAGACCTCTTAGGTTTTACAGGACGGGACTTGCGGTGTTTTTCCAAGAGAAGGTTCAAAGGTCATTAGGGCGGCCCCCAGCTGTGGGGGGTATGCCCCTGCCCAGACCCACATGGACCCTCAAGGTCAAGGAGAGCCACCCAAGGGGGAGGGACCGAGGGCAGATGTGCCCAGTGATCCTGGTGCAGGGAAGAGAAAGCAAATCAGGAACAAGCGAGGTCGGGAAAGACATTGGCAGAGCCGTGCAGAGGCCCCAGCCTGTCCAGCCCTGACCAGGCACTCCAGAGAGAGAGGCGCCCCTGGGGAGAGAAAGGGAGCGGTCAGGCACTTGGAACTGCACTTTGCAGCTGATGCGCTTCGGGAGGTTTTCTGATTTAAGTTTTTTTTACCAGCATAATGGGAACAAGATGGGAAAAGTGACCCTGGGTCCCACGAATCAGGCCCAAGACGGGAAAGGAACAAGTCGTGCGTGGGCCACGCTCGACTGTGGCAGTGACTACAGACCAGACCTTACGAGCGCCCAGGGCCCCCAGGCGCACCCTACCTTGTAGGGGGAGATGTGCGTGTCCGGCGGGAACGCCAGCATGCCCATGACCTGGCGGACCTCGTCCAGCTGGCTCCCTTCGGCCTGACTGAAGTGCTTTCTCGCGTGTCTGGAAAAGGACAGCGCGGCCTGTTGAAGTCTGCACTCCCAGCGCCGGGAAGCTGAGCTCGGCTCCACGGCAGCTGCGGGATCCTGGGCCCCGCCCCCACCCAGACATGCACAAAGCCTCGGTACTCAGGCCCCCCCTCCTCAAGGGGATGGGGACGGGCTGCGAGGCACCAAGTACAGAATCCCACCCAGAGGACACCCAGAGGCAGTGCCTGAACGCAAACGGTACCTGCCCGAGCCCTTCCAGGTGACCCTGGGTGCCAGGAACCTGGCCCAACGACATCCGTGGCACCCGGATCCGACCTGTCCCTCCTCCTGCACAGCCCCTGGGGCCCCAGAGAGAGTCCAGCCTTCCGGCTCTGCAGTGACCCCCAGAACAGCCTCACTCACATCCACCGATCGATCAGACCCCGGGCGCTGAGCCCTGTCTGTGCAGGTGGAAACAGCAGGAGGGGGCGGGGACCCCTGCCGCCACGCCTGCACTCCAGCTTCCTTCCCTGAGGCTCCCTGTGGAGAGCAATACTGGCCCCGCACACCCTCTAACCACCACATCCTGGGCTGGGAGCCCCCCAGCCCGGCGCCCCATGCCTCCAGGAGACGGAGCTCAGGGCGCGAGGCTGAAGCTGCAGCAGCGGGAGGACCGACAGAGCTGCCCAGGGCTCTCTTGCCCTGGGGACACTGTGCTCCCCGCTGCCTACAGCCTGAACTGGGACGGCCATTTGCTCCAGGGACCACGACGGGAAGAGTGCGGCGGAGGCCTGGCCCTGTCGGGGGCGCCCGCGGCCTCACCCCTGCTCAGCAATGGGAGAGAAGCGGCCGTGCGTCCCTGGGCAGGGCCCAGCCAGCCAGAGAAGACCTGCCAGACACCCGCCCTGCCTGCCCCCAACCCAGACCAGGAGGGGACCCAAAACGCCCGCCCCGAGAGTCAGGAGAAAGGCCTACCTCACAGCATCCAGCCTCTTGTTCTGCCGGATGAGCTCTATGAACTCCTGGATCCTGAGGCTGAACTCCAGGCAGCTCTGAGGGTGAAGACAAGACAATGGGCAGCTTAGACGGGGTCACCGGAGCCACGTGCCAGCTCGAGGCCACGCGCACAGCGACAGCCGCTCCGAGTAGCCAGGGAGGCAGGGCTGCCACTGAAACCGTGATCTCAATCCACAGTCGTGGCTTTCTGGGCTCTGACGGGCTGGGGCCCGGCCCCTCCCAGTGCAGCCTCGGCCAAGTGTGCCCCCGAGTGCGTCCCTCGGGCCAGGCAGGGGAGGGCAGGGAGGGCCGGCAGGCGGCGCCGGGGGCGAGAAGCAGAGTGAGCCTTCGGCAGCGCAGAGGGCGGCGGGTAACCGCACAGACACAGCGGCCCAGTTCCTGTAAGTCAGCAAGCGCACACCCTCCTCTACCTCCAGCCCCGCCGGCCGGCAGCCCTCAGCCACACGGGGCGCCTTCCACCGCCAGGCGGCTCTGGAGCCAGGCCATGTTGAGGCCTGGGCACCCGGTGGGTGGGAGGGAGCGCTGGGCGAGGACCCTCAGGGTGGGGGCCGTGAGAACTCCGGGAGAATGCTCCAGGCAGAGGGATGAGCCAGTTCAGAGGCCCTGGGGGGGCGGGGCCTGGGGCACTTGGCCAGGACCAGGTGAAGGAGGCAGAGGTAGTGAGAGCCGGTCAGGGGCTGGTTCCTGGAAGAGGCGGGAGCCCCAGGATTTGCCGAGGGTGCAGGGGGGCTGGGGCTGCTGTGCCATGAGGTGGCTGTCTCCCAAAGGCGTCACCTGGGAGGCGTCAGTCCCAAAGCTCCACGGGAGACTCTGCGGGCGGCTAACGGGGCCCCAGCCAGTGGGGTCGCTTGTATGGAAGCCCAAACTAACTGTGAAATCTTAGCGATATCAATCCAATTGGGGCTAAAACCCCTGCGGTTGGGGGTAGAGGGCAAGCAGGCAAAACGAACTTGCGTGACCTAAGGTGAAAAACCTGGATTATTTTACAAAAGAAGTAATTTAGATGATCACATCTTGAACATGGTTTCCACCAGAGACAGAATACATGGAATTAACAGAACAGGACGCAAACCTCACTGTCACTGTCACAGCGCCCAGGTCGCAAGATGGTGTGAACGGTGCTCTACGCCTGACGCTTCAACTCAAGTTTGCCAACCCCGCAGCTCCCCACCCAAGCCCCGGCGTGCACACTGCATTCTGGGGAAGCGCCTGGGCCGGACCCTGGGAGGACACCCTCCACAAAGCCCCCAGACCCGCCCCAGGGACACGGGGTGAGGCCAGGCTGACTTGACCGCCGGACCGTGCTGTCCAGGGCGTCCAAGGCACGGCAGAGATGCAGAGAGCCACTTACCTGGTGCCCACACATCCACCCCACAGGTGCTCAGGGAAGGCGGTCTCCCAGCCCGAGCCCCCCTCCCTGCCCTCTGCACGGGGGACTAAGCCCTGGGCAGCAGTCTGTCCTGACCCCCGACTGGGTGGGGCAGGACGTGGGCCGCCTGGCAGGTGCCGCACAAACCAGTGAAGAGGACACGCCCCCTTCAGAGGCCAGACCAGCAGGGCCGAGAGGGGGAGCAGCGGGGAGAGGCCCCGCCTGCCTCCGGGGGCCCCGTGACTGCTGCTGCTTGGGGCCGCCGGTGGATGTGCAGCCGAGGAGCGTCACAGGTAAACGCTGGGCCACAGCTTTACACAACTGACACGTGGAAATGTGTTGGCGTTATTTGCGGTGGTTCTTTGCTCTCCAGGTTAACCTTCAAACAGTCTGCTGAGAGGGAAGCACACACGCAGGCGGTCACACTCCACGTGGACGGCTACGATCTGGGTGACGTCACGTGCTGCTGGCTGAACACGCCCTGTGCTGTCTGAGAAAGGCGTGGTGTTCTCCCATTTATGACCCCTTCCGAGTTTGCAGACACGCAGCACACACGCTGCTGCCTCTGTTAGCCTGACGTGTCCGGAGACCCAGGTCAACTCCGGAGACTTTCCTTGCTGCGCCTATCCTTGGAAGTATTTCTCAACTGCGGGAAACGTGGGTCTCAGAGTTGCTTTTCTCGTCTAGAATCTCATCACTGATCTGAGGGATCCCTGGCATTTGGCACGGGCACCCGTGACCCCCCGCCCCAGCTCCCTCCCCTCCCTGGCCTGCGAGTGTGATATAGTGCGGGAGCTCATGTGTGCCCACACATGTACGAACTGTACAGTGACTGCGTGCTGACTTGTGTTCAGACGCTATTTTGTACTGAGCACGTTCCGGTGTCGTCAGGTTGTCCTCCAAGTGCGCTTCTGGATGACTATTTATGCTCCTTCAAGTTACATGGCGAGGTCACAGCAATGTGCCATCCGTGGATTCGGTCGGTCCCTGCCAGCCCACCCCCTGGTAGCTGCAAGGCCCCCGCTTTGACCCGGCCCACGTGGTGTGCCCTGGCCAAGCAGCGGTGTTCTCTGGGAGGGAACAGGGCTTGCAGAAACCGCCTGTCGCGACCGGAGGCCTATTTTCCTTCTGCCCTGGTCCCCACCGAGCGCACAGCCGTGGGGGTGGAGCAGGAGAGCGGGCGCGTGTTACATACCAATTCTGGCTTTCCTTTTATGGTTTCCATACCAAGATCCTCACTCTCTTTAGGGGAGCCACTGGCCACTCTACTTTTCCGTCCCGTCTTCGCGTCGTGCTCGCTTTGGCGGCCCTGAGTGGCAGAGAGTGTCACCCTTGGCTGGTGACTATGTGCACACGACAAGCTCAACGGGGCGGGGTTAGAGGCACTCAGTTTAGGACACAGAAGACAAAGTTTTTCTGACAGAGGCAGGAAAGGTTAATACAATCAAGCATTTCTGCAAGCCCTAAGGCAAATGACACCTTTCAGTAAGCATGTTTAAATTCTGCAATTTATGTTTAAGTGCCTACTTTTTAAGCTGCTTGTGGGTCTCAAGAAAGGCTGTATTGGAGAATATCCCAGCCTGGAACTCTGCACCCTGGCAGGCGGGCACCCGCTCCCACTGGCTTCCACACGTGTGTGGGGGCCGACCCGGCGCCAACCCCCCGCAGCGGCCACGCGCAGCGCAAGCCCGGTCAACACCTCGTGCCTTCAGAACCTCATGCTCAGAACTTCTGTCCAAACCATAATGTAGAGGGGGTGCACTTTTCAGGGATTTTACCTAAAACCCAAACGCCACCCCCAATAAAACCCCAAAACCCACACCAAACCCAATAACCCTCCACTATGAATCAGAACCCCAGAACTCTGAACCAACAGGTGAAAGCACTTCGGCTCTACTGCAGGTGGCAAAGCTGCCTCCCCACCCTGCAAGCTCTGCCCAGGCGCGTCCTGCCCCCTCCAAGAGCCCTGTCAGGTGTAGTCCCGCCCCTCCAGGAGCCCCGCCCAGGCGCAGCCCCGCCCCCAGGAGCCCGGCCCAGGCGCAGCCCCGCACACCTTCATCTTGCGCAGCCGGGACTTGTTGTCGTGGCACCAGGCCAGGCAGGTGGCCGTTTCTCGCCTCTCCAGGGACTCCTCCACCTCTTTGGCTGTCAGGAACATCTCGATGTTCACTAAGTCCTGCAGGGAAGGAAGTACCGGCTCAGAGAACGGGACCCCGGACCCGCCTAAGGCCGGCCCCACACAGCACCCGGTGCCCAGCAGTCTCATCTTATAGGAGCACCCCCGCCCCCTGCCGGGGCAGCCCCTCCGTGGGCCGGGTCTGCACAGCAGACAGGCCTGCGCCCCAGTTAGAAGCTGGG
Source organism: Mesoplodon mirus (assembly GCF_964341445.2). Classification (NCBI taxonomy): domain Eukaryota; kingdom Metazoa; phylum Chordata; class Mammalia; order Artiodactyla; family Ziphiidae; genus Mesoplodon; species Mesoplodon mirus. The sequence goes on along the minus strand of NC_138977.1, from coordinate 123,789,797 downwards.
TCCCAGGCCCCCTGAGAGCCCAGGCCCTGCCAGAACCTGGGGCCCTGAAGGGCAGAGGTCTGCCCGCCATCACCTCTCAGGGCAGCCACGGAGACCCAGCAGTTCATACTCTCATTTTCTGTGTTTTGCTCTGCAGATTGATTTAAAGTTTAGATTTTTGAGACGGGGCAGCAGGGTGGTTAGGGGCTGCAACTCTCTGCCCTCCGTTGTCTGCTCCCCTCTCTCCATCCCTGAGGCCTGGCAATCTGGGAGGGCAGGCCAAGTGCAGCTGCATCTGCTGGGCTGGAGGATCCCAGTAGGGCCAGGGACCCACAGTAACGAACCCACCAACTCAAGTGCACACCTGCTGCAGTCAAGGGGGCTCTGTGTGGTGCCAGGAAGTGCAAGGCCCCCAGCAAGAGGTTGGGTTACAGCCAGCGAGAAGGACCTCCCTGGTCGCACACGGCAAGGTGAAGAATGCTCAGACATCACAAAAGGAGGGGGGTCATTAGAAGAAAACGAAAATTTCAAAAGGTAAACTTCTCTTCCATCTGGAACAGACTCGAGCAGAAAACGTTAGTGAAGATCGTTTTCTCAGTTACCAGGTGGAACACCCAACACAAACATCCCTGGAACCCCGTGTCTCCAGAGTCCCCACTCAGGCCTCATGGGCTGCTGGGCACTGCAGAGCACAGGACAAGAGAGCTTTCTTGCCCACACTCTCTCAACCAAGGTCTGCCACGGCAAAGCAAGCCAGGAGCTCGCCACCGAACTTCTGTACCCAGGCACCAGGGCCACGTCAAGCTCCCTGCAGGAGCTGTGCTGCAGAAGGACACAGAGTCCTACTGGTGGATGCAGTGTTAAGGTGCAAGCTTTTAAGTAAGAGACACCTATTCTATTTCAAGAGAAAGTCACTGAATGCATATAGCTAATGATGCTGCAGTGAAAACCAGGCACTTACAGCAAAATTAACAGGAAGAAATAATCGAGTACAGTTACTTGGCAACAAGGCGGCACCCATGGACCGCTAGCTCCTGAAGCATCTCCTGCGGAACCAAATGGGTCAAGGGCAGAAGAGCAGCTGACCAGAGGGCCCGGGGTGTGCTCCTGTTGGGGGGGGGGCACACTGGAGATGCCCTGTCAGCTTTCCAGCTCCTGCACGGCCGCTCCAGACAGCGGGCAGGTCAGGGTGGCCAAGCAAGGGCGGCTCTACCCACGTCCTCAGTAGGGACGGCGGCTGGGCCCACAGGAAGCGCCCCCAACCTCCCCGTCCTGACTGCCGATTACGGAACAGGACCCAGTCAGACAGGGCTGGGAGTGTGGCGGGCCGAGCGCCACGGCCACTGCTCCTCCCGGCTGCTACCTGGCGTTGCCCTCCCGAGGGGAGCTCTGACGACGAGGTGCCCCGTGGCTGCCGTAACCAGGACTCACTAATCCAGTTCTCTGCTCACCGCCCTCACTGCAGAGGTGGGCTGCTTTCTCATGTCGCTTCCTTGGCCATTTCTCCACTGTCTTCTTTCTCCTGAACCCTTCCCACTGGGCAAAGGCCAGGCCCCCAGACGACATTCTAGTCTTTCTTCTCCCATTTCCCATCTTTTCCAGTTCTGCTCAAAATCCAAGAGGTGGCCTCTCCTGCCTGCACCCCCCAGCATCCCGGGTCTTTCCAGGTCTTTCCTTTCCTGCTGACGGTCCTCTGACATCCTCGGACCCTCAGTTATGGGAGCCACAGTGAAGATGTTAAACTAGCCAGTGGGAGGTGGGCCAGAGTGAGCGCCAACCACAGTCCGCTCCCGGGAGGCGCAAGCATGGAAGCTGCTAACGCAGGGACCACAGCGGACTCCACCGGGCGTTCCTCCCTTCTTGGCCATCTGCATAGCCCGCACTCCCCCTCCTCGTGGTGTCCTTTGATGAAAAGAAGTTCTTGACATGAAGGAGCTCCAGCTGCAGCCTCTTCCTGGGAGGCCTCGCCCACCCCAAGGCCAAGAGGATGTCCTCCTGCATCTGCTTCTGAAAGAGACTTGGATTTCTGCGCTCTGTGTGAAGCTGGGGGCTCCTGTGGAAACCCCCTTCCATGACTGTCTCCTCGACGAGGTGCATGCCAACCTTCTCGGGCTGTGACCTCCTTCTGAGAACCGCCAGCCCCTCCCCCGCCACCCTCCGGTCCCTCTTGGCACTTCTGCAGACACGTCACCTTCACCAAATCTCATCTGGCTTCGTGCTTCTCCCCTCTACAAGGTGCACGTTTGGGGGCCAGGAGGCGTGGGGAGCTCGTGCCCCACCAGCCACCGCAGGTGTGCATGGCCGCACCCTCGCAGGTGCAGGGGGGTTGGGGGGGGCACGCGGCAGTGAAGCCTGACGCCCACTGCAGATGGACAGGCTGTGCCAGGAATCTCACTGAGGCTAGGAGAGCCCGTTGGTCAGAAGCTGGCCGTGCTGGGCAGGGGAGGGAGGGGTGAGGAGAGCAGGCACCAGGGACCACTGGGCACCGAGCTTAGACTGGTGGCCCTGCTGTCCACAGCAGGAGCCTGGGCACGCGGCACACGCAGCTCCAGGGAGCTGCCCGGGGCTGGGGTGCAAGAGTTAGGAGCCCCCCGTCCCCAGCCCCACTGCACAAGTGTGTCAGCCACATCGAAGGAAAGGCCTAGGGCTGGAACTAGACAGGGACATGGACACAGCAGGAAGTGGGGCCAGGGCGCACAGCGAGGACCTGCAGATGCCGGTGTGGGGGTGACAGCACGATGCTGTCAGGGACCCAAGGCCACCTGCCGGGACAGGGGGCAGGGTCTCATGCTGGGGTTTCGAGCCACTAGGGCTGAGCCCCTCAACCCAGGGTGGGAGCCACGCACACACGGGTGACATTTAAACCATGCCAGGGGATGGGACTCGCGGCGGGGGGTGGGGTGGGGGGCAGGTGGGCCCCAGGCGGCCAGCAGTGCTCAGACTGAGAACTTAAGAGTGAGGCGGGGCAGAACCAGTGGGTCCCGAGTGTGTGGCAGAGGAGCAGGCTGAGACGGGACCCCACGTGGAGACGAGGGAGACACTGCCGTCCACACGGATTCTGCCGCCAGAGGCTCCAGTCAACACAGGATGCGGACAGGGTCGGGTGGCCACGCACTCTGGTCTGAGCAGCCCGAGCAACTGTTCCTTGCCCCCCCGCCCCCCAGTGAAGGCTGCCCTTGGGACACCAGGGTACCACTGCCCCCAGCCACACCGCCCCGAAGGCCAGAGAAAGGTGCAGGCCGACCTGCAGAGGCCCGGCGGGGGTGGTGGTGACAGCCCCCTTCACCACCGGCCAGCAGCCTAGGGTATCAAGTACTTCCACACCTGCACCCCCAGGGCCACCACACACGGACAGATGGAAAACGTGCCTGACCCCAGAGAAAGGCGTCACCCCCAGGAGAACGGTCACAGGACGCACCTGGCAGCAGGAAAGCGGGCAGCGGTGCGGGGAGGGATCCCTGTCCACACTCTAGCTCCTCGGAACATGTGTAAACCATTGCGGCAGGTGCAACGCACCCCTAGAGCCGTCACGAGTGGGAGGGGACCTCCCAGCTCAGGACGCACGAATGGCCGAGTGGAGCCTCCACGAAGGGCTGGGAAGCCCGTTGCCCTGGGAACCCGCAGCCCCGCGCCCACCTCGATGCCACTCTGGCGCGCCAGCTTCACAGCCGTGTTGTAGTAGCCGCAGCGCAGCAGGTGCTCCACCATCATGCGGTCCATGCGCTTCCTCTTCCACACGCTGGCCGCTGCTGGCTGGTCACTGCTGTGCTCCTTGAGGTGCTCGATCCTGCGCTTGCACAGCTTGGCGCTCTCATCCTCTGCCTGGATGGACTCCACCGCCTGTGACACGCGAACAGAGGGGGCGCTCAGGATGGGCAGAGACCAGGCACCCCAACCCGACCGCCGAGGACCAGGAGGCAGGGAGGTCAGGGGAGCTGGGGCCCAGGGCCACAAGCAGCAAGAGTGTGCGGGGCTGCTGCTACCGAGGGGACGGCAGGGTCTGTCCACCTCCTCAGGGATGTTACTGCTTTACATACGCTGGGGCTATGCTGCCAGAGGCGTAGAACTTAAAATTTGGCATAGCTTCCTGGTTAATGAAACTACTTGTCATTATAACATGACTTTCTTTTATAATACTTTCCCTTAAAGGCAATTTTGCTCAAAATTAAGACAGCCAGGTGGAAGTGTTCTACGCCTGCGCGTCACATAGCAGCCACTGTCAACCACCTGAAGTGTAGCTCATGCAACCCCAGCAGTGAATTCTTTTTTTTTTTTTTTTTTTTGCGGTACGTGGGCCTCTCACTGTTGTGGCCTCTCCCATTGTGGAGCACAGGCTCCGGACGCGCAGGCTCAGCGGTCATGGCTCACAGGCCCAGCCGCTCCGCAGCATGTGGGATCTTCCCGGACCGGGGCATGAACCCGTGTCCCCTGCATCGGCAGGCGAACTCTCAACCACTGTGCCACCAGGGAAGCCCCCAGCAGTGAATTCTTGATTTTATTCCATTTAAATGTTAGTGGGCACAGGTGGCTGGTGGCTAGGCACTGGACAGCAGGTCCAGAATTCTGGTCAGCCCTTGTTTCCTTCCAGCACATTCCACTATGGTTTGGCTTCCAACTGCCATCAAGAAGTCAGCTATCAGGATATTTGCTGCTCCTTGACAAGCAGATTTTCCTCTACCTGCTTTTAAGATTTTTCTGTCTCTCTTTTCTTCAGTCTCACTATGTGAAAATCCTAGTTACGTTTACTTTTATTTAACCTGTTTAGGTCTCCCTGTCATTCTCCCCGCATATCTCTGCTCCCGCCCGCCTCTCCTGGACTCTGGCCCACTGCATAGTCCCTGCTCTGTTCCCTAATCTCTCACCCTCTCGTGTGCTCTCATCTTTTCATCCCTGTGCTGTATTCTAGGTAATTTCCTCAGACCCACCTTCCAGCTCACTAACTCTCTCTTTAGCTTGGTCTGATTGTTAAGTGTTAAAATGTTTGTTGTAAGCAAACATTTGAGTTTTTCATTTGCTATTTTTCACTTCTTGTATTTTTACTTGGTTCTTTTTAACTTTAAATGACATATTTTCTATTCCCTGCAGATATTTTCAAGCTATTTTTTCATCCTTTAAGCACAGTAAAGTATGGTATTTGATAGTTTCTGTACCTGAAGTCTGTGCAGATCTCTTTCTATTCCTGCTGTGTCGCAGTCATGGTGTCTTGTGTACCTGTCCTGGTTACTGTAGTTGAACAATCTGATGCTCAGATGGAAGGCATCCTCCACTCAAGAGAACTGCATTTACTCTACCTGGAGCCTGGAGGCAGCACCCGCTGGGACCACTCAGACCAGGTTGAAGGAGGGGGTGGGCGGCAGTGCTTCTCCTGTCAAGTCCACTTCTGGGCACCCTCACCTGAGGTGTAGTGCTGCTGGGTCCTACCATCAGGCCCCCAACTCTAATGGCCCTGAGTCACTGACCAGCGAGGCCCTCGCTGGGGGCTCTCTCTAGGCAGCAGGGGTCCCTCGCCTTCTAGCCCACCTGACACCCTGCTCTCCAATTCTGGTGAATAAAATGTTTTCAAATATCTTATCTCACTTTTTAGGGCCTACCAGTGGGCATACCTACCATTCCCAGAAACAAGATACCCTATGTGCTGTTTTGAGGTGAAATTGTGAAAATAATAAATCAATCTACTACCCATCCTGGCCTCCCCAACCTGGGCTCCCTGGGACATCTGGAGTCAGGATAACCTGGCCCTACAGGAACAGGAATGTGGGTCGGGAAGCCGGCCTTACAGCTGACAGACTCCAGAGCGCGGACAGCAGGGGAGGGGGGGCCCTCCACCGCAGCTCCCCCACCACTGCAGCTCCCCCAGGAGGTGGCCCCTTCTCAGGACAACTGGGTGAAGGGTGCGCCCATAGGGTGCGTGCAGCCTGGGGGCAGGGCAGGCAGCATGGCCTGGAAGCAGCACTGACCTTCCTCTTGAGGACACTGAGCTTCTCCACCACACCATCCAGGAGGCTGACCACAGAGTCCACGGCTGGACAGCTGCTCAGGGTCTTCTCCAGCTCAGCCACTACCATGGTGACGTGGCTCGTCTCCCGGTCAATGTTCTTCTGTGCAGCACGGAAGCGCTTGTTCAGTGTTTCATAGGGCACCTGAAGAAGACAGAAGGCCACTTAGTCCACACTGTCGGCGGGTGGGCACCACCCATCGTCCACGTGGGATGTGCGGGCCTCCTTCGTGGCACTTTTTGAGGCAAGAGGCTTCAGCTTCTCATTCTCTAAAAATGCATCTCCTCTAAAACCTGCCCGAGGCCCACAAAAGGCCCGTGTGAGCGAGGGTCACCTGTGTTCCTAGACAAGGACACAAAGGCTGAGATGCACCCTGACCCACATCTAAGATGTAGTGCAGCCTCCACTCTTCCCAGAAACCTCCATAAGTAGGCAGACAGAAAGATCACCAAATTCATCTAGAATAACACAGTTAAGGAAATGACCAAAAAGGAGAGCAGTACTGGGGGCTTTAATTGATTGGACATGGAAGCCCACAATGTGCAGCAGAGATGCTGATGAGCCTGGCGGGCACCAGGTTGAGGCCGGACAGAAAGCAGCACCTCAGGGTTAGGAAAGTGACGGCATCAGCACCCATGGGAGATCACAGGCACACATTTAACTGATCTCAATGAGAGGACGCCCATTCCCCTGAGTTATTAAAAGAACACCCATTCCCTCCAGAGCACGGGAAGATAGAAAACCCACGAAGCATCACTGAAAAGTCTGAAGAACTGCTGTTCACACACCCTTCGGCCCCCACGGTCATCACAGCGCAGCAGGCAGGGTCCAGCACCGCACCCCGGGGACCCCTAGGGAAACCCACCGAAGACAGGGACTCCCTGCCAGCACTCCCCGTTCACATGGCGGGTCTCCGTGGAATTCTGCGATGGCTGCCACAAACCGGCCCTGTGAGCGCTTCGTCTTCAGGCCTGTCCAGCAGGGAAGCACCCACTCCCGGGGCACTGCTGGCTCCACCAACACCTGCTAGGCACCAGCCGTGTGCCAGGTACTGTGCCTGGCAGGGAGGAGACCTAGGCCTGGCTCAGAGCCTGGGCTTCCCAGCAGCAGAGACCCTGGGGTGATGGCAGAGACGGGCAGGGCCAGGCTCTAGCCACAGAGGGGCCACCACAGCAGGACTCTTTGCCAGAGACCCAGCAAGGCCAGCACTGTCCTTGCCGTCAGCTACCACTCCCATTCAGCAGTGCGTAAACATGCCTGTTCACGCCTTGGGTCTGTCTCATCAGTAGTCTGAGGGGCAGAATGCCACGAGCCGAGCCACATCTGCCATGTGTGACGGGGTGGGCTAGGCAAGGGGTGGTCAGCCCGCTGGGACTCGGGCTCGCTGATGACCTGCTGTGGGGTGGCTATCAAAGCACAACCGAGCTAAGAGACCAAGCCCAGCAGGATACGGGAGACGGCCTCACAAGGATGTTCGGGGCCACCTGCTGCTGGTGGGTGGCGTGGGTCCCCCTGCATGGGCCACCAGACTGGTCTCTGTGGTCCACCCCCCACACTGGCCGCCTCCTCTGGACTCAGTACTTCCTGTAAGAAAAAACGGAGGGGCTCCTTCGGTGTCCACTTGGTCAGAAAGTGACCACTGCGTACAGCACCCAACATGGTGCCAGGCTCATGGCAGACAGCAAACCACGTGTGGTGAAGGATCCCCCCAGCTCCTGTGGAGGGTGTGTCCTGCCACAGGATGGGATTTCTGGAGGGTGGAGGCACAACCCAGCCTTCAACCACCACCCATGGTCTCCACGACCAGGACTGGGGGGGATGGGTCTCTGCAATGGGAGCGGCACGTAGAGCAACCCCAAGATTGTGTGACACCGGCACCGGGGAAGATGCCCCAGGGTACTCAGCTGCCTTCGGTTTGCCCCCCAACGCCACCGTCCTGACCCGACGACCCTCCCCAGGCAGCCTCCATGGTGCGCAGACAGGGAGAGACACCCGCAGTGGGCTGAGTCAGGGCTGGTGGGGTGTCACTGATGACCGCAAACTCCCTTCCAAGCTGTTTGTTAAACCCAAGTGAGTGTAGGCGTTAATTTTACTGCTTGAAAGAGTGAGCACTCAGTTCCAGAACGACTGGGAAGTGGGTCACCGGCTGTGCCCTCAGGACCCGGGGCCAGGAGCGGAGGCAGCCTGCCCGGGTCCCACAGGCCGTCTGCGTGAACACATTCTGTATTTGTAATCTGAGCTGGACCGATGAATTCATAAAAGAAAACAAAGTGGAATTACTAGAAAACAAGTTGAACAAATCCCACGATGCACAACAAACAAAAGCTCCTAAGTTGTTTTTTATTATCACATCCAGACGTTAAAATTCTATTCCAATAAATATAATCAAAACAACCATGACACAGGAGAAAAGAGTCACATGCCTGCACAGGCACAGGTGCGATCATGGGCCAGGAGTCCGCGGGTCCCTGTCCCGGGCCAGAGAGCCTGCACGGGCTGGGCACACACCGGTACACCCATGCACGTCACCGAGGCAGGGTGATTCCAAAGAAAGCTCCGTGGGCTGGGGATCCGACTTTTAACTCTTACCCAAAAAAGATGCCGGTGATGCTCTCACATTCATCCTCAGTCCACCGTTAGGATCCAGTCCCAACAATTTATACTGTAAGGTAATAGTCAAGCTTACTTATTTCTCTTCCGAGGAAAGAAGCCGACTCAGGATCTGGCATACGTCCACGGTGCGGGAATGGAACCATGGCACAGCCCGGCCGGTGGTGGTGGCAGCGAGGGTGCCGCCCCCGCACGTGGCCCACACCCCGCCCCACCCAAGCCCCTGACGGCTCCGGACACTCCCGTCCCCCAGAGGCCTCCCCTGCACCTGCACCAGCCCCACGCCTCTCCTGGCCCTGGCCATCCTCCCACGCCCCAGACCACCGGCCCACATGCTCGGGGGCCACGCCAGCTGGGCCACGCGCTCTGCAGGGCTGAGCTTTCGGGTCCCACCCTCTGCTGCCCATGCCGCCCACCCTGAGCTCGGCCACCCACCCCCCTGCACGAGCACCTGGAATCAATGTCCTTCCTGGGGACACTGGGCCGCCCAGGCCTTGCCTCTCCCGCCTTTCCCCAACTGTCCCCTGCTGTTCTGTCACCAACAGCTCCACAGGCTCCTTCCCAAGGGGCTTTTGCCAAAAGAAGGGGTGGAATTTCAGAAATGCTGAAGACTCTAAACCATGCCAAAGTATCACTGAGAACGAGGCAAAATTGAGATGCTTTCTGATAGGCAAGGCTCCAAACCCCTTAGCAGCCAAACCCCTTCTGGGAGGAAAATTACTCAGACAGTCCTCAGTGAGACAACAAAATCACAGAGACATGAGAAATGTCAGTGAGGTGGGAAACCAACAAAGAGCCAGACCAAGAGAAAAAATACATTCCTAAGAGCACAGGCAATAAAAACAAGGGTAACAAATGGGACTACACTAAACTTTAAAACTTCTGCAAAGCAAAGGAAACAATCATCAGAGTGCAACGGCAAACACGGGAACGGGAAGAGACGTTTGCAAACCACACACCTGATAAGGGTTACTATCCAGGCTTCATAAGGAACCCCGACAGCTCCATGACAGAGAGACAACCCAACTGAGAAATGGGCCATGGACTTGAACTGACATTTCTCCGAAGAAGAGAGACGCGGCCCCAACACGTGTGGGAGGCGCTCAGCACCACTAACACTCGGGGAAACGCCAGTCACACCACGAGGAGAGCAGCGCGCACCTCGGGACGCTCCCAGCGGGAACAGGAAGCAGCTGTGCCTGGGGGTGCCGGCCCCTACTCTGGGACTCCACCTCCAGGACCCGAAGGAACAGTGTGTGCTGTGGGGCGTTCTGTCAGCGTGGCCCAAGCTGACTTAGAGAGTCCTAGAGATCTGAGCGTGATACAGCACTGCTAGACACTTAGAAATGATGGAGACGGTTCATTTGTTTTCTACCTGGATAAAAAAATATCCTGAATGATTTTGGTGACATACGGGCAATGGTGCCTGATTCAAAGCACTGGTCCAGGACGGAACGGAGACCAAGGAGGGTGGGAGACCCGGGGGGTGGACCCACGTGCACAGTCCGTGTGGCCAACCAAAGAGACAGGGTAATTCAGGGCAGAGAAGACAGGCTGTCTCCGCAACAGAGGTGCCGGGACTGGACCCTACGTGGGAAAAGGACAAACCTCAACCTGTGCCTCATACAATCTGCACATATTCCCTTGACATGGACCACAGACCTAAACATAAAAGCTGAAACTGTAAAAATCCTCGACGTAAACATAGAAGAAAATCTTCACAACCTTGAAATAGGCAAAGATTTCTTGCAGGTATACAGAATGCACTAACTGTAAAAGAGGAATCAGTAAATTAGTCTTTACCAAAACTAAAACTTTCGCCCTTTGAAAGATAATTTAAGGTAAGCTGCACCACTTATTTTTTAAACCCCCCCCCCCTTTGTAAGTTATTTTTGGCTGCATTGGGTCTTCGTTTCTGCGTGCGGGCTTTCTCTAGTTGCGGCGAGCGGGGGCTACTCTTTGTGGCGGTGCGCAGGCTTCTCACTGAGGTGGCTTCTCTTGTTGCGGAGCACGGGCTCTAGGCACATGGGCTTCAGTAGCTGTGGCTCGCAGGCTCTGGAGTGCAGGCTCAGTAGTTGTGGCACACAAGCTTAGTTGCTCCGTGGCATGTGGGATATTCCCAGACCAGGGCTCGAACCCGCGTCCCCTGCATTGACAGGCGGATTCTTAAGCACTGTGCCACCAGGGAAGTCCTCCTGCATCACTTTTTATTTTACCAATTTCTAATTGAGATATAATTCAGATACTATAAAATTCACCCTTTTAATTCAAGTATACAACTTAGTGGTGTTTAGTATCATCACAAGGTTGTGCAACCATCAGCATCATCTACTTCCAGAACATTTTCATCACCCCAAAAAGAAACCTGCTGCCTACAGAATTACTCCCCATAGCCAGGCAACCAGCCACTAATCTACTGTCTACTTGAATGGACCTGCCTATTCTGGACATTTCGTATCAATGGAATCATACATTCTGTGGCCTTTTGTGTCTGGCTTTTTTTTTAAAACTTAGCATAATGCTTCCAAGACTCATCCATGATGTAGCATGTACTTCATTCCTTTTTATGGCTGAATAGTATTCCATTATGCGATACCACATTTGTTTATACACTCGTAAGTTGATGGACATTTTAGTTGCTTCCACTTTGGATCTATTATGAATAATAAGCCTATAAATTCCTGCACAGGTTTTTGTATGGGCATGTTTTCACTTCTCCTGGGTAGATTATCTAGGAGTGGAACTGCTAGGCCATATGGTAACTCTGTGTAACTTTCTGAAGAACTACCAGACTGCTTTCCGCAGTGGCTGCACCATTTTACATTCCTCAGAGTCTATCAGGACTTTAGTTTCTCCACACCCTCATCCAACACTTGTTACTGTCCATCTTTCTGATCACAGTCATTCCCATGGGTAAAAGCAGTGCCTCATCATGGTTTCATTATTTCACTAATGATGAATGATGTCGTGCATCTCCTCTTATGCTCATTAGCCATTTGTATCTCTTCTTCAGAGGAGTCTCCTCAAACCATTTGCTTGTTTTTACATCTGGTTATTTGTCTTTATATTATTGAACTGTAAGAGTTCTTTACATATTCTGGATCCTAGATCCTTATCAAAAGTGATCTGCAGGGCTTCCCAGGTGGCACAGTGGTTGAGAGTCCGCCTGCCAATGCAGGCGATGCGGGTTTGTGCCCCGGTCCGGGAAGATCCTACATGCCGCGGAGCGGCTAGGACCGTGAGCCATGGCCGCTGAGCCTGCGCGTCCGGAGCCTGTGCTCCGCAACGGGAGAGGCCACAACAGTGAGAGGCCCGCATACCGCAAAAAAAAAAAAAAAAAAAAAAAACTGCAAATATTTTCTGTTGTGAGTAGTCTTTTCACTTTCTTAACAGCATACCTTTGAAACACAAGCTTCTTCCCTTTAATGAAATCCAATTTATCAGTGTTATTGTAAATAAAACTTTTTTCTTCATTTCCCTTTTCACTGTTCATTTCTAGGATACAGAAATACAAATTATTTCTATTATATAAACTGATCTTGTATCCTGCAACCTTGCCGAACCAGATTATTGGTTCTAACAGGTTTGTATGTGTGTGTGTGTGTGTTGTGTACGTGTGTATTCCTTAGGACTTTCCATACACAAGATGATTTCATCTGCAAATTGAGTTTTACTTATTCCTTTCCAATTTGAATGCCTGCTATTTATTTTTCTTGCCCAAATGGCCCAATTGGAACCTCCAGGACAATGCTGAATGGAAATGGTGAGTGGACATCCTTGTCTTTTTGCTGATCTTAGGGGAAAGTTTTTGGTGTTTCACCACTAAGCATGATGTCGGCTGTGGTTTTCTCAGAGATGCCCTTTATCAGGTAGAGGAAGTTCTCTCCTATTCCTAGTTTGTTGAGTGTTTTTATCATGAAAGGGTGATGGATTTTGTCAAGTGTTTTTATCTGTGTCTATTGAGGTGATCATGTGGTTTTTGTCCTTTATACTATTAGTATGGCATTGACTTTTACATGTTGAACCAACCTTGCATTCCTGGGGTAAATCCCACTTAGTCATGGTACATAATCCTTTTTATATGTTGTCAGATTCAGTTTGCTGGCATGCTGTTGAGGATTTTAGCACCTATATTCATTCATAAGGACTGATGTGTAGTTTTCTTGTGGTATTGTTTGTCTGGTTTTGGTATCAGGGTAGAACTGACCTCACAGAACAAGCTGGGAAACTTCCTTCCGCTTCCATTTTCTGGCTGTTTGTGAGGGAGCAATGTTAACTCTTTTTTAAACATTTAATAGAATTCACCAGTGAAGCCATCATGTCCTGGGGTTTTTCTTTATGGGAAGTTTTTTTTTTTTTTTAATCTTTTTACATGGTATATGCTATTCAGCCATCATTTTTACAAAAGGGTGATTTTATGCGGTTCAACTCAACACATTTTTCCTTCTACATATTTTCTGTTTGTATTCCTCACCCAATACTCAACAAGGAAGAGGGTATTGGAGCTTTCTCATCAATTTGAACCAGCTTTTTATGGTTCACATTTAGTGGATTTGTTAAAGGTTTGTTACTTGCTTTTAAATTCTGGTTTTATCTTATCTGGTTATACCAAAAAATTAAATTTGTATTAACCAAATCTACTTAATGTTTCCTTGGTAATTTGTTTCACTCCAGCTTTTAAGATCATAGAATTTCTCCATTTAATTAGTTGAATGTTAAATTATGTTTCCTCCAGAACCTCTTTCCCCTTCAGTGACTCGCAAAAAGTGACTCGCAAAAAGTAATCCTTCCTGTTTTCATAACTGAAACAGAATCTGGCAAACACCCTAATCGAGACCTGTATGAAACATCTGTACTCTCATCCAGCTCCACAGCAGCCTTCCCACACTGTGCCATTTGCTTTGGTACGTGTTTCTTCAAACCTTCTCCAGTGTTTGCTGTGGGTTTTCTCACAGTATTTGCTGACAAAGAGATGCATTTTAGTTTGTTCTCATAATGTTTTCAGCCATTTTTACCAGCACAGGAAGGAAGTATTTCCCCAATGGCATGAGGCCTTTTATTTTTCACAATTAAGAAACCTCAGAAGAGGTTTCTAAATATTTATCACAAAGCTAACAACATCTTGTAAAGTGTTGGACTGAGCCCTGAATGGCAGCAGACGCCCCTGCCTGGCCTGGAGAGCTGTGCCTCGTGTTCCGGCATGTGGCATGGGAGTCTCACAAATCACAGTGGCTCCACGCTCTCCTGGGCTGACCTCCCTGGCCACAGCACACAGCTGAGGGAGGCTCACGAAGGGCAGGAGTGCTTCAAACCCCCTCTTTCAAATAGGCTTCTTGAAAAGTGACATGTTGCTGGTCCACCTCTAAGGGGATGTGATGAGATGGACTTTTCACTCCATGGAGTGCTGACAAAGCTGGAGGCGGGAAGGGCACTGTCAGCACCTCCATATTCTCCCTCCTGGGGGCAGGGTCCGCTCATCCGCGACTGCTGGTTACTCACAGGCATCTTTTCATGCCACTGGTCCATCTCAGCAAGGGCAGTACAGGTAAAACAGAACACGCTGCAAATGCTGAGTTAGCCGTCGTGCACACAAGGCATCCTGGCACCAGGCCTCCACGTGAGCGTCTCCAGGCCCGGGACGGCTCACTGACCAAACACGACACACAGAGCCCGAGCAGGCACCAGTGCCGACTGTATGCATAACACCAGGGAAACACTGTCTCACCTTTTCCATACAACACATAACCAAAGCCAGCAATTCTGCAACAAGGCTGTTACTTTCGCAGTTTCATACCAGACCCTGGTGTCCAGCAGAGACACCCTTCTTGGAGCTTCCCTCATGATAAATAAGAAAGGTCTGATCAAGCACACAGAGAAGTCAGATGGTATCTTTACAGCTACTGTTAGCATCTTCAAACAGAAACCCAGCACCCTCTGCTGCTGCCAGCCATGGCACCTCCACTGGCGCCCACTGCTGGTGTGCTGCAGTCACCCTAACGTTTTACTCTTCCTGGCATTTTCCCGGGAGATGTTCTGCTGGTTATTGCTGGGATGCAGAAAAGTGACTGACTTTTGTCTATTTTTCATGTACCCAGTTACTGTGTTGACCTTTCCAATTAATTGCAGTCATTTTCTGGTTAGTTTGCTTGTGTTTCTGGGTACATAAACATATTCTGTCTCATTCGCTCTAATAGTTACATTTACTTGTTTCAATCTTCTTTGGATAGAACTGCCAAAATAATATTTAATAATTCATCTGTTATTTGAGGAGTTATTTCTTCTATGCCCTCCAAAGAGCTTATAATCCCAGTGGTTAGAAACAAAGAAGCAAAACATAGTTAAGTCAAATGGCAGTGGCAGCTAAGGAGAAAAACAGAGCAGAAGAGGGGATGGTGGGACTCCCAGTCTCAGTAAGGTGGTCGCACTGAGAAGGTGATACCTGAGCAGAGACAGGGGAAGGTGAGGGAATAAGCCAGACTGACATCTGGCGGAAAGGATTCTGGACAAAGTAAACAAGAGCAAAGACTCTGAGGCCCCCCATGCTGGCACATCCTGTAGCAGCGGGGAGGCCACTGTGGCTCAGTGTCCAAAGGAGTGGAGGTGGGGGAGGGGGAGGAGGTGGCGGGGGGAGGGGGGAGGCAAGGAGGTGGGGGAGGGGAGGAGGGGGAGGGGGAGGGAAGGAGGTGGGAGGAGGGGGAGGGGGAGGAGGACGACGTGGGGGAGGAGGTCGTGGGGGAGAAGGAAGAGGGGGCCAAGTTATGAGGCCCTGGAGGGCCACTCTAATAACCTTGGACTTTACCCCGAGTAAGACGGGAGGCTGCCAGGAAGAAGCACGGGCAGTGCTAGGGACAGCTGGGGGCTCCTTCAACAACCCGGAGAGGGACTGGTTTAGGCCACGGTGGCAGAGTGAAAAGGATGTGAGGACAGGCTGGATGTGAGCTCTGAGAACGGAGGGGTCAAGGCTGGCTCCAAGGTTCCAGCCTGAGCCAAATGGGATGGAAGCGCTGTCCCCCACTGAGACCTGGAAGATGGGGGAGCGGGTTTGCGGAGGAGTTGGGTAAGACAACGAGTTCAGACTTCCACATGCTGAGACACCTTACAGACCTAAGAGGGGACGTCTGACAGGCTCCCGGGTCCAAGGCTCTGGTGCTGGCGAGGGGATCCAGCTGGGAGTCATCGGTACACACGGGGGTCCTCAAACAAGGTCACCAAGGCAGCGAGCAGTCCCAACAAGGAGGATGAGGGGCGGCTGTGAGCCTGCGAGGAGCCAGGCGTGGGTGGCGTCACGGGAGCCACCTGGGACCCTACGCCGGGAAGGAAGGGCAGCCTGTGGCACACGTGGTAAGAGGTGGGGGCGGGCACCAGACGCTGTCAGGGGCTCAGGCAGCACCATGGGGTCACCTGGAGACCCTGGCCAGAAGCCTGCCAGGGAGTGATGGGGCAAAACCAGCCTGGAGACCGCTCATGAGACCGGGAGGTGGCCATCTCAAAGGGGGTGCCCCGAGGGTGCTGTCCAGTTGTCACCTAGAAGGTCACGGCATGCACACCATGAGTGGACAGAGGGGCAGGGTGCAGACACTCCTCCCCAGCAGCTGAGCCGCGAAGGAAGGAGAGAGGGGTGCGGGCCGGGGTGGGGGGGTGAGAAAGGAAACTCCGAAGGCTGCCACACCCGGATGTGAATGTTTAAGGGATTTCCCCCCAGACAGAGGAGACGCTTGCTCGGCCAACAGCTACCGCCAGTGCCCGCCACGGGCCAGCTCTTCCAGGCGCTGGGAGGGCAACAACCACCCAGACACGGCCCCTCACTGAGGACCAGCGTCCCAAGGGGGCATCTGACAGAAAAAGCGCCAGAGGGTGACCGAAGCCAGAAAGAAAACACCAGGGCGAGGGCCAGAGCGCAGGGGCCACAGGGCCGGATCCGGCTCAGGGCGGTGGCCTGGGGCCACATGGGCAACGACACATCAGCAGTGCCCTGGCCCAGCCAGCTGGTGGAGCGCTAGGATGCCGGCTCCCATGTGCAGAGACCTGGGAGGGACACAGGATGGGGCGGGGAGCCGGGGGAGGTCTGGCTCAGATGGGGCAGGGCAGGGAGGCCGCTGTCATGATGGGAAAGGGGACGAGGCCAGGCCCCAGGGGCTGCATGTGGTGGCAGGGGAAGGCTGGCTCTGTGGACAGTGAGGCCATCGACCCAGCTGGGGGTTTTCTCCCCTCGGCCACATTCTGCACGCTAGTCCAGTTATCAAACTACTCAGCAATATTTAGTTGTTAACTATTGGTTAGTAGTGATTGAAACAGTGAATAATTCTAGTTTTCAAAAGGTTGTAAAAAACGTACACCTGAAAATAACCAACTGTTACCCCGGCGGAAACTGTTTGGCCAGGTTCAGGTCAGCATCAAACATCCCACCTCAGCCTGCCTGAGGCCTCTTCCCGGCCCATCTTCCCGCCCCGCCCTACCGGCCCGTGTCGCCAGCTGGGCACTCAGTGGCCCCTGCCCTCTTTGCAGGGCTCTGGGGACGTCCAAGCTGCCTCGCTCCAGTGGGAGCGTGAGCCTTCCGTGTCAGGGTTGCCAAGACTTAAAACTCAGCCCACATGGCTCCTCCCCGAAACACGCCTCCCTGGCCACCCCCGAACCAGTGCGCTGAAACCCTGTGTCCCTCGTTTAATGCCTCCTGCCACCAAGCGTGTGACCAGGACGGGGCCTCACCCGTCTCTCCATCAGGCCGCCCCGCTGTCGTGCACCATCGGGGACCCCCTCTCCTGGGTTTGTTCTGAGAGTTCCAAGAGCGCAGTTGTCACGTGCTCAGTGATCATGGTTGTTACAGACCCGGCCGGAAGCCAGGGGCCCGAGGCGTGTGTGGCAGCCACACGGCTCCCCCACCAGCTCTGCCACCACCCGCCCAGGGCTGGGGGTCAGCGCCGGCTCCAACAGCCCACCCCTTACAGAGAAATGGAGATTAGAAAGCCCTTTCTTTTCCAGACTTAAAATCTGTTTAAAACACTAACAATACTTAAAAACACAAGCAGCGAGCAGGGACCCCTCACGTCAACCCACGTCTCTCTGGGAGGGCCCGGCGCAGAGGATGCAAGGACAGGACACGCCACCAGGTTGCCTTTGTGTGGTCGAACATCCCTCCAGCGACAGTGAGAGAGAGGGGAGCGCGAAGCCAGGAGGACGCGCGGGGCAGGCACACACTTCAGAGAGGGGCACGCAGCCGAGCTCTGGGTGTGTGGGGCTCTGGAAGCCAAGGCCACGTGCGGGCTCCTTCAGCTGAGAACAAACACTGCCCTGAAGGTGTGATGAGGTTGCAGCCTGAGAAGAAGGCAATCATGATGCATGCAGCTGCGGACCAGAGATGGCCAGCGTCTGAGGGAGGGAGTGGCTCACTCGGGAAATCACAAAACCTAAAGTAAAAAGAGGTTAGGCCCCAGCCACGGCCACCACCTGGGACACAGCATAATCAGATACTTGTCTCAAAAGCCCAAACACTTTATGCTACCAGCGTTTCTCAAACTTGAGAACACGTGATCCCCCAAGCCCAGCTGAGACCAAGTTTGTAAAACCGCACTGAAAGTTATAACTTTAGCATGTAACTGGCACACAAACTCTCTACAAGTACAAAGCCAGGATTTGAAATTGCAGGGCAGTACTTGGTCTACAAGACCGTCACCACATTAAAAGCAGCAGATTTTTTCAAAGACACAGGAGAATCTGCCTCCAGGCCCAGCTGGGAGCAACGGCCACACTCCCAGCCTGTCACATGTGACGAGGAGGGGACAGCTGGGAGAGGGGCTGGGGAGCCAGGATGAGGCTCCCAGAGGTGGGCCCAGGTGAGCTCAGGGGGAGGAGTCAGGGTCCAAAGCAGGTTTCCAGCTACAATGCCAGGTCCCTCCCCTGGGCTGAGCGAACTCCCACCTGATCTGGACGGTGAAAAGAAGGCCTCCAAAATATGATTTTCCTTCAGCTGTCCAAAGGAAAAAAACAGAAGTAAAAACTCCAAAAACTAATGGGATAATTAGCAAAGTAATTTGGAGAATAAACACAAATTGCTTTTATAATGAGAAAAAACTTCTAAAAACATACTTAGAACAGGGTTTCCGGTTGACGATGGTGGGTCATGCACTCGAGTTTCCACTTCTCCTTCCCTGAGGCCTGAGGGGCACGACCCACAACCCAACACACTGCAGGGAAAGGTGCCAGCTAGGGCCGGAGCACAAGGCGCCTGGACACGCCCGGTGCGGTAAGAACGAGTTCCCCACAGCAAGGTGCAGACCAGTGGTTCTCATGGGGACCACCTGCGCCCCGGGCCCAGGACAAGCGGCAAAGCTAGAGGCACCAGAGGCGTGCTCCTAGCATCTGGGGGCCGAGGCCGGGGCTGCTGCTCAGCATCCTACAGCTCCCGTCGCCAAGACGCATCCAAACGTCCACAGGCTTGGGCCAGTCCCCATCCCGCCCCGCCCCGCCCCGGGGGGAGCAGGGGCTCCGGGAGGAGAAGGCCCAGTCAGAGCGCACCGGGAGCCGCAGCTGAGGGCCGCTCCACCCTCTGGCCACTCTGCCAGGAGAGAAGAGCAGAAGAGCTTACCAGCCCTGAGGCTGTGATGAGGCTGCCCAGCCCTCCAACAGGGAGGAGTCCCCATCCTGTGTGAAGGGGACTTGCCCGCTGCATGCTCGTCCCTGCTACCCTGCAGGAGAAGCTGCCTTCAGACTAGAGAAGCACAACCTATGCCTTCCAGAACGCCCACCCTCAGCCCTCACCCCCTGCCCCCGGCCCTGTCCCCCCGCCCCCTCTCCCCACACCCCCTGCCTCTGGACTCCCTCCAGACCATGAAGAGCACAGCTCACAGAGCCAACAGCTCTTCCCATGTTCCTGGTGAAACTTCCTCATTATCCAGTAGGAATTACTCCTGATAAAAATGTTAACTCAGCAGTGACACACGTGTCAAGAGAACAGAGGGATTATCCTGTGGAATCTAAATAATCTGGAAAGGAAAACGGAGAGAGTACCTTGCAAAAATTCTACTTTTTAAAATCATTCCAGAAAAGAAGTAAAATGTCTTTATTTGGCAAGCTCACTTGAAATGATACTATAATATTTCTTGGGACTTCCCTGGTGATGCAGTGGTTAAGAATCCGCCTGCCAACCCAGGGGACACGGGTTCGAGCCCTGGTCCGGGAAGATCCCACATGCTGCGGAGCAACTAAGTCCATGAGCCACAACTACTGAGCCTGCGAGCCACAACTACTGAGCCCGCGTGCCTGGAGCCCGTGCTGTGCAACAAGAGAAGCCACCGCAATAAAGAGTAGCCCCCACTCGCTGCAACTAGAGAAAGCGCACGCGCAGCAACGAAGACCCAATGCAGCCAAAACAAAAAACAAAAACAAAAACAAAATCCTTTACCTCTAGGAGTATCTGCCTAACTACATTAATCAAAGCCTGTTTGATAAGTCTGCAACTCAGACTCCGTTCGCGATTATGAAACGAGAGAGGAGGACTCGCAGGAGGGATCCTGCCTGTCTGGTGTTCCCCACATTCACCACCACAGTTTTCATCTCTGAACCTTCTTGTCTGTCCGTCAAGCGGCAGGCCTGGCAGGGGCTGAGACCAAAGCTCACAGTCAGCGGTTCCCACTCACGCCCCTTTGTTTTGGTCGGGTGCCTCGGGCAGCAGAGAATCGTGGCCTATGAGCCGCAGGGTCTTGCGGGAGTGGAGTGTCAAAACAGCACGCCCTACACCTGCGGTCCAGCAAACAGGCATCTGGCTCAGGCCAGCAGCACTTCCCTGCCTTCCCTTCAGCTACCTTCCCACAGCCAGAGCCCTCTCTTCACCCTGAGCCCACCCAGGCGCGCTCGTCTGACAGGAGTAAACAACCTCAGAGGCGTTGAGGACCCTCCCGAGGTCTCCCAGGAAGTGAACACAGAGCTCACAGCAACCTGGCCACACCGCACCCACCCTCTGTCACCACTGACGTGGACAGGGATGCTGGGTCCTCCGGGAGGAGAGATGCGACCTGGCCCCCGGGAAAGGAATTCAGACGCACGTAGGCTCGGCCGCAGCTCTCCTGGGAATGTTATAACCTTGAGCGTTGAAGGAATTTATTCCCAGGTGCTTCACTGTAGTCAATCACCATTGAATCCTCTACTAACTAGGCAAGAACTAGCACCGACCCCTCTCCCGGGAACACCGATTTCATCCCAGCGTAAGTCGACTTGCCTCAGTGACCATCCAAGGTCACCCAACTGGCGACCGAGTGGCAAAGGCTGTATTTCAGGTTTGGTGACGCCCCGCAAATGGGTTCCCATTGGGTCGTGAGGTCTCTCCTCACAGGTTCCCTAATTAGAGGCTGGAAGCCATCCATCAACACCGTCTGACACGAGCTTCCGGGAGGATAGCTGGACACCAACCGCCAGTCACGGTGGGCACTCTGGCTGGGCGCCCGCGACCCCACAGCCCTGAAACCCCAGCCTCCAAAGTCACCAGCCTGTCTACGACCAGGACTGTCGCTGATGCAGTTCACGGTATTATAGGACGAACGGGCCACAATCGGGCTCCGGAGGGAGAAGCGGGGCGCCAGGCAGACGCGCTCCCCGCCCTGTCACGAAGGCAGGCGGGAGCATGGATAGCCACACGCCACACCCGCCCGGCCCTCAGGTCCCCTGCCCCCGGGGAGCCCGGCCGCCAGCCCCGGACCCCAGAGAGACGGGCCCCCAGCCCCTGGGGAGCCCGGCCGCCAGACTCCGGCCCCCGGGGAGCCCAGCCCCCAGACCCCCGGCCCCGGGGAAGTCCGGCCCCCAGACCCCCGGCCTCCGCCCGGCGCCCCATGCCGCGCCCCGGCCTTCGCCCCGCCCCTCCCCCTCCCCCCAGAGCCCGCCCGGCCAGGCGCGGGCGTTCCCCGGCCGCAGACCCCACCTTGAGGGTCGGGTACTCCTGCACCTTCAGGGTCATGGAGAGCTGAGCCGCGGACTCTTGCACCGCCATCTTGGACCGGCCAAAACATTAGCGGGCGGAGCGGAAGCGCGGCGCGCGGCACGCCGGGTAGTGACGTCGCGGGGCGGGGCGGGCCGATGCCTGCACCAGTCACGTCCGCCCCCGCCCCGTGGCGGAGAATGGGCGCCGAGAGGCGTCCGCTCCACCCAATCATCGCCGGCCTTTCTCTCGTTCAGCCAATCAGAGGGAAGCATGGCTGGGCGTGGTCTCCCCTTGAACTTGAGGCGGGGCGGGGCGGCTTCTCTCCACCCGTCGCTCGCTTGCTGCACTAGCCCCAGTGCTGCCTTCCCAGAGCTCCCCCGGGGGTCGAGGGCCGGGGTTCTGCGAGGAGCGCGGCTATGGGGGTGACTGGGCTCGCGTGGGGCGGCCCCTGGAGGCAGTGACCCCTCCCTCCTGATTAGGACCCCTCCTTGCAGTGACCCCGCGTGGTAGTCGTGGCCAGAATCTCTGCAGGCCACAGGTGCCTGTCAGCCGGCTACTTTCCATGGGCCCCTCTCCGCAGAGGAATGCGTCTGGAGCCTGACACGGAGCCGCAGGTTCCCGCTGGGGAGGAGGAGAACTGAACTGGTTAAGGAAAGAGGCTCCCACAGTGTAACAAGGACCCGGTGCGGGGAGAGCATCCAGCATCCCTGGCATCCGCACCGACTCTAGTTTCCTTTCAACCACTTCACATTCTTATTCCCTTTTATTCCTTTTAAAAATAGAAATTAAATTAGGTTTCACTAGTTAAGAGAAGACTTTCAAATTAAGCCACATCTCACACTCATTTCTGAAACGATTTTTAAAAGAAATATTAAGTTGAGCATTGAAAAAATCACCTAAGGTGACACAAGAAAGCCACTGTCGCAATGGGAGCCACTCGGACTCTACCCTCACCTCCACCAGCCCCCATGCCCTGCAGCATTCTAGCAGAATCATGGCAATAACAGAACCACGGGAGGATGAGAAGCTTCCTGTCCTGGATAAAACCAAGTTCCTGGAACCTGATCACATCAACCAGAGTAACAGCATCAAGGCAATCAGAGCCTGTGCAGCTCAAGGCTAAGCTCAAGCCTCTGTCAACTGTAATAATATGACAGCCAGTTATTTCACCAACAAAAGTGAGTTTACTCAGGAATAGTGGAGGAACTTCGATTCGGAATATGCAGACAAGGACAGACCACAGGCAAACCCAGAGAACAAGAAATGGGGACTTGCTTTTACAGGGAAAACGAGGAGTTGGGAGGGGCTGTGATAACGGAAGAGTCCATTGGAAGAGCTGGGGGCGGGGCAAAGCATGGAGGCTTCCCATTGGCTGAACTACTGCAGTCTCTGATTGGCTGGGCTGCTGGGGGGTGGGGTTGAAGGGAAGTTTTCTTCTTCCTGCTGGATAGTAGGCAGAGGCATCTTCCTGTTTGGGATAATTGACATGCATGGTGGGTGTGAGAGCATCCTCTTCGGACCTGTCCTGACTCCAAAGGTTAGAGGAATGCTCCTTAATTAATTCTACATTTTCCCCTTTTGCTCAAGATCTTTCCTTGAAAGCATCACTGATCAAGAGTCAGGATCTCCTCACCTAGTGGTTTGCCCCAGTTAACCTAAAACCAGTAATTAGGGTTAGCATTTGGATCTTCAGAGGCTCTCATTTTAAAGAGGCAGGTTTTCATGGAGGAGGAGAGAGGAAGGTGGTGTTGGGGGCAGGGCCTGAGCACAAGATGGTTTCTAGGGGCAGAGTCTGAGGCAAAGGGAGTGGGAAGACACACAAGACCCTACCTGAGACAAACAAATTAGGGGCAGGGCAGGGACACAAGAAGCACAAGACTTTGTAAGCCATTTGGTTCTCCTTTTTTTCTTTACTTTTTTTTTTTTTTTAGAAATGGTATCTTGCAAAGAGGCAATTTTACAGTTTTGTGCATGTTTGGAAGCTTCCAGTTACCAGTGAAAACAAATATGCCATTCATTTTGTTTAATTTTAGAACCACGGTCCTCCAATTTAATCTTAAGAAAAACAAGTTTAGGGAGATTGAACGTTCCCCATAATGGCCACTGTAATTCCAGATTACTTTTGGTTTGTTCAGTCCACTTAGCTAAAAATGTGCATGTGGGGGATCCATAGTATTTTTTAAATTATTAATTAATTAATTAATTTTTGGCTGCGTTGGGTCTTTGTTGCTGCATGCGGGCTTTCTCTAGTTGCAGGGAGCAGGGGCTACTCTTCGTTGTGGTGCACGGGCTTCTCATTGTGGTGGCTTCTCTTGTTGTGAAGCACGGGCTCTAGGACACGTGGGCTTCAGTAGTTGTGGCATGTGGGCTCAGTGGTTGTGGCTCGCTGGCTGTAGAGCGCAGGCTCAGTAGTTGTGACGCATGGGCTTAGTTGCTCCATGGCATGTGGGATCTTCCTAGACCAGGGCTCGAACCCATGTCCCCTGCATTGGCAGGTGAATTCTTAACCACTGTGCCATGAGGGAAGCCCGGATCCATAGTTTTTAAACATGAAACTGGCTGGAGTCCCTGAAGGAGGGCTGCCCTCAAAACATTTAGGTGACTGGGATCCCATTTCCCTTAGTTCTCCTGGAAACCCAATAAAGTTGCTAGAGTCCTAGCCCAGACTCCAAAAGGAATAAAACGAATTCCTAGATCACAGCTCAATCCCCCAGAAAGAATCTTGTCACTCCATGCTCCAGACAACAACTGAGTACTCACCAAAGATAAAGTCTTGAACTGGAATGGACAAAACTTTCCCCCTGAAATGACAAAGACTTTCCAGATCCCAAATGAAGTTGGAGAGCTCAAAACACAAAAAGAGCAAAGCTTGAAGTCTAAGAAGAGATTCACCAAAATGAAAGCAGGTGGCAATTCATGGAAGTGATGAGCACAAGGGGCTCAGTGTGAGTACCTTGTTCAATTCTGGGGGCCATTGCCTCTCGGGATTTGATGCCTTCAGATCCCACTTCTGACACCCTGTTCCTGCTGGTGAACAGACACAGAATGGTGAGCTTGTCCACGCTAATTTCTGGAGTGTATGAAAGTGAGAAGGATAGGGATGGATTCCTGTGTATGGTACATGCCCCTCAGGAGACATTTGGAATGAAATTGTTGGTGTAAGCCTGGAAAAATGCATCTGTTCTAGAATTTGTTAAACACTTGCCAAGGGAAAAAAGGGATGTTACCAACTGAAATTGATCAGTTCATCTAATCACAGATCATAAGAACAGTAGTGTTCCTGCTTAGGAGCTTTAGGAAATTGTTTTTGTACTTCAAGCAGAAAAACTCTTCACTTCAACATTATGAAATGAGCACATGCAGCTTTGGAAAACTGTATTGTTTAACCTAGGCTGACTTGTTTACAAATTTCAGAAGTATAAAAATAAAATACTCTGGGGACTTCCCTGGTGGCACTGTGGTTAAGAATCCGCCTGCCAATGAAGGGGATACAGGTTCGATCCCTGGTCTGGGAAGATCCCACATGCCGCAGAGCAGCTAAGCCCATGAACCACAACTACTGAGCCTGCGCTCTAGAGCCCATGTGCCACAACTACAGAAGCCCACGCCCCTAGAGCCCATGCTCTGCAACAAGAGAAGCCACTGCAATGAGAAACCCACACACCACAACAAAGAGTAGCCCCTGCTCGATGCAACTAGAGAAAGCCTGTTGCACAAGGTTTCCCTTTTCTCCACATCCTCACCAACACTTGTGATCTTTTATCTTTTTCATAAGAGCCATTCTAACAGGTGTGAGGTGATATCTAATTGTGCTTTTGATTTGCATTTCCATGATAATTAGTGATGTTGAGCATCTTTTCATGTATCTGTTGGTCATTTGGGTGTCTTCTTTGCAAAAATGCCTGTTTAGTCTTTCTTGTCCAATTTAAATGGGTTTTTTGTTTTGTTATTGAGTGGTATTAATTTTTTTAATAGATTTTGGATATTAACCCCTTATCTATGTTTTGCAAATATTTCCTCCCAGTCCATAGGTTGCCTTTTCATTTTGTTTATGCTTCCTTTGCTGTGCAGAAACTTTAAGTTTGATATAGTCCCACTTGTTGGTTTTTTTCCACTGTTGTCTGTGGTTCTGGTGCCATACCAAAAAAAAAAAAAAAAATCATTGCCCAAACCAATGTCAAGGAGTTTCTTCCCTATGTTTTCTACTAAGAATTTTAGGGTTTTGGGTCTTACATTTACATCTGATGCATTTTGAGTTAACATTTTTGAGTGGTGTAAGACAGGAGTCCAATATCATGGTCTGCATGTGGTTTTCCAGTTTTCCCAGCACTGTTTGTTGAGGAGACTATCCTTTCCCCACTGGATGTTCCTGGCTCCTTATCAAATATTAGTTGACTGTATATGCAGGGGTTTAATTCTGGGCTCTCTATTCTGTTCCATTGGTCTATGTGTCTATTTTTATGCCAGGACCATGTTGTTTTAATTACTATAGCTTTATAGTATAGCTTCAAATCATGGCCAACTCTTTCTAGAAGGGTTTCTACTCAACCAGAGAAGGTCTTTAAGCCTAATTTGTTGAACATGCCTGCCCCCAAACACATTGGCCATAATAGCTGGCAAAAAAGCAGGGTGAATGGGGGTGTATGAGAACACTTTGAACTGCTCTTCAAGGTTCCTTATTCCTAATGAGTGAAGGCCGGGTCAACACTGTCACAACATTAGGGGGTTCTTTGGGGTTTGTTCTCTAGACAGTTACACACAGAAAAACGCCACTGCTCATCAGGAACCTTGAATAATTTATAAATTGGCCTGCTTTCTTAAAAGGCCCAGAGAAAAAATTGAGTGACATTTCTTCTGTTTTGGATTTTCTCTTATCTAAGAGTTCAAACTAGTTCCTGCTTTGATAAAGTTGTGTTAGTTTCATTCATTAGGACAATGGTAGGAACTACAGAACACTGAACCTAAAAGCACTGATGTTCAGATGCACTCCCACTACCTTTTGATCTAAAGCTATAGATGATCCACGTTTTTTGTTAACTGGGTGACTAAAATATGTTATTAAAATTCTTATGTTTTGGGCTTCCCTGGTGGCGCGGTGGTTGGGGGTCCGCCTGCCAATGCAGGGGACATGGGTTCGTGCCCCGGTCCGGGAGGATCCCACATGCCGCGGAGCTGCTGGGCCTGTGAGCCATGGCCGCTGAGCCTGCGCGTCCAGAGCCTGTGCTCCACAGTGGGAGAGGCCACAACAGTGAGAGGCCCGCATACTGCAAAAAAAAAAAAAAAAATTCTTATGTTTTTAAGAGTATTTCAGTTATCACCTTTAGGTCAAACAACCATCAACTGGTTGTCAATTGTGCATGTCAATAGTGAAAAAGACAGAGCAAAAGGAGAAATAGGCTCTTTACAAATATTAATGTTCAGTTAAACACCCTCCAAGTCCAACCTGGGATAAATGATTGATGCTTCCTCCTACCTGCACGGGGTTCACTATTTACTATTTTTGTGGGAGTATCACAGAAACAGCATAGTGAGAACACTTTGCACATGTGACAGGTCATACTTTACTCCTGTGTATTCAGATGTTTGTGGAATATCTATGTGTTAACAGAAGGTATTTACTATGATGGAGGGGAAGCAATCTTACTGCACACGGTCCTTCAACCCTAACCTCCCGTCACCTACTCTTGCTGCAGGCATCTGTCTACACACATGGCTAAGTTTCAATATGTATATTTTCCCACTATGGAAAATTTTAATTGGTCTGTCTTGTTTAGATGGCATAAGTCATTATGTCTGACATTCTTGTAACTACCGTGTGATCAATAAGAAATAATTCTTTTAAATATACACACACACACACAC
The DNA here is from genome assembly GCF_964341445.2 of Mesoplodon mirus. Classification (NCBI taxonomy): domain Eukaryota; kingdom Metazoa; phylum Chordata; class Mammalia; order Artiodactyla; family Ziphiidae; genus Mesoplodon; species Mesoplodon mirus. The sequence goes on along the minus strand of NC_138977.1, from coordinate 123,762,443 downwards.
AGAGGTGTGACACATCCCACATTTTAGTGGGTGTTCATGTTATTTATAGGGTCCTTATAACAAGTACTTTTTAAAGAGAGGATTCAGGGAAGATGGCAGAGTAGGAAGCACCTGCGAGGTGAGACTCCATCTCCCACCTGGACAATAAATTCAGGGGCAGAATCTTCCCCGTAACCGTCTGGGTACTCTGGAGTCTGTTGAAGGCTTGAAATATCCAGGAAAAGCCTTGGATGGTAAATTGTGGTTAATCTTGGTCAATTTTAGTTCTTAACACAGTAGCAGCTACCTACACTGGACCCCCTATGCTCATGGAAGACAGCTGTGCATGTGTTTCTGGAGCAGCCTACACACAGCTTGGGGAAACTAGGGTGGGGAAAAAAGACCCTGTGCAGATATTGGGGATCTGTGCTCTGATCACTGATTGCTGTTTCTGATCACAGAGGTGCAGATGAACAGGCTGGTGGCCCTTGTTGCACCTCCCTCATTGTTGCAAGACCCTCCCCCTCCAGCTGAAGTGACTTCCAGGGGCTTTAAAAGGCTGGCAGCCTTCATCCCTGTTCACTTTTTTCTTTTTCCTTTTTTGGGAGCCAGACATTCAAAAACAAATGCATATATGGGGAAAATCAGAAAGTGACCATGCATGCCCAGGGAAAGGCTCAGAAATGATCTGAGAAGACCTTAAGTTTATACCTTAGGCTTATCCTCAGCACAGAGACAGCCTATAATGATAAACAACAACAATAACACAAAGCAGCAAACCCAAGGGAAGGGGGATAATCTGATTTCCAGAGTTATCACATTATTAGATTCAAATGTCCAGTGTTAAGTGTTCAACAACAACAACAAATCACAAGGCACACAGAGAAACAGGAAAGTATTGCTTATTCAAAGGAAAAAATAAATCAACATAAACTACCAATGAAAAGACCTGACGGTAGATCTTCTAGACGAAGACTTTAAAACAACCACCTTAAAGATCCTCAAAGAACTGAAAGAAGCTGTGGAGAAAGTCAAGACAGCAATGTACAAATAAAATAGAAATATGAATAAAGACATAGAAAACCTAAAAAAGAAACCAAAAAGATATTCTGGAGCTGAAAAATACAATAACTAAAATAAAAATTCAACACATGGATTCAAAGGCAGATTTGAGCTGGCAGAAGAAAGAATCAGTGAACTTGAAGATAAGACAATGGAAATTAGTGAGTCTGGGGGACAGAAAGAAAAAGATTGAAGAAAAGTGAACAGAGCCTAAGGGACATGTGGGACACCATCAAACAGAGCAACATTCACACTGTGGGAGTCCCAGGAGGAGAAGAGAGAGAAAAAAGGGCAGGGAGAATATTTGAAGAAATAATGGCTGAACACTTCCCAAATTTGATTAAAGACATGAATATAAATATCCAAGAAGCTCAACAAAATCCAAGTAAGATGAACTCAAAGAAACCCACACTGAGACACACTATAATCAAACTTTCAAAAGACAAAGACAGAGAATCTTGGAAGCACCAAGTGAGAAGCAAATCATCATACACAATCCTGAATGAGATTATCAACAGATTTCTTATCAGAAATTTTAGACGCCAGAAAACATTCTCTAACATAAATCAGAGAATTTATGTTTCCTTAGGTCACTCTCCCAAGGCAATAGAAATAAAAGCAAAAATAACAAATGGGACCTAATCAAACCTAGAAGCATTTGCACAGCAAAGGAAACCATAAACAAACTGAAAAGGCAACCTACAGAATGGGAGAAAATATTTGCAAAGGATGCAACCAATAAGGGCTTAATTTCCAAAATATACAAACAGCTCATACAACTCAATAACAAAAAGCCAAACAACCCAATCAAAAAATGGGCATAAGACCTAAATAGACATTTCTCCAAAAAAGATATACAGATGGCCAACAGGCACATGAAATGATGCTCAACACTGCTAATTATCAGAGAAATGCAAATCAAAACTACCATGAGGTATCACCTCACACCTCACAGTCAGAATGGCCATCCTCAAAAAGTCTACAAATAATAAATGCTGGAGAGGGTGTGGAGAAAAGGGAACCCTCCTCCACTATTTGTGGGAAAGTAAATTGGTGCAGTCACTATGGAAAACAGTATGGAAGTTCCTTAAAAGCTAAAAGTAGAGTTGCCATATGATCCAGCAATCCCACTCCTGGGCATGTATCCAGAGAAAACTATAACTTGAAAAGATACATGGACCCCAGTGTTCATAGCAGTGCTATTTACAGTAGCCAAGATATGGAAACAACTTAAATGTCTATCTACAGATGAATGGATAAAGAAGATGTGGTGTATATATACACAACGGACTACTACTCAGTGATAAAAAAAGAATGAAATAATGCCATTTGCAGCAGCATGGTTGGACTCAGATTATCATACTAAGTGACGTAAGTTGGAAAGAGAAAGACAAACGCCATATGATATCACTTATATGTGGAATCTAAAATATGACACAAATGAACTTATTTAGGAAACAGAAACAGACTCACAGATATAGAAAACAAACTTATGGTTACGAAATGGGAAAGGCAGTGAGGGAGGGATAAATTAGGAGTTTAGGATTAGCAGATACAAACTACTATATATACAATAGGTAAACAACAAGGACCTACTGTATAGCATAGGGAACTATATTCAATATCCTGTAATAAACTATAATGAAAATGAATATGAAAAGGAGTATGTATATACATATAACTGACTCACTTTGCTGTACACCAGAAACTAACACAACATTTTAAATCAACTATACTTCAATTAAAAAAGTAAATGTGAAGAAATAAACATTTGTGTGTAAATTGAAAAAAAAAAGAAAGAAATTAGAGGCCAGAAAGCAGTGGGCTGACATGTTAAAAGTGCTAAAGGAAAAAAAAACCAATCAAGAACACTATACCTGCCAAAACTCCTTCAAAAGTGAGGGAGAAATAAGACCTTCCCAGATGAACAAGCTGTGGAAGGTCATGACCACTAGAAATGTTCAATGGAGTCATGCAAGTGAAATGAAAGGACACTAAACAAAAAACATATGGAGAAATAAAGATCTCCAGAAAGGTAAATACATGGGCAATTATAAAAGCTAGTGTTATTGAAACAATGGCTTGTTATTGCACTGTTTGTTTTCTATATTATTTGACATGAATACATTTTAAAAATTATTAGTTTAAAGACTAGTATTATTGTAATTTTGATTTATAATTCCAAATCTTGTTTTCTACATAATTTAAGAGAATGATGCATTTAAAAGAATGTTTAATTTATGTTTTGTGCACACAATGTGCAAAGATGTCATTTTGTGACATCAACAACCAAAAGGGGTGGATATGGAGCTGTAAAGGAGCAGCGGTCTTGTTGTCCTTGAAGTTAACCTGGTAGAAATTCAAATTAGAGTGTTATAGCTTTAGGGTATTAAATGTAACCCCCATGGGAACCACAAATAAAACAGCTATAGAATATATACAAAAGGAAATGAGAATGGAATTTAAACATTTCACTACAAAAAAATCAACTAAACACAAAAAAAGACAGTGATGCACGAAATGAGGAGGGAAAGCTATAAGAAAACAAATAGCACAATGACAGATGTAAGTCCCTCCCTATCAGTAATTACTTTATATGTAAATGAATTAATTTTTCTAATAAAAAGACAGATTGGCAGAATGGATAAAAACACATACTCCAACTATACACTGTCTGCAAGAGACTTGCTTTAAATCCAAAGACTCAACTAGATTGAAATTGAAAAGATAGAAAAGATATTCCTTGCAAACAGTAACCAAAAAAGAGCTGGGATGGCTATATTAATATCAGAAAAAAATAGACTTTAAATCAAAAAGGACATTAAATATTAATAAAAGGATCAATACAACAAGAACTTATAACAAATATAAACACTTAACACACCTAATGACAGAACATCAAACTATATGAGGCAAAAACTGGACAACTACATGTAAAAGAATGAAATTAGAACACTACCTAACACCATACACAAAAATAAACTCAAAATGGATTAAGGACCTAAATGTAAGACTGGACGCTATAAAATTCTTAGAGGTAAACATAGAAAAAACACTCTTTGACATAAACCACAGCAAGATCTTTTTTGACCCACCTCCTAGAGTAATGGAAATAAAAACAAAAATAAACAAATGTGACCTAATTAAACAAAAAGCTTTTGCACAACAAAGGAAACCATAAACAAGAGAAAAAGACAACCCTCAGAATGGGAGAAAATATTTGCAAATGAAGCAACTGACAAAGGATTAATCTAAAATATATAAACAGCTCATGGAGCTCAATATCAAAAAAACAAACAACCCAATAAAAAAATGGGAGGAAGACCTAAATAGACATTTCACCAAAGAAGACATACAGATGGTCAAGAGGCACAGGAAAAGATGCTCAACATCACTAATTATTACAGAAATGCAAATCAAAACTATAATAAGGCGTCACCTCACACCAGAGTGGCCATCATCAAAAAATCTACAAACAATAAATGCTGGAGAGGGTGTGGAGAGAAGGGAACCCTTTTGTACAGTTGGTGGGAATGTAAACTGATATAGCCACTGTAGAGAACAGTATGGAGGTTCCTTACAAAACTAAAAATAGAGCTACCATATGACCCAGCAATCCCACTACTGGGCATATACCTTGAGAAAGCCATAATTCAAAATTACACATGTACCCCAATGTTCACTGCAGCACTATTTACAATAGCCAGGACATGGAAACAACCTAAATGTCCAACAACAGATGAATGGATAAAGAAGATGTGGTACATATATACAATGGAATATTACTCAGCCATAAAAATGAATGAAATTGGGTCATTTGTAGAGATGTGGATGGGACTAAAGTCTGTCATACAGAGTGAAGTAAGCCAGAAAGAGAAAAACAAATATCATATATTAATGCATATATGTGGCATCTAGAAAAATGGTACAGATGAACTTATTTGCAGGGCAGGAATAGAGATGTAGAGAATGGGCATGTGGACACGGGGGGAAGGGGAGGGTGGGACGAATTGGGAGATTAGGATTGACATATATACACTACCATGCGTAAAATAGATAGCTAGCAAGAATATGCTATAAAGCACAGGAAGCTCAGCTCGGTGCTCTGTGGCAACGTAGATGCGTGGGGTGGGGGGTGGGAGGGAGAGGATATAGGTATACATATAGCTGATTCACTTCTATGTACAGCAGAAATGAACACAACATTGTAAAGCAATTATACTCCAATAAAAAAAATATGAGGCAAAAACTGACAAAATTGAAGAGAGAAATAGAGAGTTCTAAAACAATAGTTGTAGAACCCCACTCATAATATTGGATAGAACAACCAGACAGAAGATACATAAGGAAATAGAGGACATAAGCAATACAGTAAACCAACCAGATCTAACAGATGTGCACAGAACACCCCACCCAATGACAACAACATACATATCCTTCTCAAGTGCACATGAGACACTTTCCAGGATAGATCATATGTTAAGCCACAAATTAAGTTTCAATAGATTTAAAAAGCTAGATACCATAAAAAAGTATCTCCTCCAACCACAACAAGATGATGTTAGAAATCAATAACACAAGGAAAATTGGAATATTCCTAAATTTGTGGAAATTAAAGAACCAATGGATCAAAGAATAAATCAAAAGGGAAATTAGAGGGCTTCCCTGGTGGCGCAAGTGGTTGAGAGTCCGCCTGCCGATGCAGGGGACACGGGTTCGTGCCCCAGTCTGGGAGGATCCCACATGCTGCGGAGCGGCTGCGCCCGTGAGCCATGGCCGCTGAGCCTGCGCGTCCGGAGCCTGTGCGCCGCAACGGGAGAGGCCACAACAGTGAGAAGCCCGCGTACCGCAAAAAAAAAAAAAAAAAAAAAAAAGGGAAATTAGAAAATAACTCGAAATGAGTAAAAAAGAAAACACTACTTACCAAAAGTAATAGAGTCATCAACAGTGGTGTTTAGGGGAAATGTATAGCTATAAACACATTAAAAAACAAGAAAGGGCCTCCCTGGTGGCGCAGTGGTTGAGAGTCCGCCTGCCGATGCAGGGGATACGGGTTCGTGCCCCGGTCTGGGAGGATCCCACATGCCGCGGAGTGGCTGGGCCCGTGAGCCATGGCCGCTGAGCCTGTGCGTCCGGAGCCTGTGCTCCGCAACGGGAGAGGCCACAGCAGTGAGAGGCCCGCGTACAGCAAAAAAAAAAAAAAAAAAAAAAAAAAAAAACAAGAAAAATCTCAAATCCACACGCTAACTTAAGGAACTAGAGAAAGAAGAACAAATTAGACCAAAGCTAGCAGAAGGGAAGAAAAAAGATTAGGGCTTCCCTGGTGGTGCAGTGGTTAAGAATCTGCCTGCCAGTGCAGGGGACATAGGTTCGAGCCCTGGTCCGGGAAGATCCCACATGCCGTGGAGCAACTAAGCCCGTGCTCCACAACTACTGAGCCTGCGCTCAAGAGCCCGCGAGCCACAACTGCTGAAGCCCAGACACCCAGAGCCTGTGCTCTGCAATAAGAGAAGCCACCGCAATGAGAAGCCCACGCACTGCAACGAAGAGTGGCCCCCACTCACCGCAACTAGAGAAAGGCCATGCCCGGCAACAAAGACCCAACTCAGCCAAAAATAAATAAATAAATAAATTTATATATAAAAAAAGATTAGAGCAGAAATAAATGAAATAAGGAATAGGAAAACAATAGAGAAAATCAGTAAAGCCAAAAGTTGGTTATTTGGAAAGATCAACATAATTTATCTAGATGGACAAAGAAAAATAGCTCAAATTACTAAAATCAGAAATGAAAGTGGAAACATTAAAACTAATGCTACAGAAATAAAAAGGATTGTAAGAGAGCACTATGAACAACTGTACACCAACAAATTAGATAATTTAGGTGAAATGGACAAATTCCTGGAAATACAATACCTGCCAGGACTGGATCATGAAGAAATAGAAAATAAGAATAGAAATATGACTAGTAAGGAGATTGAATCGGTAATAACAACAATAATAAACCTCTCAACAAAGAAACTGGACCTGATGGCTTCACTGGTGAATTCTACCAAGCATTTAAAGAGGAACTAATACAAATCCTTCTCAAACTTTTCAAAAAAATTTAAGAGGGGGGAACACTTCCTAACTCATTCTTTAAGGCCAGCATTACCCTAAACCAAAGCCGCACAAAGACACTACAAGGAAACTACAGACCAGTACCCAGTGCTCACTGGGCACACACCGGGCACACAGGGAGTACTGGCTCCCTGCCCCTCCCCGTCTGTGCCCCCGAGGGCTGCCCTCCCGACCCTTCACCCCATAAATCAGCTTCCTCAAGCTTCATGGAAGTGGACTTGCACAGACCTGACCTTACATTTTGCCACGATAATGTGAATAGACTTCCTCCCATGCTCGTTCCCTCCTTTCTTTTTTTTTTTTCAGCTTGTGGGATCTTAGTACCCCAACCAGGCATTGAACCCGGGCCCCCTGCGGCATCTTAGCCACTGGACCCCCAGGGAAGTCCCAACTCGCTCCCTCTTCTTGAGACGGCACTGGTCTGGTCTTGGGGGTGCTGCCGGCAGCACCCAAGCCCTTCCCAGGGGCCCCACTTCCAATTACCTCCAAATACAGGAGGTAGGATGTCAACATAAGAGTTTGGGGATGCAAACACTCAGCCCACAGTTTTGCATGTCACAGAAGTGCGTAAACCCTCGCAGTTCATCTGCGGCATTCATTCTTGGAATCCACGTATTTGAAGATAAAACTGCATTTGAATTACTTGGTCCTTTCTGAATAACCTTCATTAGTATAAAAACGTTATTTACTTTGTGTCCCTTGCCATAAAGATGAATCATGCCCCAACCCCAACTTCTGGAACCACGTTGGTCACGTGGCCGTGTGGATGGTTGGCCAGGCCTTGTGGCTGGTGCTCTGGCCAGTCAGCTCCGTGGGAATGGCCACCCCTTCATCTCTGAGGGCCCCAGGGCTGCACAACCCCATTCTTTGAGGCAACCAAGATACTGCCTCTTTTAAACGCTTTTCAATTATCGTCTGTTTTGTGACCGCCCTGGACTTGAGGGACGTTATTACCCCTGTCGCTTTAGCAGAGTGTGTGGTGCTCATGTAACACAGACGTCAGGGCTGGGGGGCTGGGGGGAGCCTCCTCTGTACTTGCCCCAGGACCAGGCGTCGCTGTGTTGCCCTCGGATGCAGCTTCCCCGGCAGATCTTCCCTCTGGGACGCCGGCTGTGCCCGGCACCCGGGGGGCCCACAGCACACAGCCCACAGTGTCCCGCCCGTGGCTCCCCTGACTCGGGGGCACAGCCATGCTTTTGGAAATTGGTTCTGGAAGGTTTAGCCTCAACAAAAGTAGAATAAAAGGGGAAAGTCTGGGGCTTCCCTGGTGGCGCAGTGGTTGAGAGTCCGCCTGCCGATGCAGGGAACACGGGTTCATGCCCCGGCCCGGGAAGATCCCACATGCCGCTCGGCTGGGCCCGTGAGCCATGGCTGCTGAGCCTGCGCGTCCGGAGCCTGTGCTCCGCAACGGGAGAGGCCACAGCAGCGAGAGGCCCACGTACCGCAAAAAAAAAAAAAAAAGGGGTGGGGGAAGGGCTGTGTCACAGGCGGTGGCTGGGTGAGGGGGGGACCGTTGTCTGCGGGCGAGCCTGGCTCACCCTGCGGGGTTGCACTGGGGTCCAGAGTGAGGAGGGTGTCTGATCTTGGCAGAATTAAGGTCAAGCTGAAAGGCCGCACTTTTCCGCTAATCCAGATGCTATGAGCCAGCAAGACTCGGCATCTGGGCCCTGGACACAGAGGTGAGTGGATTCCCGGCCGCCACTGCACCCCGTCCCCTCCTCCTGCCGGGTCCCCGCGTGGCCCTGGCGTCAAGTGACCCGAGGGCCCAGCCACGCGGAGGTGCTCGGGCCTCCGGGATCACAGGTCACAGAACCGTCTCGGGGGAGGCGGCTTGTCTCTGGCCCATCTGTGTTCACTAGACGCTCTCGGAGCAGAGCCTGTGGGAACCCGTGGGCACGTGTGGCTGAAGAGGTCTTCACACGACGTGTATCTTTCTGTATTTTACACCTCTTATTAAAATCTATGTGTTTGTACACTTAACCTTCGTTGATGTGGGAGCAGCGTTCGCACGCCCAGTTTTCTCTCTGACGCTTCCTTTCGGGCCATGCAAAGCCACCGCCCCCTCTGTGTTCTGGAAGCACATTTAGGACAAACCTCCGGAGCAGTATTTTCCGCGGATGCCCGCGCGCTGTGGGAGGGCGGGGCTGGGGGACGGGTCCTCCGGCTCAGGTGAGTCACACCTTCGCATCCTGGAAACGCCTCGGGCTGCTGGCCCAAGGGCCGCACCCAGGGTCCCTCCTGCCTGTGGGGGGCTGCCTGCCGGTCCCCTCACTCTGCAGCTCCTGAGGGCACCGTCGGCAGGGCCTGGCACAGGACCGGGCACGGGGAGGGGGCTCTGGGGGCGGGGCAGGCTGGGGCCTGACCAAGCCGCAAAGCAAGATGTGCTTGAGCTCCAGAGCAGAGGGGTAAAAAGGACCCTAGTCCTGAGTAAGAGTTAATTCAAGCCCCCTGTGAAATGGAGAGACAGGAGAGAGGGAGAGGCACAGAGACACAGAGATAGAGATGGAAAGAGGCTGAGAGAGACACAGAGAGAAGTGGAGACGGGGCGTGGAGGCTGAGCATCGCTTGGGGGAGACCAGGGGCTCCCGGAAGCCGGGCTTCCCTCCGGGACCCCACCAGCCACGTGCCCGGCGCGTCCTCCACCATCTGGATGCCCCTCCCCCCGAGTCAGCGCCGCCCACAGTAGGGCTGAGTCCCGCGGGGCTGCCCCCTCCAGTGCCACCTGTACGTGGGCCCCCACTACCACGTGGGACTTCTTCCTGGCAGTGACAAATTCGGTGGTTCCCACCCTTCCTCTGGTTCACCGATTCACAGATCTCAGGAAAATGTACTTACTTGTTAATGATAAAGGACGCAGCTCAGGACCAGTGGAAGAGCCCAATATGGGGCGGGGGTTGCCGGGGAGGGATGGAGGGGCTTCCTTCCACTCACTCTCGGCCGTGACCCTCCCAGCGTCCCCTCGCGTTCACCAACCTGGTGCTCTCCAGTCTCACCATTCAAGAGCTCTGACCCTGTCTCCAGCCCCGTCCCCACCCCGGAGGTCCGGGGGTGGGGGGCTGAGGGTTCCCACCCTGGTCACTTGGCTTTTCTAATGACCGACCCCTGTCCTGACGCTCTCACAGGCCCCAGTGGCGTCGCCTCATTGGCATAAACTCAGCTGTGCTTGGAAGGAGCTGGTTATGAATCACAGAAGACACTCATCACCCAAGAAATCCCGGGAGTTTGAGGGGCAAAGGCCAAGTCTGGTTTTGTTCTCACATAGGGCTCACCAGCTGCCAGGTCGTCTCCATTCAAACTTCCAGCATCTTAGGATCCAAACTCATCAGCTGTGCTGGGGGCAGAGGGTGGCTCATGCGCAAGTACCAAGACCCCTTCCCGGTGGGTCAGGGGGATCTAGAGAAGAGAAGCTGGTGGCTCCCGGACAGGTCCGTGGGAGGACGTCCCGGCGGGGCTGTGCAGATGAGGGTGGGAGGCTGTTTGTACAGGATGGGGACCTGTCCGGCCCCGGGGGCCCTTCTTTCATCTCAGCCGCCCACAGGACAGCCAGGGCGTCAATAACCCCCCAGGGCTCAGGGACGCTGCCCAGGCCGCTGTCCAACCAGAACTGACCTCCGGTGATTTTGATCTCACAGGAGGCGGCTGACACCTGCCAATTCTGTTTAAAATACTGATTCTTGAATAAAACACGTGCCCCACACAGGATGATAAGATAAGACTTTACACGCAGTTAGCTGGCTTATTGGTAAGAAAATCACATTTTTTGGTTTTCCCCTGAAATCATTTAGTAAAACAACCTATAGTTAGTTTCTATGATCAGCCATAGAGATTGAATCCACCCAGACTACATGACTGTCATTTTCACAACACCCGCCAACAAACTCTCCAGGCGGCAGCCTCCAGGGCCGTGAGGCTGGAGGCCAGGGGAGCGGCCAGGCAGTGGGCCCTCCCTGGTCCTGAGTGGGGCTCAAACTTGTGCTCGGTGTTCAAGAGTGCTCCTGTCAGGGCCCAGCATTGTAAGCGTTCCTTTGGAAAGGTGCTATGAGCCTGAAAATAAGAAGGCTGGGACACAGGACAGAGTTAAGACCTAGCTGGTGTGTGTCGCTGGTAGAGGTGCAGCCCTGCAGGGACTCAAGAGCTGAGGAAGCTACAGGGAGAGGGGCCGGCCGCCTGGGTCCAGGTGTCCCTGTGACTCTCGCTAAAGAAATCAGGCACCCGTGTGCATGTACGTGTGTGCACGTGTGTGTGTGTACGGCCCCTCCTCCCCAATGTGAGCCGCCCCCCCTGAAAGGACGCAATCGGTGTCTTGGGAGATCTGCCTGGAGACACCCCTACCCCCCTGGTTTAATTATCGAAATGGGTGCTGGGAAGGAGAAGACGGTAACCGGGGCGGAGAGTAGATTGTCTGTGGCATGAGGCCGCCCAGGCGGTGTAAAGGGTTTTCTTCTTACTTGGGGTCACGTTAGTGAAATGGACCCACCCTGTCCCTAACTCTCAACAACCGAGCCCAGAAGATAATCCAGGCACTTGTAGGAGAGGTGCTAAAAATGGCCCACCCAGCAGGCTGCAAAGGAGACAGCACGGCACTGCAGAGCAGAAACAGGACGAGCAACTTTCTTGATCACGTTGCACCCAAACTAGGAGAAAAGAGTGTTTCCGCCCAGAAATGGCAAAGCCTCTCTCTGGAGCCAAAGAGAAGCTAGGTACAGAGCACACAATTTCTAGAGAACAGTAAAAATAGAAGAGTGCAGTAAAATTCACAGCTTTAAAAAGTTGCATTAAAATCAAAACCACAATGAGATATCACAGCACACCTGTCAGAATGGCTGTTACGAAAAAGAACACAAACGTTGGTGAGGATGTGGAGAAAAGGGAACCCTTGTGCACTGTTGGTAGGAATGTAAATTGGTGCAGCTACTGTGGAAAACAGTATGGAGGGTCCTTAAGAAACTAAAAATAGAACTACCATATGACCCAGCAATCCCACTCCTGAGTATATATCTGAAAAAAACAAACACACTAAGTCAAAAAGATATGTGCACCCCAATGTTCATAGCAGCATTATTCACAATAGCCAAGGCATGGAAGCAACCTAAGTGTTGATTAACAGATGAAGACATAAAGAAGATGTGGTACATATACACAATGGAATATTACTCAGCCATAAAAAAGAATGAAATTTTGCCGTTTACAGCAACGTGGATGGACTTGGAGGGCATTATGCTGATAAGTCAGACAAAGACAAATACTATGATATCACTTATATGTTGAATCTACAAAATAGAACAAGCAAATATATATAACAAAACAGAAACAGACACACACATATAGAGAACAAACTAGCTGTTACCAGTGGGGAGAGGGAAGGGGGAGGGGCAAGATAAGGGTAGGGGAAAAAAGGGTTATTATGGGATTATATGAAATCATGTGTGGAGAAATTGTGAAAATTGTGAAGTACTATAGAATTTAAAGGATCTTTCATTCAATAAAAAAGTTGCATTAATTACAGAAGAAAGAAATAATAACCTACATACGCTATTTTTTAAAGTTACAGAGATAACTGTAAAAGGAAGCAGAAAGAAGAAATAATAAAGATAAAAATAAAAAATTAAAAGGTTAGAAAATTTTACAATGGTAGAAGAAATATATAAATGCAGAATATGGTTGTTCAAAAAATAAAATAGATAATCCCACTAGCTGATCAATTTTTGTCTTAAAAAGCAAGATGACAGAAGTATGGAAAGTAAGAAATTACAACCACTAATTGTAATTTACAATTACAAGGAAAACCGTTAAGAAATAAAAGGAGCTGCAGGAACCATAAAAGAGAAGAAGCTTCCGGAAATGAGCAGAGCCCTGCCTTGTACCTGGTCAGTCCATTAGATGGACTCACACGACATGTGGACTTTCTCACCCAGCTTCTACCATGAAACAAGCCAGTTCGGTCCACCCCGTCTATCAGTCAGCACGTCATTCTTTTCCACTGCGAGCAGGAGGCTCGTGCCGATGCCCTGGTTTGTCCATCCGTCCTGGCAGGGCGGGTGTTTGGGCCGTTCCCAGTTGGACATCCCTACTGAGCACTGCTGTGGCCCAGCCCTCTTCTCTCTGGGAATGTGTCTAGGATGGAACTGCTGGGTGATGGCTGGGGCAGGGGGTGTTTAACTTTATCTGAAACTGCTAAACTGCTTTCCAACGTGGCTGTCCTGACGTCCACTCCCACCAGCTGGAGACAGTTCCCATTCCCAACATCCTGCCTTTTCAATTTTAGCTGTTTTAGTGCCTGTGGTTTCAATTTACATTTCACCTGACTAGTGATATTGAGCATCTGTCCATGTGATGATTGGTTATTCATACAGGTACTTCTGTGAATTGTCTGTTTAAATGGTTTGCTTCTGTTTAAATTGTGCTGTTCATCTTTTCCTCGTTGATTTCACAAGTTCTTTTGAGCTCTTCCTATATTCTGGATACACATCTTTTCCCAGATACATGGTTTGTGATATTCTCCTCCCAATTTGCTTAGCTTTTTATTTACTGAATTTTCCTTTCAATGAGCAGATAATGCTAATTTTAATGAAGTCTAATGTATCCATTTTTTTCTATTATGGGGCATGGTTTTTGTTTCTTATTTAGAAACCTTTGACTACCTAGGAGATAAAACTCTCTCCCTCTGGAAGTTCAATAACTTTAGTTTTGGCATCAAGGCCTATGTTCCACCTTGAATTAATTTGCAGACTGTGAGGTAGCAGCCAGAGCTCATTTCCATACAGATCCAGGTAGGTCCTGCACTGTGTGTTTAAAATGTTTCCCTTTCCCCATTGAATTGCGTTGGCAGCTTATGTAAAATCAATTGATTTGCTTTTGTGTTGGTCTATTTCTGGACTCTTGATTGAGTTCCCTACAGCAAACCACACTGTCCTAATTTCTGTAGCTTTATAATAAATAAGTCCTGAAATCACAGAGTGTAGGCCCTCCGACTTTCCTCCTTTTTTCTTTAAGATTTTCTTGGCTATTTTAGATCCTTTTCGTTTCCATTTAAATTTTAGAGTCAGTTTGTCAATTTCTTTTTTTTTTTAAATACTTATTTATTTATTTGGTTGCGCCAGGCCTTAGTTGTAGAAGGTGAGCTCCCTAGTTGCCGCTCGCCGGCTCCTTAGTTGCGGCATGCATGTGGGATCTAGTTCCCTGACCAGGAATTGAACCCCAGGCTCCCTGCATTAGGAGTGCGGAGTCCTATCCACTGTGCCACCAGGGAAGTCCCCAGTTTGTCAATTTCTAAAAAAAAAAAAGGTCATTTCCGGAAGCTTCTTCTCTTTTATGGTTCATTTATGGTTCATATTGTGATTTAGATTGCATTGAATTTATAGAACAGTTTGGGGGATAATTGACATCGTAACAATACCGAGTCTTCTAAACCATGAATATGATATAGCTTTCCCAATTTTCAGGTCTTCTTTAATTTCTCTCCAAAGTTTTGCGGGTGCTATAGCCTCAATGTTCGTGTCCTGGGCTGGCAGTGGGGGCGGGGTTGGGGGGAAGGGGCCGGGTCCCACATCCGTCTCCAGAAATCTCCTGACCTCCCACTCCTGCCTCAGGTCAGTCCGTCTCAGGGCCACAGAACATCATCCCTGCCCCTTCGCGTGGCCTGCTGGTATCTTGCTCCCCCGGGGTGGGTGGCCTTGCTGTCCCCAGCCCAGGTGGAGACTCAGAGCCTCTTGGGCACACTCCATCCCAGAGGCCTGCTTTCCTAGACAGTCATTCCCTTAATCTGCTACTAGAACAAGGCGGACACGAGTGCTCACAGAACCCCTCACGATCCATAACTACTGTTAACGCCCTTCTCAATCCAAATAGTTATTGTTCGCGTTTTTCATTAAGACAAACAAACAAAAATGGACAGACTTGCCAGAAGTTTGTGTATTTTTTTTAAAGACCAAACTCTATTTTAATCGGCTAAATTATATGAATCTACTGCTTTTATAGATCAAAAATTGAAAAATATTAATAATTTCTTTGGGAGTTCAACCTAACATCACTCTTACTTTAAAAAAAATACTTTCTTTTTTTTTTTTAGAGCAGCTTTAGGTTCACAGCAAAATTGAGAGGAAGGAAGAGACTCTTCCATCTATGCCCTGTCTTCCCCACCATCAATACCCCGCACCAGGGGGTATGTTTGTTACAACTGATGAGCTTCCACTGACACATCATCATCACCCCAAGTTTATACTGCGGTTCATTCTCGGTGCTGTACATTCTGTGGGTCTGGATGAATGTATGATGACGTGTCCTTGATTATAGCGTCAACACAGAGTAGTTTCGCTGCCCTAACAATCCTCTGTGTTCCACCTATTCATCCCTTCCTACCCTCCAACCACTGATCTTTTTCTGTCTCCATAGTTTTTCCTTTTCCAGAATGTCATGTAGTTGGAATCACACAACCTGCAGCCTTTTCAAATCGGCCTCTTTCACTCAGTTATATGCATTTAAGGTTCTTCCATGTATTTTCATGGCTTGATAGCTCATTTCTTTTTAGGACTGAGTAATATTCCATTGTCTGGAGGTACACAGTTTATTTATCCATTCACTTTCTGAGGGACACCTTGGTTGCTTCCAAGCTCTGGAAATTATGAATAAAGTTGCTCTAAATCTCTGTGCACAGGACAGAAGTTTCAAACTCCTTTGCACAATTACCAAGGAGCATGATTGTTGGGTTGTATGGTGAGAGTATGTTTACTTTTGTGAGAAACCACCAACCTGTCTTCCAATGTGGCTGCACCACTCTGCACTCCCACTGGCAGTGATGAGGGTTCCTGCTGCTCTACATCCTCGCCAGCACATGGCGCTGTCAGTATCCTAGATTGTGGCCTTCATGACAGGTGTGGAGTGGGATCTTGTGTTAATTTGCGTTTTTCTGATGACATATGATGTGGAGCATCTTTTCATGTGCTTATTTGCCATCTGTATGTCTTCTTCAGTGAGGTGTCTGTTAAGGTCTTTGGCCCATTTTTAAATTGGGTTGTTTCTTATTGTTGGGTTTTAAGAGTTCTTTCTGTGTTTTGGATAACAGTCCTTTATCAGATGTGTGATTTGCAAATATTTCCTCCCAGTCTGTAGCCTGTCTTTTCATTCTCTTGACAGTGTCTTTCAAAGAAATGAAATGTTTAATTTTCAAAAAAGCAATCTGATTAAAAATGTGCAGAGGAACTGAACAGACATTTTTCTAAAGAAGATATACAGATGGTCAACAGTTACATGAAAAGGTGCTCAACATCGCTGATCATCAGGGAAATGCAAATCAAAACCACATTGAGGGACTTCCCTGGTGGTCCAGCGGTTAAGACTCTGCACTTCCACTGTAGGGGACACGGATTCAATCCCTGGTCGGGGAACTAAGACCCCATGTGCTGCACAGCACGCCCCCCCCAAAAAAAAAGGATTGGTGAGGATATGGAGAAATTGGAATCCTTGTACCCCATTGGTGTGAATGTAAATTAGTGCAGCCACTATGGAGAACAGTATGGAGATTCCTCAAAAAATTAAAAATAGAACTATCATATGATCTAGCAATTCTACTTCTGGGTATTTATCTGTAGAAAATGAAAACAATAATTTGAAAAGACACATGCATCCTTATGTTCACTGCAGCATTATTTATAATAGCCAAGACATGGAAACAACCTAAATGCCCATCAATAGATAAATGGATAAAGAACATGTGGTGCGCGCGCACACACACACACACACACACACACACACACACTGGAATATCATTCAGCCGTGAAAAATGAAATCCTTCCGTTTGCAGCAACATGGATGGACTTCGAGGGCATTATGCGAAAGGGAAATAAGTCAGACAGGGAAAGACAAGTGCTGTGTGATCTCACTTCTGTGTGGAATCTAAAACACTGAACTCATAGAAACAGAACAGATTGGTGGATGCCAGAGGTTGGGGTGGGGGGAGATGGGGGAAGCAGGTGAAAATGGTCAAAAGAAAAAAAAGTGTGATTTTAATGAAGTCCAACCATCGATTCTTTCTTTCATGGCTGGTGCCTTTAGTTTTACTTTTTCACTTTGCAGTTACTCTATTGGATATTATCTACAGTAACTATTCCTTCCTACTTTACCGATAACGGCTGAACCTGTAGGCGTCAATACCCTTTGCCCCATGGACACACTTTCAGGCTCTTTCCGCAGCTGTGCCCCACGGGTTCACAGAGAAACGTGGACAAGAGCGCCGACTGCGGGGTCGCCAGTCACCCTGCCACTCGTGTGAAGGGGGTGCCCAAATTGGGGGGTGGTGGTCAGAACCTGCAGAGAAACATGGTAGAGACGCAAGTGCTGGCACAAAAAACTATCCAAAATATATTAGCAGGTGGGAGGAAGGTGCTTGTCATTCTGCCTAGTGTGCGCAGTGGGCTGAACGGGTCCCCAGAAGGACTCGTTCAGCCCGGACCCCCTACATCTGTGGACGCGGCCCTGCTTGGAAATAGGGTGGAAGCGAGTGGCCGGAGCCCGGGAGGTCGGGCTGCAGGAACCCCAGGCTTGGGGGTGCCAGAAGTGACACGCCCTTCATGACGTGTGGGCTCAGAGCAGAGAATAACCACGGCGGTGGCCGCTGGGAGGATGTGGGACCAGGCGAGGGGCGCTCAGAGACCCAGCCTGCCGGAAGGCGTCCACTGCTAGCGGGGCGAAGGGCAGGGTGGCGGGTGGCCTGGGGTCCCCGGAGGCAGGGGGAGGGGCGCCCCTTCCTTCGCGAGGGGACCTGGGCTTCTCCCCGCCTCAGCAGAAGCAGGTGGGCCCGGGGCGCGGGTGCCCGGAGACATCTGGCAGGGACGACACGCCAGGAAGCCTCGTCCCCCGCAGGACGCGGGAGCCGGGCCCAGGCCTCGCGGCCACTCCCCTCCAGAAGGCCGTCCCTCTGCCCTCTGCCCTCTGCCCGCCGTCCTGTCCTTCGCAGACGCCAGCGGCCCTGGAAAGCCGGGGTCGCGGCAGGTAATGCGGAGGTGGTGCCGCCGCTGGAAAGATGCTACTTCCCCGGGGCCAGGACGGACCTGACCCAGCGCCTCTGTCACAGTGTCAGTGCTCCTGGACACGGCCTCCCCGCCGCCTGTGCTTCTCATAATGACTCAGCTCCAGGACATGCCAAGTCCAAGAAGGATGTTGCCTGAAGCTGCAGTTCTTGCGAAAAACGACCCAAGGGAAATAAAAGGGAAGACTTTCCCTTCCAGTCCGGACAAAGACGCAGACTTGGCAACAGACCCCTCCCGGGGAGATGAAGAAAGTCAGAAAATGGGGCCAAATCTCTGAGCCACAGCCAGTCCCGGCTGTGCTGAGAGCTGGGGCGGGGCTCAGCTCGGGGCTGGGGGCCTGGCTGCAGACGTCCCCGATGTCCCTGTCCCCCGTCAGAGGCCTGCAGCGCAGACGGCTGACCAGGTCATCTTCTGTGGCCGAGCCCAAGCGGGCAGTTCTGACCGTCCCGCGGGGCCGCCAGACCCTTTACACGGGATCATTTTCCTCTAGGTGCCTGGGACGCTGAGGGATGGGCAGGGCTGCTATCCTTGGCCTGGCCTGGCTCAGGGGTCCCCTCGGTGACTGGGTGGACCGGTGTCTGAGGACGTGCTGCCCCCAAAGCCTGGAGGCCACCCCTGTCTCAGGGCGGGAAGTATGAGGGGCACGTTACTCCTTCTCTCTGAAGGGGACACCCCCGCTTGCCCCTGGGCCCCCGGGACCCCTCCAACACGGTGGCCCTGGTCTCCGTGAGTTTGTCTCTGCTCTGAAGCTCGTGTTTCTTACCAAGGCTCCCAATCCCTACCCTCACTTCCTCGCCCTACATCATCTGCTGTGAGTTGGACTCTGTCCTCCCAAAACTCTCTTGTTGGGGTCCTAACACCAAGTACCTCGTAACATGACCTGATTTGGAAACAGTCTTTGCTGATGAGCAGTTAAGTTGCAGTCATCAGGGTGGGCCCTCATCGACTACGGCCGGTGTCCTCATAAAGGGGACATTGGGACACAGCCCCGCATGTGTGAAGACAGAGGCAGGGATGGGGTGATGCGCCTACAAGCCAAGGAGCCCCAAGGAGGGCCGGCAACCCTGGAATCTGAGGCCTGGAGCAACTCCTGGCTCGCAGCACCCAGAGGAAACCAATCCCACTGACGCCTGGCTCGCAGGCTTCTGGCCCTCAGAGCTGGGGTTTAAGCCCCCCAGTTTGTGGTATTTTGCTGGCAGCCCCAGAAAGCTAGCACATCACCTGCAGAGAGGACAAGCGTGCACCCCGCCCCTGGCAAGACTCCCCTGAACAGCAACTCTGTCCTCCTGGAGAGGCTCCAAGGCTGCACAGCGTCGTGTCTGCAGCAAACACAACCCAGAGGTGGGAGCGACGCTGTTCAGTGACACCTGTGGTAGTTTCACGGCCGCCCGCGGGACCCGCTGGCTCCATCAGGGGAACTTGAGGCGGGGGGGTGGGGGGGCAGCGGGGTGAGGGATCCTGGGGTGGGGCTGGGCTGGGGGACAGCGCTTCCTCTCGAGGCCACATCCCTAGTGGAGGTGCGGACCGGCTCTGAGGAAGGGCAGAGGCTGCTTCTAAAGCAAGTGCACCTCGGACGGGCCTGTGGGGACGCCTGCCCAGTGTCCGGTGTCGAGGCTCAGGCTCCCTCCTCCCTGCTGGAGCCCGTGTCTACCTGTGTGACCCAGATCCCTAGCTGGCTCTGACCCCGAGGGACCGTTGAGGCTGTGCTGGGAAGGGAGGGCTGGCGTCCACCTTTCCCCGGGGCCCCCAGGGCTGTCAGAAGGACCGGCCACCCAGGTGTCTTGTCCCCAGCGTTGCTGGTGTCTCCCAGCCTCCAGGGGCCGCCAGGCCCCCAGGGAGGGAAGGCACGGGCCGTGGCCTCCTGGATTAGCACAACGGCGGGGACAGGTCCTGACCTGAGTGACTAGCACTCAAATCTCTCTTAGATGCTCGGAATGGCAGTGCATTTGGATACGCTGCAAAAATGAATAAACATTCGGCATGTGGTTCACAAATATGGATTCTCTACGTTAAAACGTTTCCAATTCTGAATATACTACAGAAAAAGGTACTTAAACTCACAATAATGTATCTTCAGGAAGTCAAAATGGGAGTTTAACTGTTGTGTAATAATTCCCTATGATATGAATTATAATAAAGATGAGATTCCAGTGTGAGCAGCAGACCCATTAGTGAAAATCGCTTCTTGCCCACAGAGAGTCTAAGAAGGCGGGGGTTTGGGTGAAGCCACAGATCCCATTCGCGCCGCCGTCTCCACTACTTGGTGGCTCTAAAGCTCGGGACGCTCCGCCCTTGCGGTCCTTCACGGGCGCCAGGGGGAAAAAGCCCAATTTCGCAGTTGACCACAAAGGCGGATCTGCTCAGCAGGCAGCTCCATCTTACGCCTGGAGGCTTGCACGTTACTTGCTTATCACAAAACTTTTCTCCAATAAAAACGTATGCTCTGTTTTGTTAATTTGGTACATCGTCTCACCCGTCACCACAGATGCCAGGAATGTCATTTGCCACAGTTGTCGGCCGGCACGGGCATTTGGTCACCTCGTGGCACAGATCTTAGCCTGGACATCACAGAAACATGCGTCTTGCAATACAGAGGAAAACACCTGGAACTGCCAGTTAACGACGGGGTCTTCACCATGTTTCAACGTGTAAATAATTGTAATGAAACATCTTTGCAGACAAGTGCCTTCAGTCCTGGAATAATTCACAGGGGGTCATCTGGCCCCCAGCAGGGGCGCCCCCAGTGGGGAGACCTGCCAGGGAGCAGCGCCTGCCTTCTGGTGGAAGGGTGAGGCAGGGCTGTCTGAGCAAACTCGGTTTCCGTGCTCACTGGCTGGGGTTCCGCGTGTGCCGTCTCGAGGGCGGACTGAATTCTGCACGAGCTGAGCCCTGAGGTTCTGAAAGATCAGCTTCTACTTTCTTGGCTCAGAAGAGATGGTGGATTCGAAAGTGAAATTCTTTTGTTTGAATTTCTGGCCTTGTTTCTGTAATACAATAAACGAGGGATCCTGGATGTTCCTGCAGCAGTAACATAACTGTTTACCTGCCGAGTTCATGGTGATGTGCCTTTAGCCATAGGACGTCCTGGAAAACGGCTGGGCATGCACAGACCATTGCTCACGGGACAGGCTTCCTCGTGCTGGTGGTCAAACTGTCCACAGAACAGGCTGCTTCTCCCCCGGCGTCGAATCCCAATTCCCTCCCCACCATCCTGGTGGTTCCTGCGGTGGGCGGGCCCAGCTGGGCGGTGGTGCAGAGGGGGCAGCAGGGGTGACAGCGGGCTCCTCCACCCACCCAGGTGAGGGGGTCCTGGAGAAAGTGGGGGAGGCCTGGGCTGTGGCTCCTGTTCTCTGCACCCACTGGTGTGGCGACGGGGGCTCCGGACCCATTGAGACACCCGGGGGTGGTAGGAAGGGACCCCAACTCCTATCCCACGTCCCCAAGAAGAGGCTCTGCCTGGGACCTGGGCCCTGGCCATGGACAGCGACCCTGGGCCTGGCCTTGACATCTCTCTACTCAGGGTGTCAGAAACTGAAGAACGGTGCTCTGTTTGGGGGCCATTTGTAGTATAGCCAGAACTTGAAAATCGACTGTATTTCTTATATTTGAGCAACAGGTACTGGGACCAAAAACTTTAAAATGCCATCACAGTAGACGTGCAGGACCTCACCACTGAGAGCTCAAAACTTCCTGAGATTAAACACGACGTGGGGCGGGGGGTGCTGGAACTGGTGGGTTTGGCTTGGGTTTTAGTATTCACACTTTTCACCTCACTTTATGCTACATAACACAACAAGAATTTATGGAGGAAGTTGCCTTTAGTCCCTCCCACCCTTCATGCTTGTCATCCTTTTTCCCCCATTTTATTACACTCTAAACCCAAAAGAACATTGTTACCTTTGCTCTAAGCTGTCAGAGAAAAAAAATCTTTCTTGATAGATAGACATAATCTCTCGCCACCTGTAGAGAAAGATGTTATGACTATACATTCACCACATGTTTGGCCTTTCAGTCTCTCGTCCCTTCATATGAGTCCAGCCTTCCAAGTACTGAGTTTCTTTCACTGAAGAGCTCCTTATGGCATTTCCTGTGCTGCAGGTCAGCTGGGAATGAACGCTTACCTGAGTGTCCTTATTCAGCTGAAATTTCCCATCTGTTGATGCGTACTGTACTGTCCACCTTTTCTTTTCTTTCTTTCTTTCTTTTTTTTGGCAGCGCTATGCAGCACGCAGTGTCTTAGTTCCCCAACCAGGGATTGAACCCATGCTCCCTACAGTGGAATCGCGGAATCCTAACCACTGAACCACCAGGGAATTCCCTACCCACCTTTTCTACTACATTGTCTGACACATTCATCATAGTTTTTTGGATATGACACCGAAGGCACAGGCAACAAAACAAAAAACAGTCAAATTGGACTTCATCAAAATTTTTTAAATTTGTGCATCAAAAGACACTATCAACAGAGTAAAAAGGCAACCCACAATGGGAGAAAATATTTGCAAACCATGTACCTGATAAAGGATTAATGTCCAGAATATACAGAGTCCTCCTAAAACTCAACCACAAAAAAACAAACAACCTGATTCAAGAATGAGCAAAACTTGAATAGACATTTCTCTGAAGAAGATATAAGAATAGCTAATACATCACTAATTATTAGAGAAACACAAAGCAAAACCACCATTAGATACCACATCACCCCCATTAGGATGACTACTATCAAAAAACCTTGTTGACAGGGATGTGGGGAAATTAGAACCCTGTGCACTATTGGTGGGAATGTAAATTGGTGCAGCTACTATGGAAAACACTATGGAGGTTCCTCAAAAAATTAAAAATAGAGCTACCATATGATCCAGCAATCCCACCTCTGGGTATGTCCTTAAATGAATTGAAAGCAGGATCTCAGAGAGGTACTTACACACCTGTACTCACAGCAGCATGTCCACAACAGCTAAAGCATGAGCAACCCAAGTGTCCCCTGACAAATGAATGGATAAGCAAAATGTGGTCCATCCGTGCAATGGAATATGATTCAGCCCTAACCAGGAAGGAGATCTTGACACCTGCTACGACATGGATGAACCTTGAGGACATTCTGCTGAGTGAAATAAGCCAGTCACAAAAGACAGATACTGCATGATTCCACTTATATGAGGTCTCGAGAGCTGTCAGAATCATGGAGACAGAAAGTAGAAGGGTGGGCGCCAGGGGCTGGGGGAGGGGGATAGGGAGCCAGTGTTTAATGGGACAGAGTTTCACTTTTACTAGATGAAAGCTTTCTGGAGATGGATGGTGGTCATGGTAGCACAACTTTGAGAATGTATTTAATACCACTTACCACTGAACTGTACATTTAAAATGATGAAGATGGTAAAGTTTATGTTACGTGTATTTTACAGTAAAGAAGGGCAGTCTCCCTCTTTGGCCAGGCACTTGTGTGGAGGGTGATCCAGTCTAATCCGCAACTGAGCCGAGTCTGAGTTCTCTCGCAACTTGAATCGGATTCAGTTCACAGCAGCTCTCAATATTTTGGACGGAGGACGTGGGTTGGCAGAAGGACCTGGGGTCTGAGCCCTGCTGAGCTTTTCCAGGTCCAGGCTTTACGCCTGGTGCCCAGCTTTCCTGTCCGTGGGATGTCCCTCTCTGCCCTGCGTCCCGTCCCCAACTCCGGGAGCCGCCGCCTGCGCTCAGCAAAGATCACAGTCACCAGGCCACGAGCAGCGGTAAGCTTTCACCGAAGTCCCACCAGGGTCGTCCTCCCTGGGGGGCGGTGTGTCCCTCCTCTTGCCTCTGCAGGAGAGAAAGCAGCAGTGCTCTCTTTTCTCCAGAGGAGGTCCGTTATTTTCCAGAATTTGGTTTATCCCTCCCATCCTTAGCGCTCTGATGCTAAGAACCCTGTGCAAAAAAAGGATGATGTCACGGCAAACCCAGTGACCTCTCAGTGACAGGCTGGTGCGCGTCCTCTGCGGCAGCAGGAGCCCCCCCCCCCTGCCCCCCAAGGTCGATGTAGATGCCAAGGAGACGCACAGGGTGAAGGGCTCGGACCTGGGATTTCCTCCACTGGGAGCTGTGATGCTGGAGCCCTGCCCCGTCCGACACGTTTAGGAAGAATAATATCCTGCTTAGTTCTTTCAGAGCGTTTGGCTTTTATAATTTTTAATACCATAAAAAATAATAGGTTTATATCATCTGCAGTTGGGCGCCCCTTTTGCTTTCTAAGTATAATTATTCATTCTGGATTTTCCCCATTTCACACTGGAACTCCTTGATTTCTGATGACACTTTCATGCTAAATCGCCAATGCCCTCTGACACTGGTTTGTTTATTTTATTCACTTAAGCTCACAGGAAGAATTTTACTGAGAAAATCCCTTTAGAGGACTAATAGTAGTTTTAAATTCCTTTGTAGAAAATATAATGTAACAAAGTAGGAAAGAGTTGAGTTGAGGAAGTAAGTCTCCCAGGACTCCCTCTCCCGCGGAGGTGTAAGCCCTCCTATACTCATGGTTAATTTCAGCATACAAAGCCCTTTTCCTAAGGGGAGGGTGACACTGCGTCCAGCGTGGTTTGCACATCAGAAGCAATGCTGTGCTTGGTGTCCAGCTCAGGCTGCACCCACCCCTGCCCCTTCCGCCTCCCCAGACCCTGCTGCAGACACCCGCAGCCTCAGAGCCCTGTTACCCAGCCTTGAGCTGTCGCGGGGCCTGTTCCCCTACAAGCTGCAGGGATGGCTGAGAGGCAGGAGGTGGGGGAGGAGTGCAGGGGTGGCCGTGTAACCGGAACCAGGAAGAAAGGACGCAGATGCGAGGTTGCTGGGCATCACTGTGTCTGCCGCATGGAAGCGCACATGGCAGCGCACACCAGGGAGCAGCCTGTGCAGTGAGAGGAGGGGACAGAGGCCAGGGCAAAACTGCCCTCAAGAAATCCAGGACTCAGTTTGGTAATGGCTTCTTAGATATGACGCCAAAAGCACAAGCAGCAAAATTTAAGAATACGAAGTTTACACTTCATCAAAATTAAAAAGTTTTGTGCCTCAAAGGACACCATCAAGAAAGTGAGAAGAAGGGCTTCCCTGCTGGCCCAGTGGTTAAGACTCCACGCTTCCACTGCAGGGACGCAGGTTCTATCCTTGGTTGGGGAACTAAGATCCTGCATGCCTCACAGCTGGCCAAAAAAAGAAAGAAAGAAAGTGAGAAAACAACCAACAGGATGGGAGAAGATATCTGCAAATCATGTAACGGTAAAGATCTAGTATGTAGAATACAAAAGAACTCTTGCAACTCAACAACAAAAAGACAGACGACCCTATTTAAAAATGGACAAAGCACTTGAACAGACATTTCCCCATAGAACATACACGAATGGCGATAAGCTCGTGAAAGGATGCCCAGCATTGCTAGGGCAGGGGCTCAGGACGTGTCGCTCTGTGCTGTGCTGCTTTGGCATATTGGTTATTTTGTGTTAAAGGCGCTTGAAAAACAGCAGGTGCAGGAAGGGTGCTCTGACCCCCCCCCCTTTTCCTCCTGAAAGCAGAGGTGAGACTCGACGCGGAGGACATCCTCCCTGCACCGAGAAGAAACACTCGTCACCAGAGGCAGGTTGCCAGGCGAGGACCCTGCGAGGAGACCTCGTTAAATCCCTCGTATTTTCCTTCCATCCCCCCAGATATTCCCCCTTCTGTCCCACAATTGCCACTCTTTGTTCAACCTACTTTATAAACACCTGGTCCTCACCACCTCTCGGGGCGTCATTGTCCTGTGAGGACTCCCACATACACATAAAATTTTATTAAATAAAATGTGTCTGCTTTTCTCCTGCTGATCTGTCCTGTGTCCGTCCGGCGAAGGCTAAGGGGATAAAGGAGAAGTCTTACCTCCCACCTCAGTCACTAGGAAAACGCAAATCAAAACCACAGTGAGATGCTGCTTCAAACAACAAAATAATCCCCAAACAGAAAATAGCAAGTGTTAATGAGGGTGTGGAGAAGCGGGAACCCTCCCACTTTGCAAGTAGGGATGAAAATGGTGATGCTGCTGTGGACACCACGCTGGTGGCTTCTCAGAAAGTGACACACGGGACCCAGAGTTCCACTCCTAGGGAGAAACCCCAGAGAACTTAGAGCACACGTTCAGACGAACGCTTCCTGGAGAACACGCTTCAGTGTGGTCCCGGTGAGCTGTGTCATAGCAGATGAGACCTGGAGGGTTGCCAGGCGGACGGTGGGGTAACCAGACCTCCCGGCCCCTTCTCGGCAAGTCGGAACCTGGTGCACAAAACGACAATTCAATACGTCAAGACGCTTTGCTGTTGCTGCCAAGATTGTCACAGTCATAACTCATTTGTTCTGGAAAATAAATGGAAGCCACAGGCATACAGGCCCTGTGCCACCAGCACAGAGACCCCTCGGTGGAGGGCGAGCCCTCAGGCCGAGGAGCGCCACACTCCTTCTCCACACGGAAGCCAGGCCTGGGGCTCTGCTCCTGCTGTGCCCCGAGGGCGCCACGGGCTCCTGGGCTCCTTCGAGCCCAGGCGTGGAGGCTCCGGGCCAAGTGGACGGGTCAGCTGCTACCACCACCCTCCATCTCCAAGTCTGCTCTGAGGGCCTGACACCCTCAGCTGCTGTGCCCGAGTCCCGGCCATGCTGACGTGGAGGCCCTGGGGCTCCAGGGGTCCCACAGCTCTGCTCAGGGGCGGGAAGGTGGAGGGATGCTGAGGGCCAGGGCAGCCGGGCCCTCGGTATGTGAGCCTCTGACTTTGCTCTCAGCACCACCGAGACCCTGTCCTTCCAGCAGCTGGACAAGTGGGGGTGCCGAGGCAGCAGTGGGACCCCATGGCAGGGCGGTGGAAGAGGTCAAAGATCCCCCCGAATGCAGACACACACTGCAGTCAAGATGTCTCATCTCCCAGACTGATCTCCTGGTTTAACACATTCCTATGGAAATTCCAGAAAGTTTTATTTTATAGACACTGACAAAATTATTCTAAAGTTTATATGGAAATGCAAAGGAACTAGGACAGCCAAAACAACTTGAAATGGAACAAAATGGGAGAATGAAGTCAGTACACTCCATCTCAAGACTGGTATGGTTGGAGGCAAAGACCCAGGACCAACAAGCCGAACAGAGGACCCAGAAGTAGACCACACTCACGTGGCTGATTTTTGACAAAGGTGAAAAGTCGATTTAACATAGAAGGATGGTCTTTGCAACAAATGGTACCAGAGCAACTAGACCTCCACAGGCCACGAAACAAGGACAAAACAAATGAACAAAAATACCACGAACTAAGCGTCACCCCTTATACAAAAGTGGACACAAATTGATCACAGCATAGATTTAAAAGTAAGATGTAAAACTATAAAACTATCAGAAGGAAGCACAGGAGAAAATCTTCAGGACCTCAGACGTGACACTAAAAGCACAATCCATAAAATAAAACACTTGTTAAATTGTACTTCAGAAAAATTAAAACTTTTTTCTCTACTAAAGATCCTGTTAGGATGAAAAGACAAGGTACAGACTAGGAGGACATACTTGCAAACCGCACATCTGACAAAGGAACTCTCAAACTCAACGGTAAAAAACGCAAGCTACCCAAATAGAAAATGGGCAAAAGACATGAACAGACATTCACCAAAGAGAACATACAGGTGGCAAATAAGCACATGAAAAAATGTTCAGTATCACTAGCCCCAAGGGAAATGCAAAGGAAAACCTGAAGGACACCACTACCCACCTGCTAGAAGACAACAGACTGGAAGGAATGCAGGTCTCACACGGCTGGTGGGAACGTGAGTGGTAAGACACACTGCTAAGACAGCTTGACAGGTTCCTAAAAAGCTAAACAGAAGCCCGACCAATATCTCAAAAGGTCACGGCTGTATGACTCCATTCAGGTCACACTCTCGAGATGACAAAGCTCCCAAGATGGAGAGCGGCTGGGGGGCTGCCGCGGGCAGGGCGACAGAAGGACAGAACCCTATGCGCACACCACACTGACACCGGCTTCCTAGGGAATGTTGTCTTATGATGATGTAAGATGTCACCACCGGGGCAAAATGGGTGAAGTGTGCCCGGGACCTTTTGGCCCTATCTGCACCCTCCTGTGAACCTATACATATTTCAGAACATATACGTATGTTCTAATGCCACATCTGTCAACATTCCCTCAAGCCAGCTGTCCCAGCCTGGCTCCCTGGAGCTCAAAGCTTCCCTGTGCGCCCCGAGCCCCGAGGTGAGGGGTGGCGGCGAGCAGCAGTGAGGAAGTAAGAGGGTTCTGGGCAGTGCAGGTGCTGGGCTGCAGCCTGTGGCCGAGGTGGGGAGAGAGGGAGCGAGCAGCACTGCCCTGCGCCCCGGCTCACCTGAGCTCCCCGCAGCCCCGGCATCCAACTCATTCTCAGCTCTGCCTCATGGAAGCGACCGCCTCCCTCATCCCCCAGATGCACCTGTTCCCACCTGCCCCCCATCCCGCAGGGCCTCCCTGGCTCCGCGCACGCAGCCCACCAGGCCAGCCCCCTCTCCAGTCTCCCACCTGCCGCCCTCACCCCACACTCCTCACCCAACGCCCCTGGCCTCTCTCCACCCTGGTCTCACCCCTCACATTTGCTCATCAGAGGCCTGCATCAGATCGGAAACTGCTGCCGTAACGCCAAGGTCCAAACCCAAGTTTTGCCACAAACTGGCTGGGAGGCCTTGGGCCAGAAACGGTCTTTGTTGGAATACCTGGGTATGGGCCCTCTGCTTGGTGTGCTTCCCCTCAGAACAGCGCCCGGCCCGGCGCTGGCTTTGAGTGTTGGTGGGCCTGCAGTTCAGACCCAGTTGGGACCCAACCAGCTGGAGGCTGTGAGCACGCGTGTGTGTGGGGAGCAACCGTGACCCCTGGTGTCCCCATCACCAGGAACACTTCCGTCACCTTCCAATGCGGTTTATTCAAAACTCCTATACGTGGTGAAGCACCTCTACCCCCCTTCTAGGCCCCCCTCCCAGGGTGGGGTGCACAAGGGTGCCAGGCCTTCGTACCGTGAAAACCTCCCTGGTGCAAAAGCTTCCAGGAAGCTCTGCATCTTGAGGAAGAAGCTCTCCAGATCTCGGACCTGGGCCTCCTTCCCACCCCAACGCTCAGCCTGTTCTTATAATGCCTCCCCCTCCCCTTCCAGGTGGGAGAACCTGTCCTTGACCTGGAGGAGCTCAGCCAAGGACCCCTCTGCGCTCAGGGCCCGCGGCTCCCCCTGGGATGTGCTCGCAGGCTCCCTCATCTCCAGCCACGTCCAGGGACGCCTGTTCTTCTGGCAAGTTCTTTAAATGGTGTCCTTCTGTGACAGGTGAAATAGATTTTTCCTCCTTTGGTTTTCTTCAGACATTCCGAGCAATTCCTTCAGTTCAGACACTTTCTTGGATAGATTTTTATTAATTTCCCTCTTTCTGTGAAAAACTGTCTTCATAAATTTAAGCTTTCTGTCAAATTCCTCCAAAGCTTTATCCACGAGTTTCCTGCCTGCGGACAGCTCTTCTGTCTTGTCCTGTTCTAAGCCCTCCCCAGAAGACGAAGACTCCCCAGGTGATATACCACCAGAAGAGTGGCTTGAATCTGGTCCCAGGCCAAAGGTCTCCAGGCCAGGGGCCCATCAGCACCTCGGCACGGTGACCCTTCCGGGGGACCACGCCATGCACAGCTCCAAGCACCGGCCACGAGGCGCTGACGTTTCTGAGTCTGAGCCCCGGCCACGGAAGGCCGAGTCCCGCCTGCGCTGGTGGCCTTGGATTTCTCCTGTCTGGGTCAGGAGGCCCCACTTCTTTGGGTCTAGGTCGCTCTCCCTGCCCCACTTCCTGCTTCCCGCCAGTCTCACAGAGCGACTGAACTGCTGTTGGGTGGGAGGGGCTGCCAGGGCCGGTCCTCCCCTTTCTGGTGGTTGGGGCCCAGAGTCAGGGAGCCGGTCAGGGCCACGGTCCCCCAGCAGCAATGGGAGGTGTCCAAGGCCACTCTCCTCACCCTCTGCAACTTCAGGGCACTGCTTGTGGGAGGGCCGTGCAGTGGTGGGGTGCATGGTGTGTGGGATGAGGCATTTCTCTTCTACCAGGTAGTAGCCCCTTCCAGCCAGAGGTGCCAAGGGCCACAGGCACAAGAGGACTCGGGGATCATCAAGGGACAGCTCAGGGCTGGATTCCCCACGCACACGTGGGTGGGGCCCTGTAGGAGGGGGAGCGGGGGCTGGCGGCTTCCCTTTGCCATGTGAAGGGTCAAAGTTGGAAGGTCTGGATGGAAGGTCTGCAGGGGCATGGAGGTGCAGGTGACTCTCCATGCGGGCTGGTTTCCCTTGGCCGAGTGAGGGGTCCACCTTGGAAACAAAGCCTTGTGGGCCAGCACATGTGGCTTTCTGAGGGCAGGCTGGGGGCTGCCCCCCACCAGATGCATGGTCAGGTGCAGAGGACTGGATGGAGCGTTTGCAGGTGGATGGGCTGTGGGGGGCTCCGACTGTGGTTTGGCTGTGGCTGTTTGCTGACAAGGGAGTTCTCAGCAGGGACGCCAGCTTTACGGGCTACAGGTAGATGGGGGTCTGTGGGCCTCTGCTCATCCCAGGCGGCCCTTGTCTGAGTCGGGGCTTGCCTGCACACAGCTTGGATGGTGGTGGGCGGAGGTCCGGGGGCACGCTCAGTTGGATGTGAAGGTTGCCTTTTCTCCTGGGGCGAGACCAAAACAGAGACCTTGGGATTTGGTCCCCCAAGTCCAGGGGCATCCAAGGGGCTCTTGGTGCTGGTGGGTGGTAGTCCCCTGCTCAGTGGGGCATCCAAGGTGGGGACCTGCAACTACGTGGATGACTCTGGGTGGCTGATTGTGGGATGGTGCTTGTCCTCTTATGGGAGTAGATTCAAGTGCAGTTAAGATTAGATGTAAGGTCCCCAGGCTCAGGTAGGGCCACGGGAATCTCAGTGTGCATCAGTGGTTGGCCTTCGCCCGGCTTGGAGTCCAAGCTAAGCAGTGAGGGCCAGGTCCCATGGACTGCAACACTTGCAGACTGCCGCTGCCATTAGGTCACAGAGGCGGGGATGGGGGAGAGGTTCACTGCTGCCTCAGGGCCTGGGCCTGGCCAGTGAGCAGCCTTGGCGAGGGCTCTGGAGCCCTGCAGGACATAGCCTGTTTCATGGGCACCCCCAGCTCACCCGCTGGCCCGAGGCTGAGTGAGCTGGAGGGCCCTGGGGAGAAGGCTGGGATCCGCCTCTTACCTCACTCTCCACCTGACGACCACCACTCCCCCGACCGTTAGCCTAATGGGACCCTTAACTGCCTAGTGGTCTCGCTCTAATTGTCGGGCATTGGAGGTCTCGCATAATAGCTGCCTCGTAACGGTTGCCTGGTACACAGTTGTTTGTCCCTTCTTTGTCATTGTGGTCATCGTTGAAGACTTAGCCCCACTTGCTGCTGGCACCACTACACCCCTGTCTTTTTTTTTTTTTGGCTGCATTGGGTCTTCGTTGCTGCATGCGGGCTTTCTCTAGTTGTGGTGAGCGGGGGCTACTCTTCGTTGCTGTGCGTGGACTTCTCATTGTGGTGGCTTCTCTTGTTGCAGAGCACAGGCTCTAGGCACGTGGGCTCAGTAGTTGTGGCACACGGGCTTAGTTGCTCCACGGCACATGGGATCTTCCTGGACCAGGGCTCAAACCTGTATCCCCTGCATTGGCAGGCAGATTCTTAACACTGTGCCACCAGGGAAGTCCCACACCCCTGTCTTTATTTTTGGTAACTTCTACATCCACAAGGACCATCTGTTCTATACCTGGACTTTTGGTCGTTGACCTCCTTGCCTCCTTTTGTGAACATTGCTGGTATTTTCCCTAGCAGCCATTTCTTCTGTGCCAAATACAATAAATACTAATAAATAAAATGTAAATTGTTCTGGTCCCCTGATGCAGTGGGCTCACAGAAAGTAGGCCCATCCCCAGGGAATGAATCATGACTGGAGGAAACCAGTCATGCTCCTCCCCTTCCTCTTTGCTAGGATGGGTTGGGGGTGGGGAGGACATTTGACACAGTTCTGGCCACTAGGGCCTAAGAGAGTGACTGATTAGGAAGCAGGTGGTGTTTGGGAAAGTTTTATTTCTTTAACTAAAGAAAGGCAGGTGGTAGAAATCAGTCATCGCATTTTGCCTTTGACCTGGTAGGGTGAATGTGTGATGTTAGGAGCTATAGTAGTCAAAGTGAGACCATGAGGAAAGAGGTAAAGAGAATCCCAGAGGAGCTGGTATAAAGACCTGCCCTTGCTGACCAGATGAATTAATCAACCCTGGCGCTTCCTGACTCTGGACTCCTTGTTGGTGAGCTCATAACCACCTGCACTGAAGCTAAATATTCTGTTATATGAAATTGAAAGCACTCTGGCTGATCCATTTCATTCCCAGAATAATCTAAATATCTTATTAAACATTTCTTGTGCTAATTCCACTTGCTAATCAGCAAAATTTGATGTGGGCAGAGATGACTGAGGGCAAGTGGAGAGGATAAAGTAGAAAGGAAGAGGTTCCCGAGTGGGACAAGCCATAGGCACAGTCCAAGGATATGCAGACCCAGGGGAGCCATGAGGGGTCTGAGGTCTACCCCAGTCGGCTTGTCCACAGCTAGCCAGTGGGTGGGGGAGACAGCAGGGATTGGTAGGTGGACTCAAATGCTGCTGGTGTGGGTGCACCCTAGGGGACAGAATGGCGAGGGTCACTGGGCAGCACTGGAGGGGTTGGGTACAAGCCCTGGGATTCAGCTGGGACCAGCCAAAGGCACAAGAGGGGCAGCCTCAAAGGCCAATCATTCAGGGCACAGGTGGTATGAAGCCGTCTCCACGTCTGCCCTGTAAATGCCACTGCTGGTATTTCACAGCCCAGTGCAGGCAGTCCTCCTTCCTGTCCTCCCAATGCTGTGCCTTCTGAGCACGTCGATCCGGTCACGTGTAGACCCCACTTAGGGCCTTGTGGGGTCAACTCACCACATTCTGTTCACTACTGCCACTCCCTGGCTGTATGGGGAGAGGCAGGGGTCATAACCTCCATTTTCCTTCAAACCCCCCCCCCACCATCTCATTCACCCAAGAGGAAAGCAGCATAACCCGCGTTGTCATAACCTCCATTTTCCATCAACAATTCCACCCAGCCCCCCTGGGGAAGAGTTTGTGAGGTGCTCCATTTCCCATCAACCCACTTTAACCTTCCAACCAACCAAAAGAAGGCCTTGTCAAATACCCATATTCTCTCAACCCTCTTTATCCTCCCAACAACCTTTGAAGAGGAGATGTCCCTGGTGGTCCAGTGGTTAGGACTCCGCGCTTCCACTGCAGGGGGCACGGGTTCCATCCCTGGACAGAGAACTAAGATCCCGCATGCTGCATGTAGCATAGAGCAGCCAAAAACAAACAAACAAACAAAAAACAACAACAAAAACCCTTGAAGAGGTATGTCATAATCTCCACTTTCCATCCACGTGTCATCTTCCCAACCTCCCAGACAGCAAGATATAATTCCATCATCCCATCCATCTAGTTTAACCTGCTACCTTCACACAGGGCAGGTATACCACAATCTCAGTTACCCATCAACCTATTCCACCGAAGCACTCACAGAAAATGCACGTAATAATCTCATCTTTCCATCAACCATTTCCTCCTCCCATTCCCCCCATTCCCCCCATGGGAAGCCATGGTAATCTTCCCATTTTCCATCAATCCGCTTTACTCTCCCAATTATCTGTGGGAAAGAGATTGTCATAATCTCCATTTCTCATCAACTGATTTCATCCTCCCAATCACCCATGAAGAAGGCATATCATAATCTCAGTTTAAATCAACACTACCCCACCTCTCAAAATCCCTGAGGAAGGCAGAGCATGGTCTCCAGTTTACATCAATTCTCTTAATTTCCAGCTGCCCATGAGGAAGGTGCTATCCAGTCTACATTTGCCAAGTGAGGAAAAGCAGGCTCAGAGAAGATGAACTCCTCGCCATGGGAGCCCTGCTGGTGAGTAGCGGCTCAAGAACCAAACCTGGCATTGAGCCCTGGAATCCATGTTCCACAGCCTCCTGATGACTGCAGTTCTCCGTATGACTCAAGAAAATGGACGTCTGGGGATTTCCCTGGTGATCCAGTGGTTAAGAATCGGTCGTGCAATGCAGGGGACACCGGTTCGATCCCTGCTCGGGGAACCAAGATCCCACATGCTGTGGGGCAACTAAGTCCACACGCCACAACTAGAGAGCCCACGTGTCACAACTACAGAGCCCACGTGCTCTGGAGCCCACGTACCACACCTAGAGAGAAGCCTGCGCACAGCAACGAAAGATCCTGCATGCTGCAGCTAAGACCCAACACAGCCAATAAATAAGTAAATAAATAAAGTTAAAAAAAAAGAAGAAAACAGATATCAATGTGCTGTCAAAAATGTCTAATGATAATCTGGACAAGAAAGTGGAAGTTTATCTGAGCAAAACCTAGGAGTTGAGGAGAGATCGGAAGTAACAGTTTAAAGACCTCATGGCCAAGTGGGGAACATACAGAGGAGAGCGCTTTCCAAGGGTTTCATTTGATGTGGGCTCTGGTGTGAGAGGCTCGTGGACCTTGGATCATCTGTTGAAGGTGGGCCCTAGGGTTGGCTACATCCGCATCAGCCCTGGACCCTTAAGTCCACCCAAGGCAGATACCCTCTCCTAAACCCCACTGCTCACTGGTGGCCACACCCCTCCAAGGCCTTTCTTTGGAGATTTTGGCATCATCAGCGCTCCCTGTATTGTAAGTATCCTTTTTGGTGACATTGGTACCACTGATACTCACTACTGCACAGAAGGCTCAGATCTTATCTCGCTTAACAATCTAAGCTTGAAATGGGAAAGTGAGGATTTAAGCGGCCTGGGGAAGCTTCTTCAACACTCCCAGCAGGTTTTTATGGGCTGGAGACATCGTCTCTCCTGAGTCTGTGGATTCACTTCTTTGCCTGACGTCGGGGAACCCAGGGCTGTCTGCTTCCTGTTCAGACTGGTAATCATGGCCACAGCCATTCACACGCACTGCTTCCCCACAGTTCCTGTTTGGGGGTGAGCAGCGATGTTTGTTCAGTGAGAAAGGGCTTCCCCTGACCCCCTTATCCTCCACCAAAACAACCTCAGTGGCACCCAGAGGTCCTGTCCTGGAGGCCCCCTCCACCCTCTTCTATTTTGGCCAAATCCTGATCTGCCATCCACCAGGCTGCAGATGTTGGCTCTCCACTGGTCGGCGCCCCTGCGTCCTCAGCCCTGTGCTCCTCAGCCCATCTGGGCCCCCGCTCTGAAAGGACTGTGTCAGGAAACAGGATGGGCCATCTTCTGTGAAGCGCCAACCCCGAGGAAGACCAGGAAGCCAACCGAAACTGTAAAGGGAGACAGCTGTAAGGAGGCAAAGGCCAGAATCATATGAGTCAGCCAAGACGGCGGGGGCGGCTCAGAGGGTGTCTGTGCCCGGGGTGGGCGAAGGTGGGGCCTGGAGCAGGAAGGGCCTGAGGAAGGTCAGGGTCACTGACCGAGAGCCAAGTCAGCTGATCTCTGTGTGCCCTCCCCCAGCAGAGACCAGCAGTGGGGGATCTGCCTTCAGGGGGCCAGAAGGAGCCAGGGTTGGAGGGATGGTCAGAATGCAGCGGCTGGGGACCCTTGGGGTCGTGGGAGCACCCGTGCCACAAGGGCCAGTTATCTGGGTGCTACCCGGCATCCCACTCGACCCGCATGCCCCAAACACTGTGCAGGAGGAGTTATGTCTGCAAGGTAAGAGCAGCTTGGCATGGTGAAGAATCCATTACATATGGAGAT
The DNA here is from genome assembly GCF_964341445.2 of Mesoplodon mirus. Taxonomy (NCBI): domain Eukaryota; kingdom Metazoa; phylum Chordata; class Mammalia; order Artiodactyla; family Ziphiidae; genus Mesoplodon; species Mesoplodon mirus. The sequence continues at coordinate 123,726,447 of NC_138977.1, read as the reverse complement.
TATTTTCTTTTAAGCTGGGCTGATTGGAAGATGTAGCTGCAGGCCAGAGCAGTTACCTGGACAATCACACTGAGAAATTTTTCTAGGACGTGGGGATAAAGAGGTGGAAAGTAAGAAAGACAAACCAAAGTGGTGCCATCATCTACACTCCAGGCACACTGCTGGGGGCTGGGCGGCACGGAGGGTCAGGACCCAAAGGAGCAGGCTCCTCTGAACTTCTCAAACCTACGTCATCAGCTTGGAAGGGCCTGCTGACTGTGGGGGACAAATCGCAATAGAGCAAAGGGAGCGGGAGCGGGCTCTCACCCCACGTGGTGCCGTGAGCCCTCCTCCACGAGCTCCATCAGCTCCTGCAAGGCTCCGCCGCTCGCTTCATCAAGGGCTTTCCTCGGAGGGACATTTCTGCACCACCTGATCTCCTTCTGGAACCTCTCCCTCCTGTTTTTCCTTCCTAGCCATTGTCACCACCTGGCATTATATGGGCTATTGGTTTGGCCCACTGTCTGTTCCCCATGGCCTGGCAGTTCCATGAGCAGGGCTTTGTCTTTCTCGTTTGCAGCTACGTGCCCAGCACCTGGAGCAGGCCCAGCACACAGTAGATGCCCGGTAAATGTTCTTAAATGAATGAATTGAGGTTACATAGTCCATCAAAAAAGCCACTAGACATCAAAGTTGCATTGCCCACAAATGAACAGGAGTCTCATCAACAGCAGACTTCTCCTTAGCTACCTTAGACAGTAGCTGCTTAGCTACTATCCATCCTTAGACACTGAACAGTATCTCCAAGAGCTCAGGAAAAGAACATGAAGCTAGAATTCTATACCCAGCTAAATGACCATTGAAGAGTGACTGGGAGGTGACTTATTTCCTGACATAAGGGTTCCAAAAGTTTATGCTCATGCTCTCTGAAAGAACTGCTAAAGCAAGAAGAAAACCGAATCTGGGATACAAGGAGAGATGGTGAGCAAAGAAATTACTGAAGTTTACAGTTGAGTTTAAGGGTACAATGGTGAGCTGGAGCGTTTTTAAAATAAGTTTTTAAACAATTATCTATGCTTTTAATAATAATGAGTTTGACTTTAATAATGATAATCACTGTAGATGATATCAACACAGAAGGGGCACGTGAGCAAAGGTCACGTGGGCACTCCCTTTAACACAGAAGGCGCCCACAAGGAGTGGACCGCACTGGATGTCCTGTAGGGCTGAGGCTGAGCAGCAATTGGGTCACCTGGTCAGTGCCTGCCCTTAGCTTTTTCCACACCAAGCATTGCAGGCTGGGGGCCTATGCTCACCTCCACCAGCTCTGATGGGCAGCTCTGGAGGAAGACGGGTTATAGCTGAGGAAGCAAGAAGGCTGTCTGACATATGTGACCCCACCTAGGTATTGGGGCTTGAATTGTACCCAGCAATAAGATATGTGGGCACTCTAACCTCCAGGAACTCAGAAAGTGACCTTAATTGGAGATAGGGTGGTTGAAGATACAATTAGTTAAGATGCAGTCACATGAGAATAGGGTGGTCCTTTAGTGTCCTTACAGGAAGGACATATGACTGGTGTCCTTACAGGAAGACGAGAGAGGACGCCATGTAGCAATGGGGGCAGAGATTGGAGGCTGCAGCTTCGAGCCAAGGAGCCCCTAAGGCTCTCAAGCTGGAGGGAGCAGCAAGGGTCCCACCCGGGAGCATGGGGGAGGGCGGCCCTGCAGACACCTTGATCTCAGGCTTCTGTCCTCCATAACTGCAGGACAACACGTTTCTGTTTTCTTCTTCTTCTTTTTAAAAAATATTTATTTATTTATTTTGGCTTCTCCGGGTCCTAGTTGTGGACTCCTTAGTTGCAGCACGCGGGCTCTTAGTTGTGGCACATGAACTCCTTAGCTGTGACATGCAGACTCTTTGTTGCGGCATGCATGTGGGATCTAGTTCCCCTACCAGGGATCGAACCCGGGCCCCCTGCATTAGGAGCGTGGAGTCTTACCCACTGGACCACCAGGGAAATCCCAATTTCTATTTTCTTAAGCCACCTGGTCTGTGGGTACTTTGTTATGGTGGCCCTAGACTTACAGAAGCAAACTTGGGTCCTCTAGCTCGTGTGCGGTAAAGCCAATCTACTGGCATCCAGTTGTGGTGAAGGAAAGTATAGCATTTATTGCAAGGTGCCCAGCATGGGGCCCAGCAAGGAGAACAGGCAGCTCGTTCTCAAAAGACCCAAACTCCGCAGTGGCTTTCAGGGAAGAGGTTTTAAAGGCAAGGTGAGGGGTGTGGGTTGCAGGGTGCCTGATCAGCTTGTATACAATTCTCTGATTGGCTGGTGGTGAGGTAACTGGGTGATGTTTCGGGAATCTCAGTGATCAGTTTCCTCGCTCCACCTGGTCTGGGGTCTTCTTGCTGGTGGGCAGCATGCATAACTTCTTCCACCTGGTGGGGGTCTCAGTATCTGCAGAACATCTCAAGGACATGGCTCTTGAGGAGGAACTAGAGGTCCTTGACTTTGTTTTATGGCTAAACTATTATGATTTTGCCTTGCTTGGCTGTTTTCCTTTGTTTCTGAAATTTCTCACTTCTCTGATTAAATTTGCTCTCTGGAACTCAGGGAAGGCCTAGGAGGCTAAAGCTTTTCTACAAAAAAGAGGCGGGGGATACCCCCCCCACACACACACCACCCCAGGAAGGCCCTGCAGGATCCTGCTCGGTTACACTAGGAAACCAGTACACCAGGTAAAGGTGGTTTTCTCTCAAGATTCTTGAAACAAAGAAATGTTACAAAATAACACTTACCAGGGAGAAAGAGGGGCTTCCGTGGGGGCTGGCTCCCAAATGACCTACTGTACTTCCCAGTATCATGTTCCATACGTGTAGCTCCCAAGTCTGTTCGAGTTTTTAAAATCTGCTTAAGCAGTATTGTTCTTAATAAAAATAATACAATCTTACGATAGCAACCCAGGAAACAGAGAAAAGTACAAAACTTGTAAAAGCAACAAACCAGTCCCTATCCTGCCATCCATCTCTCAGCAGACCATCTGGTGACCATCCTTTTCGATGCCACTTGAGCACACATTCAGGGGGCGAGAGATGCTGGGAAACGGAGGGATGGGGGGACAGATAAAAACAGAAGCAACTCCATCATAGCACAGCGGTAAGGCAGGTGCTATTTTAATAGTGTTCATTTTCGTTTTCCATCAATTTAACAGAAGGAAAAGAAGCAAGGGAAATGGAACGGACTTGTGAAAGTCAGATGTGGGTTTTTTACTACCAGAGATATTTGTTTCGAAATTAAGAAAAAAGATGATGAAAGCCAATAGGAGGTTGAGGTCTCTGTCAGCTTCCTGCAGCAAAGCCCCGCAGCAAAGCCCCACAGCGCGGGCGTGCCTTCTCAGTCCAGGAGGCCACAAGTCAAGGACAAGAGGGTCATGCTCCCTCGGAGGCTCCTGGGGAAAGTCCTTCCTGCCCCTTCCGGCTTCCGGGGTGCCCAGCAGGGCGTGGCATTCCCAGCTTGTGGCCACACCCCTCCCATCTCTGCCCCCATCGTCACATGGGCTTCTCTGTCTGTGTGTCTGTGTCTGAATTTCCCCCTTCTTATAAGGACACTTGTCAGGTTGGATCAGGGCCCACCCAACGACCTCATTTTACCTTGATGACATCTGCAAAGACCTTGTTTCCAAACAAGGTTGCCTCCGCAGGCCCGGGCACTGGGGCTTGAGCACGTCTTTTGGGGGAGACACAGTTCAAAGCACACCAATCATTCTGGACTTTTCTTGCAGACGAGTTTCTGCCATAGGTGGTTGTGAGCAAGGGCCTTCTGTGCTACCTGGAGCCTGCACCCCCCTTCCTTGGTGTCGTCCCCCCTCCACCCCCTCGTGTGGTTTGCTCTTTCTCATTTGCCAGCTTTGGGGCATCCGCGGCCTGTTCTGCAGCCGTGACTTGACAGCTCTTTGCCTTTGGTTCTTTGTGTGAGGGTTTGGTTTCACCACCGCCTGCTCTCCATGACTCCTGGGCCCTGAGATCCTGAGCCGAGCCAGGCCTGGGGGCCATGGTGCTGCCCGACCCAGGGAGAACCGGCTCTCTGCTTCCAGCCGGGTCTGAGGGCGTTCCTGGCGTGCCTGTGCTGGTGAAGGAGCACTGGCATCGCGAATCGGCCGGGCTCTGAGAAGGGAGTCCTCGCCTCAGGCTGCCACGGCCCCTTTCCTGCAAACACGACCCAAAGTATGAAATGCAGTCTTTCCTTTCATAGATGGCCTAAAGTACCTCTGCTGAGCTGTTCGGATTTGTCCTGCTGGTGGAGACATTAGTTGCTGCCGTGGTGATGCTTCTCTCTCTTGCTCACGGTTTGACCTCCACCCTGCAGGGAGGATCGTCCAAGAGATTGCTAAACTGTGTCACCAGAGCCGCAGTGCTGGGGTGCTCTTACACCCCAAACTCCTGTCACAGAGGGAGGGAGGGCAGGAGGGAGGCAAAGGGGAAGGAGGGGTGGGACGTGATGACATATTTAGGATGATTTTTTTTAAAAAATCAAAATGGAGTAGCTGTGTTTCAGGCATCCAAAATGGAGCCAGGTGGCCAGTGTGGATGTGGTTTCAGACACTTCCTGCATAACTGAGAACTTGGATTTTCTCTGAACTGTATCAAACTCCACCAGCCCTTTTCTTTTTTTTCTTTTTTTTTTTTTTTTTTTTTGCGGTACGCGGGCCTCTCACTGTTGTGGCCTCTCCCGTTGCGGAGCACAGGCTCCGGACACGCAGGCTCAGCGGCCATGGCTCACGGGCACAGCCGCTCTGAGGCATGTGGGATCTTCCCGGACTGGGGCACGAACCCGTGTCCCCTGCATTGGCAGGCGGACTCTCAACCACTGCGCCACCAGGGAAGCCCGCCCTTTTCTTATTTATTTATTTATTTATTTATGGCTGCGTTGGGTCTTTGTTGCTGCACGTGGGTTTTCTCTGGTTGCAGTGAGCGGGGGCTACTCTTCGTTGAGGTGTGGGGGCTTCTCATTGCAGTGGCTTCTCTTGTTGCAGAGCACGGGCTCTAGGTACGTGGGCTTCAGTAGCTGGGGCACGCGGTCTCAGTAGCTGTGGCTCAAGGGCTGAGTTGCTCCACGGCATGTGGGATCTTCCCAGACCAGGGCTCAAATCCGTGTCCCCTGCATTGGCAGGCAGACTCTCAACCACTGCGCCACCAGGGAAGCCCCGGCAGGTGGATTCTTTACCACTGGGCCCCCAGGGAAGTCCCAGCCTAATTGTTATTGGAAAATGATAAAGGACATTGTGCACTTGAAGATAGTGTGGGGCTAGTGATGGGAGAGCTGAAGGGTGAAGGAGGCAGTCCCTGTGGCTGCATGGGGAGCTGCCTGGAGAGTCCCTCTGGACAGAGGCCGTGGCCCTTGTGCAAGGAGACAGCCAGCCGCAGGTAACCCAGCTGCCCCCTAACCTGATGCCCTGCCTGGATCCTGAGGGTCCAACTCAGCCAAGTGCATGGGCCATGGGGTCCTCCCGGGGCTGGGGGCACGGTGAGGAAGGGGAGAAGGGGTGCTGTCTGATGCATCTCCTTAGTCATCTGACACCAAATCTCAACCCCACAAAGGGTCACACAAGCCCGGGGCAGACTCAGCCAGTGCCAAAAAGACAGAGCAAAGCCAGAGCCACCCTCCCCCAAACCCTCCACCAAGGACCGAAAGCCCTAATGGTTGCTTGTTTCTTCTCTCTGTTAACCAAGAACAAAGACCTGGTTGTAATAAAGAGGCGCTTATTTGGAGTTTGTTAGGACCACAGCCCAGATCCAAGCACTGGAATTGTGTTCCACCAGCCTACAAGCCGCGGAGCAACTGGGCCCGTGAGCCATGGCCGCTGAGCCTGCGCGTCTGGAGCCTGTGCTCCGCAATGGGAGAGGCCACAACAGTGAGAGGCCCGCGTACCGCAAAAAAAAAAAAAAAAAAAAAAAAGAATCCGCCTGCCAGTGCAGGGGACACGGGTTCGATCCCTGGTCCGGGAAGATCCCGCATGCCTCGGAGCAACTAGGCCCGTGCACCACAACTACTGAGCCTGTGCTCTAGAGCCCGCGAGCCATAGCTACTGAAGCCTGCATGCCTAGAGCCCGTGCTCTGCAACAAGAGAAGCCACCACAATGAGAAGTCCACACACTGCAACGAAGAGTAGCTCCCGCTCGCCACAACTAGAGAAAGCCCGCGTGCAGCAACGAGGACCCAATGCAGCCAAAAATAAATAAATAAATTTAAAAAGAAAAAAAAGAACACTCACATTGTTGTGTAACCATTGCCACACCATTGCTTACAATGCTTGCGGTTGACTTGTGGTTAATACTCTTTATCAAGTTAAGGAATTCCCCAGCTACTCATAGTTTTCTCACAGGGTTTCATCAGAATGTTTGTTAAGGAGTGACATCAGTGAAAATGGTGCAGTAAGGGACTCCAAAAACTACCAAATACTCTGGCGGAACCTATCAGAATAAACTTTATCAAAACTCTGGAATACAGTCAAAGATTTAAAGAAACAAGGTGAATGGATAATAAGGAAAAAGGCAGCTCACTCTCAGCATGAGGGCTTTGTGTCATTTTTCTCACCCTTGGCCTACCGCCCCCATCCCTGGCTTGGTTTGGCTTGGCAGTCTTGACAATGGTAGCCCATGTGCCAGGTGTGGGTGTCTGGTGCCAGAGGCAGCAGAGTGGACCTTCTTCCCAAGGAACTGTGGTTCTTTGTTTTGACCTTCTGGTGGCTCCCTGAAGGACTGTTGCAAGGGGCTTGCCTTTATTTTACCTAACTAGGAACTCTCCCAGCATGGAGAAGTAGCTACCTAAGGGGCTGATTTTTGTCAAAACATTTATCAAAAACATTTAAAGGCAAATGTATTAGCTGTTACTACTGGGGCAAACAACAGACACACTAAAAAGCTTGGGAGGAAAAGCTGGGCAGTGAGGTACTTTGGGGAATAAAGTTTTGAAAAGCTCCCACATATCCTTGGGAATCTAGAGGTGCATGCATGTGCATAGCCAGGGCTGGGCACATCCTCAGAAAAGACTTGAGAGGCCCTAATCACTCACCTCTGTGTGACCTTTGGGCTCCATGTAAATGGAAGTGAAGGTTAAGGCAGAGCTGTCAGCTCCTTGGGTGAGAGATGAAGGCACTGAGCTCACACACACAGCCCCTCTGCAAAGACTGGGAGGGTTTTTGGTGTTTCTGTTACTTATCTGTTTTTTTTGTTCCAGGCTTTTAAAAAAAGTCTTTGTCAAATCACTAACTAACCATGAAGCTAACTGACCAGAGATTTCAGTGGCCACATGACAAAGGACACAGACTTTACAAATTTAGTTCAGAAAAGTCACTAAAGAAAACAACAGTAACCACAAGACATGACAACAAATCCTGGAGAAGGAGGAGAATCTGATTTCCAAAGTTGCCACATTATAATATTCAAAATGTCCAGTTTCCAACAGCAAAAATTGTTATGAGGTATGCAAAGAAATGAGAGATTATGGATCATACAAAATAAATATACAGAAGCTGCCCCTGAGAAAGCTTAGACATTAGACTTATTATACAAAGGCTTTAAATATACTATTTAAATATGCTCAAAGAGCTAAAGAAACATGTACAAATAACCAAAGGAAACCATGAGAACAGTGTCTAACCAAATGGAGACTATCAGTAAAAATATAGAAATGATCAAAATGAACCAAATAGTAATTCTGGTGTTGAACAGTACAGTAACTGAAAGGAAAAATTCACTAGAGGTGTTTCAACAGAAGATTTGAGCAGACAAAAGACTCAGTATACTTGAAAATAAGTCAATAGGCATTAGACCATCTGAGAAGCAGAAAGAAAAAGGAATAATGAAAAGAGCCTGAGACTTGTGGAATACCATCAAGTGAACCAACATATGCATAATGGAAGTCACAGAAGGAGAAGATAGAGGAAAAGGGGCAGAAAGAATATTTGAAGAAACAATGGCCAAAATCTTTCCAAATATGATGAAAATAATGAATGTACTCATCCAAGAAGCTTAACAAATTCCAAGTAGGATAAACTCAAAATGATCCACATTAAGACACATAATAATCAAACTGCTGAAAACCAAATACAAAGTGAGAATCCTGACTCATATGAGGGAATGTCTATAATAATAACAGCTGATTTCTCGTCAGAGATCATGGAGGCCAGGAGGCAGTGGGATGATAGATACATTCAAAGTATCTATCAACCAAGAATTCAACACCCACAGAACTATCCTTCAAAATTTAAGAAGAAATTAAGACATTCTCAGATAAACAAAAACTGGGAGAATCTGTCACTAGTAGACCTGCCCTGCAAGAAATGCTAAAGAGACTCCTTCAGGTTGAAATGAAAGGACACTAGACAGTAACTCAAATCCATACAAAGAAGTAAAGAGCACAGGTAAATATAAAAGCCAGTATCATTGTGCTTTGGTTTCTAAGTCCACTTTTATTTCCTATTGATTTAAAAGACGGTTACATAAAACAATAATTATAAATGATATCGATGGGTGTACAATGTATAAAAGTGTGATTTGTGACAAAAACAACAGAAGGGGGTGGGGATGGAACTAAATAGGAGCAAAGTTTTTAAACTACTGAAACTAAGTGTGTATTAATTCAGATGAGTTTATTATAAATTAAGATATTACTTGTAATCCAGAGAACCACCACTAAGAAATTAACAAATATATGTATATTTTTTCCGGGAACAAAAAATATGTAAGACAAATACAAAACAAGTAGCAAAATGGCAGAAGTAAGTCCCTCTTCATCAGTAATTACACTAAATATAAGTGGATTGAACTCTCTGATAAAAAGGCAGGCAAAAAAGTGGAAACCACTCAAATGTCTATCAACTGATGAATGGACTAACAAAATGTATATCTATACAATGCAATTTTATCCAGCCATAAAAAGGAATGGTGTACTGATACATGCTACAACATGGATGAACCTTGAAAACATTACACTAAGTGAAATAAATCAGACACAAAAATCTATATATTGCATGATGCAATTTAAATGTAATTATAGGCAAATTCATGGGGATGTTAATCTGCAGCTTAATGGTTGTCAGGGTCTGAGGGGAGGGGGAAATAGGGAGTGACTGCTAAATGGACACAAGGTTTCTTTGGGGGTTGATGAAAATGGTCTGGAATTATATAGTAGTGATGGTAGCATAACACTGTGAATGTACTAGAAGCTACTGAATTGTCCAGTTTAAAATAATTGAATTTTATGTTATGTCAATTTCACCCTGATGAAAAATTAATTTTTTACCAGATTTTACCAAATATTTTTCTTGTATTTATTGCAATGATTCAATGAAAAAGTTCCACTGCTTTTTAAAAAAATTATTTATTTTTGGCTGCATTGGGTCTTTGTTGCTGTGCGCAGGCTTTCTCTAGTTGCAACAAGTGGGGGTTACTCTTCGCTGTGGTGTGTGGGCTTCTCTTTGCGGTGGCTTCCCTTGTTGCAGAGCACGGGCTCTAGGCACACAGGCTTCAGTAGTTGTGGCTCGCGGGCTCTAGAGTGCAGGCTCAGTAGTTGTGGCACAGGGGCTTAGTTGCTCCGCGGCATGTGGGATCTTCTCGGACCAGGGCTTGAACCTGTGTCCCCGGCATTGGCAGGTGGATTCTTAACCACTGCACCACCAGGGAAGCCCCTCCACTGATTTTTTTTTTTTTTTTTTTTTTTTTTTACTTTTGGCTGTGTTGGGTCTTCGTTGGCTGCGCGCCGGCTTTCTCTAGTTGTGGCGAGCGGGGGCTACTCTTCATTGTGGTGCGCAGGCTTCTCACTGCAGTGGCTTCTCTTGTTGTGGAGCCCGGGCTCTAGGCGTGCAGGCTTCGGTAGTTGTGGCACATGGGCTCAGTAGCTGTGCCTCACGGGCTCCAGAGTGCAGGCTCAGTAGCTATGGCGCACGGGCTTAGCTGCTACGTGGCATGTGGGATCTTCCCGGGCCAGTGCTCGAACCCATGTCCCCTGCATTGGCAGGCGGATTCTTAACCACTGCGCCACCAGGGAAGCCCGACCCCTCCATTGATTTTTAATGTGTTAAATGTTAATATATTTTCTAATGATAAATCATCTTTACATCCCTGAAATTAACCTAATTTGGTGTAATTATTTTTATACATATTGATGGATTTGGTTTGCTGGTATTTTATTTGATAATCTGTTTCTAAATATGACTAGTCTGTATCTTAAAATTTTTCATTGTAACATCTGAGTTTGATGTCTCAAGATTATTTGGGTAGCTTTCCTACTTCTTAATTACCTGAAACACTTTTATAAGATTTGGATTACCTGCTCTTTAAATATTTGACAGAACTTTTCTTTAAACCATCTGCATTTTTGCAGGGGGTCCATCTTTAAAGTGATTCATTTTCTTTGTGGTTATTGGGTTATTTGGGTATTCTATTGTTTCTTGAGTGAGTTTTGATTAGCTTAATTTTTAACAGAATATTGTTTATTTTATTTAAGCTTTGAATTGGCAAAATTGGTTATAATATCTTCTTTTGATTTTAAAATCTCTGTTCTATCTGTGTTTATATCTCACTGTTCATTGCTAATATTGTTTAGTAAAGCCATCTTTCCTCCTTTCTTTTTCAATCTTGCCACATTATGACTTCTGTAGTTTGTATTAGTTATTGATTGCTGTGTAACAGCTTACATCAAAAGTTAGTGATTGAAAACCACAAACATGTATCACCTCACAGTTTCCCAGTGTTAGGAACCAGATGTGATGAGCTTGGGGCTTCTTCTTCAGGGTCTCACAAGTCTGCCATCAATGTGTCGACTGGGGCTGCAGTCATCTGAGGGCTCAACTGGGGTCACAGCCACTTCCCAGCTCACTCACAGGGCCGTTGACTGGAGACGTCAGTGTCTCCACATGGGGTCCCTCCACGGGACAGCTCACAACAGAGCAACCACTTTTCCCAGAGCAAGGAGCTCGAGAGAGTTAGAGAGAAGGAGATTGAGATAGAGATAAAGATGCAGATGGAGAGGGAGATGGAGATGGGGATGGGGATGGGGATGGAGATCGAGATGGAGGTGGAGGTGGGGATAGAGATAGGGCTGGAGAAGGAGGGAGAGAGAAACAGGAGCCACAACCTTCTTGTATCTTCACCTTGGAGGTGACATCCCATTGCTTCTGCTGTATTCTAGTCTGTGGGACCAACAGGTAGTCCAGGCAAGTTCTGGTTTTGTTCATCCTGCCTAATGTTTGCTTTCTTTCTGATCTTTAGTCCTATGAATCGCTTCTCTAGTCCTGACTGTTTTCCTCCTTCTTCTCTCCATGGCTTTGCTCTGCTATCCACATCTAACCTCCTGAGTTGGACACTTAGGTCCCTGCTTCTCCACTTCTCTTCTTTTCCCACATGTGCAGTTTCAGAACAGAAACTCCCTTCCAAGTATGTGTTTAGCTGCATCCTAAGCATTTTCTTTATTGCCAAGTTCTACATGTTTTAAGTTCCATTCTGATTTTTCAATATCTCACTTCCTTTCTGCCTTTCTTCCCCAAAGTATTGTCATTATTACCTTGTGTGAGTAGCTCACAGTTGCTTCTTGCTCACACCCTTTCCTTCTCAGCCCCACTTCTTTCTTCCTGAAGTGCTTCCTCTAGCCGTGTCTTCGGCAAGGACCTGCCACTGAGAAACTCTTTAGTCACACATGTTGGAAGATGCTTTGGTTTAAGCCCTGTCTCTCAAGTGATAACCTGATCATTGAGTTAGACCGACTTCTGCCGAGACCCTCACGATCCCCGGCTCCTGTGGAATTCCCCCCCCCACACACACACTGTTACCTAGTAACAGTGTCAACATAGTAACCTGGTAACTGGTAACCAACGGAATGTGGCAAATGGGGCTCACATCCACGATTTGGTTACAAACGCCTGTGACCTCCACCTTGCTGGAAGACTCCTGGCACCTCGTTGGCTCACGGGCTTCGGGAAAGCAAGATGCCATTTGGGAGAAGCCCGTGAGGCCAGCAAGTGAGGGGCCTCAGCCCAACAGCCAGGGGGAGCCAAGCACTGAGTGAGCACAGCAGCAGACCCTTCCCCAGGGACACCTTCAGGCAGGACCCCAGCCCGGGCCAACGCCTTGACTGCAGCCTCGTGAGACCATCAGGCCAACCTCGGCCACTCCTGTGTTCCTGACCGGCAGAAGCTGAGATACTAGATGTGTTTTGTTCTAACTTGTTAAGTTTTGGGGTAATTTTTTTTTTTTTTTTTTTTGTGGTACGTGGGCCTCTCACTGTTGTGGCCTCTCCCGTTGTGGAGCACAGGCTCCGGACGCGCAGGCTCAGTGGCCATGGCTCATGGGCCCAGCCGCTCTGCGGCATGTGGGATCTTCCTGGACCAGGGCATGAACCCGTGTCCCCTGCATCGGCAGGCGGACTCTCAACCACTGCGCCACCAGGGAAGCCCTGGGGTAATTTTTTTACACCACAGCAGATAACCATGCTATGTGTAAAATACCAAGTCGATAGTTATTTTATCTCGAGACTGAAAAAATAGGTATATAATTATTGTTTGCTTTTATCATCTTAATAAGTCTGCTGTCGTCACAACTACTTTTGAGGTATCTGGGGTGCTTTTCTCTCCTGAACTGCTTGTCTTTTGTTCTCTATGGTTTCTTTCCCACACATACAAGTGCAGGTTCCTTTTTTCCAGCTCTAGACTCAGGTGCCCCGGAGTCCAAGGGCTACATCTCTCAGCCGGGGGAATGTTCTCAGGCGTTATCGTTCCTTCCTCACCCTCTCATTCTCCCTGAATGGCAGCCCTGTGGACACTCTGCCTGCCCTTCTGTGTCCCCCGCACTCCACGCCGCGTCCTAGGTGGTGTGCACACACCTGGCAAACTCAACGTCCAGGGGGTTCCCGGCCGCTCACCCACCAGCCGCTTCCCTCCAGAGAGTGAGGCTTCCTGTTGGAGGTTCCATCCTCCCCACCGGGGGTCTCGTCCCTACTTGCTCGCCTGCCCTCTTATTCCCTGAGCCCTTGCAGTGCGTCGCCGTGTTGACTGGCCGGCCTGCTGGAGGCTGCGCCTGCTGCCCCTGGCCTCCCTCTCCCACTTCTGATTGTGAGCTCATCTTCGCTGGTCAGAATCCAACGGTGCTGGAAGGAGAGCTTCTCGCCGCAGTGATGATATGTTTGCCTCTGTCCTGGGCCCCGCGGGTGTCGTTGGCGGAGGCCCAAGCTCCATGTCAGTTTATCTGCTGCAGGGGTGACGGGGCCTGGACTGTGAGACCCGTGAAGATCCAGTATCTCAGCTCCAGTGAGGCTCTGAGCCCTGTGTCTGAGCAGTCCAGGCACACAGGCCTCCTGCTTCGTGTTCCTGCCTGCAAGGGCTGATGTGGATGTCAAGACGGACACCTTGGGATTCTGAGACCAGCTCTCCTGGGTGCCACCCGTCTGCTCTCACTCTGCTTGTGTCCAGCTGCTGGAATATCCCGGCCTCCTCATGAGCTGGTTCCACATGGAAAGGTTGCTGCTTCCATCTTGTCTTTGCAAGTTTGAAGTGGGAGGGGCCTAGGGCTCTGCCGTCATGGGTAACGCCAGAGGGGGAAGTCTCCTTTTGCTTTGTTTCTAAGATCACTTTCTGGTCTTGTCTTCAGAACATTTGCCATTTCTCTCTGTGTTGATTTTCTAGGGCTGCCATATCAAAGCACCACAGACTGGGTGGCTTGTACAACAGTTTATTGTCTCAGTTCTGGAGGCCAGAAGTCCAAGTTCAAGATGGTAGTAGGGTGGTTCCTTCTGAGGCTCTGAGTAGAATCTGTCCAGGCCTCTCCCCTCGCTCTGGTGGTTGCTGCAAACCTTTGGCCTCACCCTGATCTCTGCCCCCATCTTCACCCAGCCTTCTCTCTGTCCCAATATCTCTTTCCTCCTCTTATAAGGACACCAGTCATTGGATTAGGGCCCACCTTACTGACCTCATCTTAATTTGATTACCTGGAAAGCCCCCTCTCTCCAAATAAGGTCACATTTGAGGTACTGGGGGCACGAGTCAACCCATAACAGACTCTATTACCTGGAACTCAACGAATGACTCCCAAGTTCCATGTTTTTACTGAAGTCACCAGTGTGACCTGTCTCAAGAGGAACTCTGCGCTGGTGGGACACTTTCTCCCTGAACGCCCAAGGTCACATCCACACACTCACCAGGAGAGCCTTCTCAGGGCTGGCAGCTTGGCAGGGAGTGGGCCCTCCATGCGTTCCCCAGCCCCACACATCAGGGCGTAAGAAGCAGCCTTCAGGTAACGTGTTTCATCGAGTCTTAGCCAGCCTGCTGGACAGGCGATTTTTTATTCCCTCTTTATGATCAAGGAAACTGGGACCTGGTGGGGGGCGTGGAGAACAGCTGCCACAGCCCCCCTCTACCTCCCCACCCTGGGAGCACTTCATAGTCTGCAATCACCTTGAAGGTAGATGTCATTATTCTTCTCATCTTATGGCTGAAATCCTGAGTGTCACAGAAGTTATATAAGTTGTATGGCAGTTTTCAGTCTGGATAACAGTTATTGTAGGTATTTGTCCATTTCTGTTTCAAGTGCACCTGCGGGTGGTTTTGTTGAGCAGCCGTTTCTGGCCGTGCGTCCGGCTGGCAGCCGGGTGCTCTCCTTCAGCACCTCATCACAGTTTCCAGGCCCTGCGTTTGTGGACCACGACAAGATGCTGAGACTTTACTGACCAGGAAGCCTGAAGCCTGGGGTTGAGTGATGGGCACTGGGTAAGGCGCTGACCCTCAGCCTCAGAAGCATGCTTGGGCAGCGGGAGCTGTGGATGCAGCGTCCCTCCTGGTTGGTCCCAGCGTGAAATGACTTGGAACGGAGCACGGCTCCCACACATGGCCAGCACGAGTATTTCAATTGAATTCAAGGCCACAGACGCGGGGCCCCATGAAGAACACTTGTTTAATCAAAACGCTCGCTTCTGGCTCCTTACGGATGGGATGTGGTTTCCCCAAGCCCCACTGTTCCCTGGTCACGGCTTCCCCACCCAGGTGACTCTCCTGGGCCTCCTGTGCTCAGGCACGTGGCGGGCCCAGGCACAGGAGAAGGGAAGGGGAGCCAAGGCGGCCGGCACACACGCCCCGTGCACACACACACACGCGTGCGCGCGCACACACACACACGGCGTCTGCTAGTCCCAGGCCAGAAGGGGGGATGGAGGGAAGGACGCAGCGGGAGAGCCGGAGCAGACCTGCACTGCAGGAAGCAGGGATGCCCTCGCGGGCCACGCAGTCACATCTTGGGGCACGTGGGGGAGCCACAGAACTTTGTGGCTGGAGCCCCAGTGCCAGAAGATGGTGCTCGGGTACACCGGGACAGGGGTTGGGGCCAAACAGGAGCCGTGGGAAAGCACGACGCAGCTGCGGCGCTGGGCTGGGGGAGAATCGCTCAGTCTCAGTTGCACCTGTGAAGTCCCTGGCGCTTGCTTTTGCTACAAAATGAAACTGCGGGTGAAAGGGAGCCTAGAAAGGAACTTTAACTCTGCCTGGGATGGCCTGCTTCTGGGTGGTCCCTGGTGGAGTCCAAAGTCCGACTCAGAGTGTGAGAGCTGTCCAGGCCTTCTCCTGGATTGCCACATGGGGTCCCTGCCCTGTGCACCCCACCATCCAGCAGTGGGAATAGAAGCCCCTGCCCCTGCCCTTGTGAGCCCACAGTCTCCCACCTCTCCTGGCCTCGGCCCTCTGTCCCCCTATCTCCTCCAGGCCTTAGAGTTTGCTTCTCCCTTTTCTGGAATGCTCTTTTCCCAGATCTCTGCAGGGCTGCCCCTTCCCCGCATCAGGACACTGTGCCTTTCCCCTCCTCCGGGACCCCACTGAGCCCACCGTGGGCCCATCGTCTCCCAGGTTCTCCCCTCTGCGCAGCCCACTGGCATGGGGAAGCCAGCAGACCCTCAGCACACCAGCCCCAGTGGTGTGTAAGTGGGGAGCAGCCAGTGCTCCCCGATGCCGGGGAGAGCCTCGGAGCCCCTTTGTTCAACCAGAAGCTGGATCCCGAGGCCACTTCTCAATGCCCGCAGGAGAGACAGCTTTCCTGGGGGCGCCCACGTTGAGCCCTCAGGGACCCGCTAAACACAGGGAGAGTGAATGTCCCACAGCAACTGATGAGACCAGGGAGCATCGCTGGATGCCCGCACTGACCATTGTTTCATAAATTATGCAGGTATCTGAGCACCGGTTCAGAATAAAGACAAAGGATTTTTCTTGTCCTCGGAGAGAAAAGTAAAACATTAACTTCTGGCATTAGAAAAAATTCTCGCATTCCTCAAGAAGCCTGTGCTTCAGGGGCAACACCTCTGGTGACCTGGGGCGGGGGGGCTGGTCTCTGGAGCAACATATTCTGGTCTTCCTGGGCTCAGGGCCACGTTCTGCCGTCCGCAGAGTTAGGCTAAGTTCCCAGGACGTACTTTGGATACAAACGCGGGTCCAGCCCAAGAGCGAAGGGCTGGGGTTCCTCCAGTCCTTCCTTCTGGGTGGCGAGTCCTCCTGGGAGGGGGCTTCGCCGGGAGGTGGCAGCATAGCTGGCCGGGCGGGGTGGGCAGCTCTGTCCTAGTCCAGGCCCCCGCCTCCCCCGGTCTGTGGGGAGACGGGGATGAGCTTCTCTGGGCCTCTCGTCTGCCCGCCCAGCCCTGGTCTGCAGGCCAGTAGTTCCCTGAGGGTGATTCAGGGTCTTCAGAGCCATGTGCGAAGGCGCGGGTTGGGGAGCGGGCATGGAGGGCAGCAGAGGCGGCAGCCTGTGGCCTGGGTGACTCTGAGCAGTCCCGAGGATGGAGGGGGCAAGCGTGGGACAGGCACATTCGGAAGGCGGATCAGTCCTCCCACACCTCCGCCGTGGTTCCCACCTCGGATGCACGAGGGCGGGGGAGCAGATGCCCTGCCCTCAGGGAGCTGAAGGACGCCCAGACAGAAAGGTAAATCCTAGAGCAGGCACAGGATAAGGAGGAGAAAGTGGCCACAGGAAGAGCTGGGGAAGGCAGCAGAAACGGCAGTGCAACGGCCTGTGGCAGGTGGGAAGAAGGGCTGGAGCATGGGGGGTGGGGGAGGGAGGGGCGCCTGGCCGCGGAATGGAAGAGAGGCTGGGGGAGATGCAGGTGGCCCGGGCCCAGGGCTCTCTGACTGGCCCAGTGCGATGAGAAGCCTGCAGGCTTTGAGCAGGACTCAATGGAATCTGATTTCTGTTCTACCACTCACTGTGCTGCTCACAGGGATGGAGCGAGGCAGGTGACCCTGGGCTGGGGGCTGGGTGGGGGAGGGAGCAGGTATCAAGGGGCACCTCAGGTCTCAGCACTCGAGATGCTGAGACAGGACAGGAAGGGCTGGAGGAGCTGGTCCAGGCCACGTCAGGGGCTCTGTTCCCGGACAACGTTAACTCAGAAAATGAGAGGGGTGTGTGGGCAAGACACGCGCCCAGGTCCGGAATTTTCATCTTTCCCTTGTGACTGGTTTTGCGTCTGTGTTTAGGAAAGTTCTCTAAGAGATTTGCTGAATGCTCATTTACAACCCATTTTCTCATTTTCCCCATATGTTCTAATTAATCCAATTTGGGAGGTATTTTCACAGGTGAGTACCAACTGAGAATTTAAAAGCATTTGTTTTGCAAATAGACACCCAGTTCCCTATCACCCTTTATTGAAACCACCCACACTATCTCACTGATTATGGATTTTAAGGATATATAGATAACACAGTTGATTTCAGGATGGTCCATCATGTTTCACCAACCGTACCAACAGTTTAGTGCTACCCACTGCTGTCGTGTTTAATGATGTGCTTTTTACCTAAGAGGACAGTTACATCGCCCATCCTCAGGGTCACCTGACAGCGTTCCAACTCCCAGGACATCCCTGCTCTGGGGATCAGGTTCTCCCAGGGCTGGCCTTGGCCCTTCCCCATAACCGGATCACCTTGCCCTTGAGGCCTGGCTAGCTCCCACCCTGGAGAGCCCTCATGACCCTCGGGTGCCAGGTCCCCTCTGGACTTCTGGAATTAAGCACAGGTGCTGTCTTTGGGGCTGCGGCGGTGGTCAGACTGACACCCACTTCAGCCACACCTGGCCACCTCTCAGGGACCACCTGCACTGCCCCAGGCCCAGGGAAGTCCCTGCCGCTGGCTTTGGGAAGCTGTCCTGGGGGCTCCTGTGTAGGCCGCCCCGCCCAGCATAAGGGCGGGTTTTTCCAGAAAAACCCTCCGGGGTTTGCGCCGCTGCCTCCCCCGATCTTGCGGCCGGCCGGACACTTAAACCACCGGTGCCCAGGAGTCCGCTCGGCGGCCGGAGGGTAGGTGCGGGATGGGTGCGGCCGGAGGGTGAGGGTAAGGGGACGGTTCAGCCCAGCAGTTAAGGCCCAGGGGGTTCCAGGCAGGTGGGGCCTGGCAGGTTCAGAGCAGGTGCGTGTGCATGTGTAGGGCAAGTGGGGCCTTGGGGGTTCTCAGCAAGTGCGTGTGGTCATTCGGGCAGGAGGGGCCTGGTGTGTGCGCGCAGGTGACTGTGCGCTTGCCGGGAAGGTGCGGCCAGCGGGGGCGGGGGAGCCTAGCGGCCGGGCGGGGCGGGGCGGGCGGGCGCGGCTTGCAGCCGCCCGCGTGGTCCTGCGCGGCGCCCGCGCTTGGAAACAGGAGACCGCCGCGCCGGAAGCCCCGCCCGCGCGCGCGCCCTGTCCCCGCCCGGTGGAGCGGCTGCTGGCGCGGCGCGGCGGCTCGGCACGGCGGCGCCCGGGCGCAGGCGAGCGGGCGGAGCAGCGGACGGCGCTCAGGCCGCCCCACGCGCCGGGCTCGCGGCGGAGCGCTCCGGACTCGTCGGGGCCCGCGGCCGCCCGCGCCTTTCAATGGGCAGCTCGCACTTGCTCAACAAGGGCCTGCCGCTCGGTAAGGCCGCGCGCGCGCATTTCCGGCCGCGGGGGCGGGGCGGGGCGGGGCAGCGGGGGCGGGCGGGGCGGGCGCGGGCCCCGGCTTTGTGTGCGAGTGCGCGTGCGCGCCGGCGTCCGCGCGCCGGCGCCCGGGGGCGGGGCTGGGGGCGGGACCACGGGAGCGCTGTGCGTGTGCGCGTGCTGCTGCGTGCGCGTGCGCCGCCGCCCCGCCCGCGCAGGTGACACAAAGGGGCGCGGGGGCCTCGGGACCCCCGCAGCCGGGACCTCGCACTCGGTGCGCAATTCCCCCCGGCCCGTCCGTCCTTCGGGCCGGGCTGGCCAGGTCCCCGTTGACGGGGCCTCGCAGGGAGGCCGGGCGCGCCGGTGACCCCGCGTCCTTCGGGGCCGGACCTCGGACCGCAGCCTCGGACCCGAACCGGCCTCTCTGCGGGTCCGCGGCGCCCGGTCTTCCCGCAGTCGATCTTTACTCGTTTTTGAAATGAAATGACCGTTTTGAGATTTTTACTCGTTTTTGAAATGACCGAAGTGATGCGTCAGCTGGGAGGCGCGCCGTTCCCGCTCATCCGGCAGAGGTGGCGGCAGGGCGCCCTTTTCTGTATGAGTCCGTTTCCACCTGAGTAACGGGACAGGTGTGACCCACTTTTGTTTGTCCCCAGGCACCTGTGCCCTTCCTGTTTTGAAAGGTGTCAGGAACAGGCATTCTCCGTGCCCCGGGTAGCTCTGGGGGCCCCGAGCCTGGGGCTGGGGGGCGCAGGCCGGGCGGGGGGCGCCACGGGTGGTGTTGGTTTGCTGGCCGCTGCCCTACGCCCCCGTCAGGCCACTTCCGTGTCATGCCCACCTGTTTTTCCACCCTTGCACAGCCCCAGCTTCTCCGGGCTTCCAGCCACCGGGCTGGGGCCTCCTCGTGGTAGGGGCGCATCCTGTCGGCAGGGGAGGGGCCCCACCCTCAGCTTCCAACGCCACCACCCTGCCCCTGGCGCCTGCAGATCGGGGCCCCAGGCTCCGAGGCCTGTGGAGGGAGGAGCTGCCGTGGCACCTGAGCCGCGGGTTTGGACGGAGCTTCCTCTGTCTGGTGCCTGCCTGTCCCGGAAGGGTGCAGCGGCCCTGGGCTTGCCAGGAGGACGGCCTTTAGCTGGCAGCCTCTTAAGCCGGGAACCTGGCCGGGGCAGCCCCTTTCTGGTGATGCTCTTCTTCGTGGTTGGTTAGGACAGGTTTGCTCTCGGGAAGTGGGATGGGGTAGGTTTTCTTCCAGGTGCTCTAAGTTGAGTAGTCAAGAGGGTAAGCCCCTCACCCAGCTCCCACTTCTCTGGGTGGCTGGAGAGTTGGCTTGCACAAAGGGTATCCAGAGCCGGGACTGCCGGTCGTATCCCATGGGGGCGTCCTCCACCTCTCCAGCCCCCCCCCCCACTTTTCAAGTGGAGCAACTTTATTTCTATAAAAACATACACAGGCAAATAAATACTCAGGAGAAAGCCAGTTCCCAGCAGTGTGGACATCCGGGGTGCCCTGGGGGTCAGTGTAGCCTGTCTACTCTTGAATGGGGCAGCATCCTTCAGCCTCTGGGGCAGTGACCACAGCAGCCAAGAGCACAGAATTGTCCCTGGGGGAATCCCGGCTGAGCCCCTGACCAACACATGGTCATGGGCCCCTTACATGACTTCTCTGTGTCATGTCTGTAAAGTGGGGATGGAGCGTGTGAAGAGGTGAGATCACATGAGATCACATGAGTGAGTGTGTGCCAGGTGTTGGGGATGGAGGGACAGGGCCGGGGGCAGGGCTGAGGGACAGGGTCTCCACGCAGCAGCTGTGAAACATCACTCTGGAAGGTAGGAAGGTGACATTCCCTAAGTTACGGGTGGCATCACGATGAATCCGCCCCAACCTGCGTTCTTTTGACGTGGACAACGTTCTTGTTTCTGGGATTCTGAGCATCACGAAGGTAGCAGAACACATGCACATACGTGGGCGTAAATGAAGATGGTGAAAGAGGTGAACACGCGTGGGGAAGTCTTGGTGACGCATTCTCGCCTTTTGTCACAGTTTTTATCTAGCAGGTGTGTGGGGTGTCTTGGTTTCTGAGGAGTTGAGAAGTTGAGGCTGACTCTGGCCGGTGGTCCTGCTGGAGGTTTTACGCGGCCACGCGTTGCCTCCGGGAGCGCCCTGGCCTTGGCTGCAGGGGCTCAGCGCCCACCCCAGCCAGACTCTGCCTGGGGCAGCATGGCGGACCCCGGCCAGACGGCTGGGCTGCGGGGCAGCGGGGCGAGCTGGAGAAGGCTGGCTGCTGCTGGCTCTTCAGGCAGAGTGCGGGGCCGCCCGGGGTCCTCAGATTCCTATCTCAGGAGGTGGCTTTCCGGAGGGCGTGCCTGGTGGTCAAGCTGGAGGGCCGGTGCTGGCAGAGGGGCTGGCTTCACGCAGGAGGGTGGGGAGGTGGCAGGGGCAGCGGCCGCCAGCGGTGCCAAGGAGTTTGCCTTTCCTGCTGCTGAGCCGTGCGCGTGACAGGCCCCGGCTGCGGTGACTGGGGCTCTGCGGCGTGCGGGCCAGAGGCCTTGTGGAGCGAGGAGAGCACACCCTCGCCGTGGGCCCGGGGAGACGCCGTTGGACGGGCCGTAGGGCCAGGGCCCTGTCCGTGGCTGCCGCGTTTGGGGCCTGGGTTGGGGGGGCAGTTACTGGGGCTGGAGAGGAGCAGAGGCCGTTTTGGGGGCAAGTTCTGGGTGCGCTGAGCTTAAGATGTTCATCGGTGCTGCAGAAGGAGGCGAGAGCTGGCCCGGGACACTGACCCGGTGCTCAGGGCGTGGTGTGGCCGAGGGCCGGGTTCTCGGGAAGCCCGGGCTTCCTGCAGGCCCTGGTGCCAGGGATGCACTGTGATGGGTCTGGGGGGCTCAGCGACTTGGGTGAGCCCAGAGTGTGCCAGCTGCAGCCCCTGGACCCGCCGAGGGTAGCCCCACACTGGGGAGCCGTGGCCGAGGACACGTCTTAGGTGCGTGGGGGTGGAGTGGGGAGGGAAGGAGTGGCCGCCCGGCAGGAGGGCCACGCGGCCAGTGCGTGGAGCTGGGCAGGAGGGAGCGTGAAGACGGTGCCAGAGTGTCCACGTCCCCCCACGCAGCTCCCCGTCGTTGGCGTCTTCCCTTAGCGTGAATGCAAGTCGCAGCTTAAGTCCCCTTTCGTCCTTTCCTGTCCCCTCTTGTTCCCTCCCGTTCTGCCGTCCCCTCTTGTTGCTGGGTGGCGAGGCTCAAGGGAACCATCTGCCAGTCCTAGGGTCTGGGCGGGGTGTTAGGGCAGCCGCCTGCCGGGCCTTCATCAAGCGCCCTCCTGTTGGGCCCAAGCTGGGTGGTGGCTGGCACGGACGTCCACTTCGGCCCTGCAGGTCTGGCCACCGCCCGCTCCTGGCGTTTGCCCGGGAGCCGGGGCAGCCCAGGGCCGTGGCGCTGCCAGCTTTTGGCACGGGCTTCCTCTCTCGGCAGCCGCGCTGGCCCCTGCGTTCCCCTCCCCCCTTTACTGAGCCGCTGGGATGAGGGCACGCACTGCCTCTCCCCATGGCCGGCACCTGGCGCCTTTGTGACGTGGGATAGAGCCGTCTGTGCGTCAGGCTGGTCGTCAGAAATCCCTCCCTCCCCACGTACTCGCTGAGTGCCCGGAAGCCTGTCCTGGCAGAGCTCGTGTTCTGGCTGTATGGCCCCAGTGGTCAGCCGGCACCCACGTCCATCCCTGAGCAGAAATGGGGCAGGCGGGAGGGGACCAGGGAAGCTGGCTGGGGGTGGTGGGAGGAGGTGAGGCCCGGAGGAGAAGAGAGCCCGGGAGTGTCACGTGTTGGAAGTGTGGGGCTGTGGCCCCCGGCAGGTGCTCCCGGCAGCAGGTGCGGCCCCGCGGGCACACTCACCCCGACAGCACCTCCGCGTGGTGAGCAGGTGCGGGGAGAGCGGTGGGTGCTGGAGAGGGTCCACGTGAGGACAGGACGGGCCCTCCTGCGCCCAGAGCCCCGGGTCTGGGGCTGACCAGGGAGGGCGTCTGGACACCCGGGAACCTGGGGCCAGCCTCACACCATCGGGAGATGACCCGTCTGCTCCTCGGCTGTCCCATCGCTGAGGGGACAGAGTCTCCGCCCTGACAGGTGTCCTGGCTGCCAGCCACCCGCTCCCCAGGGTGGCCCCTCACCACGGTCACTGAGATCACCAAGGGGCTGGGGCCCTCCCTGTCGTATCTGGTCCCCAGAGTTTCTTTGCAAGGAGCTGGCCCTGCGTCCCACCCTCCTAGATGGGGTCCAGTTTCTGGTAAGGGGGAGGGGCAGGTGTGTCTGGAATCTGGCCGGGGGGCTTCCGGCCAGAACCCCATCCCTGCCACGCCCCCGACCACGAACCAAGCCCCTGGCTCACCTGGCGGGGGAGGAGTGCAGACCCTTGTGGCTCCCGAGAGACAGGCGGGTGAGCAGAGGGCCGGAGCCCCTGAGACTCGTCCAATCAGCGCAGGGTGGGGGGGGCCAGGCTGGCCGCACTGCACCCACCAGACGCGTGGGACATGGCCTGCGTGCCACCCCCAGGGTCCACGCCTGCTGGCCACAGGCCTTGCTCTCTCCAGCCATCCTTCACTCCCTCTTTAAACATGGGGCTGTTCCCCCGGAGAGCAGAAGGCCTTCTGTAGGTTCCCGTGCAGGGTGTTTGGGGCAGCGGTGGCTGTAGAAGGTGGTTTGGTGGCCCTGGGGTCCCTGGGGCTACTTGCTGGCCTGCTCTGGGCTTGACCATGACCCTCCCCTCCCCTGGCCTGACCTTGTCAACCCTTCAGCGCACCCCCTGCTGCCCTGTGCATCCAGAGGCTCTCCCATCGGTGTCTTGAGCAGTGAAGTCACTTACGGAGCTTCTGTTTGGCTTATTTCTAGAAACAAGGTGCACCTTAGTGTTTTCACCCATGAGCGTCCCCAGCACGAGCCCAGAAGCTTCCTGCGACTGTGGTCTTGCTGTTATTTCAAGCACAATTGGACGGTTGAATCCCTGTGTCTTGGCCACTGCTGGACGCTGCCGTCCTGCCCACAGAGCACTGGGGCTGGAGAGGGGAGAGCCAGACTCACCCTGTCTGTCTGCAGTGCCCACCAGAGGTCGCCTCCCGTCTGCACGTTGGGCCTGAGACCTGCCCAGGGCCCTCCGTTTGTCCAGGCTGGCCTCCGAGGCCCGCCAGCCGCTCCTCTGGGCGGGCACCCACCACCCCCACGGGGTAGCAGGGATGCATCTGGCTCCTTTTAGGCTGCTCAGCATTGGCAAAGCAAAGCTTCCTTTTGAGACCATTTTCACAAAAGGATTGGTGGGCGGTGGACACGGGAGAGCCCAGGGATCCAGGTTGTTTCACCAGGGCTGGGAAGACACAGTGCTGGGCCGCACTTGAGGCACGTGAGCCCCGGGCCCTCGGGGGACAGGGAACCGTCGGCATGTAGCGGGCGTGTAGGGACGCTGCTGACCGGTGGCACCGCGAGTGAGCCAGGGAAGGCCCGGCTGGGTGCTGTCCCGCTTTCCCAGTGCAGCTGGCCCTGGTTCCTCCAGGGTTTAGAGAGGGGACTGAAGAAAGCCTCGTGACCAGACGGCTGGCTGTGACTTCTCTGGGGTCCCCATCACCTGCACACACCGATATCCTCGTGTGTGGTTCCCGGGGACCCTCGGGTAGGAGGGCAGGGCACCCAGGTCGGCCCGACTCGGCTGTGCGGAGGTGACTGATGTGGTGCCTTGCCCAGTGCTGCCACTGCATCTTGGAATGAGCTTGGGGCCAACTTTGGAAGAGACGATGGGATCAGTGGGACCTGGGTTGCAGGTGTTGGAGGTCCTGGAGCGCGCTCTCCTGCCTCTGCCCGGTCGGGGCCACGGCGGGGGTGCCCACTTGCAGTCGGCAGCATCCATCCCGGCTGCAGTGTGGTCGGTCAGCGGGAGCGAGGCTGGGGCCCCAGAGCCGGCGAGGCTAGCGTCCTTGCCGCCCAGCCTAGGCACCCCACCCCCCGTCACTGTCCCCGAGCCCCTCTTGTGAGGATCAGGGTAGGAAGGTGAGGCTGGCCTCCAGGTCGGCCTGGAGTGAGAGGAGGGCCTGAGGACTGGCACTGAGGGTCCCTGAGGTTCTGGGGGTGTCATCCTGTCCTGGGGCCGCCCCCGGGGCCGTGTCTGGGGTGTGGGGTGACACCTGCTGCCTTACGGCTCGTTGAGTACGTTTTTCACCGGAGGAAGTCAGATCAAAGGAGCCTTCGCTGTTTGCAGCGTGGAAGCCTTTTGCTTTCTCATGTTTGGTGATTCCGGAGGAGCGTGGCTGCGTGGGGGGGGCCCCGGCGAGTCGCAGGAGCTCTGGTAGTGTGACCCCTCGGGCACGGAGTCCCTTCGCGGTGGGGCTGCTGTCCACGCTGCGTGACCCGGGAGGCGGAGCGGGTGCGGCGGGACGGGGACCGGGGCCGGGGCGTCATGACCCCCACCTGTGGGAGCGTGGGGGGCCTTGGCGCACGTGGCCGCATGGGGCTGAGAGGGGCCGAGACCGCCTGGGAGCCGGTGGTGAGGTCAGTTCGGGTGCTGGGCACCCACTGGGTGGCAGGCACTGAGGGCTGCCGACGGCCCGTGGCTGCAGGCTGCCCCCTGGCCCTGCTGCCCGTGTCCTGGGGTCGTGGGCTGTGCCTGGCTGGCTGGCTGGAGCTTTTTAGGAGCGGCTGGCCAGTTCCCGCAGCTGAGCCAGATCAGGGAGGACTCGGGTGTGCCCGAGGTTTGGGTCATGACCAGGTCGTCCTGCCCGCTGGGAAGGGCTGGGCAGCTCTCTGGAGAGGACTGCACCTGAATCTAACCCCGGTCCCGGGACACCGCCCGCGGGGCTTGCGGGTGGGATGCAGGAAGCATCCAGGTCAGGGTCTGTGTCCCGGGGCCCTTTCCCCCTGCGGCCTGTCAGAAGTCCAGTCACCTTGCCCCGTCATGGACCCAGGAAGCGATCGGCCCCATGAGATAGGAGCTTGCTGAACTGGCCACAGACCCGCTTTCTGGGCTGTCCTGTCCCCAGGCCTCCCAGCTAGTGCACGTGGTGGCATCCGGGCGGGGTCCCGGGTACGTGGCGGCGACCTTCAGGGTGAGCCTCTTGCCTCTGCGTCCGAGCTGTGGCCCCGCTGGTCACTCCCACGCAGGGCCGGGCCTGATTCCAGGTTGGTCCCAGCCCGGCAGCCACAGGCCTGGGGTCAAGGTGCAGGGAAGCCCCTCCTCCATGGACCTGAGGTTCGTGAGTCTAGTTGACCCTCAGTGGTGTTTAACGTGTCTCTTGTGTTTAATTTTTAGTCAGACTTTGACCCGGCGTGGGCTTCAGTGGTCGCCGTGGACAGGAGCCTAGGAGCTTTGGTTCGAGACAATTAAAGACGTGGGATGAGGATCCAGTGACAGGACGCGGTTCTGCAGGGGGATTCTGAAGATAGACGCTTTGAACAGTCGAATTCATGGTCGTGGAAGCCGAGCCCATATTAAGAGATGTCAGGTTGGTCGGGGCTCGGGAGAGTGAGGCCGCCCGAGGCTGGTGTCCCCGCGGCCGCAGAGGAGGCGCTGCTCCTGGGCTCCCTGCGTGTGGTGGGGTTAGGACAGGGGCGTCCCGAGTGGGCGAGTCGCCCGGGCCAGCGAGGCCTCGGTCGGGCCTCACGTTTGCCGTGGGGTTTGCTTCTGTCGAGGGTCTCGAGGGAGGGGCGCCTGGCCAGGCCACAGGTCGGCGCGGGGTCCCTCTGGATGTTCCCGTGGCCTCGCTGCAGTTGGGAGCCCTCCCGGTCGCGGTGTCTCCCATTGGGGGTTCCCGTCCTCTCTGACCGCTGGGCGCTTTAGACAAGGCTCTGCAAGCACCTTTCAGCTAAGACACCTTCGCAGACCCGGAGGGCTCGGTTTCTTGCAGTCGCGTGGATCAATGTTGGGCAAAGTTCCAGCTGAGCGAGGCTGGGAGTGGGCGTTTGTCACACGCTAAAATGAGTAACGTCTTTAAGTGAAACGCCGCTGTTCTCCCAGTGGAGCTGGAGAGACCAGGGCACCGTCTGCACAGGACCGCCACCGTCGCACCGCAGACAGAGGGGGCCTGGACGCTCTGCTCGTGACGTGGGGGGAGGTGACCAGGGAGGTCCTGTCCTTTGGACCCCACGCCAGGAGCCCTCCCGGCAGTCCTGGTGCCTTTGCCGCCTGTTCTGACGGCCGTGCGCTC
This sequence comes from Mesoplodon mirus, assembly GCF_964341445.2. Taxonomy (NCBI): domain Eukaryota; kingdom Metazoa; phylum Chordata; class Mammalia; order Artiodactyla; family Ziphiidae; genus Mesoplodon; species Mesoplodon mirus. The sequence continues at coordinate 123,699,404 of NC_138977.1, read as the reverse complement.
TCGGGAGTGGTGGGCGCTGGCGGTCTCGTCCTGCACCCCGCGCGCCGGCTGCCACGTCCCAGGGCGAGCCTTGCGGGGCCGTGGTGAGGGGGCGGGCTGATGCGGCCACCGCTGTCTCGCGTGTCACCTGTGAAGCCCTCCCGTCTCCACCTGGGCCTCGTGTGGAAGGAGTGAGTTTTTAATCATTCTTCGCTGTCTCATTTTGGGAAGGTGAGGGGTTCTGGCCTTCTTCCGGTGTCCTAACCCTCTTCTACCTTTACACTGTTTCTTGCTTCTCAGACCTACAAGCAGAGGCGATGCTGGTGCTGGGTGGGTCCCTGTCGGGTTTTTGGGTGGCAACACCACAGCATCGAGTGGAAGAGAAGCATTGGGTGCGTCCCCGAGCCCGTCGTTCCAACCTGCGTGTCTGGACGTCAGCTGGAGCGCGGGGCTGCCTGGGGCCCTGCACCCCTGAGGCCCTGATCCGTGGAGGGGGGCAGTCACCACCGTCGGTGTCCACTCAGGCGGCAGTGAGCTGTGGCAAACACCAGTGTGTCTTCCTTCCTGATTTTTAACTTATTTTTGACAAAGATCCTCGTGGCTGGACACGTAGAATTGGAAGTCCTTGGGGTGGGCTGAGGTTTCAGCGGGGGCTGTGCTGCCGCAGGAAGCTGAGCATCCGGCCCTGTCGTTACAGGCGTCCGACCTCCGATCATGAACGGGCCCCTGCACCCCCGGCCCCTGGTGGCACTGCTGGACGGCCGGGACTGCACGGTGGAGATGCCCATCCTGAAGGACGTGGCCACAGTGGCCTTCTGTGACGCACAGTCTACACAGGAGATCCACGAGAAGGTACCACGGGTGGGGGCGGGGAGGTGGGGAGCCATGTCCTCGCCAGCACTGAGGCAGGTGTCCCAGGGTTCCTGCCGGAGTGGGCAGGTGCGGCGCTGCCCTCACCACCTGGCCTGTCGGGAGGCGGGGGTGGGACGTCTCCATTACAACCAGTTCTTTCCCAGAAAGTGGCGTCTGGGGATGTGGCTGCAGTGGACGGTGCTGGGGGCGGGCAGGCTGCATCTCCATCACCTGACGACTCAGGCCGCGGCAGTCTCCAGGACACCCCGAGCCTGTGCCACGTGGTTTGCAGCTCTCAGGTTCCCTGGGACAGGTAGTATGTTAATCTGGTTTCTGTTTGTAGTCACAGCCAACCGGGTACTTCAGAAGCACCTTTCCCCTGAGTCAGCTGAGGAAGCTGGACCAAGGTTTATAAAACCTAGGTGCTTCGGAGAGCCAACAGGGTCAGGAGAGGCCCAGATGCCGCAGGGGTGGACAGGTCCTGCCCGCTGGGCCGGCGCATCAGCTGTGCTGGAAGAGGTGGCTGAGAGGCCGGGGCGGCTCTGGCAGCCTCATGTGCTGGTGAGGTTGGAGCCCTGCTGGACCCTGGCTCTGGGCTGGACCCTCGGAGAAAGGACGAACTGGAACCAGATGCACCCTCACATGTCCACCCACCGGCCCAGCAACGTCCACATCAAGCCTTGAACTTGGGTTGTGGGTGACCCTGTGCCCTATGCTCAGGTGGCTGGCAAAAACAAGGGAGAACAGTACTCTTTACGGGAAGAGACCGTAGGCCTGGGCCCCAAGTTGTTTCTGCAAATCACCTCCTAGCACAATGTTCATCGCACAGTCGAAGATAACAAGATAGTAGGATAAGAAAGAACTGAGCGAAAACCAGCAGAGACAAAGGACTAGAGCGACCCACGGGGCTGGTGGGGTGTCTGCTGCTACAACCACAATGTGAAAACCAAGCCTGAGCACTTCAGAAGGAGCCGAGAGCAGAAGACGTGACGACAGCAGGCTTCGGGGGAGTTTTTAGAAGATCTAGGAGCTGAAACAGAGCAAAGCTGAAAGTGAGAACTCACTGGGCAGACTTGACAGCCACTTGGGTCAGTGGCAGGAGGGAGGCTTGGGGTGAGGGGGCCACGGTGGGGAGCCAGCCTCCAACAGAAGTCTCAGGGACTGAGGGGATGGGATGGGCCACGGGCAAAATTTGATGAGAAAAAGGCTGACGATGGTCCAGAGCCGAGGGAAGGGAGCAATAAGCGGGTGAGAAAAGTGTGGCAGCGTGCACGCCCAGGCGGCCCCTCCGGGAACTCGGGCTGGCAGTTTCCCAAAGCTGAGCAGGCTTGGGCCACCTGCCTGGCCGTCCCAGTGCTGGTATTTCTCCCAGAGAAGCAAAACACACGTCCGCTCAGAAACCTGCCCGCGAGCCCCCCAGCAGCTTTGTTCCTCGTGGCCGGAACCAGAGGGAACCAGGTGGTCTTCAGCCAGGGCATGGGTACCGAGGAGCCCCACTGGGCAAGAGAAGGAAGGGTGAGCCACGGGCACCGGCGTCGGCCGGGCCAGAGCAGCCAGCTCGTCAGGGTCACGTGCATTGTCACTCTGGCCAGCCACCATGACGGGGACAGCGAAGGAGACAGAGGTGCTGGGTTCAGGTGCTGCTAACACGGGTGTTTCTTTGTGGTGACGGCAGTCCTGCGTTCTGTGTCCTGTTGTGAGGCGGCTACTGGAACAGACTCACAGTGAAGTTACACAGAACAGCACACATGAGCAAGGACAAGATGGCCAAGGGGACGTGGGTGCACAGATGTACCTCACCGGGCACAAGCTCGTTGCCCACCACAGGGGCCGGGCCAGGGGACACGGGATCCCTCTCGTTGGCAGCTTCTTGTGAATCTTAAACTGTTTCAAACTAAAAAGATACTTTTTAAAAAAGCAGTAGTGGAATGAAAAAGAGATATACTGAGAGAAATTTTTAAAAATTGTAAGCAGTACTAAAACAAGTTTTGCCAGTAAATTTGAAAACTAAGACAAAACCTGTTTTTTTCCAGAACTGTGACTTACCAAAACTATTTCAACAAGTTAATATAAAACCCAGGGCTTCCCTGGTGGCGCAGTGGTTGAGAGCCTGCCTGCCAATGCAGGGGACACGGGTTCGAGCCCTGGTCTGGGAGGGTCCCACATTGCTGCGGAGCAACTAGGCCCGTGAGCCACAACTACTGAGCCTGCACATCTGGAGCCTGTGCTCCGCAACAAGAGAGGCCGCGATAGTGAGAGGCCCGCGCACTGTGATGAAGAGCGGCCCCCACTTGCCGCAACTGGAGAAAGCCCTCGCACAGAAACGAAGACCCAACACAGCCATAAATGAATGAATGAATGAATGAGTGTTAAAAAAACAAATAAGTTGACAGACCCCTGGGGAGGGGCATAGGGCCCTCAGAGCCCCACCCGACGGGCAGGCGGCGTCCCCCCCGAGCCCTATGCCTCCTGACACCCACGGGAAGCCACAGCCAAGGCCTTGCCTGCCAGAGAAAAACAGGTAGAAAAAGTGTCCTGGGGACAGAATTTTACGCTCCTGACAGAAGAGACGTTAGGACTGTGTAATTGGTGTCCTTAGGCCTGAGGTAACGCCTGATTGTACACCGAGCAGGATGCAGCGAGAAAGGAATCACAGGAGAACTAGAGGGAGCTCCTGGGAACTAAAATGGGAGCGGAAGATTTAAACTTTAATAGGAGCTCAGAAGACAGTCAAGGGAAGCCCAGAGGAAAGATGGAAGCGATGAGGAACGAGGAGAGATTCGCAGACTCCCCAGGGGTGCTGTGCTCAGCTGGCCAGTGCAGCCGCTCTCAGGAGCCTCCCGTTTCTCATCTGGGACAAGCACTTCCTTCCCCCCTCTTTGCTGCCAGGGGTGGCCAAATGACTAAGTCCAGCCAGGGAGAGGACAGCAGCCTTTGTGTGCAGAGCCACCTTCTCTTTCTGCTGGCTGGAAACCAGATGTGATGGCTGGAGCCTGGGCAGCCACCCAGACCACAAAAGGAAACCATGTGGAGCCAGGGGAGCCTGGTAATGGCAGGGCAGCAAGACCAGGAGCCCAGGACCGCGATGGCTCTGGAGCTGACACGGGGTCCGTGGACCGCCTGGCTGCAGGCTTTGGCCTAGAAGGGAAATATCAGCCTGTCTTCTGTGTCACATCTGATCAGGGGTTTCTACCTCCTCACAGCTGGTTGGATGTCCGTCCAACGTTATTTGAGCTTTAAAGAGGAGAGACTGACGTTTTCGTCACAACATGAGGAAAATTACCAAAGCTGAACGGAGGCTCCCATGCTCCTGCCACGAACCCAGGACGAATGTCGGGGGCCCTGCCATTCAGGATCCAGATTTCACCAGCGCCAGGGGTGGGGGACAAGAACCAGAGCAGCCCTAGCTGGGTGCGTCAAAGCTCCTGAGAGGAGGGGTTTAACCAGGCTCGCTCGCCCGCCCACACGTGGGGCCGGCGGAGGCGTTTCTCCCCTCCGCTGCTCTCTCTGAAGCTCCTCAGCGAAAGTCAGGTGCCCATGAGGTGGGGGCAGCCGTGGAAAAAAAGACCTGGGGTCCCGTTGAGGGGCCGGGCCAGGGTGGGAGTGACGCGGGGACGCGCCTGGGGTTCCAAGGGCACCAGCGGGGGCCTCGGAGTGAAGCGCCCAGTCCCAGGAGGGATGTGCCGAGGCCGGGTAAGACATGAAATAAAATCCAGGGAAAATGCAGAAACAGGCATTGTAGCCAGTGGTGGGGTGGCTCCCGGTCGGTGGGACCTGAGGACCCTGGAGGCAGAAAGGACGGGTCAGCCCATGAGCCCTGGGGATGCTGGCCGGCGCCCTCATGCGCACCCGCTGTCACCAAGAGTGAGGGGGCGTCTGCAGGGAGCGTGTTTGCCCCTGGTCAGGACAGAACCAAACGTGGGCAGTTCTGCAGAAAGCACGGGGTGGAAAGGAGGGGTCATCCGAGTACGAGGCAATCAAAACAATCTCCCTGCAAGAGAAATCACACAAAACAGGAAAATAGGGGGGCAAAGGAGACGTGTCTGCAATGCACATAACAGTCGGGGGGTGAACAGTTGAAATACTCAGACTTCTCAACCAACAGGAGAAAGACAAATCCCAGTAGAAAGTGGGCGAGGGAGGGGGTGTGTGGACAAAATAGCGACCGCGGAGCAGGTGACACTGCCCCCACCTCCAGGGACTAGCAGACACCCAGGGGCAGCCGGGCTGTCAGCTTGCAGGTCTGGGTGGCGCTCCAGCAGGCCTGTGAGATCCCGTCTGTGGTCTTCAGCCCGCTGTCCCTCCACCTGGGCCATCTGCCATAGGGAAATCCCTGGAGCCGTCTGGGAGTGTCACCCTTGGGGCCTCTGGCAGTTTTCACAGAACATGCCCATCTGGAAAGATAAGTCGCTGAGGGTGTGTGTGTGTGCGCGTGTGTGTGTGTGTGTGTGATGCTGGAAGAGGAGACTCGGGCCGAGGAGGTGCCCTGACGGGTGGCCTGCCTCTGGTGTGGTGCCCAGTGAGTACCCCTCAGGCCCTCTGCTCTGAGCTCCTGACCAGGTGGGCCGCATTACCCCCTGTGGACCTGAGGACACCAGGTCAGTGACTAGCTAGTTACACAGCAGGTAGAGGCTGGCAGCAGTGGACGCTGGGAGGTTGGTGCCATACCGGGGGTGTCACGGCCACTTTGCAACCAGGAAAGGGGACAGGAGCCAGCAGGAGCGTGGACCTGGAGTCTGGACAGGGCAGCGTGTTGCCCCTGAAGTGGTCTCATCCTGTAGCTGGTACAGGGTGGGCGCTGCTCTGAGAGGAGCCCGGGCTCCCCTCTGAGAACACTTCGCCTGGTACCCTGGGATTCGAGAGATGCTCAGTAGAAAAAGGACCAGGTGTGAAAAAAATAATTTACCCAGAAACGTACCTGGGTGACTGAGTCACACCCAGAAATGCAAATGAAAAGTAAAATAACAATTCCAGTTTGCATGTGTCAAACGGAGTATCTGGAAGTTGGGAATGCCTGGTACTGGGCGGTCGGTGCTGATGGGCAGACTGTGCCCCGGGGGCAGTGGCAGCAGGACTGGAGCCTGAAGAGGGTTTGCAGGGATCCACTCACTTCTCACCTCAAGGAAACAAGCAAACACGTGGGTTTTTGCTGCGGCACAGCCGGTGCTAGAAGCCACACAGTCTCTCCAGCTTTAGAAACGTTCAGACCATCGTGGACCATCCCTGCTTAAAAGTGCAGCCCGGGACACTTAAGGACCACAACTGGGGGCAATGCTCAGGAAAAAGCCGGCCCTGCGCATGCGCCTGAGTCGCAAGGACCACCTGCCCCGTCCCGCCTGCCCACAGCCCATCCGCACGCCCGTTGTAGCCAAGGGCCCTGTGGGCGTCCAGCCGATCCATCTGCCCCTGCGTCCGGGGCTGCCCCTCCCAGTGCTGGCAGGGATGTGTCCGTCTCTCTGGTTCTAGCACCCAGTTGTGCCGGACACCGCGGGCACCGACAGATCTCTGTCTACATGCAGCCTGCCCCCCGGCTCCTGCCCACCTGCCCCAGGGGGGCCCTCCTCACCAGCTCTTATCCACACAGCACAGGGCGGCCAGAGGGGCCTTCCGGGGGAACCGTCAGCCGAGCCCTCCCCTATCCCCTGCACCTCCCCGTGGCCTTCGCCATGTCCACTGCCCTGTCTCTTCCTGCCCACCCTCCCCATGTGCTCCCGGTTAATGCCCTCTGCCGCCGCGCTGCGGTCACACGCCGGGCCTCACCCCGTCCACGTTGGGTCCCGTCGAGTCATGGCACCGGAAGTCTGCGCCTGCGTCTGTGGCCCTCCCAGGAGGCCGGGGAAGCTGTCAGGACTTGGGCATGATCCAGCCAGTCCATTCACGCGCCTGCTGGCAGCCCCCTGCTCCCAGAGCTGAGGTTCCTAGATCTTCCGAGCTGGGGCCAGAGCAGGGCTGGCAGCACCCCGTCTCTTACTTGCAGGATCAGGAACCCAGGACCCCTCTGCCCTGCTGCCCAGCTGTCCTTGCCTTGGTCCTTTCTGTGAGGTCCCCTGTGGCCGTGTCCTCCAGGCCACCTCAGGCAGCAGGAGGGGAAGGGAGGCCAGGCCAGCCTCAGAGGAAACTGCGTTCCGGGTGGCCACGTGTCCGGCTGGGACCAGGACTCAGTCATCGTAGAAGGGGCGAGCCTGAGGCCGTTAGCAGTATCCCCGAGGCTGCAGTCCCCTGCCCTGCGTCCCACGCTCGGAGCCCGCTCCACTCTGCTTACTGCATCTGCCACGGGCCAGCTGCTTCCTCAGCTCTCGTGTGGCCCCTTGTGGTCAGCCTCTGTTGCCCCGGGGGACCTATGGTCAGCACTGGAAGCTCAGTCCAGAGGAGAGGGCCGCAGACACATCACCACAGGTTCCCAGTGGACTCTGTGTTTCACTGAATTCGAGACGTCATCGATTATAACGTCCCGTTAGGGAGGAATAAACCTCGTCCCCAAGTATGGCAGGTTTTGGATTACATGATGCGTTGGAATGGTGTCAGCCCGCTCCGCAGCCCCTGCGTTTGGGCCCAGAGATGGCAGGTCATGCGTCCCTGGCCTTGGCCAGACTGTGTCCCGGTGTGGACCCCGGCTCACAGTCCTGGGCTGGGGCCCCGCCCTCCTCGACCCGCGCTCCCCGCCCCCAACCCCCAGGAGCGAGGTGCGTCGCATGTTGGTGGGCCCGGCCCTGGCAGAGCTCATGGACTTAAGCTGGCGGGTGTGTGGGGGGCCTCCTCGAGGGGGGCCGTGAGCGGGGCTCTGCGTGGGGCGGGATGGTGGGCAGACGTCGCCCACGGCAAGGTCTGTGCGCTTGGCACCAACCTGCCCGTGTGGGCCTCGCCTGGAACGGACTCACCGAGACACGCGGGCCGCCCCCAGGTGTCCTGGAGCCCCGCACTTGGGGGCGACGGCCCTGGCCACGCTCCGAGGGGTGCAGAGACAGAGCCGGTGGTTCCCTCCTGCGGGCTGCAGCTGGCGAGGCCCACCTCAGGTGCAAGTGCACCCAGAGCGCGTGCCCGACCTTGACGCCCCTCCCAGTGGCGGGGGGTGGGGGGGAGGCGGCCCCCCAGGTCTGCGGCACAGTGGACAGTGCTCAGGGGCGGCTGCTCCCTGCCCCTGTCTGGGGGAGTAACCCTCCAACCCTGGGCCGTGCAGGGCTGACCTGGAAGCCGGGCCTTGTGCATGGTGACAGCGGGGGTCGGCACATCAGCCTCCTCCCTGATTGAAAGGGGTGCCCTGCTCACTGCGGCGCGTTCACCGTCCCTGGGGACTTAACCGACGCTCCAAGCGCGTTGCGCCCTTGCGGCTGCTCTGTTCTGAGAGCGGTCTGTCAAAGTGGCCGCTGGCTTCTCATCCTGTTGGCGGGGTCTGGAGGTTTTGGGTGAGCGGGGTCTGGAGGTTTTGGGTGAGCCGGGTCCTCCCAGTGCCCGGCGTTTCTCGTCTGTCGTAGCCTCTGGTGCCCAAGGAGAAGGCAGCCCCCGCCCATCCCCTTGTCAGGCAGGCAGAGCACCGTCCCCTGTGTCGACCGGGGCAGGGACCTTCGGTGTGCTTCACGCGTTTGCTGATCTGTCACATTCGGGTCACTGCAGACCGCTCACACGGGGATGGGGCAGCTTCCCCCCTGAGAGGGCCTGCCATGCGCACTGGAGAGAAGTCCGCTCGGGTGGGAACCTGCTGGAGCCCTGGGACGCGCCTAGCGGGGGCTGCCCTTGGGGGGAGTGCCCGCGTGGCTTCTCCCGCAGCGACACCGGCTCACGTGCCCCTTCACTGCAGGTGCTGAACGAGGCCGTTGGGGCGCTGATGTATCACACCATCACGCTGACCAGGGAGGACCTGGAGAAGTTCAAGGCCCTTCGGATAATCGTCCGAATCGGCAGCGGCTTTGACAACATCGACATCAAGTCAGCTGGGGACTTAGGTAGGACGGTCTTGGATTCTTCTCTTTGCAACTTTGCACACTGCTCCCTTGCTGTGACCTCATCACGTTTTGTCCGTTGGTTTTACCGGAAAGAGGAGAGTCCTGTTGCAGCCGACTGCCTGGTTGGAGGTGGCCTGGGGGCTGGCAGTGTGTGGGCCCCACGCCAGGTCCCCTCAGGCAGGCGCAGGGTGGCAGCAGCGTCCCTCAGAAAGCCCGGGCGTTGTGGGCGGCGTGTCTGCCGCCCTCCTGCACTGCCTCCTGGGGACTGTGGGGAAGGGACAGCAGCCCGGGGCGGGCGGGCGGCCAGCACATCCATGTCGGGGTTTGCGCAGCCCTGTGCACGAGACTGGCTGGGAAAGGAGGTTTGTGTTGTGATTTAGGACACGTAGGAGTGTGTACGCACAGGTGTGTGACTCACACTCACGGAAACAGATCGCAGCATGCTTCTCCGGGTACAGTGTTCAGCCTCTTGTGACGTTCTGGTCTAGTCTCTCCTTATCCTTTGTGTTGGTCACGGCTTAAGGGCAGCTGAGGACACGCCCCGCCACGGCCCGCGGTCACCGACGGCAGCCTCAGACCTGCAGCGTGAAAACGGCTCCCGCTGTCGGCTGCCACGCATCCCAGGGTTCATTCTGCTCTGCCAGCCCAGCTCTCTCACCCCGCTATCACCTGCCCCCAGGAAGGCACCGCAGTGTCAGGCTGCGGTCTGGGCACTTTTCAAGCTGGGACGTCCTCCGGGCCTCATCCCTGTTCGCGGAGCGGGTCCTCATTGCCTTGCGATTTCACGGGCTGGGGCTCCGTCCTTCGTCCAGGGACAGTCTGGGGCATGCCGTGCAGTCATCCCTGCCAGACCTCCGCAGGGCCTGGTCCTTTGTCAGGCGGCAGCCTTGTTCCCGAGTCTGACAGGGCCTCCAGCTCTGTTCTCGCTCAGTCTCCCCTGCATGACTTCCTGACCCTGTCTTAACGTTTTGTCGCAAGTCGAGCTGGTGAGGGGGTGGGGAGGGCAGGGCCTTGGGGAGGTGTGGCCTGCCCAAGACCCCTTTCCAGAAGGTCCAGTGGCAAGTGGTCCAGGAGGGGCAGAAGCAGGTGTGGGCATCTGCCCAGGCGGCCTCTCTTTCTTCCTGTCCCCCACCCTGTCTGCCCACTGGACCCATGGGTGGCTTTCCCACGCGGCATGGGGCAGGTAACCTGAATTTGTCTCCTAGCATCCCGGGGCAGGGACGTGTCCTCTGGCCTGTCCCAGGCGAGGCCCAGGACCGTTCTAGTGACTGCCCCACGTATCTCACGTCCGCAGGCATCGCCGTCTGCAACGTGCCGGCCGCGTCCGTGGAGGAGACCGCCGACTCCACCATGTGTCACATCCTCAACCTGTACCGCAGGACCACATGGCTGCACCAGGCGCTCCGGGAGGGCACGCGGGTCCAGAGCGTCGAGCAAATCCGAGAGGTGGCTTCTGGAGCCGCCAGGATCCGCGGGGAGACCTTGGGCATCATCGGACTAGGTGCGATGGCTTTTGCCCCCGTGCGCAGGCTCTGCAGACCCTGAGGCTGGGGCTGTGCTGTGCTGCTGGCAGGTGCCCCCACCTGGCATGGTTGCCCAGCCAGGGGGCAGCACAGGGGTGAGGGGTCTCTGCCCCAGAGACCGTGCTGGCCCTTATCTGCCCCGGGAACACATAGTGGGGCCCACGCACACACACAGATGTTAAACAGGTGCTCGTATGGTCACGCACATTCACGCACGCTCACTCTGCCATTCCCCCGCCTCGTGACTGAACGCACAAGACCTTCAGGTGATGGCCAGCCAGGCTGCCCTGAGCCCTGCTCTGGGTGGATGGAGGCTGCTCACTCCACTCACCCGCTCACTCGCATGCCCTGCAGGCCGGTGTCCTGGGCCAACCCTGGGCCCCTTGCGCTCAGACAGCAAACCAGGGAACAGAGACATGGCGGGTGGGGGGCAGGCAGGATCCGGGGGGCAGAGGTGCCGGGGTGGTGTGGGCCTTAGCGGTTGGGGAAGCAGGGGAGGGCAGTGTGGCGGGAGGGGCCTGCCCGTCCACCTGGGCCACCCAGCACGGGCGGGACCGTAGCTCCCTGCGGCCCCATCAGCTGTCTCACAGAGGTTCTCCACGGCAAAGGCGCCGCCTCGTGCAGCTGTGGGGGAATTGCAGGGCAGAGACGCGCCTGCAGTAGTGCAGGGGGTCGGGGTCATGGGCGTCCGTGGGGCACAGGGGTGTCCCTCCCCAACACGACTTGCTGTCCTGCTGGATGTGCACACACAGACGCCAGGGCTGGCCGGGGCCCCGTAGCCCTGTGAGTGCCCTGCACCCAACACCTAGGCCCCCAGTGCCCTCGGCGGGTTCGAGGGCAGAGATGGCCTGGCCCGTGCGGTGTGATGCAGGCTGGGAGGAAGGAGCGAAGATGGTGAGCGGCTGGGCCTGGCCAGTGCCTTTGGGGCAGCCACCTCTAGGCAGTGTCGGTCAAGACGCTCAGTGGGGTGGGGATGCCCCAGAGGCTGCATCTCAACGAGCGCCCGACGGCCCTGGGGACCACGGCCCCTGGGCATCTGCTCCGGCCCTCCCCGCGCCCCTCGGGACTCCGAGAGTCTCTGTCTTGGTTCCCCACTGCCCCAAAGCAGAGTGGTCCCCTGAAACCTTCTGTGGCCCAAGTGGTGTAAAGGGAAGAAGCAGCGACCTTTGGATCCATGTCACTTGTGGAGGCCAAGGTCACGGCAGCTCCACACTGAGACACGGTGTGCGGTTCCCGGGAACGGAAGGGGCTCTGTAATGGCACCTGCCAGGCACACTGGACGCAATTTCGCTTTTGCCTTTTTTCATAAAAGTGAAAATTCTCTTCGGGTTTCTTTTGGTTCCTGGAACTGGGGACTGACGTCATAGGTGAAGTGGCTTAAGGCGAGGCCAGCCGAGCGGGGGCTCCCGTGCCAGCGTTGCCGCCCGGGCAGTGTGAGTGACTGCTCCGAGGCGCTGGCACCGTGGTTGGTCGGCAGGACCGCTGGGTGCCCGTCCTCCCCGGGCCCTCTGCGCTGGCGCCTCACCAGCCTCCACGGTGTCCCGTGGCCTCGAGCTCAGGGCCCTGGCGTGCCTGCCGCCCCCAGCTCCTGGCCTGCGCTGCTTCCCTGCTTTGTTTTCTTGGGAGCCGAGGACAGAGGGCTTCAGCCTCCGGGGCACTGGGGCCTATCCTGACACTGCAGCCCCTGCCTCGCCCCCCGTGCATCTGCGGAGCCCCCCGTTGGTGCTCCCCAGCTCCCTGGAGCCCCGTCCCTTCTCTGCACAGCCTCGTCCTGTGGACGTCCTGCCGCTTGGCCTCTGGGAGCAGACGCCTCAGGGTCACCCCGCGCAGACGGGGAACCTGAGGCGGGGCGGCCAGAGAGGTGCCGTGGTGACACCCTGTCGCCCCCCAGGTCGCGTGGGGCAGGCGGTGGCGCTGCGGGCCAAGGCCTTTGGCTTCAACGTGCTGTTCTACGACCCCTACCTGGCGGACGGCACGGAGCGGGCGCTGGGGCTGCAGCGGGTCAGCACCCTGCAGGACCTGCTCTTCCACAGCGACTGCGTGACCCTGCACTGCGGCCTCAACGAGCACAACCACCACCTCATCAATGACTTCACCGTCAAACAGGTCTGCGGCCCGGGGACCCGGGGGACGGCGTGATCTGAGCGGCGGGGCCCAAGCCGCTGCCTGCCTGCCCGCCACGCCTGCCAGTCACCGGCCACCACGCAGGCCCTCCCACGGGGCCTTTTCTTCCCCGAACCGCGGTGTAGGGCCTTTCAAGTACCTGTGTGCGCAGAGACCTGTGTTGCAAGCGTGCACAGTGTATATATGTGGGGGTGGGTCAGTTTCAACGACAGTGCCCTTCCCACGTGTGTGTGTGCACGTGGGCTTGTACACACACGTGTGTATACATGTATTTAAGTGTGGGGTAGCCGCTTGCATTGATGTGTGCACGTAGGTGTGCACTCACATGCACGTATGGTTACGTACACGTCCACATGTGCACGTGTACGTGTGGGTGGGCATGCTTGTACATTCAGTGTGCCCACCTGGGGCCTCAACTGCTGTCTGCCCTAGGCTCCTGAAGCCCTGTAGAGAGTGAGGCCAGGCACCTTACTTGGTTCTCACCCAGTGGGTCTGGGCCTCTGGGGGACAGGGCGTGGCCAGGGGCGCTGATCAGAGCTGTGTGGTCCCTGAGGACTCAGTGAGGCCCGGACAGGCACAAGCTGCCCCAAGCTGGTGGACGGCCACCTGAGCCCCACGACGGGGTGGGCTTAGTTGGGGTGAAATAGGGGTCACAAGGAATCCCTCACCGGGGAGCAGGGGAAGCCACTTCCCTGAACCGGCAGGGGAGTGTCTTCAGGCCGCACTGTCTCATGTCTTCCCAGATGAGACAAGGGGCCTTCCTGGTGAACACGGCCCGGGGCGGCCTTGTGGACGAGAAGGCACTGGCCCAGGCCCTGAAGGAGGGGCGAATCCGCGGTGCGGCCCTGGACGTGCATGAGTCGGAGCCATTCAGGTGCCTGCGGTGGTGCCCTGGGGTCCCCGAGCCGGTGCTCGTCCAGCTTACGGCCCGCGTTAGCCTGCGGGTCTGACCCTGTGGCCACGGCGCCACGAGGGAGTGGGGCCCCAATACCCACACACAGCCTCCAGGCCCCGGCCTCGGGCAGCTGAAGGTCCGAGGACAAGGGAGCCTGAGATACCACATTGGTCAGACCTTCCTCCCTGGCCAAATCTCAGAGCAAGGGGAGGCCACCACTGTGGGCCAGGACGACCCAGTCCCCTGCACCTGGTGGGAAGGGCTCAGACCAGGCATCCTGCTGAGTGCCCGGGGGCACAAGGCGGCTGGCCCCCATGTGGCCACGTCAGAGGCCTCACGGCTGAAACGCCCGTCTGGGGCAGCAGGACAGCTCCAGGTGGGTCTTCACCCTTCCGGGACGGAGCAGTGTCCGGAGGGCCTGGGGTCTAGAGCTCACAGCCACTTGCAGGGAGGGGCGGGCAGCTTCCCCCCCCCCCCCAGTGAAGGCCCCTCCCCACTGCAGTCAGGAGCCCGTGGGCAGGTTTATCTTTCAGGGGGAGCCACCGAGTCTGACGGAGGGTGGGTTGTGGCCGCGGGCAGGCGCGGGGCCTCTGACCTCCTATGTGCCGCGCAGCTTTAGCCAGGGCCCCCTGAAGGACGCGCCCAACCTCATCTGCACCCCGCACGCGGCCTGGTACAGCGAACAGGCCTCCATCGAGATGCGTGAGGAGGCGGCCCGGGAGATCCGGAGAGCCGTCACAGGTGGGCCGGGTGGGGGCCCTGAGGCCGCGGCATCTTCTGCGGGGTGGGTAGGGAGACGGGCCCTCCCAGGGCCAGGCATGGCAGACCCCAAACACGGGGCCGAGCACAGCCCAGGCCCTCGCGTCACGTGTGTGGCGCTCGCTGGCTATCCTGCTTGGGGTGCCAGCTCGTGGGGTGTTTCCTCCACCTTGTAAAAAGTCACTTACACGTGTAAGCCTTCCGGGCCGGGCCCTGTCAGCTTCTGTCTGAAATCCCCGGGCCAAGCAGATGGGGTTGGGGGCACTGCTGAGCTGAGGTCGGTTGCTTGGGGTTGGGAGTCCCTGAGCTTTGAGGGCAACACTGCCCAGACAGGACCCCGCCGTGCCTAAGGGGAGCGAGTCTGTGGAGACTGCCCGTGTCCCCAGTGGAGCCCCTGCCTCTGGGGTCCCCTTGGTGGCAGCTGCCTAACGCAGGCACCGTCCCTCCCATCTCCCCGGCTTCCCCCAGGCCGGATCCCCGACAGTCTGAAGAACTGCGTGAACAAAGACCACCTGGCAGCCGCCACTCACTGGGCCAGTGTGGACCCGGCCGTGGTGCACCCCGAGCTCAACGGGGCTGCTTACAGGTGAGCGGGGGCTTTCGGCCTGGACGTGTGTTCACGCGGCCTCCGTGCACACGGACGGTTGGGGCGTAAGCGCCTGAGCGGGGGCGACCTTCAGGGCCTGGTGGACATGAGACTGTCTGTCCGGGTGGTGGCCACACAGGGAGTGGGATGGCGTCTCCCAGCAGGCGGCCTTCAGGAGCAGCCTGGGGTCCTGCCCTGCTGGCCTCACCTGTTTCCTTCCTCTCCCAGCAGGTACCCCCCAGGCGTCGTGGGCGTGGCCCCCAGCGGCATCCCCGCTGCAGTCGAAGGCATCGTCCCCAGCGCCATGTCCCTGTCCCACGGCCTGCCCCCCGTGTCCCACCCACCCCACGCGCCTTCTCCTGGCCAAACCGTCAAGCCCGAGGCGGATAGAGACCATGCGAGCGACCAGTTGTAGCCCGGGCAGAGCTCCGCAGCCTGGGCACCGGCCAAGCCCTCGGACAGGCGTGTGCAGGGGCGGCGCCGCAGGTGGCCACGGCCTCCGGGACGGTCCGAGCGCCAGGGGTGAGAGGTGGCACCCTCTCCCCGCATCAGCTGTAGTTGTCCCGTCCCGAGGGCTGGCCGCTGCCGTGTCCTTTGTGTCCTCGTTCAGCAGCGGAAGTCAGTAGTTAATTCTATCATGAATGTCCCCGTCTGTGTACAGTCTTTAGAACATCACAAAGGATTTGTTTGCTTAGCTGTCGGCAGGAGAAGCCCGAGGCAGGGCTCAGCGGGTCTGCTTCAGACGTTTTCCCTTTTGTGTGTGGATCGCATCCCGAACCAGGCAGTTGGCAAACTTCTCAGGACAATGAATCCTTCCCGTTTTCTTTTTACGCCACACAGTGCATTGTTTTTTCTACCTGCTTGTCTTATTTTTAGAATAATTTAGAAAAACAAAACAAAGGCTGTCTTTCCTAACTTTGGCATGAACCCCCCTGTCCAAGCGAAGACGGCGTCGCTAGCGGTGCAGAGAGGAGCGCGTGGGCCTCCGTCCCGGGCGGCGGGGCTGCGGCGCCTGGCCGCGCGGTGCCGTCCTGCTGATGTGGTAGGCTAGCAATATTTTGGTTAAAATCATGTTTGTGACCGTAACCATTTGTATGAATTATTTTAAAGAAATAAAAGTCCCAGAAAGAGCCGGCACGCCCAGCCTTTGTTTTATCGGCTTCGTCTCACCGGGACACAGGCGGGGTCAGTCCTCTCCTCTCCTAGCGCTGGTGGCCTTGGGGCTGGATGGACGGCCCAGTGAGCCCCGCTGTCACCACAGGAGGGGCGCTGCGGCCTGAGTGCTGGCCTTTGCCACCCCCGCCCTCCACCCTCGGGCAGCCTTGGACCCGGGCCCCTGGGGGCTGCAGAGACCGCTGGCTCCAGGCTTGCAGGGACACCACTATGTCCTCGTCACGCCGCTGTCTCCGGAAGCCCCGCCACGCCCGTGGGTCAGACCGCACCGCGTGGCTGGGATGCGTGGCTGCGCTTGCTCAGCAGCTGCTGCCAGACGGGGGCCTGAGGGCGGGGAAGGGGTGTGTTTTTCCTGCCACCTGCCGCAGCAGGTCCCCGGCCCCTCGGCCTCTCAACCCTGGACTCCTCCCTGGGTCCTACGAGGGCAAACACTCGCTTACGGGAAACTTCTGGGAAAAGTGCCTTGGTTTTGCCCACGTCCCCGCCTGGGTGTGGGCACGGAACCCGGGGCGGGAGCTGTGTTGCACTCCACACTCGCCACCTGCCACGTTCCCCGCGGCCACCGTCCCCCACCACTGGGGTCCATGCGGGTTTTGATTCATTACTGCTTCTGGAGCCGCTTACCCTTGAGTCGTTACTTGATTGTGGAGGGTTCTCAGCTGTTCTGTCTTCAGTGGTCCCCCTCGGGAATCCTAAACAACAGCGAAAGTACAACTTGCACAAAGTGGGCAGCAGCTAACGTAACTGGGAGCTGGCGGAGTAGTGACTTAGAAGAAAACTGAGAGGCGGTACGAATTTGAGAAAAGAATATAAAGGCTGGAATAAGGACATATTTATATGTATCTTAGCAACTAGAAAAAACACTGAAAAAATAAACTTTTAAATTATAGATGGATGTACATGATAAATATAAGATTGGAATTAATCAAATACAATACAAATATAGAGTGTCAAGAAATTCACTGGTTGGTTCTTTAAATTAGTAAAATTATTAAATTCAGATAAAGGACTTTACCACCAGGAACAGGACTGAAAAGGAGCCTGTTATAACAGTTGGCGATGTCAATAAATGACAGAGAATGTGATGACATTTTCTGATGAGAATTTAGAAAAAAAGGAAAATACACTTGCTAAAACAGACAAAAAGTAAAAGATCTGAATTGCTCTATAACTTAAAGAAATTGAACTTAAAAAAAAACTTCCTGAAAGAAAATTACAAGTGGCATCAATGGTTAGTTCTAAAAAATATTTAAAGTAGAAAAAACACTAATTACCAACTGATTCCACAGGACAGAAAGAAAGGAGGTGCACCTTCCAATCATTTTGTGAGATTAACTCTGATTCAAATCTCCTAGGAAAAAAAAAAAAATCCAGCCTCATCTTCAGGAGTGAGTGCAGGTTGGGGCGACTCCTACACCATCAGCCCAGGTGGTGCACGGGGCCACCTCCGGACACCAGGGCCCCCAGGTCTCCCTCAGGATGAAGGGTGGGCTCTATGGGGACCAGGGCCCCCAGGTGTCCCCTAGGAGGAGGGGGGTGCTCTATGGGGACCAGGTCCCCCAGTTCTCCCTCAGGATGAAGGGTGGGCTCTACGGGTACCAGGGCCCCCAGGTCTCCCCCAGGATGAGGGGGGGTGCTCTATGGGGACCAGGAGCCCCAGGTCTCCCTCAGGCTGAAGGGTGGCCGTATAGGGACAGGTCACCCAGGTGTCCTCCATAGAGGACAGTGTTGATGGTTGTCCCAGCCCTGAGCTCCCGTAGAGACACCAGCCCTCTGCCCGGGCATGTCCCCTCCGGGCCTTGTAGGGGTTGCTGAGAGCACTAGGTGTACGTCTGCTGTGTGTGGACACATGCCCTTCGTCCCTTCCCTGGGCCCAGTTATCACCCAGTCCCTGCATCTCTACTCTTGGTATCGCCACAGAATTGCGACATGCAGAGGCTGGGAGACGCGTCCAGGAATCTTACAGCAGCGTCATCATAATGATCAGCACAGGGACCTCCTGTCCGTCAGCCCTGGCCTGGACGGGTCAGTGTGGGCCTCGCCCAGTGGGGGTCGGAGCCAGACGCTGGGTGTGCGCACGGAGCTCGGTGGGACTGCTGCTCACAGCGCACATGCCGGTCGGGGGTCCGGTGACGGGGGTGGCGAGGCTTCTTTCCTGGAGGCGTCATCTCTCTGGCCCGCCCTGCCCCCTGGGACGCTTCCTACCAGGTTCTGCTCCCATGGCCTCAGCTCCAGGGGATCTGCTCTCGGCTGGGATGCTGTTGTCAGCTGTCCCCCCAGATTTCAGGGTGGCGCTTTGCCCTGTGACCTCGGTTCTGGAATGGGTCCAGGAAACCCTGTTGATCTTTCCTTGTTGTAAGGACAGGGCTTACGCTTCTGAGCTCTTTCCATGTCAGAGCTGAAACTTGATATTTTAATTTGAGCCCTTTTTTGGTCTAACATCCTTTGCAGAAGTGTGAGCTTCCGGAGGCCGGCCCTTCGTCCACTTTGTTCTCTGCCCCGTGCCCAGTGTGTGAGGGTGGAAATGAATCAATGAATCTGGGCCTTTCCTCAGATTGGAGGCACGGGTCATCCTCGGACCTCCCCGTGTTGGCGGCCCTATTTCCCGAGCCCATGACTCCCTCTTCTTGGGTTTTCACACTCATTTTGCTGAAGCACATCCTTCAGTAGCTTCCTGACAGTGGGCTCAAGGGAGCTGATTTCATAAAACCTCATGTGTCTGAAATATTCTCCTGTCACCCACACACTGACTGGTGGGGAGGCAGGAGGTCAGGCCCAACGTGCTGCTCCAGGGGCTCCGGGACCCCTCCCCAAGTGCCCTTCCCAGCTGGGTGGGGCAGCACCTGGTGGGGAGGAGGCCTTGCAGGCATGGCCACTCTGCAGCAGGTGGGACAAAGTTCTGGACCTCAGCCTGACTCCACTGGGTGAGATCTGGACCAGTGCCCACTGCAGACCATCTTGCGAGGGTGACGGATAGGATGGCACTGCCACTCTGGGCCTGGCCTGCACCTGCTCTGTCCAGTGGCTGGTTCCGGGCCTGGAGGCTTCTCAGCGCTCACCCTGGGGCCTCTGATCACCCCCATCTTTAAAGAGAAACCTCTCCTGCCCCCTCCCTGCTAGCCCTGCCCCTCCTGACCTGGTGCATGGTCTCAGGGGACAGTACCCCACCTGGAGCTCCCGTCCCCAACTCCTCGGAGGTCACTGGCAGGTGTGGCCAGTGCCTGAGGTCTCGAGGCCAACCCCGCAGGTGGCCCCTGTGACACGTCACTGCCTCATGGAGCAGCCCCCATCGGCTCCAGGGCCTAAGTCAGGAGCCCAAGAGTCACCAGGCCCCATGTCCTCAGGCCCTGCACCAAGTCCTGGGATCCCCTCCCACAGGCCCGCACCCTGGGGCGGGGATCCCTCACCTCATCACCAGCAGCCACAGGAGCCCCCTTCCAGCCCTGCCTGGCTGCCCAGGCTACTGAGGGACCCGAGAGCCCGAAGGTGGCTGACCGCAGTGGGAAAGGGGGTGGCTTCCAGATGTGTTTGGAGAAAACAGCCGCCAGCCTTGCCGGTTCGGGGTGTGGGCTAGAGAAGGGGGTGGTCAGGGTGACTCCAGGGTCTCGAGCACAGGCTGGAAGGGGCTGGGGGCTGCAGGGAGGGCGGTGGGGAGACGAGGAGCTCCCCTCTGACCTCGGGCCCCCCTGGGCCCCAGCTGCCCCTCAGCGCCCAGGGCAGCTCCTCTGCACACCCAGCGCCTTGCGCTGCCCTGCACTGCCCTGTGACCTCAGCGGGTCCCACCCTGGCAGCCAGGGTTTCCCTCTGGGAATGGAGGTCGCAGGGTTGAGACTGGCAGTCACAGCCGCAGCTGCAAGGCGGGAACATGAAGGAAGGGGTCGGGCTACGGGAAAGGAAGACACAAGCCTGCCGATGTTTGCCAATAGGCATCGGCACAGAAATCCCGACTCCACCAGGACCCATCAGAAGACGGCAGGGCCATTTCACACCAAGAGCTCTGCCGGCGACTCACAAATGGCTTTGATGAACCCACGGAAAGACATGTGAGCAAAGGTTCTTCAACAACCTCCCTTATCTTAAGATCCAGAGTGTGTGTGACACACTGCGCTGACTCCAGAAGAAAGAAGCTTGATGAGCAGCCTGGGAATTAGCAAAGGCCACCAGCCTTTGGGGAGACACTGACCCATCAGGACGACCACCAGTCTCTGTTGGTGGGTGGCGTCAGGGGAGTAACAGTGAAACACACATTCTCTGCATAGGAACACAGGTTCACTGCAACCTGGTCAAAATGCCAGCTGTTTATTGTCAGCAAATTCTTATCTCCAAATGTATATGGACTAACAAGGGTCTGTGAATTTGGGATTATAAAACTTGAAGGCACTTTAAAGAGACAGAGACAGAGATGGGGCCAAACGGAAGAGAACCCAGAGAGAGCTGGCTCGGGGTGCATGTGCTTGTGTGTGCTTGTGTGTGTGTGCGTGGAACCTTGAGATGTCACGGGGACACGAGTCAAGGGGAAAGGACACCCTTTTGTGGACGGCATCTCCCGTGTGGCCGGAATGGGGGTGGAATGGCTTCTTAAACATCAGGACTGCAAAAGCACAGCCCACGAGGGAGAAAACGGCTGGATCTGCGTGTCCCCGTCATGGGCTCCATCCAAGGAGGGGCCGGGACAACGGGGGGTCAGGGCACACCCCGCTGGCGGTCCTGTGATTTGCAGAGCAAAGCAGAACCTGGCGCAGGAGTGGGGGCCAAGGTCAGACTGCCCGTCCATCTGCAGGCCCAGCCATCTGGCCTCCCCTCCATCAGGGCTGCCCCCACTGTGGGCCTTCGAGGAACCCAGTGGTGGCCACCCTCAGGCCTCTGCCCTGGATCTGGGGCTCAGGGCCATGGGGACAGTGAGTGGGCGCCCGTTGCCAGGGTCTGTGGATGCACCGGGCCCTGGGCCGGAGCTCAGGGGACATTTGTCCTGGGGGTGGCCTGAGTAGGACACGGGGTGGGGGGCAGGCTCTCTCCCTGCGGCCTCTGAGTCTATGCCCAGCTGGCCCCCCCTGTGCCCCGCCTCCCCACTTTGGGCCCAGAAAGGGCTCAGAGGAGGCAGGAAGAGGCATTGGGTCCACATCTGCCAAAGCACCGGCTACACCACCCCCAGCTGCTCTGGGCCAGGGCCCAGCTGGATTTGCAGAATTGATTTTCCAGCAAAAAACAACATCAGGGAGAAGCATGGAGACGAGGGCCAGCTGCAGGCTTTTCCGGGCTCTCTGCCCCCGGCCGCCAGCGCTCCCCTCGTAAAGAGAACCATCTGGTCCTCTGGGCCGGCGCCCGGCACCCGGAGGAGGACCTCAGTCCCCCGTGACCAGCCCTGCTCCCCGGGCTGCCCTGCCGGCCTCTCCCCTGGCACACGGCATCCAGGCCTGCCCAGGTCATGGCACGGAGCCCAGTCCGCCTCGCCCAGTGGCTCTGGCAGGGACACACTGACCCCATCTGTGTCCCTGACCCTCTGGCCTCAGACCTGAAGCACCGAGGCCCAAGCACGAGTCTACCTCTGCTCCAGGCTCCCGGCCCCCGCGGGCTACCTCCGACAGAAGCCAGAGGGGCTTCGTCATAGAATTAAGGGATGTCTCTGGCAGGCATCCCAGACGGCTTGGAACCATCTCCGAGAGGCTCAGAGAGCGAGAAGGGAGGGGCACAAGACCCCCAGCCCAGCAGCCACCCCCCCACCGGGGCACCCATGCTTCCTGCGTCCCTCTCACATGGCCAGGGATCTGGTGATGTCTGTATGGGACTCCAGCGTGGGGATGAGTCACTGTTTATTCCCCATCCACGTGCCTTCCCCTCTTTTGCGCTTACAAACAGTGGCTCAGCCTGGGGTTGTCCTCGGTCATTGTCCTGGGTGATTCCTAGGAGTGGAATAGCTCCCGCAAGATACGCCCCTGTGTAATCTGGGGAGATATTCCCAAACTGGCCAATTTACACTCCCAACTGCGTATACGAGAGCTACTTCCCCACAGCCACCCAGACACTCTGGTTATCAAACTTCACAATTCACGTCAATGTCACAGTGAGAAATGGCACCTCTGTGTGTGCTTGTCTCCTGGTACTAGTGAAATTGCACACTGCCCATGGCTCCATGTCCTGGGAGGTATCTTTGTTCATTTTCTATTTGGGAAATTATGGCTGGCCTTTTTCTTATTGATTTGTAAGAGCTCTTTATATATTAAGGAATTAGACTTATCTACAACATGAGTTGTAAATACTTTCCTCATTTGTTGTTTGTTTACATACACATTTCCTGACTTTCCTTGGGAAGGTCAGCCCTGGGTGGGGAGTGTCTTGGCTGCCCCGGCACCATGTCCTCTTCACCCAGAAGCCTGGCCTACCCAGACCTGGTGCCCAGGCTCAGGTGAGACTCTCCTTGCCCAGTGCCCTGGACTTTGCCAGGGGTGGAGGCCAGGGCAGGGCCCAGATCGAGAGGCTGGCGGGCCCCTCGGGGGTCAGGAGAGAAGTGCACCCCCTAGGAGGCCCCCACTCAGGAGGACAGACTCCCTCCTCACTCTGATAAAGGCCTTCGGTCCAGGGCAGCTGATGTCTGATGGTCCTAACTGGGTCCAGAAACTAAGATTTCCCACGGAGAACAACCCCAAATCAACATCAGGGTCAGAGCTGGTGTGTGGTGCCCAGAGCACAGAGCCCTCCGTCCTGGAGGTGGGGACGGGGCAGACCCCCTCCTTCCTGTCTTTGAGGATGAAATGCATTGTTTTCGGCAAATGTCCAGTCTCACAGGGCACTGGAGGTCCCCACCTGCCTTGTATCTCCTGGCTGTCCCAGGGCATTTCCTCCAAACCCACACCCACAGCCTCTGATCGTTCTAGAGCAGCCTGCCCCTGCCCCATGGCCCTGCTTCAGGAAGTAGCTCTTCCCAGACACTCTTCCTCGCCTGCCCCTGGCCCACAGCTGACCCCGGTGCGTCCCATCTGGTGTGAGCTGAGCCTGTCCCCTGGGTGTGGAGCTGCAGCTGGGTGGGGGGGACAGAACCGGAGTTAGTCCTGTCCCCTCCCACCCAGGCACAGGAAGGAGGCCTGGGGCTAGGTGGGCAGAAGGCAGGCAGAGGAGGTCCCTCTGGTGAGGGCCAGGCCGGGCCCTTGGGGACGCGAGGCTGGGGAGAGGGGCCACCTCCATCCTGCTCTTGGGACACATGGATTTCCAGGAGCCAGACCCGCCCATGTCCACCCCCACCTCCCGCAAGTCTCGGTGTCCCCATCTGAGCAGTGGGTGGTCACTGCCCCCTCAGGGCCGTGGCAGGCTGCCCAGTGCACCGTCCCCGGGGGACCTGGTACCCGGGTGGGGGCAGGCCAGGGATGGCAGCCCGAGCTCAGGGCTGGGGGCCAGCTTTCCAGTAAAAGCAGTGAGTGTTTTGACAAATGGAAGGTCCTGGAAATTGCTGAGGAAAAAACCAGTCCTTGGGCCCATCAGGCTTGGCTGGGACAACCACGGAGAGGAGCAGCCGCCCTGGGCTCCCTGGACTCACAGGAGAAGAGGGGTGTGCAGATGGCCGCAGATAGGACGGGGCTGGCCCTTGCCCCTACCCCAGGCCACGTTGTGGACACTGGTTTTCTTTGGAATGGAATCCCTGGGCCCGGCAAGCTCGGACCCTGGACGCCCCCAGCTGGAGCCAGGAGTGGGGCTGGTGCAGCCGTTCCCCCTGGGGCCCCGTTCAGGGAGCCTGGGATAAGCAGGTCTGTGCTGCTCCTCAGCTGTGCCCGACGCTCAGGGCCCACCTGCCCCAGGCCAGCAACGATGACCCTACAGACCTTCACGTCCTCTCTCGGGCCCTCCCCCAACTGACCTTGGCCAACAGTGCCCCTCCTCCCCTCCGCCTCCCCTCCCCCCCTCACTCTCCACCAGTGGCCCAGCCACCTGCTCTCACCCCCACACCCAGGGCTGGGCGTCAGTTTGTGCACCCCCTGTGCTCCTGGCGGAGCTCCACCCACCCACCTCGTGGGATGCCCCAGCCCTTCTGCCCCGTGACCAAGAGCCCCCCAGGCCAGGCCTGCTCCCCCTCAAGGGACCCTCCCCTGCTCTCCGCAGAGCTAGGCCAAGCACTGAGCCCAGAGGCGGGGCTGCTGGGGGGCTCCTTCTATCCTGAGCCGCCGTGAACGCTGCTGGGGTCCGTCTCTGAAGGAGACCCCTCTTACTCCGAGACCCCTGTCGGCAACAGGTGCCCCCTCCCCCAGGAGGCCAGCAGCCCTCCACTGGGCAGACTGGCCCCCACCCAGGTGCAGGGCTAAGGTGCCTGCTGTGGGTCCCAGGCCTCAGGCCCCTCGTCACCTGCTGACTCTCATCGTTGGTCTCTGCCCCTGGGATGTGGTCCCCACTGAGGTCACCCTGGGTGGCAAGTGTGAATGGACAGATGGGGACGCCCAGCAGTCGGAGGGGTGGGCGGTGGCTGTGTGACACACTGGCCAAGGTCACACACTAGCCAGGTGGCCTTGGCTACCGGCCCCTCTGCCCTGGCAGAGCTGTAGCAGCTCCACGTGGGCCCATGGTCAGCCCAGGGGATCTGGGGCCTGGCGTTGGTGGACACGCCGCGGTCTGCGGCTGGGCCCTCCACGGGATAAGTGGGTGGGCAGTGCCGATCCACCCTGTGCTGGGCCCTTTTAGTTCCAGAGGCTGGACTGGACCGGCCCTCAGGCAGGCACCCTGAGAGATGGCCGAGGTTGGGAGCTGCTTGCCGGCTTGCATGGTGGGACACGGGGACACCAGAGAGGGACACCTCCCACTCAGGGCCCTGTGCCGGCCCTGGGCAGAGCAGGGTCACCCTGGTGGCCCCCAGTCTAGGGACTGGGGGAGGAAGACTCTGGCGGGAGGCACCATCACCTGACATCAAAACCACACGCTGGGGCCTGGCCATCCCCCAGGCCATCCCCGTGCTGCATTCCTGCTCCCAACCCCTCCCTGGCCGGGGCGCGGGGTTTGGAAGGAGAGAGGGGCCGGGGAGGACCTTCAAGTCCACCTGGTGCCCCCGGGAAAGCTCAAGGTGGGGCCAGGGACCAGGCTGCTTCCTGCTACCCTGCCTCCTGGGGCCTGCGGACACCACTCCTGCTGGCCGCTGAGCCCCGAGCCTCCCCAGCCTGTGAAAGGCTACCTGGCTTCAGAGGTGGGAGCTGCCCCGCTGGACCCATGGTGACAGGGGGAGGGGGCACCTCGCGGGGGCCTGGGTGGTGGGCAGCCTGGGGCTCTTACGGAGGAGGCATCTGGGTGAGTGAGGATGCACGGCCCCCTGCGGCCACCCCACCCTCTCTGAGGCCACCATCCCTGCAGGTGACACCTCAGGATGCCTGGCCAGGCAGGGTGAACCCAGCAGGTGCTGGTGGGGGCCCTGGGGTGGTGGGTGCTGGGCTGTGTCCTGGCTTCGCCAAGGGAGTCTCAAGTTCCTCTTAGTGACCCCAAATCCTGACACCCATCCAGTGCCCCCAAGTGCCAGGCACTCTCGGCAACAGCCACAGACGCACAGACGACGGCAAAGACGGCAGAGACGGCACAGACGCACAGACGGCACAGACGCGCAGACAGACGCACAGACAGACGCAGTTCTCCTCAGAACGAGGGATGAGGAGCAGGATGAATGGGGCCCCTGCCTGGCGGCCCCTCCCCCAGTGATGACAGCTCGGGCCCAGGCCTCACCTGGCCTGTCCTCCAGAGCCCACCATGCCCCGTCCACGTGCCCCCCAGACCACGCGCGTGCACACGCACACACACAGGCCCCACTGCAACTTTGTGCCAGCCCTGGAACAAGCAGAAACCACAGAAGCCACAGGTGAATTCAGGAGGGCAGCTGTGCACAAAACCAATGTTCAGAAAGCAGAGCAGCTTCCAGTTAGAAGAGATGATAGGGAGAACACGGCATTTACAACAGCGATAAAAGCTGTCATTGTCTAAGCTCAAACTTCACTCCCGGTCTCCGTGGAAAACCCCTGGAAGGCGGCCGGCAGCACCACCCCTCCACCCTCCACCCGCACCCACACTGCCCGAGGTGGGGAGTCCCAGCATCCCTGAGATGACATTTCACCCTGAGCTCATCTAAAACGTGACTCGGGCCATTGAGATCACCAAAGAACTTCTCAGTTGCTGGAAAACAAAGGGAGAGTAGGTGAGAAGAATCTGGAGGGACCGGGCAGTGGGGACTCTGCCTCTGCCAGATGTTAACGCCCATTCCCGGCCCGGGAGAGGAGGTGGACCTGATACACGAGGGACTCGGGCGGCGGGGCAGCTTCTCCACCCGGTGGGGGGCAGGCGACCCCCTTCCCGGGCTCTAACCCAGTCGACACCCCTAAAACATGCCCTGCGCCCCCTTTGAGCTGGGTTCAAGAGGTCATGTGACTATTTCTGGACGGAGGCAATGTTTGTCACCCCAGGGTGAGGCAGTTATAAACCGACGTGCTAACAACCTCCTACAAGTCAACGGTCAAAAGATGAACAGCTGAGAGAGGGAGCGGGCAAAGCACACGTGCACACGGGTTCCTGATAATTTATAGGAATGCCAACAAACACGTGAAAAGATGCTCAGCATCTGTGGTCATCGAGGAAAGCAAATCAGTGAGTCAGGGCTTCACGCCCACCTGGACGCGGCCTCTGGGGGCCCAGGTGGGCACTTCAGAATGTTAGATGGTCGCTACCCAGCCCACCAGTTCCACTCCCCGGCACAAACCCGAGAGAGTCTGAACACCTGTCCACACAAGCAGATGTGCACGCTAGTACGCAGATGTTCACACAGGTGTTCACAGCAGCTGGAAGGTAGAGACAGCCCAGTGGCGTTGATGGATGAAGCGATAAACGTTGGATGAAGTGATGAACAAAACGCGGTCCATCCACACAGGGAGGACTGTTCAGCCCCCAGAAGGAAGCCAGTTCTCACACCTGTAGGGACAGGGATGAACCTTGAAGACGTGACGTGACGTGAAGGGGCGGCTCCTGAAGGCCACACCTGTAGGTTCCTTGCGTGCAAACACCCAGCACAGACAGATTCCAAGAGGCAGAGGTGGACTCCGGGGGCAGCTGGAGGGAATGGGTGACTGCTAATGGGCACAGGGTTTCTCTGGAGAGTGGCGGAATGTTCTGGAATTAGAGGTGACGGTTGCACAACCTTGTGAAGAAACTAAAAACCACTGAATTGCACCCTTTAAAAGGGTGAATTTATGTCATGTGAATTATGTCTCAGGAAAGGTCTCGTTTTTAGAAAATCCAGCGTGCTTCCTCCAACTGTCTTCGGGGGCAACGGCGGGGCCCGAGCTGGGTCAGCAGGAAGCCGCGCTGCGTCCCGAGTTTGGCCCCCCTTCCGTGAGGATGGCGTGGAGGGTGGCTTCCCCTGAAGCTGTGTGAGCCCTCTGCCCTTCTGCCCGTCAGGGCTTCCCCTCTTTTCTTTTAGGGCCTCCATCCTCCCCTGTGGTTTTGCTAGGTCATCCCATACTCTGCCTGGACTGTGGGGCCCAGGCCTGCTCACCCCCTCACCGGGGCCCTGTCTGTCCTCCCCACAGGGCTGCTTGGAGCAGGGCAGTGGCAGGAGGGGCGTCCACACCCGGCCCGCAGCCGTGGGGCCCCGGGCTTCCTGCTGGGGGGCTGGTGGGGAGCAGCTGTCAGCCCCGGGCCCAGCAGGAAGCACACTCCCCTGGCAGTTAGCTCGTGGCTACACGTTCTCCGCAGACCAATGAGATGTCTTGGGAGGGGACGGGTCCCGGGGTGCTGAGCCAGCGCACGCCCCCAGAGCCTCCTCCTCAGACCGGGGCCCTGGCACAGCCGGGGCTGGTTTTTCTGAGGCCACACCTCCTCTCGGTGGCCTCGGCCCCTCATCCGGGGCCCCTTCAGCACCCCAGCCCTGTTGCTGCAGGACTGCTCTGGGCTACTTCACCAAGAGGTTCTTTATGACTTGATCAGACCACCGTTTTCTGCACCGACTATCTACCTGGTTTTGCTCACATATTCCAGAATCCTATTCTGGGCTCCATTCTGGGAAGCAGACGACTTACTCTGCGTCTCACTAGCGCACGGACGGGGCTTCCGTGGTGGTAGGTATGTTCTGAGTCGTGCAAATACCGCCACCAAGACGAGCTGACCTTCGCCCAGCGCTTGGCAGGAGCCATGTGCTCTCGCGGGTCCCCATACTTCACGTGGAACAGCCCACCGCCACACCCCCCTCAACAGCCATGGAGCCCGGGCTCTGGAGGCGCAGTGGCCGCCCCTGCCCCTCGGCCTCCATCTCTCCATGTGTTCTACATGTGCCCTCCACGGCAACTGTAAGTGTCCGTCACGGGAAAAGCTGGGATCCCACCGGGAGCATGTGCACCTGCTGCATCTGGGTTTCAAGCCCTCCGAGAGCCTGAGTTTTTCCATCTGTTCAGGTCTTGTTTGCTCTGCACTCAGCGGTGTGGTTCTGCTCCTGCCGTTTTGTTCTCGTGGGGAGACTGCTGCTTGACACGCTTGGTGCCCCTGCGCGGCATCGTGCCCTCACCACACACACGGCGAGGCTGCACGCGGGCCCCTGGCAGCCAGGCAAGGCCTGGCCAAGCAGTGGCCACGCGGAGCAGATGGGCTGACGTGGACCTCCAGATATGGCCTCGGAAGAGGTGGCAGCTGCTTCCTCCCGCAGGCTGGATCCCGCAGCCCAGAAGGCAGCCCCCGGAGGCCAGTGGGGAGACATGGTGGAGGGGCGGGTTCCTAGGCCTGCGGGAGCAGAGCGGCCGTCAGGGGGAGAGCTGTGAATGCCTTTGGCCATTAACGTCACCTCTACTCTTGGGGCCGCTTGACCACAGTTACTGCTTTGAACGGAATCTCTGCTGCCTTGGCTTCTAGGTGCTCATTGCTCGAGAAGTTACTCGCTTTTGTACATTTATCTAATATCATTCTCTTATTCATTTTTAATTTTTTTTTTTTCTTTTTGCGGTATGCGGGCCTCTCACTGTTGTGGCCTCTCCCGTTGCGGAGCACAGGCTCCGGATGCGCAGGCCCAGCGGCCATGGCTCACGGGCCCAGCCGCTCCGCGGCATATGGGATCCTCCCAGACCGGGGCACGAACCCGTATCCCCTGCATCGGCAGGCGGACTCTCAACCACTGCGCCACCAGGGAGGCCCCCATTTTTAATTTTTTAAACTAGGGGCTATGGGGGAGTCTTTAGATTTATGATCACGTCACCAACACTAAAAAATTTATCTATTTTTTCTAAGGTTGATGTCATTTATTTTTCTTCTCTTGTTGCATTTGCTAGAACCTCCAAGAAAATGTTGAATTACAACAGACAAAGGGGAGTGCCACTGCTCTCTCCTGCATTTTTGAGACAGTTTTGTGATTTCCATGTAGCATGATCTTGGCCTCTGTTGTGGGCAAAGTCTTCACTTTCTCCTTCTATTTTAATTAATGTTGCTATTAATAATTGCTGAATTTTGTCACATTTCTTTTCAGTACTTATTGATTTGGTTTTATGAATTTTCTGTGCTAATTTGTCCATTAAATTATTTAGGTGAATCATTGAGCCACCCTTGGAAGCCTGGC
Organism: Mesoplodon mirus; assembly: GCF_964341445.2. Classification (NCBI taxonomy): domain Eukaryota; kingdom Metazoa; phylum Chordata; class Mammalia; order Artiodactyla; family Ziphiidae; genus Mesoplodon; species Mesoplodon mirus. The sequence continues at coordinate 123,670,030 of NC_138977.1, read as the reverse complement.
CTAGACCAGTCGTAGTACATAATTCTGCAGACTTTTTACTGGGTTCTCTTTGCTACTCTCTTATTTAGATATTTTCCTCATCTTCATTTGTAAGTAATATTTGTCTATAGTTTTCTTTTTTTGTACTACATAAGGTTTTTGTATTAAATTATACTGGTTTCATGAAGTGAATTACAGAGTTTTCCATCTTTTTATGTGTCTCGGAAAAGTTAAAATAACACTGGAATAACTTTTCTTGTAACTTAAGGTTAGATCTTACTCAGCTGTGAACATCTGTCCCTGGTGCTTTTCCCTATTTGTTCATTTTAAATCACCTTCCCAGGTTCTTGTATTCGTCTGCTCATGTTTTCCCTATTTTAAGTTATTTTGGTGACTTACATTCACTAGAAAATTACCAGTTTGCTTCAGGTTTCTGAACAGTTGTCCCAGATTTGAAAGTTGTGGTGTGTGTCATCCTTCCCACCTTTTCTGTCCCTGAGTCTCCTTCCTCGTTCCTAATTATAGGCAGGTTTCTACATTTCATATGTAAATTCTAAATCAAGACCGCCATTCCTTCATCAGGCTTTTGGGCAGGGCCAGGCAGCTCCATTTTATTTTCTTTTAGAAAAAAACACTTTTATAATTTCTCTTTTTTTCTTATTTGTGTTCTACTCAACTAATTTCTGGTTTTACCTTCATAATTTCCTCTCTCTACTTTCTAAACTGTATCTTATTGCTCTCATTCTAATTTCCTAAGATGGGCACGAAATCCCTCACTGTTATTCTTTCCTTGGAGCGCCTGAGCACTGGTCGGTTGAGTCTGTGAGCTCAGCTGAGATGCTGAGCTTTCCAGAGAGCCTGCGCGTTCAGATTTGACTTCCCACTTTTATCTAAGTGTTACCTAGGAATGTCTTAGTTTCTGAGTGGTCAAGATTGGGGCTATGTATGTGACACCTTTTAAAATTTATTTTAAATTTTGTTGGATTATAATAAGATCATGTTTGTTAACCTACTTTTTGCTCATTGAGGTTTCCTTTGTGGGTGAGTCCACGTCACGGCCTCATAGAAAGTACAATGTTTTCTCTCTGAGGAACATGAAGATCTGTGTCTACACCCACATCTGCTTGTTTTTCAGTTGCCACGAGACCTAACTATGAAGAGGTCCGGGGAGAAGTCCCGTGTCTGCCTCCACAGTCCTTGTTTTACCTTTCAGCTGGCTTTATGTGTTTAGCCCCTGTGTTATCTGGCACATATGTTTACGGCTTCCTGCCATCTGCTTGCTCGTCGAACGCGTGTGTTAGTGTGTCCAGTGCTTACGTCAGCCTCCGTGCCCAACCTGCTTCCTGTCCTTGGCCGCGTCTGGACATCAGCTTGTACCCTCTATTCTGATCCATGGTCAGTGCTGGTCTGTTTCTGGAATTCTCCTGGGGGGAGATGTGTGGATGCCACGCTCACAGCCACTGCTTCTGGGCTAGTGTGCGATGCTGGCCGGTGTCCTCCTCCCTCTGAGACCCAGGGATGACATTTCACTGTCCTCCACTTCCAGGGTTGCCAATGAGAACTGCAGCCCTCCTTAGCATTTTCTCTCTTAAAGTAACATGTTCGTTCTGACAGCAAGCACGGAACCTTCCCCGCCTGCGAGGTCTGGGAGGGTGAGGAGGGCGCCGGGGCTGCTGCGGCCATGATCATGGCAGCAGCTTCTGCGAGCCCCTGCCTGGCGCCCGCTGTGCTGCCGCCACCCCTGCCTCCGTGCTTGCAGTTGGCGACCCCGTTGGACACCTGTGGGTTTGCCCAGTACAGTGGCAGAGGTGAGAGATCAAGACAGAGCCCCACAGCCCTTCAGTGCCTTGCAGACCCTGTGCTCAGACGGAGAGAGGCGAGGCCCTGAGAGGCACAGAACCTCCCTGGGGGCTCATGGCTAGTGAGTAAAGGCTCTCCATGGCCTCCCCTCCCCGGAGCTCAGGGCCTCCTGCGGGCATGGCCCAATAGGGAAGCGGGAGAGGCTGCTCCTTCCCTGGGCACATCCCCTGGCCTGGGCTCCCTCTGGGTGCGGCTTCCCGGCCCACTGGGGTTGAAGGGGGAAGGTCGGTGGGAGGGCGGGCAGCCTCCAGCCTCCACACGCCTCCTAAGAGGCCAGGGTGCCAAGAACTCCCCAAATTAGCCCCCTCTCACAGCAGTCACAGGACCCCAGCTCAGATCACCACAGCAAAGGGGAAACTTACTGCCTTAAGAGGGGAGGGGTGGACAGCTCCCGCCAGGCCCTGCGGGACCCAGGTGTACCCACTTCCCTGCACTGCGTCCCCCAGGGTGGGCTGCCCCCCAGACAGCTGACGAGGGGCCGAGCCAAAGCCCACACTGCTTGGCACCCTCCCAGGCCCACTGCGGTCAGGACGTCCAGGACATCAGGGGTCTGGTTGCCAGCCCCTCCCCCACAGAGGGCAGGACCCCCAGGACAGGGGGAGCCAGGAGTATGGAGACAGGACACGGTCGCCCTGCAGAGAACCTGGGGAAGGTTGGCCAGAGCTACCGTCTGTCTCCCCACAAATCCCATCTGCACCCTCAGGGCCTGTGCCTGGCTGGGGGCCTCACCCCAGCAACTTGGGGCCCAGATGCCGACCCCTGGGGACTCTCGCCCCGGCCTGAACACAGGGATCTACACATTAGCACCCCGACCTGACCCCTGAGGGGGACGACCGCCCTGCCGCCCCCATGGGACTCCTGCCCAAGCCAGCCTCCGACGCCCGATCACGCCCTTCAAACCACCCAGGACTCACAGGTCCGCAGGGCAGCACAGGGTCCGGGAGGGGGTCCTGCACGGAGGAACGCCAGCAGAAAGCTGCTGACGTTTGGGCGGGTCTGCGGCTTGGCTAGCAACAGGTGTTAAGTGTTAGTGTCCTGGTTCTGACCGCTCTCTGGGACACTTAAAGCCTTAACGGTGGACGGGACAAGCAACTAGACTGTCTCGGCAACTTTTCTGTCAGCCTAAAGTTCACAAACAAACGTTTCCTTCACAAGTGTCTCTGCAGTCGGGGTGGTGCGGGGCAAGGGCTCGTGGTCTGCCTGCGGAAGCCCGCAGCGCATGCTGGCTCCCCAGAGGGTGGACGTTCGTCCCCACCCCCGTCCTGTCACCCGACCGAGGCGGGCTCTGTGCCCCCCCAGCCGATGAGCGGCTGCTGGGCCCCTGCCCATTCCTCTCCTCTGTGGCTGGGGGCGGGGGCAGCTGATGCTTTCTTTAAATCACTTAAGAACAAGGCCCACTTTCCACGTTTGTAAGACGTCCTTTGGGAAGTCCCAGAAGGAGGGGGGCATTGCACAAGGTGCACGTGATCCTCCGAGCCCCCCACCGTCTCTGCTGTCCACGGTCTGTAGGGGCCACAGCAGGCGCCATGCCAGGGGCGCCCTCCCAACTTGGGGTACTCCTCTCCCCGCGAGCAGAGCTATTTGGAGGATCGGGGCCCTGTAGTAGGTGCTGCAGACCCCCTGCAGGGGCGGTAGGGGCACCCACGGGGCAGGCAGGCCCCGTCAGGTGCCCCTGGGGGAGGAGTGGGCCCCAGGGCGGGGTGCAGCACCTTCTTTTGGCAACGGGCCAGCCTGACCCCCAACACGCAGCCTGACCCAGTCTGAGCAACGGCAGCAGGAATGCACAGGGCAGGGGCCCCGCCGGCGGCCAGGGCTGCGCCGCATGTTTTTCCTGCCAGTGGCTCTGGCCCCCAGCCACGTGAGCTGACACTGACCCACATTTCCACCGCGCCCGGCAGAAAGCAGGCCACCGCGAGGCTGGAGCCGGGGCGTCTGGCCGCAAGGCTGTGGGCTCAGAATTTCTAGGCTGGGAAGTGGGTCCCGAGGAGGAGGGAGGCCTCCCCTAGTCCTCGGGGTGCCGGCCCCGCCAGGCTTGTGGGGCGAAGCGGGGAGGCCGCCCGGGCAGGGGGAAAGGGACAGAGCCTGGTGCTCTCGCACTCCGCCCCGGCAACCCCTCCCCAGCAGGGCTGGTCCGGGGGCCCCCACCCTGGGGCTGGCTCCTCCGGTGATGTCCCCCGTCTGAAGGCGGCCCCTTGACCGGGCTCCCTCTGGTTGAACCTGACACCCTGACTAGGCAGGACAGGTCTGGATGCTGCAACACAGACCCCAAGAGGGGCCATTCCCCATCTTGAGGGAGGGGTGGATGGAGGCCAGGGGGCACGGCTTGGGGAGGGTTCTTTGCCCTCCGGTAGCCCTGCCTGCTGTGCTCAAAGACCAGGCGGTGTGTCTCCCCAACGATGGGGAGCCCTAACTGTCGCTTCCCCCCAGGACCCCCCAGCAATGCTCAGGGCCACAGCGAGTGAGGCCACCAGGGGTGTCACGGCTTCACTTGCCGGCTCCAAGGCTGGGGTCGCTGGCACTGCAGGGGCTCTGGGGAGAAGGGCCAGGTCCCTGAGCTGCAGTGTGGTCTCTCCCCACTGGACAGACGGGTGGACCCATCTCAGGACAGCTACCCCAGCAAGGTGACAGGGGAGAGGGGGCGTGGGGCAGGTGCGTCCTCGAAAACAGCTGCAGGGTCAGCCTGGGACGCGGGCTGCGATCGCGGGGGCGCAGGGCTGTGCGTGGAGTGTGTACGTGTGTGCCGCCCCGTGCCCCGGCGCAGGGGGAGTGAAGCAGAGCCCCGGCAGCCCCTGTCCCGCCAGACACTGAGGCCTGCGGCCCACGGATTCTTTCCCCGGACACCTCGGCCCCCTGCCTCCCTCCCCCGGTGCTGGGCCGGCTCTGCTCCGCAGAAGAGCCCAGCCCGAGGGTTCAGCCCCGGCTGTCACCCACGGTCTGCGGCTTCAGCCAGCCCCTTCCCCGTGGCTCTGTCTCCTTGCTGACAGGATCAGTGTGTGGCGTGGCTCCTGGGAACCTGCTGGACCAGGTGAGGCTGCGGCACAGGGAGCGCTGAGGCAAATGCCCTGGGGTCGGGGCACCCTGGACAGCGGGACATGCCCAGGCTTTTAGCAGCAACAGGCTGTGCCTCCCCCTCTACGTCCCACCCCTCCCCAGCCTGTAACCCAGACTGTGAGTCCTGTGAACCTGGTAGACAAGGAGGGAGGAGACGACGGAGGTGCTCTCTGCCTCAGGGGTGAGGCGTCTCCTGGGGCCCCCTGCTTGGCCAGAGAGCAGCCCTCTGCTAGGAGCACCCCCTCTGCTGGGAGCACCCCTCTGCTGGCTCTCTCCAAAGCTGCCCCTCTCCCCACATGTCCTTCCAAGGAAAGATGCTTTTCCTGTGGAGACTCAGCTCCCTGAGACCATCAGAACTCGGCTTCCAGGTTCAGATATAGCAGATGACTTCACAACCCCGTGGAGAGCAACAGAGGAAAATCCAGGGGGCGGAAGAAAATGTGAAAATTAAAGCGTAAATCCCCAAATCCCAAAACTCTCTGCAGGATCCACGGCCAGCCTGGCTGCCAGGGAGGGCCTCTGACTCAGGGCTTGTACGGAGCTCCATTCCTGCACAGCCGCTGTGCTGGCCTGTGGGGTCATGAGGACAGGGGTCGTCTCTGTGGGAAAGCACTGGGCGCCAGAGGGGCTGGAGGGCCATCAGGGAGCTGGTCACACCCCACACTCTGCAGAGACACCGAGGCAACTCTGGCTCGGGGATCCCTCAGCCCAGCTCACCCCCAGGTGTGGAGCGTCCGCCACCCCATCAGAGCCCAGAAGCCCAGGGCCACCACCCTGGTGCTGGGCGCCCAGGCCCAGAGGCAGGGGCTGCTGTCCTAGGGGCCCCGCCCCCTCCACCTGCCCTGGTCCAAACCCCATCGGGAGTGTGTGTTGGGATTCTGCCCATGGGTTCAGCATCCCCTCTGGGCTGTACACACATTCAAGCACCGTCCCCTGCTGCCCACTCCAGCCAGTGCTCCCCTCCCCCGACCCCCAGGCCGTCCCTGCAGATCTCAGAGCCCTTGCCAAGGCCGAGCTCTGCTAGACAGGGTCCCAGAGAGGGTGTAAGAGGTAGCGGAGCACACGGCCCGGGAAGAGGCCATCGGGCCAGGTGTCGGGTGAGAGCAGTGAGGACCCTCCTGGCCCTGCTGGGTCCTTCCCGTGTGCGACCATTAAGCACTGTCTGTCTACACTCGTGGCCGAGACCCAGAGCAGATGGGGAAGCACAGCCTCAACCCGCCCCATATCCTGCTGGGTGGGAGCTCACACTGGGCCCCCTTGTCGTGGGCCTGGGCATGAAGGGAGCATGGGGTGGGGTCCCAGCCCTCGTCTGTATCTCAGCCCCGCCCCCTTTGGGTAAACTTCCTACAAGGCTCTCACCTGCTCTCTGAGCACCTGACCTTCGGCCGCTCTGCAGCTGCTTCCCTGCTCGACGCTGGTCAGCTGGTCACTCAGCGTCACCTTTGGAGCCCGCCTCTGATTGGTGGGTTGCATTGGGACCGGGGTCTGCAAAGAAACCTGGGGCACTTGATCCTCTTCAACACGCCACGCTTTGGCCCCTGGGTGCGATGACCCTGTAACTGGTGTGTCCCTGCAGAGACCTGGAAGCTCCTGAGAGGCATGAGCCACAGCAAAGACCCAAGGGCAGCTCGTAGGTCCCACGAATGTCCACAAGCCCTCCAGCCCCACATCTTCCAGAACAGCACCACTCCCCATGAGAGGTGGGGTCTGCTGCCTGTCCCGTGACCCGGGCCTGTGGCTCCATGACTCACGAGGGCAGGTTGGGAATGGCCGTGCAGCTTCCCCCTGGCTCGTGTTCCCAGGGCACCTGCCCGGGAACCAGCCACCGCGCTGAGAGGAAGCACGGGGCACGCAGAAGCCACGTGCAGGAGCTCCAGGCCCCGCCAAGGTCCTAGCCCAGCATGAAACCCCTGGCAGTGAGCGCAAGGGCCTCTGGATGACTCCGGCCGTGGCCTTCCAGCCACCCAGTGACACCAACAGGAGCAGGGACCAGCTTCCCACTGAGCCCTGCCCACGTGCAGGTTTGTGGGCAAAACAGACGGTGCGGTGGTTTCCAGGCACTTGGTCCTGGGCTGGCTGGTTAAGCGCCGGCCAATGACCAGAGCAGACCCCACGCGGGGCCCTGGGTGCTGCCTGCTGGCAGCGGGGCTCCTTCCAGACCCTTCTGAGGCACGTGGTCCCTGCAGCGCTGGGGTCTGAGTGCTCACGGGAGCCCCAAAAGTCTTCCTGCCCTGAATCCAAAGCCCCATGACTGCGTCTTCCAGAACACTCTGCAGGGACGGTGCAGGCAGTCGGGCCTTCCCCCAGGACTGTTGCTCACGGGTCTATTGGGTTCCTTCTCCTCGGGGTCCACGTATCCACCAACTCCCCCACCCCTGAGATGTCCAGACTCTCGGTTACTCCTGGTGGGCACCACTGTGTGAATCTGCCCATCCAGAACTTCCTTCGCTGAAGGAGCATTTTCTTCTACACTAAGTCCCCTACCTACCAACCTTCAAGTTGTGAACTTTCAAAGATGCGAACATGTGTTCCCATGTCCAATCACGCAAGTTAGTCACGTGCCTGGCATACATTGTCACGTGTGTTCATCCTTTGCCAGTGGTTGTGCTTTTGTGTACTTTACTGTATAGCACTGTATAGAGTATGGTAGTAAAGTATCTTTATTTCAGGGCCAGGATGGCCGGTAGCAAGAGTAAAAGCAGCAGTGATGTAGCTGGTACTACTGTACTTTTCAAGGTGCTGTACTGTAAGATTAAAAATGTTTTATTTATTTTTTTTTATGTATTATATGTGTGAAAAGTATAAACCTATTACAGTACAGTACTATATAGCTGATTGTGTTAGTTGGGTACCTAGGCTAACTTTGCTGGACGTACGAATAAATTGGACTTATGAACACACTCTTGGAACAGAACTTGTTCGTACGTAGGGAACTTACTATACTGTATCTTTGAGACAAATTTCCCTGTGTCTTATTCTCTCTGAAAATACCAGCAGTTTATTGTGAACACGTGTGCTTGTCTGGTTTCCTCTGTTTTTTCTCCTTTGCATCTCGTCTTGAATACCAGGCTCCACCCGGGCTGGCATCTTTGCTCTACCCCTTGACATGTCTGGTGCTGAGGACTGTACCTGGCACACAGGAGTCACTGATTGTTTTGACTGTCTTTTCTTCTTTTTTTTTTTAAATAAATTTATTTATTTTATTTATTTGTTTTTGGCTGCGTTGGGTCTTCGTTGTTGTGCGTGGGCTTTTTCTAGCTGCAGCGAGTGGGAGTTACTCTTCGTTGCTGTGTGCAGGCTTCTCTTGTTGTGGAGCATGGGCTCTAGGCACAGGGGCTTCAGTAGTTGTGGCATGTGGGCTCTGTAGTTGTGGCTTGCGGGATCTAGAGCACAGGCTCAGTAGTTGTGGTGCAAGGGCTTAGTTGCTCCACGGCATGTGGGATCTTCCCGGACCAGGGCTTAAACCCGTGTCCCCTGCATTAGCAGGTGGATTCTTAACCACTGCATCACCAGGGAAATCCTTGACTGTCTTTTCTTGATGGTGTCTTTTGAAGAACAAAGGTTTTTCATTTTGATGAAGCATAATTTATTTTTCCTTTGGTTGTTTGTGCTTCAGGTGTCAAAGCTAAGAAATCATTGCCTAAATCCACGGTCACAAAATTTATACCTAAGATTCCTTTTATTGTTTTATAGTTTTAGTTTTACGTTTGGGTCTTTGATCTGTTTTGACCTAATTTTTGTATATGGTGTGAGGTGGGAACCAAGTTCTCTCTTCTGCATGTGGACGTCCATTTGCCTCGGCACCATCTGTGAAGACACTGTTCTATTCCTCTAGCACATGGTTTTGACACCCTTGTCAAACAAAGATCAATTGACCATAAATGTGAGGGTTCATTTTTGAACTATCAGTAATGTTCCATTGGCTTCTATGTCTATTCTCATGCCAGTGACACATTGTCTTGATTCCTGTAGCTTTGTAATAAGTTTTGAAATTGCTAAGTGTGAGTTCTCCCACTTAATGCTTCTTTTATAAGGTTATTTTAGTTATCTAGGGCCCTTTGCAAATCCAAATGAGTTTTAATATCAGCCTTTCCATTTCTGGAGGGGAAAAAAAAGCTGTTGGAATTTTGATAGGGATTGTAATGAATATGTAGATGAATTTAGGGAATGTTTCCATCTTAACAATACTAACTCTCCCAATCAATGAATGTGAGATGTCTGTACGTCTTCTTTAATTTCTTCCAACAACGTTCTACAGTTTTCAGTGTACGACTCTTATACTTCTTCGCTTAAATTGATTCCTAAGTTTTTTATCATTTTTGATGCTATTGTGAATGGAATTGTTTTCTTCATTTCACTTTCAGATTGTTTCTTGCTAGTGTATAGAAATACAACTGATTTTTGTGTATTGATCTTATATCTGCAATCTTGCTAAGCTCATTTATTAGCTCCAATATTTTTTGTATGGATTTCTTTTTATTTTTGTATACAAAATCATGTCATCTGCAAACAGAGATAGTTTTACTTCTACTTTGTCAACCGGTTGCCTTTTGTTTCATTTTCTTGCCTAATTTTCCTGGCTAGAACCTCCAACACAATGTTGAATAGAAGTAACAGGAGTGGGCAACCTTGTCTTGTTCCTAATTTTAGGGGGAAAGCTTTCCTTTTTCTTTTCTTGCAATGACTTTATCTAGTTTTGGTATCAGGGTAATACTAGCCTTGTAGAATGAGTTGGGAAGTGTTCCCTCTTCTATTTTTTCAGAAGATTTAGAGAAAGATTGGTGTTAATTCTCCTTTAAATATTTTGTGAAATTCACTGGTGAAGCCATATGATCCTGGACTTTTCTTTATGGTAAGTTTTTTTTATTACTAATTCAATCTCTTTATTATAGGTCTATTCAGATTTTCTATTTCTTCTTCAGTCAGCATTGGTAGTTTGTGTCTTTCTAGGAATTTATCCATTTCATGTAGGTTATCTAATTTATTGGCATACTGTTGTTCATAGGATTCTCTTATAATTCTTTTTTGTGTCTGTAAGGTCATTAGTAATGTCTCCTATTTCACTCCTGATTTTAGTAATTTGAATCTTTTTTTTTTTTTTTTTTTGGTCTAGCTGGTCAATTTTCTTGATCTTTTCAAAGAACCAACTTTTGTTTTCATTGATTTTTCTCAATTTTTGAAATTCTCCATTTCATATATTTCTGCTCTAAGATTTATTATTTCCTTCTGCTTGATTTGGATTTAGTTTGCTCTCCTTTTTCTAGTTTCTTTAGGTGGACGGTTAGGTTACTGATTTGAGATCTTATTTATTTACTTCTAAGTACTGCTTTGCTTCATCCCATAAGTTTCCATATGTTGTGTTTTCATTTTCATTTATCTCAAAAGTATTTTCTAAATTATAATGTGATTTTTTTCTTTGACCCATTGGTTACTAAGGAGTATAAGGTTTAATTTCAATGTATTTTTTAACTTCCCAAATGTCTTCCTGTTACTGATTTTAATTTCATTCCGTTGTGGCAAGAGAACATATTTTGCATGATGTTAATCATTTTAAGTTTACTGAGACGTCTTGTCACATGGTCTATTCTGGAGACGCTCCATGTGCTGAAGTACACTGCTGCTGGGTGGAGTCTTCTCAGACACCTGCCGGGCCGAGTCTACACCGGGTCTACAGAGTAGCTCACGTCCTCTGTTTCCTTTTGATCTGCTGTCTTGTTGCTTTATCCGTCATTCAAAACAGCTGTTGAAAGTTGACAGTCCCCAATGATTATTGTTGAATTGTCCAATTCACCCTTCATTTGTCTGGTTTGCTACACGCATTTTGGGACTCTATTGTGAGATGCATATACTTTATAATGGTTATATCTTCTTAATGGATTCGCCTGCTATCATTATAAAACGCCCTTCTCTGTCTCTTGTAACCATATTTGCCCTGAAGCCTCTTTTGCCTCATATGGTAGAGTCACTCTCACTTGATTTTGTTTACCGTTTGGTTCATCTGGTTCATCCTTTTATTTCCACCTCTTTCTGTCTTTGAATAGAATGCCGGTCTTTTGCAGACAGCATGTAGTAAGATCAGGTTTTGTTTTTGTCCACTCTGCCATTCACTATCAGTTAATTGATATTTAATTCATATTGAATCTTTAACTGTAAGGTAGGATCTGCCATTTGCTACTTGTTTTCACCTGTATTATATTTTTTTTGTTCCTCTATTCCTCTATGCTGCCTCCCTTTGTGTTAAAGGGATATTTTCTAGTATCTCATTTTAATTCACTGTTGTTTCTTTTCTTTTTAAATTTTATTTATTTATTTATTTATCGCTGTGTTGGGTCTTCATTGCTGCACGCGGGCTTTCTCTAGTTGTGGTGAGCGGGGGCTACTCTTTGTTGCAGTGCACAGGCTTCTCATTGCGGTGGTTTCTCTTGTTGTGGAGCACGGGCTCTAGGTGCGCAGGCTCAGTAGTTGTGGCTCATGGGTTCTAGGGTGCAGGCTCAGTAGTTGTGGCGCACAGGCTTAGTTGCTCTGCGGCATGTGTGGTCTTCCCGAACCAGGGCTCGAACCCGTGTCCCCTGCATGGGCAGGCAAATTCTTAACCACTGCGCCACGAGGGAAGTCCCCACTTGTTTCTTTTACCATGTTTTTCGGTTATTTTCCTAGTGGTTTCCCTGGGATTTGTTGCTGTTGCTGCCTGCTGTAGTTTGTTTAGTGACATTTCTGAATTAATTCTGTTGAATCGGTATTCTTTGCCATGTGTGGTCACTAAGTCTCAGCTTCGTCAGCTTAGTGGTCAATGACTGGACAGAGATTTCCTTAAATGCCTGGAACCAAAGAGTCTCCCAGTCTTTATTGCGGGACTCTGTGGGTCTTGGGCCACATTTCCAACATGCAGCCAGGCAGTCTGAATCCTCAGGTTTTCCTTCTAAGCTCCTTGGTTAGTCTCTTATTTGACCCCATGGTTATCCATCACCTCGGCTGCTGCAAAGTTCATTAATCGTCTGTAACCGTTTTCAACAATCAGCCCTGGGGAAAAGGCTTTTCATCCTGGGTGGGCTCTGAATCAAGTCAAATACAGACAGCCTTGCAAATAGGGGTCTTCCAGGAAACCACCAGACAGGTGAAATAATGACAAGTTTCTGGGGGACACTGCTTTGAAAGTGCTCGGCTCCATTCTGATCTCTCCAGTGGCGCTGAGTTGTTGGTTTTCACCATGAATCTGGGTTGTCAATTTTCAAGGCTACTACAGAGCTGGAGGGTGGGGCATGGGCCTAGGGCAAATTAAAACACCTCACAGCTTGGAGAGGATGCAGGGAACCTGGAACCCTGTGCACTGTTAACAGGAATGTGAAATGGTGCAGCAGCTGTGGAAAACAATGTGGCTGTCCTTCAAAACATTAAAAACAGAGCTACCAACTATACTTCAACAAAAAAAATTTTAAAAAAGAATTTCCATATGATTCAGCAATTCTACTTCTACCCAAAAGACTTGAAAGCAGGGTCCTGAAGAGATATTTGTGTCACCTTGTTCGGCAGCATTAGTCAGAATAGCCAAGATGTGGAGGTGTCCAGTGTCAGATGAATGAATAAGCAAAATGTGGTAAGTACGTACAGTGGACTATTATTCAGCCTTAAAAAGGAAGAGAATTCTATGAAGGAAGTCAAACACCAACAGTACATTATGTGACTATTTGTATCAAGCATAAAAGGAGGCAAAAATAACTGATAAAGTTGGAAATTAGGACAGTGTTCACTTTGGGGATGGTAGTGACTGGAAGGTAACAAAAGAGGAGGTTTCATGTGTTCTTAAATTTCTATTCCTTGATCCAATTACTGATTACATGAATGCCTTCCATTTCTGAAAATCCACTGAGCTATATGCAAGGAAAAATATAATTTTCTTTATGTACATTACACTTTGTAATCATTGACTTACAAGAAAAAAAAATTACAGGGACATTAAAAAAACAAAGGAATTCTGACACCTGCTACAACACAGATGAACCTAAGAACATCATGCTGAGTAAATAAGCCAGATACAAAAGGACAAACACCGTATGATTCCACTCAGATCATGTCCCTAGAGTCATCAAAATGACAGAGACAAAACGCAGAGTGAGGGTTTCCGGGGCTGAGAGGAGGGGACCGGGAGCTATTGCTGGAAAGGGACAGAGTTTCAGATTCAGAAGATGAAGAGTTCTGTGGACGGATGGTGGTGATGGCGGCACAATGTGAATATGCTTAATGCCACTGAGCTGTCACTGAAAAATGGTTAAGATGGTAAAAAAAACCTCACAGCTGCCCTTACCAAGATTCAGCTAATTTTCTTGATTGAAAAACAGAAAACAAAAAACAGCTCTCCAAGGACTGCTGCAAGCTTCTGGTTAATTTCCAGAGTACAGAAAAAGTTGGTTCTGACCTTTTTTGCCTATTTTCTTGTTGCTATTACAACAGACAGTGTTTTCAGAGGTCCTCATTCTGCCATTTTTGCTGAGGTCCTGGCATCTTAACTGGGATGGAGACACGGCAAATTTTGCTGCACAGACAGTCCTGTGTTTCTGGAAGCCGGCTGCTAAGCAGAGGAGGGAACGTTCATGTTTACAGCCAGGTGGAGGCATATCTCCCCCCAGGCCTGCGGTCGGCGGCCATGGAGGCCTCCTCTGTGAAGGTGAGGCTTGGCGAGAGCCCTGGCTCCCCTGGCCCTTCTGCAAGCCAGGCTTGCTCGCAGGGGTGACACCCCCAGAGGCCGAGCCAGCAGCGGGGCCCCCACTGGGCCTCCCTGCATGAGCGCGGGGAGCCGGGTGCCGTTGGGGGCCTCAGCTCGCCCAGCACACATCCTAGTGCCTCCCGGACCCAGGGTTCCCTGACCTGACTCAGGCCCCACCAATCAGAAGTGCTAAGAGACCTGAACCCAGGATGGAGTGAGGTGAGAAGGAGGGAGGGAGCAAGGTCTCCGGGCAGGTGGGCAGCAGCTCACAGCTGCGTTCCTCAGACTCTGGGCTGCAGGACTCCCGGGGCAAATCCCTGTCTGCTGGGGCAGAATTACTTCTCTGCAGGAGCCAAGACTGTAAACAAGGCAGGGCCGACCAGGCCTTCCGGGGCCCCGTCAGGAGGGGCTCTCCCTGAGACCTGAGACCGGAAGAGGCTGGCCTGGAAAGAGCTCTCCAGATAGAGGGAGCCGCAGTGCAAAGGCCCTGGGGCACACGGGGAGGAGGTGCTGGGACAGGAGGGCGGGCGGGCAAGGGGCCAGCAGGGCTCTGGCAGGGCTCAGCTCAGAGACATGGGAAGCCCCTGTGTGCGGGCTGTGGCGTCTGTCAGGAACTTGGCCCTCGGTCAACGTCTGGTGAGGGTACAGACCAGCAAACAAACGCGTGCCTGTCAGCTGGCCAGCCCCTGAGGAGCCAGACTCCACGCCAGGTCTGGGTGCTCCCAAGGAGATGGGCGTCCCCACACACTGGGCCCCACCTGAAAGAGCCCTTGTTGCCCCAGCCTCAAGAGCCCCTTGGCCAGAATACAAATGGAAGGTCCCACTGGAGCCCAATGCCCCTCAGGCCCCTTGGGTTCTGGGCCGTGGCAGGGCCCCAGCCCGGGGCACGGACGTGACCACTGCATCCCCCGCATCCCGTGTGCCTGGCCCATCCTCAGCGGCTCACACAGGAACTCCTGCTAACTCCACACCCCACCGGGGCCAGTTGGGGCAGCCCAGACCCCGCCCCAAGTGCACCATGAGCAACACTCAGCTAGAAGACCGCCAGCCCCTGGGAGGACAGTGTCAGCGGCTCGTCCTGCGCTGTGCACTCATTTGAGCTACAGCGGCCTGGGGTGGGGGTCTGGGGTCGGGGTGCCTGCTGCAGCCATCGGAGTCGTGGGTGGGCGGGGGATGCAGGCAGGCCTGGGAAGCGGGGCTTGGACAGGGCTCTGCCACTGGGGCAAGCGGGGAGGGGCAGCAGTCAGCGAGTGTGGAGTCTACAGAGGCCTGACCACAGCACAGCCCTGAGCCTCGGTCCCCCGAAGCCACCTTGGGGTGACTGACCATAGACTGACTTACGGGAGGGGACCCTGGCCTCAGTGTTGGCCAAAGAACCAAGCAGTCACGGAAGAACAGAATTCCACCCACAAATGCACCCAGGTCCCCAGCCCCACAGCCTTGGGGAGCAGGGCTTCTGTCCGTTGGGGTCACTCCCGTGTTCCCGGCGCTGAGACCCAGGAGGTGCTGGACATGCGTTTGCAAATGGATGACTTTACCCGGTGGGGGGCACCTGTGTGCAGAGGAGCCTCCTGTCAAGTGCTGCCCAGATGCCACCTCACCTGGTGCCTGTGAGGCACAGGGCACCGCATCCTGCTTGGTGGAGGAGCCCGAGGGTCAGAGTGGCTTGCAGTGCACCCGGGGCTCAGAGTGTAAGCTGACCCCCGACTGGCCAGGCTGCCCCGCCGGAGACCCAGCCCAGGCCAAGGGGTCACAGGCCGCCGGCTCCCAAGGCTCCCTCTGCATCCCTCTCTGAGCAGGGCACCCCGTGCCTCGCTGTGTCCCAAGGACTCCTCAGGCATGCTCTCAGGGTCACTACAACACCAAAGGAAGTGCCTCCCTGTTCACCCTCCCCCCGGCCCCTCCCAGGGGAGCCCTGAGCCAACAGAAGGTCCAGCCTTCAGTCCCCACTGGCCGCATGTCGAGGTGGGGCCCGGGGAGGGCAGAGCTGTGGGTGTGATGGGTAGGAGGGGAGCCTCTGTAAAATGGGGCAAGCCCTGAGGCCCCCACGGCCACTGGACGGCGGGCCAGGGCTGCCCAAGCACGTCCTCACTTCCCAGCATGAAACGGCCCAGGCCCACCTCCCACTTTCTCTCCTCAAACCCGGATCAGCCACTTCTCCAAGGACACAGTGTGAGCAAAGACACCCCTGCCCATTCTGCTGGCGCTCACGAGGGTGTGGGGACGTCTCCAGGGGCCACGTGGCACATCCACGCGTGACGACCCTTCCGAGCTCCAGCTGCGTCCCCGCACAGCTGGCCTTTCTGCGCGGACGCCAACTAGCTCGACATGCACCTTGGAGAGACCGCAGGGTGGCAGTGACCGTCCCATGTCTCCCAGGAAGCCAGAGAGAAAAAGATCTGCACTCCCCACTTTTTTCACAAAGGTTTTCTTTTTGAAAAAGAGTTGTTTTTCATAAAGCATTGCTATTTATGTTAATGTGCAATAGGTTTATTTTTGTTATTTTTAAGTGAATTGATAAGTATTCCAAGCATTTCCATTCGGGTCTCAAACATGGTGAGATCGATGGATGTCACCCACACAAACAGAAGCGCCTTGTGGGTCTCGGTGACTTTTCAGAGTGCAAGGGGTCCCGAGACCAAAGTGTTTGAGAACCACTGCGTTGGGCTCTGTCCAGAGCCTGAGGACCCGCAGTCTCAATGCGGTGTTCACAGCCGCTTCCCGGCGGTTGTGTTGTTTACTTGAAATACAGGTTAGATCATTTGTTTTTGTTTGCGTTCTATTCTTGTGGATTCTGTTTATTTTTCCTCTCTCTTTTTTGGAATGTGTAAGACATTAACATGGTTTCAAAACTCCGAATGCTTCCTTTTAAGCTTTAAAGCTCCCTGGGCGGTTCTTACAAGCCAGACCATCCCACTGTCCTTGTCCTTCCCGGCTCCCAGGCCCTGTGATGAGGGTTCTGGAAATGTTCTCCTGACAGGGAGCAGAGATAAGAATTTGCTGGCATTTTCTTCCGTATGCCAGGCATCCTTGGAGCTCTTCCCCATGGAGGAAAGTTGGGGGGCCCGGTGTCACCTCCTGGCCCTTGGGGAAGGTGGCCTCATGTTTCCGACTCCCCTCGGGGGGACGGTCCAGATGCCCTGGCCACGGTGTGGACAGCATGGCTGCTCCATGCAGCTCTGTACGCGGGAAGAAGGCAGCTGTGTCCGCTGAACCCAGGGCCCCTGCTTCCCCACCCGTCCCCAGCACTCGGACAGACGGACAAATGGACAGATGTCAGGCCTGACCATGGCCCCCACGTCCCACCCTGCCCTGCGGGCAGTGCACGCTGGCGGCCCTGGCCCAGCTCTCTTCCCAGCCGCTGGTTTTGGCACCCCCTCCGGGGAGACACCAGGGAGGGCCTGATGGGAAAGGAGAGAACTGGGGGGGAGGGGGGGGTGGGCGGGAGGAGAAGACAAAGGAAGGGGTGCGGCGAGTGGCCGGCGCCCAAGGGAGGAGTGACCTCAGCTCTGGAGCAGCATCTGCTCGGCGTCAGAGCAGGCGGGCGGCCAGGCCAGCTCCAGCACTGAGGTCCCTTTCTCTCCCTCTCCCCCGCGTCCTATCTGCCGCTCGCTCTCCGGCGGCCGTGGTGGAGGACCTGGGGCCTCATTGGCCGGCTGGGTGCCATCTGCAGCATAAATTGGAGCTCTGGGCTCTTCGGCTGCCCACAGCCTCCGGTCGCTCTTGCTGGGTGAGTACTGCGTGTGCTGGCCCCGGCCCCGCAGCCGCACTGGCCTCCTGGCACTGTCCCCCCAGAAACCCGCAGCACTCCAAGAGGGGCAGCACCCCAAGAGGGAGGCCCATCTAGTCCGGGGCATGGTGACCCTCCTGGTTCCCGGGGTTCCCTCAGATGGCAGCGCCAGAGGTGTGTCCCTCGGGAAAGCCGCAGAGCGCTGAGCTGGCTGTGAGCTCCATGCCAGGTGTAACCGGCCAGGCACCCTGGGTTCCTGTAACCCAACACGGCTTGGCTTTCCAGCCACGGGGTCAGGCCCAGCCGGAGCCTGGAGAGGGAACGTGGAGGGAGGTGCCCGGCGTCCTCAGGGGCCTGTAACCAGGGGCCGTGCGCAGGGCATCGGGGACCAGCGGTGCAGCATGTGGCTCCCCCTTCTCGTAGGTGATGGGAACCCCGAGTCCAGCTACTGCCTGGGGTGGAGCCCTCTGGGCCCTCCTCCTGGCCACACTTGGCTGCTCGGCCGGCCAGCCGCTGGGGGGAGAGTCCATGTGCACGGCCCAGCCCCCGGCCAAGTACAGCATCACCTTCACGGGCAAGTGGAGCCAGGCATCCTTCCCCAAGCAGTACCCGATGTTCCGCCCGCCCGCGCAGTGGTCATCCCTGCTGGGTGAGTGCAGCCCCTGCCGTCCCGTGCCCGGCCTGGCGGTGACCCCCACTGCTCGGGAGGGGACGGTCACCTGACCGTGGCCCCGCACTTCACAGTGTGGAGGGGACCTCACCCACTTCACTTCAGTGCAAGAGGTACTGGCTGAGTGCCTACTGTGTGCCGGCAGCAGTGTCCTGGGCTTCGGGGACGTGGCGGGGCAGGGTGGCCTGGGTCACGGGAAGGGCCAGCCGGTTGCCCGTCCTACCAGCGATGTGCCGCGCAGTGTGAGGCCACCTGTGGGACATCCCGCCCGGCCCCACGAGGGGCGGGACGGTGTCCAGGGGTGATGCTTACACCGGTGGGTGGTGCCCAGGGGCAGCGCACAGCCCCGACTACAGCCTGTGGAGGAAGGGCCAGTATGTGAGCAATGGGCTGAGGGACTTCGCGGAGCGCGGCGAGGCCTGGGCACTGATGCGGGAGATGGAAGCTGCCGGGGAGAAGCTGCAGAGCGTGCACAGCGTGTTCTCGGCCCCAGCCGTGCCCAGCGGCACCGGGCAGACGTCCGCGGAGTTTGAGGCCCACTCCAGGCACTCGCTTGTGAGTGGGGCGGCGTGGACGGGGGGCGGGCGGGCAGGAGGGGGGCGCGGGGGCTGCCGCTGAGCCCTCGGCCCCCAGGTGTCCTTCGTGGTCCGCATCGTCCCCAGCCCCGACTGGTTCGTGGGCGTCGACAGCCTGGACCTGTGTGACGGGGGCCGCTGGAGGGAGCAGGTGGCGGTGGACCTCCACCCTTACGATGCGGGGACCAACAGCGGCTTCACCTTCTCATCCCCCAAGTTCGCGACCGTCCCGCAGGACACGGTGACCGAGGTGAGGGGATGGCAGCTCCCGGGCGGGCGGCGGCGCTCCCCGGGAGGACAGCCGAGGCTTGGGGGCGGGGCTGGCCCTTCCTGACCAATCTCCGGACCGGGCCCCTCCTCCAGATCACGGCCTCCTCTCCCAGCCACCCCGCGAACTCCTTCTTCTACCCGCGGCTTAAGTCCTTGCCTCCCATCGCTACGGTGACCCTGGCGCGGCTCGCGAACAGCCCCAGGGCCTTCCCGCCCGCCCCCGGCCTGGGGGGCGGGGGCAACGAGGTCGCCGACAGCCTGCCAGGTGAGCCCAGCTCCCACTCCTCCGTAGCGCCCACGGCCACCCCCCACCCCCGCTCCACACGCGTGATCCTGGGTTGCAGGCGCTCGGGCTGGCGGGCAGCCGCGACATTCACAGCTGGCTGCGTCGGAGCAGAAGCAGCACTTGGGTTTGGGGGTCAGTCGGGACTTGCTCAGACACCACCTGGTCCTGAGCTCCCGCTCCAGCTCTTACCTCTCACCCTTAGAATAACCCTCGAAGGTCAGTGCCCGCCCCAGAGGGAACGCCTGTGAAGTGACACCCGCTGCTTTCACAGAGGCAGCCCCGCCCCCGCGTGCGCCCCGCCCCCAGGGGCCTTGGTCCAGGGCTCAGCCCTGCACCGCCGGCCCGCCCCACGCAGAGCACCCGCCGCCAGGCCACAGAGCTGGGTTGGGTGGCCGCGTGGAGTGTGAGGACGGGTCAAACCGGGAGAGGCCGCTGGTGCTCAGAGGGCGGCGCAGCGCCGTCGGGGCTGCGTGAACCCGCGTCTCTGAGTGGCTTCAAAAGCAGGACAGGAGCATTTGGTTGGGGACGCTGGTTCTGAGAGATTTGGGATTTGGTTCATTCAACTCCAAACTGAAGAGTTAACTCTTGCCCAGCATTTTCAGCTGAAAGCCTTTCACACTTCTACAGCCCAGAAGCGAGTCGGAGAGGCCCCAGGCCCCGCCCAGTGTCCCGCTGACCCCTGTGTGCCCTACCGGCAGCGGGTCGGTGGGGGCGGTGCTGCCCGCGGGGGAGGGTCGAGCTATGCGCAGGTGCCCGGAGAGCGAGGGGGCCGCGCCCGCAGTGTGGCCAGCCTCCCGAAGGGTCCGTGCCTGGAATAGCAGAGCAGGCGGTGGAGACCCTGCCGGTCTGTGCCCACGTCAGAGAACGTTTCACGACAGGATCTCCGCTCTCCCCCCGCCCCACGCCCCCCCACCCCGGAGAGCGGGGGTCCAGCTGGCATCGGGTTCTCAGGGCAGAAACCTTCACCCAGTCGCTCGGGGGTGGCTTTTCGGGGGTGTGCTTGGTGGCGTCGCATTGGAGGCCGCTGGAAAGCGCGCTGATAAAATCAGGAGTTTCCTGGCCAAGTTCTGAGGCGGTCTCTGGCGAGGACCCCCTTCCTCTCCCGCAGCCCCGCCCCGCTCACCGTCCTCCTTGCTCCCCCAGCTCCGGAGACGCCGCTGGACTGCGAGGTGTCGCTGTGGTCGTCCTGGGGGCTGTGCGCAGGCCCGTGTGGGCGGCCCGGGGCCAAGAGCAGGACGCGCTACGTCCATGCGCGGCCCGCCAACCACGGGGAGCCCTGCCCGACGCTGGAGGAGGAGGCCCCGTGCGTCCCCGACAACTGCGTCTGACGCCGGGGCCCCCGAGTCCCCTGAGCCCGGCCGCCGGCGACCTCCGCGCAGAGACTGGCCCCGGCCCTGCGGCCGCGCTGCACGAGAGCCACACCCCGGCCGTGAAATACCTCAGACCTGGTCGCCAGGCAGCCGCCCGGGGCCGCTGGGTCACCGGCGCGAGACCAACACCTGCCTCGTCGCGTTCCCATCCCAGCTCTTGAATAAAGACCAGCGTCTCCTGACACCCGGTGCTGTTGTCTGTGTGTCCTGGGCGGGCGCCGGGTGAAGGCGGGGCCGGCAGATGGGCCACCAGACTTCCCTGAGGAGCAGGTGTCACCCAGCGGGGAGGAGCCGGTGGACCACCGCGCACACACACACACACACGGCACACACACACGGCGCACACGGCACATGGGGAACTCAGGACCATTAGTACTGCCCCCCCAGACCTCTGATCATCGAGGCCCCTGGCCTCGCAGGGGGGCCCTGAGGCCTCACTCCTGACCTGCCCTAACCCTTGTCTGAGGTCGGAGTTCACGACCTCGTCCTGCTGGCGTGGATCCCGGCTGGTCCCTCAGGGGACTGCCTGCTCCCTTGACGCCCCCAGACCGCTCTTTCTCCGGCTTGGCCTCCTTAGACGCAGAGCCCACGGCCGCCCACCGCCCAGCGCCACGCCCTCTGCCCGCCTCAGCCTGCTCCGGCCAATTCTCGATTCTCAGCTCTCGGGCCCTTTCTCTCCCACGTGGAGACCCACTCGCCCACCCTCTCCATTCCCTTAGGGTCACCTGTCCCCCTGAATGTTGCTCTGGGCGGCCCCCTGGGCTCCCCACGGCCTCCGTCCTCGCTCAGCACAGGTGACCCTCCGTGTCCCGTCCAAGCAGCTTGCTCAGGCCCCCCCACCAGCTCCACGCACCTGCCGCGAGGTCTCCGTCACCAGTCTCCCCTCTGTGCCCCCTGTCTCTCTGCCCCAGCAGACGTGCTCCCCCTTCCACCGGAGGCCACGGTTCTCTTGGGCCCGCCCCCGCCGGCTTGCAGACATGCCTGGAAAGGGCTCTCACGTTTCCCGCCAGCGCCTACCCGTCCTCGCAGCTGCCCCCCTCTCCCTGCTGTCCAGGGCCCTGTCTGCCCGTCCCTGAACATGGAAGCCCGTGACTTTGCTCCTGTTCCTTGCCCCGCATGTGCCCTTGACCCCCAGGCCCCCGCCCCAACCCCCCACTGGCCTCTCTGTCTCCTCTGATGGCGCCCCTCCCCTCCCTGACAGCCACGAGCTCGACCTCGGATCCCCCCCAACCCATCCTCTCCACAACAGATTTCTATCCCCCACGGTCACCTTGACCCTTGACCTCAGGGAGGAAGGAGTGAAAGCAGCCACCCCCAGTCAGGGGTTGGAAGCCCAGTGGAAGCCCTGCTCGACAGACGGCATGTGTGCTAGGAGGGAATTCGTGTGCCCGAGGTTCCCAGCAGACGTGCTCCGTGGACTTATGGGCACAGGGTCTTCGGGCACAGCACTCACCAATGGGGGTGCCAGCCCGCACTCCACCAGGCGCCACACCCGCATCCCGCATACCTGGCTCCCTGCACGTCACTGGAGCGCCACCCGGGCCAGATTCCTGGGAGTCCAGGGGCACAGATGTTCCTGCCCCCGGGCAGCAGCTGCCCCGCAGGCACCCAGCAAGTGGCCCTGGGGTGCAGGGCAGGGGCAGGGTGACTTTGAGTGATTGAGAAGCTTGATTTGCTTCATCTATTTGGCAGGAGTCCTGACACTGAGTACCAGACAGAGGAGTTGGCCTTGTTTTGCAGAGGGCGGCCACTGGTGAGCAGTGGTGCAGGAGCCAGACTCCACCCTGAACAGCCCCTCTGACCTCTGAACCCTCTGCCTGGTGTCTGAGGCGCTCGCAGCGGCAGCCCCAGCATGGGAGCCAGCACACAGCCGGCCCTGCAAGAGCACAGCCTCCGGCACAGGGCTCTGCACAGAGAACACGATTCCCAAGCGCACCCCGACGCTCGCCGGGGCTTGCGGCCTGAGACCACAGCAAAGGTCTGAAAACCCCAATTAACATCCTGAGGCACTGAGAAGAAATAAGCATAGGTGCTCCCTGCAGACCCCACTGTGGACTCCAGACTCAAAATCACTACCTTGACATGAACTCAAATCAAACCCACCGAACACGGAAAAATGACACCCCTAAATTGGAGGAGACCTCAAGCTCCAAAATCAGACCACAAAGCCACTGACATTGGGATGATCACGTGTGAGATACAGTGAAGCAGGTCGACTGTGTCATCCACACCTGAGCTCAAAACTCAAGTGTACCACTGAACCGAGCATGTAACACAATTACAGATTTCAACCTGAATCAACGGGCTAAACGCTCTAGTCAAATGAGAGACTGTAGGCTGGACTCACAAACCATGTGCCGTTTATAGGACAGGGGACATCCTGTGAGAACACTGAAAGGCTGGGGAAAGATAGTGGGGGGCACCCCTGGGACACCCATGTCCACCTCCCCCTCCTTCTGGAGCACAGGCTTGGGTGGGGCCTTGGGGGGAGGGTGAGTGTCATCTTTGGGGCCAGAACATCTACTGCCCATGTGGGAGCACAAGTCAACATGGAGGTGCCTTTGCAGAAGCCTCCCGGGCCAGCACCCGGAGGGCAGTGCCCTGGAGAGTGCCCAGGACTTAGAGCGGACTCAGAAACGAGCTTGGTGTGTTCAGGAACGAGGTTTGAAGGAAGCACATGATGAAAGTAAACCTGTAAAGGAATCCTGCACTAGGTGATGCTCAGGCTCTGACGAAGAGGGGCTGGGACGCTGCTGCTGCTGGTGCTAGTGATGTGCGTGTGGGTGTGGTGGTGCTGGTGGTGGTGCTGGTGGTGGTGCTGGCGCTGCTTGTGCTGGCGCTGATGGCGCTGATGGTGCTGGTGCTGCTGGTGTTGGTGGTGGTGCTGGTGTTGGTGGTGGTGCTGGTGTTGGTGGTGGTGCTGGTGGTGTTAATGGTGGTGGTGATGGTGTTGGTGTTGGTGGTGGTGCTGATGGAGCTGGTGCTGCTGGTGCTGGTGGTGGTGCTGGTGGTGTTAATGGTGGTGGTGCTGGTGTTGGTGGTGGTGCTGGTGGTGTTAATGGTGGTGGTGATGGTGTTGGTGGTGGTGCTGGCGCTGATGGTGCTGGTGCTGCTGGTGGTGCTGGTGCTGCTTGTGCTGGCGCTGATGGTGCTGGTGGTGCTGGTGTTGGTGGTGGTGCTGGTGTTGGTGGTGGTGCTGGTGGTGTTAATGGTGGTGGTGATGGTGTTGGTGTTGGTGGTGGTGCTGATGGTGCTGGTGCTGCTGGTGTTGGTGGTGGTGGCGGAGGTGATGTTGATGGTGGTAGTGGAGCTGGTGCTGCTTGTGTTGGCGCTGATGGAGCTGGTGCTGCTGGTGTTGGTGGTGGTGCTGGCGCTGATGGTGCTGGTGCTGCTGGTGCTGGTGGTGGTGCTGGTGGTGTTAATGGTGGTGGTGATGGTGTTGGTGGTGGTGGTGGTGCTGATGGTACAAGATGCTCTTTCAGGAAGGTGGTTGGGGATGCCCTCCTGACAAGCCCCTCCAAGCAGAGCTCTGAAGGAGGGAGGGAAAGCCTTGCAGAGATATGGCAATGAGTGTCTGGGCAGAGGAACAGCGAGAGGCAGAGGACACAACCAGGGGGCCTGTGTGGCCGGCACAGAGAGCGGGCGTAGCCCGGTAGGAGGCCAGGGCAGACGGGCTGTGAGCTTCTGCTCCTGGTGAGGTGAAGAGTGGATGGGACGTCACAGGAGGACTTTGAGTAGAGAAATCACTCATCAGTGCATGTTATAAATGGTCATCTGGTCATTTTGAGAGCAGAGTGTAGGGGGGCAAAGGCAGAAAAAGAGAGAGTTAGGGACCACTGCACTAACCCAGAGAAGAGGGAGGTTTGGGCCGCAAGGATATGGTGGAAGTGGTTGGAAGTTAATGAATTCCAGGCTTACTTTGATGTAAAGGCAATAAAGGTACTCACAGACTGGAGGCTAACAGTACGTCCCCCAGTCGGCTACGTCGGCCCATCCTACCTCAGAGCATTAAGTTCAGGAAGGTCTTGGCCTGGCTGGGTCGGCCCGGGGATGGGGGGGACCAGTGCGGACAGGCTCCCTCCTGAGGCTCCTATGGGTTCTGCAATGCATCACATGTCAAATAGATGAGGGACACTGGGCCAAGCAAAGTGATCCCAGCATCTATGCTAATGCCTGAAGGCCCTTCACACGGGCTAGAATGCGTCTGCTGGGATTTCAGGGGGCTGCTGGTGGGGCCAGACACAGCCAGCAGCCCTCTGTGTGGGTGGCCGGACACAGAGCCAGCCCATTGCAAAGGAGGCAGAAGTGGTCAGAATGTCCACTGCTGGAGAAGGAAGGGGAGATCATGAGAAAGCAAGCAGGTAACGGGGATGGGGTGAGCAGCTGGTGGCACTGGGGGGAGGAAGGCAGAGGGTAGGACATTGAGAAGTGACAGAAGGGGTCTTCCTGGCAGAGATGGTGGGCTGAAAACTCACATCTAACTCTATTCCCACCCAAACCCCACTGTTTGGATGGCATAACCCAGATGCCTGCCTTGGGTGCTAGGTCTGCTCATACACCCTGAGGAGACTTCTTCCACCACCACTGTATAACTAGACCCCGCACTCTGGATGGAAACACCACTTGAGACACTGCCCTTTTCATAAGAAGTAGGAGAGAACTGTTACCTCCTCGTCCACTTTTACAAATAATCAAACAAAAAACTGAACGGGGCCTGGAGCAAAGAGGAGCTGGGGTTAAGCCACATTAAGTAAGCACATGAGCGGCGGGGTGAGGGCTCCCTGAGGGCTGTGGCTGAGCTTAGGTCAGCGGCAGGATGGGGAAGACAACAAGTCTCCTGCACCAAGTTCAGCCCTCAAGGTCAGCAGCAGCCCCTTGAATAAGGGAAGAGCAGAAATTAATCTCTCTGTAGAAAGCGTTCCCAACTCCCACCAATCAAAACCAAGCAGTGAGTGCAACACAAAAATCACCAATTAAACAAGAAAACAAGTCACTAAAATTGAAGGTCAGCAGAAAAAGACCCAAGATTACAGGTAATGAAATTGTCAGAAATAAAATATAGAACAATGACAACAAAAAATGACCAATCAACACGGGATAATTAGAAACAAACGTAAATCTGGAAAGGAAAAACTGTGCAGAATGACAAGTCCTTAGCGGGTTGAAGAGCTGAGCTAGGCATAGCTGGAGAAAGAATTAGTGAACTGGAAGATATATCACCCAGAATGCAGCACATAGAGACAAAGAGATGGAAATATTCAAAAAGATATGGGATATAAAGTTATAAAATGTTTTAAGTTAAACACTCTGAAGGATATAATAGGGATAATGGAGAAGAGATAATATTTAAAGAAAAAACAGTACAAAAGGTACAGAACTGGCTAAAATAAAAAACACCTTTGAGACCACATGCTTTCGTATTTAAGAACCAGTGCTATTCTGTCCAATGGACACAGGAACCAAGAGACGGGGAAGATGGCAGAGTAGGAGGCACCTGTGAGGTGAGACTCCATCTCCCACCCAGACAACAACTGCAGGGGCAACCCTCTGATGTAACCATCTGGGAACTCTGGAGTCTGCTGATGGCTTCCAGGGGAAGCCTTGGATGGTAAACTGCAGTTAATTTTGGTCAATTTCAGCTCTTAGCACTGTAGAAGCTACCCACCCCCCCTCCCCCAGACAGAAGGCCCGAGGCCAGGAGGCCATGCACCTGTTTCTGGAGCAGCCTGCTCACAGCCTGTAGGAACTGGTGGGGCAAAAAAGACCCTGTACAGATACTGGGGGCCTCTGCTCTGATCACTGATTGCTGCTTCTGATCACAGACGTGCAGATGAACAGGCCGGCAGCCATTGTTGTTGCACCTCCCCCATTGCAAGACCCTCCCCCTCGAGCTGAAGTGACTTCCAGAGGACTTAAAGGGTTGGCAACCTTCCCCACCCCTTCATTTTTTACTTTTTCTCCCTTTTGGGAACCAAACATTAAAGACAAGGACATTAAAAAACAACTGCAAATGCAGGGAAAATTACTGATAGAAACTGACCATGCATGCCCAGAAATGACCTAAGAAGACCTTAGGTTTACACCTTAGACTGATCCTCAGCACAGAGACAGACTACAACTACAAACAACAGTAACACCAAACAGCAAACTCTGGGGAAGGGGGATAATCTGATTTGCAGAATTACTACATTATTAGATCCAACTGTCCAGTGTTCAACAAAAAAGAATAATCACAAGGCATACGAATAAATAGGAAAAGTATGGCCTACACAAAGGAAAAAAATAAATCAACAGAAACTGTTCCTGAAAAAAGATCTCATGGCAAACACACTGGACAAAGACTTTAAAACAACTGTCTTAAAGATGTTCAAAGAAGTAAAGGAAGATATGGAGAAAATCAAGAAAACAATGTGTAAACAAAATGGAAATACCAATAAAGAGATGGAAAACCCATAAAGAAACCAAAAAAGAAATTCTGGAGCTGAAAAGCGTAATAACTGAAATTTTAAATCCACCAGAGGGATTCAAAGGCAGATTTTAGCAGGTAGAAGAATCAGTAAACTTAAAGCTAAGACAATGGAAATTATCAAGTTTGAAAAACAGAATGAAAAAGATGAAAGAAGAGTGAACAGAGCCTAAGGGCTGTGCAGGACACCATCAAGCAGAGCAATATACACACTTGGAAGTCCCAGAAGGAGAAGAGAAAGGAAAGGGCAGAGAGAATATCTGAAATTTGATAAAAGACATCAATACAAAAATCCAAAAAGCTCACTGAATTCCAAGTAAAATGAACTCAAAGAGACCCCCACTAATACATATTATAATCAAACTTTCAAAAGACAAAGAATCTTGAGAGCAGCAAGAGAAGCAAACGGCCACATACAAGGGATCCTTAATAAGACTGTCACCGGACTTGCCCTCAGTGACTTTGGGGGCCAGAAGACCAATGTATTAAAAGTGCCAAAAGAAAAAAAAAGCTATCAACCAAGAGTCCAATATCTGGCAAAACTGTCCTTCAAAAGTGAGGGAGAAATTAAGACATTCCCAGAAAAACAAAAGCTGAGGGGGTTCATGACTACTAGACCTGCCCTGCAAGAAATATCCTTCAGGTGAAATGAAAGGACATCAAAGCTGTATGGAGAAATAAAGATCCCAGTAAAGGTAAATGCATGAGCAATTATAAAAGCTAGTATCATTATAACAATGGTTTGCAACTGCAATTTCGTTTTCTACATGATTTAAGAGACTAATACATTTAAAGAAAAAAATTATTAGTGTAAAATCTAGTAATACTGTAACTTTGGTTTGTAACAACAAATCTTGTTTTCTACATAATAGAAATAAGAAACTAATGCATTTAAAATAATTATGAGTTTATGTTTTGGGGCATACAATGCATAAAAGTGTAATTTTGAGGGACTTCCCTGGCAGTCCAGTGGTTAAGACTCTGTGCTTCCACTGTAGGGGGCACAGGTTTGATCCCTGGTCAGGGAACTTAGATCCTGCATGCTGCATGGCATGGCCAAAAATAATAATAATAAAAATAAAATTTCAGGGGCTTCCCTGGTGGCGCAGTGGTTGAGAGTCCACCTGCCGATGCAGGGGACACGGGTTCGTGCCCCAGTCCAGGAAGATCCCACATGCCGTGGAGCAGCTGGGCCCGTGAGCCATGGCTGCTGAGCCTGCGTGTCCGGAGCCTGTGCTCTGCAACGGGAGAGGCCACAGCAGTGATAGGCCCGCGTACCACAAAAAAATAAAATAAAATAAAATTTCAAAATGTAATTTTGTGACATCAAAAACTGAAAGGGATGGGAAGAGTGCTGTAAAGGAGCAGAGTTTTTGTATGTTTTTGAAGTTAAGCTGATATAAATTCAAATTAAGAGTGTTATAACTTTAGGATTTAAATGTAATCCCTGTGATAACCACAAAGAAAATAGATATAAAATACACACAAAAAGAAATGAGAAAGGAATGTAAACATTCCTCTACAGAAAAATCAACTAAACACACAAAAAAGACAGTAATGTAGGAAATCAGGGCCAAAAAAACCCTCTAAGGCTTATAGAAAACAAACAGCAAAATGACAGTAGTCCCTCCCTATCAGTAATTACTTTACATTTAAATGAATTAATTTTTCTCATCGAAAGATGCAGATTGGCAGAATGGATAAAAACACATGATCCAACTTTATGCTGCCTGCAAGAGACCCACTTTAAATCCAAAGACACAAATAGAGTGAAACTGAAAGGATGGAAAAAGACATTCCTTGCAGAAGACATTCCTTCCTGATATTCTGCATTACTGTCTTTTCTGTGTGTTTAGTTGATTTTTCTGTTGAGGGGTGTTTACATTCCTTTCTCATTTCTTTTTTTGTGTACTTTATATCTATCTTCTTTGTGGTTATCACAGGGATTACATTTAAATCCTAAAGAGAGCAGGGGTGGCTATACTAATATATAAAGCAAATTTTAAATCAAAAATAGTTGTAAGAAACTAAGAAGGACATTATATATTAATAAAAATTTCAATACAACAAGAAAATATAGGGTCTTCCCTGGTGGTCCAGTGGTTAAGACTCTGTGCTTCCACTGAAGGGGGAGTGGGTTCGATCACTGGTCAGGGAACTTAGATCCCGCATGCCACGCAGTGCAGCCAAAAAATCTTTTAAAAAAAAAAGAATAAAAAAAGGAAAATATAACAATTATAAACATTTACACACCTAATGACAGAATATCAAAATATATGAAGAAAAAACTGACAAAATTGAAGGGAGAAATAGACAGTTTTACAATAATAGTTGGAGACTTCAATACCCCACTCACAATAATGGATAGAACAACCAGACAGAAGATAAGTAAGGAAACAGAGGACTTAACCAATACCATAAACCAACTAGATCTAACAAACATGCACAGAACACTCTACCCAATGACAACAGTATACACAATCTTCTCAAGCGCACATGGGACACTTTACAGGATAGATCATATGTTAGGCCACATATTAAGTCTCAATGGATTTTAAAAGGTGATATCATATAAAATATCTTCCCCAACCACAACAGGATGAAGTTAGAAATCAACAGCAGAAGTAAAACTGGAACATTCACAACTTTCTGGAAATTAAACAACACACTCTTAAACCGATGGATTAAAGAGGAAATCACAAGGAAATTAGAAAATACTTAGAAAGGAATGAAAACAAAAACACAACATACCAAAACGTATGGGATGCAGTGAAAATAGTGTTGGGGGGTGGGGGGGTTATAGCTATAAACACATTAAAAAACAGGAAAGATCTCAAGTCATCAATCTACCTTTACAATCTAAGGAACTAGAAGAAAAAAAAAAAAACTACACCCAAAGCTAGCAGAAGGAAGGAAATAATAAAGATTAGAGTAGAGATAAACAAAATACAGAATAGAAAAACAACAGAGAAAAGTCAATGAAACCAAAAGCTTGTTCTTTGAAAATATCAAAAAAAATTGACAAACCTTTATCTATATGGACTAAGAAAAGAAGAGAGGGGCCTCCCTGGTGGCGCAGTGGTTGAGAGTCCGCCTGCCGGTGCAGGGGATACGGGTTCGTGCCCCGGTCTGGGGGGATCCCATATGCCGCGGAGCGGCTGGGCCCGTGAGCCGTGGCCGCTGGGCCTGCGCGTCCGGAGCCTGTGCTCCGCGACGGGAGAGGCCGCGGCAGTGAGAGGCCCGCATACCGAAAAAAAAAAAAAAAAAAAAAAAAAAAAAAAAGAAAAGAAGAGAGAAGACTCAACTTACTAAATCAGAAATGAAAGTAGGAACATTAAAATCAATACTACAGAATAAAAAGGATTACAAGAATACTATGAATAACTGTACACCAATAAATTAGACAATTTAGCTGAAATGGACAAATTCCTGGAAATACAAAACCTACCAGGACTGGATCATGGAGAAATAGAAAATCTGAATAAAACTATAACTAGTAAGGAGATTGAATCAGTTGTAATAATAATAATAATAAATCTCTTGACAAAGAAACTGGACCTGATGGCTTCACTGGTGAATTCTACCAAACATTTAATGAGGAACTAATACCAATCCTTCTCAAACTTTCCAAAAAAATTTAAGAGGAGGGGACACTTCCTAACTCATTATTTGAGGCCATTATTACCCTGATCCAAAGCCAAACAAAGACACTACAAGAAAACTACAGACAAATATCCTTTATGAACACCGATGCAAAAACCGTCAATAAAATATTTGCAAACCAAATTCAGCAGCATATTAAAAGGATTACACACCACAACAAAGTGGGATTTATTCCTGGAATGCAAGGATGGTTCAATATATGGAAATCAATCTATGTATTGAATATTACGACACATCAATAGAATGAAGGCAAAAAAAAAAAACAACACATGATCATCTCAAGTGATACAGAAAAACCATTTGACAAATTTCAAATTGATGCAGAAAAGCATCTGACAAAATTTCATGATAAAAACATTCAAAAAACTGGAAATAGAAGGAAATTACCTCAACATAGTAAAAGTCATTTATGAAAAACTCACCACAAGCATCATACTCAATGGTGAAAGAAAAAAGCATTTCCTCTAAGATCAGGAACAAAGCAAGGATGCCCACTTTCATCACTTCTATTCAACATAGTACTGGAAGTTCCAGCCAGAGCAATTAGATAAGAAAAAGAAATAAAAGGCAACTAAATTGGAAAGGAAGAAGTAAAACTGTCTCTGTTTGCATATGTTCTTAAATGTAGGAAATCCTAAAGATCCCACCAAAAATCTGTCAGACCTAATAAATGAATTCAGCAAAGTACCAGGGCACAAAGTCAACACACAAAAATCAGTTGCATTTCTATTCATGAAAATGAAAAGTCTGAAAAGAAACTTACAAAAACAATTACATTTATAGCAGCCTCAAAAAGAAGAAAATACTTAGGAATCAATTTAACCAAGGAGGTGAAAGACTTGTACAGTGAAAACTATAAAATATTGCCAAAAGAAATTAAAGAAGACATAAATAAATGGAAACACATTCTATGTTCATGGATTGAAAGACTTAAAGTTGTGAGAATGCCAAAACTACCCAAAGCAATCTAAAGATTCAATGCAATCCCTATCAAAATCTCAATGATGTTTTTTCAGAAATAGAAAAACCCATCCTAAAATTCATATGGAATCTCAAGGAGACTCAAATAGTCCAAACAATTTTGAAAAAGAAGACCCAAACTGGAGGACTTAAACTTCGGGATTTCAAAACTTACTACAAAGCTACAGTAATCAAAACAATTTGGTATTGGCATAAAGGCAGGGATATAGACCAATGGAATAGAATAGATGGCCCCAAAATAAACTCTCGCATATATGGTGAAATGATTTTGACAAGGGTGCCAAGACCATTCAATGGGGAAAGGACAGTCTTTTCAATTGGATATCCATATGTAAAAGAATGATGTTGGACCCTTATCTATACCATATACAAAAATTAACTCAAAATGTATCAAGAATCTAAATATAAGACCTAAAACAATAAAACTCTTAGATGAAAACATAGTAGAAAAGCTTCACGACATTGGATTTGGCAATGATCTCTTGAATATGATACCAAAGGCAGAGGCAACAACAACAAAAAATAGACAAATTGAACTTCATGAAAATTAAAAAATTTTATGCATCAAAAGACACTAGCAACAGAATAAAAAAACCATATATCTGATAAGGGATTCATATCCTGAATATATAGAGAACTCCTAAAACTCAACAACAACAAAAACAAACAACACGATTCAAAAATGGGTAAATGACTTGAATAGACATTTCTATAAAGAAGATATCAAACGAACAATAAACACATGAAAAGATACTCAACATAACTAATTATTAGGGAAATGCAAATCAAAACTACAATGAGATACCACTTCACACCCAATAGGAGAGCTACTATCAAAAAACAGAAAAAAATGAGTGTTGGCCAGGATGTAGAGAAGTTGGGACCCTTGTGCATTGTTGGCGGGAATGTAAAATGGTACAGCCACTGTGGAAAACAGTATGGCAGTTCCTTGAAATGTTAAAAGTAGAACTACCCTATGATCCAGCAATTCCACTTCTGGGTATATACCCAAAAGAATTCAAAGCAGTCTCAAAGAGATATCTGTACACCCATGTTCATAGGAATATTATTCACAATAGCTAAGATGTGGAAGCAACCCAAGTGTCCATTGATGCAAGAATGGATTAACAGGGCTTCCCTGGTGGCGCAGTGGTTGAGAGTCTGCCTGCCGATGCAGGGGACACGGGTTCGTGCCCCGGTCTGGGAGGATCCCACATGCCGCGGGGCGGCTGGGCTTGTGAGCCATGGCCGCTAAGCCCGCAAACCATGGTCGCGGAGCCTGCGCATCTGGAGCCTGTGCTCCGCAACGGGAGAGGCCACAACAGTGAGAGGCCTGCGTACCGCAAAAAAAAAAAAAAAAGAATGGATTAACAAAATGTGCTACATCCATAAAACGGCTTAAGGAAAGAAATTCTGCAATATGCTACAACATGGATGAACCTCAAGGGCATCACGCTAAGTGAAATAAATCAGTCACAAAAAGACAAACACAGCATGATTCCTCTTATCTGAGCTACTCATAGCAGTCAGAATCATAGAGACAGAAAGTAGAAGAGTGGTTGCTAGGGGCTGGGCAGAGGGGGGAAAGGAGAGTTACTGTTTAATAGGTTTCAGCTTCATGAGATGAAAAGGATTATGGAGATGCAAAGTGGTGATGGTTTCACAACAGTGTAAATGTATTTAATACCACTGAACTGTACACTTAATATTGGTTAAGAAAGTAAATTTTGTTATGTGTAATTTACCACACACACAATAAAAGGACATAGGAGCCAAACTGAAGGGACTGCCAATGGCCAAATGTGGGGTCATCTGAGCATCCAGAAGAATAACGACTGCAATATATGGGGAAAGCATTAAATATGTAACAACTCATGAGTTCATGATGATACATGACGGAAGCCCCATTGGTCACCACAGGAGGTTACTGAGGCACCGGTGTCTCACTTTGGAAGTTGATAATTACAGGGAAAGAGTCAAGCATGCAGCCTGCCTCTGCTGTGCAGACTGTACTTCAGGGTAACCAACTAGCTGATGAGGGAGCACTAAGGAGCTTGTCCGAGGTCACACAGAGGTACGCACAGAGGAGGCATTCCAGACGGGCCCACATCTAGGCTGTGAACACCACCCCATAGCGCTTCTCAAAGGGAAAGCATGGTGGCTGCTATGGTCTAAATGAGTCCCATCAAAATTCGTATGCTGGAACCCTAACACCCAACATGATGGTGTTAGGAGGTCAGCCCTGGGATGTGATTAGGTCACGGATGGGACCAGTGTCTCACAGGAGGCCCCACAGAGCCCCTTCGCCCATTCTGTCACATGAGGACACAGTGTGAGTGTGGCCCTCTGCAGCCCGGAAGCAGGCCCTCACCAGAACCCAACCAACCTCCAGAACTGTGAGAAACAAACATCTATTGTCTGTGCACTGTGCGGTCTGTGGTGTTTGGTTGTAGCAGCCCAAACAGACTACGCCAGTGGACAGGGAGGGACATGGTGTGGAGGACACAGGTCAACAGGAAGGGAAAGGCTGAAGCCCCCGATAGAGCAAGGTCCCTGACGACAAGGAGAAGGAGGGCTCCAGTGCCAGGAGGGCTGGGGGCATGGTCACAGGTGGAGACAGAGACAGAGGACCTGTGCCTGGTGGCCACTGCCCCCCACGAGGAATGCACCCAGCAGCCCCCCCACCCAGTGCCAGAAAGGCCACCGCGCACATCTTGTACTGAAGGCCTACTGTGTGCCTGGCACAGAGCTAGGACCTCCTACTACCGGCCTCACCTAGGCCCAACCACGTTGCTGGGAGGTCAGTGCTACCACTAGCTCCCTGCTTTACAGATGACAACCCTGGGGTCTGCTGGCCTGTCTGTGTTCTCACAGCTAAAAAGCAGGTCAGTGAAACAACTCAGCCATAGGAGCCTAATCTCTTAATCCAAAAGCAATGCTGCATTTCCCCCGTTTTTCTACTTGTTTCAAGAGTGTTTATAATTACTTGCTGAAGCATTCTTTTGACAGCACACTCACATTTTAAAAAAATGAGTGTGTGCAAAAGCTGATGAAATCCATGTAAGGTCTGTAGTCTAGTTAACTGCACTCTGCCAATGTCAAAATCCTGGTTTCCTTGATGGCTGTGCAGTCCGTTGGTCATGTAAGATGTTACCCCTGCGGGGAT
The DNA here is from genome assembly GCF_964341445.2 of Mesoplodon mirus. NCBI lineage: Eukaryota > Metazoa > Chordata > Mammalia > Artiodactyla > Ziphiidae > Mesoplodon > Mesoplodon mirus. Next base: position 123,635,262 of record NC_138977.1, on the reverse strand, counting down.
CTGGGTGATGGGTACGATTTCTGCAACTTTTTGTGAGTCTGTAAATACTTCAAAATAAAAGGTTTAAAAAGAAAACATTGTTGCATGCCAGAGCTGAAAGAACATAATAAATCACACTGGGCGACTTTAACTGGTTTGTTTTTTAATGAGAAAACGGAGACTCAGAGAGTCGTTTGGGGTGAGGACTCTGTTAGACTCCGGTTCTCACCCCTTCCCAAGCCCGGCGGACTTGCGTTTCTCTCCCCCACGAAGCAGCCTTCACTCCCTCCTCCCCCCACCTGCCGCCAAGCAGTGGAAGCGACCAGAGAATGGCCATTTGGGTTCGGTCACTCCCGCACAGCTCAGGCCATCTCTGGGCCTCTGCCGGGTGCGGCACTTCGGGGTGTCCATGGCTTGTCCCTTGGCCTCACTTTGTCTTTCATTCCATTGGAACATTTCAAAATCCTTAAAAGGAACCGATCCAAAGGAATTCTGATGTCATCACGCTTGGCAAGGTCCCAGGGTCCAGGCATCTTTTATCTTGTTCTCTGGGACCTGCTGCAATCACCTGCCCAAGTGTAGCCACCATATGTCACTTCTCACAAAAATCAATTTACAAAGCTATCCAATGAAATGTAAGCACTCAGTAAGTAAGCAGTATCACCTGCAACTGATCCATTTCAAAAGAAGTAGAACCAGAAGTGGCAAAAGCAACAGAAATGCAAATGTTAACATTTCTTTTGAGTTTTTGTTTTTCACTTTCAGCTGCTTTTTATTTCCACGTGGGGGAAAGAGAGGAGAAATGCATAATAGAAGACATTCCAAGTGACACCTTGATAACAGGTGGGTTAGATGAACTCTGTTGAATGTTGAACTCAAGATGTCATCTTACTGTGGTGTCGTGCTAAGCTCTTTTGTTTCTAACATCTTTATTGGACGTGCTAACCTCTTGACGTGCATGCTCTTTGGCAGAGAGCTTCATGCTGTGCGCTTTTCTCTTGAGACACGTTAGCAAATTATGCAGAACTGGCTTGAAAACAGCCTAAAGAGGGAATTGCATAATTCATAAAACAGGAAACCCAAACACAAGACCACAGGATCCAAGCTTGATTTGTTTTTCCAGTTGTCAGGTTACCTTAAGTAAAACAATCTCTGATGCCGTTAATCATGCTAATTGTGGTTGAATTCTCAAAAGACAAGCGAGGTCTCTAGACTCTGGTCCAGTAACACAAGACAAAACAGCAGAAGTCAGTGTGTCTTCTGAACTTCAGCTTCCAGAGGCTGATTTAATCATCAGCCTGCTACTTACATGTACCAAATACTATAATAGCATACCCTCGATACAATTCTTAAACATTTCCTTTTAAAGTCCTTTTTATAGGGGCTTCCCTGGTGGCGCAGTGGTTGAGGGTCCGCCTGCCGATGCAGGGGACGCGGGTTCGTGCCCCGGTCCGGGAAGATCCCACATGCCATGGAGCGGCTGGGCCCGTGAGCCATGGCTGCTGAGCCTGTGCGTCTGGAGCCTGTGCTCCGCGGCAGGAGAGGCCGCGACCGTGAGAGGCTCGCATACCGCAAAAAAAAAAAAGTCCTTTTTATAAAAAATGTCATTGCACACTTACTCTCTGCTTTTTGTTCACTGTGTGTTGCAAGCCCCTAAGTCTACAGCCAGGACCTTAGCTCAGCCCATCTGCTCTGAGCGTGAATACATTCCCGACCGCTGTGGGCTCTGCTTGCTTAGGCTGCCTGCACCCCAAATAACTCTGTTTCTACTCCTGTCTCACTGAACTATCACTAAACCTTCGCTGCCTGTCAAATCCCTGACTTTAACTTAGTGATGCTTGATCATAAATGCATGTGTCAAACCCTGCCTGGTTAAGAAGTGTCAATCCAGAATATGCTATATTTAATGTTTAGATCACCATTAAAATGGAAAAACAAATGTTAAAATTTCTGTGGATCTGTGGGGACCTGAGACCATGCCTGGTGGCGCAAGTCCAGGAAGAGTACACGGCAGCTATGCCTTTTCTCTTCACATCTCTGAGTTCCTACGAAGTCCGATGAAACACACCATCTCGAACGTCCAAGAGAGATGACCTCAGAGCCAGTCATTTAGTCAAATCTACCTAAAAGCGTGTTTTTGCTCCTCTGGACTAAAAGTAGGCTGCCGCCTTCCCCAGGTGGAGGCCGCGCAGGGCACCGCAGGAGGACAGAGGTGTGCCGGCCATCGCCGTCATCGCCAGCAGCTTGGTGACTTTGAGCTTCGTCCCCTATCCATGAGCTGGAGGCAGCACCTGCCTGGAGCACCTGGCAGCCCCGACCAGCTGCAGGTGTGCGTCCCACTTTCTCCCAGCCTCTTGGACTCTGTTTCCAACCTGTCAACTCGGCCTCCCAGGGTCTGTCCGAAGGTACCAGAGAAGCAGGTGTGGCCCTGATTCTGGCTCCAACCCCTCCCTGAAAGGAAGGAAATTCCTGAGAAGCAGAGGAGAGCCTGGAATCTCTCTGCTGGAGGCTGAAAGGGAGACAAACCCACCTGTGCACCTGTGAACCGTGCCAGTGCAGGGCACTGCAGCCAAGCGCAGGACTAGAAATCCTTGCTCTGTAAATTTGCTTGGAAACTTCAAAGTCAAATATATTGTGTACTTTTATACTGTTTCTCTGAGCTTCTCTTAGTAATGCTCTTTAATGATAAATTCCAGGTTGTTTTGAATGAACACAGGGGGCAAGGTTTTTAGGAGGAGAGGGACGAGAGGGACGAGGGAGCTCTGGGGGGCTGTGGGGTAAGTGACCGCTGCCGGCCCGACGAGCTTTATAACCACCTACTTGCTGATCCTTGGAAACACTTTTTTAAAAAATAAATTTATTTATTTTTCATTTATTTATTTTTTGCTGCGTTGGGTCTTCATTGCTGTGCACAGGCTTTCTCTAGTTGTGGCGAGCGGGGGCTACTCTTCGTTGCAGTGTGCAGGCTTCTCATTACGGTGGCTCCTCTTGTTGCAGAACACTGGCTCTAGGCACATGGGCTTCAGTAGATGCAGCACGCGGGCTCAGTAGTTGTGGCTCGCGGGCTCTAGAGCACAAGCTCAGTAGTTGTGGTGCACGGGCTCAGTAGTTGTGGCTCGCGGGCTCTAGAGTGCAGGCTCAGTAGCTGTGGCACACGGGCTTAGTTGCTCCACGGCATGTGGGATCTTCCCAAACCAGGGCTCGACCTGTGTCCCCTGCGTTGGCAGGCAGATTCTTAACCACTGCAGCACCAGGGAAGTGCGGAGACACTTTTTTTTTTTTTTTTTTTTTTGCGGTATGCAGGCCTCTCACTGTTGTGGCCTCTCCCGTTGCGGAGCACAGGCTCCGGATGCGCAGGCCCAGCGGCCATGGCTCACGGGCCCAGCCGCTCCGCGGCATATGGGATCCTCCCAGACCGGGGCACGAACCCGTATCCCCTGCATCGGCAGGCGGACTCTCAACCACTGCGCCACCAGGGAGGCCCCGGAGACACTTTTTAAACAAGGCTGTCAGTTCTTATAGAAAGCAGGCGCTGAGCGAAGGCGAGAAGTGCCGTGGAGCACAGTGATCACATGTGGGAGGCGGTTCATTAAAAGGAAAAGAATTAGAATTCAGAAGCAATGAAGTCTCGCTCCTGCTCGCTCCCTTTCAAAGGGTCCTTGGATATGACCCTTGCACTCAGCCGAAGTCTCCAGGGTTCTGTAGTTCTTTTTCTTCAGAGTGCAAACCTTCAGCAAGACCAGGAGATGGAGGAGGAAGAAGCAAAGCTGAACGAGGATCATCGCTCATCACCGCACCTCAGGGGGTCAAGGGCTGGGTGCCCCCCGAGCCAAGGAGTCAAGCGCAAGTGATTCATTAAGGGGGCGTCCCCCAGGAGAAGGAGGCAGAGAGGCCAGGCGAGGGGAGCCTCTGGGTGAGGCTAGGCTCAGACTGAGCCCAGGGAGCTCGGGAACGTGAGCCAGCACTGCAGATGCCCACCCAGTGCCCCCACCACCGAGAGGACACCTGGGAGTGAGGCTGGGGACACAGACAGACCCTCAGCATCGGGCAGCATCATTCACAACAGCCAAAGGAGGCAGCGACCCGTGTCCGTCAACAAACGGATGCATGAACAAAATGTGGTGCATGGCACAGTGGAATATTATTCAGTCGTGAAAAGGAGTGAAATGAATAAAAATGAAATTCGGAACCCACTGTAGCATGCAACAGGACAGATGCTGTGTGGTTCCACTTGTATGAGGTCCCTAGAGGAGTCAGATTCAAAAATCAAAAAGTAGGAGTGATGTGACCAGGAGCTAGAGAGGGAGGGGAAAGGCAGCTATTGCTTAAACAGGTGCAGAGTTTCTGTTTGGTGGAGAAGTTCTGGAAACGGATGGTGATGGCTGCACAGCAACGTGAACATCCTTAATGCCATTGATTTGCACACTTTAAAATGCTTACAGTGTTAAATTTTGTTATATATGTTTTACCACAATTTTAAAAAATTAAAAATTAGTTGGCTAAGAAGCCCCCCAGAGTTTTCCCACCTCCCAGCAAAGGAGCTGGCGGCCGGGCTCCACCCCACACGCTGGCTCTGACGCTCTGGACCCCTCCCAGGCCCTGCTCCAGCCTCGGGGCGCACAAGCCACGAGAGTCACAGCCGCTCTTTCTGCCGCCTCAGAGGCACCAACGTCTCTGGGTGCCCCGCCTGCCCCAGGCCCTCCCTCTGCAGACACCCCGGATTCTACGGACACGGGTTCGGGAGATGTGTCTGCGTGTCCGGCCTCTCCTTGGTGACACAACTTTGACACCCAGAACGAGTGTGCAACTAAGATGCACACCTCTGCACGGAAGGGACCAAAGTGGAGGACCATCCATGGGAGGGAGACACGAGCTGATGAGCAGCAGACACTTCACAGGAGGGGGAACCCAAATAGCCAGGAGCGGGTGGAAAGGCGCTTGACTCCGTGTCCACCAGGCAACACAAAGCCCATGAGATGCCGCCACGCATGAGAAAACCGAGTGTGCTGGTAGGTGTGCACCATCACCCCCGCTCCAGGCTGCAGACTTCACCCCCAAAATGGTGCCCCCCCGAAGATGAACACAGGCCCAGTCCACAGGCTGGGTAAATGCAGGACATGCCCAACAGAAACGCACACACGTGCTCAGCTGCACAAGAATCTTCAGAGAGGCACAACCCAAAATGGCCCAAACCAGGCCTGTCCAGTGCCCATCCACAGACAGATGGAAAATAAAGTCAACCGTTCACATAACGAGGCACTCAGCAGCAGCAACAAGGGACGGTCTCCATCTGCATGTGACACGGACAGATCCCCAACACACGCTGACGGTGTTCACAAGAGGACATGCACCATATAAAGTACAAAGACACAAAAATGCTGTGTCTTCACAAGCCAAGAGGGCTGGTGGCCTCCAGGGATGGATGGTGAGGGGCATGGGGGTGCTTGGGATGTCAGCAATGTTTTGGCTGGTGAGTTGGTGGCGATTACTCATTGGCTGTACCCTGATGGCGTGTGTGGCATAGGCAGTGCGTGCTCATGTCCGGTCAGTGACATGTCACCTCCTGCGCTCCCTCCACACAGGAAGAATCTCAGAAAGGCTCACAGGTCAGAGGGAAACCAAGGTGCTCGGGGAGCCCGGAGCATCTGGAAGAGGCCACTCTGTATTCACAGCGACTCTTGGAAGCAACTGCTTTCTGTGCCCACGTTGCACCCGGGTCAACAGGACGAGCTGGCTTTGAACCCCCTCCTGCCAGGCGGCCGATCCCAGTTCCTTCTCTCGTTCCTCAGACACTGCATGGTCAGTTTGTCTGTAGAGCTCTGTGCTCAGCACTGGACAAATGACACTGGATCTTTCTTCAGCTCTCTGAATAGACCTCAATTAGGTTACAGAAGAACATTTAAGGACATAGAAACATGGTCACAAAAAAATTGGGTGGAAAAATCAAATCAGAGATGTACAGTATGATTTCATTTTTTAAATAAAATATACGATGTGTACTTACAGGGAAAAGGTTAGAAGGATAATACTGAATACCAAAGACTTCTGGAGGGGATTTTTACTTTCTAAAATTTCTACAAGAGATGCATTTTACTTTTCTAGTATCAACTCAGATGTCCCTCAGTTCCAGGCTCAAGGACTCACAGGCCGGAGCAGAAGACACAGCCACCTCAGGGGTTGCAGGACGAGCTGAGTGCCTGAACGGGGTGCACACAGGGTCCCAGGGAGGCAGGTGGCCTCCTGTGGCACGCGGCTCACGTCTGGCACCCAACAGCTCCCACGCAGGGTCACTGAGTGGAGCCCCCAGGAGGACGGGTCCCTGGGGAGCTAGGTCAGCGCAGAAGTTCTGCCAGAACTACACCTGGGGTTTAACACGTGCGCCACACAGCCCGGGGCTGCGTGCAGAGCAGGGGTGGAGTTTGTGATGCGGGGCCAAGCGCTGAGTTGGGAACCGAGCCTGCGGAGTTTTCATCCGGGCTCAGCCTTTTATTTTCTGGGTGGTGTTAGACAAGTCCCATAGCCTCGTCTGTAAAGGTGGGTATTATTATACCGACTTTCCAGGGTTGTAGGCCCTAATGGGTGTTGACATCAAAAGCCCAATAATAACGTAAGGAATCATTCAAGTTCTTGCATAGTGCTTACAATGTGCTAAGTGCTGCATTAAGCCGTTTACAAATACTAACTGGGTCTTCACACCCCAAGTGGTATACACCGTTGTTATCCTGATGAGAAACACGTCAGGCAGCCTGGCCCGCTCTGGGTGCCCGTCACATGGACTGTCCTGTCCACGCTGGGAGGACCACCAGGCCCATTCAACCGCGAGCAGTGCTACTCTTCTGCCACCTGGTGGTAGCCATAGGGCATAACACCTCCCTCTGGGCCAGGAAACCGGCGCTGTAACCAGGGGCCACGGGTGCGCATCCGTTCAAAATCCTTTATCGAACACGGACAAATCCTCAGCGAGCTCTGCCCTCGCTCAGTCCGGGCCCAGGAAGCCCACAGAGGAAGACGCCGCACGTCCCCAGACTCCAGGCCCTCCCAGAATGCGGGGGGGGGGGCGGGGGCGGCACTGGGACAGTTGGCACGCGGACAAGAAGAGGGCGGATGGTGAGTGTGGGGAGAGTGACAAGAGCAGAGCCCTAGAGGACAGGGAGGGGGAGGCAGAGGGCGGTGAGCTGCCGGAGTGAGGGTGCTCGTGGTGAAACACGGGGATGCTGAGTGCGTCCACGTGGGCAAGGCAAGCCCCGGACGGGCGAGGGGCTGGAAGAGGCTCCCGAGGAGACCCGTCGTCTCAGAGGACAGGAATCCACGCGGGCATTTCCAGGCGGCTGTCCGCCTGCCTGGCTGTGTGCTTTTCTCCAGGAACGTTCGGCGCTTCAGCAAAGGTGCCACATCAGGTTTAAGACTTTGTGGCCTAACTTGGTGAAAGTTCCACGTGCACTTGAAAAGAAATGTGTACCCTGTTGTTTGGGGGCCATCCCAAAAATGCCAAGCAGGCCCTGCTGGTGGATGGTGCGAGTCAGCTCTCCCACGTCCACTAGCCGTGTCCATGGCCGAGGAGCGCTGACGACCCATGGGGTGGACTCGTCCACGTCTCCTTTCAGCAGTTTTACTTCATGTGTTTTGAAACTGTTGATGCATTTAGGATGGTTATGTCCTCATATTGAATTGACCCCTTTATCATTACGTTAAGGCCCCTCTCTGTCCTTGGTAATTTCCTTTGCTGTGGAGTCTACTTTATCTGGTATTTATAGAGCCACGTGAGCTTTCTTTTGACTGTCATAATGATATGCCTTTTCTATCCTTTTAACTTACCTATAGCATTATATCCAAAGTGATTTTCTCAAAGACTGAATAGTTGGTTCATTTTTTAAAAAATCCATTCTGACAATCTTTGTCTTTTCTCCGTTTATACCATTTGCTTGTAATGTAATTATTGATACGTCAGGATTTAGGTCTGCTGTTTTATTATTTGTTTTCTTTTTGCTCCCTTTGGGTTTTGTTCCCATTTTCTATTTTGTACCTTCCTGTGGGTCACTTGAATGTTTTGTAATCCATTTTGTGTTATCTATAGTATTTTTCACTGTATCTCTTTGTATAGTTTTTATTAGTGGTTGCTCTAGGGATTACAATACACATACTTACCACAGTCTACAAAGATCAATATTTTACCATATCGAGAGGAATATAGAAACCGTATGACCATGTAAATCCCTCTGCCCCCTACTCTGTAGTATAGTTGTTGTAAATATTATGTCTACATACTTTGAGAACACCACCAGGCAATGTTGAATTTTTTTTTACCTTCAACTGTCAAATAACTTTTTTTTAAAGGGGAAGAGAATACTCTATTGTGGTTTCCCCGGTGTTGACTTCCCCATTGTTCTCCCTTCATTCCTGCTATTCCAAGTTTCCGTCTTACCGTTTTCCTTCTGTCTGAAGAAGTTCCTTTAGCAGTTGTTTTACAGTAGGTGTTCTAGTGAAAAAATCCTTAGTTTGCCTTGACCTTAACAATATTTTGCCTTCACTCTGAAGGGTATTTTTGGTGGATATAGATTTGACAATGCTTTTTCTTTCAACACTTGGAAATGTGCCCCTTCCTTCTGGCCTCCATGTATCTGATGAGAAGTCTGCTGTTACTCAAATTGTTTTTCCCCATCAGTAATGCAGTGTTTCTCTCTGGCTATTTTTCATAGGTTCCCCCCCCCGCCTTTGGTTTTGAGAAATTTAATCATGATGTATCTGGTGGTAGATTTGGGGGAGTCTGGCCTTGTAGGGTTCACTTAGCTTCTTGAGTATGTAGGCTTCTCTCTTTCACCCAGTTTGGAAAGTCTTTGGCTATCATTTCTTCCAGTGTTTACTCAGCCTTACACTCTTTCTCCTTTCTTCTGGGACTCGCAAATTATAGACCTTTGATTATTGTCCCACAGGTTCGTAAGACTGTTTGAGGTTTTTTTTTTTTAATCTATTTTCTCTCCATTGACCAGATTTGATTACTTCTATTATCTATAGTTTTTTGTTTGTGGTTTTCTTTGTTGTTGTTGTTTTTTTGGCCATGCCATGCGGCATGTGGGATCTTAGTTCCCCGACCAGGAATGGAAACCACTCCCCCTGCAGTGGAAGCACGGAGTCTTAATCACTGGACCACCAGGGAAGTCTCCATTGATCTAGTTTCAAGTTCACTGACTCTTTCCTCTGTCATCTCTATTCTTTTATTGAGTCCATTTGGTTATTTTTCAATTTCAAGTATTATATTTTTCCTGTTCTAATGTGTCCATTTATTTCTTTTTATATCTCTATTCTTTTTCTGAGACTTTCTACTTTTCCATTTAAGGGTGTTCAGACTCCTTGTTGATGCATTTTTATGATGACTTTAAAATTCTTGTCAGATAATTTCAATGTCTATGTCATTTTGGTGTGTCTACCAGCTGTCTTTTCTCATTCAAGTTGAGGCTTTCTTGGTTCTTGACATGGTACATAATTTTGTAACGTATCCTGGACATTTTGAGTATTATAACTCTGGTTCCTATTTAAATATTCTATTTTAACAAGTAGTCAACCCATTTAGTTTCAGATCACACATAAGGTTAGGAATAACCTTATTTTTCTGAGACTCTGCACTACTATTCTGGCCTACCCTGCTTGCGTACTACCCAGAGGCCAATCTGAAACCTGGGTGTTTTCCACACCATGGTTGGATTCTCAGAGCTTTTGCTGTACTTATTCTGGTTGGTCTCATGTATAGGCTGCTTAGGGGTGTGCCCAGGACACCCCATACACAGGTTTAAAGATCGCCTTCTCCAGCTCCCGCCTGTCATCCTCCCCATCTCTGCCTCTTTATTGTCCTTCACTAAGTGCAGGTCAGGCATCTCCACAGGTCTTCACCCCAATCTCCACGTGAAGCAGCCCGTGGAGAGGGTGCCGTTTCTTTCACAGGGTTCGTCTGGAGTAGGGCGGGTGTAGTCAAAGGGGTTCCATCCTGTTGGGTCACCTTATTCCAGATCCTTTTGCACGAGAGAGCAGACTTCTCCTGAGCGGGTTTTCTTTCCTCCTCCCTGCCTCTCTTTCAGTTTGGTGGGGACTGCTGTTTGCTCCAGCACCCAGGCCAGGATATGGGGGTGGGGGACAAACAGGGAACTCACAGCTGAGTCACACTTTGAGTCCTTGGCAGTCACCTTCTTTTCTCCACCTTTCAGAGTCTTCTGATAGTTGCTTTAGACAAAAAGCCCAGGGTTTTTAGTTGTAATTAGCGGGAGAAATAGGGTGGAATGGGCTTACTCCATCTTTTCTGGTATCACCAATGAAACCTTTTTTAAAGATCCTCTTCAGCTGGAACATTCTAAACAGTCTATAATGTACACTATACAGAGTTAACAAACTTGTGGAGACAAGACAACCAGGACTGCTCAGTGAGGCCTAAACTGAAGTCACTCCAAAGTGTAGGCAGGGCTCAGGGGCGTTGCTGCCCGACCGTCCCAGGAAACCCGTTCTCTCCCCAGGGCTGCCCATGCGGTCGTGTCCAGGGTGAGGTTCCCGTCAGGGATGTGTCTCCCTCTGCCTCCCAGGGAGTCAGTGTGGTTCTGAGCTTCGGGATCAAACCACCTCAGATCTAATTCTGCCCCTACAGCTTATTCACTGTGTGACCTTGGGATGTGACTCTGACACTCAGTTTCCGCCTTGTAAAATAGGAACAATACAGAATCCAATACTTTTTACAACCTCTGCCACTAGCACCTGGTCCAAGCCACCTAGACTACGACAACAGCCTCCCTTCTTCCACTCCTGATCCTTCTTCATTCCTTACTCCATGCGAAAAAAATGTTTAAATGAAAGCCACATCATTTCACTCACCCGCCCAATTGCTTCCCTCCAATTTTTTTTTTGGGGGGGGAATAGGGTCTTTTTTGTTTTGAATTTATTTATTTTTGTCTGTGTTGGGTCCTCGTTGCGGCGCACGGGCTTTCTCTAGTTGCGGTGAGCAGGGGCTACTCTTTGTTGCGGAGCGCAGGCTTCTCATTGTGGTGGCTTCTTTTGTTGCAGAGCACAGGCTCTAGGCACACGAGCTTCCGTAGTTGTAGCACGCGGGCTCAGTAGTAGTGGCTCACAGGCTCTAGAGCAGAGGCTCAGTAGTTGTGGTGCACGGGCTTAGTTGTTCCACAGCATGTGGGATCTTCCCGGACCAGGGCTCAAACCCATGTCCCCTGCATTTGCAGGCAGATTCTTAACCACTGTACCACCAAGGAAGCCTTTCCCCAAAATTTTAAAAAAGGTTTGTAGACCATCCACGATCTGGCCCATTACCCCTTCAGCCTCATCTCCTGTGATTTTCTTCCTGTTAACTTCACTCCAGTACTCTGCTGTTCCTTGAACACTCCAAGCATTCTCCTGCCCCAGAACCTTTGCATGTCCTCCTGCATGGAATGATCCTTCACCAGTGGAGGGAGCATCACGAGGTAGTAAGGAAAAAGGCACTACACTGCCTAGATTGAATCTTGACTCTGCTACTTGCTAGGTACGTGACCTTGGGCAAATTACTTTATGCTTCGGTGTCATCACATGTAAAATCGTCATAAAATGTTATCTACCTACATGGCGCTGTTGTCATGAAAATTCAGATTACATGTGTAAATTTCTTAGAACGGTGCTTGGCACACAATTAGCACTGAATGTGATGTATAGATAGATATGGATGTAATCTGCATATATGCGATAAACAAATATTATAAAAGCGGATATATTTTTACTCCCCTATCCTTTCAGGTCTTTGCTCAAATGTCAGAGAAGCCTTCCCTGACTTCCCCACATAATGCTTCCAAGTCCCCTACCACTCCCACCCTGTCTGTTGCTTCTTCTTGTAGCATATTTAACATCTTCAACATTATATATTTACTAGTTGTATGTTTCTCCATGGGAACGAAGACATTGTCTATTTTGTTCACTGTGTCCTCAGCTCCTAAAACAGTGCTATCCCCTTGGGAGGTGTTTGTTATACACCTGTCAAATGACCTGTCAACTGTAAAAATACAGTTGACCCTTGAACAAAACAGGTTTGAACTGCGCAGGTCCACTTACACGTGGGATTTTTTCTATAGTAAATACTACACTACTACGTGATTCACGGCTGCTTGAATCGGGGGATATGGAACCACAGATATGGAGGGCCACCTATAAGTTATACATGGATTTCCAACTGCTTGGAGGGTTGGTGCCCCATCCCCTGCGTTTTTCAAGAGTCCACGCTGCTATCCTCAGAGCACATTAAATAAGCTGATGCACACTAAGTGCTTAGGACAGTACCTGGCACATCAGGTACTGTTAGCTACTTTCAATAAATGTTAGCCCTTTTTTCATTCCCCACTTAACTTTCAAGGGCACAAGGGGGAAGTTAAGCCACGTGACACTTATCACATCCTAAAGGGATCAAGTGGGAGACTCTCCCAGTGATGCGAACTTTAGCAGGAACATCTGGATGCAGCAAAAGGAAGGATGCAATATGAATACACCTGTTCTTTAGGAAGGAACTGTGCTAGAAGCAAGTAGGTTAAGCCACAGGAGGAAGAAGTGGAAGGCAGGAGATCTGTGGGGGAGATGCTGGAAAGGCCTCTCAGGCCTGACCCAGAGGAATTTTACATTCCAGGTGCAAAGCTTTCATAGGCTACTTTTTATTATTTTCAACAGTCCTCACAACTCTGAGGCTTAGGAGCGATGTGTATTATGCCCATTTTTCTGAATAGAATGCTGAGGCTTGGAGTGGTGAAGCGACTTATAAACAAGAGTGAGAACAGAACCAAGAACTCTATATTGCAGAATCTTCCTTCTCTGCTACATAAGCTAATCATCAAAATATAAGCTGTTCAGAATAACAGTATTTTGTGATTTGGGTAATTTGAAAAATTCATTTATCAGTAATCATATATAACTGTTTCTTAACTTATTTTATAATAAATGTCTTAGGGACTTCGCCGGCGGTCCCGTGGTCAAGACTTTGCCTTCCAATGCAGGGGGTGTGGGTTCGATCCCTGGTCAGGGAGCTAAGATTCCCATATGCCTCATGGCCAAAAAACCAAAACATAAGACAGAAGCAATATTGTAACAAATTTAATAAAGACTTTTAAAAAATAAATAAAAATAAATGTCTTATATTTTTGAAACAGGGACTTTCAAGATACAACAGTGGGACTTGGGCAGACACGATTTCCTTGAATCTGCTCCTGGTTTGGGAATGTTTGTGACTGTTACAACTTACAATGATGAGGTAAAACACACTTTTTGTCTTGCTACTGAAATTTTTTATTTTCTAAAAAGTCATGTGTCATGTACACCCACAAACTTTAAATCTCCACAGCGCTCACTATCCAGCATTTCATTTTTAACATGTGTAGCCCTGACAGGGGCACTGCACCAAGACACAGAAAGTGCCTGGGGCTTCCCTGGTGGTGCAGTGGTTGAGAGTCCGCTGCCGATGCAGGGGACACGGGTTTGTGCCCCGGTCTGGGAAGATACCACATGCCACGGTGTGGCTGGGCCCGTGAGCCATGGTTGCTGAGCCTGCGCATCCAGAGCCTGTGCTCTGCAACGGGAGAGGCCACAGCAGTGAGAACCTTGCGTATCGCAAAAAAAAAAAGTGCCTGCCTTCAATGAGCCTACAGTCTAGCTGAGGAACAGAGACTCCTTAACACACAAGGTAGAAACAATACAAAGGGCAGGCCTCACACTCATCAACCTGAGGTTTTGTTGGTCTTGCTGGGCAGAGGGAACCCACAGGGCCAATGCATCCCTCTGGTCGTGCAGGGCCAGGCTTCACCTGCTCTGCAGGTGCCGCAGCCTCACCCAGACATGAGGGTCGAATAGGCCGCCTCTCCCTCCTCCTGTCTGGTGGGGTTTCTGTAGGAATGCTGCCTCTGGGTCTGTCTGGCCTCACAGGGCACCTCCTCACTGGGAGCTGCAAAGTAGAAAAGGCACCACAGTCAAAGGGAAAAAATGTGGATCTTGGAGTCAGAGCCAGGTGTAAGTGTAGGTGGTCATCTACAAGCTGAACCTTGAGTGGTTACCTGACTGCTTTAACCCATTTTCTCCTCTGTCCAATGGTCGCAGCAGATGTTGTTCCCCACCGTGCCAGCTCAAGGTACTGTGACCTGCTCTGTCCAATAATTCAAACGTGACTGCAGGAACTACTTCCCTTTGGACTTGCTGTCCTGGGGATGTGCTCATGACGCAGCCGGATGGTGGTGGAGCAGAGCCTCACAGAAAAGACAGGCATCTCTTCGGCTGGCAAGGGGAGGGTACTTGATGTAGACGGGCCCAATTTCCTGTCCTCATGAGGGCTGCGCTCAAGCCAGACACTGTGACACCCCCACTCACATGGAGACCAGGAGACTCCATTCCAACTGGACCACTGGACACCTGATTCCTGCCCACTGTAGCAGCCTTCTCCTGGTACACCAGGCACCTCTGTGACAGCAGTTCCACTGGGGCCATTTTCCTAATTCTCGTACAGCTACCCTCTCCTCCTGACACCTCCTTCACTTCCTGCCTTGTTAAACCAATACAGAATTCTCTGCTGTCCTTCCCTGTAACCTTTCATGACTGATCTGGAAATGTCTCCAGAGCTTGTTAAACCCAGAACCCAAATTTTAGTTGGACAAAACACCTTCACAGAAAAACCTGTTCACTGTTTTTAAGACAGAGCTATTTCATTCTCCAAAAAACACATTTACTTGAAACATTACCCCCTTCTAGATGGGAGAAGTGTTTTCATTCTGCAAACATCCAACAAATATTTGCCACAGGCCTAGGAGAGAGAGAAAATTCTCACCCCAAAGGCCTAATTTTCAGGAAGGCTCTCTCCCTTTGGAAGTAAGAGGACCAGACACAGCTCTGGTTTAACATTCCTAACAAGCTAAGATCCTCTTTGAAGATCCTGAACAGCACCCCGCCAAGGACTCGGACTGCTCCTACCCGGGTCGATGTGCCTGGATGCAGGGTACTCTCGGATGCTAACCTGAACACATGTCCCTTCCTACGGCAGGTGACTGGCAGGCCAAGGGGTAACATGGCTGGTAGGGTACGCAGGGCAGACAATGACAATATACATGCACCATTCAAACTATGCATTTTGTATTCCATTGTCTATTATTCCGTGTCCAATATTCCTATTCCATTTTGTAGAAGAGAAAGCTGTGGTCCTGAGAGGTAAAATGACTTATACAAGATCACATCATCAGCAAGTGGAAACACTGAGGTCTAAATTCAAGCATGTCTTTTTCCAACACACCAAACTAACAGGCATTGCTGACTAACATGTTTGCTGACTTGAATATTCACTGGAAGCAGACTATCTAGAACGCGGACACAACATTAAGGCTCAGAAATTGAATTTAACAGGTGATGAGTCATCACCGGATATTTTTCCAGGGAAGAGTACTCTGTTATTCATAAAAAATTAGAAATCAATTGCAAAATCTGATTCTTGAATGCAGTTTTATTTAACAAAGTTTCCCTATCAACACTCTGTTAAGTGAAATTAAGTACATGGCAAGATCCTTTAATTTTCTCCAAATCAAAATTGCAAGATTTAAAAAAAGAATCTTGGTTGCATTTTTCTATGTGTAATACATACCTGTTTTTAAAGTGATTTAATAGACTATCTTTTTGAGCAGTTTTAGGTTCACGGCAAAATTCTGCATAAAGTACAGAGTTCTCTTATATCCTCTGCCCCCACGTGAACAGAGCCTCTTCCACTAGAACTGGAATGGCACAGCTGTTACAACTGATGACCTGCACTGACACTTCATAGTCATTCAAAGCCCATGGTTCACATTAGGATTCCTTCTTGGCGCTGTACATTCTATGGATTTGACAAATGTGTAATGACATGTATCCATCATCACAGTATCAACACAGAGTAGTTTCACTCCCGTAAAAATCTTCTGGAACCCGTCTATTCATCCCTCCCCACTCCCTAACCTTTGGCAACCACTGATCCTTTTACTGTCTCCACAGTTTTGACTTATCCAAAATGGCATACAGCTGGAGTCGTACAGCAGGCAGTCTTTTCAGAGTGGCCTCTTTCACTTAGGAATATGCACTTAAGTTTCCTCCGTGTCTTTTCATGGCTTGATAACTCATTTCTTTTTAGCACTGAACAATATTCCATTGTCAGGATGTATACCATGGTTTACTGATCCATTCACATGCAGTGGGACATCTTAGTAGCTTCCAAATTTTGGCTATTATAAATAAAGCTGCTGTAAACATTTGTGTGCAGGTTTTCATGTGGACATAAGTTTCCATCTTATTTGGGTAAATAAATAGTACGACTGCAGAACTGTACGTAAAAGTATGTTTAGTTTTGTAAGAAACCACCAAACTGTCTCCCAAAGTGGCTGCACCATTCTGCATTCCCACCAGCAGTGACAAGAGTTCCTGTTGCTCCACATCCTCGTCAGCATTTAGTGTTGTCAGTGTTTTGGATTTTTGCCATTCCCATAGGTGTGAAGTATCTCATTGTTGTTTTTAATCTGCAATTCCCTAATGACATACGATGGGGAGCATCTTTTCATGTGCTTATCTGCCATCTATATGTCTTCTTTGGTGAGTTGTCTGTTCAGATCTTTTGCCCATTTTTCAATTAATTTGTTCATTTTCTTGTTGTTTTCAGAATTCTTTGTATATTTTGGATAACAGTACTTTATCAGATACATCTTTTACAAATAGTTTCTCCCAGTCTGTGGCTTGTCTTTTCATTCTCTTGACAGAGAGACAGACAGCTCTCTCTTCTGCAGAGCAGTTTTTAATTTTAATGAAATTCAACGTTTAATGTTAAACATTAATGTTAAACATTAATGTTAAATGTTTAATGAAGTTTAATTTTAATGAAGTCCAGCTTCTCAATTCTTTCTTTCATGGATCGTGCTCTTGGTGTTGTACCTAAAAAGTCATAACTAAATCCATGGTCTTCTAGACTTTCTATGTTACCTTCTAATAGTTTTATAGTTTTGCATTTTACATTTAGGCCTATGCTCCATTTTAAGTTAATTTTTGTAAAAGGTGTAAGGTCTGTGTCTACATTCATTTCTTTGCATATGGATGTCCAGTTGCTCCAGCACTATTTGTTGGAAAAACTACCTTTTTCCATGGTATTGCCTTTGCTCCTTTGTCAAAGATCAGTGGGTCTATACTTGCATGGGTCTGTTTCTGGGCTCTCTGATTCATTGATCTCTTTGTCTGTTCTTTCACCAATACCACACTATCTTGGTTACTGTAGCATTATAGTAAGTCTTTTTTTAAATTAATTTTTATTGGAGTATAGTTGCTTTACAATGTTGTGTTAGTTTCTAATATACAGCAAAATGGATCGGATATACATACACATATAGCTCCTCTTTTTTGGATTTCCTCCCCATTTAGGTCACCCCAGTGCATTAAGTAGAGTTCCCTCTGCTATACAGTTATAGTAAGTCTTGAAATCAGGAATGTCAGTCCCCTGACTTTATTCTTATCTTTCAATATTGTATTGGCTATTTTGTATCTTTTGCCTCTCCATAGAAACTTTAGAATCAGCCTGAAGATATTCACAAAATAACCTGCTGACACTCTCACTGGGATTGTGTCAAATCTATAGATTAAGTTGGGAGGAACTGACTTTTTCACAATATCGAGTCTTCCTGGCATGAACACAGAATATCTCTGTGTATTTTTTCTTCTTTGATTTCTTTCATTACAGTTTTTTAGTTTTTCTCATATATCTCTTAAACATATTTTGTTTTATTTATACCTAAGTATTTCATTTGGGGGAGATGCTAATGTAAATGGTATTGTTTTTGATTTCACATTCCACTTGTTCACTGCTGATAAAGAGAAATTGATTAACATATTAACCTTGTATCCTGCAACCCTGCTATAATCACTTATTAGTTCCAGTAAGTTTTCTGTTTATTATTTTGAATTTTCTACATAGACAATCCTGTTATCTGTGAACAAACACAGCTTTATTTCTTCCTTCCCAACCTGTATACCATTTGTTTTCTTTTCTTCTCTTACTGCATTAGCTAGGAATTGAAGTATGATGTTGAAATGGAATAGTGAGGGACTTCCCTGGTGGTCCAGTGGTTAAGAATCCACCTTCCAATGCAGGGGACATGGGTTCGGTTGGGGAACTAAGATCCCACATGCTGTGGGGCAACTAAGCCCGCGTGCCACAACTAGTGAGCCCGCATGCCACAACTAGAACCCAGGCACCCTGGAGCCCAAGTGCCACAACTACTGAGCCCACACACTCTGAAGCCCGCATGCCACAACTAGACAGAAGGCCACATGCCGCAATGAAGATCCCACGTGCCACAACTAAGACCCCAAAACAGCCAAAAATAAAATAAATACATAATAAAAAAGAAAAGGAATAGTGAGAGAGGAAATCCTAGCCTTGTTTCTGATCTTAGTGGGAAAGCCTCTAGTTTTTCACTACGAAGTATGTTAGCTGTAAGGTTTTTATAGATTTTTTAAATCAAATCAACAAAGTTCCCCTATTCTCAGTTTGCTGAGTTTTTGCCATGAATGGATGGTGGATTTTGTCAAATGCCCTTTCTACGTCTATTGTTATGATCAAGTGATCTTCTTTAACCTGTTGATGTGATGAATTACATTGATTTTAAAATGTTGAACCAGCCTTGCATATCTGGAATAAATCTGACTTGGTCATGGTGCGTAATTCTTTTTATACATTGTTGGATTCCATTTGCTAATATTTTGTTGAGGATATTTGTATCTATGTCCGTGAGAGATAATGGTCCATAGTTTTCTTGTGTCTTTCTCTGGTTTTGGTATTAGGCTAATGTTGGCCTCAGACATGATTTAGAAAGTATTCACTCTACTTCTGGAAGAGATTGTAGAGAATTGGCCTGATTTCCTACTTAAATCTTTGGTAGAATTCACCAGTGAACCCATCTTGGCCTGGTGCTTTCTGCTTGGAAAGTTATTATCAATTCAATTGCTTTACTAGATATCAGCCTATCCAGATTGTCTATTTATTTTTGTGTGAGTTTTCACAAATTGTGTGTTTCAAGGAATTGGTCTATTTCATCCAGGTTACCAAGTTTGTGAGCACAGAGTTGTTCATCGTATTCCTCTACTACCCTATTGATGTCCATGAGACCTGTAGTAAGACTCCTCTTTCATTTCTGATATTATTAACTTGGGTCTTCTTTTTTTCTTAGTTAGCCTACCTAGAGGTTTATTGATTTTATTGATTTTTTCAAAGAACCAGCTTTTTGTTTTATTGGTTTTCTCTACATATTTCCTGTTTTCATTGATTTCTGCATTACCTTTTATTAGGATGGATCTTATTTCTTTTCTTATGCTTATTTTGGATTTAGTTGCTCTTCTTTTTCTAGTTTCCTAGGCTTAGATGATTAATTTCAGATCTTTCTTTCTTTTTAATATATGCGTTCAATGTTATAAATTTCCCTGTAAATACTTATCTCACTGTATCCCCCAAGTTTTGATTAAGTTGTATTTTAATTCAGTTCAAAATATTTTTTGAGATTTTTAAATTGTGGTAAAATACACATGAAATTCATCATCTTAACCATTACTAAGTGCACAATTCAGTGGTATTAAATATATTCATAATGTTGTATAATCATCATCCTCATAACTCTTTAAATCTTGTAAAACTGAAACTCTATACTCATTAAACAATAACTCCCCTATGACTAACTACTCTAAATACCTCATATAAGTTGAATCATACAGTGTTTGTCTTTCTGTGATTGGTTTACTTCACTAAGCATAATTTCCACAACGTTCATCCATGTTGTAGCATGTGTCAGAATTTGCTTCCTTTTTAAGGCTGAATAATATTCCACTGTATGTATATACCACATTTTGCTTATTCATTAGTCAATGGACACGTGTTGCTTCCACATTTTAGCTTTTGTGAATAATGCTGCCATGAACATGGGTGTACAAATATCCTGATACCCTGCTTTGAATTCTTTTGGGTATGTATCCAGAAGTAGAATTACTGGATCATATGATAATTCTATTTTCATATTTTTGAAGAGCCACCATAATGTTTTCCACAGCAGCTGCACCATTTTACATTCCCACCAACAATGCACAAGGGTTGAAATTTTTCCACATACTTGCCAGTATGTTTTTTGTTTGTTGTATAACAGCCATTCTAATGTGTGTGAGGTAGTGCCTCACTGTAGCTTTGATTTGCATTTCCCTAATGATCAGTGAAGTTGAGCATCTTTTCATGTGCTTGTTGGCTTTTTCTGGTTGTTTGGGTTTTTTTAAGCACTTTGAATGTACCCACCCACTGCCTCTGGTCTCCAAAGTTTCTGATGAAAAATCTGCTGTTAATCTTACTGAGAATCCCTTCTATATGATGACATCAAAAATCCCTGACATTTGGAGGACAAGGTCTTTTTGCCTACCCTGGCTTCTAAAAGATGCATGCAAGCTGCTCCAGGAACACCTGTGCAGCTGCCTGCCATGTGGCTGGCAGGGGGGTGGAGGGGTGGGAGGTAGGTAGCTGCTACTGTTCTAAGAGCTGATATTGACCAAAATTAACCACAATTTACCATCCAAGTCTTCCCCTGGAAGTTGCAAGCCTTCAGTAGACTCCAGAGTTCCAAAACAGTTCCATCAGACAGATTCTTCCAGTGTAATTGTTGCCTAGAGACAGATTCCTGGTGCTTCCTATTCCACTATCTTCCCAGAATTCTCATCCAATTCAAAATACTGTTAGTTTCTCTTGAGATTTCTTCCTGGACTCATGTGTTATTTAGAGGTATGCTGTTTAATCTCTAAATATTTGGGGACTTTCCAGCTATCTTTTTGTTATTGATTTCTACTTTAATTCCATTATGGTCTAAGAGCATACATTGTATGGTTTCTATTATTTTATATGTGCTAAGGTGTGTTTTATGGCCCAGAATGTGGTCTATCTTGGTGAGTGTTCTATGTGAGCTTGAAAAGAATGTGTATTCTGCTTTGTTGGATGAAGGAGTCTACAGATATTTATTATATCCAGTTGGTTGATGGTGCCATTGAGTTCAACCGTGTCCTTACTGATCTGCTGCTGGATCTGCCCACTTCTGATAGAGGAGTATCCAAGTCTCCAACTATAATACTAAATTCTATTTATCCTTGCAGTTCTATCAGTTTTTGCTTCATGTATTCTGACACTCTGTTATTAGATGCACACACATTAAGGTTTGTCTTCTTGGAGAAATGACCTCCTTATTACTATGTAATGGTCCATTATGTAATTATCCCTGATAATTTTCCTTGTTTTGAAGTCTACTCTGTCTGAAGTTAATATAACTATTCCAGCTTTCTTTTGATTATGGTTAGCTGAAAGTTGGCATATACATCTTTCTCCATCCCTTTTTTTTAATTAAAGATTTTTTTGATGTAGACCATTTTTAAAGTCTTTATTAAACCTGTTACAATATTGCTTATGTTTTGGATTTTTCGCCATGATGTGGGATCTTAGTTCCCCAACCAAGGGATCCAACCCACACCTCCTGCATTGGAAGGCAAAGTCTTAACCACTGGGCCACAAGGGAAGTCCCTCCATCCCTTAACTTTTAATATATATGTGTCTTTATATGTAAAGAGGGGTTCTTGTAGACAATACATAGTCGGGGTTTTTTTTTTTTTTTTTCTGGATCCACTCTGACAATCTGTTTTAATTGGTGCATTCAGACCACTGACATTCAAAGTGTTGATATAGCTGAGTTAATATTCATCATATTTATTATTTTCTAGTTATCATCCTTGTTATTTGTTCCTATTTTTGTTTTCCACTCTTTTTCTGTCTCTTGTGGTTTTAATTATTTTACGATTCCATTTTATCTCCTTCCATAGTTATCAATTATACTTCTTTTAACTTTTTGTTGGTGGTTGCCCTAGTGTTTGCAGTATACATTTACAACTACTCCAAGTCCACTTTTGAATATCACCATGTCACTTCACAGGTAGTACAAGTACCTTATAATAACAAAGTAATCCTAATTCTTATCTCCCATCCCTTGCATCTTTGCTGTTGCTAATTTCATTTATATATAAACTATAATCATCAAATACATTGCTGCTATTATTTTGAAAGACGTATCTATTAACTCAGTTAATAAGAAAAATAAAAGTTTTAATTTTACCTTCACTTATTCCTTCTCTAATGCTTTCTAATCTTCACGTAGATCCAAGTTTCTGACCAATATCATTATCCTTCTCTCTGAATAACTTTTAACATTCCCTGTAAGACAGGTCTATCAGGGACAAATTCCCTCAACTTTTGTTTGAGAAAATCTTTCTCTTTTACTTTTGAAGGAGAATTCTGCAGGATACAGAATTCTAGGTTGGTGAGTTTTTTTCTCTCAACACATTAAATGTTTACTCTCTCCTTGCTTGCACGGTTTCTGAGGAGAAGTCGGGTGTAATTCTTATCTTTGCTCCTCTATAAATAAGGCTTCTTTCTAGATTTCCTCTTTATCTTTGATATTTGCAGTTTTAATATGATATGCCTAGGTGTAGTTTTTTTTTTTTTTTTTTTTTTTTTTTTTTTTTTTGCGGTATGCGGGCCTCTCACTGTTGTGGCCTCCCCCGTTGCGGAGCACAGGCTCCGGATGCGCAGGCCCAGCGGCCATGGCTCACGGGCCCAGCCGCTCCGCGGCATATGGGATCCTCCCAGACCGGGGCACGAACCCGTATCCCCTGCATCGGCAGGCGGACTCTCAACCACTGCGCCACCAGGGAGGCCCCTAGGTGTAGTTTTATTGGCATTTATCCTGCTTGGTGTTCTCTGGGCTTCCCGGCTCTGTGGCTTGGTGTCTGACACTAATCTGAAATTCTCGGTCTTTATTTAAATATTTCTTCTGTTACTTTCTCTTTCTTCTCCTTCTGGTATTCTCATTATGTGTATGTTACACCTTTAATGGTTGTCCTGTAGTCCTTGGATATTGTTCCTTTTTTTCCCCAGTCTTTTTTTGCTTCGTAGTTTTGAAAGTTTCTGTTGACATATCCTCAAGCTCAGAGAGTCTTTCATCAGTCCTGTCCAGTCTACTAATGAGCCTATCAAAGGCACTCTTTATTTCTGCTACAGTGTTTTTGATCTCTGGCATTTCTTTTTATTCGTTCACAGAATTTTGATCTTTCTACTCACACTACCCATTTGTTCTTGCATGTTGTCTACTTTTTCCATTAGAGACCACAGACTATTAATCATAGGTTTTCTAAATTCCTTATATGATCATTCCAATATCCCTGCCATAACTGAATCTGGTTTTGAGGCTTGTTTTGTCTCTTCAAACTGCGTTTTTTGCCTTTGAGTATGTCTTATTATTTTTCTGTTGTTGTTGAAAGTTGGACGTGATGTGCTGGGTAAAAGGAACCCATACTGGTTCCCACAGAGGTTTCTGCTCAGGTAAGTTGTGACTCTTTGTATTTGCTTGCCTCTCCAATTTTGGTGGCAGCAGTTTACCCTGTGACCTCAATTCTCTGACAGATCTAAGAACTGATTTTCTTTCTATGCAGCTTTTTACTTGTTAAGACAAATGGACAACTTCCAAGCTCCTTATATGCCAGACTTGAAGTCCTATACCTGTTTTTAAAATGCCAAACAATATAGAAATGTACTAAGCAGAAAAGTCAAAGTTCCTCAACAAATATAACTGCCTAATAACTTGGTATATATTCTTTAGAATCTTCTAAGCACGTGTAGTTTTACAAATGATACTTTCTTACAAAAATAGGATTCTATACAGACTATCCCTGAATACTGTGGACACCTTTAGTATAGATATGGGTGTAATAGTCTCTTTTACTGCTACCTAGCATTTCTTCATTTGCCTTTGCCTAAATTTAATCAATCCACACTAAAAGGTATTAGTTATTTCAAAACACAAATTTTTAAATAAATAACATCACACTGAGTATCCTTTTACATATAACTGTCCATTTGGGCATTCCCATAGGATAAATTTCTATATGCAGCACTACTGGGTGAATGGTTTTATACACTTGGCCAAAGCACTCTCTGAAACGGGTGTTCAATTTACATTCCCCAGTGTTTAGAGATAGTATTTCTCCATACTATCCCCGCCCCAGGTACTTTTAAGTCTTTGCCAATCTGAAAACCAACAAGGAATATCTTACTGTGGTTTGTATTTTTTTGATTACCAGCAAGAATGAATATTTTTCATGTTATTGGCCATTTGATTTCTTCTTTAAGAATTGCACAATTTTCACTAGATTACATGGGGCTGATTTTTTTTTAATGGAAAGTAGAGAATAATAAACTTAAACTATGGAAATCCTCAATCCTAGGTATTACTGTCAAAGTTATATGGCCCACAAGGAACATTCTATTTCACTTCACATTCACCTGGCGAACACATCATTTGCTTAGAATCTAATTCTACAAGGCTTGTGTCATTTGGAGGGAGTAAGCTGGTAAGTATGTGCCTCCGTGTACTTGTTGATGAGCAGCGTCAGCACTATTCAGGCGTGACGGTGATATGCAGAACCATTATACCCAGATCTCAGCACAGCAACCAAAGAGGGAGCTGGAGAGCTTGGAAGGGGTTCAAAGGAGAGCCACGGAGTTGATTAAAGGGCTTGAAAAATGAGAACTGGGAGGGAAGCTTAAGAGAACTGTGATTATTCAGGCTTGAAAACAATTGAAGGCTGAAGGGTGAATTAATAATGGAATTCCAATAAATAAAACTCTTACATGGTAGATGGTGATTGGCTATTTTCTAAATGTGCTGAGAACAGATGAAGAGAATTTGTACTTCAGCATCAGAAATTTAGTTATATGTAAAGAACATTCTCCTGAGAGTAATCAAATTCTCTCAGGGCCAAAGGCTCTTGACTAAGTCTATAGTTAATATAAGTACTCTTTCAGGTCAGCAGGTACTATTTAATGCATTATTATTACAAAGAAAGACTACTGGGTATAACAGGGAATAGAGTGGCGGTGAAGAAAAATAGAGAGCTCGAGAACGAAGTAGTGTTTGCTCTCAAAAAGGGAGAGTGGAGAAAAAGGAAGGAATGGGAGGACACAAGGAGGGAAAAAGCAAAGAAAAAGAGTGAGCCATGTTAAAAACATGTTTCTTCCTTTTTACTGTTTGCACAGCGGATCCACTTAGATATTCGAGTTGGAGAACATGCCCTTGATGCAGCCATTGCTCAAGCAAAGGACAAAGTTAATGAAGTTAGCTTCAAGCTTGAACATCTAATTGAGCAAATGGAGCAAATAGTCAAAGAACAAAACTATCAAAGGGTCAGTTTGCCTATTCAGCTTATGCTCCCTCTTCCTGCCCAGTACGTAATTCTCCACAAAGCCCCCGAACCAAGGGAAGAGTAAACTGCCTGTTCCCCGGGCTTTCTGAGCTAGGACTGCGTGGACATGCAGGGGATGGGGGGACAGTGCTCTTTCACTGTTCACTGGACCGTGAGCTCCTCTAGGAAGGGGACTGTGGCTCACTTGCCTCTGGGGTGTGAGCTTACAGAATGAATAAATAAGCATTTCCAAACACACCCCACATAGCCGCAGAGCCTCAGTGTGCCCACTTTCTAAATCACTATTTTGTTCTTGTGACATTATGTGTTTCCTGGGTCACTGTGCTCACTGGACCCTGGTCAGACGTGGGCTCAAATCTGCCCCCCCACTCACTAACCTTCTGTCATCTCTAAACTTCTGTTTCTTTATCTGGAAAATAAAATGAGCACAGTGCCCAGCTTAAAGTAAAGTAAGAACCTGAATGATGAACATCTGTCAATTAGGTAATGTTCACTTTGTTTGATGGTAACAAAACATATAAAGTAATAGATCAAATACCTGATATTTTACAACAAAACACAAAAGTGTGTTTTATAAGGTTGACTCTTCTTCCTTGTCTTTGACTAACAACACCCCTTGGCTTAGAAAATGATACTGCACTTTGGCATAAGAGATTACCTGGGTGACATTAAGTACCTTGAATGCATACAGCACCTTCCCCTCAAATTCATGCATGAAGTACCTTAAGAAACTTAACCTATTTCTCTTCTGTGTAGGACCGTGAAGAAGAATTTCGCATGACCAGTGAAGACACAAACAGCAACGTTTTATGGTGGGCCTTTGCACAAACACTAATCTTTATCTCAGTTGGAATTTTCCAAATAAAGTACCTTAAAGACTTCTTCATAGCTAAGAAACTTGTTTAAAAATATTAATAAAGGCAAATAACTACCTTCTACCTTGCATGTTTGAGTTAATATCAAAATATATTCATAAGTGTGCATAACTTTTCTGATTCAAAGACATCAGAGGTTGGAATTGATGTTATATCATTGTAACACTGATAAAATGTCACTTTAACAATGTGGCTTCTGAGTTTGATAAAATAAATACATGATCCAGTTCTTATTTTAAACTTGGTATAGGTCAGCACTGTCCAACGGAAATAAAATGTGAGCTATATATGTAAATTTTAAGTTTTCTGGTTGCCACATTAAAAAGATTTTTTATGAGTAAAACTAACCCTAGTGACCTATATTGAATCCAATAGATCAAATATATTATCATATTAACATGTGATCAATACATAATTATTAATGAGGTAGTTTACATTCCTTTCTTGATAGGAAGTCTTAGAAACCCAGGTGTATTTTGCAATCAAAGCACATCTCAATTTGGACCAGTCACATTTCAAACGCCAATGGCCCCACGAGGTTCATGCCTACAGCACGGGACAGAGGGAGCACCTCGTTTCCCCACGGCGTTCCACTTAGAGTGGTCCTGAATCTCTGCATTTCTCTATTTCCCTGAAAGATGGCCACTTTTCTCCACACAAGTGAATGGCCCAGAGACTTTCTCTGAACCAAGTTTTCTCAGTGGGACGCACTCTGATCCACCTCCACAGGCGGATGGAAACTGCTCTTTGGAGAGGATGGGGCATCCCGCGAGGAGCGTAATTATATGAAAAGCAACTTCCATTTATTTCCTCTAAATTTTAAAATAAGCATAAGCTCACTAGAAGTTGCAAAAAACAGTACAGAGAGTCCCTTCCACCAACTCCCCTATCCACCGTTTTTAAAAGCGAAATAACCTCCCCCAGGTCAAGCCTTTTCACATGTGCGTGTTAGAGGCAAGCAACGGCGCCTGGCCCGACCCGGCCCACCTCGACCATGGGGTCCAGCCAGTGGGCCCTGGGCCCCACTCACACCCCATCCTGATCCTGACCTCCGTCCTGGGCTACCAGGTCTCCTAATGCCCCAGCTCCAGAGCTTCCCATCCCCTACCTCCGACTGCCCAGACCCCCTTGCTGTTCCTCTGGTCCCTCCTGTCTCCCGGCCCTCATCCTCCGGGGCCCCAAGGACCCTATGCCTCCCACTTCCAGTATGGCGAGCACTGAGGGCCCCTCCCCCTGACCTCCCCCCCCCCCGCATAATGGAGGGCACGAGGGGCCACCTGGTCCACCTAGCCGGTCCGCTCAGCACACCGTGTCTCAAGGTCGATGCACATCCCGCCTCCATGCGATTACTTCCACCCAGCCCTCAGGAGCGGCCTCACCTGACCTTCTCGGGCCGCTGTCGGTTCGGGAGGTGCAGCGGCCTCCCACCGCTCTGCGCCGGCGCCGGCGTCCCGGCGCACACACCTCGGCGCCGCCCGGGGGCCCACGTAGGTCCTGGACTACAACGCGCTGCCCTCAGGAGAATCGCTGGAGATTGCAGCGTTGGAAGGAGCAAGGCCAGGCCCTCGCCTGTATGTTCCTCCTCCCCGACGTCCAGCCAAAACAACCCGCAGAGGGGAAAGTCTAATTCTAACCTCCCTCTCTTTCCGTGTTGGTACCTTCCAACACTTGAGTTTTGGCGGGATCAGCGCCGCACTCTGGTGCGCAGGCGTGGAGTCGCAGCCCTCGGGCCACGCCCAGATCCCGCGTCCAGGTCTCGCGTGGGTCTTAGGACGGCTTCGGTTGGGCCTGGGCCTCGCGGCGGTGGTGGCGGCGGCGGCGGCAGCGGAAATCACTGCGGAGCATGGCTTGCTGGGTGTTCTGTAATCGCTGTTTCCAGCCACCCCAGGGGACGACGTGTTTCAGCCTGACTAACTGCGGCCACGTGTACTGCGATGTCTGCCTGCGCAAAGGTCAGGGCGGGGTTAGGGCGTTGAGGGCCCTCGGGCCAGGCCCACACCTGGACCCCTGGGCTGGTGGGGGGGCGGGGGCCTTCCAGGGGGTGGGGCTTCTGGGGGAGGGGCCCTGGGGGAAGAGAGTCAGCAGGCCTGGGGGGTGGGGAGAGGACCTCCGGAGCAGTGGGCCTTGGGGGAGGGCGGGGCGTGCAGGGGTGGGGGGGGCACAGGCCGAGAGGCTCCCGGTCACGACTCTTGGGCGCCTGCCTTTAGGCTGGGGGGGGGGGCAGGGCCTGTAGGGGGCCACAGGGAGGGCAGGCAGCGCCCCGGCCGAGTGTCTCAGTTCTGGCACTGGCCCGCCTGCCACGTGGGCAGGTAGGTCCCTGTAAGGACAAGCGCAGCCGGAAGCGGGGGGTGGGGGGGCGGGGGATGCAGAAGTGTCCCCAGCAGAGGGGTGGGAGGAAAGGGGAGGCCTGAGGCGGGAGAGGACTTCGAGGGAGGCCCCGGCCCCGCCTGTGGGCAGACGGGCAGTGACGTGGTCGACGTGTACTTTTTTTCTTGTGAAATGTTTTTATTGACGTATAGAGTTTATACAGGAAAAAAGCCTAAATGGAAACGCAGTGAATTCTCATAAAGTGACCTACCTGTGAAACCAGCTCACAGGTTAAGACTCAGAACATCTCACGCACACACACCCCAGGCCTCCTCAAGGAAAACTACTGTCCTGACCTGCGTTGGTGTCCATCTCCTTGGACTGTTTAACGCCGGTGAGCGGGTGGTCCAGCGGGCAGCAGGCTCCCCACACACACACCCGCCCCGGGTGGCCCCTGCCTGGGCCTCTCGCTGCGGGATCCTCGGTGCACACTTGCCCCTGGTGCCCCTTCCCTGCTGCTCGGGACCGACGCCGTGTCCTGGTGTATTTACCAGCTCGCAGCTGACCCTCGGGCTCTTCCAGGCTTTGGCTGTCACAGGTGGTGCTGCAGGCATGTTCATGGTGGGGTCTGGGGGCGAGCACCGTCGCGTGCCCAGGGGTGGTCTGGCTGAGTCTTGGTCTGCGTGGCTGGGGGAAGTGGAACTTGGCGGGCGACAGGACTTGGGGAAGAAGCGGCGCCCTGCACAGGGGAGAGGTTTCAGAGGAGGACAGCTGCCCGCGGGGCTGGACAGAAGCAGCGGGCAGGTTGGGCAGACCTGGGTGCAGAAAGGCATCTCGGTTTCCAACGTGTGGAGCTCGCCGGGGTTGGCGGTGGGGTTCCCGTGGCCATCCAGGACGCTGCGGGGAGACAGCGGGTTTGAGGTGAGGCTCAGGACCTCACCTTTGGACACGGAGGTTCCAGGGAGAGCCATGCAGGGAGAGACCGAGGCGGGCTGTGAGGACACATGAGGGTCTAGGAGTCCGGGCAGCTGGAGCACAGCAGGGAGAGGTTAGTGCAGAGAGGAGAGTGGAGATGCTGGGGTGACGGGAGGACTGAAGGCAGGGGATGCAGGAGCCTGTTCTCACCTGGGGAAAAGCATTTCCTAAAGAAGGTAGGTGGAGACGGGAGGTGGCTGTGAGGGGAAGAGAAAGCAGAAACGTCAAACCAGGCATCCCAGCTCAGTCAGCCAGCGCATCAGCATGTGGCCCTGGCCTTAGTGGGTGGGTGACCTGCGGGATGCTGTGGGGATGGTGGGGACAGGCTGGCCTGGCTCGGGGCTGGGAAGCGCCAGGGAGGGCTAGGGGCGGAGCTTAGTGGGAGGGCGTCTGAGCGAGGATGGGAGCCCTCGGGCTGTGGGAAGGAGAGGAGGTGAGCACAGGGTGGAGGGTTAGGCCTGGCCTGGGGGGCTGTGGCCACCGTGTGGTGCAGGGGGAGAGAGGTGCGCATGACGGGCCTCTTCCTCAGTAGACGACACCGGGGCTTGTTTGAGTACCCCCTGCAGGGAACTGGGGGGAAATGACCCAGAAAAGCAGAGAGGTGCCCAGCAATGCTGCAGATTCCGCAGTGTTGGAATCCTGCTTCTCAGCCGCGTTGAACTGCGGGGTGAGGGGGAGGCAGCCCCGGGTTTGGGCTGCTGTGCTGCCTGGAAGGACCCGTGGCGGGTGGATGTGGACCTACAGCTGGTCTCCAAGCTGCCTAGTGGAGAAGCCAAGATCAGAGGCTGTGAGGACCAGGCAGCGCCGAACCAGGAGCTGGAAGCGAGGGGGACGGAGTAGGGGGAGCCCTAAGGGGTGTGGGGCCAGCCGGTGGGGGAGGAGCACGTGGAGGCGGGCATCCCACGGGGAGGAGGCCTAGCGAGGGAAGGTGGCGGCGAGGGGGACGTGACATCTCCATCCTCAGCCCCTCGCACTGCCTGGCCTGTCTCAGGAGCTCAGTAAATGCTCCGACGCCCAGTGAGCTGTCCCAGTTGCCACAGGGGGGAAGCCGAGGGGCAGAGCAGAACACTGTAGCTGCCAGGTGGGTGGGAGGGGCTTTTCATTTTGTAGAGTTTAAAATTTTAAGTTAAGTTATTCCTATAAAACCTGATTGTAAGAAATATCTGGGACTGATCTAAGTTTGTGTTGTTGATCTTTATGGCCACCATTTTGGAGCATATTTGCAAAACAAGAAAAAAAAGATTGTTACTTACGTAAGTCTTTTCAGCTATGTGCACGCCCACAGGCTTGTCCACTGCAAGTGCTGTAATCCTGTGTACTTTTGCAAGAAGGTCTGCATTTATGTATGTTTAAAAGCACTACTCACTATAATAGAGTAAAATTTGCTCTCTATTATAGGTAAAAGGGATGAATGCTTGATTTGTAAAGTTCCATGTCGTACAGTTCTGCTTTCGAAACATGTAAGTTGAAATCTGTAGTATCTGAAAGTTAATCACAGTGTTTCTTTTTAAATGTGACATTCAATTTTTAGTCATTTGCGGTGTCTAAAACTTTTGTTTGTTTTGCTACGTGCAGTAGGAGATCTTACAAGCTTTCTGCATAAAGTCCAATAGCGTGGTTCTGAATACCTTGCACAACTTTCTCCTTAGCCAGAGCCTGGCCCCATTAGGAGGTGTGGTGCTCCTGGGAACCGAAGTCGGGTGCCTGTGTTTCTTCAGTACAACATCAGCTCCTCAGGAAGGTGGTGGAGTTTGGTTTTCCTGGGGTCATTTCCAATTAAGAGGGCTGAGGGAAAGTCGGTGAAGTTGATTCCTTCACATTTAGGGTCTAAGATGTGTATTTGATCTGATGTTTAATCTATAAAAATTGCTTTTCTGATTACAAATATAAAATTACACAAAGCTCAAACATAACAGAAAATCATAACAGAGAATGTGAAAGTCCCCCAGGTCCTACTTCCCGAAGATGATGACAGCCAGGAGTGTGGCTCCTTTTCTGGGTGTTAGTGTGATTAATCTTTTATAGGGTGTTTCCCAGTTGACACTACATTTTCTAAAATGTACACACCCACATTCTCTAGAAGTGATTGCGTGGTATGACAGTATCTTCCTATTGGTAAGCCTTTGGGTTTTTTCAGTCTTTTTACTATTTCAAACAATCTTAACAGTGAACTTTTTTTTTTTTTTTTTACCATAGTTCCACATACTTGTAAGGCTATTTCTAGAGCATAAATTCCTAGAAGTGGGAAAGCGAGGGCTTTCTGTTGGGGTCTCCATGCATGTGGAGTGCAATCACTCCCCCGCCTTCTGTCCCATTCGGGGACTCTGTCTGTAATTCCCCTCAGGAAGGCCCTGGGCCCTAACTACAATGAGGTATCACCTCACACTGGTCAGAATGGCCGTCATCAAAAAATCTACAAACAGTAAACGCTGGAGAGGGTGTGGAGAAAAGGGAACCTTCCTACACTGTTGGTGGGACTGTAAATCGATACAGCCACTATGGAGAACAGTATGGAGTTCCTTAAAACACTAAAAATAGAACTACCGTGTGACCCAATAATCCCACTATTGGGCATATACCCAGAGACAACCATAATTCAAAAAGACATATGTGGCTTCCCTGGTGGTGCAGTGGTTAAGAATCCACCTGCCAATGCAGGGGACACAGGTTTGAGCCCTGGTCCAGGAAAATCCCACATGCTGCAGAGTAACTAAGCCCGTGCACCACAACTACTGAGCCTGCGCTCTAGAACCCACAAGGCCACGACTGCTGAGCCTGCATGCTACAACTACTGAAGCCCACATGCCTAGAGCCCGTGCTCCACAACAAGAGAAGCCACTGCGATGAGAAGACTGTGCACCGCAACGAAGAGTAGCCCCTGCTCACTGCAACTGGAGAAAAGACCTCACGCAGCAACAAAGACCCAGTGCAGCAAAAACTAAATTAAATTAATTAATTAAAAAAAAGACACATGCACTCCAGTGTTCATAGCAGCACTATTTACAATAGCCAGGACATGGAAGCAACCTAAATGTCCATCGACAGAGGAATGGATAAAGAAGATGTGGTACATATATACAATGGAATATTACTCAGCCATAAAAAGGAATGAAATTGAGTCACTTGCAGAGATGTGGATGGAGCTAGAGACAGTCATACAGAGTGAAGTAAGTCAGAAAGAAAAATTTCGTATGTTAATGCATATATGTGGAATCTAGAAAAATGATATAAATGATCTTATTTGTAAAGCAAAAATAGAGACACAGACGTAGAGAACAAATGTATGGATACCAAGGGGGAAAGGGGTGGGGTGGGAGGAATTGGGAGATTGGGATTGACACATATATACTATTGTTACTATGTATAAAATAGACAACTGATGGGAACACACTGTATAGCACAGGGAACTCTACTTAATGCACTGTAGTGTCCTAAATGGTGGAGATATATGTATACATATGGCTGATTTATTTTGCCGTGCAGTAGAAGCTAATCCAACATTGTAAAGCAACTATACTCCAATAAAAATAAATTAAAAAAAAAAAAGAAGGCCCTGGGCCCTGACAGGTCAGTGCTGACACCCTCACCTCCCTCCTGGCCCATGGAGGTCTTGGTGTAGGACCGGGTTCTCTGTGGGCGTCAGTCTGGTCTCCACTCACTGGGGCCCCTGCCCCTAGTGTGTAGGCCTCACCCAGGCCTTCAGGGGAGGTGTGGCTTCTGTCCTGTTTCCCTTGGAAGACGGGGCTCGAGGCGTTGGGTGCTGTCCAGGGTCTCGGGTAAAGGTCAAGCGCAGGGCTCACGTGCACGTGGAGCCCTTGCCATGGGCCCCTGCCCTCCTGGCGCCGTGCTCACCCCTCCTCTGAGCCGGCAGTGGATTCTGGAGCCACTTCCCCTGCAGCCGCCCCTCCGCAGGGTCCTCCAGAAGCTCCTTGGGGGGCCTGGCCCCTCGAGTGCATTTCCTAGTTTCTAGCTCGGATCTCGCTTTCCCTAAGTGTGGTGTTACTGTCATTTCAGCGGAGATGGGGAGCGGCTGGGCCCGTACACTTGGTACAGACTGGGAGGGGCGCAGGCTCCTGGTCTCGTTGGCCTGTGTGTGTCCTTGTCCCGGCCCTTCTGTGCCTCTCGTGCTGCTGTGGCCGGGTGGTGGGTGGGGGTGGGAGGCAGGTGTATCTGCACGAGGAGTGTACGTGGGCAGGTGCCAGTTCGTAAACCCTACTTTTTCATGTTTACTTTTTAAATAACACGGGGCTTTCCTGGTGGCGCAGTGGTTAAGAATCCTCCTGCCAATGCAGGGGACATGGGTTCGAGCCCTGGTCCGGGAAGATCCCACATGCCGTGGAGCAACTAAGCCCATGTGCCACAACTACCAATCCTGCACTCTAGAGCCCGCGAGCCACAACTCCTGAGCCCGTGTGCCACAACTACTGAGCCTGTGCTCTAGAGCCTGTGAGCCACAACTACTGAGCCCGCATGCTATAACTACTGAAGCCCGCACACCTAGAGCCCACGTGCCACGGCGACTGAGCCTGTGAACCACAACTACTGAGCCCGTGCGCCACAACTACCGAGCCTGCGCTCTAGAGCCCGTGAGCCACAACTACTGAGCCTGCGAGCCGCAAGTACTGAAGCCCCCACGCCTAGAGCCTGCGTGCCACAGCTGCTGAGCCCATGTGCCAAAACTGCCGAGCCTGTGCTCCGCAATTAGAGAAAGCCCATGCACCAACAACGAAGGCCCAACGCGGCCAAACATAAATATTAAATTTATTTTTAAAAATAAAATAAATAACACATACTTGTGAGCAGTTTGAAGTCGTGCCCATCGCTCTTCCCACTTCTGATTTCACTGTTTCCTTTGTATGCGGCTCCCCCCAGCAGCCTGGAGCCCCTCAGTACTACCCTTGGTCCTCGAGGAGGTGGCACCGTCCCTCACCCGCGCCGTGGAGTACTCGGTGCCCCTTGGACGCAGCCGTGACGTCCTTGTGGCTGAGTCTGGGCCCTGAAGCACATAGAGCCCTGGCCCGTGGAGGCAGTGGCGATGGAAGCAGCCTTTTCTCTTTCAGACGGACTCCGACATCCAGTCACTCTTCATGGGCATAGACGGCCTGTGCAGGAAGTACGCAAGGGAGACCTCCCAGGTGAGTCCTAGGCTTTGCCCTCAGCCCTTGGAGACTTGGTGTTGTGGAGACCAGTCCACTCTGGACACATGGTCGGCGAGTGTCTCCCACCCGCACTGTGACGAAGCCGTGCTCTCTGTCCTGTGGTCTCTGTTCCTTTGCTGGGCGTCAGGACACAGTGGTCCCTTGATCAGGACGCCCCACTGAGCCTCATGATTCGAGGGACGGACCTTAGATCTGGGGTTTGGAAGGTGGGGCTGGGGCTGCCTGGACTCCGGACAGTGGGCTGCTTTGTGACGCTGTCCTCTCCTGAGGGTCACTTGTGCAGCCCTTGCCCACCCTGTGGCCCCTGTGGCATCTGTGCCTGCCCGACCCTCCTCCTCGTCACCATGCACGTCCCCCCCTTTGCTGCTTCACACACTCGCCCCTGTGCCCAGCCTCTAATGCTGTGCATCCGTGCCCTCCTCACGTTCCTCCCTGGACATCACTGGACAGCCTGTGGTCCCCCCAGCTGTCCTTCTGTTAAAGGCGGAGCCCCCACTGTTGGCCGCCTGCCACCTGCCCTCGGAGGCCGTGTGGAGGAGCGGCCAGGAGCCACCTGAGGCCGAGGCCCTTCCCTGGGGCAGCGCCGCTTGCCCGACTGTTCTTGCCCTTTGGCCTGCATGTCTGGAGGCCATGGTCAGCCAGCCTGCCGAGACCATCCCCTCCCCTGGGAGGCTGCTCTCTGGCTCCGACATGGCCAGAAGCACCGGTGGGGCCATGGCTGTCCCCCATCATCCTGGGACTGCTCCAGGGGGACGCAGGGGTGCCCCAAGCCTCAGCATCAGTACAAGGTGAGTGCTGGGGTCGGCGGTTGGGGACTGCCCGCATTGCCCCTTTTGCAGTGGGACCCTCTTTCCGGCCAGGTCCCCGGGGCCAGAGCTGCCTGTGTTGGGAGGTACACAGGTAGCCCTGCGCCTGGAGGAGTCTCACCAAGGACAGCCCAGCACGGGGCCTGGGGCCGCCCCTCCATCTCAGGCCACACGCCCCCGGCGTGGAGGGAGGACCGTGGTGGGGGCAGCCCAGCGGCCTTGGGTCCGCCATCTGGTGGTTACGTGCCCGTCTCAAGTGCAGAGTGGCCGCACGACAGAGGACGTTGCAGCTCGCTCTACGTGCTGGCCTGTTGGGTTTGCTGTTACTTTAAATGAATTTAATAAACATCTTAAATTTCTCTCAAGATTAGTTTCTTGCAGGGTAAACGTTGGCAGGTAAGACCCACATAACAGCCTCTGTGGGTCCTCGGCGACCCGAGGAGTGTGTGGCCGGCCTGGGACCGAGGCTGTGAGCGCATGGGCGTGGGCCCTGGGTGTGCCAGAACCGGGCCAGTTCCTGCACCGGGACTGCCCACTGACCCTCCCGATCTCGTTCTGCCCCTGAAGCCTCCTTCCTCTGACGCCTCTCCCCCACCAGCCTCTCCCCTGAGACCGGAGGTGGGACGCAGGCCAGCGTACTGGGCAGCGCCTCCTGAGCGCTCGGCACGGACGCCCGCAGCCTGTGCTGCTCCCAGGCCCACGACCCCACGTGAGGGCCCTGTGCTCCTCCTCCGGCCCCGGTCCTCCTGCCGCCCGCTGGGCACCAGCACAGAGCGGCTGTGCGAGTCAGCCGCTCCTTGGTTTCTGAGCAGAGCTGGAACGGCTGCCGTCTGGCGCGGCCTCTAGGCTTCGTGCAGTCTCATCAGGCCTCGCCTGTGTCTCAACCCAGATGAGGACTCGAGCCCTTTTTCATTTTGTTTTGTTGGAACCATCTGACCCCTGCCGAGGCCACAGCGATCAGCCTCGGGCACCCCAGCCAGTGCAGATGGCGTGTGGCCGCAGGGTCCGGGCTGCCCTGAGCCCGCATGAGCCTTGCACTCTCAGTGGGGCTGCTCTCGCCTGCCGCTCAGGCACCCCACCGGCCGGCCCCTCTCCCAGGGCCAGCTTTGCCCGGGGCCCCGCCCCTGCTGTGGCCTCACCTGTCCTGTTGCGTCTGTATCAGCCACAGAGGGCCTGCATGCTTGTCCTCACCAAGGTCCTCATTCAAAAATGGCCTGCCAGAGTCGAGATAGCCACTGGCCTGTCCACAGGCCTTGCTGAGCCCCAGTGCCTGTGAGGCGGGGTCCCATGTGCCAGCTGGAGCGTGGCCCGCTCCCAGCTGCTCCAGAACGGCCCAGGGCTGCTCCCAGAGGCGGTGCTGTCTGTTTCTCAGTTTGGTCCCTGCACCAAGACACGAGGTCAGGGGTCAGCGCAGGACATTAGTCTCTCACCGCAGACGTAGGACACACGGAAGAGTGAGCTGTGGAGACAGGTGACTGTCACTGTGTCTTGCTGAAGGTGATTGGGGAAGGCGGCTTGAGAAGTGTCTGTACAAAACCCCTCCCAGCTGTGCATGGCCGCCCCTCAGTTGGGAACCTGATGGCCCTGCCTCAATGCCCTGCACGCTGTGAGGAAAAGGCACCCGGTCACGGGCTGATGGGGGCTTCACCTCGCCCGGAGTGAGGACCCAAGGGTCTGCCTGCTGAGGCCCGGGGGCAGCAGGACTTGAGAACCGTTGGTGCGGTCCAGAGCCTTTCTGGGACAGGGCCTCGTGAATCACGAGGACTTGTGCAGCGGCGGCATTGGGGTCCCCTTGGGGCACCCCTTCCACAGGCTGACTCTCTGGGCAGAGCCTGTGTCTGTCGACCCTCCTCTGGGTGGAGATACGCGTCCCTGGTCTCATGGAGGGGGTGGGCTCGCTGGAGCACTGTGGAGCATGTCCCCTGCCCCAAGGGCTCTGAATCCCTCAGGATGTAGGAGCCAGGAGGTCAGGAGACTCTGAAGAGGGTTTGTCCCTCCTGACCACAGCCCCGCCCTCTGGAGGTGGGCTGGGCCAGCCTCCTTTCCACAGAGGGATTTTTCTCCCTCAGTTTGGACCAGACCAGTGAGCGCCAGGGAAAAGGCCACCGTCCCTGGATGTTTGCACGCATGTTGGCAGATTCCTGGGGAGGGGATGAAGTGGGTGATGCGTTTATACAACGTGGACTTCAAATCCCAGTTTGCCCAGCACCCGGTTCTGCTGTGTGTCAGCTGTGCACTGACGGCGACAAGAATTAGGTTTAAGCAATTCAGTTTAGTGTTTTGAGAGAGTGGGTGTCGTTGTCTGAAACTCCAGTGGTGAAAATAGCTCTCTTTCCTTGAGGAAATCACAGTCGCCATTTTCTAATGTATGTGGGCCCTCTCAGGGACCGGCCCAGGCTCTAGGCACCACAGACATGGAGGTTGGGGCTCATATACATGGAGGACCAGGGAGGGTGCTGGTTCCAGGCGCTGCTGGCCCTGGATGTCCAGTCAAGGTCACTGGGCTCCTGGAATGGCATGGCCCTGCGTGTCTGCCTGGTGGCGTTCTTGCCTGATGCAGGCCCAGTCGGGGTGGCAGGTCAGGGGGTTCCTGGTTGGTCTGTCTGGTCAGGAGGCCATCTGTGATCCAGTTGCTGTTGCCTGAGGGACAGCACACGGTGATCGGCCCTTGTGGAATGTGTCCCATTCCATGGCCTGGGCCCCAAGGGCCACTGAAGCCACACGGAAGGGAGGCACAGCAGCCCTCTTGCCCACGCAATCCTCACGTGGAACCTGTGGCCCTCGCTGCCTCTGGCTGGCGTGCGCCTGGCCGTGACCATCCACTCAGCCTGGGCTCTGCCGGCATCTGCTCTGGCTGCCAGGCAACAGCGGGGCCACGTCTTGGGAAGAGCTGGCGGTTGCAGGAAGTCCCCACCAACCTCTGCGGCAGCCACTATGCACACATCAGCAGCTGACACGTGTTGTCTTTGCAGGTTTCAGAATTTCAAGAAAAGCACAGGAGGAGACTGTTAGCCTTCTACAGAGAAAAGGTAAGTCCAGTTGACTGGCAGCGAGGAGAACAGCGGTCGCGTCACCCAGCGCTTATTTCCTACACACGTGATGATCTGGACCTGGTGCACGTTCACTCATAAATAGCGTGAGGGGCGCTGCCACATAACTCACGTTCTGATTTGTGGTTTAAGAAATTGAGGATCAACGTGTTCCGTCTAAACCGTCACTTGGTGTAGTGCGTGTGGTAACTGGAAGTCGTTCAATTGTGTTTAGATTTCTCATTTGGAAGAGTCCCTCAGGAAGTCAGCGCTGAGGATGGAGCAGCTGCAGAGGTGAGTCCCCGGGGCACGAGGGCAGCAGTGGGCCTTCTGTGGTGACTGGTCGTCTGTCTCAGCCCTGTCATAACCAAGGGTGCAGAGGAAAGAGCACTTCCGTTGGCCAGGAACTTCTGTCAAAGCAAAAATGCAGGAAACTAGAGGGGAGGAAAGGGAGACAAAAAAGAAGAATTTAAAAAAACATGAGTGGTTCCCCTTGGGGGGGCCCTAGTGATTCCTGGGGTGACGGGAGGGAGCCTGGGAGGAAAGTGAACCCCGCCTGCAGTTCCCCAGAGAGCACATGCAGCACACCCATCCCCTGGTCCGGGTCCTGTGGCAGCCCTGGGCCCATTGGCCCCCGGGGGTCAGTATGGCACCACCCGTGTTCAGCCACGTTCTCGGTTTTATGAGACACGGTATGAACGCAATGAACGTTCAGAAGTCCCAACTTGGGGGCCACAGGTTAACCTGCGGGGTTGCTGTCTGCCCAGCGATGACCCCCCTGCCCCAGTGCGTGGACTCCCGCCTCCTTGCTGCATTGGGCAGCCGAGGGCAGTATGGGTGCCCAGGGACCACCAACCAGAGTCAGAGCTGGGCGCCTGCCAGTGTGGACTCAGCCTCGTCTGGGGTGAAAAGGCCTCCACCCACCCGCCTTCATGATGGGGCATGAGCTGCCGGTGCCGCCTGTGAAGGTGTGTTTGGGGTCTGCGAGCTGCGGGCCAGCGCAGCGGCAGAGGAGGCCTCTCCCTACCCTGAAGGACTGCGGGGAAACAGCGCAGCCGAGACCTCCTGTGGCGGGCGAGGCCTGACCCTGACACAGGGACAAGAGGCTCACGGGCTAGTCCCTGGGATCTGTCCTCCTTGGTGTGCAGTTTGCTTTCTTTCTGTGGAATCATGTCTTTCCTTAATTCTGGAAAATTTCCAGCCCTTACCTTTCCCATTCTCCCTCTGTGGCTCTGTCCCCACCTGGTGTCTGCACGTGGCGACCTGCTCCTTCAGACCCCGGTACCTGCAGCGCCCGCTCAACCCCACCGTGCACGCCTTCTCCCCGCGTCTGTCCGGCTGCTCTGTCTCGCCCTTCCAGCCCATCCCTGTGGCCAGTTGTGGTGCCGTATTCTCGCTCTGCCTCACAGGCACTTTGTTTCCCACCTGGTGTCTTCAGGGTCCAAATCTGCCTGTTTCCCTCGGGCTCCAGGTGGAGCATTCCTGGCGCGGTGGGTTCTGTGCCAGGCCCACCCACTGACCACTCTGCATGCACCACATGGCCTGCGTCTCCCTCTTGGGGGAGCCTGTGCCCCCCACGCGGCACCCTTGCCCCAGACCATGCCTGCCCGGGTCTGCCCCGCCAAGCACGGCGTGGTGTCACCGCTGCTGACCCTGTCACAGGGCCTGTCTCGGGGGGGGCCTTGGACACTCGCCCTCTCCACATGCCCAGCGTGGCACCCAGTTTGTTCCACTGAGTCACTTGGAAGCAGGAGTGAGTGCCCTTCAGGGAGCTGGGCCCCAGCACGGCCAGTCCCCCTGCCGGTCGGTGGGCTGCTCAGCAGGCCTTTATTGAATGCCTGCTGTGTTCTCAGCACTGTTTTGGGCTCTGGCGAGTCAGAGGGAGCTCCCTCCATCCCTGTGGGATGCAGCCAGGCATGTGCAGTAACAGGCTGTGGAGGGCGCCAGGGGGCAGCGCCATGGAGAACAGAGGCTGTTTCTGTTTTCTTTACCTTCAGGTTGGAAGGAACTACTTGGAAGTAAACGTTTATGGCTCAATTAATGCCTTTTCTCCATCTATTTAGTGTGAGATTGTCACAACAAACGGCTTTCAGCACAATAAAAAATCCAATTTCAAGTAAGTAAAGTGATGCCTGGCAGGGGAGGGTTGTGACGAGGTGCGGAGTGGACCTGATTGGCTCCAGCACCAGGTTTCTCGCCACAGCTCCTTCGACAAAGCCCAACGGGCCTCTCTTCCTGCCGCCTGACTCGTCAGCCTCTGAAAGGTGTGCACCCCCAGCCCCCAACCCCCGAACGTCAGCGGGCAGTGTTTCAGACGCAGGGGTACGTAGCACAGGCGCCGACAGCTTGCGCCTGCCTCCGTTTCTATCCCTGTGGCCTCAGGGATCGGTGGGGGGTGGTCACGTGACCCGGGCTGGACAGCTGGGTGTTGTCCCCAGGACCCTCCTCTGACGCTGGGACAAGAGGGACGTGGAGGAAACAGGACGAGAGAGGAGTGGGTGTTTCTCTTGGGAGGTTGGAGTCGAGCCCACGGGTAGTAGGTGTGATGAGGGCGCCCGAGGCCCTGTCAGCCTGGCCACCCCCGCCCCAAGCTCGTTCAGGAAGTAGGGAGCAGGCCCTCTTCCCGCCTCCTTGTGCTCCTGCGGGGACGCCGGCCACGTCCCACGCCAGCCTTTGGGCTGATTCATTAGGGAACTGCCGTGGGTCGAGTCCTACCTGCATGAAACGTGGGGCCAGGCAGTAGGGTGGTCGGAAGTAGTGCTCCTGCTTCCGGGAAGCCCAGCAGGAGGCGGAGGAGCCCAGTGACAGCGGCCGGAGGGGGGCAGCCAGCCAGGAGGCGGCCACGCAGGGGCCTTCTGGGGGAGGCAGTGGGAGGGCAGACAGGAGGGCTCGTTCAGGCCAGACAGCGGGGGCTTCCATGTCCTTGGGTGGGTGCGCGGTGGTTTACAGGCCTCGCTGACCACGGCGGGGCTGTGATCACCGGGCTCCCCTGGTGCTCAGCAGCTACAGGAAGGAAAGCCGCCCGCGGGGCCTCGTGTGTTTTTGTTACTTGGTCATAACCAGGCCCGTGACTGTGTTTCACTGTCTGTAACAGGGCGGAGTCCATGGAAGTTGACCTCAGGCCCTCCCCAAGGAGAAAGGTAAGCGCACCTGCTCTCCGCGTGCCTGGTTCTCACATGCTTCGCGTGGATGGTTTTCTCGTCACTGATGACCTTGGAGCACGCCAGCTCCACAGACTCTGGGTGGCCAATCTCCAGGCGGCTCCCAGGAGGGACCTGGGAGGGAGGCTGGGGTGCGGCCGTGGGGCCACTGGGCTCTCGGGGCTGGGGGGGGGTGCCCTCCTCCCACCGCTGGCGTCTGAACTCAGTCCTGCCTGGAGGCCTCGCGCCGCTGTGGTCACTGAGTACACACGACCTGCGAGGTGAATGCCAGCATGTGGGCTGGTTGGCGAGAAGCGGTGCTCATTCCCAGGGAGCCATCCTAGAAGCAGATGTGGAGGAACCTGGGCTGCAGGACTAGGCCATCAGGGGCGGGTGGGCAGCAGAGCCACTCCGGGCTCCGGTGGGGAGACGCTTCCCACCCACTACCCCTCGTCAGCCATCTCCCATCGCCAGAAGGGGGTGTGGGTGCACTTCCGCCCTGCCCCAGACCTCAGCCGCTCATGAGGCAGTCCCCCCAACCTGGAGCTCACAGGTCCCTGCCGGCTCGCCTTTGCCCCAGGAGCTGGACCGCGAGCCTCGCCCCGCATGTGGCCCCATTCTGGAGGTTAAAGTTTCCGGAGGTTAAACGTTCCAGAGATTAAGGCTGACGGCTCAGCGATGGTGTGTTCCTGGGCAGCACATGGGAAATTGTGCCTTGGGACCAGAACGCCACACGCTGATTTGAGATTCCAAAGTGAGGTTCTAGACCAACATCTACGCGGGCTTGGGTGGACCCTTGTGGACCCATGTCCCCATCTCAGCACTCACCCCTCGCGGTGTGGAGCAAACAGGCACGGCCACGTTCCAGGAAAACCATCAGTCACAGGCTGTGGCTGCCAGAATGGGACGCGCATTTTCAGGGAAAACTTGTCCCCCCAGTGACCCACCTCCCGGACACCCCGTCAGCCCTGGGGTGGGTGTGCGCACACCTCTCTGGTGGGGCTGCCCTGAGACCCCGAGCGGGGCAGTGAGGTGTCTCCTGGAAACCCCAAGACCCCCCAGGAGGTCCCACAGGCGGCATGGCTGGGCCCACCCTGTGGCCATGGAACAGAGGGCAGCGCCTGCGCTCCCTGAGGTGACCCCGAAAGGAGTCTGGTCGTCTTGGCGAGGGAGGTCCTGGAGGAGGAGAGCGGGATCCTGCCCCCCCTTCCCACCCCCCTGCACCGGGCCTGGGTCCTAGGAGGGAGGGAGAGGCAGAGCCTGCCACCTGCCCTCAGCCGCGCCTGCGAGCAGAGAGGGACCTACCGGTGAGGTTCCGCGTGGGGACTTGGACCGTGGATGCTCGAGGGCTAGCTCGGCAGGTGCTGGTTCCCCGGAGGGGGTGACCCACGTGTACAGTGAGGGCGTGCTTGAGCCCGTGGACCGTGGGGAGGCGGTGCTGCGGGCAGTAGGCGGGGGCCTCCCAGTCGTCCCGTCCAGGATGTGGCCTCCAGTGAGGACGTGGACCCGCAAAACCCCGAGGGGCTGCACACACGCACGGCCCCACCACGCCTTCCTGGCACGGGGCCTGGGCCTCTCCAGAACGCCCATCCTCTGGTGGCAGGAGCTCTCCGCAGAGTGAGGTGTGTGGAGGAGGCCGTGAAACAGCGTGTCAGTCACGTCCCACAAGCCAGCCCAGTTGCATTACGAGGACTTGGTGGCTGATGGGCCGGTGGAGGGCAGGGGACCCACCCCAGAATGCAGCCCAAGGTTGGGCCCGTCCCTGGCCCTGGCTGCCCGGATTGGGTGTGGTCCCGCTCTGCCACATCAGCTCAACCACCTGGCCGTCCACGCGGAGATGTGCTCGCAGCTGAGCCCGGGGTGACCGTTGAAATCCTGAGGGCAGCCGAGTATGGTTGCCAACAACCCAAATCCTCGACAGCAGCTCCCAGGCGTGCTCGAAGAAGCGGGTCCTGTGGGGGCCTGTCTCAGCACCTCCACTTCCTGGAGCTGCTGCGTCCACTCCCTCCCCCGGCCTGGGCCAGGGCCAGCGCTCACCTGCGTCACAGCCACCATCCTGGACGTTCCGCATCTTTTAACTCTTTCTGTTTCGCCTGTTACTGGAGCCTCCCCCAGATAGGTGCTAACCCGACAGGAGCGATTTCGTCTCCGTTCTTTGATAACTTTTCAGAGTTGGCCTGTGCTGGGCACTCGTGGCCTGACATGTAG
This sequence comes from Mesoplodon mirus, assembly GCF_964341445.2. Classification (NCBI taxonomy): domain Eukaryota; kingdom Metazoa; phylum Chordata; class Mammalia; order Artiodactyla; family Ziphiidae; genus Mesoplodon; species Mesoplodon mirus. The sequence continues at coordinate 123,591,470 of NC_138977.1, read as the reverse complement.
GACGTGCCGGAGGTGGGAGAAGGGGCAGGGGCCGGTGCACAGGCGGCCGCAGAGGGGCCAGGGAGGGTGGCCGAGCTGGAGGGAGACTCTGAATGCAGCCAAGAAACAGCAGCAGCAGGAAGGGCTGTGAGGTCAGGCCCTGCTCACCACGAGCCACGTTAAAGCTATGGCAGCAGTGGGACGAGGGCACCCTGAGCAGTGAGCGTCCCCAAGCCAGCCCTGCCATTCTCGGGGACCCTGGAGAGGCCCTCGCCTTGGGCACGAGCCTGGAGTGGGTGGGCCGGGGAGGGAGGCCAGAGGGAGGGGAAGCTGCTCTGGTGGGTGGGCACCAGCCTGCCAGGCAGTGTGACAAAGCGTTCGAGGGTGGGGGCCTGTCCCTCCAAGGTCAGAGTCTTGCCAGCAGGCGTGAGCCGGAGGCAGGGCCGGGGTGGGGACGTTTGCAGAGAGTGCCCTGAAACGAGGCCACCGCTGAGCTGGCGGGGAGGCTGCTTGACAGGAGCAAAGGACCGTCGTGGGCGCGGGAGCTGGGAAGGTGGGCCCAAGGTCGCAGCAGGGGCGCAGGTGGGGCGGTGGCCGAGTCTAGGGCCCCAGGAAGGGCCAGGACGGGCTATGGAGATGAAAAGACGGGCACAGAAGCAGGGCCAGGCCTGGGTTCCTGGCAGCGGCTGTGTGCCCCACCCCAGGTCCCACCGTGCAGTTACAGTGAGGGGGGCGGCTCCGGGGGCAGAGCGGGTGGGGTGGGGCGCCGCCTGGCGGACGCTACCGTGTGCATGGCGTGGAGCAGGCCTGGCGCCGGGCACTGCCCGCCAGCCCTAGCCACACCCGTCAGCATCTGGATTTCAAGGTGACAACACGCTCCCCAAATGAGGATTTACTCAGGACTTTGAAATTCCTAATGTCGGCCAAGAAGTTGGGTTACTTTTCCGTTTCTGAGACTCTTAAAAGTACTCAGTGGATCCTTCGTCCACTCACCGCCGTGGGCCCTGCCCACTCAGCCACGTTCCCACACAGAACGAGGTCAGACGGGAGTTTGTTTCTCAGGCAGATGAGACTGAGGAGCTGTGTTCTTAGCAGATGAGCAGATTCTTTCCTCCTGAGTGGCAGCGCTGGAACATTAACAATTGTTTTCTTCTTACAACCTAGTGTGAGGTCGCCACTGGCCTGACTAGGATCTCTCTGCTCAGTCCACCTCGGGATGGACGCATGGGTAAGTGGAGACCCGCCACCTTACCCCAGTCCACACGTGCTGAAGGACTTACCCGGTGGGTGCGGGTCCATGTGGAGGCATGTTTCCCCCAGAACGGGCCCCTCCTGGGTCCGTCCAGGGCACCTATGGGGCCCCACCTGACCCAGCACAGGGGAGGCGGGCCCTTGTGGCCTGTCTCCTAGGCTTTGAACAGGAATCCTAGGACCTGCTGTGCTTACTGGTGCTTGCTGGAGTGGCTGCTGGGTGAGCACACGGCCCCTTCCCCGGGGGGTCAGCGTGAGCCTGCCCACCTGCCCAAAGCACTAGGCTCTGGTGCACACCCCATCTCCACCCCAAGTCCCTCCCTCACCAAACTCGGGCCAAGTCCCTGGAAGTTTCCTCGGTGTCATCATGGAAATGTTTACATTTGAGATGAATGCTTATTCATTCTTAATCATCAGCTCCTCTGTTTTCTTTCTTGCCATTGCTTCTTGCATCTCCGTCCTTAGATTCATTTTTTTTCTTGCTGAAGTGGAGATTCTGATAGTTGCCTCTGAGGTGTAGGTTTTCTGAGCCGCATCTGTCTAGGGCCTCTTGGTGCCGCCCTTGCACCTGAGCACCTGGCTGGGGCTTGATTTGCTTCTGCACTTTGGAATCGCTGCTGCACCTGCCCCTTTCTCCCTTCCCCTCCCCTCCTCTCCCCTTCGTGGACACTGTGCTCCCAGCCTCAGCTCACAGGTAAGGCCTGTGTCTTCCTGTCTCCCTTGCCTGCCCTGCCCTGGAATCCCAGGCCGTCTGTCACTCCAGGGCCCTTTCCTCGCATGCTTCCTGCCTCTATCCTCCTGTGCAGCTGGAGTGTCTGCCCATCAGGGTTCCCTTGGTTTTGGAGGTGGCGTTTCCCCTGGGCGCTGGGATGTCCTGTGGGCATCAACGTCCTCTCCGCCCTCGTGCCTGGCCCAGTGTCCCCGCCTTGTGCCCCCACCGTCATGCTGCTGTGCGGGTGTGGGTTTCAGGTCAATGTCTGCAGGCCGGCCTGTGGTCAGAGCCCGGCGCTGGGAGCATCTTTCCCTCAGGAAATGAGGGTCTGGCAGATAATGAATGTAGTTCCCTGTACTGTTACAGTAGGACCTTGTTGTTTATCCATTCTATCAATATCTTGTAACAACCTAAAATGGAAAAGCATCTGAAAAAGAATATATATATATGTGTGTAACTGAATCACATAGCTGTACACTTGAAACTAGCACAGCATTGTAAATTAATTATACTTCAGTTTTTTAAAAAACAAAAATGCAGTTTAAAAGAGGAATTGAAATAATTACATTGAAAAGCATTTAGAAGGCGACACGGGCAGACTAACAGAAAAGAGAATGAGGTGCAGACAGTAAATAGCAGAACGGCAGGTGCAGGTGTGCGTCAGCCACCCAGTACCCATGAGCAACTGGCCACACCAGTGAAGAGATGCCCCGCATGCTCCCCACAAGAGATGTGCTTGAACTACAGCAGCACAGACACGTTACAAGTGAAAGGACACCGTGCGTGTGGCAGCCAGTTGAGGGCTGGGGTGCGGCATGAGCATCAGAGAAACAGACTAGGACAAGGACTGTTCGGGAGACCAGGAGCAGAAGGAACACCCCGTGGTAACAGGGTGTCAGGAAAACACAACAGTTACAAATGTTTATACACCTGACAGCAGAGCAGGTACGCAGAGCAAAAGCTGCCCATGGAAAGAAGAGCCGACCATCCAGTGTGTGGAGCTCGGTGTTCTCCCTTCAGAGGCGGAAAGCTGTGAGGGAAGCAGGAATGAAAAAGACACAAGACATGTAGGGAACAAAGAGCAAAGTGGACACACTGATGTCAGCCACGGACAGCATCGGGTATGAGTGTGTGGCAGATGCACACATCATCTGATGCAGACATCAGACTGCTGCACACTCTCTGCAAGGGACACATCTCGGACCCAGAGGCACAAATAGGCTGAGACAAGATGACGTACAGGGTGCATCAAGCAAGCCAGCCAGTACAGAGCTGGAGCAGCTGTCTTCACATCGCACACACAGGTCATAAGATAGGAAACGTCTCTAGAGACGGAGGGGCATTTCATGATGATTAAAGGTCCATTTATCAGGAAGACATAACCGTTAGTGCAAACACGCCACAAAAGAAAGTCCCCAAATGCATGAGGCCAGAGTTAAAAAGAGAATTAATTCAACACATGATTTGAGCATTTCAGTAGCCCACTATCAGTAGTTGGTGGGACAACTAGACAAGTGATCAGAAAGAAGATAAGAGACTGCTTATCTGACAAATGTGATACCACCAGCAACAGCAGAGTGTACAGTCTTTCCAGTGCACGTGGGACACTCTCCAGAAAAGATCACACAGTGGGACATAAAACAGGTCCTGATACTTAGGACTGTTCATGTGGAGTGTATTTTGGGGCCACAATGGAATTAAATTCGAAATCAACAGAAAAAAAATTCTGAGAATAAAACAAATATTTGGAAATTAAACAATGCAATTATAACTAGCTTATGGACCAAAGAAAAAATGTCACCAGTAATATCAGAAAGTATCTTGAACTGAGTGGAAGAAAATACAGTGTACCAAATTTATAGGATGCAGGTAAAGTGGAGCTTAGAGGGAAATGTATAACTTTAAATGCTTATGTTAGGAAGGAGATCTAAAATCAGTAATCTAAGCTTCCACCTTAAGAAGCTACAAGAGAATAGAGTAGAAATCTACAAAATAGGAAACAAAAACAATAGAGAAAACCAATGGAACCTAAAGTTTATCCTTTGAAAAAATTAGCAAACTCTTGCCTAGACCAAGAAAAAAAGAGAACACAAATTACTAGTATAAGAAATGAAAGAAGGAACATCATTACACATCCTACGGATAATAAAAGAATTATAAGGAATATTATGAACAACTCTGCCAACAAAGTAGATGACTTACATGCAATGGACAAATTCCTAGAAAATATCAAAACTACCTCAAGAGGAAATAGTAAGTCTGGGTAGACCTCTATCAAATAAAGAAGCTGAATTAGTAATTTTAAAATCTTTCCACAGAGAAAAGCCTAATTCTCACTGGCTTCATGGGTGAATTCTTTGAAACATTTAAAGAAGAACTAATACCAGGCCTACATAAACTCTTTCAGAAAGTAGGAGAGGATCAAAGACTTCCCAACCAATTCATTTTATGTCAGTGGTATCTTAATAACACAGCCAAAGATAACATGAGGAAAAAACTGAACAATAATTTTCATGAATATTGGTGCAGAATTCTTTAAAAATATACGAGACAGGGCTTCCCTGGTGGTGCAGTGGTTGAGAGTCCGCCTGCCGATGCAGGGGACACGGGTTCGTGCCCCGGTCCGGGAAGATCCCACATGCCACGGAGCGGCTGGGCCTGTGAGCCATGGCCACTGAGCCTGCACGTCTGGAGCCTGTGCTCCGCAACGGGAGAGGCCACAACAGTGAGAGGCCCACGTATCGCAAAAAAATGTATATATATATATATGAGGCAATCAAATCTAGCAACATATAAAAAGATTTATATACCATCACCAAGTGGGGTTTATCTCAGGAATTCAAGGTTATTGACATCGGAAGACCAATTAACTATATTAGTAGAATGAAATACCTAAAAAACAAGATCTTTACAACAGAAAAAGAATTTGACAAAATTCTGCAACCATTCGTGGTAGAAACTCTTAGGAGACACGTACTAGAAGGGCACTTCCTCAGTCTGATACAGAGCAGCCAAGACCCTAGAGGTGGAACCTTTTCCCTGGAGACCAGGAACAGGGCAAGGATGCCCACAGCTGTCACGTCTGCTTGCCTTGTCCTGGAGGCGCTAGCGGAGCAGAAATTAAGGCGCATAGGTTGGAAAGGAGGAGGTGTAACTACTTTGTAGACAGCTGATCTTGCTGTAGAAGATCCCAAGGGGTCTGTAAGAATACTGTCAAGAATTATAAATGAGCTTGGGAAGGCTACAGGGTGCAAGATCTATATGCAAAACTCCATTGTAATTCTGTATACTGACAACCAACAGTCCAAAATTGAATGTAGCTGATAGATCATAACTGTCAAGGTTTCCTTCTGGACTTCCTGTTCTGTCAATGAGTATATTCCATCCCTCCTTTCATAAATGCCACATTGTTATGATTACTTGTGCTTTACGGTTAAGTTTTGAGATCAGACACTTTGTTCTTAATTTACCAAAGTAATCTTGGCTCTTCTAAGGGCTTTGCATTTCCATATGAATCTTAAGATCCACTTGTCACATTCTACCAAAAAAGCCTGCTGGGGTTTGATCGGAGCTCATCGGTTTCGGGGGAGTTGCTCTCTCAACACGCCTGGGTCTTCCAGTCCATAGACCTGACGTGTCTGCCTCTCCGCTTACCGGCCCCTGATTGACCTGAGGAATCATCGTTTTCAGTGTATGGGTCTTAGGCGTTATCCATAAACTGGTACCCGAGTAGTGAGTTATCTTGATAGTGGAATTTTCTTTAATTTCAGATTGGGTACAGTTTACATGGGGCATCTTTTCGTTCCTTGCTTTCGCCTGATTGTCTTTGAACCCAAAGTGTGCATCTTGTGGACAATGTGTGGTTGGATCCTGCTTGTAATCGCTGCCTCTGACTGGAGTGTTTATGTTTAGTCCATTGAGTCAGCATAGTTACTAATAGGTTTGGATTGATGTCTGCCTCTTTGCCATGTGTTTTTGGGATTTTTTGTTTATCTGTATCTCCTTAACTGCCTTCTTTGGCATTAACTATTTTTAGTGCCCCGTGTCCCCTCAGAGCTGTGACTGCATTCGGAGTCGAGGGTCTCTAGGAGGTCAGCACCGTCCTGAGGGTGGGACCTAATCTGATAGGATTCGTGTCCTCACAAGAGACGGCACACGCAGGAAGAGGTCACGTGTGGACACAGCAGGAAGGCACCGTCTGCAGGCAGGAAGCGGGATCCCCTGGAACACCAGGAGTCAGGTCTGCTGGCGCCTTGATCTTGGACTCCAGCCTCGGGGACTGTGAGAAATAAACGTGTGTTGAAGCCCCAGCCTGCACTGGTGGCGTGGCAGCCAGAGCGGACTGGGAGACGCGACCTTCCGTTGATATTTATGCTGTCTCGTTGTTTTCTTGCCTCAGGGGTAGCCTTGTGCCTCTCATCGGCCACCCAACTGGATCCTGGTCAAATGCAGCAGCTTTGCCCGTGCAGTCCGTTTACCCGCTGCTTTGTGATGCTTTGTTTATGCGTAGTCACTTAGGTTACATAGAACCCCAGCGATAGGCCTGTAATGACTTCCCTTACAGAAACTCCCGTGTCCTAAAGATCAGGAGAGGAAGCAAAAGTACACGCGCCCCTCGCGCTTGTCAGGTTTCTGGGCCCACTTCCTTCCTGTGGAACCAAGTGCTTGTCGGTGGGTATTCCTTTCAGACCCAAGTACCGTTTTATTGTGGGGCCGTTTGGCTAGCTGTGAATTCTCCCAGTTTTTGTCACCTTTGAATGATGATGTCTTCATTTTGAGGATAGTCTCACTGGGCAGGGAATTCTCAGACGCCTGTTCTTAGCACTTCGCAGAGGCATCCTGCTGCCTCTGGCCCCTCCTGTGTTTCTGGTGAGGAGTTGCCACCCTCAGCCGTGTCCTTGTGTCCTGTGTGTGATGAGTCGCTTTTCCCCTTTGATCTGAAGACTATCTCTGCCCTTTGCTCACTGTGGCTTTGGAGGACTTTACGAATTCGTCAAGTGTGAGTCCTTTGACCTCGCCCTGCTCTTCCAGGGTGACCGTGGCTGCTCTGCAGGTCTGTGCGAGCTGGCGCCCAGGCATCTCTCAGGCAGGGCAGCCTCTCTGTGCTCAGTCTCTGCTCCGCACGCGGCAAAGCTGTGCCCTCCCAGTTCCTGCAGGGTCAAACCCGGCCGTGCCCTTTCCTCCTGCTCTCAACCCCCGACACAAAGGCGCAGGTGCACAGGGGCCTGCTCACGGCCCAGGCAAGGAAGCCCCCTTCCCAGGCAGGTGGCAGTGGGTGTCCGAGCACAGACGCTGTTGTCTGTCTTAGACAGTGTCCTAAAATGGTTCTGTCTCATGCTCGGTCTTGGGGAGGGGCTTCGCGGATTTCAGCTCCATCCAGCTGGAGGTCCCTTCTCGGCAAACGCTGCCTGGGTGAGTTGACGAGCCGCGGGTGCCTCAGCCTTGCTCCCCTGCCGGTCTGTCCCACGAGCTTGTGCACGAGGCCAACCCGTTCCCACGTCTCGGGCCGCCCACCCGTCAGTGCCCAGGTCTCGTCCACAGGACGCAGCCTGTCCACCTGGCAGCACAGGGACACGAGCGTCCCCACATTGCCGACCTGGATGGAAACTTACCCTCTTTAAATGTCAACATGTTTTCCATTTAAATTTTTCAATGGAAATCTTTCCAAATGCATTGAATCACACCGCTTTCCTGAACAGAAACTCGGCCCTGACTTGGATGTGTCCTGTTGGCCGTGGAGCCTCATCCGGTCATTGGCTTTCAGTCAGGCTTTAGCACCGGCCCTGGGGGCGGCTCCTTGGTGCTGCCCGGGCCTCCTGCGACGCCTGGGGTCACCGCCCTCAGGACCAAGACCTGCCATGGCCCATGGTTCTCAGGCAGGACCCGAAAGACCCCCTACTGAGGGCCTGGCACCCGCTGTTCCTGTGGTCAGAGCACCGCCCACACGACCCATGAGTTGTTGACTTCCTGAGGCCTCGGTAGCCTCAGCTGTGTTGATAACCGTTGTCCCCATGAAGTCCTGTAAAGCATATGTGAGAAACTGCTGCTGCTGCTGGCCATCGTGGGGTCGAGCATGTAATCACTGAATAGACGATTGTACCCGGGACCCGTCAGGTGTGTGAAGCCAACAGATCAGGAGCCACTGCCGTGCAGGAGGAAGGTGGACTCACGGTCCCTGGAAGCAGGCGGCATGGCTGCCAGGAAGGGTGAGGTGGAGGCCTGGGCCAGAGCCTTGGCCGCGGTTTTCAAGGGAGGAATGGCAGGGCCGCGGGAGAGGCTGGCAGGCTTGAGGTTGGCTGGCTTGAGCAGTCTCTGTGGTTGCAGGTGTTGGGGCCGTCCCGCTTGTCTGAGGTCCAGCCAGGCTGATGAGGGCCGAGTGGGGCAGCAGATGGAGGGGGGGGTTCAGAGCTGGTTCTGGATTGGCCGCTCTTCATATCAGAGGCATGCTGCGCTCGCTCACAGGCAGACCGGTACCACCTCTGGGAGTCAGCCCGCCCTGGGAGGGGCAGTCCCTCCGGGGTCAGCAAGGCCCCCAGACGCCAGACCCTCATAAAGTACAGAAAACAACAAACACGATGAACGTAACTGCTGAGATGGTTTATCCTCCTGGTTCTCAGCTGTTCTCTGGGGCTTCCTGAGGGTCACCTGCAGTGGGCAGTGTCCTCACAGTCCACACAGCCCAAGACAAAGAGATGAGACCCCCATTGCCCACTTCGTGCTGTGCAGCCTTGGGAAAGGCACTCACCCTCTCTGGTCCAGGTTCTTTGGTTATGAAAGGGGTACCATGAAAGGACACAGAGGGAGCCTAACCTAAATGCTGTCTACCCTTCTTTCCCTGGCTTCCTTCTGTTGAAACTCTCCAAAATTTAGATGCAGAGGAATTCAGGTATTGAGGAAGAGCAGTCTTTTCATGTCTGCTCCCTGGTGTGACTAAAGCATATCAGGGATCATTTACGTCTTTAAAAGAAGCTTCTTATTAGCCCAGAAGCTGTCAACAGGCAGAAGTCGAGCTGTGTAAAACTCCTGTGGTCTGGGTGGAGGTGACACGGCGGTCCTGGCGCCAGGGATCGCCCGCAGCCTCACGCCCTCCCTCTTGTCCCCGGAGTGGTTGTCAGAGTGACAGGAGCCAAGGCTTAGAGCACAGGTGTCCAGACATTTATTGAGCACCTGCCGCATACCAGGGGCGGCCCCCAGCGGAGTCCGCGGGCAGTGTGGGTGTGGGCCACCAGCCAGCGCACATGGGTGAGAAGATGGGGAAGAGGGTGGGGTCCGCACCCTCCCGGGGCGGGGGCAGGGCTCCACCTGCGGCAGGGATGGGGAAGCAGCTCATTCACTTCTCACCCGCCCCCAGGCAGCGTTGCCCACTGCCCTCAGCACCTCAGCCTGACACCGCATCACCCCAGCAAGCCCCAGGCGCTCAGGTAGGTCCCGCTCGCTCGCGGCTCCTGGGGGGCGACAGGGTTAGGTGGGGGCGGGAGGGACCCGCCCGTCCTGGCGCCGTCTGCGGGCCCCGAGTGAGGCGGTGCCCAGTAGACCACGTCATGTTCTTGAAGCTAAAACGTAACTTAAGCAGGTGCCCTGTCACGAAAAACCCTGGAAGAGCCATTACGGCTGCAGGGCGTTTTACTCCAGGACAGCCCGGGGTCAGCAGGGTTTCCTGAAGGGCAGGTGGCCGCTCCGGCCGGTGCTGCCCCCTCTGCCTGGCCAGGTCCCAGCGCCACCGTGTGCACAGGAGCAGCTGTGCCCTTCCTGGACGCAGGGCTGCCTCCACGCAGGGCTCTCTCCTCAGCGCTGGGCGCTCAGGTGGTGTCTCCAAAGGTGGACCCTCCCCTGACCCCTCTCCCAAAGCCTGTCCACGCTTTGCCGCTCGGCACAGTCCAGCCACTGGTCTCCAGACTGTGTGCCCGCCGCCCCTCGACTCACAGAGCCACCCACCTACCTCCCTGACTGCAGGCTGCGCCTGTGACCTCTGTGAGGCTGCCTGCACCCCACTCCACGGCAGGAGCCGGCCCCAGCTCCGTGCCCTCTGACTGTAACTTGACTCTTTCAGCGTCAGCACAGAGGGACCCTGTGGGAGGGTCCAACGATACAGGTCCTGGGCCCTGGTAACGGGCAGCAGTTCTCGGAGGCCCTGCCACGGTCACCACGGCCCAGAGAAGCCCCCCTGCGGGGCTACCTGCCGTGCACTGCGCGTGAGCTGCTCCCGCTCTACCAGCGGCCCCGGGCTGGCCACGCCACCTTGAAAACCAAGAAACAGTCCACGCTTGAATGACCTCGTTGCCAAAGGCGCTGGTGATTTTGTCTGTTGAATTTACCACTAGGATCCCAGCCCTGCAGATGCCCTGTGAGTGGCCCAGCCAGAGCCCTGCGCCCCAGGCTGCAGGCAGAGCCGGAAGAGGGGCGGCACCCTGGCAGCCCCTCAGCATCTCGGGGCTGCTGCAGAGGCAGCATTTAGGTAAGTGCCGTGAGGAAAGGCAAACGCTCTGTGAGGAGCCGACACAGAGCTTGGGGTGTCCCCGAGAGCTGTGTTTCTGAGCCTTTGGTAATGGTCCAGAACCCAGCAGTGCTCACCTGTGCGTTCCCTGGGGCTTATGACTCTGCCGCTTCCCGCAGGGTCTGCCGGCCTCGGGGGGCTCATGCACAAGCAATGAGCAAGCTCCCGCCTGTCTGGACCTCGGCTCTGCGCCCGCCCGCAGCATGTGCACGTATCCAGTGTCCTGATTCTGCGTTTTCCTGATGGGGTGACTCAGTGATACGAGTGAATAAAGTGTTTTTCGGACTCTGTTGGGACAGCAGTGTATGATGTGTTTGCAATTAGTACCTTAGAACTTCCTTAGGGGCGACCATCCCCTGCCTTCTCCCTGCTGGGGGCTTCCAGCCTCGGCTCCTGGGTAGGCGAGGGGGGGTCTGGGCGCTGACCACCGAGGCCTGCCTGCAGGTGGCCACGTGGGTCAGACCCGCCCCAGGGCGGGGGGTGCCTCTCTTTGCCCAGGTGGGCCCATCACGTGAGGCTCATCTGTCTCCAGGCGTGGGCTTCGTGTGTGACTTCTTCCTGCAGGCCGATTGCGCCCTCCTCACCCCAGGGTGGCTCTGGACAAGGCCAGCTGGAAAGACGGTTAATTATGACTCTTCCTGTTTCTGTTACGTGAGACCTGCCCCTGCATTCCCGGGTCCTCTCACCTGGCTCAGGCCCACAGCCTAAGGGCGGGAAGCAGATGCCACCCGCTGCGCACTTAGGAAGCCGAGGCTGGGCAGATTGCGTTTTGTAGCTTTGTAGCCCGGCGGGGCAGGGAGGATCCCTGCTTCCCCAGGGCTCTCGGTGTGCAGCCATCCCTGCTGCGAGATAGCAAAAGCCATGGAGCGTCAGAAAATGCTCCCATGTTGTAAAATCCCTGGCCCCGTTGTGTCCCCTGTGTGCATTCAAGTACGGTGAGCATGATGACCTCAAACGGGAAAATGTAGGTACGTGTGCAGAGCAGAGTTCACCTGTTTACCACTCGGCAGCAGGTGATGAGGGGGAGGGGCTCCGAGAGGGGACGGGGTGGCCACCTCAGAGGAGCCCCACGTGGTGCTGCCCCCGGGCTTCCTGCAGATGGAGCCCTGGCTCCGCAGGTTTGGGGCCTGCTCGTCGGTCCGAGGTTCTGAAACCCTACTCTTCCATCACCTCACCTCGCTTTTAAGACAAAAACTTTGATGCCACGTTTTTAGCATTTTCTGTTCTTTATCTTTGCTGTTTTTCACAGTTGAGCTTCAGTCCCATGGGCATCTGTCTGGTCAGCACTTGTGCCACCTGCCCTTTCAGCTCAGTTGACCACTAACATCAGCACATCCGCTTTCCTTTTTCAATTCTCATCGGAGAGGCAGAATTAAATAAAACATCCAAATAATAGCGCACGCCCTGCTGTAGACAAAGGCGACGTCGCAGTCCAGCACCTGGTGTCACACCAGCTCAGACCCTCTGTCTGTGGACGCACAGATGTCCCAATTCAGCCTGGACATTGACCGATAAAGGGGAGTGTGAGCCGCAGGAAAACAGGTGGCGGGGAAGCCCAGGGCCAGCAGCAGGGTGGAGGGTCGTCGTGAGGTGGCACGAGGGGCGGGTCACAGCCAGGGCCTGGGGATGGGGGGGGGGGCGCCGGCCCTGCACGGTCCGTGTCAGGACCTCAGTGTCTCGTCTGCGACGAAATTAAGTGAGACTGTCCCGCCCCACGTGTCACAGAAGGACAGCGGCGGGCGTCTCGACACCTGTAGCCTGGGGGTCGTGTGACCGCCAGATTCACCACCCGGGCCTTTCTGTTCCTGCAGCTGCCGCGCAGACGCGTGGGCCCCGTTCTCGGGAAAGGGGGCCGCTGCCGGGGCTGCCAGGCGAGTCTGTGAGAGCTTTAGGCCAGAAAGAAGAAGGAAAACCAAAACCACACAGACAACGACGTGGGCGACGTGGCTATGCCCCGAGGCTCGGTCTGCAGAGTGAGGACCACGGAGCAGGCTGGCGGGATGTGCCCCCGAGGCGAGGGGTGGGCAGAGCGGCCACAGCAGCAAGGCGCCCGCACAGCCTGGTTCAGTCTCGGGACCAAGAGTCCCGTGCAGAGTGCAGATGTGAAGTCACGGGCCTGACCGCAAGCTCGGGGCGGGGGTAGCACCTTGTTTTCCTTTCCATAACGTGTTCTATTCAGAGGTGCCTTGCTGTTATTTGCATCTTATACCTGATCCATTTAGATACGGTGCACTCAGTGGGTGCTGACTAAATACTTGACAGTGTATCTGCCACTGTGGTTTTATCTTGTTTCTCATCTTTTAATTACAAGGTGATACTTATTCATTCAGCCCCAGGACTGAGTGAGCGGAAGCGAGTCCCCTCAGGCGGGCCCCACAGGCACCTGGACAGGGCATGGCTCGTGGTGCATCTGGCTGCCCTGCCCAGGCAGCACAGCGTCTTCCAGACACGTCCCATCTCTCAGAACCCGGCTCAGTGGGTGGGGTCGTTGGTTGTGGTTTTAATAAAAAATGGGATCCCGCTACGGGGCCCGTGGGGCCGCTGGGCTGTGAGCTCCTCCCGTGGCTTCCGTGGCGGCGTTTGCGCTTGCTGTCCTCTCTACAGCCGTGTGGCTTCCGCGGCATGACGGTCAGCACCACAGCCACACTGCCCTCAGCACCTGCGACGGGGACGAGGCTGGAGAGGGACGTGGAGGCCCCACGGGCAGAGGCACAAGGCTGAGGCCCCAGCAATTTGTGAGCGTCCTCAAGCCCATGACCCAGGAAAGCTGGGGGGTGGGAGCATTTGGGGGATGCAGAGAGTCCAAGGACGACAGGTTCCCGGATTTCTGACGGGGGACTGGGCTGGGGGAGCCGGACTGGACCCCCCCATTAGGACCCCCCTCCCTAACAGGAGACGTGGGCCCAGAGGAGGCCCACAAGGCTGGCGGGTGAGGTGGGACACGGTGAGGGCTGCGTGGGGTGAGTCAGAGGGCAAGGCGAGGGGCAGGTGAGGACGCGCCGCAGGCTGCGGGCACCTGGTGGTCCCTCCTGCAGCGGAGATGCTGGCTGGCTTGGCAGAACGGCCCCCGCACGAAGCAGGAGAGGCCACTCAGGGTAGACACACGGCGCCCCACGGGGACCCCCAGGCACACACGGAGAGGCACACTTGTCTCCTCGGACCCTCTGTTTTTAGGGGGTGCTTTCAATCTGATCTGTTTATGATTGCATCGCATATTTCTGTGCTTCTATAGTCAGACCTACCCAAAGAGAAATCTTCGAAGAGGCCAGCATCTGTCTGACCCCCGCCTGCTCCCCACTCCCCTGGACAGAGCTAGTCTTAGGTTCGGGCTTCCATCTTTACCACCTGGAGGAGGCATTCCTGCCCCTCTTCTCCTTGGATAAAGACGTTTTCACTTCCTGTGCCCGAGGCATCGCGGGCAGTCAGCGCCCAGACCCGTATTCCAAGCTGCCGCCCTTCCCTCGCTGCTTTCCTCGGGCATTTCGGGCCCTTCGTGGGAGGAGAGGCCAGTGCCTCGGACTGTGCAGGAGCCAGACCACCTCAGTCTGGACATCGCCGTCTCTAAGAGACAAAGCTGAGACCAGCTGGCAGAAAGTTCATTTTCAGCCAGAAAATATGCATGGACAAATGGTATCGAGTTACGTATTAATTTACAGTCGCTGGATGTGTTTTTCAAAGGTGAAAGAAAGGGTTCCGAGCAGCACTATTTCCCGGCTCACAAAGTGAACTGCCGCCAGCCAGGGAGCCAGGGGCCAACCTTCCGTGGCTTCTACCCGCCAGCCCACAGCAAGTTTTATAGAATAATCCAGAAAGGCCTCCAGACAGACAGGAAGCCCCAGGAGGCGCTGAGCTCTGGAGAGAAGCCCCCTGCTGCCCCGGGGTCAGCCCTCCCAGGGAGCGTCCATCCACCACCAGGGCCCTCCCTAGACGGGCCTGGCCCCAGGGGAGCGGGAGCTTGGGCGGGGCACCTGGGAGCAGAGCCCCCACCCCTGGACACAGACACACGGCCCGCACGGAGAGCCCGAGGCCCTTCCACGCCCCTCGGTGGGACAAGAAGGAGGTTTTGAAGGAGTTTTCTTTTCAGACTAAGAGGAAATTCCTAGAATTCTTCGGTGGTAAATCCAGGCCCCTGCGTGGAGCTTAGGGAGCCACGGAGCCAGGATGCGCGTGGCGGGAGGAGGCCGGGCATCCAGTACTCCCTGTTTGTGCCTCCTGGGGACTCCAGACCCCTGGGGGTCTGGCCATAAAGGAAGGCACCCCGCGGGTCAGGTCCTGTGGCCAGAATGTCCGCAGTCCTCTGCAGGAGCAGCCTGACGCCACCCTTGGCCAGGTGACCCACCAGGCTTCAAATTTGGGGCCCCACCCGCCATCTGTGTGAGTCAGTGCCCAGCACCCAGGAGAGGCCCCGGGAGGGACGTCCACCAGCCCCGAGTCATGGAAACCACACATCACCCTGTAACAGGGATGCAGCCGGCACGCAGGCGAGGGCTCTGGACACCGCCCGCCTGGACACTGGCCATTCACCCCCAGAGTCTGCTCAGGCCCCATGGTCGAGCCTTCATCCTAACTTCCAACTTGGAAAGAATCTCACGCAGAAAAGTTACAAAGTAACATCGATGCCAAGGACAGGCCATCCTTTCCCCAGACTCGCCCATCGTGGGCAGCTGTCCATCTGCTTCACCACTCGGCTGCACACGTACTCTGCACACGCACGCCCAGGACTGTTTTTCAAGCAGAGTGGTTCTCATTCTGGCTTCATTGACGTTTTCTCATGGCCAGTTGCAGGCGTCTGGACAGAGAACCACTCGCATGTGATTCCAGGCAACGAGGGTCGGCACCCCTGCTGGTGACCAGCACCGCGTGGACACACCTCCACACTCAGCACGGCTCCCTCAGCCTCCTTGGATTTCAGGGACGCGAGCACGATGCAGCGGAATCCTCTGCGGTGGGTGTCCTGACGCCCCTGTGCAGACACGCGCGGGCTTCAGGAAGGCGAGCATCGCCAAGCCCCTGCCCAAGTCTGGCAGCCGGGCGGGAAGAGGCTCAGGAGCTGCCTGGGGAGGCACCTGGTACCCTGAAATGGGACACAGGTGCCCCGCGCTCCCCACACAGAAGGGCTTTTGCTCTGAAACTGCCAGCCAAACTGTCACAGGGCCATACTTGGGTAAATATGGCAAAGAAAAGAATCACTAGAAGATGAAATTTTAAAAGCACAAGCCTGTTTCCTTCTTATGAGATCCAACAGATGTACAATCTCCTGGCCAACTGCGACAGGAGTTTCTAAGCGCAGGCTCACGCTGACCCCTGCACCCCGAGCATTCTCCAGGGACGGTCACCAGTAGCTCAGGGATGAGGACCGCAGCAGCCTCCTTCCCCACCCCACCCCTCCGACTTCAGGAAGCCCTGCCCCCCACGACCCTGTGGTAAGAAGTGGAAAGTCTCTGAGTGTCCTGAGGGAGACTGTGGGCCGGCCGGGAGATGAGGCGGGGCCCCGGGCTCAGCCAGCTCTCGGGGCCTCGGAAGGAGGAGGCCAGGCAGAGCTGGCCCAGGCGTTGCTGCAGGTAACTCCGAGGTGGGAGGCTTTGCAGCCGTCGTGCAGCCACTGAAATCCTCGAATGAGGGCCAAACGTATCCACAGGATTAACCCTCCAAAGCTGATGTGAGGTGGATTTTAAAATGAGAATAGGGCTTCCCTGGTGGCGCAGTGGTTGAGAGTCTGCCTGCCGATGCAGGGGACACGGGTTCGTGCCCCGGTTCGGGAAGATCCCACATGCCGCGGAGCGGCTGGGCTCGTGAGCCATGGCCACTGAGCCTGCACGTCCGGAGCCTGTGCTCCGCAACGGGAGAGGCCACAACAGTGAGAGGCCCGCATACCGCAACGAAGAGTAGCCCCCACTCACCGCAACTAGAGAAAGCCCGCGTGCAGCAACGAAGACCCAACGCAGACAAAAATACATAAATAAAAAAAATAAATTAAAAAAAAAAAGAAAATCTGTTCTTACACAGCACACATTGCTGCCAAGGGAAACGCCCCCCCAGCCCAGTGCCTTCCCCACCTGCGGTCAAGGGCCAGGCTGGTGGCTACGTGGGCCCAGAGGCCAGAGGACATGCAGCTCTCGCGTCTTCTAGAAGCGAGGCCCTTTGCCCGCAGCACCAGGGTCCCACAGGAGCTGCCCCAGCGAGTGAGCACTGTCCACAGCAATGGAAATCAGGTGATGCCACCCCTGGGGGGAGCTGGGGGACCATGTGTCGCTAGTGGTCACTGCTCTGCCTGCTGGACTCATGGACACAGGACTGGCTGTGTCCACAGCCCAGGATATCAGCACTGGGTGGGGGCTGAGGCTCAGGACAGGCACGCACAGCCACCTCCCAGGAGCCCGGCACAGATGGTGGCTGCAGGTCCGGCCTGCTCCAGGTGGGCACGGGTGAGTGGAAGGCACTGGACAGGCTGGCAGATTCCAGAGGCAGCACGAGTCCCCGTGAGACTGCGCATGAGATGGGGCTCAGGCTGCAGAGAAATTGTTCCTCGTCTTTCTGAGTGCCGTGTATTTCAATTATCATCCTCTCCTTTTGGAAAATTGCTTTCAGAAGAGCCTGCCTGACCTGAGAAGCAGGGAACACACTCAGTGACGCTGTCGTTGTTTGGCAGGTATACTCGGTGCTCGCAGTGCAGGACTCAAGTTAAATCGGGCGGCTCGGGCACCGTCCAGAGCAGGGAACAGCCGAGACCCATCATGGTGGTGGTCTCAGGGCCCCCCCCCCTTGGGCTCCACAGAAGATGTGTGGACCCAAAGCGGGCAGGGCCTTGCCCACCTGGGGACCGGACCACTGCCCTCTGGCAGCAGGCAGACAGCTCTGCGCCCTAGAGACATAGGGCGCCCTGCCTTGTTCCCCTTGACCGCCTGCCCCGGCAGAGTCAGCAGCAGGCACTGCCCGCGTGGGGCCGGGGGTGGGCGCCTGCAGACTTGGGTGCAGCAGCGCCAGGAGGGGCTCGGGCAGCTCACTGAGACTTCGCCCGCTCCCGCTGACGTGAGGATGGCGCCCAGTACCCTGGAAGCTCCAGGCAGCGGCCTGGCCCCCAGGAGAGGCTCCAGCATGGGAGTGGGTGCTTGGACCCTCAGAACCTCGGAGGAAGGGAAATTTGGCGCCGCAGAAGTGCAGGAGGAGCGGGAAGAATTCCATGACTCAGGTCATAACCCGTTTTCAGGAAACGTGTTTTCTTCCTGAATCCATGGCACACAGCACCGTCTGCAGGCCAGACTGAGCAGCTCCGGGCAGCGTGCAGACCCCCGTGGCGGGGCGGGGCTCGGTCCAGGCGGCCATGAGCTCAAGGGGACGCCGAGCAGAGTGCCCCGGGCCCAGGCCCAGGCCCAGAGGCCAGAGCTGCCCCACTGGCCTTCCCGCACCCGCCCTGCTCCCGCGGAGGGGCCGGCTGGCGACATGGTGAGCTGAGTCTGTGTGTCGCCATCCAGGTCAGTGTCGCTGGTGTGCCCGGAGCCCCCACAGAGGGTGGGGCTGACTGGGAGGGTGGAGAGCGCAGGAGTCGGGACAGGACTGAGGGTACGGGCTCGGCAGGGGGTGCAGCGCTGCCCTGTGGCCACGGGGCTGCGTCGAGCCCCCGCCCATGCTGAGCAGGGCAGGACCCTGCTCTGGGTGAGGCGCCCCTCACCCTCATGTCCAGAGCGGCGTGCGCCTCCAGACGTGGCCCTCAGGACACACTCCAGCCACAGGTGCCACATGTGAGTGGGCCAGCCTGGGTCGCTTTGTCCAGGAGTCCAGCTGGCACCTTCCCCAGCCAACTCTGGCACCTTTGGCTAACCCCTCCCCTCTCCGGGCACCCACGACACTCTCCCCCAAACCCATGAGGCGCAGGACCCCTGAGCAGAGGCCTCCAGCCTGGCCTGGGGCGGCACCAGAGCTGGGCACACTGAGGGACCAACAGACAACACCGGGATGGATGCACAGTTGCGCACGCATCTCTGGGAATGTGGACGGGGACCCCTGCTCAGCCCCTGCTGGGGGCATCTGCACACCGTCCTGGGGCCTTGGTCTGGGTTGGCAGCTGCTGTTTCTGGCCCCAGGTGGCTTGGTCCTGACTCCAGTCTCAGGCCAGCAGGGAGTGAGCCTGGCGGGCGTGAGCAGGACCCCGGCAAGGCCCCCAGTCCCAAGGCCCCCAGGCAGGTGGTTGGCACCCGGGCCCTTCCAGATCTTCTTCCCAAGCTGACTACTCCAGGCATCTTCTTACTTTTATTGCTGCTGGTTTTCTGAGTTTTCTACATCTTCCCCCAAAATTTGGCAGAAAGACAATCTGCCTCAGGGCTTTTCCCACCAAGGCCCCAGTGGATTGATTTGGGAGCATGGCGGCTGAGCTGGGGGAGCATCCTTGGAGCGGAGTTTGTTTTCTTTTCCGTGGAGCTGGAATCGGCAGCTTCCGCGTAAACCCGGAGGGCGTCATGCCCCCGGTGAGGAAGCATAGCCATGGTTTCCTGGCTTGTGGCCTGGTGCTGGGGGCCCCCTCTGGCCCCTCTGCTGGTCCCCCACCCCGGGGGGGAGCTGGGATTACTGAGGCTTCTAGAGTCCCCCACAGGATCACAGGAACACTTGGCTCCCCCAGGGCTGAAGGACGGCCTTGGCTGGCTGTCCTTCCTGGGACCACCTCCAGCTCCTGCCCGGAGGAGCTTCCACTGGGCGTCTAGACCTTCTGCCCAGGCCCCCGGCTTGCTGTCCACACCGCCAAGCTGGGAGCACCCTTCAGGCAGTGCGGTCGGCGGGGGCACGGGTCGGAGCCGCCAGCCTTCCATCCTACACAAGACGGCCCCACTTCCAAGTGCGAAAAGCTTGAATCCAGCCCTTGGAAGCGTTTCCAGAGGTTTTTGGCATCAGAAAGAGCCTTCTGTGAACCTGGGAATGTGGCCGGTGGACGCAGGGGTCCCCATGGGCACTTCTGGATGGGCAGCCACACTGCACCAAGAATGTCTGCTGCTTTCCAAAGCAAACAGGCCTGCACTGGGCCGCTGGGCACCCCTCACCCCTGGCCGGGGGTGTCTGGCATGGATGACACACAGGGACCAGGGCAGCAGACAGAGGAAGCCCGGGACCTCTGCATCCTCCCTGGAGAACTGTTCGCCCTGTCGTGCCGGGGCACTGGTGGCTGGAGCCCTGCCCTGACCCCTGAGTGTGGAGGAGGCTGGGGACACGCCCAGACTCACACCGCATGCACACTCACACAGGCACGGACACGTGCGTGCACACCCAACCTGGTCTCCTCTGCACACACCGTGTCGGCAACACCAGGTGACAGGTGACAGCTCCCCAAGCCCCAGAGCAAACCTACCGTCCTGCACCCTGAGACCCCCGGAGCCCAGCTTTGCACCCGGTCCTCATGTCCAGCTTGGGACGTCGGGGCACACACAGGACCGAGATGGCGGCTCCCAGGGCTTGGCCTCCCTGACCTTGGGGTTGGGTGCAGCCCATGAAGCCCTGGGCGGTGGATGACCCCACGGGACAGAGAAGCCCTTCCTGACGTCTCCCTCCTACTCTGGCCACAGCGGCCCCAGCTCCCCCACCTCCCCGGACCTGGGCCCGCACCCCAGGTGCCCCTCGGCCAGGCCGATGGAAGTGTCCCCCCAGAACTGCGGGTCGGCCTGCCGCCTGGCCCTCCGTCAGCTGCCCTGGGCCTCAGCCATCACCGAGTGAGCGCTGGTCAGGAAACTGGATATATTTGCAATTATTTAAAAGCTCAGAGCCAGCGTTCAAAATGGGGCTGTTTTTCCAGTGGAAACTGTAACGTGAGCCCAGAAGCTTCCCACTAACCCCCTCGGCGTGTGAGGCCGACACCCCACTCGGGGCCACGCCAGGCCAGCCGCCCCCCCCGCCGGGGTGGTCCCACTGCAGTGCCTGCCCTGCCCCGACCCGCTGGGAGCCCCCTTCACACACCGGCCCGACCCTGGAGTGAGGGCAGGGCTGCCCACCCGGTCTGGCCGACACGAAGGCCGGGAGGAAGACCTTGCGGCTGAGCGCCACACCCTGCACCCTCCGCTTTGCTCAGACCCCAGGTGGCACCAGACCCGTCATCAGCCGGCTGGCCGGGTCGCAAGAGACTGACCACAAGCACTTGGCTCCCAACAGCCAAGCCCCGGAGCCCAGCGCCCTCAAGCGTGACTCCCTGGACCACCAGGCTGTGGTTCTCGCTCACCCTCCCCAGGGACCCCCAGGCTGGGCCCACCTGCACGCACTTGTCCTCCTCAGAGGAACGGCTGTCCCCACTTGCATCGGCTTAAGCAAGGGAAACGGGGGACAGTGCTTATGGCTTCGTGGCCCAGAGGGCGGCACCCAGTGGTGCTTCGGGGCTGTTCACGGAGTGGAGCCTCCAACCGCTCCAGGCGCCGGCGTCGGGCAGACAGAGGAGGTCCCCAGCCCCAGCCTTGAGTCCCTGATCCCAGCGGGGCTGCCCTCACCCACCACTCACTCCAGGACCTGGGCCCTAAAGAAAGGGGTGGGGGCCCCAGACCACTCTCTCCCACCCCTCAGGGGCCTCTGCTCCCCCCTGCTTCGGACACTGAGCACCAGGTCCATGACACAGACGTGCCCTAGAGGACAGACCCCCCACAGGCTGGACACACCTGGGTGCTGCCTGCGGGTCCCTGGAGATGACAGGCGCCGGCGGGCAGTTGGGTCCCCGTCACGGCCGCCTCTTCCCCGGAGGAACAACAAACCACTCTCAGCCCCTAGCAGGGGAAGGGCCACAGGAGGTGGGCACTGGGGGGTATGGACCCAGGCTCCCTGCCTGAGCTGAGGGCCCCCTCCAGGCCCAGAGGGCCTAGGGCGGGTTGGGTGGTGTCAGGGGCCTGGGGCCACAGGCCAGCACACCTGGGGGGCCAGAGGGAAACCTGCTGCCCCCCCGCCTCGAGGGTTCCAGGGAGACCAGGAGGTCGTGGGACCAGCCGGTGTGGGCGGCCACTCCCCTAAAACGGGGGACACACTCCTTTGTCCTGAGTGTGCGGTAGCCCTGGCCAGACAGTGGGAGGGGTCGTCACTTGGGGAGACCCTGGTAGACAGGAGGGGCATCCCAGGACCGCACCGCTGCGGCCCCCTCCTGGGTGAGCGCTGGTAACCAGGGGCACAGGGCAGGCTAGGGGCCACGCTGGGGCTGGAAGGCCACAGGAAGCCAGCCCTGCCAGGGATGGGAGCCACAGGTCCGGCCACCCTTCGCGGAGCCCAGCCTCCTCTCCGCCTCTGGAGGGAAGCAGAGGGGGCCTGCGTAGCCGAGGGATGGTCCAGGTGTTCGCTGCAGCCCAGGGCCTGGGCTGGGGGTGGGGGCAGGAGTGTCTCGGAGCATCAGAGTCTCCCACAAAGCCACAGGGCCGCAGGCTGAGGTGCCGGCCGCTGCCGGGAAGGCTGGCGCCTCGGCCAGGGCAGGCGGGGCTCAAACACCACAGCGCCCTCTCCCCACCCCACGCCCAGCAAGGGGCCCCAGCTCTCGTTGTCTGTGTGGGACTGTGCAGTCCCAGTGAGTGATGGCTGGCATGGTTGTCATACACACACAGGTGTGCACACGCGCCTCCCCAGGCACGGAGCCCCTGCCCCTCGCAGGGCAGCGCGGCCAGGTTCCCAGGCCTCAGAGTCCCTCTCCTTGCCCTGAGGACCCCAGCCCATGGCAGGTCCCTCACCCTAAGTCCCACCCTGCTGGGGGCTGAGACTGGGCCCCCAGGGGTGGACTCAGGTCTGGCATCGGATGGAGGAAACTGCGGGCTGCCTACCACCCCCTGCCCTCCCTGGGCCCCCATCCTGGCCACCTGGCTGAGCCTGGGCCTCAGGGGTGTGGTGACAGCCCCGTGCGCCCACAGCCTTCCCACTCTGGATGGACTTCAGGCCCCAGGCCATCTCAGAGGGTCCAGCACCCGGACCTGAGCCGTAGATGGGCACCAAGGCCACATTGGGGGATCACCTGCAGGTGCTCCTGCCAGGTGACCTGAAAGCTGCTGTGCCTCCGGCAGGACCCCAGGCCAGCACCTGCTCTGGTGTCTGGACTGGTGGGGTCTCTGCCTGCAAGCATCAAAGCTGGGCCCCGCCGGGTGCCCCACCAGGCAGAGTTAGCCCTTCCCAGGGGAGATACTGATCTCGGAGCAACAAAGGGGCCTCAGGGGTCACCTTTCAGCCTCCACACAGGCTAAGGAGAGGCTGAAATGCATCCGAGGTGGAGACATCAGGCAGCCTGGGCCCCCAGCCCGCTGAGCCCCACTGGGGCCGGCCTGCCATGGAGACGCCAAGGGAGACCCCACCAGGCAGTCTCACAAACAAGGCTCCCGGCGGTCCTCTGGCCTCACACCTCCTGCCCCAGGCCCCTCTAGGAAGGGTGCATGGAGTGAAGACACGTTTAAGGGAGGGGACGGAAGGGGTCCCAAGCTCCTCACACCAATACGCACACTTGCACGTGTACACATACACACAAGTGTGCACGTGCTCCCACCGGGGCCCAGGCTGCCTGGACGATGCTCCAAGCCCAGAGCACGACCCCCAGGGGGAAGGGAGAAGCTTGGCTGCTTCAAGAATGGGCCACAGACCCTTCGGTCACGTCCAGGAGGCTCTAGGGAGCGGGGAAGAGCAGGGTGGGGTGTGGTCCAGCCCCCCGGCCGGACAGACCCTGCCTCCCCCCATCCACCCTCAGCCAGGAAAGACACGGGCGCTTGTCAGCGGCCAGGAGAGGAGAGAGGAGGGAGTGTGGGGGGAGGCCACGGACGGGGGCCGGCCTCAGCCTGGAACAGTGGCTGCCTGGGGCCTGTGCTCCGGCCACGGCCCTCTGCAGTGGCCAAGCATTCGGGGTGCAGGGGTCGGGCTGTGGCCAGGCCTTCCTGAGGTGGGCGTGCAGGGTGCAAAAGTGTGGGGGCCTCCAGGTCCAGGCCACTGAGACCTCCAGCTCCTCTGCTGGGCCCGGCCCTGGCATCCGTGGGGCCCTGGCGGCGAGGGCTGCCGGGCAGGCGAGGGCTGCTGGCTGGCGCTCCCCTCATTTCCTCTTGGCCCGAAGGCTCCAGGCGGCCGCAGGAACAAAGGGTGGATTGTGCCTCGTTCTGGGCCTGCTCCCCGCCCGGCCGCTGCCCCTGCAGGGCCCCATGGGCGACGCTTGTGTCTGTAGCCAAGCAAGGCTCCTCCGACCAAGCTGCGAGGGCTCAGCGAGCAGGCAGCCGCGGGCACCGGCCGCGTCCCAGGAGCCTGTCCCGAGCCCAGCTGGCCCGCCACCCGCCCTGCCGGCCTCCCTGAGTCCAGCGGCAGCAGCCAGGCAGTCTCGGCTGTGTCCGCCCCTCACCTTCTCCTGTGCAGACACTTCCTGTCACCAGCGCACGGCTCTCCAGCCCCAGCCCCTGCCCAGCCCAGGCCCCTGCCCAGCCCAGGCCCCCCATGTCCTGTGACTCTCACCACCACCCATCTGCCCCGCTGGAGCAGAGGCAGACACCCCCTGCTGTCCGTCCAGCCAGGCCTCCCCGTCACTGGGCATCTGGGTATGCCCAACGCTCAGAGTTGGCTTATGGGGGGCCACGGGGGCCAGGCCCCTCAGTTTCCAAGTGTGCAGAAAGGAAGCAGAGGAACTGCGCCCGACGTCCTGCGTCCAGCACCCCTCCGGCAAACATTTAATGAGCGCTGCCGTGTGCACGTGTGGGCCGCAGAACCCCAGCCTTCCGCAGCCTACAGATGGGGACGGTAACAGGGCGCAGACAGTCCGAGGCCAACGCCATCCCGTTTGCCTGTCGGGCCCAGGGTCCTGTGGCGGCAGACCTCCTAACAGGCGGTCCAGTCCCTGCTTGGCCGGCACCCACATCTGGGAGATGCTGGTGGACACAGGGATGTGCTCAAGGCCTCCCCCAGAGCAACCGGGGCCGGCGGGCCGCCCAGAGCAGCGCTTCAACCAGAGGAGCCTGGAGGTGCTGAGCTTAGGCAGGCAGAGGGGGGCCAACATCCTCCCCACCAGAAATGGGGCCGAGCCGGGGCCTGGGGTCCCGGCGTGACGCCCACCCCTGTGGAGCCCTGCCCCCAGAAGATGCCCAGAGGCCTCCGCTTGGGGCGTCCTGTGTCCCCTTCCTCCCTCCCTCCTCCCCCACCCCCACTGTTGGTTTAGCTCCCGCCGCTGCTGTCAAAGGAGCTTTGTGGCCGCGAGTGGAGCCGGTGCCGATGGTCTTGGAGGGGCTCCAGGAACGAACAGCGGAGGACGGCTTTTGGAAGAAACTGGAAAAAAAAATAAGAGGAAAAAGTTGTGAAGGAAGAAGGAATTTGCCTCTGCTGAGCCCAGTGCCGCCCCAGCCCTCCCTGGGCCTGGGTCCAGGCTGAGGTCCTGCCCACTGTCCCCCCCACACACCCCGCCAGGGCCATTCCGTGCCTTCTGGGCCCAGGCCTGAGCTCACCTCCTACCCAGGCAGGCCCCAAAGGCTCCCACCAGCCCCTGAGCTGGGTCCTCTCATCCAGGCCACAGATGAGGAGACTGAGGGTCAGAGTAGCTGGGTAGCTGTCTAGGGTCTCATGACACAGAGAGGCTGCTGGCCCGAGAAGACGGCCTGTGCACGCTGGGTGGGAGGTGCTGCTGGGCGCTTTCAGGCTGCACAGTGCACGGTGAGGGTTGAGGCTGGGGTCCTGGCTCCCTGCCTCCCAGGGCCCAAAGGGGATAGGTTGGTCACCCCCAGGACTCTCACCTTCCTGTCCCCAGGCCCTGGCAGTTGACCGCAAGCTACACTTTCTGCCAGTGGCTGGGCCACACGAGCAGTCCTGGAGGATGGCCGTGACTCCCCTGTGATCCGGGGGGCAGGGGGGCAGGGGGGCAGGGGTGTGTGGCCACCAAGAGCTCACTGCCCCTCACTCATCAGGTCCTGCGTAAAGCTGGGTGGCCCTGGCGTTGCTGGGAGCGTAAAGCCATCCCAAACCAGGTCCCCACGGCGTGCCTGAGGGGAGGCTCCAGCAGGGAGTGGGCAGCTTCAGTGCTGCCCTGGGCTGGCAGGCTTCGTGAAAAGGCCACTGGGACAACTTTGGGGCAGAACTAGGGAGGGCCTGGAGGGATGAGGCAGTGGTCCCAAGCGAGAGTCCAGGGCTCCAGGGACCCACTGACAGGGGCTGCCAGTTTTCCAGGAAGCTCAGAAGTCCCTGAGCTGGGGGAAGAGACAGCGTCAGCGCGGGGCCTCCACCCTCACCAGGGCCTCCCCACCAAAACCCACCTGCACTGCCTGCCATCAGGGTGGACGCTGCTGGGGTACGGCTACTGCTTTCCAGCAAAGACCCCCACCCACTGGCCTTGCCCACCCCCAGCATGGAGCCCCCAGACCCTGGGGACCCTGCAGAGGCAGATGGAGCCTCCGGGGGTCCTCAGGCCTGGCACCAGGGCCAAGATACCCCCTGCTTGTCCTGTTCTCGTGGGTTGTGCTCTCCGCCAGGGTCTCTCTAGGGCCCAGGGATGGCATTTTGGGGACATGAGGAGGACAGCTTGGCCTTCCCTTCAACGGCGAGTCATCCCAACCAGACCCTCTCCATCCCCCACCCGTGACTCAGGATAAGCAGCCCCGCCCCTCTGGCCAGCTGTTGGCAGCTGTCACCACCTGCCGGCCCAGAGCCAGATGCCCCACGGCTGTGGAGCAAGTGGGGGTGGGGCGTACAGCTGTCTGGGTGCGTGGGTGTCTTGCCCGGCCCCCGCCCTTACGGGAGCTGCTGGACCTTTCATGGATCCCCCCACCCCATCCTGGGATCAAGTATGTGTCTGCGCCCAGCCACCATGGTGTGGGGTGGGGGGAACCTCTGGTCCTAACCTGAGCCTGCCCCATGCAGCCAGGCCAGCACGCGCTCCCTCCCCAGGGCTTGTCTGGGTGGCTGGTAGGGCCCTCAGAACTGTACTGCTCATGCTTCCAGCTCAGCTTCCCTGGAGTCTTGAAGGTGCAGGGCGGGTGGGGGAACGCGGGTCAGCACAGCCTCTGGGGGTGGACGCCCGCGGCCCAGGAGACAGGAGGGAGCCAGCCCCCGAGCTCTGGGCAAGGCCCAGGCAGGACTGCACCCAGATCAAGGAAGGAGGGGCCGTGTGTATCTTAGCCCGAGACCCCCTGCCACGGGAGCATCAGTCCCTTGCATTGGCCACCGGCCTGACCCAAACACTCTGCCTTGTCACCCCAGACAAGTGCCAGAGACAAGACCCCCCAAAAGGAGCCAGCCTACACCCTGAGAAGAAGGAGTGTGCTGAAGAACCCCGACCCAGTGCCTCATTCTGCCCCGAGCTAGTACAGGATGGGTGCTGGCAAAGCACCCTCCCCCCAGCTCCCCAGGCTGCCCAGGGTGCCAAGGCGGGGACATGAGATGCAGGGCCTGGTCATCAGTAGCCTTGTGGTGGATGGGCACACCCAGCTGGGGCCAGTGCAAGTCCTGTGTCAGTGGCTTCCACACCTCAAATCAGCAGTGCCAGGGGTGCGGGCCGCTGACTGGGGTGCCACTTGCTGCAGGGTCTGGGCTGGGCTGCTGCTCAGCAGACACTGGGGGGTGGGCTCTTGAGCCCATCGGGCACGACCCCAGGTGACCCCAGGCAACACTGCCAGAAAAAGGCGTCGGAAGCTGCTGACCCAGGGCTCCTTTGGGTGCCACCCCCTGGGGGGGTCTCCACAAGAGAAGCCCCTTGGGAGGCAGATCCCACCTCCAGGGCCCTACATTTCCAGGTCTGGGGACCCTTGCAATCTCCCACCTGGGGTCACTGACGCGTGCTGGCCTGAATGGGAGGTCGACCCTCCCTTCCACAGATGGCGTCAGTCCAGGGGTCAGGGTGACTGGGCTGGGGGTAGCACCGGCTTGTGGAGGTCTCTGAGCCAAGGCAGGACTGGAGAGGGCTCAGCAGGGCAGCCATCGGGGTTGGGGACAACCCGGGTGGGGCTGGCAGGATAGGGGTTGAATCTGGGGAAGGAATGCATGGACCTTCACAGGACTCCCAGGAGAGGCCCTGGCCCTCAGCTCCCCTGATGCCCGGCCCATCTTGTGAGGGCCCTGAGCCCAGCCAGGCCTGGGCGGTTGAACAGGACGGACACCCGGCACCAGGCGAGGTCAGCACTGGGCACAGAGGGAGCCCCCAGCTGCCAGGCCCCGCCCCTGCCCTGCCCAATCCCCGCCCCTCCCCGTGATCGGCAGCCTCGGTCCCTGCCCACCAGATGCAGCAGGGACGTGCCAGGTGCTGGTGCCAGGCATGGGGTGGAGGCTGCTTCCCAGCCCAGCCCGGGGGCCCGGCCCCCGCACAAGCTTCACCCTGTGGGAGTCCCCTGTCTCCATACCCCACCTTGCAGCAGCCTGCCTCACAGGCCCGTGTGTCCCAGGGTAGCCCAGCCCACGCCCTGGGTCTGGGCAAGGTCCGCGGGGGGCGCTCACCTTTCGGCCCCTGGGGTCCCAGCCCCTCCATGCCACCTCAGCCCTCGCAGCAGGTCCAGGGCCCTGCAAGCCCCAAGCAGCGCCACCTGGGGGGCTGGGGCCGCCTGACTGGTGCCTGCACGTCCTTAACCCCATGCCCCGAGTCCCAGGTTGAGTCTGTGCTGGTCCCGACCCCATGTCTTATGTTCCTGTCCCTTTTCCTGTGTCCTACATCCTGCATTCCTGTCCCAGGTCCCCTGGCCTGGCCCCCAGACAAGGCTCTGATCCCCTGTCCGGCCCTCCCAACCCCAGGTCCACGGGGGTGTGGTGGCCCCATGTCCCCTCATCTTCAGCTTCTGTCACATGGCCTGGTCCCTGGACATCAGCCTCAGCAACCCCCCCTGTGGGACAGCTGCAGAAGACTCTCAGCCACCCCTTTGAAGCCAGGAGGGCTGGGCTGCGGGGCTTGGGGGTGGGGAGGGAGCGGTCACACTCGAGGGTGTCAGAGCCTGGGCCACCCTTTCAGGTTCACCAGGCTTCAAGGGGACCAGCTTATCACAGCCCAGATCGGAGGGAAGATGGTGGCCTGGCCCTGAGGCCTCTCCCTCCTGGCACCCACCCACCCAGCACCCAGCACCCACCACCCCCGCCACCCACCACCCAGCACCCACGCACCCAGCACCCCCATCGCCCAGCACCCCCACTACCCAGCACCCAGCACCCACGCACCCACCACCCCCAGCACCCAGCACCCAGCACCCACCACTACCCACCACCCACCACCCCCACTACCCAGCACCCACACACCCAGCATCCCCATCACCCAGCACCCAGCACCCCCCACCATGGACATCAGGAGTTTCGGCCCAAATGGCTCTCAGAAGCCCCAACAGCACGAGCCATTAGTGGCTGTGAAATCAGATCAAGACGTTGACTCCCAGCCTGGCCTGGGAGTCACTCTGAGACACAGCTGGATCCCCCTCCTCTCCCTTGAGACTGGGGGCCCCCACTCCCACCCCACAGGGAACCCCACAGAGCTGGGCACGGGAGGCCTTTCTGTTCCTGTTGGGGGTCCTGGTAGCATCACGGGTGGCTGTGGCCAAGGGCACATTAGGGCCTGGCCTTGGTGTTTGTGGAGGGGCAACTGTGGCAGGAGAAGCCAGGGCGCAGTGCCTCCGAACCCAGGAGGCGAAGCCCTGCCGCGGTGCCCCTGCTCGTGCCACTCTGGGCTCCCCCGCTTTGGAGCCCAAAGACTCTCCCCTCAGCCTGGCCTGCCACCTGGCCCCGCCTGCCGCCCGGCCCCGCCCACTCGCGCTCCCATTGGCTCCGCCCCCGCACAGTCTGGGAGCCCCCAAGGGGGGCGGGGCGCCAGGGAGAGGGAAGGAAGAGGGGGCGTTGGGCAGAGGGAGGGGGGCCGGTCAGTTGGAGGCCCAGTGAGCAGACGTCAGTCCTGGTGGGCTTCGTGGTGGCCGGGCAGCCCCAAGAGGATGGGTCTGTCTGGTCGCCCAGACCCCCCGCCCAGCCAGGCGCCCTAACATGTCCACAGAACGACCAGCCCATCAGCAGCCCTCTCTCCTGAAAGGGCACTGGGGGATGGGCCCGGAGCCACTGGTCTCCCGAGAACCAGGACCTGGGGCCCTGATGGGCCTGTCAGGTCATTAGCCTCCCAGGCTTCCCTGGGGCAGATGATGAGGGTGGTCCCCACATGAGCCCAGGTGGACAGCACTGTCCCTCAGGCCAAGAAGGGTACAGGGTTGGGAGTGGCAGACTCTCCTTTGAGGTTCTGGGGGACTGTACCCTCAGGGGTGCTGGGCAGGGGGCAGCTCATCCCCTGTGACCCAAAGATGGCCCACAGCCTGAGGTCTCCCCACTGCCCAGCGTCTACCCTCTCCCCACCCTTCCCCAGTCAGACTGAAACCCAACCAGGCGTCGGCTGCAGCCTGTCCTGTCTGGGGAACATCTGTTCGGTCACCAGCTGTGGGCTGCCTGCAGCCCACACTACTCCCCTGGCCACTGCAGCCCGGCTCCCCACAGCCAGCCAGGCCCTAGGTCTCCCATGGTGTCCACTATAGGTGGTCTCCATCACCAGGCCAGAGCTTGGTCACTGCCCACGGAGTCAGGACCACCCCAGTGGGGCTTACCTCAGAGCGAGCCCCTCCCTCCTAAGAGACAGGAGTGGGGTCCACCCTGGGAGGCCAAAGGATGGGGGGAGGTTGAGGACAGGGGATCCCACCCTGTACTGCATGGGGGTCCCAGCGGAGGAAGGGCAAGGGGACTGGGGACTGAGCCCTGGGAGACAAGAGCAGAGGGAGGGGACCCAGCCTGGAGCTGGGGAGGAGGCGGGGGGTGGACAGCAGCTCACTGCCAAGGCACGGAGGAGGGGAGACTCGGCCCTAGCGGTGGGCCCAGCACTGCCTGGGCAGGATGGTGGGCACCCTGACTGGCAGGTCAGGCAGAGCCTGGGCTTGTTTCCTAAAGCGCTGAGAACCAGCGGCTTGGCCTCACCCCCCCTGCTGACCTTCCGACATACTGCGCCGGGGGCTTTGCTAAAATCACACCGGCTCTTAGTGCTTTTCTTAAGATGTTCCAGAACCTCTGGGCCAGGGGCAACCCAACCGCTGCCTGCTGGTTGGGTGAGTCAGAGCCTCAGTTTCCTCATCCGGAGAGCGAGGCCACGGTTGCACACCCAGGGTGGGCGGTGCCCTGCAGGCAACTGGCCCTAGCCCACCTCACCACCAAGGCCACCCAGGGAACCCCAGAATATGGGATGGGAGAAACACGGGCCCTGCACTGAGGGCTGGGGGACCACACAAGTACAGAGAGGGGGCCCCCCCTGGGACAGATGTGCAGGACTCTGGCTGGCCAAGGAGGTGCATGCAGGTGAGCGGGGAAGAGTCCTTCAGCTCAGAGCACTGATGGCGGGCCCTGGGGACCCTCAGGCCTCGGCCCCCGAGCCTAAGGCCTGGTGATGGGGTTCCTGAGAGCTCCCCCATCCGTCCTATAAACAGGCACATGCGCACGCACAGATGCAGACACAGGAAGATATAAACAGGCACACGCGCACGAACAGATGCAGACACAGGAAGAAACACCAGCTTAGAGGAAAGGATGCACATTTTCTTGTTTAACAAAATAAATTAAATATACGAAGCTTCAGCTCAAACTCTATATAAAATTACAGAGGCCTGGGGCCGCCACGGGTAGTGGGGTGATGGATGCCCGGTCCCGAGGTGGACATCCAGCGTGGCCAAAAGGCCAGGTGGGTCCTGGGCCTCAGGAGAGGCCAAGTCTCTGTGGCCCAGCCCTCCTTTCATCATTATTAATATTATTATCTTAATTTCTTAAATATAAATATCAAGGGCCCCTTCTCTCTGGCAGTGGGACGGGAGGCACCCCCAGCCAGCTCCGGCCTCTCAGGACGGGGCCTAGGACTGCTCCGCCCGACCCCCCTGCCCAGGGCACTGGTGGACTCCTGGACACCCAGGACAGGTGGTGGCAAAAATAGCCTGGGCAGGGACACAGGCGGGCAGGCGTAGGGAAGGGGTCGGAGTTTTTGGTTTGCAAAGCCAGGGTGCCTCTCAGATCTCCTGCCAGGCCGGGGTGGGGGGGTGACCACGGCCCCCATGAAATCCTTATCACGGGGCCAAGGGATTCCTTCATGAGCTAGCCCATCGCTACATGCGCACTGCAGTTACAATACAGACCTTCCCAAAGGCTTCTTAGTCTGAGTGTGTGTGTGTGTGTAATTGTGTGTGTGTGTGTCCAGAGGTATGTCATGCATGTGTGCGCGTCCAGGTGTGTGTGTGTCTCACGTGGGGCGCCTCTCACCCGCAGTCCATCTTCCTCTGTGGCCCTCTGCCCCAAGCCTGCCCGGCTGGCCGGCCCTCCACAAGCCCACCCCGAGGCACCCTAGCACTGGAAGTGGATGTGTTGATGCTGGTGGACCTTGCCCTCCACGTGCGAATGCGTGTGTGAGTGCGTGTGCGTGTGCGTGTCCGTGTAGAGTTTGGGGTAAAGCTTGGGGCCGGCGGCTGAGCCCGTGCCCAGCAGGTGCTGGGGGGCCACCGGGGGCCCGAGTTCCTCACACAGCCCCACACCGGGGCCGGCACCGAGGGTGGGGGGTGCCGGCAGGTCCTTGTCCCCGACGCGGTCGCGGGCCGTCGCGGGCGGGCGATGTGCAGGCACCGGAGGGGCAGGCGTGGGGGCGCATGGCTTCTTCTTGGCCTGGCAGAGCCACAGGAGCACGGTGCCCAGGATGAACACGGCGCCGGCTGGGATGCCGATGACCACTGGCCACGGCAGGCTGGTGGTCGAGGACGAGGGGGCCACGGGCGGCCCTGGCGGCTTGGGGTCTGCAGGAGAAACCGAGGAGGGGGCGGGGAGGGGAGCGTCACGTGTGGGCGTGGCCCGGGTGGGGCGGGGCGGGGCGGGGCGGGGCCCACGCACCGGGCAGCACGGTCAGGAAGGCGCTGCGAAAGCTGTAGCCCATGGTGTTGGCACCCAGGCAGATGTACATGCCCGCGTCGTCCTGGCGCGCGCGTGTGATGAGCAGCTTGTTGAGGTAGGAGCCGTCGGGCCGCGACCACACGTCACCCGTGGGCAGCACCACGAACTTCTGGCCGCCCACGTCGATGGTGGAGTTGTAGCGGCCCTCGGCGCCATACTCCACGCGCTTCAGCCACTGGATCACCGGCTTCACGTCGCTGCGCACTTTGCACTGGAAGGATGTCGTGCCTCCGAAGTCCACCGTCGTGTTCACGGGGTGCGTGCCCGTGAGGACAGGCTTGGAGCGCGTCCGCTCTGAGCAGGGACATGCGTTGGGCACAGCCCCGGGCGCCAGCCCGCCCCCACCCCCGGCCCCGGCACTCACGGATCACGTCCACCTTGTAGGTGGCGTTGATGGCGCCCGCGCGGTTCGACACGCGGCACGTGTACTTGCCGCTGTCCTCGGGGCGCAGGTTCTTCAGGCTCAGGGTCCACTTCTTCTTCCTGTGCTCACCAGCCTCCGGGCGCGTCAAGGCCTGGTCATCCTTCATCCACATGATGTCGGGCCGTGGGTGCCCACTGGCCACGCACTTGAGCCGCACGGAGCTGCCCACGGGCCGCGCAATCACCCGGCGCCTCATCTTGGAGGGCTGCGTGAAGCGGGGCCGAGCTGCGCAGGGTGGAGGGGAGCGGGCGGGGCATAGAAGTCAGCGGGCACTGGGGTGGAGGCACAGCCCCACCCCCCGACCAAGATGGTGATGTCTGTCCCTGTGCTCACCCCATTGCTTGCTGGCTGGGTCTTCCTGGCCCCCGGAAGAGCCGTCGTGCCCCGGGCTCTCCCTTCCTGGACTGGTGTCGTCTGCAGAGGGGAGGGCGCATGAGAGGGGCTTCGGCAGCCCCTGTAAGACCCCAGAACTGGCTCCCGGGCCCCAGCCTCAGGCCCAGCTGGGAAAGCTCTAGAAACGCCAGCAGGAGGCCACGGGTGCACACCCACGTCTCAGAATCCCAGAGACAGCTGGGCAGGAGCCGCCCACCCGGCGCACTCCCTGGGTGCAGGTGACCCCGACAGGCGTGGGTGGGACGGAGATCTGGCTCCCCCACCCTGGCTCCGGGGGGTCTGCAGGGCTGGGGGGAGGTGGGGACCAGGCCCAGCCGGCAGCTGCAGTAACCCTAACCCACATCAAGGGGCCGAGGGCTTGGTGAGCTGACATGGCTTGCATACCGCCTGGTCATCCTCCCCTTTGAAAGGACGCTGGGGGGGACACCCACAGTATTCCCATTCCACAGCCCAGAGAAGGCCTGTGGGGCCTGAGGGGGGGCGGCGTGCTGAGGAATGCCCCCACTCCCAGGGACAGCCGCCGCCTCCACGGCCCAGGACCAAGGCCAGGCGCTCAGACCCCACCCCGGAACCCAGTGGAGGGGTGTGTGGGTCAGGCTCCTCCTTTGTGCTGCCAGGGAGCCTGCCCCGAGGGACCCACCCGGGAGCCCATGGGGGAGGGCCAGGCACCAGCGCCTGGTACCAGCGAGTGGAGGGCGTGTTGCTGGGGGCGCCGCCCAGTCCCCAAGCCCGGGCCCCAGAGGCAGAGGAGAACAGAAGGCCTTTCCTTCCCAGCGGCCCCTCTGAACTCCGAAACCCGAGCCTCAAAGTCATGGCCGACGCCAATGCTGCCGGCCCGCCTGCCCCACCAGGCTGCCCTTCAATGGGACCACCACCTGGGGCCCCCATACCCACTCCTGCCGCCCCCCCAGCCAGCCCTGGCCCCCAGGTCAGCAGAACTTTGGGGGAGAAGGGGTCGGGAGGAAGGGGGACCCCAAGGTGAGGCCTGAGGGGGCGGGGCCCAGCCTGGGCGTGGTGTCCTGGGCTCAGAGGCGGGGAGCAGGACGGCTCTGGTCCTGGGGGCAGTGGGCCGAGCTCATGCAGGGTGAGGGGTGGGCACACAGGGAGGGTCTGCCTCCCCGCCCGAGCTGACTAGGCACACACAGCAAGGCCCCGCCCTGGCACGGCCAGCACTGACCCATCACGATGAGGGTGTAGTTGACGCTGAGGCTGCCGAAACCGTTCGTGGCCTTGCACACGTAGGCGCCAGCGTCCTCCCGTTCCACCTCCTTCACCTTCAGCCCCTGGGGCAGCACGCGGAAGCGGCTCCAGCCGCCGTGGATTGTCCGGCCGTCCTTGGTCCACATGGTCAGTGGCGGCGGGTCCCCCTCCACGGGGCACTGCAGCCGCACAGTGCGGCCGAGCCGGGCCACCTGCCGCGGGACTACCTTGTCCGCCATCCTCGGGGGGCCTGTGGGGGTCAGAGGGCTCGATCAGGGAGGAGGGGACCGGCAGGTGGTTGGTCAGGGCCAAGGCAGGCATGGGCACTGAGCGCCGGGGGAGGGCTGTCCCTGCCGGGCCCCCTTCCCAGGACTCCACCCAGATACGCCTACCCAGCTCCCAGACCACAGGAGGCGGCGTTCACCCAGGGCCCACTGCGCTCCCGCATGGGAGCCGGAATGTGGCTCGCCCAGGACGCACATCCACAGGCGAGCGAGGGCGGCCCCCACCACCTCCCTGCAGGCACCCTGTTTGTTTGTGTGTGCACGTGCGAGCGTCCCTGCGTCTGGTGACCTGTGTCTGTGCCTGTGTGTGCATGGGCTGCATCAAACCAGGTCTGCCTGCCTGGACAAGAGCCTCCCTGCTGCCAGCCAGGCCACACCAGGTCACCAAGGCCCTGGAGTCAGAGGGCAAGCAGCTGGGTATCCCAGCCCTGGGTGACCACTATCTACCATGGGAGAAGCCTGAGTCCCGGGCTGAGGCCATGGTGCCCTTCACCAGCGGGAAGAAACCCATCCCCGTCCTCACCGGCCTGGGTCCACCCAGCCTCATTTTCTCTGGAGTCAAGTCCAGGGACAATGGGGATGACCAGGCCTAGAGGGCAGCGAGAGACAGGCCAGCTGGGAAGGACGCTGCGGACATCAGAAGGCTATGGAGCTATCTCCTGGTGGACCCTCAGTCCCCTCCCCGTGCTCCCATGCCTGACACCCTGAGCTGGGGCTGGTCTGCAGCCCCTACACCACAGGAAGACCACGAGGGGTGGAGGGGTCTTACGTGGTCACCCACCCACGGTCCCTCCAGACCAGGAGAGGCAGCCACGGGCACCCATCTGCCCTTCCCAGGGGCTTGGCTGGGCCTGGCTCCCAGGACTCCACCCACCAGCCACTGGAAGGGGCAACCACCCCACACGGCAGCCACTCCAGGCCGTGAAGGCCACGTCCCGAGCCCTGGCCACACGGAGGTGCCGGAGGCGCGGCTGCTCTGAGACACTGTCGCTCCAGGGCCTGAGAGCGGCATGTGTTTTTAATAACCAGCTGGTGTTTCTTCAACATGCAATTGCCAGCTGATTCTGCTGCCGCCTTGCAACCAAAGTGCTCCTGTGGGTCCCCCAGAGACTGTAGCTCCCAGGGACTCTCACAGAGCATGGGCCCCCATCGCCTCTGCCTGGGGTGCGGAGGGAGGGTAGGGGGCTGTCCCCATTTGGATGGAGGGAGCTGACAGCCCAGGGCTCAGCTTCTCTGGGGCCCCAGGTGGGGAGGGGTTCCCGAGTCTCTGATTCCAGGGGACTGGGGTGTGAGGGACACAGAGACACTAGGCACCTTCCCTCTACAGCCTCCCCTCTCCACATCCTGCCCCATTCGGGTGGCCCCACCCCCTCCAGACAGCCTCTGGACAGTGGGCCATGCCAGAGGTGCCAGCCAGCCAGCCAGCCCTCTGGCTTCCCGATACCCGCCTCTCCCTAATCACTCGTCTCCAGGGCCCCCCAGGCACCTACCCAGATCGCAGTGGGAGAGGCTTCAGGGCCCCCAGACAAGTGGACCTTCTGAGGCCCCCCAGGCCGCCCAGGATCCAGGCCTCATTCCCAGGCAGACCCTGTCCACCACCTGTCACTGCCTGAAATTCCACCATTCACAGGGGCCTCCCAGGCTGCAGGACAAAAGGGCACCCCCCAGCCCTTCCCGGGCTGACACCTGGGTGCAAGGATCACACACCCACACAAGCACAGGCACAAGGACCCAAACATGTCCACACAGACACACGCAATGGTCCGGAAAGCATGTGGGGAGGACGGTGCCCGCACGAGGAACAGCATCCCTCCCTGCTGGGACTCTGCCTGTCCCAGCGGCATTGTGGGGGCACCACTGGCGGCTGGTTCAAACACCCCCGACCCCGGAAGGAGCCCGCCTCAGTGGCAGAGAAAGCGCCAGCCTGACAGTGCGGCCCCTCCCTCTCCCCACCCTCCAGAGGAAGCCTTGTTGGGGGGCACCTACTGGGTGGCAGGGACGCCACCCTCGGTCCTGTGGAGTGAAGGGACAGAGCCAAGTGACCGCCAGATGTGCCGGAAGTGTGGCCCCACGGGCCGGCCTGTGAGCAATGAGGGGGACACGGCAGCGCCCGTCCAGAGGCCCCGGCTGGAGCCAGCCTTATCCTAAAGCAAACAGTCCCCCTCCCCTCTGTGGCCAGCCTCACCCCTCCCCACCCCCACCTGTGCTCCGGGGGACCCAGACACGAGGACGAGGACGGGTTCCTGCCCCCCACCCCAGCCTCTGCAAGAGACCCCCCAGCAGGCTCACCAGCGGGAGGCCTGGCCCCCCAGATTCCTGGGAATTTTGGCCGCCAGCACGGCTGCTGCAGCTCTATATTTAGCCTGGGAAACACAAGCCCTGTTGTTCCACCTGGACAAGGCCTCCCACTCCTCAGCCACGGGGAAACTGAGGCCTGAGCTGGAGACCAGGAGGGCGTGTGGGTGGGGGCAGCCGACAGAGCCTTAGCGCCTTCCCCGTGAGCACCTCCTCCAGGAAGCCCCAACCCTGCACCCACCTGCAGTCACAGCCCTAGGAAGCTGCGGGCACAGGCAGGATGCACATGGCGCAGGCAGGGCAGACGCGGGGCAAAGGCAGGTTGGGGCAGGGTCTCGCCCCAAGAGGGGGGCTGAATGTCAAGGTAACGGGCAGGGACGGTGTCGCCCCTTCCTCTCCTCCATCCTCCTCCACCCTTAGCTGTGAAAACATGGTCAGGAATGGGGGTAGTAGCGGGGATGGGGGGCAGCCGCTCCGAGGGCCCCACAAACCCAGCTTGGATTCCCAGCCGCCATCCAGAGCTGCTGTCACACACAGACCCTGTCACACCGACCCCCAGATGCACACCCCAACAGTGGATGCAGACTCCCTGCCACACACACCCCACCTCTGAGCACTCCAGACGCCCAGGCCCACAGCCCCTCCCCTTGCCTGGCCAGGAGCACCGCTTTCCCCAGTTTAGTATAACAAGACCCAGCTGCAACCCCAGCTGATACCCCTCCTGCCCCGGGGCCCAGGGAGGCAAAGATGCTGGCAGGGACAGAGAAGGGACCCCCAGCTGTGGCCCACCCCATGCCCACCACCCCGTACCCCCAAGCCGTCTTCACAGGCCCTCGGGGCCGCCCCGAAGCTCAGCACCCCACACCTCACTGCCCTGCGGCCTCCGCCCAGCCTGGCGCACCTTCCCGACACCCCCTTCCCCCTCCCCGCACCAGGGGCACGGTGGCCTGCCCTGGCCACTCCATCTGGACCCGCACTCCCGCTCTGTTCACCGTCTGTCAGGGGCTTGGCCGTGGCAGGGGTGAGAGGGATCCCAAGTATCGGCTCCACCCCTCCCCACCACCCAGGGTGTTCTGTGGGCCCTGGCTTGCCGACCCCAAGCTCCCTTCAAGAGGGGCTGGGCCAGACGTCGCCCCTCTTCCACGGCCCATGTGTCAGAGACCAGCAGGGGCCACAGAGGCACCGGTGGTCTCAGCCGTCACCCCGTGAAGCCGCAAACACAGGTGAGGATGAGGGTGCATGAAGCACCAGCCGGCTCATCAGGGCAGCTCTGTCCCGCACAAGCCCTGCGAAGGCCCAGAAGTTTCCAGCCTGGAAGGAATTCTCTGGCAGGGGGCGGGGGAGGTGGGGGGAGCATCGGGCTAACCAGCATGGGCCTGGCCGTGGGGTGAGGGCGGCCAGCCAGGAGCCACCGTCCTGCTGTGCAGGCCAAGCTAAGTGAGCAGCGTGGGGAGGGGCGCTGGGCCCTGGCTGGGGGGCCGGAAGGGGGAAGGTCCACCCGGCCTGCCTGGGCACCTGGCACCAGGCAGGGCAAGTAGGCACTCTCTGGGGGTTGCGGGCGCCCAAGGTGTCCCTCACAGTGAGGACCGGGCACAGCTGGGTGAGCTGGGAAGGCCGTAGGGCCAGCACCCTCCCCAAGAAGGCGAGGCCTGGGGGGGAAGGACAGGAACACCCCAGGGCGGGGGCACAGGTGAGGACCACCCCAGGGCTGCCACGAGGGGGGCAGGCTCAGCACACGTGCACACCCGCACTCGCACACAGGCTCCCGGTCACCAGCCGGCCCAGGGCGGCCCCCGGGGGCTGGACCCACGGGATCTGTGGTGGAACTGGTAGGACCCGCAGGACAGGTGGTTGCCCCAGAAACCAGGCCATTCTGGGCGTGGCAAAGGGACGGCCTGACCCACCGAGCAAGCCGGCGGGAGCGTCCCCTCCACCGGCTGCCCAGCCGCGCACCAGGGGGCGGGCAGACCGGAGGCCTCCAGGTCTGTTCTCTTCTCGGGAGGCCCCCAGATGGACCTCCAGTGGCCCCCCAGCTTCAGGGCTCCTCCGCCTAACCCTCACCACCCCCAGGACCGACACGGGAGGCCCAGAGCATCACCCTGACAGTGCCACTTCCCTGGGGGGGACCCATGTGAGCTGCCAACGGGACAGTGACCAGAAAGCAACCAGACCCACTGCCCGGGCCCTCCCCAAGGGACTCAGCTGAACACCGGGCAGCCCCATCGGGTGTCCAGATCTCACTAGGCCCACCAGACTCAACACTGTCTCACCCCAACCCTGCCCACCCCGCCATCCACCCCCACCTCACCAGCGTCACTTGACCCAGACCCTCTCCCAGCTGCCAAAGGACCGAGAAGGCCCTTGTCCAGTGGGACCTCCCACACCTGCCGGCACTGGACCCAGAGCACAGGGTAACGCGCCGCGGGGCCCAGACCACCCCAGGGGGCCCCGATCCAGGTACCGGAGTCACCTCGGAGGGGAGATGAGGACATTTTCCTGAGCCTGGAGCCCCTGGGCGTTTAAGCAGAACCTCGAGGGTGAGGGCGATGGCTATGGCAGCAGAAGAACCAACGCACCCAGCAGCCCGGCCTGCGCGACCCCAGGCCAGAGCCCCTCCCTCCCACCCATACCTGCTCCATGACAGCCCATGCCCACGGCGGGCTTCTTGAGGCGAGGGCTGAGGCCATGGGGCCTGAGCAGGCCAGCCCAGACTAGGCGCCCCCAGGCCCCTGGAGGCCACGGGGCAGGCTACCTGGCCCTCAAGGCGCACACGCTGTGTCAGGCTGAGCTCCAGAGTCAGCCCCAGTCCCCGCCAGAACCCGGACAGGCTGCTGCACGAGTGCAGAGGGCAGCCCTGAAGCCACTGGCAGTGGCCCTGGATCAGGAGAGTGTGCTCCGCAGGCCCCGGCTCCTCCGGGGCTCAGGATCATGGGAGCCAGAGGGGGTCCCTCCTCCCCGCCTGCTGCCCCAGGCCCAGTTATTCACTCCTCAGCCACTCAACAGCGCACAGCTTGTGTAAATCTCTCATGAAATAAACTCCCCGGCAGGAAGAAAAGCAATTGTGTTTCCTGCCAAGATGGGAAACCCTGGATTTCAGCAGCCCTTAGGCTGGAGCAACTCCTGCAGTGCTTCAGGGACAGCTCCTAGAAACCCCACCCTGGGCCAGTTCTCCTCAAGGGGGCCAGTCTGTGCTCATGGGGGGTAGGCACCTACCCCACCCCCTGCCTGCCTCCAGGCCCCACCCCCAGCCACTCAGTGGGGGCACAGGGGGTGGATGGAGGCCCCAGGACTCCTGGCCGGAGCCAGGAAGGCTGGCCACAACGTCCTGGTGGAAAAGCCCCCAGGACACCCCCTCAGCTGACCAGCCTCTCCGCCCAGCCCTTCCCCACTCAAGGCCCCTACCTCACTACACCAAGTCGCCCATGTCCACTGGATGTCCATTCTGGCCCCGGTGAGCTGCCCACCTCTGCCCACAACATCCCCCCAGCTGGAGGCCTGTCCTTGCCTACCCTGACCAGCACCCACCTCTCCTTCCAGGCCCTGGGGTGACGCCCACGCCTCTGCATTCCACCTCCCTCCAGTGGACCCCGGGCTGCGACCCCACCTGAGGTAGCCCAGGACCGTGGCCCCTGCTCTCCAGGGGCCCGGAGAGAAGCGAGCCTGGGCTTGACCAGGAGCACCTGGTGGCCACCACTAGGAAGAGCGGATGGCGGGCAAGGTAGGTGGGGCCACACTGGCTGCAGCGTCCCTGGGGTCTGGGAACGGTGGCATGGGCACGGGCACGCCTTCCTTCCACATGCTGCCCTGCTGACGGAGGCCGTCACCTGGACGCACCAGGGCTGCAGTCACCAGGCAAGGCATAGCATGGGGCAAATGAGGCCAACGTGGATGGCCACATAGCGGGTAGGCGGCCACAGCCCACCTCCCCCAGCACGTCAGTGAGCCTGAGCCGCCCAGGTGATCGGAGGCTGAGGCTGCTGCTGGGGAAAACCAACATGTCCCCCGTTAGGGCTGCGGAGCCGGGCGGGAGCCGGAGGCCCACTGATCCCCCCGCCATGGAGACAGAGCCTGCGGGCAGCCCAGGCTCAGCCTGGCCCAGCCAAAGGCCACTTTGTTCAGCTCCCTCCTCCCCCCCAGAGGAGACAGTGATTTATTTTCCCTTCCAGGAGTGGGGCCCAAGACAAGACGTAAATGGGGCCGCTGGCCCACGTCCCCAGCTCGCAGAGCCTGGGCCGGGCTCCCACAAGTCCACCTCAGCCCTGGCCGCACACTGGCCAGCAAGGCCTGCAGGGACCTAGAGGAGAGGAGGAGGCCCCCTGCAGCCTGGCCAGAGGCCGAGGTCAGACAATGCACATGCACACGCCACAGCCGCCCTGACGGCCACATGCTTCCCCAACGACTCACACACCCCAGCAGACCCTTCCCACCACAGCCCCAAGGCAGGGCAGCCCCAAGTCCTTGCCATCCCGCAGGAGGTAGGGCACCCGGGCACACCGGCCAGGTCCAGGGGACAGGGAGGGACCTCCAGGGCTGGCTGCTCAGAGACCGTCCACTGCACCACCATCCTCAGAGAAGTTCACACGTGGCACTTCTCAGAAAACCCTGAAATGACTTCTTCCAAAGTAATTTGTGAAAGGTATTTCATTCGGAACCTCTCAGAGCTCCCACTGTGAGAAATAAAATGGAAATGGAGAAAGCCAAATTCTTTTTTCAAATTTGAAAAAAAAAAACAAAAACAGTTTGAAGACAAACCCACCAAGATTGTGAAACTTTGGGAAAAGGGGAACTTTAAAAATATGATTGGAGTCTAGAAATGTACCGATTCCAGAAATTGTGACACCATGGGGAAAACGGCTTTCAAAAAACCACCCAAACTCTCTCTGCGCTGGTTTGTCAGCCTAAAGAAGGTCCACGCTCAGCCTGTTCACTCGCCAAGTGGGAAGGGCCTGAAACAACTCTGCCCTCCAGTCCAGGCCTGGTGGAGAAGCCAGCACAATTCAGGAAGAGCACTGCCCCCCGCACCCCCAAAACCACAGAGGCCCTTGCCCTTGGAAAGGGGCTCCCACCTCCCTACTGCCGCCAGGGCCCTCACCATGCAGCCCAAGGCCTCAGCCAAGGGGCACAGAGCAGGCTGTGGTCCCTCTGGGACCCCTCGGCGCCGAGGCAGGCCCTACCGCCCACTGCCATCCACGGCCCGCTGCTACCCGCCACTCCACCTCCGGCTCCAGCCAACAACCAGGCCAGGCCAGTGGCCTCCAGAGCCTCCCTGGCCGAGTGGCCAGAGGACCGGCAGGTGCGTGGATGGGGGAGCCCAAGCAGATAAAAGAGCAATCAGAGTCCAGGCCGCTGGCCACTGGCAGAGGGGGGGCCTTGCTGGGCATGACCTGAGTGTCCGCAGTACCCTGGACACTGCCCGTCCCGGCCACGCCTGGGCAGCCCCCACCCTCAAGCGAGCCAGCCAGTCCCTGGCGGGGCAGGCGGGGCCGGGGGTGGGGGTGGGTACCGTGGCATGAGGCCCACCTGGGCCGCCGCCCGCCACCCCACACCCGAACGTGGCCATATAAGGCCGGGTTGGTCTCAGTGCGCCCGCTGGGCGGCAGCGGCGCGGGGGAGGGGTGCGAAGCCTCAGAGGACTGGTAGACAGGGCAAGGACGATCCTGAGTGGTCAACACACCCAAAGGGCTGGCCTGGCTGCAGGTCCCGCCTAGCTGAGGGAGGCCAGCACTGAGCATGGCAGTGGGAGTCTGCGGGCACGCATCACCCATCAGCCAAGGACACCCCTTGCTGGGGCTGGTTGCAGGGGCAGGGGTCCCTCCGGAGGCATCTGGGCCTGCCCGCTTGCACAGCAGGTGCGTGAGCCCACGTCCAGGCCCTGGTGTGGTGCACGCCAAGAGACGTAGTGTGTAGCCGGAAGTAGGTGGTCTCAGGGTCTGCCTTAAGACAGGCCTCTACCCTCCACCATGCAGTGACCCCATGCACTGGGCACTCAGCCTCCCAGCCCCCACCCTGTACCTCCCTAGAGACAGGCAGGCCTAGGGCACAGGGCTGGGTCATTAGTCCCAGAGGCCAAGAATGTCCCCACTGTCCCCACACCCAATCCTGGCCACCAGGGGGATCTCTGCAGGTTCCCAGGGGCCTAATTCGGTCCAATGTGGCCAAACAGCCCATCACTCATGAATCCACCGTGAGCAGCTGCCCGCAACTGCAGGGATGTGTGTGTGGATGTGTGCGTGTGTCCTGAGGCCAGAGCCCACCCTGCCAGCAAGCGCGGGGCCCCACGGATGAGCTGGGGGTGCCCTGAGGGTGAGGGGTAACCCTTTGGGAGAGCTGGAGGGACCTCATGGGTGAGATGGGGATGCCCCATAGGTGAGGGGTGCCCCACAGGTAGCTGGGGAGCCACGTGGGTGAGGGGGGCCCGCGGGTGAGCTGGAGTGTCCCATGGGTGCACTGGGGCGCCCCGCCGGTGAAGGGCGGGCAGAGCGGGGCCAGCAGGGGCGGGGCGCAGGCACGCGCGCCAGGCGGGCACTGTGGCAGGGTTCAGGGCCGGAGGGAAAGGGGCGGCGCTGGCGGAGGCCGGGGCGCCGGGCTGGGCGCCAGCACTCACCTCGGGCGGCGGTGGCCGGCGGGAGGGCCCCCAGCAGCAGCAGCAGCGGCAGCAGCAGCACCAACGCGGGGCTCGGCGTCATCTCGGCCAGTGCGGACCTGGGGTGTATTCAGACGCCGGTCACTGCGTGGGGGTGGGGGTCGCCCCGCCCCCCGCCTTGGGCCCCGGAGCCGCCCGCACCCCAGCCCTGGGTCGCGGGGACCGGGGTGCGGGCCGCCCCGCCTTCCCTGCCGCGCTCCGGGCGGAGGAAGCAGCGGCGGGGGAACCGTGGTTATCAAAGGCAGACAAAGGGTTTACACTAATTACCGACCTCCCCCGCCCCCCCTCCAAACACCGTCTGGATTCCTGGCTCTTGTAACTCGGGCCCTGCCCGCGGGACACACAACACCGGCGGCCCCGCAGATAATCGCCTGCGCCATTAGCGGACAAATTTGCGTTGGGGGGGCCCACGTGGGGTACGGGGCGGGGGCGGGGCACTGGCAGGACCTCGGGCCAGGCGAGAGCGGCGGCGGCGCGTGCCGGTGCCGGCGGCTCCCCACCGCAGAGCGGGAACCCGGACGCTCGCAGCCCGGGCCCCCGCCCCCGGCCCCGGCCCCCGGCCCTCCCGAGTCGGCCCGCCCAGTCTGCCCCGGGGATCGCGGGCGCGCGGAGGGGCTCACCTCGGCGGAGCTCGCGGGCGCCGGGGCTCAGGGCCGGGCCCGCGGGGCGCGCTGCGCGGTCATCGCCGCCCCGGGCGCCGCACCCCGCCGCCCCGCGCCCCGGGGCCCGGCCTCGGGACGGGGCGGCGCTACCTGGGCGCGGGCGGCTCGGGTCGGGGCCGGGGCGGGAGCCGGGGGCTGGGGCCTGGGGGCGGGACGGGCGTCGGGGTCGGTCCGGGGGCCGGGGCCGGGGTCCCGGGGCGGCGGGGCGAGGGGCCCGGGGCGCCGCGCCGCGAGGCGTCCTTCCCTGCGGGGCTTTGTCAACTCTCCCGGAGCGAGCGCCGAGCCCGCCGCGCGCCCCGCCCCGACACAACTTCCTGCCAATCGGCACGCCGAGGCCGCCGCGTCCCGCCCCCTTGT
The DNA here is from genome assembly GCF_964341445.2 of Mesoplodon mirus. NCBI lineage: Eukaryota > Metazoa > Chordata > Mammalia > Artiodactyla > Ziphiidae > Mesoplodon > Mesoplodon mirus. The sequence continues at coordinate 123,546,924 of NC_138977.1, read as the reverse complement.
CCCGCCCATCTCCCCGCCCCTCGTCCCGCCCCGCGCCCGAACTTTCCGCCAATCGTCGTGCGCGCCCTCCCCGCCCGACTGGCTCCCCGCCTTAACCCTCGCGGTGCGGGCGGCCCGCGGGCGGGTCGGCTCCCCGGGGCGCGGCCCCGCCCCCGCCCCGGCCGGCCCTAGCCCAGCCACGCCCCCGCACGGCCCGCCCCTAGCCCCGCCCCCAGCTGTTCCCACCCTCCCCAGCCAGGTCCAACACACCGCGCCCCCTCACGGCCATCCGCCGAGCCCCGCCCAGGCCCAGCCCAGTTTTGCGCACCTCCAGGTCCCGCGGCGCCCACCTCACAGCTACACCCGTTGGCTCCCCTGTCTGAGCAAACAACTGCAGGCCACCAACACCCCGCGCACCAGCTGGGCCGTCAGGGCCCCGAGGTCTGAGCCCCCGATTGTCGTGGGAGCGGAGGGGAGATCCAAGACCCCGCTCTGGCCCCAAGAGACTCCAGGGAGGGCCAAGTCGCATGTGATGTGGGGTACTGAGGTCCTGTGCAGATGAAGAAACGCAGGCACAGAGAAGTCAGGTAATTTACCCAAGATTTCCAAGGCAGCACTTGGCATGCCCAGGACTGGAACCACACGCTGCAGAATCCAGCTCTCCTGGGGATCTTTCTCCACACTGCCCCACTGCCCTTCCCTTTCCTGTTCAGCAACGTGCACACACTGGCTCCCATGCCTCCCCTATTTCCATCCATCAGGGTCTTCCTGAGCAACCCCCATCCTCTCTGGCCTGAATCAGTGGGCCAGGCTCCCCTGGCTCCCCCTCCACTGTCACATCTCTGGAACGGAGAATCATCATTTAAAACACAGCCTTGACACGTCTCTGGCTCCCCAGTGCCCTCAACACAAACCCCATCACCCTTGAGGCCCTGGATGCCTGGGTCCTGTCCAGCTCCCACCCCCACCCCCTGCAGCCCTCCCTCCATCCCCTCTGGACCTTTGCCCATGCTATTCCCTCGGGAACCCTGCCTGGAACAGCCTCTCTCCTCTCAGGAGCTCCCTCTCCCAGGAAGCCTTCCAGGGAACACTAGAACTGGAGAGGCCTTGCAGGTCCGAATCGCCAGGGCAGAGGAGAGCTGGGTGAGGGTGTGAGCCATCAGGGTTTGGGGCCCAGTGAGACCCCGGCTGCACACCTCTTCCAAGCCAGTGAGAAGGCGGTTCCCAAATCCTGTCTCTGGGCCCGGGTGGGCACCTCGTGGGAGGGTGGTGGTGAGCCAGGCATGCCCCCCATCCTGCCCGCACGCGGGGTGAAGGCCCAGACGTTGACAGACCCGAGTAGCCCTCCTGCACTTGGAGTCAGGCCCCGCAGCGAGAAGCCAGGAGAGCGGGTTCAGTGCCCACCTAAGGACGGTGCCAGCGGCGCTGGGGGTCACAGACAGGTGCTCTGGGACAAAACGGGCATGTGGGTGAAGAGGTCCGGGGCTAGTGGCGGGCTGCGCGGGCAGGGTTATGAGGAGACGCCACCGGGGCGTGAAGAGCTGCGGCAGGTGGGAGGATGCCAGGGGCAGCTGTGTGAAAGGTGTCTCTGAACCGGGTTGGGGGGGGTCGGAAACAGGAAGTGGGCCGAGGGCGAGGCGGCCCCGCGCCGGTGTGCGGGATGAGGTGGGCCGTGGGGAGGGGTCTCCGCCAGGTGAGCAGCGCCAGGTGGGGGTGGCAGTCCCTGCTGGCGGGCGAGGGGCCGTGGCCTGGTGTTCGCGTGGGAAGGGGCGCGTCCCGGGCGGGGCTCACCTCCCTGAGCGGGGACGCGCTGCCCCCTGGCGGAGGCTCGGAGCGTGGCGGCCCCCGAGGCCGCCCGGCTCCCCTCCCTCCCTCCCTCGGACCCGCGGCCGCCTCTCCGTGCAGGACGCGGCGCTCCCCACGCCGGCGCCAGGCCAGCCTGAGCGCATCTCCAAAGCCGCCTCCTCCACGAAACCCTCCCACCAGCGGGCTCCCACTTCCCCTTCATGACAATGGGCCCGGAATACGGAACCTGTTCAAACACTGTCCTTTTCACCTCCCGATCTCAATCCTCCCGTCTGCAATCAGACCCCATGGAATTATCCTGGGGATTGCAAGAGTTTCTGTCTCCCACCTGCCGGACACAGCGAGCCCCAAGAAGTATTTATCTGCTCTTCATACAATCGTCAGTCAACCACGAGAATCTGAGCCCTGGCTCTGTGCGAGACCGGGACGGGTGAGGGTGGGCAAGGAGGGCGTGTTCGCAGCCCTGAGAGAGAAGGCATCTTAGTAGCAAGTGTAGGGACTAAGAGAAACGCCTCTAATGATGGAAAGTGCTTGCCAGGGAATTGAAGCCCCTGACATACAGGCTTCTGCTTCTGCTCCAGATGAAATGACAGAGACCAGATTTACATGCTCTCCGCATGTTAAAAAATAAAAAATTCAGAGATAAATACATGTGAAAAGTAGCAGCCAAGACATCACGCAACAGGAGACAGCGATCCTTGCGAGACGGCAAACAAATGAAGGAAGACTTAAATAGTCCCGGCTCCCTCCCTGCAGTTTCCTGGGCGCAGTGCTGGCAGTGGGGACCCAGGCAGAGCCCAGAGGGAGGGGGAGTCCCGGGAAGGCAGGACGGCTGTGGTTCGCAGGGCAGAGTCCTGGAGAGGAGAGAGCTGTGCAGACAGGTAGCCCCAGAGGCCCGCAGAGGGTCACCCTCGAGGCTTCAGTGGAGTACAGATCAGTCCAGAAGTGAAAAGGAACCATCCAAGGCTGGGGAAAAACCACCCAGAAGGATGGGAGCCCACAGGGCAGGAACACAGTGCCTGCATTCAACAGCCAGACCTGAGAACCTAGTAATTCAAGCAGTGTCAGATAGAGTAGAAAGAAGGGTCTTGCCTCAGTAGAAGGGAAAAATCAACTCTAAACTAAATGCATTTCTGGTCCTGCCCAGCAAAGCTTAAACACAAGATCTAAAGGATCACACAGTTTCCAAGTCACTTAACTGTGTCCCAGAAACAAATGCAAGAATATTTATAGGAATACAAAACTATCCAGCACCCAACAAGGTAGAACACACAATGTTTGACATCCAACCAAAAATTATTAGCATGAAAAGAAGCAGAAAATGATAACCTGTACTGAGGGGAGAAAAATAATCAAAAAGAAGCCAGAAATGACAAAAAACAACAGAATTAGTGGACAAAAACATCATGCACACTTCCTGTGACTATATTCTACATACGCAAGATGCCAGTGGCGAGGCTAAGTATGTTAAGTAGAGACATGGAAGATTTTTCTAAAGCCTCAAACTGAACTCCAGGGAGGACAATCAAAATGGCAGATAAGGAATACACTGAACGGGATCAAGAGAACACTGTGAAAGAAAAGGTTGTGAACTTGAAGGCAGAGCTATAGAAACTATGCAAATGAAACATAGAGAGAAAAATGACTGAAAAGAATGAACAAAGCATCCGTGAGTTGGGGGACAGCTTCAGGTAGTGAAATACACCTGGAACTGGAGCCCGAAGGGAGAGGACACAGAGGTGGAAAAGAAAAAATATTTTAAGAAAAAGTGGCCAGAATTTTTCAAAATGTAGTGAAAAACATAAACCCACAGTTCCCAAAAGCTCAACAAAATTTAAGCACAAGAAACATGAAGAAAACTACACCAAGGACCATCCTCCTCAAAATGCTGAAAACCAGTTATAAAGAGAATAGCTTAAAAGCATCCAGAGAAAAAAGGCACATTTTTATACAGGAACAAAGAAAAGGATGATTGGTTGATGTCTTGAATGAAAACAATGCACCCAAGAAGACAGTGGAGCAATATCTTTAAAATACAAGGAAAGGAAACCCACCAACCTGCACTCTTTACCAGCAAAAGTGTCTTCTGAAAACAAGGGTGAAACAGGGCTTTTTCAGACATAAGAAGCTGGAAGAATTAGTCACTGGCAGATCTGTACTACCAGAAACATGAAAGGACATCCTCCAAGTAGAAGGAAGATGGGACCAGAGGGAAACCAGGAGCCACACAGAGAAGTGAAGGGCCCCAGAAAGGGAGACTACGTAAGTTGCTGTAAGGAATGCTTTTTTAATGATTTAAATCTCTTTAAAAGATAATCAATCATCTGCTTACAGCAGAAATAACAACAATGTATTGTGTGGTCTCTATCATATGAAAGTTAAAATGTATGACCACAGGAGTACAAAGGCTGGGAGGGGAAAATCAGAAATGGTGCTTTAAGGTTCTCTTACTACATATGAGTTGGTATGATCTCACTCAACAGTGGATATTGACAAGTTAAAAAATGTATAGTATAAATCCCAATGCAACCACTAAAATAACCGAACAAAGAATTACAGCTAAGAAGGCAACAAAAGAGACAAATGGGATAATTTAAAAAAATAATTTAAAAAAGGGCAGGAAAAAAGGAGAAAAGAACAGATGAGATGAATAAAAGATAAATAGCAAGATGTAGATTTAAACCCAATCATATCAATAATCACATTAAATGTAAATGATTGAAACATCCCAATAAAAGGCAGAGGTTACCAGATTGGGTTAAAAAAAAAAGCAAGATTCAACTATATGCTGCCCACACAGAGCACACTTCAAATACAGACACAAATTGGTTAAAAGTAAAGGGGTGGGAAAAGATAAATTGGCTAACACTCAACAAAATAACTGAGTGGCTGATGTATTAATATCAAAGTAAAGTTCAGAGCAAGAATATGACCAGAGAAAAATTGGGCCATTTCATAATGACAAAGTTCTAAAATCATCAAAAGGGGGCTTCCCTGGTGGCGCAGTGGTTGAGAGTCTGCCTGCTGATGCAGGGGACACGGGTTCATGCCCCGGTCTGGGAAGATCCCACGTGCCACGGAGCGGCTGGGCCCGTGAGCCATGGCCGCTGAGCCTGTGCGTCCGGAGCCTGTGCTCCGCAACGGGAGAGGCCACAACAGTGAGAGGCCCGCATACCACACAAAAAAAATAAATAAAAATTAAAAAAATAAAGAAAATAAAATCATCAGAAGGATGTAACAGTCCTAAATGTGCATGTACCCGATGGCACATGGTAAGAATCCATGAAGCAAAAGCCGATTAGGAGAAATGGGCAAATCCACAATTATACTCAGAGATTTCAACACTCTTCGCCCAAATGTGATTCAACAAGTAGACAGAAGATCATCAGGAATATAGAAGACTTGAACACTATCACCTAACTTGGCCTGGTTGATATTTACAGAACAGTCAAACATTTCCTGAGCCATAGGTGGCAATATTTTTTAAATAATTCAAGTCATTCAAAGAATGTTGTCTGACCACATTGGAATTATACTAGAAATCACTAACAAAAGATATCTGGGAAATCCTCAAATGTTTGCAAACCAATAATCCACTTCTTTTTTTTAATATTTTATTTATTAAAAAGACCCGGCTGTGCCGGGTCTTTCTTGCAGCATGCAGGATCTTTCGTTGCAGCATGCAGACCCTTAGTTGCGGTGTGTGGGATCTAGTTCCCTGACCAGGGATCGAACCCAGGCCCCCTGCATTGGGAGTGCAGAGTCTTAGCCACTGGACCACTAGGGAAGTCCCAGTAATCCACTTCTTAATTTCCCATACATTGAAGAAGAAACCAAGGGAAAATTAAGAATTATTTTGAACTGAATGGAAATGAAAAGAGAACATATCAAAAACTGTGGAACACAGTTAAAGCAGTACTTAGAAATTTATGGCACTAAGCACCTAATTAGAGAAGACAGGGCTCAGATCAATGGCCTCAGTTTCCTTCCAAAGGAACTAGAAAACATGAGAAAAGATGAAACCCCAAGTAAGCAGAAGAAGGCAAACAGGAAAGATCACGTTAGAAATCAATGAAATAGAAAACAAAACAAAAATTAAAAAATAGAGAAAATTAATGAAACCAAAAGCTAGTTCTTTGAGAAGATCAATAAAACCCATAAATCTTTTATACATGGATCTGGAAAAAAAAAGAGAAAAGACACAGATTATCAATATTAGGAACAAGAGACGCAACGTTACTACAGATTCTACACACGTTAGAAGAAGAATAGGACCAGAATTTGAAAAGATACATGTTCACTGCAGCACTATTTACAATACCCAAGACGTGGAAACAACCTAAATGTCCATCAACAGACGAATGGCTAAAGAAGATGTGGTACATATATACAATGGAACATTACTCAGCCATTAAAAAGAATGAAATAATGCTATTTGCAGCAACATGGGTGAACCTAGAGATTATCATACTGAGTGAAGTAAGTCAGACAGAAAGACAAATATCATATGATATTGCTTATATGTGGGATCTAAAAAAAGGCTACAAATGAACTTATCTACAAAACAGAAATAGAGTTACAGATGTAGAAAATAAACCCCTTACCGTGGGGGTAAGGAGGAGAAGGATAAATTGGAAGATTGGGATTGACACATACACACTACTGTATATAAAACAGATAACTAATAAGGACCTACTGTAGAGCACAGGGAACTCTACTCAGTACTCTGTAATGGCCTATATGGGAAAAGAATCTAAAAAAGAGTGGATATATGTATATGTATAACAGATTCACTTTGCTGTATACCTGAAATTAAGAACATTGTAAATCAACTATACCCCAATAAATTTTTTTTAAAAAAGAAGAATAGGGAATATTGTGAATAAATTTATGCCAATACATTTGACACCTTAGAAGAACTGGACAAATTCACTGAAAAACAAAAACTACCAAAGCTCACTCTAGAAGAAGTAGAAAACCTGAATGTATTTATTAAATAGTTTGAATTTTTAGTTAAAAATCTTCCCACAGAGAAAACACCAGGCCCAGGGAGGATGGTGGTGGTGTGATGAATTGGGAGACTGGGATTGACATATATACACTAATACGTATAAAATAGATAACTAATAAGAATCTGCTGTATAAAAAATAAATAAACAAAATTCAAAAGAAAAAGGATATGCCACTCTCATAAAATGAGTGGGGGGCATTTCCTCTTTCTCTGTTTTGTAAAACAATTTGAATAAGATTGAAAATATCTGTTCCTTCAGTGTTTGGTAGAACTTACCCAAGGAATTATTTGAGGTTGGATTTTTTTGTGGGTATATTTATGTATGTATGTGGCTGTGTGCCTGTGTGCTTATGTGTGAATAAATTTTAACCTATTAATTCATTTTCTTTATTGATAAGAAAAAAAAAAAGAAAACACCAGGCCCAGATGGCTTCACTGACAAATTCTACAAAACATTTAAGGAGGAAATAACACCCATTCTACGCAAACACTCCCATCAAAGGGAAGAGAAGAGGCTACCTCTTGACTCATTCCATGAGGCCAAATCCAGAATGACAAGAACAGAAACCTACAGAACAGAACAGTATCGGTCATGAACACAGATGCAAAACACCTTAAGTTTTGGTTAATCAAATCCAACAAAAAAAGGATAATACATCATGATCAGGTGGGGTTTATCCCAGGGATGCAAAGTTGGTTTAACATTTGAAAATCAATCAACATAACTTACCATATCAACAGAAAGAAAAAAATATGATTATCTCAGTAGATGCAGAAAGAGCACTGGACAGAATCCAACACCCATTCCTGATGTTAGAAAAAAAAAAAAAAACTCTCAGCAAACTGGCAAAGAAAAGGACATCCTCCAACTGAGAAAAGGCACCTACAAAAACATTACAGCTAACATCATACTTAATTGTTAAAGAATGACGCTCACCCCTTAAATTAGAACCAGACCTGGGTTTGCTCTCTTCCTGCTAGTCACATCGTGCTGGAGGGTCAAGCCAGTTCAGACTGGAAAGAAGTAAAATGCCCCTGATTTGTAAATGACAAGATCATCTATGTGGACAATTCTATGGACTCTACAAGAAAAGAAGTCACCAAAATGAACAGTATTAGTGCACTTAGCAAGGTGGCGAGACACAACCAGCTGCAAGCAACAAGTTTCCAAAGAGCCAAGCACACACGTAATCGAGTCACATGACGAGCGTCCCACTCGCAGGTATTTACCCAACAGTAAAGGAGGTACATGTCCACACAAATTTGCACACAAATGTTCACAGTGGCTTTATTTGTAACAGCCCCGAACCGGGAACTACCCAAATGTCCGTCAACAAGTGACGGGGCAAACCGTTCTAGGTCCACACAATGGGACGTGATCAGCCATAAAAAGCCGTGAACCATCCGTCGACACTTGGCAACGACGCAGGTGAGTCTGAAGGTAACTGTGCTGGTGGAAAAGGCATGCGAACTGTGTGATGGCGTCCGTACCACATTCTAGAAAGAGCCAGTGGGTCTACAGTGACCGAGGCAGACGTGGGGCAGCCTGGGTCGGGGCTGGGAGGGGGCATGAGACGATCTCTGGGGGTGATGGGAACAGCCACTGTCTAGATTGTGGTCAGAGTTTCATGGACAGAAACAGGTCAAAACGTATCGAATCATATGCTCTAAATAGTGTCAATTATGTCTCAATAAAGTTGTTATTTAAAAAAACAAACAAATCAGGTTGATCTGCTAGACAGACAGACAGACAGATGAGAGGCCTGTGTGGAGGGACCGGGGAGGCCGCTGAGGTGATAGGCTCGGCCTCGGCCGCTGAGCGAACACACGAAGTGTGAACAGGGGTGACATCACTTTAGACTTTAAAATGCACGAGAGACCTCTTTTTGGTTTCGCCTTCTCTCCTGGGGCCTCACTGGAGCCTCCCCACGCATGGGGCTGGCCACTCCTGCGCCTGTGCTGGGACCACTGCGGGAGGGACCCCTCCTCCCCGAGGGACACTGGGGGTGCTGCCGGCGACTCTCAGTCACAGACACCATAGGGATGGGTGGCCTCGAGCTGGGCAGGTGCGGCAGAGGAAGAGGCTGGTTGCTATGGCAACAGCCCTGCTTCTAAAGACCGGGCGTCCCTCCTTCTCCCTTGAAAGGGAAGAGGCAGAACTGAGAGCCCGGGGCACGCGGGGACAGAGGCCTCCTGGCTTGGCTCCTGTGGCCACAGGGCCGGTTCTACGTGCTGCTGCCGGACCGAACCACCCGCGCTCACCCCACCCCAAGAACCCGCCAGGGCCCTTTCTGCTCAGGAGCAGCAATTTGCGAGGAAGGGAAATGGGGACAGATGGGCAGGACAGCCACACACACCCCTGTACAGCCTGTCCACGTGTGCACGTGGGCTGTTCTTCTGCCCGCACAGCCTGTCGGACACATTCTGGGAAGAGGGAGCCCCAACCTCGAGGATCGGCCAGCAGGAGCCTGGTAAGCACCTGGCAGTGCACCGCAGTCACTGGGCCGCGGGCCTGGGGCTAGCCCCTGGGACCAGCAGCATGTGGGTGGTTGGAAATGCAGTCTCAGGCCCCATCCCAGACAGACTAGAGTCAGACCCACGTCTTAACAAGACCCCAGGTGACTCACACATGCAAGTGTTTGCAGCCATGGGCCCTCAGGGGACTTGGCAAACATGAGATGGCCGATTACATGCAGAGTCTCGAGAAATGAAACAGGTGGGCAGCTTCTGAAGTGCTGCTTGAGGCACATATAGGCAGAAAATTGTAGGTCCGTTGGCAGGTCTCTGAAGCCCCTTGTCATAGTGAGGCTAGGGCCTCATGGGCAGGACCCAGAGCCCTTGATGGAGGGGAGGCTGGTCCCCCTGACAAAGAACTGCCTATACAGTCACTAGCCTATGGCCCCAGTTACGTAAGGGGCACCTGCAGCACCCTCAGTGACTGCCCTATGGAGGGGATTCCTAGATGATGGCTCTGAAGTGGGGCCAACCCTCACACACCAGAAAGCCACCATCGCTGGTCACATGGGGCACGGGCCTGAGTCTGTGAGCCCATGGGTTTTCAGACCCTTCCTGTAGGTGTTTCGATCTCCGCAGAATGTAGAGTGGGCCATTCATACTCAGCGAGCAGCCACAGCCCCACACTGGCCCCCGGCTGCTGCATGGGGTGCTATCATGGAAGCCCCCAGGCCTGCCCTCCAGGCTAAACCAAAAATAACACCATGTTTCTGGAGATTAGGTCCAACATCAGGAACTGGGGAGATGTGAGGGTGGGGATTCCTTCTCTGTTCTCCATATCACTTGCCAGATGGGTGCTGAGTGACAAATGATCACAGCATAACCTAGGGCAACACCAACCAGCTGAGGTCTGGATGTGTACCTTTACTGGACAAAATCACACGGTCCGTGGTGCCAGTATGCGGCACAGCTGGCTTTTCTATCCCCCTCGAGGAAGGAGACCAGCAGGCTCCCACACGTGGCAGGCACGGCAGCACACCTTCAGAGTCTGCCTGATGGCACCACGCTCCCACCATCTTAACACGGTCCAGGGATCTTGGTTCCCTTGATGACATTATGGCGATTAGACAGGGCGGCCAAGAGATGACAAGTGCCCTAGAGGCCTCAGTAAAGCCCATGCCTCCCGCAGGGTGAGAGGTAAACCCGCTGAAAGTCCAGGGAAGTTTGGGGGTACGACGGTCTGGCAACGCGGGCGTGTGCAGGACCACTTCTAGGAGGCACAGCGCTCAGTGCGGCTCTGGGTGGGGGAGCGGCCCACGCCGCATCTGCATGTGCTGTTCTCACCCATCTCCTGGGCCCCAAGCCACTCACCCCTTGGGTGGGTAGCCCACGAGACCCCACGCAGCCTGGAGCATCTGTGGCAGACACCTGTGGCAAACGCCTCTAGCCCAGTGCCCTGGCATCCTGGAGCAAGTCCATCTCCTCCTCCGTCAAACACAACTCTCCACTTGAGCAGCTCCAGGTCTGCCCCTGAGCTCTGGGGCAGGTTCAACTCCATTTACCAAGTGGCCACGTGACCCAAGGGCCCAGTGCGAAGACGGTGCACACAGCACTGTCCCAAATTTAAATGTCAGAGCCTGGGCCCAAGCGCATCTGAAAGCGAGTCATATGACTGGAGCCTCCAGCTCCTCCTGAGCTGCTTGCTGCCTCTCCCTCAACCCACGCCCAGGGCTGCACGAAGAGCTTCCTGCCAGCCGCGTGAGGGATGCGGTTTGCAGGCGCGTGTGCACATGCACCGGCGTCCCCCGGCATGCAGAACCAAGGTGCACGTCTGGCTCAAGCAGGCAGCATCCAACAGGTCAGCCGGTGGGCTAGACTCAGAGCGACGAAGACAGGACACTTGGGGACAAAGAGGTCTGGGGAGAGGGACAGAGAGGGTGCTGTGTCCTGCAGAAAAGCTACACTGATCCAGGAAGTGTCCCCTACAGCAGGGGCTCATAAACGGGTCATGTCGATGTCAGCCTCTTTCTGCCATCCGTGACCACTCCATGGGCCCAGGTGCAAAGTGGCCATGACAGCAGGGACGGAGGACGTGCATGGGCCAATTACGTGGACTTCCTGAACTCTCACCACAGCTCTCAGCCCAAGCCCAAACCAGCAAAGACCAGAACATGGTCAGAGGATGGGGACATGCCAGTAACCCGGTGGCCGCCTGACAACACACAAGCCACAATAAAAGTAGAGATAGTGACTTACCCCTGGAGACAGCTGTGGCTTTGCTGTCCTGGCCAAGATGCGAGTGCCAGTGCCAAATCCCCACTGACTGCCCTGGAGACACACCTGTCTCCAAAGGAGGGGCCCATCTGAGATCTCTGCTCAGTAGGTTGTGCTGTGGAGTGTGCAGTGTCCAAGGAAGGAACCCGGGAACCCAGTACCCCTCCCAGTAAGCTGCAAGGTGAGATGGCCCCTGACCATCAGGGGTCCTCAGGCTACCGAACCAGCAGGTAAGAGAAAAGGCTGCTTTAAAAAAAATTTTTTTAATTGAAGTATAGGTAATTTACAATGTTCCATTCATTTCTCGTGTACCACAAAGTGATTCAGTTGTATATATGTATATACAGGGTTGGCCAGAAAGTTCGTTCGGGTTTTTCCATACGACGTGACAGAAAAATCCAAATGAACTTTTTGGCCAACCCAATATATATATTCCTTTTCACATTCTTTTCTATTAAGGCTTATTACAAGATATTGAATATAGTTTCCTGTGCTATACAGTAGGGCCTATTGTTTATATTTTATATATAGCAGCCTGTATCCCAAAAAGAAGAGGCTGCTTTAACGCCAGGGTGACGCATTCCTACCACCACAAAGAAATAGGGTTGGTGCTCGTTACCGACTGGACTGGATTCCTCCAATTCATACACGGACGTTCTCACCCCCAGTACCTCAGAAGTGACTGTATTTGGAGAGGGAGCCTTTAAAGAGGTGATTAAAATGAGGTCATATGGGTGGGCCTGAATCCCACATGGCTGGTGTCCTTGTAAGAAGAGGAGATTAGGACACAGACACACACAAAGGGACGACCATGTGAGGACACGGGGAGGAGGTGGCCATCTGCCAGGCAAGGAGAGAGCCCTCAGGAGGAACCCCTGCCCTCAGGCTGCGGCCTCCAGGATGTGAGAGAATGAGCGTCTGCCGTATGGGCCGCCTGCACACCGTGGTGATTGGTCACGTAGCCACATCCAGGCAGAGCTTCCTGACGAGGCAGGAAGACAACACCCAGAAACCGGAGGCCCGCCGGGCACCCCAACACCCCTTGTATGGTAACAATGGGGCCCCAGGCACCAAGCCCTGAAGCCTCCCCCAGCGGCCAAGGGCAATGGGGACAGGTGCTGGCTTTGGGGTTCAGGTGGAGAATGCTCACACTGCCATCCCCAGCCAAGGATGAGGCAGCTGGTGGGCCCTGGTGCCCCACCCTTTCCATGTGGACAGGAGCTGGGGGTGACTGGGCCTTGCCTTCCATGTGCCCTGCCAGGCCTGCCCCCCCATCCCTGAGCCCAGGCAGCTCGAAGGGCAGCAGAGAGAGGAGGGTGGGTCGGGGCCCCCACTCCTGCTTGCATCGCCCCAGACTGGCTGCACCCCTGCTCCTCGCCACGTGGCCTCACCAGGTGGCCTCTTCACACGGTTCTCTGTCAGCTCCACCTGCCCTGGGGTGGGCATGGGGGGTTGGGGAGGAGCTCCAGGGCTCCACACCACCCCTCGTGGCTTCCCTGCCCCCTGTCCACATGTCCATCCACAGTCCCCAAGTCACCCTCGTCTGGGAGTGCTGTTTCCTCCTGGGCCCAGATAAGGAGCCCGGATGACCGCAGGAGCGGACACTGCCAGCCTTTCCTGCCATTGGGGACAGTCTGGGCAGGCAGGGTGCAGGGGGCAGCCTGGCTGGGCCTCAGGAAGTGGGAACCCTCTGGGCCCTCCTGGCGCAGGGGCTGGGAATGGGGCCTGCTGCACCCAGCGGTGACACCAGAGACCCCAGGCACACAGGGCAGGCACCCCAGTGGCAACTCACACCTGTCTGCGCTTCACCCGAGTCCCATCCCGGCTCCCACTGGCAGGGGTGGGGCGAGGCAGGGATGGCCTCACTCCAGCCAGGCCTCGTGTCTGCCCAGTGCCCACCACGAAGGCCGTCCCCGTTACTCTGCGTGGAAAGGCACTTTAAGAGGGTGAATGAGGGGCAGGAGGGGACAAACAGAGGGGATGACTGGCTGAGAGGCTGACGGCAGTCTGGCCCAGCATGGCTTCTGGCCGCCCAGGCTCACAGTCAGCACAGGTCCAGTCGCGAGGCAGCAGTGGCCCTCACGGGGCAGGGACCCCCAGGTACCACACGGGGCTCGAGAAGGGGCCTGGTCGGGCCCAGTAGTCCACAGCACGAACCCGGTAGGAGCCGGAGACAACAGCCGTGTCTGAGGACACAAAGGTACGTGCCTGCTCTTGAAGCTGAATCCCTCTGATCCCCCCAAACTCCAGGTGCCGGAAGGCCCTGGACCCCTCCCCACAGGGACTGTGCTGAGGCAGCAGGCACACCTGGGCTGAACACGAAGAGGTTAAAGGTCGAAGGCTTCCTGCTGATGGGCAGGTACACCACACCCTCCGGGGAGAACTGGATCTCATAGGTCCACAGGCACCTGGGGAAGGTCAGGCAGGACCAGGGCTGGGGTCCAGGGGGGCTGGCAGGCAGGGGGCGCCCAGAGCCCTACTCCCCTCCAGCCCCCTTCCTGGCCCCTCCCCGGGGCCCAGGACACTCTTCCTGCAATGACAAAGGGCCACACTGGCTGAGAGGAAGGGTCTGGAGCACACGTGCCAGGGGCAAATGGTCTGTGTAGGTGCCCCCACCCTACATCACAGAGGTACAAAGTCATGGGCCATTTGTGCCAACAGTGGGGGCAGCTGTATGGGCGGCAGAGAGCACAGTCCGCGTTGGGTGGCCAAAGGGCCACAGACAGTGGCCACATGGGCGCTACAGCCCGGAGGACCTGGGGACCAAGGGCGCGTGGGTGGGGGCAGGGGTAGGGGTGGGGGTGGTGACGGCACTCACGCACTTGGAGCCCACACGCTCATCGGACCAGACCAAAAGCAGCTGCCCGTGGGTCAAGGGGAGAGCACGGAGCCGGGTCACCTGGGGGAGTGAGGCACCAAGACTGGTTGGGGGCGGGGGCGACCGGGGTGCCGGCAGGGAAGGGAACTGCCACTTGCCTGCCCCGGCGGCTCCTCCGGGCGCGCGCACACGTGCACCAGCCAGAGCGAGGGCAGAGGAAGCTCAGGGCGCAGCGTCAGGCGGCCGCTGCTGGGAAAAGGGAGCGGCATCATGGCCACCGGGTCCTGGGGACAGAGTCAGGGGCTCAGGGCCCTTGGACCTCGGGAGCCGCCCCGCCCCTTACCCCACGTTCCCCGCGGACCTCGGCTGCGCGCATGTGCCGGAACTGCTCAGCAGAGGGGTAGACGGGCCTGCCCAGGCGCCGCCACTCGCCGTAGGGGCTGCAGAGCCAGTTGTCCATGTAGAGCTGGACAAAGACGACCTCTGCGGAACGGGATGCTGGGGCCGGGTCTCGCCTCCTCCAGGCCCCGCCCTGCCAGAGCTACCCCCACCGCAGGGGCTGGAGCACCCTCTCTGGGAGCTCTGCTTACCTGGGCCCGGGGGCACCCCGTGCAGGCTTAGAGTCAAGGGTACGCTGCGGTTGGCGTGGGCGCGGGTGTCGTCGCTCGCGTAGACCAGCACCGTGGCGCGCCAGGCGTTGGCGGGGCCAGTGGGGTGGTGGGTGCTGGCCAGAACGCCCACCGTGTGGTTGCTGTCCAGCACCGTCCCGTCCCGCGACACCTCAGCCCAGAGCTGCTCACCGTCTACGGGTGTTAGAGGGGTCACCACGCAGAGTCGTCGCCCCTCGACCCTCCCAGGGTCCGGCTTCCCACCATTTGCCCTCCTCCACTGGAGGTCCCCGGCCACACCACAACCTCTGTGGCCCACGGAGCTGGGGAAGGGTGGGGAGGGACAAGAAACATGCTCCCGGCTCCCCAGCAGGGCACATCCTTCCGCGGGCCTTTGCAAAAGCTACTCCTGGCCTAGAACGACATCCCCGTCCAACTGAGGCCTCGTCCTGGCCCCGCCCTCGCAGGAAGTGACAAGGAACCCGGCACGCGGCTCACCCAGCAGGGCCAGCAGGGCCATCGCTGTGAGCACCGGCTTGCGCAGCAGCTGCACGTGCGGCGGGCGCGTGTCGTTGACCTGGAAGCGCGCGGTGAGCGTGCGCTGAGAGAAGGGGTGCGGGTGGTAACTCAGGAAGGCGTTGTCGTTGCTTAGGAGCGCGTAGCGGACGGAGGAGCTGGTGTTGGCCACCAGCAGGTTCTGGTGCTGTGCGATGACCTGCGGGCATCAGGGTGGCTGGGAACACGACCGCGGGGGCCACCTGCCCGCCCCTCCCACCCCGGAGAAACGCCTCCCCCGGGGGCGGGCCTGGCGGTGGGCCCACCTTCACGACCATGGCAGCGTAGGTCACGTCGGCCCTCCAGGGCTGCGGCAGGGACCAGCCCACCAGCGGGTCGGCCTCGTCGTTGTAAACGGGGGTGTCCGCGAACTTCGGGAAGAGCCGCTGTATCTGCCGCACGACCGCCGCCTCCTGCTCCAGAATGTAGATGGAGCTGCCCGCGCCCTGCGCAGAGGCCCCACCTGAGCAACCCCCGAGACCGCCGCGGAGGGGCAGCGGGGCTGCAGGCAGCAGGCGGGGATTCTGGGGTTGCTGCGTGCGGGGTACCCTCGCGTAGGCGCTGGGTTGGGGGCGGGGACGGACGGAAGGGCGGGGATCCCGGGCTGGACCTTCTTGTGGAGGGCGATGTAGTCCAGCCTCACGCCCACCTCCCCGGTGAAGAAGTTGGTGCCGTTGTGGCAGTGCCCCAGGAGGGCCCAGCAGAGCGGGGAGCGCGGCAGCGGGTGGAAGGAGTCTCCGGGGCCGCCCAGGCGCAGAGCCGAGCTGGCGGCTCGCAGACCCTCGGAGCAGGCGTCGTAGTAGTTCAAGAAGCCTGGGCGGGAGGGACACTGAGTCCATACCCCCGCGCCGGAGGGGCGGCTGCCACCCCCTCTCAGATCCGCAGGACCCCAGGAGGCCGGCCTGCCCACCTTGCAAGGTCATGGACACGTTGTCAAAGTCATGGTGGTCCGGCTCATTCCACGTCTCAAAATTCCACTTGGAAACGTGCTTGAGGCCGTACCTACCTGCAGAGGGTCTCTACTGTGGCGAGAGGGCCCCTCCCCTGGGGCAGGGTCATGGGCTCATGGGGATCCCCAGGGAGGGGCAACCATGGTGGGGGGTTTGGATGTGACCGGAGTGTCTGATTCCCTATGAGTTGCCCCCCTCCCCCATCAGGAGGCCCTGGTTCAGTGGGTTCATGATGAGAAGACCAGGAGGTGGCCTGGATGGGTGTGGGAGGAGAGCCTGCCCAGGAGTGCCCACCCTGTCCCCGCAGGGCATGCGCCCAGCCCACCGATGTATCTCCTGGCCAGGAAGGAGACCAGGTTCTTCCACTCGAACACCTGCTGCTTGTCCTCAAAGTCTGTGAAACGTCCGGAGGGGCTTCCCATCAGCTCAAAGCCTGCAGCACATGAGAGTGGCTGTCCCACTGCTCACCTGCCTGTCTCCACCAGGCCGCACTGGGGTAGGCCCTGAGTGGGCAGCCAGGAGGACCCAGAAGGGCCAGGCCAAGGGGAGGGGGTGGGGCCAGCAGTACAAGGGCGAGGCTGGCGGCTTACCTGGGAAGAGCTGATTCTCCCTGAGAAGGTCCAGGTACCGGTCCAGGTAGGTGAAGTTGTAGCTCAGGCCCTGCCTGGCTGACCCCCTGTAGAAGGACACTCAATGTCAGGATGGGGGAAGGTGGGCCTGGGACTGGAACTGTGGCCACATTCAAGCAGCTAAGAAACCTGCAAGGTGCCATGCAGGACTAGGCTCCAGACTCAACTGGCCCCTCTCCTCAGAAAACATAACTATGTAAGCCTATTAGTCACTCACAGCCTAGTATGAACTAGGGTGTCTGTACTGAAATCCCACCCTCAAGCCTTCAGGGGCTCAGAATAGCCTGTGGGAGGGGGCAGGCAGGTCTTTTGGGAAAGGTACAACAGGATGGAGGGGGGAAGAATAGGCATCCTAAAGACAGCTGACAGTGAAGTGGGAGGCTGTGGGATGAGCCTGGCAGGGCCCTGTGGTGCCATATCCTGCTTCCCTGCACCTCCTGGAGGCCAGGGCCCCAGACTTGGCTCAACACTACCCCTGCCCCCCTTCCACACTCTGAGAGGCAATGTGGACAGGCAGAGAGGCAGAAGGGCAGCCTCCCCGCCCTGCACTCACCCCTGAGGTAGAAATGAACTCATGATAATCAAGCAGCAGAAAAGCAGCTAGTGGGGGGGCAGAAGAAGGGTGTGGGTTGTGAGAGATGCAGTCACACGAGGCCTTGTGACAACGGTGAGGATGGGATCCTGACTCAGGATGGGACCCAGGGTGACATGGGGAGTCCTCTCAGGGATTGAAGCAGAGCAGTGCCATGACTTTTTTTGTTTATGTGTTTGTAAGACAATTTTTTTAGAACAGTTTTGGATTCACAGCAAAATTGAGATGGAGGTACTGAGATTTCCCATTTACCCCCAGCCACGCTCCCTCCCCACATGCACAGCCTCCCCCATGATCAACATCCCAGAGTGGGACTTCTATTACAACTGATGGACCTACACTGACATCATAGTCACCCCAAATCCACAGTCCACATTAGGGCTCACCTGGTGATGTACATTCTATGGGTTTGGAAAAATGTATAATGGCATGTATCTACCACTGTAGTATCACACAAAGTATTTTTACTGCCCTAAAAATCCGCTATGCCTCACCTCTTTATCCTCCCCCCACCCCAAACCCCTGACGTGTTTACTGTCTCCATAGTTTTGCCTTTGCCGTGTTTTGAAAGGATCCCTTCATCGGCCCATTGGAGCCAGAGTGGGAGCTGGAAGACGGTTCCCCAGGGGAGGTATGGTGCCCGGACTGGGTGGTGTCGGTGCAGCAGCAAGGGGGAGCTGGAGCGGATGGATATAGGAGGCAGAGGGGCCAGCGTCCACTGCCGGACTGGAGGGGAGCTGGGAAGGGGGGGGTTCTGCACAACCGTGGATTTCGCTTGAGCACCTGGGGGTGCGTGCAGTTGGCAGAGGCACGCGGGGGAGTAAGATGGGTCTCGAATGCGCTGGCGTGGAGGTGGTGCACCTGGGGTCGGGGGCTGGGTGAGGAAACTGGTGCTCAGCCTTCAGGCCAAGGCAAGGAGGGCGAGGCAGGCGGAGTAGAGCACCGAGCCTGCGGCTGGTGCGGCAGCCTGGGGTGGCCCAGACGGGTGGGCCGGCAGAGGGTCTGAGGGCTTCCCCTGAGGGCACGCCTGGTCCATCCACAGATCTGAGGGGGGAGGGCGGACACGTTCCAGAGGGCGTGCAGCTGCGCCCTCTAGTGGCAGCCAGGTGCGTCCCGCCTTGCGGCGGCGGCGGCGGTGGCGGCGGCGAGGGAGGGGCGACGAGGGATCAAGGTGGAATCTGGCCCTGAACCGCTCTGGGTCTAAGTCTCCCAGTCAGTCCCACGCAAGTCTGGCCAGCACAGCGCTGTCCCCCTGAGGGACAGCGAGGGTCTGGACAAGTCAGCACCTCCCTTCCGGGCCTCTGCCCCATTCGTCACTGCACAAGGTCAAGGCCGAGCCACCACGCAGACAGGGTGCCTCCAGCTCTCACCAGGCCAGGCTGCGTCTTCCCACCTCCGGAGCCCAAACCCACAGCACGTGCACAGAGGGGGTCCGCCCCTCCCCCCTCCAAAGGTCACCACCGGTAGCAAAGAAAAAAAAAACTTAAGCGCTCGGGTAAAAATTAAATGGCGTGGCAGCGGACGGGTTCCAAAGTCCCACAGATGGGGGTGGGGGAGCAGGCGTGGGTGATGGGCGACGCCTGTACAGTGGAGGCCTGGGGACGGGTGCCAGGCTTTCTCTGCAGATCCTGGCAGCGCTGGGCCGACTTGGGGCGGGAGCACACCAGGCCTCGGGTAAATGCTGTTCCGGCGCTCAGTGTCCTGGGCCAGCAGGGTGTCACCAGGGGAGCCCCAGCCGCAGAGCCGATCTCAGCCTGTCACTCTGAGTGGACTTGAGTGTCCGCTGAGCATTCCAGCGTCGGCACCCAGAAATGCCCTAGGAGTCAGTAACCTGCCCCCCGGGGACCAGAAAACCCAACCTTGGGGTGATCCCAGGCCCAGAAACCCCGGGGAGCAGTCCTCGGGCCCCACTGTCGGTGTCTAGGTCTCCATCCGTCTCAGCCTCCGTTGGGAGGGGAATTTGAGAGATCAAAGCTAGTGAGGGGGCTGAGCCAGAAGGTGTAGTGCGCAGCCCACCCCTGCACTCCCCCTGCAGAGGCCTGGGTCACAGACGCAGTCCAGCCCGAGAGCCTCTCCATCCTCCAGCCACGCAGGGGGCTGAACCTGGGCGCGAGGCACAGGCAGCGTCGCCTCCGGCTCCTGGCCCGGCACTTGCAGCCGAGGCTGCACAACGACTTTATTCACTGCATGCCGGCGGCTGTCAGGAACGCCTGCACCAGGAACGCCCCCCCCCCCCCATCCCTGGGCCTGAGCGCGTGCGCCGCGAGGACCCAGCAGCACCCAGGACTGGTGAGTGCTCGGGTGCGCGGGGCGGGGCCCCAGGCCTCGCGTGCTCGGGCGTGGAATCTGGGGAACACAGGGTGGGGATCGGGCCGGGTGCAGATGGGGCCGCGCTTGCTCGTCTGGCAAGGGGAGGGACGCACCCGTGGAAGGGGGGCGCAGGGCGGATGGAAATGTGCTGGGTGGGGCCCGGGCTGCGCGTGCTTGGCTTGGGGGGCGCACCCGTGGGAGGAGGCGCAGAGCGGGGGTGCATGTGGAAATGCACGGGGTGGGAACCCGGGGCGCGCGTGGTCGGCAGGGATGGCGGGGCTCGGGGGTGGGGAAATACATGGGGCAGGGCGAGAGTGCTCAGAGGGGGAGACACAGACCCGCCGCTGTGGGAACCGGCAGCCACAGTCAGGGTCCGGGGCTGTGAAGGTGCTGGCCGGGGAGGCAGGAGAGTTGCTCTTCTGGAACTGGGAGCGCTGGGGTCTGGTTCTCGGGGCCCTGGAGATGAGAACGGGCTTGCAGCCCAGCCTCTTTTCACTTGTGGGGATACATGGCTCCTTTCCAAATAAGTGTACTCAGTGTCTTAAAATGGTGATTTAAAGACCAATATTAAAATAACAACCATGTGGCACAGGACTGGGCAGGAGGCAAGATGAGGGCGGTTCCAGCAGGCGGAGGTGCTGGAGACCCCACGCCCCATGCTGGCTAACCCGCGCCAGGGTCCTGCTGCCCCCCTGCCCCAGTGGAGGAGTCTGCAGTGGGCCCACTGAGGTGAAGGGGGACAGTGGACCTCGGCCAGCAAGGCCCCAGGACCCAAGACGCTCGCCTGTGTGCCTGGTCAGATGGCAGCATGAAGACCACAGTCCTCAAAGCACAGAGGGACAGGTGGGGTGGGGGGGCGCTTAGACCCCAGGGTCCTGCAGTTCTCTTTCAGTTGTATCTCTTCACCTGCTTAGACACCCAGCCTGGGCAGGGGCTGGGGGAGTAGAGGCCCAGTCCCTGCCACCAAGGCAGCCAAGGCCAGGCCCCTGCGGTGCAGCTGGACGAGGGAAATGGGTGCTGCAGCGCTGAGAACAGCCCCTCCCTGAAATATCAATATCTCCACCTGCCTAAAACCCCACCACAGGTGCTCCAAACCTAGGCGGCCCCCAAAAGCCCTGTCCCCACCTTCTGAGAGGGGGAGGGGCCGCCGCCCCCATTCACCCCTCCCCTCCCCGACGGTGGGCCCAGCCGCCACCTCTGCCCACACGTGTCATGCAGGGAGTTCCCACACTGCCGCTCCGCCGGTGGGTTGGAAGAGAGCGTGTTATGACCCCTCGGTGGCCCCTCCACTCCAGCCCTGAGAGGAGTCTTATCTGCCCCTGAACTGCTGTGACTTGTCCCGCCGGCCCTCTGGGCGGTGGCTCCTGTAAACCACATCCTTGGGCAAACAGCACCCCCCCAGGACTGAGTGGGTACTGCGCAATACTCGGCGGGAAGGGGCCGTTCCGGGAGGCCCCAGGCTCTGCCCTGGGTGGTTGGGTTCAGACTCCGGAGGGCAGGGCGAGATCTTGGGGCCCAACACAGACTCTTCAAGAACAAGGAATCAGATCTGGAGATGGACGCGGCATCGCAGTGGGGCCTCGGCCCTGACCACTCCTCCCCCTTGATGGTGTGCGGAGACCCTCCCACTCTCTGGCTATCCCCCCAGCCACCCTGGGGTTCCACTCCCACCTCTACCCCCAAATGGGGCCTCTGGTCTTTCCCATCCAGGCCACGGATGTGGCAGAGCTTTCAGGGAGGCTCTGGAGGGAGGTCCCAAAGTAAGGCTGAATGTGGGAGGTGCCTGGATGGAGCTCCCCCCGCCCCCCTGCCCTGGGCTTTGGGAGACAGCAGGCGCAGGCCAGCTCAGCCCTGCAGTCCCGTCAAAGGGGCCCCTCGCAGCCTCTCAGGCCTCCCCTCCAGGATGGAGAACACTCGGGGCTGTGGTGTTCTTTCCCCACGTTGCCCCTCAGGCACCCACTTGTTCATTTTAAAGATGGGAGAACTGAGGTTCTGAGTAATTTTAAAAACAGCAGCACACTCTTAGTTAACTGTACGTGGGACACGAGGGTAGTCATCTAAAGGGACCGTTTACCTTAACACCGGCCCTGTGAGGCAGGTCCCACTGGCCCTGGAGTGGATGGAGGCGTGGCGAGGCCAGGCGGCCACCCACCGCACCGGGCCAGCACCTGGCTGGGATCCAGGTGGTGGGGCTCCAGGGGACAGAACCAGGACCCCTGTCCCTGCAGCAGGAAGGGCACACCTGTGCTAATTGTATCTCGATGCCTGGCAGCCCTCCAGTCCTCGGCCACCACCCCCCGCAGTGGCCTTGTGCCTGCTTTCCACACAAGGACACGGAGCAGAAGCCAACATGTGGCTACTCTGGGCCCAGCTGGCTCCTGTGCGGACCAGACCCATCTCCTGGCAGACAGGATGTCCAGGGATGGGGCTCGGAGACCAGCCCCTCCCTCGGACCCCCATCCTTGCCCACACTCCAGGGTCCTGCGAGCTGAGCACTGGGCCCCAGAGCCGAGGGGTAGCACGCTGCCTGTTCCCCACCCCCTCCCCCTCCCCCAACACAACTGGCC
Source organism: Mesoplodon mirus (assembly GCF_964341445.2). Classification (NCBI taxonomy): domain Eukaryota; kingdom Metazoa; phylum Chordata; class Mammalia; order Artiodactyla; family Ziphiidae; genus Mesoplodon; species Mesoplodon mirus. The sequence goes on along the minus strand of NC_138977.1, from coordinate 123,524,371 downwards.
AGGCTCCTGAGCTTTCTGCCTCCCCCAGGGGCCCAGAGTCCAAGCTTCCCGCTCCAGCCACTCAATGCCCCAGCCCACCTGTCCCGCACCTGGAGCCCTGCTCCTGGGAGGCTGGAAGCTTGTAAGAGTCCCACACAATTGTAATTATCTGTGAGCCTCTGATTACAGTACAACTCCCCCGTATTAGCTGCCCAGGTAATGCTCATCTGGGGGAACCTATGACTCAGCAATCTTTGGAGTAAATGATTTAACTGCAAGCCCAGCACAGCCGAGCAGTCAGATGCTAAGCACAGAGCGCTGCCCACCGGTCAGTGCCAGGCCAGCTCTGTGCCTGAGCACACCACCTGCATGCCCACCTGCTAACTGAGCCAGAGGCCCCGGGGACAGACAAGCTAGGCCCGCACTATCTGCCAAGCCCGTGAGGGGCCCCCTCAGGTAAGAGTCCCCCTGGGACCCTGCGGCAGGGCAGCGAGGGCTCTAGACAACTCGGCCACAGCAGAGGCCAGCTCCCTGGATGGAGCGGAGGGGCAGGACACCGTGAGTGGAAAAGCCCAATTCCAGTGTTTCTTTTGTGGACTCCCCATTGTTTAAACAGTCACTCAGTCAACACACCTGGACCTCGGGGGCTGGCTGAGCTCAAGGTGTCCAGGGACCCCTGTGTGGTGAGGTCTTCAAAGGAAAGAAACAGCTCCCCTAGCATCTCCCAAAGGACAGGCCTGCCACTCGAGCCCGGGGGGCAGCGTCCGCCTGCCCACACCTCACACCAGGCCAGGACGAGCGCCCGTCCTCCACACCCGGGGACACCCCAGGCCCCGCATCCCCGGCCAGTGCACACACCGCGCCAGGGTGACCAGGCTCTGAGGAAGCAGAGACCATCTGCTTCATGTCACCATGAGGGGGACAGCAAGAGCTGAAGTCCCGGCAGACCTCAGCACAGCTGTGAACGGGACGCCCTGGCACTCGCTGAGCACAGAGGCAAGGTCAGCCTGGGCTGGGTGGCCGGCTGCCCTCTGGACAGCAGGGACGGTTGGCACGTGTGTTCCGCGGTGCGCCTGTGCAGCCTGAAACACCAGCCAAAACCCAGAAGCGTTAACACGCACTGGGAAAGGGGCCTGCTGTCCCAGAACATCCTGCAGGCGATGGACACCAGTCACCCCCGCTCCCCTCCCAGCCGGCCCCTCAAAGCACGTTCCAGGAATTCTGCCGCAAGGACCAGGCAGTGGCAGGCGCTGCTGCAGCACAGATTTGGGGTCCTGGCATCTGCAAGGCTCTTCCTGCCAGCAGGGCGGCAGTGCAGAGGTGATGGAGGGACGACCAGAGGGGACTATGGTGGTCTGGACGGCAGAGCAGAGGGGCCTCTGGCGTGGACAGAGAGCAGCGGAGCTTGTTCTGGCCACGCAAGTCTGGGTCTCCGTGACGCCCTCTGACTCTAACACGTCTTGCCACCCCAGCAATGACACCCACTTCTGCCCACTTTGCAGGTTTTCTCGGGGGGTGGGCTGGTGCCCCAAGATGGAAGTGTCCCCTGAGTGCACACAGCAGGGCAGGGGGCTGGTGCTGGTTCGCCGGCGGCCCCCCGCACCCCCGGGCCTGCGAGAGGTTCTGAAGGCCCGGCTGCGGCGGAGCTGTGCGTGCAGCGTGCAGGGGGCCTGGGCGCTGCTGCAGGACCTGCTCCCCGCAACGCGCTGGCTCCGCCAGTACCAGCCTCGGGAGGACCTGGCAGGTGACGTCGTATCTGGGCTGGTCATCGGCATCATCCTGGTCCCTCAGGCCATCGCCTACTCACTGCTGGCCGGGCTGCAGCCCATCTACAGCCTCTACACGTCCTTCTTTGCGAACCTCATCTACTTCCTCATGGGCACCTCACGCCACGTCTCCGTGGGTATCTTCAGCCTGCTCTGCCTCATGGTGGGCCAGGTGGTGGACCGCGAGCTCCTGCTGGCCGGCTTCGACCCCGCCCAGGACGGCCCGGGGCCCGGGGCCAACCACAGCGCCCTCAACGCCTCGGCCACCATGCTGGCGCTTGGGCTACAGGACTGCAGCCGGGACTGCTACGCCATCCGCGTGGCCACTGCCCTCACACTGCTGGCCGGGATTTACCAGGTGAGGAGCTGGGCCTGGGCCTAGACAGGCTGGCTCAGCCACTCAGAGCAGCCCCTTCAGGTACTGGTCGCCCCTCTGCAAGGGCCAAGCCCGGGGGAGACAGGAGGTCAGGGCGGTGGCTTAACCCGCAAGGAGAGGTGAGAACAGGGCATAGGCAGAAGTGAGTGCGTGACAGCACCCCAGGTCGGGGCACAAGAGGGGCTGAGGGTGCCCGGGGTGGGGAGCCTGCCTGGCCAGCTGCAGAGTGTGGCCTCGGGCCCAAATGTGCCCCCACCTGGTCTGCACATCCTCCCCAGCTTCCTGTCCCAAGTGGGATCCTGGGAACTGCCTGCCCGCCTGCCTTCCCATTGCCTCCCTGCACCCAGCCCTCCCTGGACCAGGACTGTCCACCCCAATGTCGCCCCCTCCCAAGGGCCACCTCAGGTCCTTCCCCTCAGCTCCAGGTCCCCCGGGAGGGGGGCGGTGCTGTGGACAGGGCAGAGAAAGGAGCTGCCTTCCGATGCCCAGAGCCCGCGTGTGTGAGACCACGGTGAGTGTCGTGGCCACAGCGTGCACTCCGGCGTCTGCTGTGCCTGTGCGCGCACACACATGTGCAGGCAGCCACGGATGGGGTCCACGTGGGAAATAAGCAATGCGAGGGAGGGAGGGAGGTCCGGCTCTGTGCTGTGCCCACACCCTGCAGCCCTGACCACGCTCTGTCTGCAGGTCCTCATGGGCGTCCTCGGGCTGGGCTTCGTGTCCGCCTACCTCTCGCAGCCGCTGCTGGACGGCTTCGCCATGGGGGCCTCAGTGACCATCCTGACCTCCCAGCTCCGACACCTGCTGGGTGTGCGGGTCCCGCGGCACCAGGGGCCGGGCCTGGTGGTCAGCACATGGCTGAGCCTGCTGCGCAGTGCCGGGCAGGCCAACCTGTGCGACGTGCTCACCAGTGCCGCATGCCTGGCCGTGCTGCTGGCGGCCAAGGAGCTCTCGGACCGCTACCGGCACCACTTGAAGGTGCCGCTGCCCGCAGAACTGCTGGTCATCGGGGCGGCCACACTCGTGTCCCACTTCGGGCAGTTCCACGAGCGCTTCGGCTCCAGCGTGGCTGGCGAGATCCCCACTGGCTTCATGGCCCCGCATGTGCCAGACCCGGCGCTAGTGGGGCACGTGGCGCTGGACGCCGTGTCCCTGGCCCTCGTGGGCTCCGCCTTCTCCATCTCGCTGGCAGAGATGTTCGCCCGCAGCCATGGCTACTCTGTGCGCGCCAACCAGGAGCTGCTGGCTGTGGGCTGCTGCAATGTGCTGCCTGCCTTCTTCCACTGTTTTGCCACCAGCGCTGCCCTGGCCAAGAGCCTGGTGAAGACAGCCACCGGCTGCCGCACGCAGCTGTCCAGCGCGGTCAGCGCCGCTGTGGTGCTGCTGGTGGTGCTGGCGCTAGCGCCCCTGTTCCGGGATCTGCAGCGGAGCGTGCTGGCCTGCATCATCATCGTCAGCCTGCGTGGGGCCCTGCGCAAGGTGCGGGACGTCCCGCGGCTATGGCGGCTCAGCCCTGCCGATGCTCTGGTCTGGGTGGCCACGGCGGCCACCTGCGTGCTGGTCAGCACCGAGGCCGGGCTCCTGGCCGGCATTCTCCTCTCACTGCTCAGCCTGGCCGGCCGCACACGGCACCCACGCGCTGCCCTGCTCGCCCGCGCTGGGGATTCCACCTTCTACGGGGACCCAGCAGAATTTGAGGGCCTGGTCCCCGAGCCTGGTGTGCAGGTGTTCCGCTTCACGGGGCCCCTCTACTACGCCAATAAGGACTTCTTCCTGCGGTCACTCTACAGCCTCACCGGGCTGAACGCGGGGTATGCAGCCACCAGGAGGAAGGAGCGGGGCCCGGGGGTGGGGGCTGGCGAGGGAGAGCCTGTCGAAGGCAGGGACCTGGGTCCCGGGAGCAGCACAGCTGCGCTGGTGCCCTCGGCAACCTGCTTCCACGCAGTGGTCATTGACTGTGCCCCGCTGCTGTTCCTGGATGCTGCCGGCCTGGCCACGCTGCAGGACCTGCGCCGAGACTACGGGGCTTTGGGCATCACCCTGCTCCTGGCCTGCTGCAGCCCCTCAGTAAGGGACACCCTGAGGAGAGGCGGCTTCCTCGGGGAGGACCAGGGGGACGCGGCCGAGGAGGGGCAGCTGTTCCCCAGCGTGCACTGTGCCGTGCAGGCGGCCCGAGCCCGCTGCCAGGAGCTGGTAGCCACCAACTACACCCTCTAACAGAGCCGGCACCTGCCGCCAGCCTCCATTCCCACCATCCATCACTGCAATCTTGCTGTCGCCTGGTGCCTCCAATCTAGAGGGCCCAGGGAACCCCAAATGGGATGGAGGGTGGCAGTGAACACACACAAGGACCCAGACACTTGAGAAACCTCAACTGCACCTTGGAGACAAACGCTGCCTCGATGCCAACTTGGGCCCAGTGCTGTGCATCTGTGGTCTGTGGAGCCAGTCTGACAGTCAGTGTCCTGTCTTACTTGAACAAGGACCCTGAGGCAGTCACGTGGCCTCCAAGGTGCCAAAAGGACGTTGGTCCCTTGGCCCGCTAGCCCCCCGCCCCCCAAGTGAGAGCTAGCAGCTCTGGCCAGGGGTGTGAGAGTCTCTGTGTCTAGGAAACCCCGCAATGCACACACCCAAGTGTCTCTTACACCCTGTGCCTCAGCCCCCACAGGGGCTGGCAGGGCCAAAGGCAGATGTGACCAACACGACCTGAGCCCGGCCCCTGGCATGGCATCCCCACAGTCTGAGCACAGAGCGAGGGTGCCCACTCGCTGTTGCAGGGTCCAGCTGTGCCCGATCCAGGGGCTGCCCCAGCACCCACAGCGCCTGTGCCGCCAGGAGGGTGCCCTCCATTCTCCCCTGCCCCCAGGATGCTTGGCCGAGCAGCACAGCGGCAATGGCTTCTTGGAGCAGGAGTCCCCCACCCCGTGACCCCGCCATGGCCCGGTACTGCACAGTCCTCCACACCCAGACGCCACTTCCTCTTAGTCTCCTTCTGCATCTCCATACACTGGGCTCTGCCCAGCTGCCCCCAGGCTGCCCATCCCCTCCATCACCCACCTGGCCGTGATGAGGTCCAGCAGCCAGTGGGTCCGAACCTGTTCGATGCCACCATGAGGGACGGCACCCACGTAGGCCAGGTTGAGCTGCTGGTCCCAGCTGAGGTCATACCGGTCAGCCTGGCTGTGCGGCAGTGGGGGACTGGGCACAAAACAAGGGGGAGCGGAGGCATTAGTCCCCTTGATGGGGCCAGCGGAGGGGCCTCAGCACAGGCCCCACACCTACAAACTCAGGGCAAGGACCGGGGCGTGTCTGCTGATGAATTTTACTGTCCCTGAGGTAATAAACTACCCCCTAGTGCCAGGACTGTGATGAAGTCTCAGGTTTATGGGGGTCGGGGGCTCCCAGAGAGATCACATTCCCACCCTGCTCCCTGCCCCACCGGCCGGGAGATATCAGCTCCAAGCCTGACAGAGGCAATCGGGGACACCAGGGACGGGGACAGGTCCCACTGCAGGGACGTCGAACATTCTGGGGTTGCCCCCTCGAGGGGGTCCCGGTCTGCGCCAAAGAGTAGTGTCCTGGGCCACAGCCCCTCCTGCAGCCTGGGCTGCCGCGGTTGGCCACCAGGCTCTTCAGCCTCTAGGGGGTGACCAGACACACTCAGGACCTGGCCCCAGGCCCCCACCACACGGGGCAGCCGCTCAGCTAGAAAACCTCCGCAGCACCGGAAACACCGCATAGAGCCAGCGGACAGAGAGGAGATCCCCACTCTGAGGCTGGACACGAAAGGAAGGAGCGAGCCGCGGCCCTCCTCACTTCGGAGCGCCTACTGCAGGTCTCTCCAGGTGCGACACGGGGGTCCCGGAGGCCCGGGGCGGGGTGCGCGGCCGCGGTTTGGGAAGAGCGCGCAGCGAGCAGGGGCGTGCTGGGCCGCTCCGACCTCAGTGTCCCCCGCGGAGCGCTCACCAGAAGCCGGTGCTCCTCCAGAAGGGCTGCAGGGGACGCAGCGCGCGGGCCGCGTCCACGCGCACCAGGTGCGGAGCCTCGGCGGCCGCAAGGGACACGACCAGGAGCGCGAGCAGCGCGGCGCGGGGGCGAGGTGGGCGCATGGCGGGGGCGCGGGGGACGCAAGCCCCGGGCACGGGAGCACCCCAATCCCGGGAGACCCACCCGACCCTCCGCGCTCCGGGAGCCGAGGTCCGCGCCCCGCCCGCCGGTTCCGCCTCCGGGTCGCGCGCCACGTGACCGCCGGCACGGGGCGGGGCCTCAGCAGGACCGGGCTGGGCGGGGGTCTGGCGGGCAGCGGGAGGTGGGTGTGGCCGGAGCGGTGGGCGTGGAGCGGGGCTGTGGGAGGGGCGTGGCCGGGAGGGGGAAGCAGGAGGCGTGGGCGGGGTCTGGCGGGAGGTGGCCGTGGAGGCAGGCCCGGGGCGGTGGGTGTGGGGCTGGGTGGCGGGGCGGGGGGTTCCCGCAGCCCCGGAATCTGGAGCGCTTCTCAAGACAGTGGGCTCTGCCCAGCTGCCCTCAGGCTGCCATCCCCCCGCCCCGATCTGGAACCCCTTCCCGGCAGTTTGCTCCCTTCCGTTCCCTCCCGCGGCGAGCAGACTGCGGGGACTGGGCGGCACTCGGAAAGCGCTCGGCCTTCAGCCGCTCTTGTGAAATCCGTCGTCTGTTAATGCTTCGGAAGGTCGGCTCGCGGGCCGGCAAGTATCCTAACGCGCGGGCCAGGCGGCTGCTCAGTGGAAGGTGGTCAGAAGTGGGACACATTTGGAAGGTGGACTGGTGGCTCTTAGGAATTTGGCTGGAGCAGCGTGCGGATGTGACGTTTTCTGAGGGGAGGGCTGTTGTAAAGCAACGGGGGTGGTCAGGGGGCTAAGCTGCCTTGGAGAAGCCAAGTGGACATTTCTATGGGCAGGTGGGCAGCGCGGCCTGGGTGTTGGGGGAGGTGGGGTCAGCGGTGAATGTTTAAGCTTCAAACTGCACATGTACTACGTGTGTGTATAACTACATATACTGTAGGTCGTACAGCATCACATCCTCCACCAGTCAAACGTCTCAGGACTCGGGGAAGAGCCTCTGTCCTTGCACTGTCCTCCCTTGGACAGCGGAACCCCGCCCCAGAGTCAACCAGTGTCACCTGTCCCTTGGGCTGAAGAGAGAGGAGCTCTAAAAGTGATGGACGACATCCAGTCACAGAATGAAGACGTGCTCCGTAGCCCGAGGAAAAGTAGTACAAAGGCAGCAGAACCCAGGCGGGTCCTAGTGAAATGCTGAAACCAAAGCTGAAGGGAAAGCCTTCAAAGCAGCTTGAGGGGGAAAGGACCCGTTACCCTCAAAGTGCAAAACAGCAAGAAAGAACACTGACTTTCCAACAGAAGCGGCCAGAACCAGCAGCCAAGGAAAGGAAAACTTCAAACTAAACCACTGTTAGCCAGGACATCTCGATCCAGCAAAAAGCATGCTTTGAAATGGAGGTCAAATAAAGACGCTTCAGAGAATCCAACTCTGAGAACACTTGTCACCTCTGACCCTCCTTTACGGAAACGGTAACTGGTGTTCTTCCAGAAGAATGGTGATCCTTGCAGCCCAGAGGGGCAGGAAGGAAGGAAACGCAGCAGAAAGGTCTATTGTCTATAAGTCTAATGAAGAGTGACACATAACACGGCAATAATAACAGCTCATGGGGCTCGAAATATATCCAGAGACTGAAGTATATGACAACAGTAGTAGCCCAGGGATTGTGAGGGGCACACGGTGTGTGAGCGGCTGGCCCCCCACGTCCTCTGAGTGGGAGCTTCTACCGTGAAGGGACTTTGCAGGTGGGACTAAGTTAATGGTCTTGAGATAGGGAGATGACCCTGGATCATCCGAGCGGGTTCTGAGTGTCCTTGTAAGGGGGAGGCAGAGGGAGATTTGACACGAAAGAGGCTGCGTGGTGACTTCAGAAGAAAGAAAGCCATCTGAAGATTGTCCCAAAATTTGCACTCAGGACTTGTTTTAATCATGTGTGCTTAGACAGACGGACACAGATCCCTAGAAATAGGAGGCAGGACCCCATGGGGAGGCGGAGGGAGGGGATGGGCATTATTAAAGTATCCTTATGTGCAAAGAGTCTTTAGTGCCCAAAGGCAGGACAGGTCCCCTTTAACAGAGGAAAGGGCAGTGGAAAAGCTTTGAAACTTGGCGTGAGGTGTGAGTTAGCCACGGTCCTTGAATTAAGAGAGATTAAGGCCTGGGACAAGACAGAGGCCCATCTAGGGTTCCACTTGCTGGACTGGAATTTGAAAAGGGGTGTTTGAGGAGACCAATCTTTGTCTCAGCCACACAGGCCCTCTGGGAGACCTCAGGGACTATACTTTGAGAAGTGACATGTGTAGCATGTCCTGGCCACACCTCACGTCGTGGCCTTAGTGCACGTGGAAACGTGTGATTTTAATATATATTTGGGAGTCTGTGAGACAAGAGATTCCTAGGGTTCTCACCTCTGAAGGGGGCGATTTTTAGGTGATGGTTGGACAGTCTTTGATCAATGTGCAGATGGGCCACTTGTTCAGGGCACCCGCTGCTAAGACAGCTGCGTGAAGACCAGCCGGTGTCTGGATGGACCTCTGGATCCGTCCGTCTTCAGGGCTGAGGCACGGGAGGAGCCCCATCATGTGGGGTAGCTGGCAGTGCTGTTCACACAGTACAGACTCCTGCCGCTGCTACTCAGGTCATCCTAAGGGGCTCCCCAGGTAGCCAGGGGGTCTGGGGGAAGAATATGTGGCCACCAGAACTCAACAAGGACTAGAAGATGTTGGACCTGTGTGTCCAGTGGCTGTCCTTGGAGGAGGACGTCATCACGGCGAGGCCACACCTGTGCTCCTGGAGAAAGGCGTCTGCCATTGGTCAAGGTTGGTCAAGGGCTCGCCTGCCAGGACGGTGCGTGCTGGAAGGCGGCCAGGTGCCAGGGTGGCCTGGAAAGGCGTGGCCGTCCCTTCAGGGTGGAGCCAGCGGTGGGGAGAGGCACCCACTGAGCAAAGTGTCTGGTCGCTGGTCGGTGGAGGCCATGGTGTTGGCAGTGTGGGTTTCTGGTGTGGGGCCCTAACAGCGGGACCACAGCTGCACGGGGTGCTTTTCCACCGGGAGCGACCCTTAACTTTTACAGGGAAACAGGGAAAAGAACGGGCAGAACTAGGCCTTATTTTCTCCCCTCTGTGCCCTTATATTGGTTTTTCTTTCATCCTTTTCTCCCTCTTCATTTATTTCTTCATTTATTTTTCTGTTAGGCTTTTCCTCCCTGTCTCTGACTGGTAAGAGGACCAGGGGCCCTGCTGGCAGTACCGTCAATCTTTCTCCCTCTTCCTTCTCTTAAACAAAAGCCTGTTTTTTCTCAAATAAAACCTGGCCTAGGGCTTCCCTGATGGCGCAGTGGTTGAGTCCGCCTGCCGATGCAGGGGACACAGGTTCGTGCCCCGGTCCGGGAAGGTCCCACATGCCACGGAGCGGCTGGGCCCGTGAGCCATGGCCGCTGAGCCTGTGCGTCCGGAGCCTGTGCTCCGCAACGGGAGAGGCCACAACAGTGAGAGGCCCACGTACCACAAAAAATGTAAAAATAAAAATAAAAAATAAAAAACCTATCCTGTATCTCTAAGCAGGGAAGAACGGTTTCCTTCTCTCCGCCCCCCACCCCATATCTGTCTCTGACTGTATTGACTATATTTGCTTATTTTCTGTATTCTTGGTGCGCTGGCATTTGGGGCCTTGGTCCTGGAGAGACAGCCCTCCCAGTCTGAGCCTCCCCACAGCGAACTGGCCCCTCAGCCACTCTCACCCACTGCGCCGACATGCCCCCTGCCCCAGACCCCCTCAGAGATGGGCACTGGACAAGCAGCACTGCCCCTAGCGCTCAGGCCTGCCAGAATTATTCAAACTGTCCAATCCTAAATTTGCCATGTGTACCTGTGCTGCCTCACCCATTCCTTCCTGTGAAAACCCCAGTTAAGGCTCTGGGCCACATTCTCTTCACTTCTGCTTCTGCCTCCTGACCCAAACCTATGCTCCTGATGGGGTGGCCCCTTCTCTTGAGAAATGTGAATAATAAATTCTTCCTTCAAGGCAGACGTAGAGAATGGACTTAAGGACACGGGGTGGAGGGGGGGAAGCTGGGAAGAAATGAGAGAGTGGCATGGACATATATACACACGACCAAATGTAAAATAGCTAGCTAGTGGGAAGCAGCCACATAGCACAGGGAGATCTGCTCGGTGCTCTGTGACCACCTAGAGGGGTGGGATGGGGAGGGTGGGAGGGAGACACAAGAGGGAGGGGATATGGGGACATATGTATATGTATAGCTGATTCACTTTGTTATAAAGCAGAAACTAACACCATTGTAGAGCAATTATACTCCAATAAAGATGTAAAAATAAATAAATAAAAACTGAAAAAAAAAGTTCTTTCTTCAAAGGCAGTTGTCTCCGTTTCTGTCACCTTATCATAGGTGATTAAAACAAATCCTGGGCACAAATTTTATTTTAATTAATTAATTAATTAATTTTAAAATAAATTTATTTATTTAGTTTTGGCTGCATTGGGTCTTTGTTGCTGTGCATGGACTTTCTCTAGTTGCGGCGAGTTGGGGCTACCCTTCATTGCAGTGTGCGGGCTTCTCATTGAGGTGGCTTCTCTTGTTGCGGAGCACGGGCTCTAGGCGCACGGGCTTCAGTAGTTGTGGCACACGGGTTCAGTAGTTGTGGCTTGCAGGCTCTACAGCACAGGCTCAGTAGTTGTGGCGCACAGGCTTAGTTGCTCCACGGCACGTGGGATCTTCCCGGACCAGGGCTCGAACCCGTGTCCCCTGCATTGGCAGGCGGATTCTTAACCACTGTGCCACCAAGGAAGTCCCCTGGGCACAAATTTTAGAACAAAGGTGCAGTGCTGCTCAGGAATGCCAGGAACGTGGCTCTAGAAGCTGGAGGCCAGCAGCCCAGAGTGGAGGGAATGTGGTCCCGCCCACACCTTGAACACGCGCAGGGGCTTCTGCTATGGAGACAGGGGCTATGACGCCAGAGTGGTGGGGACAGTGGGGCCCTGGGCACAGATGGACACAGGCACCACAGGGAGGCCATGGGTCCATGCAGTCTCCTGGGTTCATACAGGGCCTTCATATGCCCAGAAGGTTTTGTAACATTTGCTAAATGAGGACAATGTGACCACAGCAGTTCCCATACTCTCTCAGGTCCCCCGTCATACTTCCCCTCTGGCTGGAGTGGCTCTGGGGGTGGCACTCTCGGGATCTGGCCAAGGGGAAGTTGAGTTGTGGGAACATGGGTTGGGGGTCAGTGGAGAACACACGTCCTCCCCAGCCACTTGGTTAGGAAGTTACTGCCAGACATCCTGGCGTAGAAAACAGCTTCCGGGAACACCCGTGGCAACTAACCAGGAGGAAGGAGTGAATCACCCTAACTTTTGGAAGAGGATTAAACATCCGCTGATTTAACAGGAAACGCTGACATTGACAAGATAACGTGGACCCTAACAGCCAGTGTGACAAGGACATGATGTAAGAAGTTTCGTCAGGTCAGCAGGGACATTTTAGATTAGTCATGGCCCAGGAAAAGCACACGACCCTGAGGCTTCCCAGCTTATGGAAGAAACTTGACAAAGTTCTCTCCAGCTGTGACAGTAGGTCCTAATAATGTATGCGATACAACCAGTAACGAGTTGTCACGCGGAAAGTCTTGTAAAATAGCAGTGACAATTTTTTTCAATCAGTTATGCTGGAGGGACTAAATTATCTTTTTCTTTTCTCCCTGGACAATGATATTGCAAAATTGTTATAAAAACAGACAATTAAAAATGTAGATGAGGGAATTCCCTGGCGGTCCAGTGGTTAGGACTCTGGGCTTTCACTGTCGAGGGCCCGGGTTCAATTCTTGGTTGGGGAACTAAGATCTACAAGCCACGCAGCAGGGACAAAAAAAAATTTTAAGAACGTGGATGAAAAAAGAATCACAGTGGAGTAGCAGGCAGTTATGAATAAAAGCTGTGGGCTTTTTCTAGATTTTGTGATGTTTGTGCCATTTATTGATATTTTTCATGTTTAATTTGTTGTGATTTTTTTCTCTCATTCTGAATAAGTGTGTTTCTAATTTTATCAAAATAATTCTGCATTTTTTCTTAAAGAGAGTCCTATTGACTCCAGGCTGCCCCACACCTGGGCAGGCCCAGCCCCACATTTACCTGGTGGTACGTCGGCCAAGTGGAGATGCGCCTGAGGCTGCACACCATGCTGCCCTCTTCCTGAGACACGGGCATCTTCTCCATCTCAGGGCGGGCAGGTGCTCGTGGAGCAGGACTCAAAGGTCCTCCCCAGAAGGGAAAAGGCTGCCCAGCTGGCCGAGAGGAAACAAAGGTGGCCTTCACTAAGAGCCACCACTGAGCAGGTGGCAGGACCAGCCAGGTGTGGGGGGGATGCAGACACGGTCTCTTGCAATATTCGCGGAGCCTGTCTTTGCGAGTCCGCCTGCTCGCGAAGACCCGCTTGTCCCACCGTCGTCAACGCTGGCAGCGCCTTCGAGGCTGTCCGCGGATGGACGTGCGCGGAGCAGCGGCGATGGGCCCTGCCTTCTCGCTTCTGCTCACCCGTGAGCGAGCCCTCTTCCTGCCCGTTCGGTGCCGCGTTTCCGCTCTTGTGCTTTCGGTGGTGATTCTGAGGCTTCTGTGGCCCCCAGCCGAGGGCTCTTCACATCCAGAGTCCTGAGCGCAGGAGGCCGGGACGTGCCCCGCGGAGGAACCCGTGTGCCGGGCAAGCTCCGTCCAGGCCGAGGGACAGCGCTGCCGGCCGGGTCAGTGCTTAACGAGCCAACGATGGTGTCTGTTCACTAAGTGGTCTTTTTGTGTTGACTCGTCGGGGAAAACGCCGTGAGGAGAGGCTGGCAGGAAGCAGCCCAGTGTTTCCCCAGGAGCCGTGGGTAAGAGTTTGCAGAGACCACATAGAGCATGACTTTGAGAATACTGACAATTGACTGTAACCAATAAAAGAATCACCTCCAGAATATATAAAGAACTCCTACAAATCAATAAGAAAAAGACTCTCAATAGAAAGGTGACCAAGGCATCTAACCAAGCCTCACAGGAAGAGCTGCAGATGACAGACAGACCCAGGACGAGCTGCAGGCCTCTCTCACCACCGCCACTGGACAAGAGCCACAGCCACACAGACACCTCTGCACCCTTACCAGAAAGGCTGAAACTGTGACACTGTTAGTGTCCAGGGTTGGCAAAAGTCTCCCACATTGCTGGTGGAAGTATGAACTTTTATTTTTGTGTGGATTCTTGGAAAGCTGTTTGGCATTATTTTCTACAAGTGAACATAGCACGTCCTACTTCACCAGACACAAGGACATATATGTGTGGTATCCAAACACATGGATGAGAATGTGCCCAGAAGCATTTTCCATAACAGCCAAAGTCTGGCACCAACACCTAAGCCCGCTCTTGCAGAAGCACTGAGAGGCAGGACCCCAACGGCGGACCAGACCCTCACATGCCCGTGATGTGAGCAGCAACAAAAAGACCTTCAGTGGAACTCAAGACAAAACGTTGGGTGACACAGGCCAGTCACCAAACAATGCAGGAGTGGCTGTTTCTGGGCCTTCCAGGCAGGCTGGCAGGTCTGTGTGTACATTAGTTTGCCTGGGTTCCCACACAAAGCACCACAAGCTGGGTGACTTAAACAACGTTGATTCTCCCACTGATTAATATGCTGAAACTCTAGCCCCCATGTAATGGCATTTGGAGGTGGGCCTTTGAGGATAATTAGGATTGGATGAGGTCATGAGGGTGGGGCCCCATGATGGGATTAGTGTCCCCACCCCCATGTGCCAGCACAGGCAAAAGATGGTGTCTGCAGGCCAGGAAGCGGGCCCTCACCAGAACCAACCACACTAGCACCCTGATCTCCAACTTCCAGCCTCCAAAACCAAGATAAATGTCTGTTGTTTAAGCTGCCTGTCTGGAATTTTGTTATGTGTCCCAAGCAGAGGTTTAGATTTAAGCTTCATCTAGAAGCTGCTAATTATTTTGGAAGGTATTCCAAGGAGGTCAGGGGACAGTTTGGTGGAAGTATGTTTGCCATTTTAGTTACTATGCTGTATCAGAAAGCAGTTAAAGTCTGCAGAAATGGTCAGATGTGGATTTTTCTTTTCAAGATGTTTTTCCTGTACTCCACTTTCTCACAAATGGAGAAAGATATGTCCTGAAATCCTGCGTCCTTAGAAGTCAGCTGGTTTGGATTATGGGGAGTGGGCTTCAATAGAAACCTCGGCTTCTTACAGGCACCATGGCTGGGTCACAACCCTCCCGGGGCCAAGAAGCAGGTTGGCCTGGGGCTGGCTGGGGGTTGCTGAGGAGAGGAGGAGGAGTGTGGGCCCTGTGGCCTCAGGGCGTGGGGAGGGCTGGCAGTGAGCTAAATGCTCCAGGGCGCAGGGGCCCATCTGGGGAGCCCCAGGCGAAGGGATGTCCTTGCCTTTTCAGCATCACTGCCCCAGGGCTTTGCACCCCATTTCCCCTGTTTGTATATTTGTCTTCCTGGTAGCTCAGTCCTGGCTCCTTCTGTCCACGGCCAGGCACCGAGATACCAAGTGGCGTTTCCCACCTTATTTTTCAGTTTGCTCTTGTCTGTCTGCCCCAGAACTCAGCCCCAGGGTGGGCAGGGGTGCCAGCCCAGCGCCTCGGTGCACAGCCGGTGCTGCAACAGGATTGGGAGCCGAGTCCCCCCCACCCTCAGGGGTTGGCTCCGGTCTTTGGGCCCCTCCCTGGCCCTGCCCTCCCTCTCTCCAGCCTCCGCAGCCCCTCCCAGCAGGCCTAACACACTTCAGGCATTTCCTCCCTACTTCGCCCTCCCCGGACATTATCCTCCCCTGGTTGTGTCCCCTGCCCCGTTCTCCTCCTCCTATGGGGCCCTGCAGCCCCTGCTCACCCTGCCGTGCCGGGGCCTGTCTCAAGGGAGGGCAGCCCACAACGACGCAGCAGGGATCAGGAAGTTCCCCGGGAAGCGCCTTGGCCCACGACGCCCGGCTCGGCTACGCTCATTACAATCCGCGGTCAGGCCCACAGGGGCGGGGACCCCGGAGCACTGTCAGGCGATGGGGCAGGGTGACCCGCGTGGACGCGACCCCCACACGTCCTCGAGACAACGCTGGGGGGCAGGGCAAGGGCTGGATTCACTGCCTTCCCTGGGAGTGCGGTGGGGGCGGGTCTTTCACAGCGGGGAAGGGTCCGGAAGGCCCGGGGTGGGGTCGCTTTAGGTCGCCCACGAGGTCGGGGTCCAGAGGGAAGGATGCCAGCCCCTCAGGCTTCCCAAGTGAGAGATGATGGGAGGGAGCTCCTCCTGAAAGGAACCCCCCCGTCTGTGATGAGGACAGGGGCCGGGCGCCTGGGGTTGCTCGCGGCGGGGCAGGGTCCACGCGTCCGAAGATCCCGCAGACTGAGCCGCCCATGCACGGCTGGTGGGAGCACACAGGGCAGACAGGCCGTCCCAGCCCCAGAGCCATCTCCATAGCCTTCCTCCTCCACCATGGACGCCCAGACTGGGGCCCAGAGGGCCTGGCTCCTCCCCGGACCTCACCCTGGGACCCCCCACCCCGAGACCCCAAACCCTTCCCCGCCCCTCTGACTCCAGACGGGGGCCCCCTAGGGCAGGGCCTGGCCTCCAGACGCCACTCTGGGGAGCTGGGGCAGTGCCGCACGTTTGCCGGGTCGCCCTGAGCAACCGCGAGCCGTGAGCAGGATCCCGGTGCCGCGTGGGAGGCGTCCGTCTGCGCAGGCGCGTGCCCGGGCACCGTAGGTGCAAACACCTCGCGCCGGTGTCTGCAGGTCGTGTGCCTGTCTCGTCGGGCCACCAGACCTCGTCGGGCCACCAGACCCATCCACCTGCCCGGCAGGCCGCCGAGCTCGGACCTCGGCCCACCCACTGCTCCGCAGGCCCGCCCCGCTCGTGCCCCGCCCCCATCCCGCAGGCCACACCCCGGCCCCGCCCAAGGCCCCGCCCCGCGGATGCGCGCCTGCGCAGTAACGGCAGGCGCAGTCGGAAGCACGGCGCGGACCGCGGGGCACAGCTGGGGACAGCTGCCCCTCTTGCCCGCAGTGCTGACCCCGCAGTCGTCCTCCACTGGGGCTCGGGCCGCCCTGGCCGGGGATGGCGGCGGCGGCCGAACCCGGGGCCCGCGCCTGGCTTGGCAGCGGCTCCCCGCGCCAGGGCAGCCCGACCTCCAGCCAGGAGCTGGGCGCCGGAAGCAGCTCGCGGTCGGGGCCGGGGTCCGGGCCGGGGTCGGGGCCGGGGTCCGGGCCAGGGTCGGGGCCGGAGCGGGCGGGCGCTAGGCCCCTGGGCCCCGCCGCGCCGGGTCACAGCTTCAGGAAGGTGACGCTCACCAAGCCCACCTTCTGCCACCTCTGCTCCGATTTCATCTGGGGGCTGGCCGGCATCCTGTGTGACGGTGAGCGCCCGCGACCCCATCGCAGACCCCAGTACCTGGGCCAGAACGGGCACCTCACCTCTGACCTCTGCACTTCCAGCAATGGCCTCCCCAGGATAGAGCCCCTTGCCCCTCGGGGCAGGAGTGTGCCAGGCCCAGACCTCCCCGTGGAGGTGATGAGGACCAGCTCCTGCGGGGGGTCTGGGGGCGTCCAGTGGCCGCGGCCCCTCCCCCAGGACGGTGGAAAGATCTGCTCCCTAGGCGCCCTCACCTGGCTTGGGATCCAGTGGGGAAAGAACGTCGCGGCTGCGCAGGGCAGGTGCAGTGACTGGGGATGAGGCCAGCCAACCCTGAGCAGGTGCAAGGGGCAGCAGTGTGGCCAGGCAGGGCTGGCCTGGGCCACTGGCTCCCCTGGGCTGGTGCTGGTCCATTCTCTCCTGGGTGCACACTGCTGCCCACAGGGCCTGAGTGCTGGCGCTGCCCAGGCTCAGACTCCCAGAGAGCTGGGCCAGGCTTGCCACCCCGAGTGTGACATGCCCCAACAGGGCTCACACCCCGCTGCCAAGCCGGCCTGGCTGGGTGAGGAGGCCCTCCCTCCTCTGGCTCCTGGGCAGCTGACACGTGTGCTTCCAGGGTCGGCTCTTCTAATCCTGCTCATTTCCGCAGGGGACGGGGCGGGGAGCCTCTACCCTGCTCAGGGAGACGGGCCTTTGGCTCTGGGGACAGAGGGAGCACTCAGGCTGGAGCCTGCAGAGGAGACTGGGCGCCTCACACAGGATGCCTTCTGCCAGGGGAAGTGGCAGGTCCCCCTCGCGGGTATGGCCTCCTGAAGGTGGGCACTAGGTCTGAGGGGCGAAGAAGCTCATGGAAGGGAAATGGGGGTGGTGTGGAGGCCTTCACTGGGCAGCTGTGCGGACATTCTCCCCAACTCTGGATTCTCCCCAACTCTGGAGAATGAGCTGGTGACCTCAGCAAGCAGAGGGGCCTGACAAGGGCATGGGAGGAAGAGCCCCTTCCCCTGCCAGGGAGCACCCAGCATGTGGGGGGAGCAGGGACTATCTGCATGGGCCAGAGGAGGAAGCTGGGTGCCGCCTGCCCGCAGCCGAGCCAGGTTGGGTGCCTCACCTGGCCCCATGCCTCCCCAGGATGGGTAGGGTGCCCCCTTGCTGCCCCTGTGGGCCTTGTGAGCATAGATCACCACTGTTGGAGCCTCTGGGCTGTACTCCCTGGGCTGGGGCAGGTGCAGCCCTCATTGGGCCAGCCACCCTGCCTGCCTCGGGGTGCTGGGGGGATCCTGGTCTATCACAGACTGGCTGTGGTCTGGGCAGGCACATCGTGCGTGGGAAGGGTAATTAGGGGTGTATGCAGTTGTGGGGAGTGAGGGAAGAGTGTCCCTGGTGAAGCTGGTGTAGGGGGTAGGTAGAGGCGCAGGAGCTGGCCAAGTGCCCGCCTGCCCACCCACCCCCAGCAGAGACTTGAAAGAACTGGGCCTGTGTGTGCGTGCGTGTATAGGGCGCTGGACGGGGGACTCTCGGGACACCAGAACACACCGTCATCCAGGACGGTCAGAGCCACCAGGGCCCTGCTCCCCGCTCTGGGCTCTCTGGGGTGGGACAGAGGATCAGGTTGTCTCCATGCCCTCTCCCTGCCCCTATGACTAGGGCTAGGGTTAGGAAGCTTTGGGAGGGTGGGCCCACTGTCATAGGCCATCTGCCCCGTCACAGAATGCTGGCACCCTACCACGGCCCTTGGCGGTCCCCCTGGCTGCGGCCTCCCTCCTGTGTGCCAAGACCTAGGGTCTTTTGATTCCCGGGCAGGACAGGGGCCAACTCACGGGGCTCTCATTCCCATAGTCTGCAACTTCATGTCCCACGAGAAGTGCCTGAAGCACGTGAAGACCCCGTGTACGAGCGTGGCACCCAGCCTGGTCCGCGTGCGTATGGAGCATGGGCTACTGCACCTACGGGGGGAGGGTGCGGAGGGTCAGGGAGGCCAGCTTTTGTGGTGGTGAGTCAGGCCAGCATGTCGGATGGGGTGGGCAGTGGCCCAAGCACTGGGGGGCTGGGGTGGGAGTGTTCCCTTGTGCTGGTCTGGGTCCCTGAGCTGCAGACTGCATCCCTGCCTGTGAGCCCCTCCCAGGGCAGCAGCTGGGCCTCACTTCCCGATGGTTCTGACCCTGTCTTCTCCAGGGTCCCTGATACCCAGCACTGCCTCTCCTGCCTGTTGGTGGGCCTCCTCCACCTGTAATTTATCCGGGTGGCCTGAAGTGTATCACGGAGGGGAATAGGCCTGGGGGAGTGGTCAGCACCTGTGCAGCTGGATCAGGCCTGGGCAGGACCAGCCTGGGCCTGAGCTGCAGCGGGGGCTGTCTGAGATCACGGCCCAGGCAGCCCTGAGTTGGTTGTGCATGCAGGGAATGGGGAGGTCAGCATGCAGGGCAGTCCCCAGCAGGACCCCTTGGGAGCACCGAGGGGTGAGAGGCACACAGAGCATCCTGTTAATCGTGCTCGGGAGGACTGAGGGGTGTATAGCGGTCAGGCAGGTGGCCAGGGCTGGTGATGGGAGCTCCCTGGAACAGAGAGGAAGTGGGGCTTGGGGACCCGGTTGCCAGGCCTTAGGGCCCAGGCTGAGGCCGAGCTCTGCTCCTTCCAGGTCCCGGTGGCCCACTGCTTTGGCCCCCGGGGGCTCTACAAGCGCAGGTTCTGTGCCGTGTGCCGAAAGGGCCTGGAGGCACCCGGGGTTCGCTGCGAAGGTACCGCCAGGAGCCTGCCTGGCTCTTCTGGGGTCTAACTCCCTCCTCACCAGGGACCTGGCCTCTGCTGCCCAGGGTGGCCCAGCCCTCCCTGCGGTCAGGCGGTAGCTCTAGGGTGGGGTTCGGGGATTATGGAGCTGCCTGCACGGGGAGGCGGGGAGGCGGATGCAGGGGACCGGAGGGGCGCAGGCTGCGTGTTGAGGTGGGCCCGGAGGGTAGAGAAGCGGAGAAGCTGGTCCCCATCCCGCCGAGGGAGGGGGGACTGCTTCTGTCTCTCACGTCGGACCCCAAAAGTTTAAAGAATGTGCGGTCAGGGGAGGGGCGGCCCCAGACGGGAGCAGAGAGGCCAGCGAGAAGGGGTCTGGCAGGGTCGGTGGGCAGCGGCGAGAGGCCCCTAACCCTGCCCGCCCCCCAGTGTGTGAGCTGCACGTTCACCCCGACTGTGTGCCCTTCGCCTGCAGCGACTGCCGCCAGTGCCACCAGGACGGGCACGGGGACCACGTGAGTGCGCTGGGCCGGGGGCCGGAGGGCCGGGGAGGTGGGGGAGGCTCCGCCGAGCCTGCTGACAGCCCTCTCCGCAGGACACGCACCTCCACCACTGGCGCGAGGGAAATCTGCCCTCGGGCGCGCGCTGCGAGGTCTGCCGAAAGACTTGCGGCTCGTCCGACGTGCTGGCCGGCGTGCGCTGCGAGTGGTGCGGCGTCCAGGTGGGGCGGGGCGGAGGCCCTGGGGGCGGGGCGGGAGAGGCGCGGGTACGCGTGAGGCGGGGGCGGGGGCCCTGGGGGCGGGGCGGGATGGAGGTCGGGGCCAAGACCCGTGGGGCATGCTGCATCGTCCAGTGGCAAAGCAGGATGGGGGGCGGGGGTTCTGGGGACATCTCGTTTGGATTGGGGTGTTTTCCGGCTTTTGGGGTGGGGGTTCGTGCAGGGGAGACTCAGGGCTCTCTCTGGTTGGGGGTGGCGCCGCCGGCCCGTGGGAACTCAATGTGGGTCCCCGGGGAATCACTGAGAGCCGGCCTGGACCCAGGCCCTCTCCTGTACCAGGACCCCAGGCTCGAGCCCGTGCCCTCTCCCCCAGGCCCACTCGGTCTGCTCCGCGGCTCTCGCCCCCGAGTGCACTTTCGGGCGCCTGCGCACCATGGTCCTGCCGCCGGCGTGCGTGCGCCTGCTGTCCCGCAACTTCAGCAAGATGCACTGCTATCGGATCTCCGAGAGCACGGCCCCTGAGCCGGGTGAGCAGGGCGGCGGGGAGCGGGCGTCTGGGGTGGGGGCCGGGCCTTGACTGAGGCCAGCTGTGACCGTCCCATAGGGGAGGGAGAAGACAGCGTGGACGGAAGCGCCCCCGCCGGCCCAGGTAGAGAGGTGATGGCACTAGAGTCCAGTAAGTGCCCCTTAGCTGTGCCCAGCCCCCCATCCCATGCCCCGTTCCCCCATCCCGTGCCTCGTTCCACGGATTTGCACCCACTTCCCTGTGGCCCAGGCAAGCAGACTCTGAAGATCTTTGACGGCAACGACGCGGTGCAGCGAAACCACTTTCGTGTCATCACCGTCCCCCGCCTGGCCAAGAGTCAGGAGGTGCTGGTAAGAGGGACCCCACAGCTGCCTCGCAGGCCCGTCCCTGGGGGGCTGCGGGGACCCAGCGTGGCCTGGCTCCGCTCACGCCCACCCCCACCCCCCTCCAAGGAGGTGGCGCTGCGGGCCTACTACATCACGGAGGACCCTCAGGGCTTCCAGCTGCAGGCGCTCCCTGCACCCGCTCTGACTGGCGACACCGGGGCCTCGGGAAAGGTCTGGAGTGGTGGGACCACCGAGGAGGAAGGCAGTAGAGGCCCAGGGGCCCGAGACGTTCCCAGCATCACTCGCATTCCCGAGGCCTGGATCATTCGCGCTCTGCCCCGCACCCAGGAGGTCCTGAAGATCTACCCTGCCTGGCTCAAGTGAGACCCAGGTCCCCGGTAGGGTCCGCGGAGGGAGGGAGGGGTGGGGGCTGTGCGACTCCAGCTCCTGAGCTTGTCCCCTGCAGGGTGGGTGTGGCCTACGTGTCCATGCGTGTGACCCCGCAGAGCACTGCCCGGACTGTGGTGCTGGAGGTCCTCCCGCTGCTCGGACGCCAGGTATGTGTGCTGGGCCCGCCCTGCCTGGCATGGTGGCCCCATGTGGGTCTTCGGGAGGCCGGGGTCGGGGGTGCGTTAGGGCTGGTCCAGGCTTGATGCCCTGAACTCCACCCCAACAGGCCGAGGGGCTGAAGAGCTTCCAGCTGGTGGAGGTACTCATGGGCAGCAGGCAAGGTGAGTGGGCAGCCTGTAGTCAAAGCCCTGACCAGTCCTACCCCTAGGTGCCCGGGGTCCCAGGGCAGGTGCTTTTGGAGGTGGCCGCAGGGCCTGGGGCTAATAGTGGTGTCTCTCAACTCTGCAGTCCAGCGCATGGTGCTGGCGGACGAGGAGCCCTTGCTTGATCGGCTTCGTGAGATCCGGCAGGTCAGTGGGTGTGGACACTGGCCCCTGGGGAATGGCTGGCCTTTGGCCATGGCTTCTACCTCGTAAAGAGGGAGTCTGTCTTCCCTTAGGACACAAGGCCATGCTGGCGGGCAGCTAAGCGTCCCGGCCAGCAGTGCCTCCCCTTCGCAAGTTCCCTGTGTGTCCTTTCTCTCCTCTCCTTTCCCATCTTGGTGGCGTTCAGCCTGGGGTGTCTTCCCTTTGGCCCCCTTTGTGGACGGGGGGTGGGGAGGCCCATCCCCTAGTGCTCTGCTCAGCGTTCCCCCCCTCCCCGCAGACGTCCCTGCGGCAGATGAGCCAGACGCGGTTCTATGTGGCTGAGAGCAGAGTGGTGGCCCCACGTGTCTCTCTGTTCGTGGGTGGTCTGCCCCCTGGCCGGTCCCCCCAGGAGTATAGCAGTCTGCTGGAAGAGGCTGTGGCCAGCAAAGGTGCGACTGCCTGGGCTGGTCCGGGGCGCTTGGCCAGGTGGGTGGCAGGGCGGGAGTCCTGAGAGCAGGTGTGTGGGCTGCTGGGCTGAGGCTGCGTCCTCCGGCTGCCCCGCTCCCCGCAGGCACTTGCTGAGCCTTTGCCGAGCTGGTTCCTGGCCCAGAGGGTCTCTGTCCTCACCTCTGGGGCCCAGAGCCCATCACCTCCTCTGAGGAGGTTCTGAGCCCCCTGCTCTGGGCCCTGGGGGGGTGCCCTGTGCCTGGAGTGGGGGGGCACTTCCTGGGAGAGCTGCGCTGTTGGGTGGTGTGAACTTACTCTTGGCCTGGGAGGCCGGGTGGGGCTGCCTGGGGTGGCGGCCCTGGGTTGGGGGCCTGGGGGGCAGGTCCCTGGCGTCCGACCGCAGCCTGCCGCCCCGCCCCCCCATCTTCGCAGCTGGCCTGGTGTCCGTGAGCCACGTCTACTCCACACAAGGTGAGCCTCCCACGGGTTGTGGTCAGGTTGGGTCTGAGGTCACTCCCTGGAGTAGGTGGAGCAGCCTTGCCCTCTTGCTTCACCTTGTTTAGGACCCGTGGGCCAGGGAAACGTTGGTGTTTCGTTTCCTGGTTCACGGCTGTGATGCTTTTGTTAAAACATGACTGAGGTGCAGAGAATGTTTTCTCCACAACTTCTTGTGCTCATGGGTACCATCTTTTATGGCGGGAAACTTAGGTCTCCCCAGTGGGAGAACAGTACCGTGAGGCCCGTCTCCCCTCTGTGGGTCCATAGCACTTACCAATGTCCTCCATGCCCCTCGTGGGTCCTGGGTGGGTGTGTGTCTGCTCCACCCTGCCTCAAGGTGGCCTTGCTCTGTCCACCCAGCATCTCCTGTCTCTGAGCCCGGCTGTCCTTGGAGGCTCCCCCTGGGGGAGGGAGTCACGCACTGCGGGGACGCCTTGGGACAGGCTGGCCTGAGGTGGGCTGTGGCCAGAACTGGGGCCATTCAGCTGTGGGAGGAGGCGAGGCTGCAGCCCAGACACCATGAGGGTCGGGGCAGGACACGTAACTGAGCTCACGGCCCACCTGCCACAGGTGCCGTGGTGCTGGACGTGGACTGCTTTGCGGAGGCCGAGCGGCTATACATGCTGATCAGGGACACGGCTGTGCACGGCCGGCCGCTGACAGCCCTGGTGCTCCCAGACGTGCTGGTGAGTGGCGCCGGGGCGGGGCCTGGGGCCATAGCTTCCACGGCCAGTTTGTCTAATACCTGGTCAGTTGGAGCAAAGTCCGAGTTTGTGCACGGCTGATTCACACCGAGGGAGGGGCCCGAGATCCGATGGTGAGAGGCCTGCACGCTGGTTGACTGGCCCTGCAGTGGCCGCCTCTTCAGGGCTGGCCTGTGTTTGTGGCTGTGTGCGCGGCCCTCGCAGAGTCGTGGGCCCTGGCCCCGCTTTTCCTGCCCTGGAGGCCTGTGGAGCCCTGCTCGCACCCTGGGCCTTCTCTGGTCAGTAGGTGATGCTCCCTGACCCTGGAGGCTGTCCCAAAGCCCCAGCAGTGCTCCAGACCCCGCCCTGCGCTGTGTGCCCCAAGGACCCCCCGAGATGACCGGACCCCAGTTCAGGCCAAGCAGAAGTAGAGCAGAATGAGTTCAGGGTCTGTGACTGGGTGAGCCACGTCTTCAGGTTTCTGCTGCCCTGTCCTACCATCCAGACAAGGAGGCGGCCACTGCAGGTCAGGGTACCCCTCCGCCGGCTCCACGGGCAGAGACGGGTGGGTGATGCCGACACGCACTTTCTCTCTCCTGGCAGCTGCCTGCCCTGGGCTGAGCAGGTAAGTGGTGACCGCAGGCAGCTCGGCCCGGTGGCTCACACGTCACCCCAGTGTGTCCTCGGCCTTGAGCCACGGCCGAGCCCGTGTGCGGCCGCTGCCCGCTGTGTCTGCGCCTGTTTGTCTCCTGTCACCCAGCAACCCCCATCATGGGGACCCCAGCCCCCGTCCTCACCACGTGGGGAATCCTGCTCCCTGCCCCCTGCCCACTCTCGCGGGCACTGTTTCTGCCGTTGTGTTTGGGGGCAGGCTTTGTCCCGTGGCCCAGGGGAGGTGTGGGGCCACCCTGCGAGCCAGGCTGCTCCTCCTGACTGCCGTGTGGGTGGGCAGGGGCCTGGCAGCGGGCTGGCTCTCAGAGGGGCAGGCGGGGTCCTGCATGGGCTTCCAGCCTAGGCTCGTGGGCCACGTGGGTCTGGTGGTGGGCGTGGTCTGAGGACACGTGGCGTGGCAGCTCTGGTGGTCGATGGGCTCAGAGCTCCAGGCTGGCCAGTGTCTTCCCGCCCCACCGGCCAGGGGTCTGTGGGCGCCCCTTCTGCTGTGGGATGCAGCCCAAGCAGGCAATGGTGAGGTGGGGTGGCCGTGTGGCCTTCCTCTGGAGGGGCCGGCCCCAGACTGGCTCAGGCAGGTGGCCTGAGGGGCAGGGGCCTCCACTGCCAGGCCGCGTGCTGGGGGAGGCCCGGCTCTGTCTCCGGGGGGCCGGCCAGCCCGCCCTAACGCGGCCCCATCTGTCAGCACCTGAAGCTGCCCCCAGACTGCTGCCCCCTGCTGGTGTTTGTGAACCCCAGAAGCGGAGGCCTCAAGGGCCGTGACCTGCTCTGCAGTTTCCGGAAGCTGCTCAACCCCCACCAGGTCTTTGAGCTGACCAACGGGGGGCCGCTGCCCGGGTGAGCCTGCCAGAAGGGGTACCTGCCTGTGCCCGTCCCCCGGCCAGCAGGAACAGGTTGGGGTTTGGTGGGTCGGAACCCTTGAGGGCACCCTGGGTGGGGATGAGCTGCAGCCCCTTCTGCCCCAGGGGTGACCTCCTGTCCCTGCTTGTTCGCGGCTGTGGCCAGTGCCGGGACACGTCCTGTCTCCCTGCCGCCAGGTTCCACGTGTTCTCCCAGGTGCCCTGCTTCCGGGTGCTGGTGTGTGGCGGGGATGGCACCGTGGGCTGGGTGCTCGCTGCCCTGGAGGAGATGCGGCACCGCCTGGCTTGCCCAGAGCCTGCCGTGGCCATCCTGCCCCTGGGCACAGGTGGGGTCAGCTGGCACGTTGGGGGATGGGGCCCCGGGCTTGGAGGGGCGAGGGGTGGGTGTGGAGAGTCAGCATGTGTCTTGCTGGTGTCCAGGGAATGACCTTGGCCGGGTCCTCCGCTGGGGGGCGGGCTACAGTGGAGAGGACCCGTTCTCTGTGCTGGTGTCGGTGGACGAGGCAGATGCTGTGCTCGTGGACCGCTGGACCATCCTGCTGGACGCTCATGAGGCCGGCAGTGGGGAGAACAGCGTGGCAGACACAGAGCCCCCCAAGGTACTGGTGTGCCCGGGCAGGGGTGGTGCACCCGGTGTGTGTCTCTCTACCACGTCTGTCCAGGTGTTGGTCCTCATCCCAGCCATGCCTTGGCGTTGGCGCCAGCACTGTCCCCTCGTGGACATGGGTGCCGGGCCTGAGGATGACTGGCTCAGAACCTGAGTGTGGGGCAGTCACTGGACAGAGCAGCTCTGTGACAGGAGGCCGGGCCCACCGTGGGGGCGGCGGGGAGCACCTGGTGGGGGCCGACTGGGGCCAAGGGAGAATGCATCTTGTTCTCAGATCGTGCACATGAGTAACTACTGTGGGATTGGCATCGACGCGGAGCTAAGCCTGGACTTCCACCAGGCACGAGAGGAAGAGCCCGGCAAGTTCACGAGCAGGTGCCGTGGGGCAGGGGTGGGTGCGGGGCTGCCCCTGGCAACCACGTACTTCCTGGGGGTTCGCCCCTGTGACTGTAGGTCCCCCCGCCAGGTTCCACAACAAGGGCGTGTATGTGCGGGCTGGGCTGCAGAAGATGAGCCACTCCCGCGGCCTGCACAGGGCCCTGCGGCTGCAGGTGGACCAGCAGGAGGTGCAGCTGCCCAGCATCGAGGGGCTCATCTTCATCAACATCCCCAGGTGCCTGCACGTGGGGCTCCCGGGGCTCCAGCCCCCCTCCAGCCTCCCGTCCGGCCTCACCCTGACCTGTGTGCCCCTCCCTCTTGGTGCAGCTGGGGCTCGGGGGCCGACCTGTGGGGCTCCGACAGTGACTCGAGATTCGAGAAGCCGCGCATGGATGACGGGCTGCTGGAGGTGGTGGGGGTGACGGGCGTCGTGCACATGGTGAGCGCGGGGGCGGGGGACCGGGGGGCTGGGCTGTGGCGCTGGGGCCCGCTGAGCGTGGCTCCCCCTCTCCCCCACCAGGGTCAGGTCCAGGGTGGGCTGCGCTCCGGCATCCGCATTGCCCAGGGGTCCTACTTCCGTGTCACCCTCCTCAAGGCCACACCCGTGCAGGTGGATGGCGAGCCCTGGGTCCAGGCTCCCGGGCACATGATCATCTCAGCCGCAGGCCCGAAGGTATGCCAGGTGTGGGGTGGGCAGGGGGCTCGCTGCCGGCAGGCCTCGCCTGTGCAGAGTGGCCGGCATGGCCTTGGTGCCCAGCGGTCCTGTTGCGGCTGGTTCTTCCCTGACTCGGGGAGGTCATGAGGCTGGACGAGGCCGGCCAGCCCTTAGGGAGCCCCCTCCCCACAAGCCGCGGTCACAGCATGCCCCGCTCTTTCCCCTTCTGTAAGATGGGCTGAGATGTCAGCGGCCGTCCTCAGACCCGGCACCAGGTGGCCTGCAGTATTGCACAGCCCTCAGACCTTGCCTGTCTCGGGACAGGTCCACATGCTCAGGAAGGCCAAGCAGAAGCCCAGGAAGGCGGGGACCCCCAAGGATATGCGAGCAGATGGGGCGCCTGCCCCTGAGGGGGACTCCAAGTAGAAGCGGGTCCTGGAGCAGCGCTCGCTGGTGGATATACTCACCCACAGCCCTGACCTTGGGTGTTTCCCTCTTGTCCCGTCCCTGTGCCACACAGAAACTGCTGGGTGGGTAGTGGGCACTTCCCCTCTGGCCTTCGTACCAGTGATGGGTGGGCACGGGGCTCTCTGGGGCCCAGGCCACTGTCCTGGAGGGCACACACTCCTCCCCAGGTCCCTCTGCCCTCTCTGCCCCCTCCAGCCAGGCAGTGCTGTGCCTCACCTCATGCCCCCTGGGCTGTCCCCCCGGGCTGTCCCCCCGGATGCTCCTACAGGGCAACTGGCTCTCTGGGCCCTGGGGTTGCCCAGCACAGACATGGGACACCCTGGCCACTAGCTCTTTGGCCTCACCTCTCCACTGAGGGCTGTCCTGGGGGACATGCCTCTCCAGGCCCGGGTGGTGTCTGGCCGGCCCAGTCGGAACCTGGCTGGTAGCCCTGGAGTGACAGGGCTGGGACAGGAGGGCCCCGCAGAGGCCAGGTGGTGCCCAGGAGGTAGCAGGAGCCTGACTGGGAGCCCAGAGGAAGTGCGGAGAGCGTGCAGGGAGCGGCTTTAATCAGCAAGGTCAACGCGGTACGTGATCACCGCGGCACTCGGCCTCCCATTTGCCGATAGTCAGCCCACGGGTGCCGTGTCCGCTGCCGGGCAGACGGGACTCGTATGGTCTCTGTGCTTCTCCACGTGGAGACTCGGCGACACAGGATGCAAACGTGGCTGTCTGGTGGGCCACTCGCAGAGCCCCTACCACAGAGCCCCAGAGTTCAGCCGGCCCAGAGTCCTGACTTGGCCCCCAGAAGAGCCCGACCCCAGCTGCCTGGGAGCCCCCAAAGCCCCCGAGAAGGGTCCACAAGCCCCTCTCCCGATTGTCTGGTCTCTTTGCCTTTGGCGCTGTCTTGCCACTGGGCCCTCGCACCCTGGGTGGTGGCCTTGCCCTGACATTCGGCCTCAACCTTAGACATGGCCCTGCCCAGCCCTGTACCCGCCAAGCTCGTGCCAAAACTGCCCAGACACGTGCATCGGAACAGCCGTGGGTGGTGGCCTGTCCTCGCCACATGCCTCTAGTAGCTGGTGTGCATCCCCCAGGTCTGCGTCCTGGGGGCGGCATCAGCTTTTGCTTTGCGGGCCCCGTTGGTCGATTTGAACTGTCTTGTAAAATGTGGTTCAGGTGAACGTGTCCTCTGTGCGTGCGTGAGTCTGTGCGCCCGGAGGGGCTGCGTGGGCTCTGCACCCCCTCCCTCATGTGTAACTTATCACCTGAAGGTGACCGTAATTTATATCTGGGACAAATATAGTCTGGGCATCCTGTCCTGCTGCCGTCTCCTGCGTCTGTGCCTGAGGCCAGTGTGTTGGGGGAGGAGGGCTGGGGTGTGGGGGCCGGTTGGGCAGCCCAGCAGCTGCCAGGGCCCTCTGCCCATGGGATGTGGGCAGAGTTGCAGGACATGCTGCCTGTTGAGGACCCGGGGCCACATCGCACACCCACACCCACCACGGGGCTGCGCCCCGGCTGCCCCGGAACCACCCACTGCCTGCGGTCCCCCCGCGGCTCATCTCCACTTGGTCGAGGCAGACAACAGGCACATGGGACACAGTGACACTCCTGCGAGACTCTTCTCTGCAACGGTGGAAGACAATCTGAGGAGCTGAAGTAGAGCATGAAACTTCACAAGGAAGACAAAACCCGAGGCTGGGCCACCAGCCGGACCCTCGGACCTCAGGCGGGGGACCGGGGCTGCACTAGCAGGGAGCAGGGAGGAGCGGGGACTGCGCGTCGTCCATGGCCCCAGGCACCGGCCGGGCGTGTGCGGGCCGGGCCAGACCCCGCAGGCCCCGCAGGGCGGCCAGCGCCAGGCGCACCAGAAGCCGCAGCAGGAGGAAGGCGAAGGGCACGGCGATCTGCATGATGTGGAAGATGGCCGTGCTGAACCTGCCCAGCACACAGGTGCAGGCGAAGGCCAGCAGGCTGGCACAGGGGTATAGCACGAGCTTGGCGAACATGAACGCGTGCTCCCGGCCCCCGAACCGCGCTGAGGGCTGCAGTGTCTCCCTCTCCTGCAGCAGCGCCGTGGTCCAGATGGCGAACTGGAAGATGCTGGCGAAGAAGATGATGGCGCAGCTGACTCGTACGCTCTCCAGCTCGTCGTGGGGCCGCCTTGCGAAGGCTGATGTCTGCTGGTAGGCCAGGGGCAGGCCGCCCACGAAGGCCAGCGAGAGTGTGTTGAGCAGCCCCATGGGCTGTGTGGCCTTGCGGATGTGCAGGAAGAGCGAGTGGTGGGCGAACCAGAGCAAGCCCACCGTGGCGAAGGAGCCGAAGTAGGCCAGGAAGTGCGGCCCAGACACGCCCAGCGCCGCCACTAGGCTGCCGTGGAACTTTTCCTTCACGTCCTTGGAGTCCGGGACGTTGTCCTCACTGAGGGGTGAGATACATAGCATCTGCAGCGGCCCCACCTCGGGTGTCCGTTCCAGGCTGCCTGCCCCCACCCCGTCCCAACCCCTGCGCGGGCTGCCGGCCCCCCGCACACTTGAACTTCAGATGAACGAACGGCATACACTGAGATTGCGCGCATCTATGTTCACACACACAGCGCCATTCGCCTGAAGTTCAAATTCAACTGCAGCCTGTGTTTCCTTGGCTGACTGCAGCCCTGCCCGCCGGACCCTGGGCTGGTAAGCAGCACGGGCCCTGAGCCCACAGCCCCTCTGGTGCCCACGGGTGGGTGCTCCTGAGGTCTGCCCACCGTCCTGCAACGGCCTGTCCACTTCGGGAGCGGTACCACAGACCTGAAGGGCTTTGCCTCCGAGGTCCTCAGATTCCTGGGCAGAACTTTATTTTAAGGAGCGATTCTAAGGCACATCTGGCCCAGGCTTCTCCCCACTGAGGTCATGGGGCTGCCGCCCTGCAGCCACGCAGCCCAGACACACCTCTGTGCCCACGATGGCAGCTGCATGCGTGCTAGTGGGGCTGGGGGCAGGAGACAGAGCCTGGGGGCTTCCTGGGGATCCCCACCTGGGTCCTCGGGGCTGTGGCTCTGGGTGGAGGAAAGAACCCTGACTGCCCCCCGCCCCGGGTTCCCAGCCACAACTGCTCCTTGCTGCCACCCAGCAGGGGACCCAAGCCAGCATAGCCTGGCTGCAGGGCAGAAGCAAAGCCAGATCGCCCCAGAACCTTAGGTCTAGGTCTCAGAGATTGGTACCAATGGACATTTGCTCCCAATTTTTAAAAATTCACAAATTACAGTAGGAAAAAGCTACTAAGAGAAATTTAGGAGCATCAAGACCTTAGGTGAGGGACTTCCCTGGTGGCGCAGTGGTTAAGAATCCGCCTGCCAATGCAGGGGACACGGGTTTGAGCCCTGGTCCGGGAAGATCCCACATGCTGCGGAGCAACTAAGCCCATGCACCACAACTACTGAACCTGTGCTCTAGAGCCCACGAGCCACAACTACTGAGCCCACGTGCCGCAACTACTGAAGCCTGCGCGCCTGGAGCCCGTGCTCTGCAACAAGAGAAGCCGCTGCAATGAGAAGCCCGTGCACCACAACGGAGAGTGGCCCCCGCTCGCCGCAACTAGAGAAAGCCCGCGTGCAGCAACGAAGACCCAAGGCAGCCAAAAATAAATAAATAAATAAATTTATATTTAAAAAAAAGACCTTAGGTGATCAGTTACAGAACATAAAATCAGAGCATTCTAACGTTAACAAAATAAGAATGTGCTGAAGTATGACCAAGGAATAAAAGGCTTAAAAAAAAAAGATGGAAGACTTGAAAAAGCAGCAGATAAAACACTTAGAAATAAAATTACAACAACTAAGGTTGGAACTGTGACAGACTGCAGAGGCTGCCTGGCCGAGCAGAAGAGCAGGAGTGAAGGGAAGAGGCGGGCTCGGAGCAGGAGTGGACGCGGGGAGCTGGGGGCCTCCCACCCTGCGCGTGCAGCTCTGGGAAGGACGAGGACCAGGCCCTTCTCAGGTGGGTTCTCAGGTGGGAGGCCCTTGGGGAGGAGGGTGGGCCGGGAGACCTCAGTGCCTTTGTGGGGCTGGCGGAGGAGTCTCGGCCCGGTGGGTCCTCACCAGATGTCCAGGATGAGCAGCGTGGCCACAATGGCGTAGACCCCGTCGCTGAAGGCCTCCACCCGCTCCTTGCTGAGCGGCTCGTGCAGGTCGAAGGTGAAGATCTCCAGGTTGTGAGCCGGGGGCTCCCTGGGGCCTGTGGGAGGGGTAGCCAAGCCCTCAGGGCCTCAGGTCAGCTAGGAGGCCCCGCAGAGACGCCGCCTGCCTGGCCCGTGTTCTGCGGGCCCTGACAGCAGCACCAACGCCCCACACTCCAGCCCTGCCTGGCACCTACCCACAAGCCTGGCTCTGCACCAGCCGGCGGCCTTGCTGACGTAGGGCAGGAAGATGACTGTCGCCATCAGCAGGTACGACTGCACGAGACAGGGCACAGGGCACGTCAGGGCGCGTGGTGCTTCCACCGAGGGGCCCAGCCAGGAATCCCACCCCAAAGCCGCCCGCCTGGAAGGGACTGCAGCTTGAGCAACAGGAGACGAAACAGGTGAATCATCCGTCATCAAGAGAGAAACCTTCTGTGCATAGAAGAACATTACCGGGGGGTGAAGAGACATTGCACAGAACGGGAGATGTTTGCAGACCACACACCTGGTAAGGGTTACTATCCAGGCTTCATAAGGAACCCCGACAGCTCCATGACAGAGAGACAACCCAACTGAGAAATGGGCCATGGACTTGAACTGACATTTCTCCGAAGAAGAGAGACGCGGCCCCAACACGTGGGCAGGCGCTCAGCACCACTAACACTCGGGGAAACGCCAGTCACAACCACGAGGAGAGCAGCGCGCACCTCGGGACGCTCCCAGCGGGAACAGGAAGCAGCTGTGCTGGGGTGGGGTGGGGCTGGAGCCCTGTGCGCCTTCGGTGGGAATGTAAATGGCGCAGCTGCTGGAGAACAGTGGGGAGGTTCCTCAGAAACTAAATGGGGAATTGCCACAGGACCCGGCAAGTCCACTTCTGGGCACACACCCAAAAGCACGGAAAGCAGGGGCACACCCATGCTCACAGCAGCCACCGAGTGTCCGTGGGTGGGTGATGGGGCCCATCCACACAGTGGGGTACTACCGGCTAATGAAAAGGAAGGGAATCCTGACACCAGCGACGTGGATGCACCTTGAAAACATGCCGAGTGAAAGAAGCCAGACATAGAAGCCTCCTGTTTCATGATTCCATTTATACGGAGGAACCAGAATAAGCAAATCCCTACAGACAGAAAGTAGACTCGCAGTTTCCCGGGACTGAGGGGTGGGGAGACAGGGAGTGGCTGCTCATGGATTCAGGGTTTCTGTCTCGGGGGGATGAAAAGTCCCAGAACCAGAGGGAGGTGATGCACGGCGACATCGGCGGTCAATGCCACCGAGCTGCACGCTGCAGATAAAATGGTCACAATGGTCAATTTTTTGCTACGTGGACACCCAATTATTTTAAACAGGGAGGCTGGCGAGCCAGGCGTGCTCCCGGGCCCAAGGTGGCCGTAGAAGGCTCCTCGCCCAGCCCTGTCGCCTCAGCCGGTGGCCCCCCTCAGTGAAGGGCTTCCACCCCGTCCTTCACAGTCATGCTTCAAGGTCACCTGGCACCTGGCCTGGTGAGGGGACTCAGGAGACAACGGGCACCTCGGGGACAGATGGGAGCGGCCGGCATCACAGCTCTGTTTACAACCTCCAGTCTCCACACGTCAGAAGACCACACCATACACATCACTCAACACACACACACTGAGGGGGGGAGTGCCCCAGGTGCCTGGCAGGTGAGTGCAGAGGCTCCGGGGGGCGACGTAGGCCACGCAGGGTCGGCGTGTGTTGTGTGTGTGCACGTGCGCTGCGGGGTAGGAGGGAACAACAGCCTGAGGGGGAACCTGAGTCCCGGGCCGGGGGGAGATCTAAATGGCCGTGGGGACCTGCCCAGGTCTGGAGGAGCGTGAGTCCTGGGAGCAGCAGGCACAGGAAGCTGGCATGGGAGGCCGAGTGTCACCAGTGGAGGAAGGTGGTCCAGAGGGAGGTCAGGACGGCCTGGGCCAGGGCAGTGAGCAGTGGCTGGCCCTGGAAGGTGGACCCTACACAGCATCCCAAACGAGGGAAGGGGCTGGTGAGGACGCCTGGAAGGATGGCCGTGGGCTCGTGGGGAGGCTGAAGGAGGTGGGCCTTAGGGCCAGGAGGCTCTGACATGCCTCGTCTCACAGGGGACGAGGGGTCAGACCCCTACTGTGGGGAAGGAGCAGGAGGGATGGAGAGGAAGGGGCAAAAAACGCAGCACAGAGAAACGACCGACCGCTCCCTCCGAGGCCGCAGACCCCCCCCAGCCCCACTGAGGACCCTCCTCTCCCCAGTGTGGCGGCCCAGCGCCCGCCTCCCACTACTGTCGTCCCGTGAGGGTGTGGCCACTGCCCAGGCTCATCACTGCCCCCGGCAGCACGCTGGGCCCTGTCTGCCTGCTCCAGGCCTTCCCGGGGCCAGTGTCCAGGCCCGGCCAGTGGGCACAGCCCCCGTGGGCCTCAGCTCTGCCTGCTTCTCCTGACCCAGGCCACACGCACCACATCCCAGCTGTGCCCTCCATCCTCCACCCGACGACCCTCGCCGCCCCTCAGCCCCTGACCTCGTCCCCAGAGTCAGGAGGGGCTGTCCGACCGGAAGCCTGGATGCAGTGGGCCCCTCGGTCCTGCCCTGCTGTCTCTGTGCCGCCCCCTTGCCAGCCCCACCCTGGGACACCCCGCCTGACCCCAAGGGCCCCCGCAGCATCCCTCCCGCCCGAGAGGAGCGGGGCCCACCTGAGAGGCGCAGCCACTGTACAGCGAGGGGACCGAGCAGAAGCCCGAGGCCCGCCCCCACCTCACACACCAGCGTCCACCCTCCCCTTTACCCACCCGTGGCCTGACCTGGGGCACCCTGGACACTGGACCCCAGCCCCCAGCTCCATCCTCCAGGGTGCGGCTCTGCAGGCCTTGCCATCCTGTTTGTTTTAAACTTGGAATTCTCTTAAAACACTTACTAGATGTTTAAAGTAACGTTAACCGTTCATTTTTTCACACGTCTTATGATGCTGTGGGTGTAAAGATTCACTTTACTTCACTAGAGCTCAATTAAAGGCAGGAGCTGTGCATCAAGCTTCTACAACCAGCTCTGAGACGGTGGCTTGCGAGGGTTTACCTTCCCCCTCCTGGATGATGGAAGCTGCACCAGAGCAATATGCCTATCAAGTCAGCTGTGGGCTAAACACTGGGTGTCAGCCGGCTCAACGCCGGCAGCTCGGCCAGGACGTACCCTCCGTATACACTATTGATACCACGTATAAAACAGATAACTAATGAGAACCTACAAGGAACCCTACTCAATGCTCTGTGGTGACCTAAATGGGAAGAAAATCCAAAAAAGAGGGGATGTATGTGTACGTAGAACTGATTCACTTTGCTGTACAGCAGAAACACAACAGTGTAAAGCAACTACACTCCAATAAAAAGAAGTAAATAAATAAATAAGTAAATTAAAAAAAAAAAAGCACAACCTGCAGGCTCGAGGGCGCCGTGGACGGAGTCCCGCACGGCTCTGCCCGCGTGGCCGCCGTCTCTCCCTGGACGCTGGGGGTGCATCCGCCCGGCCCTCGCCCAGCTCCAACCACGCCTGCACCTCCCTCTTCTCCACTCCAGTCTCTCCTGCTCTGGAATTTCTTTCTCCACTTTCTCTCTCTTCTGGCGGCTCACGTTCCCACGCACGCACGTCTTTAGAAGGCACATGGCCTCCCGGGCCCACAGGGCATACGCTGTGTTTGCTCACGCGGGCTCCTCCCTGCAGAGCAGTCCCCCGGTGGGCTCCCCGCACAACCCCCTGGCCCCGGTCCCCCCACCCCGACTCACCACTGGGTAGAAGAAGAGGGAGAAGCCGGCCGCAGCCAAGCACAGCGCCGGGCCCCGAAGAATGATGCCCAGGATGTGCTGCCGGTAGAGGGCCCGGTGGGCCGAGTGCTCGATCTGGGGGCTCAGCAGGTGGGGGAAGTGGAACGCGTAGACCACGATCAGGGCCTGCGGGAGAAGCCGGCTGCAGGCTGCGAGCGGGGTCTCGGGTGGGGCTCGCTGCAGGATGTTCTGGGGGTGCAGAGTGGACGGGAGCCCTCGCTTTGCTCTGGGGGTCAGGTGTGGGCCTCAGAGAGCCCCGCCTGAGGGTGCTGGCGGCCCCATTTCACTCTCTCTCCCCATCAGCACAGGAAGCCCAAGCCCCGAGCGTCTCTGGCTTTGCCCTGCCGCGGCCCACGCGGGTGCCCCGTGGCAGGCGCTGCGTGGTGGGTGGCGTCTGCATGGCTCCCACCATGGGCAGCCCGGCACACGCTACATCTCCTGCTCCACGAGGACGGGGTGTGGGGGTGGGGCGCCGGTGTCCTACCTGCACGGCCCCGACAGCCATCACACACACACAGAACAGGAGGATGCCCAAAGGCACCTCGGGGAAGGCCACCATCAAGGAAAACTGCAGCCAGAAAAATCCACAGAATCAGGACCCGCGGGGCCCCAGAGCCCGTGAGTCCCCGTGCATCGGCGGGGCTCCGCCTGCTCAGCAGCAGAGCCAGCAGGCCGTCTTGGGCGGGAGCGGCCCGAGCCCTGGAGGCGTCTCTCTCACAAGAGCCATTCCACCCAGCACCTGAAGCCTTTAAAGCTGCACACTTATCAGATTCATAGACTCCCCAGACCCCAATTCTCCGCGACGTGCTACGTACCCAGAGCCCCGCTCTGTCAGAATCAGAGGGAGCTGCGGGGTGAGGAGACAGAGGGGTCACATGCTGGGGACGAGCCCAGGTCGGCCAGGAGGCCGTGGGCTCCGGGGCTCAGGCAGGAGCCGAGAGCCTTAGGGAGCACGGAGAGGGCGCCCCTCACTGCGCCCTTGGAGGCCAGGCTGGTCTCTGCCCCTGAGAGCCCCGCCTGGGGCCCTGGAAGCCTCCCCATTCCATCCAGCCTGGAAACCCAGGGTCGCCCTTTCCCCCGGAAACTTCTCTCCTCTCTGCAACTCCGTGGTCCAGGCCCTGAACCTCCCAGTGGTCTGAGAGCTTCTGAGAAGGGAGCATCTTAGGGTCAGAGTCCTCCTGCCCAGTGGAGGGCAGTCCCCCATTCCACCCCCAGGTGGAAGTGGGAGCGGAAATCCCTGTGACTCACTGTGAACGGCAGGAAGGTGATGGTCATCATGCAGGCCTGGGAGGGAGGGAGGGAGGAAGGGGTGCTGAGGGCGGTGTGTGGGGCCCTGGGAGTGGGCGCGTCCCGGCCCGCACACCCAGGGGCACCGGGGAGCTGAGCACAGGCAGAAACCAAAGGAGAAACTCACCAGGTTAAGCAGGGCAAGCGTATCGTCTATTTTCCCAACAACTTGGAACAATCTCAACAATTTAAGGAAAACAGGAAAAGTCATGCTGTCAGTTAACGTGGTTCTAACGGCATCAAATACAGACACACATACGACAGAGGCGGTTTCACACCAAGATGGGAAGATGCCCGAAAACGGAGGCAGGAAGCAGGCAGAGCTCCCGAGGCCCCAGCCCCTCCCCAGCCCCCACACAGTCCCCCCAGGGTTCTGACCCACATGGATGTGGCCTTCTCCCCCGACTGGGGAGGTCTGCACCTGGCCAGGGGCCAAGGGCGGCCGGGAGGCAGCCTCAGGGGCCGAGCACTTCTCTAAAAGTCAGAGGTAGGGGCCGTGGCCCCGAGATGGCAGCTGACCCCCAGGCCTAGGGTGGGTCTGTGCCGCTCCCAGAAGGCAGGACCTCCAGCAGAGGGGGGTGGGCTCCTGTCCATGCTGCAGGGAGGGCGGGGCTGACGGGGAGCCGGCCACGCCAGTGGCCCGCACGGCCGCCGGCAGGACTGGACAGAGGCGGCTGTGGCCCCCCTGGCTCTCGCCAGCTCTTGGGCCTCTTGCTTTCCGTGAACAAGGAGGCAGGAGAGGAAAGCCTTTAAAGAGGGTCACGTGTCCCCACCAGAAACAGCCACTTTGCTGAAAACAAGTATGTGGTGTATAAATGTTAAGAGACACTTTTAACCCGAGGGCCGTTGCCTTGTAGGATCCTGGCTTCCTGCATCCCCAGCAACCCACTGGGGAGCGTTTTGTAACCGAGACGTCAGCACCCCAGCCCATCCCCACTCATCTCCGGGGGTCCTCCTGGTCCTTGCGCCCCGTCGGGGGCTCAGGTGACGCCCACAGCTCTGGGGCCCTGTCCCCCTTGGGTCCTAAGGAACCTTTTCCTCCTTAACAGAGAGCTCGGGCCCTGGAGCGTGTGTCCCGAGGCCTCACCCTCCTCGCTAGAGTCCAGGGACCAGGACGGAGGGGCCGTGCACAGCATGTGTGTCACAGTGCAGCAGAGGTGGTCGGCCCACAGCCCTACCCTTGCCCTGCCTGGGCTCACGGCAGCCCGAGCAGTGCTGCGCCTGGCACCCTGTTCATCATCCCGGGCCTGGGGTGTAAGCCCTGTTGCTGCAGTGTGCAGAGGAGAAAGCAGAGGCTTGAGCAAGGACTCGGGAGGGAGGGCCGGAGGAGGGGAGGGGAGGAGGAGGGGGGCAGGGGCAGCCCACTAACGTGACCCCTTGTGACTCAGCCCCAGAGGGCGGGGCCGCCATCCACCCCGAGGACAGCTCATCAGCGCTGAGAGCACCCCCACTGCCACCCTGACCCTCGGCCAGGGCGAGGCAACACCTGCTGGGCACACACCCAGCCGGGCACACACCCAGCCAGCCACAAAGATGTGGCTGCCAGCCCAGAAACAGGCCCCAGCCTGCCTGTACCTCGTGTGTGCCGCCCAGGCCACGGTCACGATGAGGAAGGTCATCAGGTACACAGCGATCCTCGTCGCTAGAAGTTTCTGGACACTCTTGTCAAACTCCTGGAACAGAAGAGCATCACCATCAGACGCAGGTTCACCCATGGCAGCTGGCGGCCCCGCCCCCAGGCACCAGGCCCTGGGGGGATGGAGAAGTACCTGGGAGCCCTCACCTCCCCCCACCAAGGCTCAGCCTCAGTCCCGGGCTGTCCCTGAGGCCCCTCCAGAGGCTCCCCATCTTCCCAACATGGCAGGCCCCCCGAAATGCCAGCTCTGGAGGCAGAGAAGTCTTCGTCGAGCCTCTCCCAGGATCCTGGCAGGGTGGCCACAGGCCGTGCAGCCACACGAAGTCACGGCGTCGCCGGGTAAGTGATCCCGAAGCAACTGCGAGGCCTGGCGAGAGGGCCGCGGTGTCTGGACGCCAGGTGACGGGCTACACAGGAAGCTGGGCCCCAGGCCGGGAGAGGGTTTAAGCTTTGTCAGCAAAAACTCCAAATGCAAAGGCGGTGCCTTGCTCGTGTCTGCTGGTCCTCTGAGACCACGTGAGCAGCACCGTGTCCAGATCGCTGGGTCCTCTGGCCTTGATGAACCTTCTCCTTCATGTCAGGAGGGTCCTCAGCGCCTTCCCTGAAGGAGTCTCCCCGCCACCGCGGAACCTTCTGGCTCAGAGCCCTCTCATGGGTCAACAGAGGTCACGACCCCGACCGCAGAGAGGCAAAGAGCTCCAGGCCCGCGCATCCCATCACCTCCCGCATCTCACGTGCACACCCACCACCTTGTGCTGAGACTGGTGGCACCGAGGTCCCCAGAAGGCTCTGGAGCAGGCACAGCCAGGAGAGCGTCGAGGCCCCTGGTGGGCACACGGCTTTCCTGAGCTTGGCCGGAGTGCAGCCCCCAGACCCCCTTTGGGGAGGGGGTGCCCCGGAGCAGAGGAAGCTGCACAGGGCCCTTTGCTCACTGTGCCAGGTGCCAGCTGCCAAGGTCAGGCTCGACCATCATTTCTGTTTAATTCTCATCCAAACCCTACGAGAAGTAGCGATATCACCTCCCGCAGATGACTCCCGGCAGTGTCCAGGCTAAGTGTGCTGGTTGGGCTGCAGCCAGACCACGGCCACACGTCCTGGGCCAGCACTGCACATCCTGGAGCCCAGAGGTGACACCCGCTTGAGAGGCCCAGAGAGCTGTGCTCGCACACACACACGCCCGCGAACTCCGAACGTCTCCTGGAATCACGTCCGGTTTCTGAGGTGCTGCGACGTGTGGCTATTTTACTTATAAAATGGAAATATTCCAAATTGACTAGCAATGGAAACTCTACTTTACAAAAACCTCGTTTCCCACTCACCTCCTTGCTCATGGCGCAGGCCCACGCCCAGCAGGCCGGACGCCCTCTGCTCCCCAAGCACCTGCTCTGAGGGGCACGCCAGCGTGACAGAGAGCCCAGGGAGCTTCCCCGCGACGCCTGCCGGCACCGTCCACACCAGCCTCCAGGCGCTCCTGCCTTGCTCAGGGCTCAGCGCGAGGGCACCGGGGCTGGATGGCATTGCTGGGGGACACGGCGGACGGCCTGGCCCTCCCAGCCAGGTACGCCCGAGTGGAGCCCGGCCTCGAGCTCAGGGCCTGAGCCTCCTGGACCCTCGACCGCACACCAGACACTGCAGACTGTTCCCAAGTACCTGTTCCGGGGAGATCTCCGTGTGGGTCACAGGCAGGATCTAGGAGAACAGACACAACACGAACCCAGGAACACTTCTTGGGCTGGGCACTGACTGCTCCCTGGATGCCACGTGCCGGGGACGCAGGCCAGTCCTGGTCTGCTCCTCCCCACACCCCCAGTGGCCTCGGGGCCCCAGGTCAGGGCCCGTGCTGGGCGGGGCCCCGCACGGACCATTACGGTGGCAATGATGGACAGAAGCGCGTCGCTGAAGCTGAGCATGCGATGCGAGTGCTGGATCCCGTCAGCCATGTCCTCGTCCTGTGAGCCCGTGGAGGAGGCTCCCTGCCCATCTAGGGCCGGCTCTGGGGTCCGGGGCCCAGACATGGTGGTGCCTGGGAAGAAGCACAGGTCTGAGCCCGTGGGGTGCTCTGGGGGCCGTGACACAGGGCAGGGGGGCCTAGGAGGAGCCACCCTGCTGGGCGGGGCTGGGCAGAGGGGCCCTGCCGCTGCTTCCTCTGCCCCGTTCTCCTCTCCCAGGCAGCCTTCTAGAAGAGGGGCCTGTGACCTGGGAGACACACCCTGTGACTGTGTCCCCTCTAGGGACAGGAGAGGCAAGCAAAGGCACACGGCACGTATGGTGGGTGCTCCGGGGCTGGGCGTGACACCCTTGGCCCCAACCAGACACCACCGTGTCCCTGCTCCCATTGCACCCTGCATCACAGCTGTGATGCGACCTTTGGGGGAATCAAGGTCCTGCGTGGAAAGCCAGCTGCACCGGCTGCTGCCCCGCTGGAGGGCGCTCTCGCTCCTGTTGGCAGGCGGCCTGGGGGACTGGTCGGGCACCCTCCAGTGAAGCCCCCACGGCAGAGCTCCCTGGACAATTCAGTATCAGAGGTGGGCTGGGAAGACAAGCGAGGTGCCAGCTGACGGGGCTCCGGGCAGAAGAGATGCCAGTGCCTCCTGGGAATGGAGTCGGGGCCCCGCAGCGGGAACTCTGGGGGGCAGGCCGTGGCCCCTGGGAGGCACCAGGCTCCTTCCTGAAGGCAGCGTGTGTTCTCTGCCATGGAGCTTGCCTGGGCAGAGGGCCAGCATCGAGAGGTCGGGAAAGAGGTCGGGGCTGGAGTCACCCGCAAACGCTATCAGAGAGGACGGGATGCCCCGCAGTGGCGGTGGCGTGGGGGAAGCACCACGCTGAGGCGCCCGGGACGGAGCAGGAGGGGCGTCCGGAGCGCAGGATGCCAGGGCTCCCTCAGGACGGGTGGCCTGACTGGTAAACCCCCCGAGAGGGAAGACTGGACGTGAAAGGGCAACCTGGTCTTCATCCTGAAGAGAACACTGCTGACCCTGGCAAAGTGCCAGGAACCCGAGGGAGAGTGAGAGGGAGGCAGAGCTCCGAGGTGTAGCCTAGCCTCCCAGGACAAGAGGAAAACAGAACCCCGTCCCCAGAGTGGAGAAGGGAGGCTCACGGGGACTTCTGGACACAGGAAGGACAAAGTGCGGACACGCGTACAAGACACGCAGCAGCCCAGCCCGGGAGGTGCAAAGGAAACCGATGGGAGGACAGTCAGCTTTGCACCAGTCAGTGGGCTAAGGGGCGGCGAGGGCGTAAGGGATGCAGAAGCTGGCAGGGAGTGCAGGGCACCTGGGCCACCGGGAGAGCACTCAGCAGCCCGGTAGGGCTGCGGCACCCATCCCCAGGCGGCCAGCCCCGGGGCGCACACGAGCTGGGGACCGCGGGCCTCGTGGAGCGGTTCACCTCGACCATGAAAGCCACACACGTTCTGACTGGCAGGTGTCACGTTATTAACCACTAAGGGAGCTGCCACCAGGGCTGGGGACTGTTTGCGCCCCGAATATGCACGCGTCGCATGTCGCCCCACACCGGGGGATGGGATAGAAGGTGGGGCCTCTGGAGGTGACTGGGGTTGGAGGAGGCTGGGAGGGTGGGTCCCAGGATGGGATCGGTGCCCTGAGAGGAGGAGACCAGCGTGCTTCCTCCCTCTGCTGTGTGTCGGCAGGCCAGGACGTGGCCTCACGGGAAACTGAACTGGCTGCCACCCTGATCTGGGACTTCCAGCCTCCAGGGCTGTGAGAAATAAAGTCCTGTTGTCTAAGGTCCCAGTCTGTGCCATTTTGTTGTGGCAGCCAGAGCAGACTGAGACAGTAAATGACAACAGATGAAAGAACCTACACGCATAAACTCAGAGGCACATGCTGAGAGGGATGGATCAAGTGCAGAAAGACACAC
Source organism: Mesoplodon mirus (assembly GCF_964341445.2). Taxonomy (NCBI): domain Eukaryota; kingdom Metazoa; phylum Chordata; class Mammalia; order Artiodactyla; family Ziphiidae; genus Mesoplodon; species Mesoplodon mirus. The sequence continues at coordinate 123,482,559 of NC_138977.1, read as the reverse complement.
GTCGTGTCGCACCACTGATGTACACACATACACCTGTAAGAGCACGGTAACACAGACAGGACAGCACTGCGGCGACCCAGGCAGGGAAGGGTGGAGGATGGGTGCGGATGGGGTTCTAGCTCTCATCTGTATCTCTAATTTCTCTCTCACTGGATTCACTTTTTAAAGTTTACACACAGGAAGAATCACCCCTTCTGGTGCCCAGCACTGAGATTTAGACAAATGCACAAGGTGTGTAACCATGGCCCCAGTCACAAAGCAGTTCTGTCCCCGAGCAGTCCCTTTGTGGGCAGGCCTCCCTCGACCCAAACCCTGGCCACCGCTTGTGTTTTCTGTTACTGTCATTTTGCCTTTTCCAGATTGTCCCATAAATGGACTTGTACCTCAAAGAACCTCGAGTCTGGCTTCTTTTACTTAGCACAATGCATCTGAGATGTACCCATGTCTAGGGAGTATCAGTAACATGTTTTTTACTGCTGTGTAGTTAATTGTACTGCATGAATGTACCTGTTTATCCACCCACCAGTTGGGAAACAGGTCATTCATGGTTTTAGCAGTTAAGAATAAAGACACTATAAAGATTTACACACAGGTATTTGTGTAAACCTGTTTTATTTCTCTTGGGTGAATACCTCAGAAGGGGTCTGCTGGGTCATTTAGTAAGTACGGGTCAACTTTACAAGAAACTGCCAAACCATTTACCAAAGTAGCTGCACCGCTCTGCATTCCCACCAGCAGTGTGTGAGAGCTGCATCTGCTCCCTATCCTCGCCAGCACTTGGTTTGGAGGGTCTTTTTTAAATTTAATGGATTTTTTTTCTTTTTTTTTTTTTTTTTGCGGTACGCGGGCCTCTCACTGTTGTGGCCTCTCCCGTTGCGGAGCACAGGCTCCGGACGTGTAGGCTCAGCAGCCATGGCTCCACGGGCCCAGCCGCTCCGCGGCATGAGGGATCTTCCTCGACCGGGGCACGAACCCGTGTCTCCTGCATCGGCAGGCGGACTCTCAACCACTGCGCCACCAGGGAAGCCCCTATTTAATGAATTTTTAATTATAGCTGTGCTGAGAGATGTGCTACCTCACTGTGGTTTAATTTGCACTTTCGTATTGACCAGCTGGGTATTCTCACGTTCTTACTTCTTAACTGTACATCTTTTGTGGCAAAGTGTCTGCTAGAATCTTTTGTTCACTTTTTTGAGGAGTTATTTGTATTCTTACTGAATTTTGAGAGCTCCTTCCACATCGTGGTTAGAAGTCCGTTGTTAGATATGTAATTCGCAGGCATTTTCTCACAGTTATGTGGCTTGTCTTTCCTTCTCTTACCAGTCTTCAGAAGAATGTCAGTTTTAAACTCTGATGGGACTTCCCTGGCAGTTCAGTGGTTGAGACTTCACCTTCCAATGTGTGGGGTGTGGGTTCAGTCCCTGGTCAGGGAGCTGGGATCCCGCGTGACTCAAAGCCAAGAAACCAAACGTAAAGCAGGGGCAGCATTGTGACAAATTCAGCAGGGACCTTGGAGATTGTCCACATAAAAAAAAAAAATCTTTATATCTGGATGAATTCCAACTTGCCACCTTTTCATTTATGGATCATTCTCTTGGTGTTATATCTAACAATGCTTTGCTTAACCCAAGAGCACAAAGATTTTCTGTTTTCTTTTAGAAGTTTTAAAGTTTGAGGTTTTACTTTTGATCTACGATCAATTTTGAGTTAATTTTTATATAACATACAAAGTATAGTCAAGTTTCCCTTTCTTGCAGATGGACGTCTGGTTTTTCCAACACTTCTTGTTGAAAAGACTGTCTCTTCTCCACTGAATTGCCTTTGCACACACCTTGGTCAAAAACTAACAGACCACATTTGTGTGGGTCTATCTGGGGAGCATCCATTCTGTCCCACTGATTATGCATTTATCCTTTGCCAGTTTCACACTGCCTTGATTATAACTTCATAGTAAGTCTTGATATCTGCTAGAGTCCTCCAGCTTTGTTTTTTTTCCAAAACTGTATGGATTATTCTAGTTCCTTTGCCTCTCTCTCACATGCCCCTGCTTGTTGGGGCCCCTTTCATAGTTGCTACAGGCAGAAAGATGGGGTACAGCAGCCCTCACTGCCCAGGCCCACAACTGGGAACTGGCCTAGGGTCAAAGCCACGAGGAGGAAGAATGAAAAATGGAAAACTCACACGTGTGGTCACTGATTCAAGTTTCAACTGCCCTTTCCAACCTATTGCCTTTTGCATACTTTTTCTTTTAATATTTTGTCCAAAATTTTTTCCTGTAATCAGCGGGAGAGGCAGCCTGAAGGGGACTTCCTCATCTTCGCCAGCACTAAACTTAATACTTTTTTCTTTTAATTAAAAAAAATATATTTATTTATTTGGCTGTGTCAGGTCTTAGCTGCAGCATGAGGGATCTCTCGTTGCAGCACGCAGGCTCTCTAGTTGTGGCACGTGGGCTCAGTAGTTGTGGCACACAGGCTCTAGAGCGCACCAGCTTCGTTGCCCCGCGGCATGTGGGATCTTAGGTCCCTGACCAGGGATCGAACCCGCATCCCCTGCATTGGAAGGCATATTCTTAACCACTGGAGCACCAGGGAAGTCCTTAAACTTAATACTTTACTTTACAGAAGGGAGGGGGAGAGAGGAGCTGAGACGAGCAGGCGGAGGGGCGAAGGGAAAAGAAGACCATCCTGACAAAAATAAGACAAAAGCTAATGTGTTTCATTAGGCACGGGTTAATTTGGGGAAACAGATGTCCATTACATTGCTTTCTATACTTTTTGTATGTTTAAGTTTCTTTCAATTAAATTTTATTTTTAAAAAGTCAGTAAATATCAAATATAGACACAAAAATCCTCAACAAAATGTTAACAAATGGATTCTGCAACATATAAAAAGAATTATATACCATGCTAAGTTTTATTCCAGGAACATAAGGTTGGTTTAAAATTTAAAAATCAATTATTGGAACACACCATATCAATAGAAAAAAGACAAAAACTATCATCTTAATAAATGCAGAAAAAGCATTTGACAAAATCTGACACCTCTTCATGATAAAAACTATTCAACAAAATAGGAATGAAAGGAAATTTCCTCAACCTGATACAGGGCTAATATCACACTCAATGGTAAAAGACTGAAAACTACCCCCCTCAGATCAGTGACAAGACGAGGATGTCTGCTCTCAGCACATCTATTCAACACTGCTCGGGGTTCTAACCATGGCAACTATGCAAGACAATGAAACAGAAGGCATACAGCCTGGAAAGAAAGAAGTAAAACTATCTCTATTTGCAGATGATGTGACTCCGTATATAGAAAATCCTAAGGAATCCACACAAGAAAACTATTAGAACTAATAAATGAGTTCAGCAGGTTTGCAGGAAATAAGATCAATATATAAAATAACTGCATTGCTATTTACTAGCAATAACCAATCTGAGAATAAATTTAAGAAAACAATTACATTTATAATAGTATCAAAAATACTTAGGAACAAATTTAACAAAGGAGTACAGGGAGTCCCCTGGTGATCCAGTGAAAAAGAATCCGCCTTACAATGCAGGGGAAACGGGTTCGATCCCTGGTCAGGGAACTAAGATCCCACATGCCGCGGGGCAACTAAGCTTGCGCGCCACAACTACTGAGCTCGCGCACCTCAACTAGAGCCCGCGCACCACAAACTACAGAGCCCACATGCTCTGGAACCCACGTGCCACAACTACAGAGCCCACGTGCCCTGGAGCCTGCGCGCCACAACTAGAGAGAAAACCCGCACGCCACAACTAGAGAGAAGCCCACGCACCCCAAGGAAAGATTCTGCATGCCTCAACGAAGATCCCGCAACTAAGACCTGATGCAGCCAAAAATAAATAAATTAAATAAATAAATAACAAATCATCTTTTTTAAAAAAGGAGTACAAAACATTGTTGAAAGAGATTAAAGAAGACCCCAGTGAGTGAAATGACATCCTCTAAATCCATCCTCTATTCATGGATTAGAAAATTTAATACTGTTAACATGGCAATACTTCCCAAACTGATCTACAGATTCAATGCAATCCCTATCAAAATTCCAGCTGCCTTCCATGTAGAAATTTACAAGCTGACTCTAAAATTCATATGGAAATTTAAGGAACCCCTGGCTATTTAAGGAGTAGCCAAAACAATCTTGAAAAAGAACAAAGCTGAGGACTCACACTTCTCAATTTCAAAACTTAGTGAAAAGCTATGGTAATCAAGCCAGTGCAGTATCGGCATACAGATAGACATATAGATTAATGGAAGAGAATTGAGAGTTCAGAAGTAAACCACTACATTTATGGTTAACTGATTTGCAGTAGGGTGTCAAAGCCATTCAATGGGGAAAGAATAGTCTTTTCAACAAATATTGCTGGGACAACTGGATATCCACATGCAAAAAAATGAATTTGGATATTACCTCATGCCACATACAAAAATTAACTAAAAATGGATCAAAGACCTAAATGTAAGAGCTAAAACATTGGAGAAAATCTTCATGGCCTCACATTTGGCAGAGTTCTTAAATATAACACCAAAAGCACAAGAAACAACAAAAAATAAATTGGAGTTCATCGAAATTTTACCTTTTGTGCTTCAAAGGACACTATTAAGAAAGTGAAAGACAATCCATAGAATGGGAGAAAATATTTGCAAGTCATGTATCTAGTAAGACTCTAGCATCCAAAATATATACAGAACTCTTACAACTCAACAGTAAAAAGACAATCCAATTCAAAAAATGGGCAAAGGATGTGAAAAGACATTTCTCCAAAGAAGATATTCTAGTATCCAATAAGCACATGAAAAGATGTTCAACATTACTGGGTTGCGTTAGGGAAAAGCAAATCAAAACCACGAGACAGTCACCCTCCAGGATGGCCATAATACAAATAAATGATGGACAACAGCAACTCTTGGTGAGGATGTGGAGAAAATGGAACCTTTGTGCACTGCTGGGTGGGAATGTAAATGGTGCGGCTGCTGTGGAAAACACTATGGAGGTTCCTTAAAAAATTAAGCAGAGAATTAACATAGGATCCAGCAACTCCACTTCTGGGTATATACTCAAAGGAATGGAAAGCTGAAACTCGAAGAGATATTTGTACACCAATGATCACAGCAGCATTGTTTGCAATAGCCAAGAGGTGGAAGCAGCACCAGTGTTCATCTACAGATGAACATCTAAACAAAATGTGGCATCTACATCTACAATGAAATATTATCCAACCTTAAAAAGGAAAGAAATTCTCACATGTTATGACATGGTTGAATCTTGAGGACACTATGCTAAGTGAAATAAGCCAGTCACAAAAGGATAAATACTGTATGATCCCACTTATATGAGGTCCCTAGAGGAGTCAAGTTCATAAAGAAAGAAAGTAGAAGGGTGGTTGGCAGGAGCTGGGGGGAGAGGTGGGAGTTACTGCTTAATAGGACCAGAGTTTCAGCTTTGCAAGATGAAGAGTTCTGTGGACGGATGATGGTGACGGCTGCACAGCAATGTGAATTACTTAATGCCACTGAACTGTGCACTCAAAAAGGGTTAAGATGGTAAATTTTGTTATGTGCATTTTACATGGCTTAAAAAAAAAAGCACCTGGCATGTAAGTGTTCGAAAACATGTCAGCTACACCTAACCTTCATCACACACAAGTTTTTAAGACTCATGGTGATGAAGGAAAGAACACAAGGCTGAAGGTAGAGGAGAGTGGAGTTGAGAAATGATTTTTCTTAAGATGGAAGAGACTGAATAATTTTTAAATTCCGATGGCAGGAAGAGGGAGAAGTTGAAAATTCCTGTAACAGAAAGGAGGTAACTGAAGGCTCGTGACCCGTGACCCTGCAGAGCGTCACGCAGGGTGCTGGCTACGCCTCAGGGTGTGGTGAGGCAGAGATGTCCAGGGCGGGCTCAGTCTGGGAAAGCTCAGAATGGGAAATGCCAGAGTGCTGTCTGGAGATATTTATGACAAAATGACAATGAGAACAATATGTGACATCTGTCCAACATTTACTAAGTACCAAGCATTGTTCCAAATACTTTATATGTCCTGTTTCTTCTAATTCTCAAACAATGCTGTGAGGATTATTGAAAGACAAATAATGACTCTGTGTGTATGTGTGTGTGTCTAATAGCGAGAGCTCGGTGTGCATCAAAGTGCAAGGAGTTTGATAAGGCTGGAGCACAGGCTCAAATTGGGAGGGGTACCTGAAGTATAAGGCAGGACTAAATCACAAAGAGCCTTGTAAGCTCCTTCAGGAGTGTGGAAATTATTGGGAAGATTATGCAGGGATTGTGTACTTTTCTTTACATACATACATATAAATATATATATGTATTATATTCCGTATACAAGTCCATTATCAGATATTTTCTCCCAGTATGGGCTGTCTTTTCATTCTCTCAACATGTAAAAAAATATATATATATTTATATATTTATGTGTGTGTACATATATACACACATATATATTTAAATCAACAGACTATTTTTTTTTAGCAGTTTTAGGTCTGCAGAATAATCGAAGGAAAGTACAGAGAACTCCCATATACCCGTTCATTCCCCCGCCCTTTTCCCCACCATTAACATCTTACATTAGTGTGGCACAGTTAATGAGCCAACACTGACACACGGGCACATCGTGTTGTAGTTCTATGGGTGTTGAGAAATGCATGACTTGTATTCACCACTGTAGTACCATACAGAACAATTTCACAGCCCTAAAAATCCCCTATGCTCCCCCTATTCATCCCTCCCTCCCCCCGAAACCCCTAGCAACCATGGACCTTTCCACTGTCTCTAGTCTTGCCTTTTCCAGAATGTCATGCAGTTGGAATCTAACAGTATGTGTCATTTTCAGTCTGGCTTCTCTCACTTGGTGAGGTGCTTCTAAGGTCCTCCGTGTCTTTTTGTGGCTTGTAGCTCATTTCTATTTATTATTGAATAATACTCCATTTTATAGATGCACCACAGTTTATCCATTCACCTACTGAAGCACACCTGCAACAATGTATTTTGAAGTTCTTAAGTTTGATGAAGTCCTGTTTATCTATTTTTTAAAATTTATTTATTTTATTTATTTATTTTTGGCTGTGTTGGGTCTTTGTTGCTGTGCGCAGGCTTTCTCTAGTTGCGGCGAGCGGGGGCTACTCTTCGTTGCAGTGCGCGGGCTTCTCATTGCAGTGGCTTCTCTTGCTGTGGACCATGGGCATGCAGGCTTCAGTAGTTGCAGCACACAGGCTCAGTAGTTGTGGCTCACAGTCTTAGTTGCTCCGCGGCATGTGGGATCTTCCTGGACCAGGGCTGGAACCCGTGTCCCCAGCATTGGCAGGCAGATTCTCAACCACGCGCCACCAGGGAAGCCTGTTTATCTATTTTTCATGGATTGTACTTTGGTGTCATATCAGAAACTCTTACAGATTGTTTTCTATAAGTTTTATGGGTTTTTTCATATATGATGCAATGTAGGGATTAACATTCTTTTTTTAAACATATGGATATCCAATTCTTCCAGCATCCTTTGTTAAAAAGACTATCCTTTCTCCAATTACCTTTATTCCTTATTCAGAATCAATTGAACATATTTATACTCATGGGCCAATTTCTGGACTTTTTATTCTGCTCCATTGACCTACTTATATATCTTTATACCAACACCACACTATTTGGAGCACTATTTGGAGTACTATTTGGAGTAATGAAATTAGATAGTGTAAGTCATAAAAATCTGTCCTTGTTCAAACTTGCTTTGGCTATTCTAGCTCTTTCGCAGTTCCAAATGAATTTTAAAATCAGTGTGTCAATTTTAAAAAAGTCTGCTGGGATTTTAATTGGAATGGCATTGAATCTATAGATTAATTTGATGTCCTAACGATCCTGAATTTTCTAAATTAATGAATACTGTGTATCTTTCCACTTATTAAGGTCTTTAGTGTCTCTGAGCAAACCTTTTTAGATTTCAGTTATCAGATTTCAGATTTATCCCAAAGATTTCGTATCTTTTGATGCTCTTGTAAATAGTGTTTTTTTTTTCTAATTTCAACTTCCAATATTTGTTGCTAGCTATTTAGAAATATGCAATAACTTTTTATTTATTTTGCATATTAACCTTGTATCCTGCAACCTTGCTAAAGTCACTAGTTCTAGTAGCTCTTTCTGTAGTTTCCATGGATTTTTTAACCTAGAACAATGATTCTCAACCGAGGGCAATTTTGCCCCTCAAGGGACATTTGCAATGCCTGGAGACATTTTTTTCCCTAAGATTTTTTTTGATGTGGACCATTTTAAAAGTATTTATTAAATTTGTTCCAATATTGCTTCTGTTTTATGTTTTGGTGTTTTGGCTGCGAGTCATGTGGGATCTTAGCTCCCCGACCAGGGATCGAACCCGCACCCCCTGCATTGGAAGGCAACGTCTTAACCACTGGACCACCAGGGAAGTCCCTCCTGGAGACATTTTTGGTTGTGACAAGTAGTGTGTGTACTAGTATCTAGGGGGCAGAGGTAGGGGTGCTGCTAAACATACTAGAGTGCACTGGAAACACCACCCCTCCACCCCTATGAGGAATTATCTGGTCCACGATGTCAACAGTGCCAAGGTTGGAAAACTCTGACATGGATGATCATGTGATCTTCAAATAAACAATCTTCCTTATTCCTTTTCAATATGGAAGATTTTAATTTTTTTTTTTAAAGGCAGAGGACTCAGTGAGTGAAGGTAGTGGGATGGAAATTAACTAGCTCATCTTTTTTTAAGAGGCAACTGTCGTGGCCTCTCGTTGCAGAGCACAGGCTCCAGATGCACAGGCTCAGTAGCTGTGGCTCACGGGCCTAGTTGCTCCATGGCATGTGGGATCCTCCCAGACCAGGGCTCGAACCTGCGTCCCCTGCATTAGCTGGCAGATTCTCAACCACTGAGCCATCAGGAAAGCCCCTAATTTCCTTTTCTTGCCTCATTACATTGGCTAGAATTTCTAGTACAATGTTGAATAGAAATGGTGAGACCAGAGACTTGTTCCCAATCTTGGAGGGAAAACAACATCCAGTCTTTCATCATTCCATAGGTCAGCTATAGGTTTTTCATTGATGTCCTTATTATGTTGAGGAAGTTTTCATTTTATTCCTAGTTTACTGACAGTTTTTTTTTTTAATCGGAATGGATGCTGGATTTTGTCAAATGCTTTTTAATTTTTTTTTTCGTCTGTGCTGGTCAGCATGTGGGATCTTAGTTCCCCCATCAGGGATCAAACCCGTGCTCCCTGGAGTGGTAGTGTAGAGTCAACCACTGGACCACCAGGGACGTCCCTATCAAATGCTTTTTCTATGTCTATTGAGATGACCGATTTGGTTTTCTTTTTCACTGTAATACTGTAAATTACATTGATCCATTTTTTAATACTAAGCCAACTTTGCATTCCTAAGATGAACCTCACCTGGTTGTTGTATTATCCTTTTTATATAGTATTGGATTCACTTTGCTAAAAAATGTTTTAAAAGAATTTTTATATCTTTGTCATGAGGAACATTAGTCTGCAGTTTTCTTTTCTTGTAATGCCTGTGTCAAACTTCGGCATTAGAATAATGCTATCCTTATAGAATAAGCTGGCATTCATATTTCCTTCTTTCAATTTTAAGAATCTATATAGAATTGGTATTATTTCTTCTTTAGTTTGGTAGAATTCCCAGTAAAGCCATCTAGGTATGGAATTTTCTTTTAGGAAAAGTTTTTAACTACAAATTCAATGTTTTAATAGTTATAGAGCTATCTAGGTTATCTATTTCTTCTGGAGTGAGTTTTGGTATTGTCTTCCAAGGAATCTGTTCCTTTAGTACAAGTTGTTGAATTTTTATTTTTTTTATTTTTTTATTTTTTTGCGGTACGCGGGCCTCTCACTGTTGTGGCCTCTCCCATCACAGAGCACAGGCTCCGGACGCGTAGGCTCAGCGACCATAGCTCACGGGCCAAGCCGCTCCGCGGCATGTGGGACCCTCCTGGACCGGGGCACGAACCCACGTCCCCTACATCGGCAGGCGGACTCTCAACCACTGCGCCACCAGGGAAGCCCCAAGTCGTTGAATTTATTGGGATAAAGTTGTTCATGTTCTCCAATTACCCTTTTGGCAATGATGTCATCACTTTCATTCATGATATTGTTAACCTTTTTTTCCTTGTTCAACCTGGCCAGAAATTTCTCTATTTCATTTATCTTCTCAAAGACTCAGCTTTTGGTTTCATTGATTTTCTCTACTGTTTTTGTCTTCTATTTCATTGATTTCTGCTGATATTTATTATTTCCTTTTGTACTTACTTTGAGTTTCATTTGCTCTTATTTTTCTAGTTTAGTAAGATGAATGATTTGAGACCTATCTTCTAGTCGTGTTTTAGCCACAAATTTTGAAATGCTGCATTTTCATTTAGTTCAAAATTTTAATTTCCCTTTTGATTTCTCCTTTGACCTATGGGTAATTTAAAAGTGAGTCAGTCAGTTTTCAAATATTTGGATGATTTTCCAGATAAATGCTATTGATATCTAGCTTAATTCCATTGTGGTCAGAAAACATATTTGCCCAGAATATGATCCATCTTGGTAAATGTTGTTTATGTATTTGATAACGTGTATTCTACAAATGTCCATTAAATCAAGCTGCTGGTGTCATTCAACTCTACCATACGTTTGGTCATTTTCTGGGTATTTGTTCTATCATTATCTGAGAAAGAAGTATTGAAATCTCCAACTACAGTTGTGGGTTTGTCTATCTCTCCTTGCACTACTACTAGTTTTTGCTTCATGTATTTAAAAGCTTTATTATCAGGGGCAGAACTGTTTAGGGTTGTTATGTCTTTTCATGAATTTACCCTTTCATCATTATAAAATAATCTTCTTAACTTCTGATTATAGTCTTTTGTTATGAAATTTATTACAAAAGGACAGGTTTGGTGGTGAAGACTATAACTTCAGTTTTAGACATGTATATATGGCGATGAGGACTATAAATTCAGTTTTAGACATATATATATGACATGTATACAAGAGCTATCTCATGTATACGAGAGATACCTAAGAACAAATGTCTAAGAGTTCAGGAGGGAAGTGTGATCTGGAGACACAGATCTGGATTAAGATGCTGTTACTATAGTACCTAGTGCAGTGTCAGTATAAAAAGTGCTCCATCAGTATGAAATACAAAGTCTGAATAGGCTCTTGTCTCCAAAGTAATTACACTATTAAAAATCTCCACCCAAATGTAGGTCATACCAGAATAAATCCACAGCCTCCAAACTCAAACGAGCCCTGAACTACATCATGCTTTCTAGTGAGTTATTCACTAGGTTTTCCACAATAGCTATTTTAGATCTTTCCCACACTGCTCAAATCTTAGATTTCTTACCTCCCTTTCCATTTTCGGGAGATGTTTTCTTCTCCTTATTCACAGTGAAAACAGAAGAAAACAGAGAAGTCCTTTGCTTTCAGTCCAATAAACACATAAAGTTACCTGCAACTACAACCCACCTTCCTCCCTTCCTTTTATGATGAAAAGCGATTTTCTTACATCCAAAGTGAACACTTCCCTATGCTCTGGATGGCATTCCCTCCTACTATCTAGGAGACCACTTTGCACCTGTCCCTTCTTTCCCAGCAGACAATGACTGGCCCCTTTCCATCAGCTGGAGGCTGCTCAGCAATCTCTGATCCTACAACCTCTCAACATCCATCATAACTCTAGCTCCCACACTTTCTTCTCCATAGCCAAACTTACTGAGTTACCTCCACTTACCATCTCTCTCTCCATTTCTTTATTCTTCCACTCAGAGTAATGGAGAGTTTCCAATGAAACAATTTATTCTTGGCAAGGTCACCAAAGATCTCATTGTTGCTAAATCCAACACACATATTTTATTACTTTTCTTACTTTTAAATGACATTTGACACTTTTAATTACCACCCCCCCAACATCTTTCTTTGACCCGGTGACATAAAGCTCTCTTAGTTTTATTCCTGCTTCCCTGGCTGCTCCTCCCCTCTGAAGACTGTACCCTCTTTCTAACTACGGTGTCCCCTTGGTGCGCTCTTCCAAGTCAACTACCACCTACATGCTAGGGACAACCAAGTACAGCCTGGGCTCTTTCCTGAGCCCCGAGTCCTTGTATTCCATTTACCAGACGAACACACCGGCTGAAAAAGCCACGTAACTTGTGTGGACTTCCAGCTGTACCACTAGCTGTATCAACAAGACCCTGGCCACCTGGCCAGGTAATGACACTGCTGAGCACATTTTGCCCCCAAAGGCGGGGTGTGGGGTGCGGGATTAACTATACTGTGCGTTCTCCAAGATAATCTAGGATCATTAAGGCGAACACATAAAAGGATACTGCAAGCAGTAAAGCACTGCATGAACAAAGCTGCTTTATTATAAGGATAACGCACGTTAGCCCGTCTGGAAAGACATTTTTAGTAGCTTGAAATTCTAGGTGGGTTAAGATGCTGTCTGGGGCTTTCAGCTCCAGTTCTCAGTTTGGGGATGAACGCTCCACACCAGGACCTACAGGAAGCAGCCGGGCACACAAACGAGCCAAGGGATCAGGCGAGTGGTGGTGTCTTACCTGAGGGGGCAGCTCTAGATGATGGGTGACACGCGGTATTCTGGGTCCAATGCTGGCAGATCTGACTTTTCTACAGAAGCTACAAAACTCGGTTTCTAAAATTAACCTCTTCAGTCTTTCAGTAGCAACCAACTCGTTAAAAAGACGGACACTGCGGGGCCCCGGGCGCTCCGAGCACACGACCCGCTCCTCCCGCCGTGCGGCCCAGCCCCGGGAGCCCCCGAGCACCAGCCTCCGCGGAAACAGCCCCGTGGGGACGGTTGAGCGCCGCGCCGGGGCCCAGACCACCCATGGACAGCCACTGCCGCCGCCGCCAGCCCTCTGTTAGCGCGCCACCCGAAATCCGTTCCGAGGCCTGCGGTACCGCGCACGCGCAACCCCCACCCCACCCCACCCCACCCCGCACCCCACCCTGCGCATGCGTGGCCGCTGGCGCGGCGGAAGTGAGGCGCCGGCGCTCTTCCGGGCGGCGACGCGCTCCCGCCCCTGCGTCGCGGCGTCGGGCGGAAGCTGGTGCGGTTCGCGGCCGGCGGTTGCCGAGAGGACCCGGACGCGGCTGGACGCTGAGCCCTCTGTCCGGCGCCCGCCGCGGGGCACCACCATGTCGCTGCTGCAGTCTGCGCTCGACTTCCTGGCCGGCCCGGGCTCCCTGGGTGGTGCTGCCGGCCGCGACCAGACTGATTTCGTGGGGCAGACGGTGGAGATGGGCGAGCTGCGTCTGCGGGTGCGGCGGGTCCTGGCCGAAGGTGAAGCCGGGACCGGTGGCATGGGCCCGGCCGGGGGAGGGTCAGGGCCGGGGGAGGATGGCCGCGGCGGGGAGGGTCACGGCCGGCCAGGAGGCCACTGCTGAGGGTGAGACCGGCCTAGGGTTGGGCACTTCCTTGTCGGAGGCTTGTGGTCAGGCCGGGGCAAGGTAGTCTTGGCGGCAGGTGTGGGCTGACCCGCGGCCGGAGCGGAGGCTGTGGCGGCGGGAAGGAATGGTGGGCAGGCGGGGTCTGGAGCGAGGGGGCCCCGCACGGCTGAAGGCTGGAGTCCGGAGGCGGGCGTTGCGGCGGCGTGGGTCTAAGTCGTGGTCCTTTCCTCGCATGGAGGGCGGTAGTGGGGCAGTGGACGTAGGGCTGGCCCTCCTCGGGTGACAGGAACTCCGGCGTGGGTGACCGCAGTCCTACCCTGCTTGGATGTTGGGACAGACAGCGCAGTGTCCGGTAGCCGGGCTTCTCTCTCTTACCACCTGAGCGTCCCGCTCCCCGACCTCTCTGTGAGATCCCACGGAAGTTACTGCAAGCTGGGCCAACAGGTGTGATCGGAGCAGAACCTTGCAGGGTGGGCTGGTCCATCTTTAGTCGGCTGTGTTTCCGCGTGCTCTCTCTAGCTTCCTGAACGTCCTCCTCCTTCTTCACCCAGAATTTATCACCAGTGTTGGCTCAGTCCTAGTTCCTCATCTGGGTTTTTCTGTTTTGTCTGGCATGGCAGATTTCCCTAGCCTTTGTGCTTACCAGCTAAACACAGTTGGCTTTGGGGCTGGTGCTGAAGCAGAACTGTATCCCCTGCATTAGCACTCTTGCTTCCATTTGTGCTCCATTTGAGGTGGGAAACTGGCTGACTGTTCTGGTGCCCTCATTCCTAAAGGCCTGAGGTGATGTCCTGGCCTTAGCTTCATAACACACTTTTTCTCCACTGTCAGAAACGAAGAGATTTTGGGTGTGATTTAGTGAGAAAACCTCAGGCTCTTCTTTCAGAGGTAGGGGCCAGTATCTCTAGTAATGAGAGTTTCCCCAGATCAATTCATTTATTCTGAAAATACCAGGCAAGTATTTTGATTCTTTTAAGGAATTCACAGTGGACGGTACATGGTTTCTGCCTTTTGGAAGTTCAGGTAAGACACAGGCTTTGATGACCAAAGGACAACGCAGTGCAGGGGATCCTCTGGGTGGATAGACAGTGGGCCCAGCTGAGGTGGGAGGGTGAGGATGCACCCCTGCTGGGTGCAGTGGCAGGGCCAGGGGGAGGAGGGGTGGGATGGGAGGTGAGTCACGGAGAGAAGGAAGCTCTTGCCTGTGGCTTAACACCCAGGATGAAGAACAAGGAAAGGGGAGCAGCCACTGTGGCTGTGCAGAGCACCTGTTCCCTTTGCTCTCTGGGCATGCCAGGAACTGGAAGTCACCACTGTGATTAGGAACTGTAGATTTCCTCCCCGTAAACTGAACTGGCAGCTCACAGCTTCTAAAGCTCGTGAAGACTTTTTCTGAACTGGAATGGTAAGAAACCTGTATGAAGTCGTTCACATAAAATAGCAACCTTAGAACATAGGCTGTGGGAAATCAGGCTGTCTTGCATAAATATGGGGAAGTTCCCAAACCCAAAACCCTTGGGTACCTATGTTGACAATTCCAGAATTCTTCAGGTTTTAGAAAGATAGTGTGTATCCTGTATGTCCTGGGATACTGCCGCGGGAGTTGGGAAAGTGTCGCATAATCAAGTGTGTTACTATATCTGTAATTAAATAAGTAAGCATCCTCACTGTGGGATAATTAAGTCTTCAGATAGCCTCACATCAGTTCATGTCAGGTGTTGCCCCACATGAGTTTATAATAGATCAGGTTTTGCTATCAAATGATTTAGGGAAAAAACATTGGTTTTCATAGCTTTTTGGAATTTGCACTTGTCTGAAATGGGTTGTTGGGCAGAACTGTGGGTCGGGTGATCCAGATAGCTTTCTAATCTTTTCAAAATTTGTTCTAAATTTTCACTTTTTTAAAGCAAATTACTGGGAGTTCCCACAACGTCAGAGATGCCTAGTCCAAGTGGACTTCAGGATACGTTCTGCGTGTCTTCTTGTTTTGGATTCTGCATGCTCATGCTTCCTTCTGCCAGAAAGGATAACGGGGATGGATCGCTACTGCTTAGGAGCATTTGGTCCCTCGGGCAGCCCAGCTCTGTAGGGCTGCTTTGCTCTGTGGACTCACTCCCGTGAGGTGGGCTCTTCTCTGCCAGGGAGGGTTCCGAGGGGACGTTTCCTCTTCGGACACTGCAGAGCACAGATAACCAGGATCTTTGCAGCAGGGGCGTAGGCTCGGTGGCTGGTTGTGGCCATCGGGATGAGGTGGCCCACGTCTTGTGCCTGAGCGATCGCCCTCTCAGCTGGCCCACCGGACCCTTCACTGGCACGTTGGCAGCTTTAAGGTCAGCCTTTAACCGTGGTGATAGCACCCAGCATAAAGCAGTAATAATCACCATAGCAGTACTTATGGGGTCCTGGCTACTTGGGGGGCACAGTCCCTGGTGCTTCACGTGAATTGTGATCATGGTGGTGCTGAGGTCGGGGCCGTCGGGAGCTTGCCAGTGCCCCCGGGGTGTGATGGTGGAGTTGGGCGGGAGCTCAGGGGAGGCTCTGGTCCCAGGAATAGCCTGGGTTGTCTTATGTGTGTCCTGGAGGGATAGGTGTCCAGAGGAAATCAAGGTAAAAGAAGCTGCTGGAGTGGTGCCTCTGGGGGGCCAGGTGGGAGCCGAGCACGGAGGCCGCCACTGGCTTTGCCCTGCCCGCCGGGCGCCTGTGGTGCCAGGCCTGTGGTACTTCTCCAGTGCATGTCTGTCTGCCAGCGCATGGGTGCCTGGAGCGGGACACTGGGGAGGTGGCCCTGGGGACGGACACTTTGGGGGTGTCTTCCGGGGAGGGTCCTGAGGTGGGGACATCTCCCTGTGGGGAGGTGCTCTCCTTCCTCCCTCTGCCAGGCCTGCTCGTTTCCAGAGACACCGCCTGCCGTCTGCATGAGCAGGCGTCTCTCTGTAGGGTAGGTAGCGGTCATGTGTGTGCAGTGGAGCTCCTGGAATTCTGCTCCGTAGGAGTGTCTGCTTCTTACCAATAATACTGAGAGAAAACGTGTTAAGATCACCTGACCTGCTTCCCATGCTGCTGCACCACCTGGCCTGGTGCTCGCTGTCCTGCCAGCAATGCCCCACCTCACCCTGCCCCTGTCTGTGACCCTGCACTGTGGGAGGGACAGTCACCAGCCTCCTCGGAGGCCCTGCTGAACTCCAGCCTCCCCACATCCTCCTCATTTTAGTGGATAAAAGTGGTATCTGGTTCTGTTGGTTTGCGCTTCTCTGATGGGTGAGTTTGAGCTTATTTCAGTGCCTGTTAGCCATTCTGGCTCCCCTTCAGGAATTGCATGGTCACATACTGTGCCTATTTTCTTTTATTAAAAATAATATGAATTGCGTCATTCACCTGGGGTGATGCAGACTTTAGGTGCTTTGACACATACACGCACCTGTGTAGCAGATGCCTGTGCAGAAAGTTGTCACCCCAGAAAGCCTCTGGGACCCAGTCACCCTCCCAGCCAGGCGCTTGCTGGCTCTGAGTCCCCTCTTCTGGGACAGCGTGTCTCTGGCATCGCGCCCGGGTGCTCTCACCAGCGGCTTCATGGTTTTGAAGTTTGGTTCCCTTTTCTGCTGCAGTTTGCTGTCCCTCCCCTGCCATGGACCTTTGGGTGTTCCCATTTTGGGCTATTGTGAATAAAGCTGCCAGCAACATTTTTTATGAGGTTTATGTGTGTTTTCCTTTCTCTTGGGTAAAATGCCCAGTAGTGGAATGCGGGCTTTTAGGTTGGATGTAGGGTTAGCTTCAGATGAAACGGCCAAACCCTCTCCACCGTGGCTGCACCAGCTTCTGCCCCACCAGCTCGTGAGCGCCTATCGTTGTGGTTATACCCGTTCTTGAGAGGGTGCAGTGGTCGAATCTGCATTTTCCCCGTGATACTGTCCAACACCTTTTCACCTGCTTATTAGCCAGTTGTGTATCTTTTCTGTGTGTGAAATGTTTGTTAAAATCTTTTTTTCATTTTTTATTGGGCAGGAGTTTTGGGAGTTTCTTATTATTCTGGATCTGAGTCCTGTTTTTATGTAATACACGCACACGCACACACACACACGCATGCACGTGCACCACCCCCCCCATATGTGGGGAAGAGGAGGTCAGCCATTTCCCGATTCCAGAACATACACGGTAATGACTGTGTAGGGCACTGTCTTAGCAGTGCCCAACATGGCATTCCTTCGTGCATTTTATACACTAGTGTTACTATTTTTACGTAGACTTTTAATTTTGAGGTCATCGTAGACTTATGTGCAGTTGTAAGAAAAGATGCAGAGAGGTCTGCGTACACTGCCCGTTCCCCCTTTGGCAGCATCTGGAAAAACTGGAGTTGCCATCACAACCAGGATTGGATGTGTCCATCCCCACAAGGGTCCCTCATGCCTTTCACAGCCAGATGCCCCTCCTGGACCCCTGGAAAGCACTAATCTGGCCTCTTCTGTAATTTGTCCTTTGAAGAATGCTGTATAAACGAAATCACACAACCTGTAGCCTCTTGGAGTTGGCTTTTTTCACTCCGCATGATTGGGGATCCATCCAGGTTGTTGTGTCTGTAACTAGTTCATTTTTATTTCTGCAGAGCGCTCCGTGGGGTGGATGTACCATAGTTTGCTCAGCCATTCACCCACTGAAGGACATCTGGGTTGTTCCAGGTTTTTTGGTTATTTGAAATAAAGCTGCTATAAACATTCGTGTACAGGTTTTTGTGTGGCTGTGTTTTCATTTTTGTGGAATAAATGCCCAGGTGCTGGGTCACATGGCAGTTGCATGTTTTGTTTTTTAGAAAACTACCAACCTGTTTTCTAGAGCGGCTGTGCTATTTTCACATTCCCATCAGCAGTGGGAGTGTCTTAGTCTGCTCGGACTGCTGTACAAACTGCAGACAAGGTGGTGTAAACAACAGATTCATTTTCATGATTTTGGAGGCTTGGAGTCTGAGATCAAGGTGCTGGCAGGGTCTCTGGTGAGGTCTTTTCCCTCAGCTGTTCTGGTGTCTCTTCTTCTAAGGACTCTAGTCCTGTTGGGTCAGGGCCTTAACTTTATTTATCTCCCTAAATGCCCTCTATAGTCACATTGGTGGGGCGGGGGTTAGAGCTTCAACACGTGACTTCTGGGGGGGACACAGCCGAGTCCATTACAAAGCGTGATGAGTTTCTCTGAGTCTTTGCCAGCATTTTGTGTTGTGGTTTCATTTGATCATTCAGCAGGTGTGTAGTGATAGCTCATTGGGGCTTTAATTTGTGTTTCTCTAAAGGCTAACGCCGTGCTTATTTCCACCTGCCCATCCTCATAGAAAAAACGTCTCATTGTGCCTTCTGCCTTTTTTTTTTTTTGCGGTACGCGGGCCTCTCACTGTTGTGGCTTCTCCCGTTGCGGAGCACAGGCTCCGGACGCGCAGACTCAGCGGCCATGGCTCACGGGCCCAGCCGCTCCGCGGCATGTGGGATCTTCCCGGACCAGGGCACGAACCCGCATCCCCTGCATCGGCAGGCGGACTCTCAACCACTGAGCCACCAGGGAAGCCCCCTTCTGCCTATTTTCGAATCCTCTTTTGTTGCTGAGTTTTGAGAGCTCGTTGAGTATTGTAGATACGAGCCCGCTGTCAGGTGTGGCTTGCAAGTGTTTTCTCTCAGGCTGCAGCTTGTCTTCCAGCCTCTGAACAGGGTCTGTTGTGGATCCAAAGTTTTAACTTTCAGGAAGTCTATTCTATCACTTTTCCTTCCTGAATCCTGCTTTTGCTGTCAAGTCTGAGAACTCTTTGCCAAGCTCTGCATCTCCAGGATTTCTCTCCTATGCTGTCTCATGGTTTTGCATTTGTATGCTCTGAGTTGATTGTCGTGTAAGGTGTAAAGTTTAGATTGAATTTCTTTGTTTTGCTAGGAGCTGTCCAATTGCTCCAGCACCATTTACTGAAAAAACAGTGCTTCTAACACGGAATTGCTTTTGCATCTTTGTCAGAAATCATTTGGGCATATTCGTGTGGCTCTATATCTGGGGTTTTTCTCTTTTGTTCTGTTGCTCTGTCCCTCCACCAGTGCCACACGGTCTTGATTACTGTAGCTATACAACAAAATTTGAAATTGGGTTTTTTTTTAAATAGGAAAAATGCAGAAAAGTAGAAAGAATAACAACAGAACAGACACCTTTGTCCCCGCTATCCAGAATTAATAAACGTTAGCTTTTTGAAAAAAGTCGTATTTGGTTCCAGACTTTTTCTAAACAGTGAAGCATCACAGATGTTGCTAAAGGTTCTGTTGACCCCCTACCCCCTGGTTGCATTTCTCTGTTTCTCTTCAGAGGCAGCCACCACCATGAATTTAGTGCATGTACTTCCTGCTCATCTTTTGTTTCCTCTGCATGTGCTGTGTTCACAGACGATGCATAGTCCTGCTTTCGGGGGTGTTAAATATAATACAAGTGACTGTGTTGTTGTATTTTTTTAAATTTATTTATTTTTGGCTGCATTGGGTCTTTGTTGCTGTGCATGGGCTTTCTCTAGTCACAGTGAGCGGGGGCTACTCTTTTTTTAAATTATTAGTTTCTGCTTTATAGTGAATCAGTCATACATATACATCTGTTCCCCCATCCCTTCCCTCTTGCGTCTCCCTCCCTCCCACCCTCCCTATCCCACCCCTCCAGGCGGTCACAAAGCACCACCCTGTGCTATGCGGCTGCTTCCCACTATCTATCTACCTTACGTTTGCTACTGTATATATGACCATGCCTCTCTTTCGCTTTGTCACAGCTTACCCTTCCCCCTCCCCATATCCTCAAGTCCATTCTCAAGTAGGTCTGTGTCTTTATTCCTGTTTTACCCCTAGGTTCTTCATGACTTTTTTTTTCTTAAATTCCATTAAGCGGGGGCTACTCTTGGTTGCCGTGTGCGGGCTTCTCATTGTGTGGCTTCTCCTGTTGCGGAGCACGGGCTCTAGGTGCGCGGGCTCAGTAGTTGTGGCTCACGGACTCCAGAGCACAGGCTCAGTAGTTGTGGCGCACGGGCTTAGTTGCTCCGCAGCATGTGGGATCTTCCCAGACCAGGGCTCGAACCCGTGTCCCCTGCATTGGCAGGCGGATTCTTAACCACTGCGCCACCAGGGAAGCCCGTGACTGTGTTTTAATAGCTGAAGAGTTTGTCGTCGTGATCTCATTTGCTCAGCACACATTTCTGATTGCCCACTATATGTCAGACTCTGTCCTAAGTGCTGGTGACACGAACAAGCTGGATGACATTTCTGCCTACTGAGCTTGCAGCCTAGTGGGAGAGACAGTAAACAGTTACCCAAATGAATGTGTAATAGAGCGTCAGGTATTGGAAAGTGCTGGGAAGAAGGAAGAGCGTTGGGGATAGGGCGTGGCTGGGACAGGACTGAGCCTGCAAGGTGATGGGGAGCAGAGCCTGAGTGGCAAGAGGGGGAGTTGGGCCAGCATCCGGGGCGAGGGTGCCCGTGGGGCGAGGGTGCCCGTGCAGGGCTGTGGCGAGTGGAATGGCCCTGGGTAGCAGTGGGCTTGGTGTGCTGGAGGAAGCACGGTAGTGTGGGTGCGGCCGCAGCCGAGGGGACCAGTGCTGGGGCTGGGCAGAGGCCAGGAGATGTTCCAGAGGACCTGTAGCCTTGCTGCGGTGGCCCTTCGGTCCTGGAGGTTTTGGTAGTGTCCTTAGGATTGTTTGCTTTACGGTCTTAGCATCTGCAAGCAAGACCAGCTTTAGTTCTTCCTTTCTGACCTTTCTGCTCTTTATTTTTCTAGCTTTCTTTCACTGATTAGGCTCTCCAGTAAAATGTTGTATTATGCTCCGAGAGCAGCAGACATCCTTGCGTGTTCTTGAACTTAGAAAGAAAAGACTTTTTTTTTTTTTTTTGTGGTATGCGGGCCCCTCACTGTCTGTTAATAGTGTATACTACAGTGATTGCTTTTTTACTGTGAACCAACCTTGCATCCCTGGGGTAAATCCCACATGGTCATAATGTACTATCCTTACCATGTATTGCCAGAATCACTGCTGGTATTTTCTAATGATTTTTTTTTTTTTGCGGCACGCGGGCCTCTCACTGTTGTGGCCTCTCCCGTTGCAGCCTCTCCCGTTGCGGAGCACAGGCTCCGGACACGCAGGCTCAGCGGCCATGGCTCACGGGCCCAGCCGCTCCGCGGCATGTGGGATCTTCCCGGACCGGGGCACGAACCCGTGTCCCCTGCATTGGCAGGCGGACTCTCAACCACTGTGCCACCAGGGAAGCCCTCATCTATTTTTTTATATTGACTTATTATTTATTTTTTTAACTGCTACGTTGAGATAAAAGTGACGTACAGTAACTCTGCATATATGTCAAAACACTTTAAATATGTCCCATGTGTGTATATATATATGTATATGTGTGTGTATATATATGTCTACATAGCTGTCATTGTCATCAAGGTGGTGAACAAACCCATCACCTCCACAGTTTTCCTCCTTCCCTTACAGTCCTCTCCTCCCATCCTTGACCTCCAGGCCACCGCTGATCTGCTTTTTGTTACTGTAGATTAGTCTATTTTCTAGGGTCTCCCATAAATGATATCATGTGTACATATACATATACTCTTTTTTCCTGATTTTTGTTCTTCAGCATAATTGTTTTGAGAGTCATCCTGTTGCTGCATGTTAGCAATAGTTCCATCCTATTTGTTGATGAGTTGTGTTCTGTGCAGGGATGATTGGTTTATCCGTTCACTGTTGATGGACATGTGGGTTGTTTCCAGTTTGGGCCATTACAAATGGGGCTGCTGTGAACGGTCATGCGCACGTCCTTGTGTGCTTTTATTTTTCCCGGGTAAATACTAGCAGTGTAATGACAGGGCTGTAGAGTTGGCATATGTTTAACTTTTAAAGAAATCTCCAAACTTTTCCAAAATGATGACACCATTCTGCGTTCCCACGAGTGGTGTATAAGCCTGCAGTTGCTGCGCACCTTACTCAGTATTTGGTTGGTCGGTTTCAGAACTTTTAGGTGTTCTAATAGGTGTATAGTAGTATCCTTGTGTACATGTGCGTTTCCCTGGTGGATAATGATACAACATTTTTTCATATGCTTACTTGCTAGCTATTTATCTTGGTTGAGTGTCTCTTCATATATTTTGCTCATTAAAATGTTGTTGAACTGAACTTTGGATTTTCTTTACATTTTCTGAATAGAGGTCCTTTGCCAGTTGTGTGATTTGCAAAGTTCAGTTAGGGGCTTGTCTTTCACACTCTCAACAGTGTATTCCAGAAATCAGTAAAACCATCTTTAATGAAGTCCATTTATCATATTTTTCATTTATGGATCATACTTTTTTTTATATCTAAGAAATCTTTGCCTAACTTAGGGTTTGTAGAAATAAAGTTGATTTTTTTGTATGTTGCTCTTGCATCCCACAACCTTTCTATACTCGTTTATTACTGATAGTAGCTTTTGGGGTGTAGGTATAAGCTTGTCTACATAGATGATCATGTTGTCTGCAAAGAAAAACATTTTTACTTCTTTTCAATCTGGATGCCTTTTATTTCTCTTCTTGCCTGATTGCACTGGCCAGCACTTCCAGTGTGTTACTGAATGGCAGTGGTGAGAACAGACACGTTTGCCTGTCCCTGATCTTAGAGGGAAGCATCTGGTCTTCCACCGCTGAGTGATGTTTGCTGTCATCAGGTTGAGCAAGTTTCCTTCTGTTCCTAGTTTGCTGAGAGTTTTAAATTTCATGATGAAATTTTCCACTGTAGGAAGCTAGAAAAAAGTAAGAAAATTAAACTAAAACTAATTGAATTACATTGATTAAACCAACTCTGCTTAGTTGTGATGTATTATCCTTTTTTATATGTTGTTGAGTTTGATTTGTTAATATTTTATTTTATTTAGAATTAATGATTTATTAAGAATTCTTTCATCCACATTCATGTGTGGTACTAGTCTTTTATTTGTTTTCATAGGACTGGCCTCAGTTGTGTTGATTTTCCCGCATTGATCTCGCTCCTATGTTCATTCCCTTCCTTCCTGTGAAGCAGGGTATTTAGAAGGCAGTATTATATAAATCGGGGCCATCATTGTTGCAGAAGACAAACTGCTAGCCACAAGTCCAGTTTGTATTTTACTTAGTAAAGATATTTTTCCCCATGCTTATTCAAATTTTATTTGAGACAGGCAAAGATATTTTTAAAGCTTAATGTTAAATAAAATCACAACACTGAACTGACGTATATTTTTCTAATTTTCAGGAGGGTTTGCATTTGTGTATGAAGCTCAAGATCTGGGAAGTGGCAGAGAGTATGCATTGAAGGTAATAAAGGGTGACAAATGTTTTTGTGGGTGTTGGTGTATCTTAAAGGAAATAAGTCTCTAAGTGACAGTGTTTTCAGAGATTTATCCCTGTTCTTTAGTTTGTTTCTTTTTTGCAGTCTGTATCTATTTGTTTTACTTGTTTCTTCTGATGGTGAAGCCTCAGCGGTTTTAGAGGACTGTAAAGCTGTGGTTTCAAACTTTGGGGCTGGGACTCAGCGGGCGGCCAGGGGGAGCAGAGTCAGAACTGCCAAAGTAAGGGTTCCACGAATACCAGGAGTTTGAAGGCCACTCGTGTAAAACAGCATTCACAGTGTATCTATAAATAAGGGTCACGGGGGTGCGGTGGGAGGGGGCGTCCGGACCACTTGGGGTGCTGGGCACGCGTGCTAGCTTGTCCTGAGACTCGCAGAGGGCCTGTCTGCAGTGGTGGCAGTGGCCTGTCTCGGGTGCGGCCGAGCTGGCAGTGTGCACTTGGACTCCAGAACTAGACCCACATTTCTCATTTTCCTCTAGCCTGTTTGGAGAAAAGCCTCCTATTTTTGGTTTTTTTTATGTCCTTGGATCATAAAGGACCATTTCCAAGGGTCTGTAACCTTCTGTCAAGTTTTTCTGCGGGTCATATGTTAAAACATAGGCGGGGGAGCCCTTAGACGCGTTGTGTTTGTCCTCTTGGGTACAGAGCGCAAAGATAAAGCCTCTACTCTTTCCTCGTATGTTATTTCCTGATATAGAGGTTACTGTCCAACGAAGAGGAGAAGAACAGAGCCATCATTCAGGAAGTGTGTTTCATGGTATCCTTTTCCTGGTCACGTGGGGAGGCCTGCATCGAGCTGTGGTTGACCGCGGCCGAGGGGCTGCTCAGTGATGCCCTCTCCGTGTTTGCTTCACTGGACTTACCTGTAGCACGTGTCTAGTAGGAAGGAGTTTTCTTCCTTGTTCTTCGCTCTCAGAGTGATGATAAGAGATTTGTAGCCTTGGGAGCGTTCTCATTCCTGCTGAGAGATCTCCAAGCCGGGGATGGGCAGCCCCCTGCCTCTGCCGTTCTGCCTGTCCTTCGTGACCTGATGTGGCCCACGGTGCCTGGCCAGTAGCTGTGCCCCCAGCCCCTCGCCAGGCCTGGTTCCCATGGGCCTCTGTGTCGCTTCTGATCAGCCCCCTGAGTCCCTCTCGCCCTGCCCAGAGCACTCGGGCCCTGGGCGTCAGTGCATGGAGCGTCGGCCTGTGGGGCTGGTGCTGCTCTGCTCTCCACTCCACGTGTTCTCCTGGAACTGGGGTCTTGCCCTTTGCTGTCAGAATCTGTTCTCTTCCATCTCGAAGCTCTGTCCACTGTGAGCCTGCCGGCTGCCTGGGCCCAAGGGTCCTCACCTCGCTGGGTTTCCAGTAGCCTCGTTCACCTCTCGCAGCCTCACACGTGCCACGCCCTCCACCTGCTATCCCGCCCGGCCTGTGGTCAGGTGCGTGGCCAGCGTGGTGGGGGTCTTTGTCCCCACCTTCCCTCCCCCTTCCCTCTCCTACCTGCGTCTTCCTGCCATCCTGGCTGCCCCCCACCTGCTCCCTGTCCTCTTCCAGCTCTGACGCGGTAAGATTGTAAGCTAATTGCATTCAGTGTTCTGACCTTAGTGTCTTAATTTTATGTATATATTTTTTTAAACGTTCAGACTTACGCATTCTCCTTTAACAAGACACCTGCAGAAAAAACTTTCAGGCCACGCAAATATTGTCCAGTTTTGTTCTGCAGCGTCAATAGGAAAAGAGGAGTCAGACACCGGGCAGGCCGAGTTCCTACTGCTCATGGAACTCTGCAGAGGTGAGGTTCCAACGGCTCGGGACCGCCCAGCAGTCGAGAGATGATCCTGGGGTTTTCTCTGCCGGAGACACGGTGGCTGTCACGGAGAGAGCATGGCTCGCTGTCCGGTGGGAGCTCTTTGAGAGGCTGCATCCCCCCCTCGTCCCCGCGCTGGGCGTGGGGGCAGAGATGGGTCTGAGAAAGCGGTGGAGGCGTGCTGTCAGGGATCTTGGGCAGCAGGAAGCCGCCTCAGTTGGGAACTGGTCAGGTGAGGCCGGGGAGGTGGGCTTGAGCAGCTACGCCAGTCCCGAGGCTGTGACCTCACCCACGTCGAGGCGGTCACACTTGCACTTGCTGTGTTCTGAGAGGAGGACTCCCATGTCCACTGACAGCAGCAGAGAGCCCATGCCTTCCAGAGAGTTCTAGGGGCAGAGCGGGAGAGTGAGTGGGCTCAGCCTCTGTCTGGGGCGGAAGCAGGCCCCCCGCCTGGAGGGTCGGGCTTGGCTCGTCCCCGCACTGAGCGCCTGCCCCGTGCTGGACCTGTGTGGGCAAAAGAGCAGGAGCGAGGTGGCCGGAGCCCGTCCTGGGGCTCGTGGATGGAAGGGGCAGGGCAGGACTCGTGAGGCCCGGCAGGCGTAGAGGACTGGCTGCGGGGCCTGGAATTGGGGCAGGGGCCGCCAGACATCCTGCTTGTCCATCGGTCACAGGCAGCGCATGTGGGGCCGCCACGAGGCCAGGGGAGAGTAGGGGAGACTGCGGCAGGCGGCTACGCAGGAGGGAAGCAACCCCAGGGGTCACTGCCCCCAAGGAGTGTCCCAGGAGGAGGGGTGGGGGGCCGTGAGCGCAGGAGTCATGCCGCGAAGAAGAGCAGAGACGGGGTGTCGGGGCTGCTAGGGGAGGGGGTGCTGTGGACTGCAGCCGGGAGCCAAGGTGCACAGGATCCTCACCCCGAGCGAGCGGAGGGGGATGGGGGTCCCTATCCTGAGCAGATAAGGCAGAACCTGGGGCGCACGGCGCTTTCCGACGGGGTGGCGTGGGCGCGCCGGGCTCCGGCCGGGAGCGGCGTTGGGATCCAGCCACGTGCTGGCTCCTCAGTTCCCACAGCTGGTGAGTGCCAACCTGCCCAGCTCAGGTCTGGCGCCCAGTTCTCCCACTTAACGGATGGTTGGCGTCGCTGGGTTTTACCTGCAAGAGGCCTCGTGCTCACTGAAGACAGCATTACGTGGGAGCTTGTGAAGCCGGGTCCTTTCCTGTGAGCCTGCTGCGCCCGCGCTGATGCCCACACGTTC
This sequence comes from Mesoplodon mirus, assembly GCF_964341445.2. Lineage (NCBI taxonomy): Eukaryota > Metazoa > Chordata > Mammalia > Artiodactyla > Ziphiidae > Mesoplodon > Mesoplodon mirus. The sequence goes on along the minus strand of NC_138977.1, from coordinate 123,455,701 downwards.
ACACACGCTCTCTGGAAGGCTCTCAATGGGCATGGGCGGGGGCGGTGGGGGCCGCGCGGGTCCCACAGGGCCCTCGCTGGGCCCTTGGTGTCTCCGGAGAGCTGAGGTTCGTGTACAGTGCTCCCCGCTTGTCGTTCAGCTGCTCGCCACACCTTGGCGTCGCTTTGATCTTGGGTTTGGAGGCCGTGGGCGCCTTTCACGAGTGCGGGCCCGCGGGTGGCGCCTGAGGCGGGGGCGGCCCCAATGCAGCAACCTCGGCGAGTGCACCAGTCTTGGCCATGCTGCCAGGACCACCCGCCTGGGCCAGCGCGCAAGGCCCAGGTTGAACACTAGGCACGGAGGTGCCAGCGCCAGGCGCCGCAGGGTCTTTGGGAGTGGTGGGGGAGGGGCACGTGGGCACCAGTTCCGCTGAAGGTTGGTCTGGTGGTGGCCACCCTGGATACATGCCCCAGGAGCCCCCGCCCCTTCCTGGGACCCCCGACTTGTCCTCCGCGGTGCCCTCTCAGCCGCTGTGCCACCTACAAAATTATCTTTAGAAAGACTGCTCTTGATTCTCATTGAACGTCAGAGGCCAGTGAACCCTGACCTTGGCATGCGCCAGCTCGTCCCTGTTCCCCCAGACAGCCTGGCAGTCACTCTGTTATCCCTGCTCTAGACCCCTCACAACACCTCGTGGGGCCTGTGCCCTGTCTGTGTCTTCGGGGGCTGGCGGTCTGTTCCTGAGGGCCCCATCGCCCCTTGGGACTCCATCTCTACTGTGGGCCCCCTGCCCCCGCTGAGGGTTAGGGTTAGGGCACGGCACAGACAGAGCCCAGCCCCAGTCCAGAATCTGGGTGGGGAAGGGCTGCGCAGCTGTGCCGGGGGCTGCAGGAGGGTGTGGCAGGGGCTTGGGAGCTGGCGGGTTGGCAGGAGGCAGGGTTGCAGGGCGAGGGGCTGAGTGCTGGTTGACTGTGGGGCCTGTAGGTGTGGTGGCGCCCTTGGAGCTGCATCGAGTGGACCGCAGGCCCTAGCATGCGGAACTGAGCTGTGGAGTGTGGCAGCCGAGGCAGCCTGAGGCCTGGACCAGGGAGGGGGCGGCCGTGGAGGCCAGCCCGGCAGAGACGGCACGCAGCACACGGTCGTGGAGGGAGCTGCTGTGGTGGGGGCCCGGCCGGCTCCACTAGTCTGGGCTGCGGCCAGTTACAGCAGGACTGGGGCCTGGGCCTCAGAGACAGGAAGGAACAACCTTGAGGTGGGGAGCCCTGAGGGTGGTGTCCTGGGGCCTGGGATGGGGGCCCAGAGCCTTGCCCTCCACTTCTGTGCTCTTCCCACGCTGCACTCCTTGTTGTCTGCGTGTTCAGTGTGGAGATTTCTCCTTAACAGCGGAGGACTGTTGTTACCTAAGGAAACACGGTGATTATTTCCTTAGAGACATTCGCAAAGACATACGCACTTGTGGTTGTTTTTCTTGTAGCTGCTGCATCACGATGGGTTCCCTGGGTAAGAGGCCTCTGCTGGTGGCTGGGCAGGTGCTCCCACGCAGGGCTCTGTGACTCACTGTGGCCCTGATGGAGGTTGCACACTCCTCTGCGGGGCTTGGTGACTGCCAGAGGGCGGGGCAGCCCCCCCCCCCCGCCCCGTGGTGGGCTTAGGAGGGCAGTGGGCCTGGGGCGGGCAGCCTTTACAGCTTTACAGCTGTAGCCTTTACAGCTCCGTGGTGATGTGAATTTAATTGTCTCTTTTAGGGCAGCTGGTGGAATTTTTAAAGAAAATTGAATCTAAAGGTCCGCTCTCGTGCGATACTGTCCTGAAGATATTCTATCAGACGTGCAGGGCGGTGCAGCACATGCACAGACAAAAGCCGCCCATCATCCACAGAGACCTCAAGGTACTGCCTTCATGCTCCCGCTGCGAGACAAGAGCCCTCTGTCCAGATGAAGCCCCTCTTGCTCTGCTGGGTGTTGTCGCCTGCGTGGGTGTGGTCATGGGCACGGGGGCCCAGTGTGGAGCCAGGAGGAGGTGACCGCTCCCCTGGGCTGCGCTTGCTGCCACCCTTCCCTCACCCGCCTTGGAGCAGGAGCCCTGCTGCCTGGTGCGGGGGCAGGGGTACTTCCCTGCTGGGGTGCTGGCATGCCCATCCCAATGCACACACGGGATCCGTGTGCGTGTGGAGCTGCCCTTTGTCATTTTGCCGCCTGGTCGGGGGGCTTCTCAGTGATTCTGCCTTTTCCTGATTAATGATGTTGAATGCTTTTGCCGTGTTTATAGTCATCAGTGCCCTTATTCCCCTTCTTCTTCAGTTAAGTGGCTGTGTTTTCGCTGTTTTTCTGTCGCCTGTTGGTTTTATTTATTTACTTATTTACGTTTGGCTGCGTTGGGTCTTCGTTGTTGCTGCGCGGGCTTTCTCTAGTTGCGGTGAGCGGGGGCTGCTCTTTGTTGCAGTGCGCGGGCTTCTCACTGCGGTGGCTTCTCTTGTGGAGCATGGGCTCTAGGTACACAAGCTTCAGTAGTTGTGGTGCACAGGTTTAGTTGCCCCACGGCCTGTGGGATCTTCTCGGACCAGGGCTCGAACCCGTGTCCCCTGCATTGACAGGCGGATTCTTAACCACTGTGCCACCAGGGAAGTCCTGTTGGTTGGTTTTTGTACATTCTTACAACAGTCTTTTTTAAGTTACATGTGCTGCAAGTATTTTCTCCTGGTCTGTGGCCTGATTTTAGCAATAATCCAACATCCACAAAGTTAGTGCCCCAACTCTGACCATGGCTCAGGGTAGCAGCACACCAACCCCCTTCCCCACCTTCCCCGCCCCTCCTCAGTCCTACTTGCTAAAAAACTGTAAAGCAGACCCCAGACATGCCATTTCCCTCCCAGAAACTTCTGTACTACTTCCCTCATGTCCAGTCTGTAGCCAGCCTTCCTGGTTTCCTTGCTGGTCTGGAACAGTGCCATCCTCAGGTAGGGGCAGGGCAGCTGTGTTCCTTCTCTATCTCAGGAAAGTGAAAAACTAGAAGGTTGACACTAAAGAATCCGTGTCCGAGAGCTCAGCCTGGGTTGGACTTCTCAGTGCCCGGGTCCACGGCAGCCGGCCCTGTGCTGGGGGACTCCCTGCAAGTGCTCCCTGTGGATGGGAGTCCTCAAGTGGTGCTCTGTGGAAGGGCAGGAAGGACACAGGGATGTACCAGACACGAGTGTCACACCCAGGGCTGCATGTCACTCGCTGGTAGCAGTTGTGCACTTGCGTCCTCTTCAGTATGATTTACCTTTTGCTCTTTGGAGCGTTGTGGGAGTGGAGTCCTACAGTCCATTTGCTCGGCGTCAAGGCTTTGAGACTTGTCCATCTCGGGAGCCCACACCGAGCGGGGCCGGGGCGCTGTGCCTTGAGGCTTGTCCATCTTGGGGAGCCCACACCGAGTGGGGCCAGGGCGCTGTGCCTGGCCGTCCCTGCGTCTGCGCTCCTGCTGAGCAGCGCTGCTTTGCACCCTGGGTTGCCCTTGTCCCAGGCCACTGGGTCCCTGGGTGCTGAAGGGTGTGTGTCTTTGCTGTGGATGTTGCCACTGCAGCTCAAGGCGGCCCCCATGCCCATGCTTGGTCGGCCCTTGGTGTTTGGTCTCAGCAGATGTGTGGGTTCCACTGGGCTTTCTTTCTGATGACGGGGTTTGTCCTGTCTTGTTCTGTTCCTGGGGACCTGGTGTCCTGTGGTGCGGCCCCATGTCAGTGCAGGTGGGGCAGACCTCGCTCCTCCGGCTGCATTTTCACCCTCTTGGTCATTCCTTTGTGTTTGGGGGTCAGTTGTCCTGGGCTTGTCATGGGGGTCTTCAGCACCCTGGCCAGGTGGGATCCAAGGCTCCTTCCCACAGCGCTGCCTCGCTTGGGGCTGTCGGTGGGTCCTGGCCCTGGTGCTCCTTGGCCTCTGTACCAGAGCTCACGATGGGCAGGCGCCTGGTCCCCTAGGACCGTGAGGCTCTTGTCAGCTCTTGGTGTCTCCACGCAGGTGCCGAGGAGACACTGTGGGCTAAGCTCCAGCCCTGTGCAGTGAAGCGGGGTCTGCAGCAAAGGGGCCACTCGGACATTTTGGTTCCTAGCGCATCTAAACGTTACGTTTACGTGACACTCTGGTTTATTAACATTGCAACAGAGTTATGCCCAAAAGACAGTGTCCATCCCTTTCATTAAAAATGTTTTGTTGTTGGGCTTCCCTGGTGGTGCAGTGGTTGAGAGTCTGCCTGCCAATGCAGGGGACACAGGTTTGTGCCCCGGTCCGGGAAGATCCCACATGCCGCAGAGTGGCCAGGCCCGTGAGCCATGGCCGCTGAGCCTGCGTGTCTGGAACCTGTGCTCCGCAACGGGAGAGGCCACAACAGTGAGAGGCCCGCATACCGCAAAAAAAAAAAAAAAAAAAAAAAAAGTTTTGTTGTTAAGAAATGCTAACCATTGTCTGAGCCTTCAGTGAGCCACAGTAGTAACATCAAAGACCACTTGACTACAGGTACCATAACAGATACGATAATGATGAAATGTTTGAAGTATTTCAAGAATTATCAAAAGAGGACACAGAGGCACAAAGTGAGCAGATGCTGTTGGAAAAAGGCGCCAACAGATTCGCTTGATGGGGGGCAGCCACAGACCTTCACTGTGTAGAAGTGCAGTAAAGCGGGGCGGCCTGTAAATTTTTGAATCAGTTTATCAGCTTCTGATTGGAATTGCCTTGACTCTCCCCAGAGTGGGGCTGGCAGACAACAGACGTCCTGGCTGCTGGGTCGAGCAGGTGTGGCTGGGTCAGTAAAGCTGCTCCTCACCTGGGTCATGGAATCCTGATCTTCTGACTTTTTTTGACCATTCAAAAAGTAAAGCCATGCTTAGCGTGTGGGCTGGTGGTGGGACCTGGCTTATGGGGCCATGGGTGGGTCTGTGCCTTCCTGTTAGGAGTGCAGTCTGGGTCCCTGTTTGTTTTGGATTTTAAAATTCATCTCATTTATTCACAGTTTCTGAATGAGAGGTCTTTTGTGTATCTTTTGTTAGATTTCTTCTTTAGTTATTGATGTGTTTGATTTTTTTTTAAAGGAATTTTGCCTTTTAAAAAAAATTATTTATTTATTTATGGCTGTGTTGGGTCTTTGTTTCTGTACGAGGGCTTTCTCCAGTTGCGGAGAGCGGGGGGCCACTCCTCATCGCAGTGCGCGGGCCTCTCACTATCGCGGCCTCTCTTGTTGCAGAGCACGGGCTCCAGACGCACAGGCTCAGTAATTGTGGCTCACGGGGCTAGTTGCTCCGCGGCATGTGGGATCTTCCCAGATCAGGGCTCGAACCCGTGTCCCCGTGTCCCCTGCATTGTCAGGCAGATTCTCAACCACTGCGCCACCAGGGAAGCCCTGTTTGATTATTTTTAAATGGTATGTTCATTTTTTTCATCTTCTAAGGTTTTTAAAGGCTTTCATTGTATATCCTACGTTACTAGGTCAAGTTATCTTTGATTTGTGGTGGATTTTAACTTCCGTTCATTTCTCTGAGCATCCCATTTTGAGGTATATGCACCGACTTTGGTCAGAAAGAAGTGTCCCCAGGCCCAGGAGGCCTCCTGGCCACTCTGCCTTCAGAGCCTCTCCCCACCAGATGCCACGCCCCATGCGTGTCCACAGTCCAGCCTGCACCTCGAGTTCATGAAGACCATCTTTGGAACTTCACAGGTTGAAAATTTACTGCTCAGTAACCAGGGGACCATTAAGCTGTGCGACTTCGGCAGTGCCACGACCATATCGCACTACCCGGACTACAGCTGGAGCGCCCAGCGCCGGGCCCTGGTGGAGGAGGAGGTGAGCGTGGGCCGGGGGCGGGGGCTCGGGAGGCCCGGGAAACACCCTCACTCACTGCACCCCACACCTGGCTGTTTATTCCTTGCCTTTTCTTGTTGTAGCGAAACATGTAACCTGAAATTTACCACCTTAGCCACTTTTAAGCACGTGGTTCAGTGGCCTTCAGTGCTTTCATGTCTCCACAGCACCTCTGTCCTCTCCAGGACTTTTTCATTATCCCAAACGCAGCAATTTTAAAAATCACATAAAAACCTACCTTCAAGGGACATTGGGCAGCTCCCACAGGAGCCGCAGAGGAGACGGGTGGGTGTGCTCCGAACACGTGTGAGCAGGGGGCAGCGCTTGGTGGGCGCAGACACCCACGCTTGCGGCCGTGGCCAGGGGAGGGAGGGTGCCACCGTCGGCCCACGCACATAAGCAGCCCACGGAGGCCGCACAAGCAAAGAGGGCGATCCGAGATGGAGCCGGGTTCCGAAGAGGAGTGCTGGGTGGTGACTCCGCCAGGCAGGTGTACGTTCCTGGCCGCCCACGCCCTGCTGTCCCTCGGGACCTGCAGTCCCAGTGGTGCGCCCACGTCTCGGGGCTGCGGACGCGTTTCCTGCCAGGTGGTGGGCAGAATTGAGGGGGAGGAAAGCCTTGGCCGCGTGGGCTGGGGCCGGGCTGAGCCGCCTGGTGAGGCTCTGAGTCACATTTCCCAGGGCGGATCCGCAGAGCTGTGCAGCCCTGCCCCCGCCCCACTCCCGCACCTGGTGCCCCAAGCCCCCACCTGTTCGTTGTTGACGAGGACTCGTGGGCGCCGTTCTCTTCACGGGTCATGGTTCTGTGTGTCCATGGTTGCTGTGGTGCTGAAATGCCCCAGACATGCTTCGTGCTGGCCCCCGTGTTCCTTGAGCCCCTCCCGGCGGGGCCCAGCCACAGAGCCACTCGCGGGACCGCCCTGGGCCAGGGCTCTCGACGGGCGCCGACTGCCGTGGCGCAGGGACCACCGTGCAACGTAGTGGCTCTCGCTCGCCTGTGACTTTTCCTCTGATACGTTTGTGTCCTTTATTTAGATCACCAGGAACACGACTCCCATGTACAGGACGCCGGAGATTGTGGACTTGTACTCGAACTTCCCGATTGGCGAGAAGCAGGACATCTGGGTAAGGCTGCTTGCCCACAGTGCGTGGGCAGCCCCGCCGCAGCTGGTGCAAGGCCCTGGGGCGCAGGCTCCAGCCTGCCGGTCCCCTCAGCCTCCCTTCTCTTTTCCTCTTGGCTTGTTCTTCCTTTTTTTCAACAGCCCTTGTGATGCTGTTAGCCGAGATGTGCTGACGGGGGTGGGGTGGGGTCGGGGGGTGGGTAGCAGAGTGGATGCAGGTGCTGCGCGGGCTCTGGCCCTGAGACAGGTCGCTCCTGCACCCTTGGACCTGAGCTCTCCTGGTCAGAGCCCCTTCACGGGGCTGGGGGTTCATGAAGCCACAGTTCACGTGGCCAGAAAGAGGACCTCCCAGATGGCCTTGCAGCTATATGCTGACCTGGTGATGGCTGGAGCGATGGCCGGGCCTGATGCCTTGCAGGGGGTCTCAAAGTGAGGTCGGGCCACACACTTGGGGTGGCCCTTCACGTCTCCTGGAACATGTCCCATCGATGGAGGGCAGTCCCTGTATGCGGTGAGTGTGGGGCCTGGCTGAGCGGGTATCTGCTGACCCCTTGGTTCAGAGTCAGGTACAGAGCTCGGGGAGCATAGCGCCGAGCACACGGCACTGCTCCTGCCCGTCTGAGGTGTCCTGTGGCCTCTCCGGTGTCCCTAAGAGCAGGGACAGATGGCCCTGAACCCCCGCGCCTCGAGGCTCATGGTCTAGGCCCATCAGGCCCGAGTGCGGCCTCAGCCCCGCCGTGGATGTGAGTCCCTGTCCTAGGGGTAGGTGGAGACTCTTTGAGACACATGAGCTGGTCAACCCCAGGTGGGCGCCCTCAGCCTGTCCCAGCCCAAGAACCACGTGCACGCACACGTGTGGGAGTTGGAAGGCGGGTCTGGAGTTGGCGCCGGGGCTTGGCCTGGTCTGGGCCCAGAATGAACTGCTCCCCCAACACACTGGTTGGGTTTGGTTCCCCATCATGCTCCCGTGGCTGGTGCTGTGGTGGAAACATGGCGGGGACACTGACGTTTGGGTTCAGGGCCGACCCCGTGGAGCCTCGACAGCCCCCAGATTCATCCCCAGCGCTCACGTTAGCCCAGAGAAGCATGGTGGGGGCACCTTCCTTGCAGTCGCCCGGCCACATGCCCCTCTACACAGCCGGCCGGCCGGCAGATCCCCACACTGGGTTGTAGGCACTTTGCATCTTGGAAGGACCTTTTGATCAGAGCGTGAAGGGTTGGAGTTTGTTGGCCGCCCTGACCGGGATGGTCTCTGTGCCTGGCAAGCGTGGACCACGACCAGATGGGCGGGGGCGCAGGTCAGACCCGGCAGGCCTTGCCCATCTCCCGCAGGCCCTGGGCTGCATTCTGTACCTGCTCTGCTTCGGGCAGCACCCGTTTGAGGATGGGGCGAAGCTTCGCATCGTCAACGGGAAGTACGTGATCCCTGCCGACGATACACGCTACTCCGTGTTCCACGGCCTCATCCGTAAGTCCCACCTGCCGGCATCCCCGGCACCCCTGTGAACACACATCCCGAGTGGCTGCTTCCGGCGATTTTGTTCCTCACGTTGTCATCGCTCGCTTGCTTTTAAAATCAGTAATGTAAGCAAAATGCGGGGCCTCTGGGGTCCCTTGCCCCTGCAGAGCAGGTGATGCTTGCTGCCCAGGACCCCGGCCTCGGCGCCCGCGGGACGAGCACACACTGCCTCTGCCCTAGGTGCCATGCTCAGGGTCAACCCCGAGGAGCGGCTGTCTATCACGGAGCTGGTGAGCCAGCTCCAGGAGATCGCGGCCGCCCGCAACGTGAACCCCAAGTCACCCATCACCGAGGTAGGCCTCCGCGTGCCGCCTGTGGTCCCACCGTCTCGACGGCACTTTAGAGCCAGGTGACCCGGCTCCCCGGGGTCTCGCGGCCCTTTTGCAGGGAGGAGCCCCCAGGCAGCGGGGTCGCCTGAGGAGAAGTGTGCCGTCATGTGGGGTCTCTGGAGTTCGAAGCAGAGCCGGGGGCCGGGCAGGGGATGGAAGCGGACCCGGATGTCCAGTATGTGCGGTTCATAGAGGCCAGTAGCCGTCAGAGGTCAGCCTGGGCTGCCCAGTGGCCTTTACAGAAAATGGGTGCCCCTGGCAGTGGCAGAGGCTCGGGTGATGTAACGAGGACTGTAATCCAGGGGCAGCCAGTCTGCACGTGTGCCGTTGGCCCTGCTCCGCGGCGTGGGCGGAGATGCCCATGGAACGACGCAGGCCACTGGGCAGTGGGGCTCGTGAGCACGTTGTGCCCTTAGCGCTTCTAGAACCCAGGGCCCACGGGTCAGACGCTAAACCCCTTCTGTAGGGTTCTTCTGCCTGGGGCCTTGCGGGGAGAGAAGCCAGCCCCCCACGGGGCACACAGGCCCCGACAGACTCTGAAACCAGGAGAGCACTGCATAGGAGATTGGGCTGAATCCATAAACAGGCGTGTGGGGAAGGACTCAGGAGAACCAGAGGCAGCAACTCGTCCTCCGACGAGCCTCGGGGCGCGTTCCCTGGAACTTTGGAGGAGGTGTGGCGGCCTGCAGTCGCTTTGGGAGAGGCTGTGTGCTGTCACGTAGCTGATGAAACCACAGAACTGGGGGTTTGTGAGGAAAAGACACGGTCGGTCTGGCAGACACACCTGCTTCACGCCAGCGTGCGTGTTACTTGTAAGGCTCCATGGAGCGTTTCATTAACACTGGTCGCCTCCAGTGCACCACAGGGCATGGAATCTACACCACATGTATCTCGTTGCTGAGCCTAATGTGGTAAAACATTAACCTGATGAAAAGAACGTTTCTTAAACCCCCACGAGAAACTGCAAAGCGACTTCTATATAACTTATAAACAGAACAGCCGTGGAGCTACACGTACCTAAAGTGGGACGAGTGCAAGGCTGGCACTCGAGTGGGACTCAGCCCAGCACCGACGTCCCAGGGTCGGCCGAGCCCGTCGCCAGGGGCGCCACAAGTCTCCACAAAGTTTTTGGTGTTGTTGCAGCAGGCGGCGCCGGCCCCGGGCTTGGCCCATGGGAGATGGCGCCTCACTGTGCAGCCTGCAGCCCCGCTGTGTCAACGGCAGAGCTTGTGGCCTTGGCGGGTAGGGGCGTTCACGGCAGCTGCCTCTGTTAAGGCAATGGAGCCGTGCGCCCGGGCGACCCCGAGGATCCGCCCTGGGGTCCAAGATTTGTCGAGACTCTGGGAGGTTCCTTCATGGCTTTTGTAGTGAATCAGGTGGAGGAGGGTGGACTTGGGGGGCGATGTGCCCCAAATGCGTGGCGCCATGCGCTGTGCCTGACTTGCATTGGGATCCTTACAGCTCCTGGAGCAGAATGGAGGCTACGGGCACGCGGCCCCTCCTGGGGGCTCCACAGGCAGCGGCTGCGGTGGAGGTGAGTACTTCTTGCGCCTGCCGTGCGCCGGGAACCCAGTCTTGCTCTTGTGGGCTTGGGGCCCGGCAGCGAGAGGCAGACTGCACATTTGGGGTCCCCAGGACCAGTCTCAGGTTCTTGGCTCCCTAGCACCCCCAGAACTCAGCGGGGCTTCCACTCAGGCTGCGGTTTAGAACAAGGGAGGAGGACAGAGACCGAGGGCTGGCTGTCCCCTCCCTGTGCTGTCAGGGCAGCCTGGGTCCTCCGAGCCCCGGCACCTGGCCCACAGGGTTATGGGGTGCCTGCCTGTGTGGCCGCCTCGGCCTCTGGTCCCTCAGGGGCCCAGCTGCCCCCACAAGTCACTGGTGAGCACGGTCCCTGCCCAGGTAGATGGGGGTGCGCCTTCCACGGCCAACCCACAGCGATCATGAGGGCGGGCACATCGGGAGGGGGTATGTGAGGAAATAGAGCGACCTTGCGGGGGGGCCAGAGGGTCCGAGTCCGCTGGTTGAGAAGAGGGGCTCAGATGGGGAGACAGTTCTGGCAGCAGGAGAAGTGGGGCTGGTGTGCTTTTCTCACGACTCGGGCGTGTTTGCTGAGAGGTTCGCGCTCCAATCGTCCGGCGTGCTGGGTGGGTCTGGGCGCCCAGTGCTGATGCGACGCAGTGTGTACCGGGAGGGGGGCTGCAGCCAGGGCTCAGCGCCCCAGCCCGGGAAGCTTCCGGGAGTCCTACCAGGACCTACCTCTGCCCTGTGTCCCCGGGGCCGCTGCCCATCTCGCTTTTGGGGCATGGAGCCCACCTCCCAGGTCCTCCTGCAGCTCTCGGCCCCGGGGGTCACTTGGCAACCGGCCAGCCCGTGTCCTGGCCCCTTGCCCACCAGTGCTGTGGGGCCACCTCAAGGCACCGAGACAAGACCACGCCGCACACGTGCGTGGGGCGCCTGGCGAAGGCGTCGCGCAGGCAGGGCCCGGGCGGCGGAGTGGCCGCAGACCGCCCCTGCTCTCTGCGCCTCCACAGCCACCGCTGCAGCCTGCACCCCAGGGCCCTGGGGTCTCGGGGCCTTCGTGGGCCACCGCTCCGGTCTCGTCAGGGCGACGGCCAGGAGGCCGCTCCCCCGCAGACCCACTGAGCTGCGGCTCCCGTGGCCTTTCTGTGCCCGGCTGGGGCCGCCTGCACCGCCCTGCTCCCACGCTTTCCCCTCCGCCGTGCGTCTGTGGCCTCTGTGTGTGCCGGCGTGTCTGTACCCCGGGGACGGGCTGGTGGCCCTGGCTGGGCCCTGGCACGTGTCTGTCAGTGGCGAGGTCCCTGCTGGTGTCCAGCGAGTGCTCAGAGTGAGTGGGGTGAACGTCCTGGAGCCGGGGACGCCCATGTGCGCCCAGAGGCTCTGGCGTGCTGATGGTGTCTAGGTCCTGCCCTCGTGAGAGGGCCCAGGGTGCCTGGCTGCACGCTCCGCGGACGCTGTGCCTGGATGCGGAGCGCTGGTGGCTGGGTCAGAGGACGCGTGGCCACTGCAGGTGCTGGTGGCTCTGGCGGGCCCTGCCACATCCTAAGGCTTGTCTCTGTTTGCAGGCCTGGTGGTCGCCGAGTACGACCAGTCCTCTGGTGGGCTCCTGGACATCCTGCGGGGCGGCACCGAGCGCCTCTTCACCAACATCAAGGACACCTCCTCCAAGGTCATCCAGTCCGTTGCCAAGTGAGTCGAGGGCGCACAGGCTCGTGGGTTCTCTGCAGTGAGCTTTCGGAACCCTGGGTGCGGCCCTGCCTGCACGCCTGGCCGAACCTGCTTGTGGGGCCATGGGTGAGCGACCCGTGCTCAGCGCCAGCCCGGCCCCCCTGCGTGGGCTTAGCTATCGGTCCCTGGCTGCGCTTCTGACCCCGCAGTGGAGGGAGCACGGTGGGAAAGCAGACGCGCTGGCTCTGGGCCGCATCCCCCTCCCCGAGGGGGGCCCTGTCCAAGGAGACCACGGCCACAGTACACGACCTGTTCGTACTGTCCTCCGAGCAGTCTCGGCTTTGACCAGGGAGTTTCCGGGAGCGTTGGGGGTTACCTCTGGCGTGTCACCTGCCTCGTCCAGCAGCAGGGGCAGTGTGTTTGTTGTGTCTGTGAGCCCCGTGTGGGCCTTGGCCTCATTTTCTTTGTGCTGTGATCATTGTTTTGTGTCCACAACTGTTGGCGACACAGGCAACAGCCCACATGTTTTTGCACGAGTGTGCCCACGTGTGAGCATGTGTGTGCATGGGAGCACACGTGCGTTGTGTGTGAGAGCTAGCGTGTGCGTGCACACGTGTGTGTTCTGCTGTCGGTGGGCTCCGGGGCCCCCGTGTGCTTTGCCTCTGATGTGACCTTACGTGACGAGAAGAAACTCAATTCCCACTGAGCGCAGGGGTCCGGCAGTTCAGGGTGCCTGCTCACACCTGTGTCTGTGGCCCTTTGCAACATCCCGGGCTGCACCTCGTAGCTGGTGGAAGGGTCAGATGTACAATCGTTCATTTATGGTGCCCGGCTCTCCGGAGTCCTGTCCACGGAGACGGGAACAGTCATGTGGGCCGAGGCTCTGGGTGCGAAGGCCAGAGGGTCCCGGACGGGGCGTGGACGGGCGGAGGTGACTGCTCGGCGCTTACCTATCACCTGCCCATGGTGTTCCTGCAGCCACACTCCCAGGGCGGGGTGATCTCACGTGACGGCACTGAGCAGGCTGCTCTGCATGCGTGTGGCCGCACCCCGGCCCGCAGCCGTCCCCATACTTTCTGCTGACTGGGGAGACGTCAGGGCAGCGGGTCCCACGGCCCCACTCATGTCCCCCCATCTTCCTCCCAGCGGGGTTCATCATGGGGTCTCGGGGCTGACCCGGGCTGGAATGGCAGACCCGACAACAATGAACGGGACGTGAGAGAAGCCACTCGGCCTCGCCCAAGGAAAGAAACCAAATTCCCACACGGCTGAGACGCCATCTCCCCAGCCCCCCCAGGTCTCTAATGGGCCCAACGTCCCCGGCCTTGGGGGAGGCTGCCGGGAGGAGAATGGACACTGCCCCGGCCTCTGCACCCGGGAACCATGATGACGGGCACCTGGAGTGGGGCGGGTGGCGCACGCTGGGCATCACGTACCTGCTCGTATTCTGAAAAGCAGAGTTTCGGGTGAATGGTCGGGCCTGAGAGTTGCCTGGGAGGGTGGGGGTGACGGGGCTGTGCCCAGATTTAGCTGCCTTCACGCCCAACTCGACTCACAGCCATGTTAGTGAGCCTGACGTGCCTCAGGCTGGTGGCACAACCAGGCCACGTGGTGGCATGGTGCCACACACACCCAAGGGCAGGTCCTCGTAGGAGTAGGAACGGGGGTTTCCTAGAGTAAGAGGAAAGGTGTGTGCGTCGGGTCCCAAGACCACCCCCAGGGTCCCGAATCTCCGGAGGACACATGAGACCCACTGGCAAGTGGTCCTCGTAGCTGCGAGTTGTTTCAGAGAAAGGACACAGCTCAGCTCCCTGTGGAGTCATGGACAGACAGATGGACACACTGAATTCCCAGCCGAGCTGCGAGGCCGGGCCCCAGAGACCAGGGCCCGTGGGGCTGCTCACGGGGCACTGGAGCCCTCAGCTCCCCCAGGCTGCAGGTCTCCGCATGGACCACATTTTCTACAGGCATTTGGGGCGTGTGGCCACTCCTATCAGTCATGAGAACGGGGAGTGCCCTCCTGCTCTCGCCGGACGCCTGCCGGGGCTAGACTTGCCTGCAGCCCCTCTGGGGACCAGGGTCAGGCTGGGTACCGCCTTTCGCCCAGGACGCCTGCCGGAAGTGAAAGAAGTCTGTGAGCCCCTGTGTTTGTGAAGTTGGTTTAGAAATACTAGTGTGAGCTCATTCGTTTTGCGACTCCCCACTGAGAAGGCCCAGGAACGGTGACAGCCCAGGCCCTGGACTGTGACCTGTAACTGCCCTTCCCACAGAAGGGGTGGCCTCCATGAGGCCAGGAGGGGGTGGACTGGACCCCGGGTCTTCCCTGAAAGCAGGGAAGCCACCCCACACTGCCATCCCCGTCACAGGGAAGGACCCAGACATGGGGACCTGGTCTCAAAAGATGCTGGCCGGAGCAGGGGAGCATCCCAACAGCGACAGGCTTGCACATTTACAGCGAACGCTTCCTGGTTCTTTGTTCACCAAATCCACAAACAAGCAGAAGATCCACATGGAAATGGCCTTCACCCTGCAGGGTCAGACAGGCACAGCGGCCACAGTGCTTGAGCTCGCTGAGGGGGTCCTCCAGGCGGAGCCCCATGCGCTGGGCTTCAGGCCTGCCACAGGAAGGTCCAGTTAGGGCCTGGTGATGGAGACCCTCCAGGGCCACTGCCAGCCCCTCGGCCGCAGTCAGGACCTTCATCTCAGGGTATGTGGACCCAGGAGTCCTGGGGTCTATCCGGAGGAGGACTGTCCCCGTGTGTGCAGCCTGTCCCACGTGGCCTCCAAGAGGCGTGGCTGGCTTGTGGGCCTGACCCTGAGCCCTCACCTGTCTGTGGTCTCGTTTGTTTCTCACCAGTTTTAGGTCAGACCCTACATGTCCACACGTCCTAGAGCCCCCGTGCCAGGTCTTCACAGACGCCCCCACCAGGCACCCCGAGTTCCCAGCCCGGCGGTGTCTGCACTCTCAGTGTTGACCTGCCGCATCCCCCCACTGCCACGGGTGCTCCGGCCCCTCCTTGGGGACAGTGGGGTGGGTGGCCGGGCCCCGCCAGCTTCCCCATCACTAGGTATCCCACGTGGAGCCCTGTGGCCTGTGGGTCCGGGGACGCGAACCTCTGGCCGCGTGTCCCCATGAACTGCTGCTCTTATCCTTCTCTCTTTTTCATGTTGGGTTTTTGTTTTTCTTACTGATTTTACATTACATTCTATAGACTAGCTTTTTCATACAGGGTAAACACGGCAAATGCTTTCTTCTTGTCTGTTGCTCATTTTAATTAAAACACAAGTTTTTCACAGTTCCCTTTCCATCTTTTGTCTTCTCGTTTAGGAAGCCTTTCGTGCCCCAAGTTGTAAATAGATCAGACCTGATTTAAAACACATCTTAGGGACTTCCCTGGCGGTCCAGTGGTTAGGACTCCGTGCTTTCACTGCCAAGGGCCCGGGTTCGATCCCTGGACAAGGAACTAAGATCCCACAAGCCACGCGGCATGGCGGAAAAAAAACACACACATTTTAAAAGTCTGAATTTATTGTAAATGTACCTTTTAATAGCTTGATTGTTGCACATTTGGCTTTTTAATCCACCTGGACCTCCCTCTGGGGACTTTTCTCGATTCTTGCTCACTTCCCCCTGACAGGAGCAGCCCCTCTGCTGACGACCAAGCTGGGTGCTGTCCCAGGTCGTCCTGTGAGCCCCTCTTGGCCCCGCAGCCCCACGCTCTGTTGTCTGGGCGACAGGCCTTTCTCCCTCCCCCCAAGAACATTGGCCGTTCTCACTCATCTGTTTCTTCACATGAATTCTGGAATAAACCTGTGAAGTTGCCTGTGCGGTCATTGAGGGTGTAGCGTTTTATCTACTTCATGGTCAGTTTGGGGACAGTTGGTCTCCATGGTGCTGACTCTTCTGCTGGCTGCACGGGGCGGGCGGGGGGTGTTCCCGTGGCAGCGCGGCTGACCCCTGCCCAGGCCTGGCCTGCGGAGGGCACCGCATGCTGCCCCTGCACCCTGCTGACACTGACGACCGAAACATTAGACAGGTGGGGAAGTGCGTCGTCTTTACATTTAGGAGAATTCGTATCGTAAAGGTCGTGTTGCTCCTCAGTTAATCTATAAATTCTTTGCAATAAAAATAAAAATCCTGATGTCGTTTCCACAGATTTCAATCTCAAAATTCACATGTAAGTTATTCAAAATGCCTGGCAATGTTTTTAAAAATAAGAAGAGACAAACCCTGTTCTTTATCAATTTTTTTCAAACATCTGTTGTGTTGTTACAAGTGTTTAGACTCACGCTTGACATGTACTTAGGTAGGGATAGTATAAAACACAAAATGTGAGTCTAAAAGAAAATAACAGACTAATGGGTCTATGTTGCTGAGACCATGGGTAGCTGTGTAGAAGAAGAAAAAATTGGGTCCCATCTAATAACAGCCAAATACAGTAGTTCTGATTTGTTAAAGGATCTAATTGTGAAAAGCAATTTCTTAGGAAAAACTAATAAAATATAGAGGAACATTTTTATAACACCAGAGTAAGGAAGATATCTTAAATGTGAAAAAAAATATATAAGCCATGGAGAAAATGGTTAATAAATTTAACTAACTTAAAAATTCTCTGTTCCTGGGCCTCCCTGGTGGCGCAGTGGTTGAGAGTCCGCCTGCCGATGCAGGGGATACGGGTTCGTGCCCCGGGCTGGGAGGATCCCATATGCTGCAGAGCGGCTGGGCCCATGAGCCACGGCCGCTGGGCCTGCGCATCCGGAGCCTGTGCTCCGCAACGGGAGAGGCTACAACAGTGAGAGGCCCGCATACCGCAAAAAGAAAAAAAAAAAAAAGAAAGAAAAAAAAAAATTCTCTGTTCCTTGAAAAAACACGTTTAACAAAAAGATGTGGCATTGATTGGGAGTAAATAGGTTCAAACTATGTAACTCACAAAACGGATAGTATCTATTATATACAGTGGATTATGAAAATTAATAGGAAAATGAAAAAATGCATAAAGGAAATTAACAGAAGACAAACTATGAATAAACTACAAGGAGATGCTCAGCTTCATGTTACCTTGTAGATAGCATATTTGGGTCATACATTTTGATCCACTCTGACAAGCTCTGTGTTGATTGGTGTATTTAGACCATTGGTGCTTAAAGTGTTTATTGGTACACAGGCTGACCCCGCTTTACTGCACTTGGAATGCAGTGAGGGTCTGTGGCCACCCCGCGTCAAGCGAGTCTGTCAGCATCTTTTTCCAACAGCATCTGCTCACTTTGTGTCTCTGTCCCGTTTTGGTAATTCTTGAAGTACTTCAAACGTTTCCTCATTATTGTATTTGTTATGGTATCTGTAATCAGTGGTCTTTGAAGTTACTGCTGAGACTCACTGAAGGCTCAGACAATGGTTAGCATTTCTTAGCAATAAAGCATTTTTAATTAAAGGGATGGGCACTGTCTTTTGGGCATAACACTGTTGCACATTAATAGACCACAGTGTTGCGTAAACGTAACGTTTAGACGCGCTGGGAACCAAAACGTCCGTCTGCGTGGCCCCTTTGCTTCACTGCACAGGGCTGCAGCCGAGCCTGCAGTGTCTCCACAGCACCTGGGGTTGGATTAATAGCCATCCTATTTGTTACTGTTTTCTAGTCTTCGCCGTTGTTCTTTGGTGCTTTTTTGTCTTCCACTCTTTTCCTATCTTCTGTGGTTTTAATTGAGCATTTTATATGATCCCTTTTCTCTCCTTTCGACCTTATCAGTTATACTTGTTTTTTCTGCTGTTTTCCGTGGTCGCCCTAGAGTGTGCCTATTTACCAGCTAACCCAAGTTCACTTTCAAATAGCATATTATCACTTCCCAGGTGGTGGGTGTGCTTCATAATGCCACAGAAGTCCTAATTCCTCTCTCCTGGCTCTTGTATCGTTGTTCATTTCACTTGTACACAGGCATGTTTGAGTATGTGTGTCTATATGTGAAATATGTACATAGGCATACCTATCAGGTGTATTGTTGCCATTATTATTTTGAACAAACTTATCAGATAAATTAAAAATAAGAAAAATAAACATCTTTATTTTACTTTCACTTATTTCTTCTTTGATGCTCTTTCTTTCTTTAGTAGATTGAGTTTCCGACCTTTATCATTTTCCTTTTTTCTAAGGAACTTTTTTTTTTAACATTTCTAGAAGGCAGATCTACTGGCAACAAATTCCCCCAATTTCTGTATGAGAAAGTCTTTACTTCTCCTCACTTCTGGAGGATAATTTCTCAGCGAACAGAATCCTGGGCTGCTGGTTTTTCTCTCAATGCTGTAAATATCTCGCTTCGCTCTTTGCTTGCATGGTTTCTAAGGAGAGGTCAGATGTAATTCTTATCTCAGTTCCCCTGTAGGTAAAGTGTCCCCCTCCCCTCCCACCCCCCAGCTCCTTTGGGATTTTTTTATCTTTGATTTTCTCTAAGTTGAAACCGACATGCCCAGGTGTAGTCTTTCCAGCATTTGTCCTGCTGGGTGTTCTCTGGGCTTCCTGGATCTGTGGTTTGGTGTCTGACATTGATTTGGGGAAATTCTCAGTTAAAATGTTTCAGTATTTCTTCTGTTCTTCTCTGTGTTTTCCTTCTGGATTCCCCATTATGCTACACCTTCACCCCACAGGCCTTAGATGTTCTGTTCTGTTCTTTTCAGCCTTTTCTCTTTGCTTTTGGGTTTTCAGGGACTCTGTCGAGATGTCCTTTCGCTCAGAGGTTCCTTCCTCAGCCGTGTCCAGTCTAATCAGCCCATCAAAGGCAACCTTCATTTCTGCTGCAGGGCTCTGATCTCTGGCGTTTCTTTTTCGTTCTTCCTTAGGATTTCCACCTCTCTGCTCACATTCCCCATATGTCCTGCATGCTGTCTACTTTATCATTAGAGCCCTCAGCACGTTGACCACTGTTGTTTTAAGTCCCTGTCTGATAATCCCAACATCCTGACACGTCTGGTTCTGATGCTTGTTCTATCTCTTCAGATTCTGCTTTTTGCCATTCCATGTGCCTTGTAATTTTTTCTCAATAGCCAGACATTTTGTATTGGGTCAGAAAACTCTGTCTTCCATTTTTGTTGTCATCTCTCTCCCAAACCAGCTCCTTATGTCCCACCTTCTGGTAGTAAGAGAATTAAAGACCCTTCCTGTCGGGACCCCCGCCTCTCCACTCCTTGCATTTTGTAATTTCTCATCCACCTCTTATGTAGATGTCAGCTCCACACATGCCCACACGTGTGTGCACACAGTCACCCAGGTAGGTACACACGTGCACACTGACACGTGCACATACAGTGTCCCCGGGAGCTGCAGCCTGAACAGTGAGGGCCACCCCCACCCACCCCGGCCTCTTAGGGACTTGCTTCAGTTTAAGCTCTTGTGAGTTAACTGTAGATATTTCCTATAATAACCAAGTGCCCTTTTTTTTTTAATTCCAGTTATGCAAAGGGAGATTTGGATATTTCTTACATCACATCCAGAATTGCAGGTACGTTTGCCAGCTTTAACCATAAGGATGAACTTCTGGTTCTTTCCTGTCTGAGGACGGTGCGTGGGATTCTGGCCTCTTGGGCAGCCACTCACTCGCCCGAGATGTGGCCTAGGGTGTCCATCCCTGCATCCAGTGTGCCTCTAGGCCCTGCGGTGGATAATGCCAGTGTCAACCCAGCTTCTCCCCCTGGTCTGGAACCTTCTGAAACACTGAGGTCATGAGGGAAATAATGCGAGGCCACACATATTAAAATGTGGGTCTCCAGGCAAAAACCACAATCCAGATGCTTGGGGAGATCCTGTGGTGCTTCAGGCTCTGTGGCAGAAGCTGCGTCTCAGGAGGGTTTTGGGGCACCATCTGGGGATCCCAGAGGATCTGATGGGTGGTGGGGCGGGGCTTGTAGGCCATTGCTCCGCCCCTTCTCAGGACTCACCGTACCTTCGGGTCAGCGGCCACGAGGAGCAGGCCCCCGTGTGTGCCCGACCGTCCGGCCTGTGGTTGTAGAGGTTGCAGGGGCTCCTCTCTTGCAGTGATGTCATTCCCGGCGGAAGGCGTGGAGTCGGCCATCAAGAACAACATCGAAGACGTGCGGTTGTTTCTGGACTCGAAGCACCCGGGCCGCTACGCTGTCTACAACCTATCCCCGAGGACATACCGGGCCTCCAAGTTCCACAACCGGGTGAGCACAGGCTCTGGCTGATGCTTAGCCTAGCGTGGCGCTGGTCCCCGCTGGACACTGCGTAGGAGGGATGGGGTCTTATCAGGGGTCCCCGAGGATCGCTGAGCCTGAGGTGCCTCCAGAGGGAACGTGAGACCACGCAGTTTCCTTGGCGAATAAATGCTCGGGACGTGGACACTTTTTACAGTATTTATACTGTCCCTGAGCGCAGACAGGGCAGGTGCTGCGCTCCTTCTGCCACGTCTGCCAGAGCCTGCCTCCCGAGTCCTGTCGCGCGCCTGGAGGGCGGGGGTTGGCGCTTGGTTTGGGGGTGGTGGAGTGCTTTGGGTGGGGCCTGTGTGTCTGTGCCCCGGCTGGCGAGCTGCCTTCCCTGCAGGTCTCTGATTGTGGCTGGGCAGCCCGACGGGCCCCGAGCCTCCGTAGCCTGTACAGCCTCTGCAGGAGCATGCACGCCTGGCTGCGCCAGGACCCCGGGAACGTCTGCGTGGTGCACTGCGTGGTGAGCAAGCTGCCTTGCCCTGGGACACTCAAGGGACAGAGGGGACATCCAGAGGGTCAGGCGGGGGCGGCCTGACCGAGTGGTGACCCCGGCGCCCACCACCCCCGGGAGCAGCAGTTCTGCCCTGGGGTCTGCGGCTGGCGGCCCAGGCCCAGTGCCCCAAGGCGGCTCCTGGCACCTTCTGTGGGTCACAGCCGGGTCCCTGGCAGCAGGGGCTTCTGGCAGAAGACTGCCCTCACTGAGGGTCCCCCCCACCCCTTTTATGGAAGGTGCAGGCCTCCTCGTGGCAGCACCCACATGCGGAGGCCAGCCTGCCCCCTGGGACCCTGTCTCTGAGCCCATCCTGGGGCTGAGGGTTTGTGGGTATCACACCCAGTGGGGCACCTGCCAGAACCCGCCCTCGAAGGTCAGTACTGCCGTCCTGGTGTGGGTGACCATCACACCAGGGGTGGCACTGCAGAGGGTTCGTGAGGGTGAGCGTGGACATGCCGAGCGCTGAGGTCGGGTGGGGACCAAGGTCAGGTGGGGACCCTGACAGCAGCACGTGCCCGGCCGCCTTGTGCCTTCTGCTGCGGAGCCTGTATTCGTTCCCTGAATTCCCACCTCATCAGGTGGGTTTTCCTAAGCTCCCTGATGAGCCCCGGCCCCAAGCGCAGGCCTGACTCTCCTGGGGGAGTGAGTGCCGCCTGAACCCGCCCCGTGTGTCTGTCCCAGGACGGGAGGGCCGCGTCTGCCGTGGCCGTCTGCTCCTTCCTGTGCTTCTGCCGGCTCTTCAGCACCGCGGAGGCCGCCGTGTACATGTTCAGTATGAAGCGCTGCCCACCGGGCATCTGGCCGTCCCACAAAAGGTATGGCGTTCACCATGGGGCCTGGGTGCGGCGTCACCGTGGCCAGTCCGTAGCTGTGGGCGCTGGTAGATGGCAGGGTTTCATGCGGGTGTGGACCTCGGTGTTGGGTGGAGCAAGGGCCTGCGTGCGCATTCGGGGCAGCCGCGCCTCTGCCCTGTCGGGGCTCCCGAGCGTCGGGGTTCCTGAGCAGCGGGGCTGCACCTCTGCCCGGGGCCTGGGCGCCAGCCTTCCTAGCGCGTGAGGCCACTTGCTCGCTGGCGATGGGGCAGCCCTTGGGTGCCACCTCTGCACACGTGGCCCGGTGGCTCCGTTCGGCAGGGGAGGTGGCATCTGGGAGCTGTGTGGCAGCACCGCCCCCGCTGTACGTCCTCCACGTCAGGTCCGTGAGACACATAGCTTCTAGGCTGTCTCTGCTGACGACTTACAGGAGATGGTTTCCCAAGGCTGCAGCTGGGCACCGCCCGCCCCCTGCCCCCCGGGGCCACTGCCTGCTCCCAGACTGCCTTCCCCACTTCCATCCACCTTGTAGCGAGAGGGGAGCCTCACACTCAGGCCTGAGGAGTTGCTCACTCCCCTCAGGTACTGGGGGAGCATCTCCTTCCTCTGTGGGGAGGGCCTTGGCATGAACAGCACAGGGCCGGGCCCCCTGGGGCCTGCTGCCTCCCTCCCCTGCCCTGGCAGGGGGATTGGGAAGGCATCCAGGCCGGTGAGGGGCCATTGTACGGCCATTCCTTCCGCTCGGGGTGGCAGCACTGCCTTGATGGCGGCGTGGGGTGGTTGACCCACTCCTGCTTGTGAGGCCCACCCCATTGGCTCGCTGCCTGGGGGCAGGGCGTACCCTGAGACAGCCGGCACGCGGTCGTATCTTCCGTGTGGCTCGGGGGGGCGGGGGCGGGCCTGTCCATCGTGCAGAAGGCGTGGCAGAGCAAGGGCTGTGCCGCCGAGCATGGGTGACAGGCTGCCGACCCTTTCGGCGTGTTACCTTCCCATAATCTGGGCACACCCGGGGTTCCCAAACTGTGCCTGCAGCTTGGGGTGCCGCTCGGGAGCGCTCAGAGTCGGGGGTCAGAGCCAGCAGAGTATCGTTGTTGCCGGTGTGTGTCTGGCCCCAGGCCCCCCAGCAGACTCCAGGCTGCTTCCCTGGAGACGTGCAGATGTAGAGAGTGTCATCCCCCGCCTGGCCCAACAGCTTATAAAAGAGCGGTGCCCGCTTCAGGTGCACGACTTTTTCAAACCTGTTGGAGAAGAGCCATCCTGGAGCCATCGGCTCACCCCCAATCTGAGGAGGGACAGGTACCCACCCACAGGGCACTCGGCGGGGGGTGGTCTGTGCCCTGCAGGACAGGTCAGAGAGGGAGGCCGCTGCTCAGGGGGCATGAGGTCATCTCCTGGGGACAGATGGAAGGAGCAGCCTTCGCATGAGAACGGAACCGTGACGGGACGTTTGGAGTTGTTGGTCGCCGGTCTGTGCGTTCAGGACTCTGATGACGGGGCTGGGGGTGGGAGGGAGCACGGAAGACCCCAACGGAGAGGGCCGCGACCTCAGAGGCATCTGTAGATGTCATTCACCGAAATACCCATCAGGCCATCTCAGATGGTCTGACAGACACACCACTGGGGCCCCCGGGGGAGACGGAGCAGGAAGGGGGAGCACGGAGGAGGCGTTGCTGAGAATTTCCCCAAATTAACGGCAGACGTCGAACCCAAGAAGCTCAGAGGACACCAAGTGGGATTCAGAACAAAACACACGGAAAACCCACTTCAGCTTCCGGCGTTCACACTGCCGAGAGCCACGCACAGGAGCTCCGGAAGGTGGGCGGCGGGAGTGGAGGTGCAAGCAGTGAAGGTTCTTCTCAAGGGCCGTCATTACGTCAGCAGAGGATGCAAGTGGCGGCCTGGGATGTGCTCGGGTGACCCAGGAGATCAGGAAGGAGAAGCCGAGGCTGGAGAGGCAGGTGGGCGGCTGGCTGGCTGGGAAGCCGGTTCAGCGTCACCTGTGTGTTGGGCCCCTCGCCGAGCACACACTGCCTGCGGGCCTGCACCATAGCACTGATGGTGGGGGCGGAGGAGGATTGTGTGCAGGGCACATGCGACAGGCTCCGCTGCTGAAACACCTGTCCCTGCGGGTCAGGCGTCCAGCTCAGCCTTGACTCAAGGGCAGTCTCCTTCTCCTTCAGTTTTGAATCTGCTTCCAAGCTCACTCAGGTTGTGGGCTGTGGACCTGGGTCATGGTGTCCTGGCTTCTTGCTGTCAGCAAGAGGCGCCTGGGTCTCCTGCCATGCAGCCGTCTCCACTGCGGACCTCGGGAGTGGCCAGAGTGCTGTGGCTAGACGGAGTGTCGCCTGCTGTCAGTTTGGAGCCAGTCACGGCTCCTGCCCCTCCCCTGGAGATGGGTTAGACAAGTGCGGGAGACGGACGCCCTGCGGCGGTGCCACGAAAAGGAGCCGCGGAACCACCAAGGGAGCCGGAGGAGCAGATTCCAGGTCCACAGAGCAGGACAGGGGCAGCTGCAGCGT
The DNA here is from genome assembly GCF_964341445.2 of Mesoplodon mirus. NCBI lineage: Eukaryota > Metazoa > Chordata > Mammalia > Artiodactyla > Ziphiidae > Mesoplodon > Mesoplodon mirus. The sequence continues at coordinate 123,431,700 of NC_138977.1, read as the reverse complement.
CCCTCACAGTGAGCAGTGGAACAAGTCGGCAGGTCGGTTCAGAGCCACGGAGTGTACCCACGACAGGAACGTGCGTGCAGAGCCCTTGGGAAGAAGGGTCATGTTCCGGGCTCTTAAACCGCAACAGGTTGGGAAGAATAGAAATCATACCAGATATGTTCCCAGGCCATCGTGGAATTAACCCAGAAATCAGTGACAGCAAGGTGGATTTGGAAAGCCTTAAATATTTCAAAGTGAAACAATCTACCTATGAGTAGCCCGTGAGTCAGGGAGGAAGTCTCAAGGGAAATATAAAGATATTCTGAACTGAATGAAAATTACAACATAAGATTCATGAGATGACACTGGAACGTTGCTTTTAGTGAAATTTATAGCATGAGATGCTTACGTGTGATTGAGAAAAGACTGACGACCTGATGGGCTCCAGAGACATGGAGCACGGGTGTGCCGTGGCACGTGGGCACACATGGAGCACACGTGTGGTGTGTGGACTGCACGGAGCACGCATGTGACGTGGCCCGTTTCCTGCACAGGACACGTGTGTGACATGGTGTGCCTCCTGCCCTCCAGGTACATCGAGTACATGTGTGACATGGTGGCAGAGGAGCCCATCATACCCCACAGCAAGCCCATCCTGGTGAAGGCCGTGGTCATGACGCCTGTGCCCCTGTTCAGCAAGCAGCGGAACGGCTGCCGGCCCTTCTGCGAGGTCTACGTGGGGGATGAGCGTGTGACTACCACGTCCCAGGAATACGACAAGATGAGGTGGGCTCAGGGCTCAGGCCCTTCCTTGCCCCGCGGCCTCATCTTCTGGGGGCTGTCGAGGAGGGAATTGTGCTCTGGGGCTGCGGCTGGGCAGTGGGCTTGGAGGCGGGGCCAGCGGGGCCTGTAGGGGAGTTCTCGGGGTCTTCGTGCTGGGTGGCTCCTTGGAAGTCCTCTCCTGGACCATTCTCCCCCAATGCCTGACGTAATTTGGCAGAAAAACCCACGAGGCAAGAAACTGGCGCTGTGGGTCGCAGTTCATCAGAACGGTATACCTCGTACCTAAGTGCACTGCTTTTCTTGGTTCTGTTCTCCAGGGATTTTAAAATCGAGGATGGCAAAGCGGTCATTCCCCTGGGCATAACTGTCCAGGGAGACGTGCTCATCATCATCTATCACGCGAGGTCCACCCTGGGAGGAAGGCTGCAGGCTAAGGTGAGCGGGCGCCGGGCGGCCCCTGGCTCGTGGGCGAGCTTGGTTCTCTAAGTGCAGTGAGAGCTCTGTGTCCCCACCTGTGTGGCAGAGGCAGAGGGGACTGCAGCCTGAGCCTGCCCGGCTGTGGCCCTGGGGCCTCTCCACGGGCCCAAGGAGCCACTTATTGGCTAGGGCACTGCCCCAGCCTCTGTGTGTCCCCGGCCCTGGAGCCCCGTGTGGGGCTCTCAGCTGGTCACCCGTGAAAAGGGCCTGGCGTCACCCTCCCGGCCTGAGGACCTTCTGTTCGCTTTCTCCCTGCAGATGGCGTCCATGAAGATGTTCCAGATCCAGTTCCACACAGGGTTTGTGCCTCGGAATGCAGCTACTGTGAAATTTGCAAAGTATGTTGGCGTCACACTGAGGGGAGTGGACGAGAGGGGTTGGGGTGCGCAAGCACCCCCAGCCATGGCTGGTGTGGAGACAAGTGCAGCGTGATTGATACTGGCAGGGGTCCCGGGAGCGCTGAGCTCTGAGACCCCGGGAGGGCTGTGAGCTCTGACGCCCCGGGTCCCGGGAGGGCTCACACAGGGCAGTGCCGCGCCAGGGCTGCCTGTGGTAAGGGCTCAGGGAGAGCCGCCCAGCCGCCCTCACAGCGTCGGCATCGTGGGCTGTGGGCATGTCTGTGTTTCTGCCCATTGTTGCTCCTTTAAGAGTCTCCGTGTTCTTTTAGTATGTTTCCCACATTGGCACCTCATGCATTTTTTTTAACATGCCAACGTGACAAAGATGAGGAATGCCACACTTTAAGATTTCAGGTTTTTTCTCCTTTGGAGGAAGGTAGTCCCAGCGCTTCAGGTGTCCTTGTGTCCTCAGACATTTCTCTTCAGAGACCAGATTTGACTAAAGACCAAGCGGAAGAGCTGGGCAAGAGACCCGTAGGTGAATCTGATGCTGGAGCTGGGAGACAGCATTAACGACTGTCTCGTGTGTTCTGGGAAGTACGAGGGGGATTTCACCGCAGAGCTGGAACGTGTGAAAAGGAGGCAGGTGTGACTCTCGGACTGAGAAACGTCACAGCTGGAACTGAGGATTGAGCCGTGTGCCCGGTAGCAGAGTAGACACAGGAGCAACGGTGAGAGAGAGGTGGATACAGAGGGGTCATTGGGGGCTGGGAAATGGTCAGGCGTGCCTTTGTTTGGAGTCCAAGGACAAGAGGACACAACAGAAACAATGTTGGAAAAATCACTGGCCAAAAATTCCGTTACACTGATGAAAAACATCAAACCATAGAATCAAAAACTCTGAAAACAGCAAACAGGAGTTTATATAAAAGAAGGAAGGAAACCCCTTCCTCAGCGTTTTGCAAATTGATAAAAACCAAAGATGACCATTTCAGAGCCCCCAGGGGAGGGACCTTCAAAGTAAGGAGACCAGCAGCTGCCTTTTAACCAAGGGGTGGGAGCCGGAGTCGGGGGCGTCTTCAGGAAGTGCCTGAGGAGAACGTTGGCCAACTTGAAATTCTGTCTCCTATGAAGTCATCCTTCAGAAGCGAAAGCCAATCAAAGATGTTTTCAGGCAGACGAGATGTTTGCAGCGTATGTGTCAGACGTGGACACACAGAGAAGCACAGAACGAAAAGAGAAAGACACCCATTAAAAGCAGGCAGGGGACTTGACTGGCGGATCCACACGGCCAGCAAGCACCTGAGCCAGTCTGCGCATCCCTCATCACCAGGGAAGCAGGTTAGAGCCGCGAGGGCAAGGAAACGGGGTTGGGGGGGAGCTCCCGTGGGAGCCACGCGGAGTTAGATGTTTTCCTGTGATGAGAACTTTGAAGATCTCCTGCCTCAGTGCTTCCCACGTGCACGTAGCGTCATTAGCCACGTACCCAGGGCCTTAGGCTTGATGTCTCCAGACTGAGAAGAGGCCCTCATGGCATCGGCAGTCGGTTGGAGAGTGAGCTGTGATGTCATGTTCATGACCCTGTTAATGTCTGCTCAGGCCTCCCGTGGGGCCCCATCCGGAGGCCCGAGGAGTGGCCGCCTCTCGGGGCGTGGCCCTTCTTGGGGTCTGGGAAGAGACAGTCTTTTATTCTGAATGGACTGTTGACACGAGGATAACCTTTACTGAGGCGCGTGCGTAGGCTTGTGCTTCGCTGTGCATGTCGTGCCTCCAGAAGTGGACTCGTCGGTTTAATAGGAGAAAGGCAAGGGGTGCCCCGCAGGCGGTTGAAAGAGGACACTTTGCAGAAGAAACCTGAAATTCCTCAGGTGCCTCCTGTGAGTGGGCAGGGTGACAGTCCAGGACGAAAACCGATGCATTTGTTCCCGGCTGAGCGTGGCAGGCTCCCCCTCAGGGCCTGTCCAGCGGGGCCTGGCCCTCTGCCCTCTGAGACCCCAGGCCCTTGGGGGCAGCAGGGCTGCGCCTCTGCTCACAGGCCTGATTGTTTCCTCACTGGCCTGGACGGGTGGGCAGACCCTGGCCTGGGGGGTGCTGTCCCTGGGGCTGGGCCGGGCAGGGAGGCGGGGGTGGGTGGCCACCAGCATGGTGCCCCGAGTGGCCCCTGAGGCCCTGCTGCCCTGGAGCTGAGCTCATAGAGGCCGCGCGCCTTCTCCCTGCTTTGCTTCTTGGCCTCTGCTCCTTGTGGATGGGCCCCTCCCTGGGCCCTCGCTGGCCACCAGATCCCCTTTGCCAACATCGCTGTCCGGGCTTTCCACCTGCAGTCCCCGCGCCAGCTGTTCCTGCCCGGCTGAGCCGTCGCTCTTGTAGTCTTCTTATGGGCACCTGGCCTGGACAGGAAGGAAGCCCGTGGCGGCCTCTGGGCCGGGAGCCTGAGAGGGCCACACGGCAGTGCAGCCACTGTCCCTGCGCCCACGTAGGCCCGGCCTCGCCCCTGCAGAGACCCCTCATTCCCTTCCTTGCACAGGGGCGGGTGTGTCCGTGAGGAGTGGGAAGGATTTTGGGTCACGCGTGCTCGCTCGTCCCATTTTGTTGAATCCAGGGAAGTAAGAACTAAAATTTGCTGTGGCCTCACCACCACCCCTGACCACTCCTGCGGCCCCTCCTCTGCCCGGAGGCTGTTCCTGGACATTGCAGGGCCCCTCCCTCGACTCCTCAGACCTTCAGGGACCCAGCGTTCTTTTCTGTGTTTCTCTTTTTGTTGCTTTACTCTTATAGGCACAAAGCAGTAAGTAATGCAAACAGACGTTAGCATAAAATAAGAGCAGTTGGAACCTGTTGTCTAGCTGAGGAACTAGGGTTTATCAATATTGTCACCAGAGATGATCTTAGGAATTCCCTCGAAAGATGCGGAGTCACAGCATGAGAGCAGTTCAGTGACATGGCAGCCACAGTCACCACTGCCAGGCTGCCCTGTTACCAGTCTCCCGCCCGTGCCCGGGCCCCCCGGCCGCCGCCCCAGGTCACCTCCCTCCCTGTTCCACCCAGTGGGAACAGGTTGGTGCCTCTCCACCCCTGCAGCCAGATTCCAGAAGCATTGGTTTATGGGCATCTGTTAATAGTTGGGGGATTTTGCCAGCGTGGATGGCATTGTTTTATGGGAACCTGCATTTAAGCTCTGATTTGAACTCCAGAGCCTGAGGAGTGAGGGCTGAGCGCTCCCCTGACGGAGGAGCGGGAGTCCTACTCTGCGGGTGTGGACGGGCCCCACCACGCACAGAGCCCTGCAGGTCCCTCTGACCCTTTGCTCGGTGGCGGCTTGAACGTCCCGAGCATGAGTGCAGGGCCAGGGTGCCTGTGGAGCATGCGGCCCCACCCCCACTCATCTCCTGGTGAACGTTGGGCTGGTACCCGCAGTGCCCATGGTCGTGCCTAACCTGCTTCTCGCCTCCCAAATGCAGGTATGACCTGGACGCTTGTGACATTCAGGAGAAATACCCCGATTTATTCCAAGTGAACCTGGAGGTGGAGGTGGAGCCCAGAGATAGGCCTGGCCACGAGGCCCCACCCTGGGAGAGTGCGAGCATGCGGGGGCTGAACCCCAAGATCCTGTTTTCCAGCCGAGAGGAGCAGCAAGACATTCTGTCTAAATTTGGTGAGATCCTTGTTTTCTGGGCACGCCTGCAGGTGGCCCAGTGTCTGTTTTTGGATCCCAAGCCACGTGGCCTGCAGTCCCTGCCGGGGTCATCGGGCGGGGCTGGTCGGACCCCTGGGAGGGTCAGCTTTGAGTCACTCGCTGTTTCGGGGGGGTGCACTTTTCTGGACATGTGTCAACTTTGAACATGACCTGGAAGAAGTCGAAGCTTCGATTGGGACCAGCTGGCAGGGCTGCCACAGCAGAGTTTGTTCCTGGCCAACCCCCACCCCCTCAACCCCCTGCAACTCAGCAGGGTTGTGTCGGCTTATTTCATAGCATTTACTGAAAGTAGCATCAGGAGCACGCTGGTGGGTGGGACTTAGGACTTCCTTTGCCACATAACAATTCTCTTCATGTTCTTGGTTTGCATTTTTTTCTGTTATGTGAGGACGGCTAAGTGTCCCTGAATAGCGTGTGTGCACGTGTGCGCATGCATGTATGCTTTCCGGTGTACGCGTATGCACACATGTCCCGGGGCAGCATCTGGGCGATGCTGGGATCCATTCACTGATGGTTGGTTGTCGTGTGGGTTTCTGGTGGTGGTGAGCCCTTCCTGGCTCTGGGCCTGGGCCCCGGAGCCCCACACCGGCTGCTGCCCTGGGCCGGGTGGCCTGACATCCCCCTTCCTGCAGGAAAACCAGAGCTCCCCAGGCAGCCGGGCTCCTCCGCGCAGTATGACGCCGAGGCCGGGCTTGCGGATGCCGAGCCCCCAGAGTTGGACTCGCCACACAGCAGCGGGGACACCGACCACTTTGTGCACACGCTGGACTGGCGGGGTGGGTAGGCGGGCCTGGCGCTGCCCCGTGGGCCTGCCCGTGCTGACTTCTCGCACTGAGCCGCAGCCGCCCCACCGTTGTCTTCTTTTCAGAGGACGGGGACTGCGCAACAGCCCCAGAGGGTCACCTTGCCGAGGAGGGTCCGTCTGCCGCGGCTGAGGACGGACGTGTGAGCGAGCCATCTGATGAGGAAGCCCCAACGCTCTCAGCTGAGAGCGGGGACGTGGCCGACGAGGACACGCCGGGCCCGGACCTGCCGCAGGAGGACGGTGTGGACCTCCTGGGGCTGCACTCTGAGGCAGGGCCGGTGCCCCCCATGCAGGCCCGCGGGGGCCCCCCCAGCAACGCGGACCTGCTCAGCCGCCTCCTGGGGGCCCCTGCGGCTGATCCAGAGGGTGCCGCAGGCGGTCTGCTCGGCGGGGAAGCGGCCCTGCTCTTCACCAGCCCAGCCTCTGCCCCGAGCGCACGGACCACGGTCCCAGCCGGTAGGTGCTGCCGACAGAAGTGGGCCCAGAGGTCACGGCAGTCTGCCATTCAGGGAGACCGTGAGCCCCCAGAGGACCTCCTGAGACAGGCGGGGGTCAGCGGGGTCAGCGCCTTGCCCCTCCCTCTCGGGGCCATGGGGTCGTGGGAGGGCCGTCCTGGAGCCGATCCTCTGGGCTGAGGGCATGCGCTGTGGTGCCTGCACTCACGTCCACCTGCTTCCTGGTGTCCTGCCACAGCGGACCCGTTTGACCCTCTCCTGCTGCCATCTGACCCGGACGCCCAGCCCCACTCCCAGCCCGACCTCTTCGGCGAATTTCTTAATTCGGACTCCGCAGCCGCCCTGCCTGCATCCTTCCCTGCCACCCACAGCGCTCCACCCCTGGCCCGTGGCACCAACTTCCTGCATCTGGGTAAGTGCGGTCTCCACACCGGGGATGGGGCCACAGGGCCGGGGGAGATGGGCAGTGCGATCCTCCCTCCCCCAGAAAGGGGGCGCAGCCAGTGTCCACTCTGTATGCCCTGCTGGGTTTCAGGGGAGGTGGGAAGGCAGGCTCTGGGGCACCGGCATGTGGCCAGCCATGGTGGGAGGATGCCTCTCTGAAGACCCTTTCAGATGAGGGACCGCGGACGCTAGTCTCAGCATCGCCCTGTGGGCTTCTCCTCTTTCTGCCCCCCTGCATCCACTTGGTCAGTGCAGTGACCGTGTGATGTGTCCTCTGCCCGTGCGGAGGGAGGCCGGTTGGAGGCCCCAGAGGTGCGTGAGCACAGCCCTGCCTGGGTCCTCGCTAGGCCAGGAGCACCGCAGGGGCTGCTGCCCAGCACCTCGGCCCCCCACCTCCCACATGGGCGGCTGTCAGGTGTGCCTCCTGCCTCCTGCCCACACGTGGAGGGGGGTACGGAGGGCGGCCCCCAAGGCTGCCGCAGATGGGGCTTGCAGCCAGCCTGTCCCCTAGGGCCCCCAGGAGGCCATGGGAAGGCCATGTGCCCGCCCCCACCGGGGACACACCTGATAGCGCTGCTGTCTTCCCAGGTGACCTGCCAGCAGAGCCCAGCAAGATGGCAGCCTCTACCAGCCACCCAGACCTGCTGGGAGGATGGGACGCCTGGGCTGAGGCTCCGGCCCCCGTACCAGCTGCAGAAGGTACGGCACGTGGCGTAACTGTGACCCCAGCCCCCAGAAGAGGAGGAGGCAGGAACAGCGCCCTAGGGGCACTCTGGCCGGGCCTCCTGCCACTGTCCCGAGTCCCTCCGTGTGGCTCCTGTGGGCGCTCATTCGACTTGTCTGAAGTTTTCACCCAGAATGTTCCTTAGTGCTTCCTTGTGCCCTGCAGGGCCCTTGAGAAGCTGCAGGCTATCCTGGTCTGTCCCCTGTCTGTGGGGACAAGAGTGCTTCTGGCGTCTCACTTTCATCATGTCTGTCCTTCTTTCCATATGTTGGGATTCTGTCCCGTGGGGAAGTTTCCGGTAGTGAATTGTTTTCAAAGGCAGTGGTGTTTGTGATGCCTGTGACATGCTTCTCTCTTAAGTCCTGTTTGTTAATTTATGGGCTGTAATTGTAAACATACTACTCTGCCAGTTTGATAGGCTGTCAGTTCTTTTCGATTTGTTTTTCTTCATTATGTGTGAGGTTGTTTATTATTTTGTATGTTTTCGGTTATATTTCTTCTGAGAACTGTTTCACATTTTCTAATCATTTTTTTGCACGGGAAATTCACCTTTTTTGTATTAACTCGTAAGAGCTCTTTATATATGAGTTGCCATCGTTTGTAATGACCTCACAGTTGACTCTTGAATGACACGGGAATTAGGAGCAGGACAGTGATTTACTTAGACGTTTCAGTACCTTGTACTTAGAATGAACGAATGTCGTAGAGTGCACTCACACTTTAGATGGATTCTGGGAGGCGGTAGGACAAACCCAGGACAGTTCATACAAGCTGTCAGGTGACCTCCCACACGGAGCAATGTGGGCAGCTTGGGCTGCGAGTGTGGCCATGTCGCAGGTGCAGTGACAACGCCGAGCGAGGCCTTCAGGAGCGTGAGATGGGAGGGCAGAGGCCGCATCTACTCCAGTGTGCTGGATCTAATGCCCCTGCCCTCCTCCAGGCCCCTTCATCTCTCCTGGAGGCCAGCCGGCACCTCCTGGCCCCCCAGCCAGCCAGACCAAGTCTCAGAGCCAGGACCCATTTGCGGACCTCGGTGACCTCAGTTCCGGCCTCCAAGGTAACCTGAGGGCCGTGTCGGGCACGTGGAAAGCGCCAGGCCTCTCTCTGGGTTGTTGTGTCCACCTACCCGAGGTGGGGCCTCACCCTGTCCACCAAGGCCCAGGGCACAGCGACACCAGGAAAGGCCCAATCTGCTTCATCCCAGGAGCTTGTTACCAAGATAACACCAGGAATTGCCAAAATTGGTGCTGGGGTCTGGCCCTCCACAGGCATAGCAGTGTTTGGGGGTCATCTAGGAGCGGTCTCAGCACAGGAGTGTGGAGAGTGCCTGCCCCACTCCCCAGGGAGCAGAATTCACTGCCAGTACTTTTTCTGAGAAAACTTTTAGGGACGTTAATTGTTTGGAGGCCAGGAGTGTCTCTCGTCCCTTGGCAGTCGGGAGGCATGTGGAATTTTAGGTGAAAATAACATCTCCCCAGACGCTTCCTGGCATTTCAGGTTTTGGTGTCTCCCTGAGAGCATTCCTGGAAGTTTGGGTTTGCCCTGGGCTTTTTGCCTCTATCTTGGGCTATCACAGGGCGGGGTCACTCGGAGCCTCTCGGGGGCTGCCTGTGGTGAAAAGGAATTCTCGGGATCCGGGGCGCCTGTCCTCAGGATGGAGCCCAGCCCTCAGCTCTAAACTGTGACCCCAGACCTCTGTCACACCCCCTCAGAAAACAGTGTCCTGCATGAAGCTGATGGAGCCGAAAGGAGAAATGGACAAACTCACATTCTAGTTGGAGACCTCAGCGTCCCTCTGTCAACAAAGATAGAGCCACAGACAGAAAGTCAGCAAAGCTGTGGGACATTCACAGGACACTGTGCCTGACAGCAGCAGGACACACATCCTCCTGCACCCAAGCAACCACCAAGAAAGGCCATGTATTGGGCCATAAACAGTCATCAACAAACTTAAAAGAACTGAAATCATACAGACTGTATCATTCCATGACCAAATGGAATCAAACTAGAAATTGGTAACAGCGAGATAACTGAAAAATCTTCAAACTCTTGGAAATTGATACACTTTTTTTTTTAAATTTTTTAAAAAATTTATTTTTGGCTGCATTAGGTCTTCAAGGCTGCACATGGGCTTTTCTCTGGTTGCAGCGAGCGGGGGCTACTCTTCGTTGTGGTGCGCGGGCTTCTCACTGAGGTGGCTTTTCTTGTTGCAGAGCACAGGCTCTAGAGCACAGGCTCAGTAGTTGTGGCTCATGGGCTTAGTTGCTCGGCAGCATGTGGGATCTTCCTAGACCAGGGCTTGAACCCGTGTCCCCTGCATTGGCAGGCAGATTCTTAACTACTGTGCCACCAGGGAAGTCCTGAATGACACAGTTTTAAATAACACGGGTTATTTAGGAAGTCTCAAGGAGAATAAAAGAGCGTGTCGAAGAGAATGAAAATGAAAACATGACATGTCTAAACTTGGGTCATGCAGCTAAAGCAGTGCCAAGAGGGAAACACGTAGCATTAAGCGTGTAGTTTGGAAAAGAGGAAATGACTTGTCAGTATTGTGAGTTATCACCTGAAGACATTTGAAAAGAAAAGCAAAATAAGCTCAAAGCAAATGGAAGGAAATGATAAATAACCCAAATCAATGAAATAGAAAATGAAAACTAGAGAAAATGGGTTGATCAAAAAGTTAGTTCTCTGAGAAGATCAGTAAAGTTGACAAATCTCTGCTAAGATGGATTAAAAAAGAGAGGTTAACCCAAGATGTCCACAGACCCCAGAGGCTCTGAAGGGAAATGGACTTACGGCTTCAGCACCAGTCCTGGGACTGAGGTGAGGTGGACAAGTTCTTCAGGTGTGCCCCGTGTGAGGTAGAGTGTTTGAGTGGGTCTGTAATCATAAAGAAAATGAATTCATAGTTAGAAACCTCCCATAAAGGAAATCTCTAGTCCCATCTGGGTTCACAGGAGAATTTTACCAAATGTTTAAAGAATTCATACCAATTCCGCACAGTCTTTTCCAAGAAATAGGAAGAGGAGGGAATATTTTCCAGTTGATTTTATGAATCTGGTATCACTCTGATACCAAAACCAGATGGAGATGATACAAAAGGAAATTACAGACCACAGGGCAGCATCCCTCATGAACACAGACACAAAAATCAAAGTCAGTCATCAGCACAGAGAGCTCATCAGTGTATAAAAAGAATCACACAGGGGACTTCCTTGGCGGTCCAGTGGTTAAGACTTTGCCTTCCAGTGGAGGGGGTGCGGGTTCGATCCCTGATCAGGGAGCTAAGATCCCACAGGCCTCGTGGCCAAAGAAGCAATATTGTAACATATTCAATAGAGACTTTAGAAATGGTTCACATCAAAAAAAATCTTAAAAAAAAACCAAAAACAACAATCACACACCACAACCAAGTAGGGTTTATTCCAGGAAGCAAGGCAGGGTTCAACATCCCCAAGCCTATGAACAGAATGCGGCACGTTGGGACTTCCCTGGTGGCCCAGTGGTTAAGAATCTGCCTTCCAATGCAGGGGACGTGGGTTCAATCCCTGGTCAGGGAACTAAGATCCCACATGCCGCGGGGCAACTAAGCCCGCTTACCACAACTGCTGAGCCCGCATGTGCTCTGGAGCCCACGCGACACAGCTAGAGAGCCCACATGCTCTGGAGCCCGAGCACCACAACTAGAGAAGACTCCACGTGCTGCAACTAAGACCCGACGCAGTCAAAATAAATAATTTTTAAAAAAATTATATATGTACATATATATATATGTATACACAACGTTAACTGGCCTAGGAAGGGAAGTCGTGTGATCACATCGATGGTGCAGAAGAGGCATTCCCCGGAGTTCAACACCTACTTGTGGTAAACACTCAACAAACCAGTAATGCGAAGCCCGTGGACTTGATAGGGAGCACCTGCAGAGTCCTGCCGCCAGGCTTGCGCTGGATTTCAGAAGACCACATGCTCCCCAGGGTTAGCCCAGGTGGTGCAGGCAGGCAAGAAAGGGACAGAAGGGACACAGGCAGTGTTGTCATGTGTGGACGATGTGCTGTCTGTGTGGGAAATCTCAGGGGGACTATGAAAGTATTTCAGGTCCCAGAGTGAGTTCAGGAGGGTCGCAGGACACAGGATCAACAAACAGACACCACAAGGGTATTTCTGTTTGCTAGCAACACGCACAAGGAACCCAAAATTTAGAACAGCACCGTTTACAATCCCTGCAAAAGAAGAAAAAAAGAAACATAACATATTACTCTTACAAAGCACGTACAGGACTCGTGAAGCTACAAAACCAAACGGGGAAAGAAGTCAGGGAAGACTTCAGTAAACAGATGAGCTCACAGCCCGGCGACCCACATCAGGAAGGTTCTCTTGCAGTGATCAGTGGGGTCAGCACAGTCCTCACCAGAAATGCCAGTGAGGGTTCCTGCAGACACAGACGAGCTTATTGTAGACTTTATTTGGAGAGTCAGGGGAAATGGGATGGTTAAGACTCAGCCCACCAGGCCTCTGGCCTCCTCCATGCCTGCGTGCTGTGGGCAGGACAGACACGTAGATCACCGACCTGGAAGTAGCCCCACACCAGTAAGACCAACTGACTTTTGCCAGAGGTGCAAAACCATTCATGACGGTGCTGGGGCAGCAAGAAAGTGGCCTCACCCTGAACTTCACACCTTAAACAGCAGGTAGATGACCATTACTCAGAATTGGCCATAGATTCGTAAAGCTTTCAGAAGAAAAGAGAAAATTGGGGGGACGTAGCCTTTAGTGTCACCTGGACCATGATCCGTCAGCAAAAAATGGATAAATTGGACTTGATCAAAAAGAAATCTGTTGCCCTGCTAAAGACTCTCAACAGGATGAAAAGCTACAGGGTGGGAAAAATATCTTTGAACCACGTATCTGACAACTATCTAGGATATGTAAGAACAGTAAAAACAGAGCAAAACACATCCAACTTGAAAACGGGTGAGTGGTGAAGAGAAAGGCAGCCTGGGGAGAGGTCTAGTGTCACTGGCGGCCCTGGAGGCGCGGGGGGCCTCGATGGGGTGCAGTGCCGGGCGCAGAGCTGGCGGGCGTGCAGGCCGGCTACTCGAGGCGGGCGTCGGTTCTCACAAAACTGAACCCGCAACCGCCGTCTATCCCAGAGGCGCACGTGGGCTGAGCAGGGAGCCTCCGCAGCAGTGCTCAGGGCGACCCTGTTGGTAATCACCACAGACTGGAACCCCCCGGAGTCCTTCTATCGCGCGTCCACCTGCCAGGCTGCTGGCGACAAGCGGGTAGGTGGGTGGGTCCTGGGTGAGAAGAGCCCATCGCAAGGGCCGCCTGCCCTGTGATTCTACGTCTAGAATGTTCTTGAGGTGAAGGTCACAGGACAGAGAACGGGGGCGTCTTGACCCAGTGCTTCTGTGAATATGTACGCACGTGAAGTGGCACAGAACCACACACACGTGACACGGCACATGCCTGCATTCACGGAGCAGCAGCCTGCATGGTGCTGGTCGGGGGCCCTGTGGGCTCTGGGTGCTGGGTGCAGGAAGCTCTTTGAGCTTCCTGGACTCAGCCCTGCATTTGAGCGAGTGGGGAGGGGAGCCCACCCGGCCCAGCCCCTGCAGACGGGCCAGCTGTGGGGCTACCTAGAGGCCACCCATCCTGGCGGCTGACCTGACACGTTCATTTCGCGAGGGTGTGTCCTCTGCCTGCGAGGGCTGAGCACCCACGGGGCAGCGCCCCGCCCTCAGGCTGTCGGTGACACCCCCACGTGAACTGTCTCCCCAGGCTCGCCCGCTGCACCTACTCCTGGGGGCTTTGGTCCCAAAACAGTCCCCCCTCCCAAGGCCAGCGGCTCCTGGCAGATGAGTCGGCCCCCAGCCCAGGGCACCCCGTGGCCCCCCCAGGCCAAGCCAACCCCCATAGCCAGTGTGCAGCCACGGCCAAACTACAGCTCCAGCTTCAGTGTGATCGGCAGCCGGGAGGAGAGGGGGGTCCGTGCCCCTGGCTTTGGTGAGTCCTTCCTCTCTCGCCGCGTGTGTGGTTTTTTGAGCTTGCTGTGAAGTGGTTACAGTGAATCCCGTTTTGCCTTGTCCAGCTCAGAGCCCAGTCCCGGGAAAGGGTGTTTAAAGAGACCCAGAGTCTGTTTCCACCCAGCGGGAGCCGCTTTGGATGGAAGTTAATGATTTCAGATGCATGTCTGTGGGTGACCCTCTTGCCCCCAGTGGGCCAGGCCACACTGTCCGGGAACCTTCTCGGCCTCTGCTGGCCGGGCAGCTGGGTGGTCAGCCCAGGCCTGGCTGCCTCGCTTGTCGGGGGAGGGGGGTGGTCCGAAGCCTGCCGTGACCCCGCCCACACTCGTGCGCTCATGCCTCGGGGCAGCTCTTTTGGACGTTTCCCATCTTCTCGGCCATCCTGCCATCCCCGAGGGTGCTCGAGCTGGCCATGCAGCACAGAGGCAGCAGGCAGGCTGTTGGGTGGGCACTTAGCGCGGCCCCTGAAGCCTTTGCTCTCCTCCAGGTCCAAAGCCAAGGGTGTCGGAGAACGATTTCGAAGACCTGTTGTCCAACCAGGGCTTCTCCTCCCGGGCCGACAGGAAGGGGCCGAGGACGATCGCCGAGATGAGGAGGCAGGACCAGGCGCGGGACTCAGACCCCCTCAAGCTGAAGGTGCAGGGCACTCGGGCCGGGGCAGGGTGGGGGGCATCCTGGGCAGGAGCGTGTGGAGAGGGACACAGCCGACGCGGCCCCGACTCTCACACACGAGGACCTCTGTCCGACATGCTTGCAGGGACAGTGGCTTCCATCTACGCTTATTTGCTCTCCTGAAAGTTTTGGGGTGAAAGATCAACTGTCCCCTTGTAGCTGGGACGTGTGGCTTCATGCTCATTAAGCTCCTTGCTCTTCTGGACACCAGCCAGGCGTGACCCCAGTCGGGGGGCATGGGCCACAGAGACCCCTGGGGTGACAAGGACGTCTGTGTGCCTGGACCCCAGGATGGACAGGGCAAGGCTGTGACGGCGGGTCATCTGTGAATGTTCCACGGAGGAAAGGCTCCCTGGATTCCACGCACCGTCTAGTCCGTGTCCTGTCCAGCCAGACCTAGGGAATGGAATTGGCCATGCCTGGGTGGGGTCAGTGCAGAAACTGGGGTGGGGGTCCACGTCGGGGCCACACATCTCACAGATCCCTGCTCCGTGGGGCGACCGCCGGCTGTTCGGTGGGTAGAGGCCGGGGCCTGGCATGCCCTCAGCAGCACGGCGTCTCCTTCAGCTCCTGGACTGGACGGAGGGCAAGGAGAGGAACATCCGCGCCCTGCTGTCCACACTGCACACGGCGCTGTGGGACGACGAGAGCCGCTGGACGCCCGTGGGCATGGCCGACCTGGTGACGCCTGCGCAGGTGAAGAAGCACTACCGCCGCGCCGTGCTGGTGGTCCACCCGGACAAGGTGGGCACGGGGTGTGGGCTCTGGGCCGGGGTTGGGGCAGGGTTCTGGGAGCAGGCCAGGCCCTCACCACCGCCGTCCTGCCTGCCCGCAGGCCCGGGGGCAGCCCTACGAGCAGTACGCCCGGATGATCTTCATGGAGCTCAACGACGCCTGGGCCGAGTTCGAGAGCCAGGGCTCCCGGCCGCTCTTCTGAGCCCACGGGTCGTGGCTGCACGTGCGGCTTGTGGAGCTGGAAGCTGCTGGCTGGCCTGGAGGGTTGTGCGTGGGCCGGGGCGGCATGGGCGGGCGCGGCTGCAGCTGGCATCACGTCACGCCCGCCACGCTCAGCGGATCCAGAGCCAGCGCCACTCCCTTCACAGGAAGAGAAAGCATTCCAAAGCCTCCGAGTTCTTTCTTTTTCTCTTCTGGTCCTGAAGGAAAGGTGACGATTTGCACTCCTCCCACACGTGTCACAGTCTGTGATTTGTTTTATCCGTGGCGTGTCCACTGGGTAGATCGCGCTGCTCAGCTGTCCTCCAGAATCCGTTCCTGAACATTCACGTCTCCCCTCGTAATCAGCCTGGTGACCACCTGTACATAATTAAACTATTTTCTGACGACCCTCGTCTCTGGGGCTGCACACCACCTCCCTGCACTTTTGCTGTCACCTGGTTGACCTTGGCTCTGACGTGAAGATGAATCGCAGGGACCCCCGCCTGGCGAAGTTGGGCTCCTCACCACTGCTGGTCTGAGCCCCTGCGGGCCCCCAGTCTGGCCTCGGCCAGCAGCCCAAGCTGGGTGGTCAGGCATGACAGGAAGGCAGGAGGACCGGGAGGTGTGGGGAGTGATCAGATGAGCTGCGGCTTTGGTCTGGGGGCTGGCCCTCGTCGGGTGCTGGGCATGCCCTGTGGCCACTGCAACGTGGCAGAGGCAGATGGTCTTGGTGCAGGTGCACAGAGGCTGGCCCTCCCCCTGGGTCCCCCGGGTCCTTCCTCCTCACAGCAGGAGGATGTGGGGGGCTTTGGATTCTCTTGTTCCGGGAATTCAAAGCAAAAGCAATGGCCTTGAGTCACGGCCTGTTAGAGAAGCCCCAGCCGCCCCACGCTCTGGGGGACAACACGTCAGGACAAACGACAGCAGTTACACGACTCGAGGTTTGGGTCGGAAGTGACGTTCCCAGCCTCCTGTGCGTCTGTCCACCGTCCCCAGGGCTCGTCCTACTCCTGGCTGCCTGGCACTTCTGGCCAGGCCCTGGAGATGGGGTGGGCCTCGACCCTCATCCCCGTGGTGACAGCAGTGTTGGTCAGGCCCTGCCAAAGCTGCCCCTCAGCCCAGTCAGCACTGTGGGCTGGCCGCTGAGAACTGTGTGCGATCTCTTCTTTAGCCAAAATGTGAGTTATTGAGTCAGATGTGATGCCAAGTCAGGGATTCAAGAGTGCACCACCTGCCCCTCAGGTGGGCTTGCGAGTTGGGTCACCCGGGTCAGGACCCTCCCTGTGCCAGGCTCCTAGGCACCCATCCTCACATCAAGGCCTCACCTGGGAGGTAGGACAGCAGTTAGCTGAACGCTCTGACTTGAAGCTTGGAGCCCCGCCTTCCACCTCCAGTGACCTCGTTGGTCTGGCCGAGGGTGGGCCTGCACCTCCTGACAGTTCAGAGGAGGAAGGGGCTCTGGCTTTGTGTCCTGAGGCCCCAGAACCCTACGGCCTCTGCCCCTAGGGCTGCTCCCCAGCCCCGCCCCAGCCAGGGGTCTGAGCAGAGAGCAGGAGAGGAGGCCGAGGGCCTCCTGGACCTCTGCACTGTCCCCTCAATGAGGTGAGCCACCCACCTGGGTTGGGGCTGCTGCTGCGGGTGGGCAGGAGGGTTAAACCCGGCTCTTCCCAGGCTGAGGCCTCTTTTCAAAGAATACTCACTCTTTTAAGTAACAGTGGGACTTCCCTGGTGGCGCAGTCATTAAGAATCTGCCTGCTGATGCAGGGGGCACAGGTTCGAGCCCTGGTCTGGGAGGATCCCACATGCTGCGGAGCATCTGGGCCTGTGTGCCACAACTACCGAGCCTGCGTGCCGCAACTACTGAGCCCGCACGCCTGGAGCCCGTGCTCCACAACAAGAGAAGCCACTGCGATGAGAAGCCTGTGCACCGCAACGAAGAGTGGCACCCACTTGCTGCAACTAGAGAAAGCCTGCGCACGGCAGCGAAGATCCATTGCAGCCAAAAATAAATAAATAAATTTATTAAAAAGCAAAACAAAACAATGAACGACCTAAATAGGCCCAAGATTGCACATCAAAGTTGCTCTGGGTCACGGCTCAGGGCCAGGTGGCTCTGGGGCACTGGCCAGAAGCCCTCGCAGGTCCTGCAGGGCCTGCCCGCCCCTGAGTCTCTGATGTGGCACTCCCTCTGCCGTCCCTACTGGCTCTGATTTACTGTCTTGGTGAGGTGATGGCCCCGGTGGCTCCATCCCTACAGGCCACAGACCCCGAGCAGGGCTGCTCCAAGGACCACGTGTGTCCCCTCCAGTGAGCCCCTCGGGGCCCAGGGCATTCCTTGCGCTGGGCTGCTGCTGGCCCCATCCCCACTCGAAGCGGGTGTGGTCCTGGGGGTGGTTTGCTCCTCAGCAGAGGTCGGGTCTGGAGACTGGCTCAGATTAGGAACCCAGCACAGTACATGCCTCCCGGTGCTGCCCACCCATCAGTTACCCCAGGACCCCCTAGTCCGGCCGCCCCCTGTTCTGTAGAGGACCCCACCCAGCACGTGCCGGACAGCCTGGGTGACTGGTGTCACCAAGGGACAAGACCCTGTTCTCAGCAGTACCTCCCTCCCGCCCACCTCCCTCAGCCCCCCGTCCCTCCCCTCCTGCTCCCAGAGGCAGTGAGTGCGCCCTTCCCTGGAGTCCTGGCCAGGGTATTGGGTCCTGTGTCTCCGTGAGTCCTCGCCCATCAAGCCATGTCCTTGTGATCAGGAAGCACTCCGATGGTGGGTCCTTGCTGTGTTCCTGCTGTGTGGTTCTCGCCGCTCCTGGGGGCGGTCCCCTCCCCCCAGGGCAGCGCGGGTCTGAGGAAGCTTCCGCGTCTCCCTGCCGCAGGGACCCCTTCGTGGGCTGGGGGTCCTTGGGCAGTGTGGGAAGCACAGGAGGCCTGTGCGCTTGGCTCCAGCACCGGAGACGGACTGGACTCCCGCCCCCGCCGGATTCCCGGTAAAGGCCCCTTTGTGGGAAGGACTCATCTGCTCAGTGAGTATTTCCCGGCGCCCACTGAGCAGGCCCAGGAAGACTCCCGAGGAGCGGCCAGCTTGGCCTCGAACCTCCAAGGGCTTTCTCGCCTGCCCAGGTCACTCTGAGTCCTTAGAAACAAATTGCTGCTCCGGGCCCTAGTCCAGGCTCTGCCTTGGGGGGACCCAGGGTTAGATCCCCTCAGGCCATGTGGGGCACTGAAGTGATGTGGGACCCCTGCTCTGTGGCGGTTCCACCACCAGGCCTCCCTTCCTGCCCAGTTTGGGGCCAAGCCCGCTCCCTTCAGGGCCGAGCCCCAGGCAGCCTGGCAGCTGCTGGTCCCCACAGAGACCCTCAGGAATCACCCCGTCCCAGCACCGTGGGATGAGTGTAGGGGACTTGGGCCAGCTCTGGGTCACCAGGCCTGCGAACGATCCTGGGGGATGCGCCTCTGCCCAGGGTGGGGGGATCAAGGTGGAGTGTGGGGGTGGGAATCCTGGCCCGAGAGACCCTCTGTCCAGTATGAAGCCGGCTCAGACCCCCAGAGGGGTTGGGCAGACCCCCGGGCGCCTTGCTCTGCAGCCACCCAGCCCCCAGGTGCTCTGGGCCCTGCCAGGAGCTGGCCAAGCCCCGCCTTGTGCCCGGTGGTCCAGCCCGGGCCTGTCTTGGTGATGGTGGCTGTCTGGGCTGCGGTGCTGTGACAGATCTCTCCCCAGTGTGGTGGTTTCTGTACCAGAGTGACGGGCTGTGGGAGTGGGGGGCCCTCAGCTGCCAGGAGGGCACAGGGAGGACACAGACAGACAGACACACGCATCTGCTGTTTTCTCTGTTACAGACACGGCCCCTGTCCAGCCAGAGTACCTGCTGGGCGGTGGATGAGACCTGGGCACAGTGTCTCATATGAAAGGAACCCTGGGGCCTGACGTCACCCTGCCTGCTTGCGCTGGGCAGGGCCCTTCCTGGCCTGGTGTGAGGGTAGAACAGCACCCACTGGGCAGGGCGGGGGTGCGGGGATCCCTAGAGTAAGGAGAGGTTTGCGGGGCTGGGGGAGGGTGCTGCTTTCAATTGGCAGGAGGTTTTCAAGCCTCATCCACGCAGAACTGCCTCAGGACTCACTGGGTGACATCCATAGTTTGGAGAAACATCTGTGTCTCTATAGCTGCCGTGGATGTGCTGCCCACTCACGCCACCTGCCTTCGTGCTCCCAGGACGCACCCTCGTCCCTGAGAGCAATGTTTCAGGACCAGGGAGCCCCCCTCAGACCCCACGGCCCAATTTTGGGGTCAGAACCTCCCCCTGCTCCCGGGGGCCAGCCTTGACTTTCCCAGGAGCCTTTAGAACACGGCTACCAGGGAGGGGCGGGCCTGGGTCTGCCAGACTGGGGAGCAGCTGGCCTGAGGGCAAGGACACAGCTGTGGACATTTATAGACCTGCTCCAACCAGCAGAGTCTGGGGACACCCCTGGGGGTCCCCCATGGGCAACCTGGCGGGGGGTGTTAGGAGGAGAAAGCGACATCAGGATAGGAGAGAGGGAGACAGGAAGGGGACGTTATGGGGGCAGGAGGGGCCCCTTGGGTGGCATGATGAGGCCAGCAGGTGTGTTGCTTGTGGGTGAGCATGTGGGGGGGACAGGTAGATTTGGGGGGACTTGGGCTGGGGTCCTCCAGGAGTCTCATCAGGGGGAGGGTACGTAGGTGTGGGGGGCAGAGCCCAGACACAGGGTGGGGCAGTGGGCAGCTAAAGGGCCACTGGTGGAGGGTCCTGCTTCTCATGGAGGACACCTGGCACCTGGCCCTGAACTGGGATCGTGTCCACTGGCCACCTCGGGTTCGGGCAAGGCCTGGGTCAGAGAATCTCCCACACCCAGGCCCCCAGGCCAGGAAGAAGGGGTAGGAGGGCTGGCTCCCTGATGCCTGGGGGAGGGGAGGAAGTGGTTCCAGACCCTTAGCCAGGCCTGGGCAGACAGCAGGCCAGGCACCAGGCCCAGGGCCTTGAGAGCCTCCCGGCCCGCACCAGGGCCGGCCCCAAGGCTGCCAGGCCATCCCACTGGCCAAGACAAGGCGTCGACCATCTATGGCACAACCCGGATCAAGGGAGACCCCCCCTTCGCCTTTTCCATGGCGTCTGGGGGAGCAGCCCATCCCCCCGAATGTGTGGTCTGCCCCGGTGCCCCTGCTTATCTGGCCCGAGAAGCACCAGCCTGGAATGGTGCAGCCCGGCTCCCCAGCTGACAGTTGTCTTTATTCAGCAACTGCCTGGGCTCCTCTGGGGGCGGGGGGCGGGGAACTCCTCCCTGTGGTCTGAGACACCTTCCATTTCTATCATTTTTCCTTTTCTGCATGCGATGCTGTAATTCCGATGTGATGCCTGGCACTTCCTCATCCTTCAGGGATGGAATCTTTTACCCAGCCTCTTCCTTCTCCTGGGGAGGGGGATGCCCCCGGGGCCTCCAGGGCTCCCACCCGCGTAAGGCAGACACAGGTCTCACCCATCTGGGCCATGGCATCTGCACCTGTAGCACAGGTGTGGAAATCACACCTTCCGGGTGTTTCTCACCCCCGAGAGGCAGCGTGGGACGCAGGCCCTTCTGAACCCCTGGGTACGGGGCCAGGTGGGGGGCGGCCTGGCCCTGGGAGGTACGAACGAGCCCTCCCCCACCTGGCTCACGACCTCCTTCCCGCCTGCAGGGCTGCTGCCTGGAGCGTGGGACACTGGGTCACTCAGCCCGAGGCCCAGCTTGGCCACCCGCGCTAACAGGCTCCAAGTCTCTCTGGCTCCACTGTTTTGATTCTGTGATTCTCTTCATGGCGCTTACCCAGTGGCATCTGAGAGCAAAAGCTTTGAGAGGCGCTGCCTCGCCTGCCTTCCTCAGCGGCCCCCACAGCGCCAGGACAGCCCCCTGGCCGGCGGTGGACCGGTGGGTGACAGGGACAATAGGGGCTTGGACTCTGCAGTGGATGAGGGGTCGCCATCCTGCATCACCTCGTCGGCCCCTCCGAGGTGGTGGACGTGATCCAGAGAAGCTGGCCCGGGCCCCGGACTCCTCTCCCCTCCCGGGGCTGCAGGCTGACCACTCCAGGTGTGCTGATGAGCTAGCAGCAGGCTTTCTGAAGAAAGAGAAAAGAAAGCCCGATGGAGTTCTTCGGACGCTCCAGGCTGCCACTGTGAAGTCACTGGATGCTGCCCTCTTCAGCTGGACAGTCCCCTGGCCTGCACAGGCCTGGCTGCTGCGGCCTCCCTGCCCCCTGGGGCAGGCCTGGGGCCCTACCCTATGCCGGGCCTAGGGGAACAGGGCCTGGATTCAGCTGCCCGCCCCTCACCGCCACCCCTCGATGCTTGACCAGGGCTGCGAGGCCCCCAGACACAAGCACAGCCAGGAGAGGGCCACGACCCGGGACCAAAGGAACACCCCTCCCCAACTGAGCAGACAGGCATCTCCCCATACCTCCTGGGTGTGAAACCCTCCAGTGGGACCCACACAGGCCTGGCCTCACTCTGGGTGCCACTGGAGGGAGGAGGGGGGCCAGAGGGGTGGCGCTCCTGGGTGGTGGCTTCTCTCTATGGCCTGCCTTTCTGGGAAGGGTTTCTTGAGCCTGAAGCCCACTCCCCCCAAGGGCCAACTCTGTTGTCCACCAACTCAGTCCTTGCTGGATCCAGGTCACTGACTGAGGGAGTCCAGGCCTGACCCACACAGAGTGCAGCCAACTCGGGACCTCGAGGGACACTGGGTGCAGGAAGCTCTGAACACTGCGTCCACCTGAAGCTGCCTGATGGCACAGCCCAGGCCTCACTCGGCCGGAGCAGGAGCCCTGTGCACACCCCGGGGGCCCTAGACCCTCCCTTGGTCCTGTACCTGCACAGGCCAGCCGCCCTCTGTCCGGGCCCTGAGCCAGGCCTCTGACGGAGTGTCCTGTGAAAGGTCCCCGAGGCTGTTCCGGGCAGCCCATGGTGGGTGGAGGAGGCATCTGGAGTAGGATGGGGGTGATGGCAGAGCTGATGGGTGGGGGGCATTCACAGAGCAGGGACACCCGGTCTGCAGTTCAGGGAACTCTCCCCAGGAGGGTCACACGACGCGTTAGAGGGAGCGACCGCTGGACAGAGAGGGGCCCAGAGCCTGGGTATGGATGCTTGTTCCGCTGGACACCCCTTTCCTTTCGCCTATGGAGACCCCGATGTGAGGCTTGGGTGAGCCGACCCTGCAGCTGGGGCAAGGGCGTCTGGTGGCCTGGGCTTCCACCAGGCAGAGGCCTTCAGAAGCATGGCCTCTCCCACATCGTCCCCCGTGCCTCCTGTTGGTGCCCGAGGACCCCCACTTGCTCAGGCCACCATGGTGCTTCTGTGCAGCCCTGCACCGCCACGGCTGTCACCGTCCCAGCAGAGAGGTGAGAAGCAGAATCCCACTTTCAGGCCTGTGAACTCTGCTAGTTTTACCTTGGAGCACAGGGGTGGGGGGTGGCTCCAGGCAGCAGCCAGGAAGGAGAGGGGGGCATGGGAGCCACAGCCCCTCGTGGTCGCTCCCCTCCCTGAGCATCTCTGGAAGTCACTGCTCCCCCTTTCCAACACTCTCCCTGTGGGGAGGGGTGGAAGGATCAGGGGCCTGGGGCCTGGGGTGAACAGGGGCAAATTGAGGGGACAGGAGCCACCACTGTGCTCTGAGCCCAGATCCTGGGCCAGCTCCTCAGCAAGGGGGGGTGGTCCTCAGGGCTCCCGGGTGGTGACCGAGGGGCCCCCGTGTCTCTGGAACTCGAGGAGCAGCCTCTGTGGGGATGAGGAAGAGTGCATCTCGACACACAATCCTGACCCAGGACGGGGCAGGAGTCCGAGGAACAAGCAGGCCACCCCAGGCCGGGCCAGCACCTGCACCTGTGCCCTCAGGAGCCCACGTGGCCAGGGAAGGGGCCTTGGAGTCGGGGAGCACACAGGGTCTCCTCCACACACAGCCGAGACGTTGTGGCCCAGCTCTGAGGAACAGCAGTGATGATTTTCCAGCTTGCTTTGCTTCTGCTTTTCACCTGTTATATTACCTGGCAAATAATGATGAAATCCAGCAGGAAAATGGCAACACAGATGGTGCTGGTGCTGGGGACTGAATTATTCATCATGTTAAATTATTAAGTTTGTATTTGAAGTTGCTGGTGAGCCCATGTGTGCCAAGAGCCCGTCCCAGCCCTTCCTGCGGGGTCTGCGACCCCCTTGCCAGACCCCATGCCAGGATTGAAGAAGGACTTCAAGTGATCCTGGGCCCTCCTGGGACAGAGGGGACCAGCAGGCGCCAGGCCTCCCTGGAGGGAGTGCAGGGAGCCAGGCAGGGGCTTCCAGGACGCTGGGGGTGAGTGGGTGGGGGAGTTGCTGGAGCAAGGCGGCCGCCTCCCCTTCTTGACACCTGGAGTGACCCTGTGGGGGCTGCAGAGGGGACTCTAGGTGGTGGTGTGGCGTCTCAAACCCAGCACCACATGCTCCTGGGCTTCGGCATAACCCTGCTTTGGGTCAGGGGTTCCTAGCCTTCAGGGGCTGACTTCTGCATTTGAAGAGCACGCAGAGCACTGAGCTCAGGGCTCTATCCCTGTCCTGCCGGCCGGCCAAGGTCCCAGAGCCCAGACGTGGCCGTGGCCAAACACACACGCCCCGAGGCTGACCCCTTGGTCGCAACCCCTCCCCCTCTCTAGCTCCTGGCACCTGCTGCCCAGCCCAGCCTGCCGCCACCCAGCTCCCCCACCCTGACACCCTCCTGGGTCTTCAGCCCACTGACGCCGACGGGTGCCCTTGGCTTGGCCTTTCTTGCTGTTATGGATGTCTCCCGCTCAGCTCCTGTCTCTCTGGCCGCTGCAGGCTGGGGCACTGGTCACCGGAACCCAGGTCCTCTTCTGGGTGCTCACGGGGCCGTGAGTGCCCACCTGGGATGTGGCCCTGAGGCTGGGCGGAGGCCGTGAGCTGAGTTGCCTCCCTGCCATGGGGGCTGGCCTGGCTGGTGGGCAGTTCCAGGCCGTTCCCCTCATCTCCTGCCCAGAGCTGGTCCCCCACCCTCCAGTCCTCCTCAGGTCCCACAGCCACCTGGCCTCTCCTTCTCCCAGAGTACTGGTCATCCTGACCTGGGACTGTCACCAACCTTGTCTATTTCTCCATAGGAGGGTCTGAGACCCTGCTGGGTCCCCCAACCCCAGCCCAGGGCCTAGACAAATGTGAGAACTGAAGAGGCAGCTATGTGTGTGGTGGGTCTAAAAGGGGTAACAACACAGACAGAGACACAGAGACAGAGACAGAAAGATAGGGGATGACCCCACAGGTGACCTCTGAATGGTGACCCCACAGGGAGGGAGAAGGAGGGGAGGAGAAAGAGAAAGAGGAATGGAGGGCCAGGCAGCGAGGCCAGTGGAGGGCCCCTGTCCTCTGTCCTCCAACGTGGCACAGGCCTGGGTCACAGGGTCAGTGGGGTCATGGAAACTGTGGGCCAAGCACGGACCCCTACACTCCTGTCTTGGTGATGGGCACACCCAGTCACACCCAGTCACACCCAGCCTGGATGCCCCAAGGTCAACGGGGTGTCTCTGTGGCTTGTAAGGGCAGCTGGGCTCATGGGTCGTGGGGCTGCTCTGGACTCAGCTGTGGGTCATCCCCCAGGTCCACGTGGTGGCAGGGGCGGAGGGCAGAGGCTTCAGTGGGGAGAAGGGGCTTCTCTTTCCTGGACCCACACCTCTCCCTCCGGCGTCCACACCCAGGTTCTGAGGACACTAAAGGGCCAGGCTGAGCAGACCCTGAGGGCTCAGGCTGGACCCTCAGACCCCCAGACACCTGGAAACAGGCAACCACTCCCTCCACAGAGCACCTGTCCCCAGACCTGCAAAAGGCCTGGGGCTTCGACCCCCGTCACGTGAAGGGTGGCAGTAGAGGTGAAATAACATTCCTAGGGGTCAGCCAGCACAGGCTAGCAAGAGGCACTCCCTGCAGCCTTGAGCACTGTGTTCGGTCCCCAGGCCACCCTTCTGAGCAGCCCCACTGCACCCACCTCGCACCTCCTTGCCCAGATTCGGGTGACAAGAGCTATCGGCAGGGGGAATGGACAGAGCTGAGGCCAGCTCCCACAGCCCCTGTGTCCAGGGAGGCTGCAGCTCCGTGCGTCCTTGGACGTGAGCCTCCCCCAGGGCCAGGAGGGCCCTCGCTGGCCAGAGTAGCTGCAGAGTGGCTGTGCCCCTGCCAACTCCCAGAAAGCTGTGCTGGCCTCCTCCACCCCCTCCCCTTCCTCACTCCTGCCGGCTGGGGGGCCCTGCCGGGCCACCGATGCGCACAGTTGGGCCTGCAGACGGTCAGCGAGGGGTGGGCGCTGGGAGCCCAGGCTCCAAGCAGATGGGGGAAAACAGGCACGCCCTCTGGAGTTCAGGCGGACTGTCCGGGGGGAGCGGCATGAGGAGTGCTCCCCGGGGTGGGGTTTCCAGGATCTGTCCCTTCCACCCCAGGCCCAGGGAGTCCTGATGCCTCAGCTGAGAGGGGAGAGTGAAAGCTAATGCAGCGGCCACCAGGGGTGTCCGCCCACCAACCAGGAGGCCAGCGGAGACCCGGACCCCTCCCACAACACTCTTGCGACCCCAGGAGGGGCGGTGGGACTGGAGGCCGAGCCGCCGACCTTGCAGCGACCCCAGTCTCCCCGAAGCGCGGTTAACAGCGCAGAGGAAATCCCGGAGGCCCCGGGGAGGGGGCGACCGCGGCGGGGGCGGGGCTGCGGGGACACGGAGCGGAGCGGCCGGTCCGCAGTGACCTCTGCGCGTTCCTGTCCGGCGTGGGGCCGCAAGCCGAGGGGGCGAGGGTCTCTCGGCCTCTGTCCCACTAAAATGAAACGGCGTGGCTCCTTCTCTGCGACTCTATTACGCAGAAAAATAGGTCCTGGTCGGTCTGCGGGCTGCTCTCCTCCAACAGTTGGATGGGTTTTCTGGCGTCTCGGAGCTCCCTTCTCACGCCCAGCGGTGCGGGAGGCCCGGGAACGGCGGGGGTCGGGGGCCAAGACAGCGCTCAGGGGCACTCGGCCCGGTCGGGACCGCTGTCACCGGCCGCGCCGGGGAACCCCTTCCCGCGCGCGTCGGCGGAGAGTGGGATGGCGACTAGAGCCGCGACGCCCAGCTCCCTCCGACAGCGGCTGGACTAGAAAGGACTTCGCTCCCTGGCGCTGCGCACGTATCCGTCCGCACGCTAGGTGCCCCAAACGGGCGGAAGCGGATGGGAGTGCGGGACCTTGTCTCGCCGTTGGGGGGGGGGCGGCCCCCGCCCGGTCCACACAGAGGGGATCGGATGGCGGGGACTGGGGCCAGTATCTGGGGCTCTGGACTGAGGGGTGGGCTGGGGTCGTGCGCGCTGGCTCGGGAGCTCGCGCCCTGGGATTCCCCCCCGAATCCGGCCCGGGGGCAGCGTTTTGGAGGGGAAAGGGGGGCGCGGCTCCGCCCCTCCGGTCCCCGCCTCCCGCGGGCGCCCGCCCAGCCGCCGCGGCCCCGCCCACCTCGTCACGCTCGGACGCGGGCGGGGGGCGGGGAGCGCCTACATGTGATGCGCCCTCCTCGCGGTGCCCTTCAGCTTCAGCCGCAGTTCCAGGGGCGCCACATGGACCCGGCCGGCCCGAGCGCGCTCTGCCACTGACCGCCCGCCCGCCCGCGCCCCGGCCCCAGCCCCAGGAAGGTAACCGGCGTCCCCGCGCGCAGCTCCTTCTCAGGACCCGCAGGGCGGGCACTCGGCCCCAGATGCCCCCTACCCGGCCCGGGCTGGGCGCTCAGTCGGCCCCCGGCGGGCGCTGTCCGCCGGCGCGGTGCTGAAGCGGCCCAGGGGTCCCGGCCCGCGCCCTCCCTCGTTCTTGCTCCTTCTCCGAGTCTCCTGCCTCTCGCGTCTCCCCTTCCCCTCCCTCGTCCTCTGTCTTTTTCTTTCTTTCTCCTGGCGCTCTCCCGCCTGAGGGCCGCTTGGCAGAGCCGGGCAACTCGCTCGCCCTCAAAGCCAAGGGGTGCGGCGGCCGCGGGAGCCCTGAGCCGTGCGGTGGGGCGGTGGGAGCACTGGGGGAGCTCCAGCAGCGCCCCGGCCTCTCAGGGCTGGGCCCTGAGACTCCCTCCCCACCAGGAGGCAGGGGAGAAGTTTGGAAGAGAATCTGCTTTGCGGCAAAGGCGCCCCTGCGCGCCAGCGCTTTGCGGAGAGGCAGGGGGACGCCCGCCCCCCCATCTCTCCCCAGCCTGCACAGACGCGGGTCTCCTTCATCTGAAAAGGAAAAAAAAAACCATAAAACAGTGGATCTCCAGGGACTTGGGTTTCCTTGCCAGGAGAGACCTCACCAGACAGGGGTGGGGGGGTGGGCACTGCAGCTGCTGATTTTACAGGAAGCACCTCCTCACCAGACTTGCAGCTGGCCTGGACCCTGGAGGTCCCCACCCATGCAGATGCAGGTGGAGGGGTGGTCTGCCCGCCATTTCATTTGTTCCCCCGAAGGCTGGGGTCCCTGCAATTTCTTCCTTCCACCCCAGTCTCTGCTGTGTGCAGGGGGCAGTGGGTGCTGGCCTCTCCCCTGGATGAAACCTGGTCTCCCAAGACTTCCATCCGAAGCCAAAGGGAGCTCCCACCCAGGTCCCACCCACACTGACCTTTCCCATCCTTTAGATGGGTCTCCGCCCCCGTGGCCCAGGGCTCCACCAAGGAGGCAGCAGTGCCAGTCACCTCCAGACGCCCCTGGGCCTGCCCCCGCTTCTCAAAGGCAGGCTCCTCGGAGCTGCACGCCCCCATCCCTGCGGTAGCAGCCGGACACCGGCTTCACAAACCCCAGGGGCCCAGAGAGACCACTTTGCAGGGACCTTCCCAGACCCAGGTGCCTGTCCCATGTTGAGGTCCAGCCTCTAGGTGTTGGGGGGACCACGAATGATGCTCTCTCACACCCCAGACCCGCTTCTAGGGGAAGTTGGGAGGGGACAAGGAAGAAGTCCTCCCCCAGCCCCGTTGGTGACCTGTGACCATTTCCTCTCCCCAAGCAGAGAACTCCTGGCCACATTCGCATGTGAGCTGTGACCCTCCGAGGAGCCGCTGAGAACTCAAAGCCATCACCATGGAGTTCGTGATGAAACAGGCCCTGGGAGGTAGGGAGAGGGGGGCACCCCGCACACCCAGCAGCACACAGACACACGGGGTCCCACGCAGCACATGGTCACCGTCGGACTTCACCACACAGTCACTGCACTCACACCTGCAGGCTCCCTCTGGACCGGGGATGGGGGGTGGGGTGGGGGGACTAACAGGGAGGGGCCAAAAGCAGTGTGTCCTGAATCCCCTTGGCCAGCTTTGGGGGTGGGGGAGGATGCATGCCAGTGCACTGTGGCCGGGTGGAGCCCCCCAGATGGTCCTGAGCAGCAGCAGCTCCGTCGGCCTTGGGAGGACACCCCAGGGGGCATCAGGGGTCAGTCTCACTGGTCAGATCCGGTGGCCCCCCACGGGGACTTTGCTTCTGACGAGCAGAGGTGCAGGAGGCCGCAGAGTGGCCACAGCAGGCAGAGTGGGGGTAAGGAGCAGAGCTGGACCTGTGGCATCCAGCAAGGACTTTGCAGTGTCACGAGGGAGGGGCCACCAGCGTGCACAGGGAGCCGGGGCTGGCTGAGCACGGGGATAAGAGAAGAGGCCCCGGGTAGCTCGTGTGTACCCACCTGCGTCCCCACCTCCCCGTCCCCATGAAGGCAGTGCAGCCTCTTTGTGTGTTGGGGGAGGGGACCCCCCTCCAACCCTGCTGATGCTTTTGAAAGGAATCCTGTGCCTCCTAGGGTCAAGGCCATCACCACAGCTGGAGAGCCTGGCCCAGGAGAGGAAGATGTAGGACAGTGAGCTGAGACCCTGGCCCAGGAGGTGGGCGGGGGAGTGGATCGAGGTCCACACTGACATAGTTGCATCCTGGTCAGCCTGGCCCACGGGGCCGGCCCTGTGCACCCTGGCTCCCCTGGTGCAGCACCAGCTCTGGGAGCTCCCTGTGATGGGAGCCGGCGGCCGCTGCCTGATTCTGCCATTAGAGGTGTCTTCCTCGTGTGACAGGACCACCCTGGGACCATACGTGGCCTCTGTGGGTCACACCCTGACCTGATGCCTTTCACAGCCGGGCATGTGTCAGGTGATGCATGACAAGGCCACCTCTTGGCAGGAGTGATGGAGAGCTCTTCACCAGAGGTGGGGCACCATGGGGGCTCTGGTGCTAGGAACGAGGGGCAGGATAGAGGGGCCAGTGCCACCGTGCCCAGGACAGGAACCCCACGGGTGGGCTTGTCTCCTGGAGAGTGACTGCATTTCCACTCAACACAAATTAAATGGAAAGACGTCTGGGCCTGGCCTGGGGCCACGTTTCCTGAGACTTCATGGTCAAGGATAGGCTGCAGGTTGAGTCTAATCATAATGGTTACGTCACTGGAACGTGATGCAGAGACGAACAGCATCCTGGCACCAGGAGGGATCCACGTTCCACCCGGCCAGCCCCAGGCTGTTACAGATAATTAATTAGGTGGCTAATTCAGGCCCTGAGGTGGGCTTGCAAGAAAACTGAAATATCTGATTTCGCTTTCTGCATGGCTGAAATTAGCTGGGTAATTGCCAGCCTGGATTCCCTTTGTTCCGTGTCAGCCCAAAGTTTCTCCTACGACAGTGACAGGGTGGCTTCACCAGCGGTGTGGGAGCCTGAGCGCTGCCAGCGGAGGCCCGTCGGGCAGCAGCTACTCCCTGGGGCCCCAGACCCGGTGTTCCCCCGAACTCCCACCCCATTCGCACCCCAGTGCTGCTGGGGACAGGGGCTGCTCCAGGTGAGGCCATGCTTTCTGTTGCCGTGTTTTCTCTCCCCTTGGCGGGCGTCATTTTGGTCTCTCGGGATGAGTGTGGGTGAGAGACAGACAGATGGAGACCAGGAGATGATTCTAAGAGAGACAGGCCAGAGCCCCGGACACAGAGGCGGGATGAACCCCGGACGCCGTCCAGAGACAGGCTAACTCAGTGGGGATACGGCCAGAGACAGACCGAGAAAAAGACGAAGGGAAATGCCTCGGACACTGGAGACACAGAGATGTGGGGAAACGGGACTGGAGGGAGATGGATGCAGGAGCGGGGCAGCGGGAGCCAGGCTGCGGGGATCAGGCAGGGAAGGCGGCTGGGGGATTAGAGGCTCAGAACAGGACAGCTGAGGAAAACATCATGGAAAAGACCGGGTGGCCGAGACGGAGACCGGGGAACCTGAGGAATCAGGTCAGGAAGTGTAAATGCAGGACAGAGAGGCAGACAGAGGGACAGACAAAGAGATGAAGACAGAGACAGATTGACACAGAGAGACATAGAGGGACAGACAGAAACAGAGGGAGACAGAGAAAGACAGACAAACAGAGAGACCAAGAAACAGACACAGGGAGACAGACAGTGACAGACATAGACACAGAGGGACAGACAGACAGAGGCAAACAGAGAGACTGGCAGACAGAGAGGCACAGAGACAGGGATGTATTAGAAACAAACTGAGAAATAGAGTCAGGGCCAGAAGCAGAGACACATCCACACACACACATGCACACTCAGAGAAAGGCTCACAGTGGAAATGAGGGGAGAGACGGGCCTGGAGGGAGCCCCGGGCAGGCCTTGTTTGCTGCACTGGGGACAAGACTCCGTGTGGCCTAATTAAGCTGGGCCATCTGCCTGGCCCTGCATCTCAGGCAAGCCCTTTGTTGGGGCAGAGGTTTCCAGGTGACTGCCTAGTGGGGATAGCAGCTGCAGGACTCAGGAATCCCACATCACACAGACAGACAGACGGGGCGCCCACAGCCCCCCAGATGCATGCCTGTGTCTGCCCAGCCTTGTCCACTCTGGGGCTCTTAGAAGGAGCCCAGTCTGGGACCTGCCTGGGACCTGCAGGGCCGTGGACAGGTGCACGCCCTCCACACCTCTGGCCCCCACCCGTCTGGCCCTGACGTGTTCACCCCTCCCTCCAGCGCCCTCGAGCGCTGAGCGTTCCAGGGAGGACTGACGGGGCTTGTCCAGGGCACACACGCCTCTCACTCCCTCAGTCGTCTGGTCTCCGCTCTACCGGCAGCCTCTGCCCCATCCATCCTGCTTGTCGGCACGACCTGGGCACCACGAGGTGGGGCTGGGCCGCGGGCGAGCCGGCCGCGTGCCGGTGCTGCGGGACAGACAGTGATGGCGCGGGGTCAGGGAGAGCCAGTTCACACTCGGATGGCCGTGAATCCCAGGTGAGCCCTGCCCATGACCCTCTGTAGACACCTGCCTGCCCTGTGTCTGCGGCCCGGCCTGTACTGGGGCCCCTGCCCTGCCGGCGGGCTTCTGGCCCTGCCGCTGTGGCTGCCGCGGGGCCTTGCTGAGGGCCCTCTCCTCCACTGGCCTGTCTGGTCGGACACAGAGCCCACCTCTCTGGGGACCGCAGGTCACGTCGGAGCCGGCACAGACCTCGGGGGCACCTACTGCTGGAGGGAAGGGAAGCGGGGGTTGATGAGGAGGTGTCAACATCGTGGTGATGAGGGGCCGCGGGGGGCAGTGCGGGCAGGCCGGGGAGGGCTGCTGGGAGGGGCCGGCAGGTGGGCTGCAAGCTGCGGGCATGGGGGCGGGGGCTGTCCGCGGCCCGGCTGTGGGTGGTGAACAGTGGGACCCAGGTGCTGACACATCAGCTGTCCTGCCTGTCACGTCTCAGCAAGGCCAACGTGCCCAAACCGTGACTTCACACAGATTCCCGGCTTCGAGCTGTTCCTCTGAGGGCAGGTGGGTGGCGTGGGCCACAGAGGAAGGGACAGGTGAGATGGCAGGGTCTGCGCAGACGCCTGGCCTCTGGGCCCCTGGAGTGGACATTGGAGGGCTCTGCTCAGGGCCCACCTCTCTCTCTCCCTCTCAACGCAGCCCACATGGGACTGGGCGGGGCCCCTGGAGTGTCTGCTCTTAGGGCCTGAGTTCTCCGTGGACTGACGGGGCGCCTGGGTTCCTTCAGACTCAGAAGACGTGATCCCTGGGACGTGGCTCTGCCGGCATCTGCCCTGAGGCTGGGGAGCTGGGGGCACTCAGGGCTGGCCAGGGAGCATTCTTCTGGGGCCAAGTAGTCGAGGAAAGTGAGCAGCTATTGGCAAACTTGTTCTCCCCGAGAGAAACGTCCTGGAGGACTTGACAGGTGTTGGGCCTCCTGAGGTCCATCAACACACCCCCACATTTAAATGAGCCAGCGTTCCGTCCCCAAGAGAAGAAAACACTGATGCACAGTCACGTGATGGCTTGGGAGCTTGTCTGCGGCAAAGTGGCCTTGAGCCAGGGCCAGGCGCTCCGGCCGCATCTGCACAGATCTGAGACTCAGGGTCCTCAAGGGTATAATTTGAAGAAACTGTTTTCCCCCAAGACCAGGAAGTGGCGAATGGCCCTGGAGCTATATTTACCTCGTGGACAAGAGCGTGGGCAGTTGTCGGGTTAACGTGGTCCCTGTAGACGCTCATCAGACTAAATCAGGAGCAGTGTGTCTATTTTGGCCCAAGTGACCCGGTTCGTGGCTGTCTGTCCCATTGTTCTGCTCAGTGTGGCATGTTCTGTGTCTGGAACATGCTTAGGTCCTCAGGGATGGTGAGGGGTAGGGGAGGATTTCATGGAGGAGGGCATGTCCGAGGTGGGCTCCAAGGAGGAGTAGACAGACTGGGACACAGTACATGCAAAGGTCCAGGGGCCGTAGGGGCTGGGACGGGCTTGGAAGGCAGCCCAGTGCCCAAGCCTAAGGGGTCTTCTCCCCGAGCTCAGGTCTGCCCTGGCCACATCCAGGGGCTCGGTCAGTGTGGATGGTGTCCTGCGGTGAGTCAGCCCTGGGCCCGTCCTGCGGGAAGGGAGGCTGGTCTGGGCTCGGCTGAGAGGCTGCCCTCTCTTGAGGAGTGGGAGGGCAGGGGGCCTGTGCCTAGTGTGTTGGGGGGGACGAGGGAGTGACCAGCCGCTGTCCTGAGGCCAGCACGTCTGCGCGTGTGCGGGCGGCAGGAGCTCTATCACCCAGACCTGTGCGGAGGGAGGGTAAGTGCTCTACTGACACCCCCCAAGGAGAGCCTGGGCCGGGGGCCTCCACACCTTGCTGGTGGTGGGCTATGCACTCTCGGCCGGGACACCTAGGGGGTCTCGTGGGGATCAGTTCCCAGATGTGTAGGGGCCACGGGGACCAGATCCAGGAGAAGGGAGGGCAGCGCCTACCTCGGGGCTCACATGAGGGAAAGCCCCCTCTGTGAGCCAGAAGCCCTGGGCAAGGGAGCCCCTCCCTCAGGGCCAGCACCTCCCCCACCTCCGGGTTGGGGGCCTCCTTCCTCTTCTGTGCAGCAGCCAGAGCCCCCCTTCCCTGCTGCCAACTCCGCAGCGCCCAGCTGAGGCCTGTCTGCAGCTGCCTGGGGGGCCCAGAACTGGGGCTCCCGAGGTCTCTGCCAGTCAGACGTGGCTCTTCCCCAGACCCTCCCTTGCCTCGCCTCCAGAGACCTCAGGTCAGGGCCGCAGAGGCAGTCCTGTCCCGGCCCCCTGTGTCCACCCATGGGACTCTACATCGAGGACGAGGCCAGGCATCCCCATCCTGTCCCAGACCCAGGTCCTGAGGCCTGGGCTGGTCCCACAGGCTCCTCTGCCCTATCTGTCTGTTTCAGGGTTCACTCTGCTTATCAGGGGCCTCCCACATGCCCAGGGCTGCTCTGCTGGGACACTGGCCAGGGGAGGCCAGGTTCTCTGGCATCTGGTAGGATGAGCATCACAAGCTGAGCTGTACTGCAGGGAAAGGAGCCGGTTGGGAGGGGAAACTCTAGAATTCTGCGCTGGGGAAAATGCTTTTGACTCACATTACAGAGAACCAGACAGAGAGTGATTTGAATCGAAGTTTGTCTTTTTCACATGGTGAGGTGTCAGGAAATGGTTCAGCTGCTCGCGGTGCCGTCAGGGACCTGGCTCTGGCTTTCATTGTGCTACTGTCGTCCTAGTGGAGCAGTCGGCTTGCTCCTCACCGTCACATAGTGGCTGCTGCTGCTCCAGCGTCACATATACAGTTAGGGGAGGAAGAAGGAGACAGTCCCTTTGTCTGCTTGGCGAGTGTGTCTTTGGAATCTCGTAGATGGTTTCCATTTATGTGTCATGGGCAAGAAGGTCTGGGAAGGTGAGGGCCAAGGAGGCACATTACCCTCCAAACAAGGCAGCTTGCATCAGCTTGGGAAACCTGGATTTCCAGGTGCAGGAGCCCCAAGACCACGAGCTCTCAGAGGGCAGAGGTGCCTTCTCCTTCCCCTGCTCACTCTTGAGAGCCGGGCTCCTCCTCCACAGGCGGCTGGCAAATACTTGAAGATAAAATACCAATTTTCATTCAGAATGGGCTTCCCAGGTGCCATGTTGGATCGAGAAAGTGCTAGCTTACTTCATGGGGCTCAGTGAAGACGTTTCTTACCCCTTGTCTCGTAGAGGCTGAAAGGGCACTTCAGAGAAACTGCCTTTTCTCCCGAAGCCCTGGACAGCCCTTCCCTCAGGAGAGGGCACTCCTGGTAATTCAGGTGCCACAAGGTTATAAATGCTTTAGCCCCAACCAGGGAATAAACTGCATATAATGCACTTCAACGCATAAACTCATTTATTTTTTGCCTTGGTTGGCGAGGACGTCTGGTTGGGATTAAAGCACTTGTTTGAATAGTTCCTGCGTGATGAGCTCTCAATAACCTTGTGCTGACGTCGGAGGCTGCCAGGCTGGCTCCGGGTCGCCCTGCATTTGATGCTGGGACATTTTACAGAGCAGGCAGGGACTTAATGAAAACCTCAGAGCCAGCATCAAGTCCAGGCAAATCCCAATGCTGACAAGTTTCAGAGACCTCAGCCTCGTGAACCCAAACCCAGGTCAAAACAGATCAGGGGAGGGGGCTCCTGGCAGCTCCGAGCGGCCCCTCCCTAAGGCAGCCCCCTCGGGGCTTCTGCCCCACGTGGCAGAGGAGAGGAGAATGGGGTCCTTCTGAGGCTCCTGCCGTTGGCTGTCGGCTGCTCAGAGCCCCCGGATCCTGTCTGGGTGGAGGGCGGGGGACTCTGGCTGGGGTCCCTCCAGAACCTCTTCCTGGCCTGCCTGTGCTTGGTCTCTGTACAAATCACTGTTTTCCAGCTTTGCCCTCACTTTTTTCATCTCCTGGAGAGGGTAGAATGTGGCTTCTCTCACCCCTGCCAGGGTCAGTCAGGACCTCTGGCTGCTTCTTAGGGGGGCAGCCCGGCAGGGTCGGGGAGAGCCCCCATCCCACCCTATGGGTCCTTTTTGGTCCCGACTAGACCATGAACTGCAGTGTCTGAGGCCAGGTCCCTCCTTGGGGGCCAGTGGAAGGCTTAGGGTACTGGGTACTGAGTGCCAGGTGCTGAGTGCTATGTTCTGAGTTCTGAGGGTGCTGTGTGTTGTGTGCTGAGGGTACTGTGGGTTGGATTCTGAGTGCTAGTGCTGGGTGCTGGGTACCAGTGCAGACTGAGACTCAGAAGGTCAAGGACTCCTGGGGTCGGGCAGCTGGCTAGAGCAGCCCCGGGTCTGCATCTTTTGGTGCTAATGGCTGCTCCTAACATTTCCCTGGGAAAGCTGTGGCCTTGTCCGACTGGAAACGTCAGAACTGCCTGCTGAGCTTTGCTTCCTAGGCTGGGAGGTGGGCTTCACCAGGAGGGTGCTGCCCATCACGTGCACCCCAGGCCGCCTCAGCCCCAGGCCTCTGCCTTCACCCTCTGGCCCCCTGCGGCCCAAGAACTGGCGGGAAGGCCACAGGTGGGGGGCCTCTTGGGAGAGGAAGAAGAGCAAGGACTGCAGGCAGGAGGAGGAAGCAGGGAGAATAGAAACAGTTTAACAGAAGGTGAGGGCGGAGCCCCAGCAAACTGCCAGCCTCAGGCCCTGGAGGGTGTTTGGGGGCGAGGACCATCTTGCGCTTAGCGTCCTTCAGAAGGAAGCCTCTGGAAATGGGTCTGCTCTGCGCCTGGTCCACGGGCTGCTGTCTGCCAACACCCTGCTGGTGGAGCCCACCCTGCGCAGGAGCAGACACGGCCGGGTCCCTGAGTCCCCACACCGTAACACCCCGATGCCCCCGTGCCTCGCTGTCCCACCCCAGCTGTGCATCAGGCTGTGGTCAAGGGGGTCTGTGCACCTGGCACCGAGCCTGCATGGAGGTGGCTAGGAGGGGCTGCTGGGGGGCAGAAGCTCGCGAGCCTCTGCTCCCGCCTCAGGTGGCCTCAGGGCCCGGGGCCCTCCCCTGGCAGACTGGGCAGCGGGTCAGCGCAGGGGAGCTGGGGTCCAGGCGCGAGGAAGCCAGCAGCCGCGCCACCTGTCTCAGATCCTAGTTCTGTTTGGACTCGCTAATCGGCATTTTCATCTCGCCTCTGTCTCCATGTGTCCCCTCCTGAAGCCAAGGCCAGACGTGCCACCTGGCACCTGGCTCAGCAGGCAGGGACAGCGGCAGCCTGGGGCCTCTCCCCGACGGGTGTGGAACATCTGACCAGTGCCCCAGACCAGCAAAAGAGGTTTTCCAGGCCACAGAAGCAGGAGGAGCATCACAGAAGATGGGGGCAGCGCAGGCCGGGGTCTGATTTAGTCAAGACTAGAGCGGGGGCCTCCCACATGACCAGCTAGCCGGCCAGCCCCCCAGCCGTGCCCCTGGGCCAGCTTCAGGAGGCGAGGCCGCCAGGCCTGGGGCCAGAGCATGGTGGTCAGCAGGGTGAGACAGGCCCCATGCCTTGGGCCTCCCCTCCCCGAGGGCTGGGCAGAGACACTCAGGAGGGGGTGGGCTCTGTCTGCCGGCTAGGATGAGGCAGAAAGTCCACTCACCCTCCTCCGGTTCCTTCGGAGCTTGGCCAGCGGGTGGGAGTGCGGCTGGACAGGCGTTTGGAAGCCGGGCCCCGGGGCTGTGGATGATGGACAGTGGATGGTGGCGAGACAGATTTGGCTGCTCCTTGGACGCTGGTCTACTCCTTGGCCCGGGGTGTCGAGGAGACTCTGATGCAGGCCAGGCAGGCGGTGCCCGCGGACCCCGGCCACAGGCCCCTCAGGCCAAGCACCCTCCACAGGGCAGCGGGGTGGGCGTCTTTGAGGGGCTTCGCTTTATGTTTCGCTTTGCAAGAACATTAACTGTTGAATGTGTATCTTCACAATTAACATCTGATCTAACTTGTGTCACCTTAACTTTCACCTTTTTTAAATGCTTCCTTGCTATTTCACTTATTTAATCTTAATACATGGGCTAAATTTTCTTTTTAAAAACCTTCTGCAGTGTTTTGGAACCCGCACGCCCTTTGAAAACATGATTCAAGCTCTAATTGTTGCTGTCGTGAGCGACGCTGTGTGTTTCGAGCTCTTGCCAAGTCCTTCCAGCAGTTCTGTGAGCTCCTCTGTCTGGCCTTCACCCACACCCACCTCTGTTCTTTGTGATTTTGATCTGGAGGCTTGGTATTACAGTCAATGTTTTCTTAATACATAAACATATTTTTATCTTTGCATTCAATTTGATGAGGTATTTATCCACATTTATTTTTTACAATG
The DNA here is from genome assembly GCF_964341445.2 of Mesoplodon mirus. NCBI lineage: Eukaryota > Metazoa > Chordata > Mammalia > Artiodactyla > Ziphiidae > Mesoplodon > Mesoplodon mirus. Next base: position 123,393,870 of record NC_138977.1, on the reverse strand, counting down.
AAAGTGTGTTTTTTTAACTACCATGAAACTAATAAATGTTCAATGTAAGGAATTGAAATAATACAGAAAACATAAAGAAGTGATATGGAAAATTGAGACACCACGTTGCTTTCAAGCTCATCTGCTAGAATCACTCATTACTTATTTGAAACAATATTATTTTTTTCCAGGAGAAATACCTTCAGATCTATTTCTAATTTTAAAAGACTCTGCAAAGTTCTTTATGCTGTCCATTTATTAGAACTAGTTCAGGGGTCAGCTGGCTATTCCAAAGCTGGGGGAGAAGGATCAGCCTGCCATGGTGACTGTGGTTTAAAACAGCTTTAGACAGAAGTCACTGGACAGCGTCATTTCCTGACAGCAGCTCTTTGAACAGTGCGTGTTTCAGGGAAGTTTCCGTCTGCTGTGTAGACAGGTTTAGACGAAACTTGCCCTTTGGGTGATGAGCTATAGAATCAGTACAGACTTAACTCCAAGTTCCAGGAACAGTTTGTACATATTTGCCCACCTTCCTCCCATCTTCCTGGCAGAGGTGGGGCTGCAGGTATAACTCGAATCCAGACCCAAGGAGCCCATTGGAACGGAAAGTACCAGCAAGGAAAGGTCCTTGTGGATGCCTCCCCGCTGTTCCTCAGTAATGCGCTCGTGGATCATCTCAGACATTCTGCTAGTTTCCTGGAATGGGTGGGGGCCCTGAGCTGGGACAGACCTCCTGCCCCTCCCCCCATGTCCCCTCAGCCACAGGCGCCTTGAGGACACTCTTTTCTCCTGAACCTGTGGTTTGCCCTGAGTTAATGTATCTCGTTTCCTGTTTGTCTGTTTTTCTGTGTTCTAACTCTTCCCATGCTCCAGCAGCCCCACCCCCTCACAATATTCCCACGTGGTTAAAGGTCCCAGAGAAACTGCTGGAGCTGCTGCCCCAGGACTCGGGCACATTCCACCCCATCAGCACTGTGCACTGTCCCCACCTCATGGACGAGGCCCCTCTCCTCGCTCCTCTCCTGCTGGGCCTTCGGGAACTTTCCAACAGAGGGCGCGCGGGAGGGCCATGGAGTCTATTCTGCCTTGGGGCATAACTGCCAGTTGGGCTGGGTATAAAATTGTAGATTTTAAAGAATTTCCTCCTTGGAATTTTGAAGCCTTTTTTCAGTTGTCTTGCAGGTTCTAAAGTTGCTATTAAGTCACAGGCTGTTCTCACTTCCAGTACTTTTTACATGACCAGTTTGCTTTTCTCTCTGGAGGCTTTTACAGTTTCCTCTTTGACTTGGCATTTTGAAATTTCAAACTCTCAGGACCTTGCTGTGGGTCTTCTTTCATCCCCCTGCGGGTGCACTTACTCAGCCCGGGGACAGGGCTCTGGCTGCCTCCTTGCTGATCCCTCACCTGACCCTCTCAGCTCTGGGCCACTCTGCTCTGATTCTCTGTTTCCTTCTGTTTTCTTTCCCGTTGTTCATCTCCTTATCTTCTGTTCTACTTTCTGGGATATTTCCTTAATTTCATTTTGTAACTCTTCAACTGAATTTTTCATTTCAGTTTTTAACTGAAATTTTTTAAAATTTCAGTTTTAAAAAATTTTACATCTTTAACTTTCAAAATCTGTTCCCATGCATTCTGAACAAGGCTCCCCTGGCCCTTGTACTGTCTCCTCTGAGCACCCTTGCCTGTCTGGGTGCCATCTTCATGCTGGGGGCTCTCTGGGTGAGTTCTGAAAGCCTGGCTGAGGTCCTGCATGCTGTGGGGGACTTCTGGCTTACCTGTGGGAGAAACATGTGGGAAGCTGGCTTTTATGTTTGGAGAGCCCCAGATGGTAGCATCTTTCGGTCTTGTTGGGGGGCGTGGCTCCATTTCTCCAGAAACAGATTCTGCATGGCTGGATGGTGGGTTCCGTGAGCAGGGCAGTGGGTGGGGGCTTGGCGAGGTACCCAATTTCGGGAAATAATTATCCCCTTGACCCCTGTCTGCAGGTGGATGCGTCACCTCTGCCCCCACAGTGCCTGAGACTGGTCTGAGCCTGGAGGGGCTCTGGTTCAGTTTCTCCAGCGAAACGGGTTTTTGATTCCCCCTTGCCACTTGGGTGGTGGGTCCCCAGGGTGTGGAGTGCAGGTGCCCCTCATGCAGACCTCAGCCCCTCCCTCGTGCTCCACCTCCCCCAGAACCTAGCGCCTCTGATACCAGAGTCATCCTGGGTTCTGCCAGCACATCAGCTGCTCAGTGGCCTCTCCCCCTGTTCTTGCTTGGGTGCCACCTGCACGCCTGCTCTCCATTTCCCCAAATTGGATACCTCGGCTACCTTGTTCTGTCCTCTCCTGTTCTGTTTGTCCTTGTGGAATTATACTTTTACATTTCCTTGCTCCAGTTTTAGTGGGGTTGTGGAAAGAGGTTTAGATAAGCACGTGCGTTTGATCCAGCATGTTTAACTAGAACTCGGTACCATCTGTTGTTAGACCTCCTGGAATTAGGACACGGAGCACAGGGTTAGCTGGAGTGAGCCCGCCGGGGATCAGGAAGACCAGTGCAGGCAGACCTCAGAGATATTGCGGGTTTGGTTGCAGACCACCGCAATAAAGAATATCGCAATAAAGAGAGTCTCTGTCTGATGAAGCATACATTCTAGTGTCGGAAACAGATAAACAAAACCCAGGTAAATAAACACTAAACGTGAGGCCTCAGGCGCCGCGTGGGAGAGAAGTCAAGCAGGAGCTTTGTCTTTCAGGCGTGTTCTTGTGTTCAGGCAGCAGTGCTGTGGTTGCAGAGGGTGGCCTTCAGGAAACCATGATATCCTTGTGTTTTGGTTTTTTTAATTAATTTTCATTGGAGTGTAGTTGCTTTACAATGTTGTATTAGTTTCTGCTGTACAGCAAAGTGAATCAGCCATACATATACATATATCCCCTATTTTTAAAAAAAATTTCTTTATTTTATTTATTTTTGGCTGTGTTGGGTCTTTGTTGCTGCGCGCGGGCTTTCTCTAGTTGTGGGGAGAGGGGGCTACTCTTCCTTGAGGTGCATGGACATCTCATTGCAGTGGCTTCTCTTGTTGTGGAGCACAGGCTCTAGGCGCACGGACTCCAGTTGTTGTGGCACGCGGGCTCAGTAGTTGTGGTGCACGGGCTTAGCTGCTCCGCAGAGTGTAGGATCTTCCCAGACCAGGGATCGAACCCGTGTCCCCTGCATTGGCAGGCGGATTCTTAGTCACTGCGCCAGCAGGGAAGTCCTTATCCCCTCTTTTTTGGATTTCCTTCCCATTTAGGTCACCGCAGAGCACTGAGTAGAGTTCCCTGAGCTATACAGTAGGTCCTCATTAGTTATCTATTTGATACATGGTATCAATAGCACGCAATATCTTTGTTGACATGAATACAGTACGGCAGAAGGATGTGCACGGCTAATCTTCTGCCACACGCTTCCAAACTGCCCTCTAAGTAGATCTTGCTAAAATATGCCACAGCCAGGCTCCATCATGCAGATCACACACACGCTCCCCAACATGGGGTTTTGTCAAACTATTGCTGATTGGATGGATAAAGTTGATCTCATTTTTAATTACATTTTGGGGATAACAGTGTGATTTAGCATCTTTAATTCACTCAGCAAAATTTTTGAATACCCAGTATTTGCCATTATTTATGATTTATATATTTTAGGTGAATTTTCTGTTATTTACCATTCCATGTTTGTCATTTGCCATTTAACTCTATGATGTTCTAGATATTTTCACCATACGTATTTATATAGTCATCTCTGTCAGTGCTTCCTCGTTATGGTTTGTGATTTCCCACTTCTTTGCATGCCTGGAAAATTTTCACTGGATGCCACACATTGTGAGTTAGTTCACCCTGTCGCTGCTGGATATTTTTGTTTTCCTAAATATACTCACTTTGTTCAGTATGGGATCAGGTTATTTAGAGACAGTTTGATTCTTTCCTCTCTTGTCTTTAAGCTTTGTTAGGCGGGGTCAAGATAATTTTCCCCACAACCGAGGTTGTCCCTTCTTATTCTCAGGGATGCCTGGTGATCTGTGGCTTTTTCTGCTCTTCCTCTTGGGAGCATTCTCGTAAAAGGCGGAGATGTTGGATTGAGTAGAAAATCAAGACCCAACTTTATGAGGCCTATAAGAAACCCACCTGAAATATAAAGACACAAATAAGGGAAAAGTAAAAAGATGGAAAAAGAGAAGCCATGTTAATATTAATCAAAAGAAGCCTGGAGGGGCCACATCAGTGTCAGACAGAGTAGATTTCAGAGCAAAGATTGTGACCAAGGGTGAAGACAGCCCTATCCTAGTGAGAAAGGAGCCAGTTAATCAAGAGGACACCACAGTCCCGACCATTTCTACAAGTAATAACTGAGCTTCAAGACATGTGAGCAAAAACCGGTAGAACTTAGAAGAGAAACAGACAACCTGCAGATTCGGGTGGTGACACTCAGAAGGACGCACAGACCTGAGCAAACTGCCAACTGACCTGGCCGACTGATTCTACAGACACTTCAGATGACAGCTCACAGAGCATTTACCAAGATAGACCTTATTCTTGGCCACAAAACCAGTCTCAATAAACGTAAAAGATTCCAGTCATGCAGAATGTGTTCTCTGTCCACATCGGGATGAAACAAGAAATACATAACAGAAAGATATCTGGGAAATCCCCCCAAATATTTGGAAACTAAACAACACACTTCTAAACAACCCATGGGGCCAAGAAGGGATTAAGAGGGAAATTAGAAATTGTTGTAAACTGAATGGAAATTTAAAAAAGGTAATTTGTGGGATTCAGGAAAGTCATGTTTAAAGGCAAATTTATATCACTATACACCTCAATAGAAATGAAGAAAAGTCTCAAATGATTAACTTCAACTTCTTTTTAAAAAAATATTTATTTATTTATATTTTATTTGGCTGTGTCGGGTCTTAGTTGTGGCATGTGGAATCTAGTTCCCCAACCAAGGATTGAACCCAGGCCCCCTGCACTAAGGAGTGCGGAGTCCCAGCCACTGGACCACCAGGAAAGTCCCTTAACTTCAACTTCTAACATCTGAAACTAGGAAAAGAAAATCAAGTGAAACCCAAAATAAGTAGAAGAAAGGAAATAAAGATCAAAATAGAAATTAATGAAATGGGGGGTGGGGATGAAAAAAGTTAGTTAAGAAGATTAATAAAATTGGACTTGTATCCAGAATACCAATTACCATTCAATAATAAGATCAACAACCCAATCAAGAAATGGGCAGAAGGGGCTTCCCTAGTGGTGCAGTGGTTAAGAATCCGCCTGCCAATGCAGGGGACACGGGTTCAAGCCCTGGTCCAGGAAGATCCCACATGCCACAGAGCAACTAAGCCCATGCGCAACAACTACTGAGCCTGTGTTATAGAGCCCTCGAGCCACAACTACTGAAGCCCACATGCCACAACTACTGAAGCCTGCGCGCCTAGAGCCCGTGCTCTGCAACAAGAGAAGCCACCGCAATGAGAAGCCCGCGCACCGCAACAAAGGGTAGCCCCTGCTCACCGCAACTAGAGAAAGCCTGCGCGCAGCAATGAAGACCCAACACAGCCAATAAATAAATAAATAAATAAATAAATAAATAAATCTATTAAATATATATATATATATATCATGCACATGACTAAAAAAAAAAAAGAAAGAAATGGGCAGAAGCTCAAGGAGGTGGACCATAGCGCTCAGCTCAAATTGGGAGATCGAGGTGGCAGGTCACAACGAGAGCATGACCTAGACGGGATGGGAAGGGATGAGAAGGGCACTGCATCCTCTGGGGTCCTCCTCCCCAAACCCATCACCCAGTCTAATCAAGAGAAAAACATCAGACAAATCCTACTTGAGAGACATACAAAATTCCCGAAAAGCACTCCTCAAAGCTGGCCAGGTCATCAAAAACAAGGAAAGTTTGAGAAATTGTCGCAGCCCAGAGGTGCCTAAGGAGGTGTGATGACTGACGTATATGGTCCCTGGACAGGATCCCGGAACAGAGAGGGAACCTCAGGCAGACACTGTGGAAATCAGTTAGTAATAACGTTCTTGACGTGGGCTCCTCGACTGTGACAGTTGTGCTACTCTAACGTTACGTGTTTGCGGGGCACGCGGGAACTCTGTACTGCCTCTCTTCATACTTTTTCTGTAAATCTAAGATTGTTCTAAAATAAAAAGTGCATGTTTGAAAGTGTGCAAATGATTTGAATAGGGATTCCATCAAAAAAGATATAAAAATAGCTACTAAGCACATAAAAAGATGCTTCACATCCCTGTTCAGGAGAGAAAGGCAGCGGCTGCTTCACACCCGCCGTGGCGGTTAGAACTTCAGGGCCACTGAGGAGCATGTGTTGGCGGGAATGCGGAGCAATGGGGGCCCCGTACACGCTGGTGGGAGTTTAAAACGGTACAACTACTTTGGAAAACTGACAGTTCCTGAAAAGTGGAACCTCGGTTTGCCATACGACTCGGTGTCCACACGTGGGTATCCCCCTACAACAAATGAATCAGGCACGCACACAAAGACTTGTCTGTGCGGCTTTATCCACAAAGACCAAACTGGAAGCAACCCCGTGTCTGTTACTGGTGACGGGACACACCCTCGGTGCTCACCCTCTCAGCCCTAAAGGGGCAGGAACGGTGGGCACTCAGCAAAGCACCACCTCGGTGAACAGCCAGCCCCTTCCCGTGATGGCCGCCTGTGTTGTGACTGCATTTATATAAGATTCTGGGGAGTGACCTGCATGCACAGAAAGGAGATCAGAGGTCGTCTGCACGTGGTTTGGTGGGAGGAATTACACGGGGCCACCAGGAACTTTGGGAGGACAGATGTGTCCAGTACCCTGACTGTGGTGATGGCTTCACGGATGTGCATGTTTGTCTAATTGCGTGATTTATAGTATGGCCGCTACGCCTCCATTAAGCTGCTTTAAGAGGGGTTGTGTTACCGAGGACGCCTGCCGTTGGGATGGTCAAGTGTGTGGACCACGGTGCCTGAGGCCGGTTTCCAGGCAGGCCGGGGACAATGAGAGCTTCATCCCCTGCCCTCGTGCCTGCGGGGCGGCCCCCTCAGCTCAACACCCTCCACAGGAGAGGAAGTGAGAGGCCGAGCCGGGACCCTAGGCGGGGGCTGGGAACAGGCACACGGTCCCTGCCGCACCAGGCGGGCTGGGGGCCCCGACAGCGTCGGCACGTAACTGCTTTCTGATCGGGCCACCTTTGCCTCCCTAAAATGAACCTTTTCTGTAGAATTCTGTAAGAAATGCCAACCTTCAGTCCCATCTCTGGCTTAGCATTTGGCACTGCTGTTTCCGTGGGAGCCTGGCCCACCCCAGCCGAGTTTTGGCATCCTTCTTGTGCTGATTTCACAGAAATAACCAGGAGGATTTCCTTCTTTTCCTCCCTTCCAAGAACGTTCTAAATATCGTAGGAATTATCTGTTTCTTGACTGTTTGAAAGAATGCATCTGTGAATTCTTAGACATAGTTCTGAGTTTTTGACAACATTTTTTAGAAAATCTACTTCACGCAGGTTTTCAAGTGTATGGATAGGGTGTAAAGGTGTCACTTGATCATTCTAACGTCTAATGTCTAATGCAGCTGTTTCTCCCTCATTTTTTCCTGAATTTGCGTATCTTTGTGCCCTTTTCCCGTCCCCTCGACCCGAGCAGCCTGCCTGTCCATGTCCACGGTGTTTGAAGCTCCACCTCTTTAGGGCGGTGCCCTTGCTGTTGGCTGAGCTTGCCCTCCCCCCGCCCCCCCCCCCAGGCTGGAGCCCATGTGTGAGGCCCTATGGCCCCAGGGGTTTTGCAGGCTGGCTGCCCCGAAGATCTCACTAGATCTTGCATCGCATGGTACTCAAGCTCCCAGAAATGCACTGACTGTAGTTTCACCCGTGTTTTCTAACGCATAAGAGAAACTTCACGTCTGTAGGGTTGGGAGGAGGGCTCTTGTTCCCAGTTTCCCTGTTTGTCGTGCTGTCTGCTTTCCTGACACCATCAGACACTCGGTCTCATTCCTACTTTGAAAACATGTTGAGGTTGCCTCTGCAGCCTGACATGTTTTTTTGAGACATGGGATTATAAATCGATTTAAATTTTCTCTTTTCTTATTGTGATAAAACGTACATGACATAAAACTTGCCGTTTTAACTATTTTTACTATTCTAACTATTTTAACTATTTTTGGGGGGAGTGGGGCTGCATTGGGCTTCATTGCTGTGCGCGGGCTTTCTCTAGTTGCGGCGAGCAGGGGCGACTCTTTGTTGCCATGTGCGGGCTTCTCATTGTGGTGGCTTCTCTTGTTGCGGAGCACGGGCTCTAGGTGCGCAGGCTCGGTAGTTGTGGTGCACGGGCTTAGTTGCTCTGTGGCATGTGGGTTCTTCCCGGACCAGGGCTCGAACCCATGTCCCCTGCACTGGCAGGCGGATTCTTAACTACTGCGCCACCAGGGAAGTCCCTTAACTATTCTTAAGTGTACAGTTCAGTGGCATTAAGTACATTCACGTTGCTGTGCAGCCATCAACATCTGTTTCCAGAACTTTTCAATCTTCCCAAACTGAGACTCTGTCCCCATGAAGCACTGACTCCCCCACCCCTGGCTCCCACCATCTACTTTCTGTCTCTTTGATTTTGCCTACTTTAGGGACCTCATGTAAGTGGAATCGTACAGTATTTGTTCTTTTGTGTCTGGCTTGTTTCATTTAGCATGATTTTTTTTTTTTTTTTGCTGTACGCGGGCCTCTCACTGCTGTGGCCTCTCCCGTTGCGGAGCACAGGCTCCGGACACACAGGCTCCGCGGCCATGGCTCGCGGGCCCAGCCGCTCCGCGGCATGTGGGATCTTCCGGGATAGGGGCACGAACCCGTGTCCCCTGCATCGGCAGGCGGACTCTCAACCACTGCGCCACCAGGGAAGCCCTAGCATGATATTTTTAAAGTTCACCCGCGTTGTAGCATGTGTCAGAATTGCATTCCTTTTAAAGGCTGCATAGTATTCCATTGTATGGATGGACCACATTTTGTTTATCCGTCATCTGTCGGTGGGCATTTGGGTTGTTTCCACCTTTGCGTTATTGTGATGCTGCTGCTGTGAGCACGGGGTACATGCATCTACTTTCAATTCTCTCAATGTTCCTGCTTTCAGTTCTTTTGAGTTTATACCCAAAAGTGGATTTACTGGATCCTATGGTAATTCTATATTTAATTTTTTGAGGAACCTCCATACTGCTTTCCACGCAGCTGCACCATTTTAAGTTCCCGCCAGCAGTGCACAGGCCTCCAGTTTCTCCACATCCTGGCCGACACTTGTTCCCTGGATTGGTTTTGGTTTGTTTGGGCTTTAAGTAACGGCCGTGATGATGGCTGTGAGCTGAGCCTCTTCGCGGTGACGAACATTTGATCGCTCTTTGTGAATGTTCCATGAGTCTGAAAAATCATGGGCTGTGTTTTTTAGGATCTAGGTTTGGTATGAACCTGGTTTGTAACCTGCCAATCTGTTTTCTGTCTTTAGATAATCATAAAAACGTACACAGGGATTTTTTTCTCCTTGTCTGCACTTGGCCCTCGTAGCGTATGGTGGAGCCTCCCGCACGCGGCTGCCTGGGACTCCCTGACATGGGGGCATCGTGGCCGCATGGCCCTGTGCCCTAGAGGTCAGCTCGTCTCCAGCCATTTGCAGGGGCCGCAACCGAAACAAACAGGCCAAGTCAGCGGCCTCAGCACGGGCTCCTCCAGGGACGGGTGTGGTTTATTGGGATGGATGTAGGGAGGGGCCGGCGGGGTGGGTGGGTGAGTGGATTCTGAATGCGCTTGAGTGTGACTGCGGCCCAACCCACTGGGAGCACACCCCCACCCAGACTCTGGGGGCACCTTCCTGGGCTCCCCAGCAATAGACATGGTCGCATTTAAAACATCTCCAGGGCTTCCCCGGTGGCGCAGTGGTTAAGAATCCACCTGCCAGTGCAGGAGACACGGGTTTGAGCCCTGGTCTGGGAAGATCCCACATGCCACGGAGCAGCTAAGCCCATGCACCACAGCTACTGAGCCTGTGCTCTACAGCCCGCGGGCCACAACTACTGAGCCCACGTGCCACAACTACTGAAGCCCACACACCTAGAGCCTGTGCTCCGCAACAAGAGAAGCCACTGCAATGAGAAGCCCGTGCACCACAACAAAGAGTAGCCCCCTGCTCGCCGCAACTAGAGAAAGCCCGCGCACAGCAATGGAGACCCAACACAGCCAAAAATAAATAAATAAAATAAAAATTTTTTAAATTAAAAAAAAAAAAACATCTCCAGTCAATGACCTTCTCACTGTTACTCTCCAGGTGTTTCCAGGACCCACAGCAGGGATGCCATTTCCCATCCGTAAGGCACCTTGGATCAGATCTCCTCTGACATTTATTCTGCCACGTGAACCCTAACTTTATCTAAACCCCCAAAAAAGAAAAAAGAAAGAATTGTTGGAGTTTCCGTTGGAAGCGTAACCCAGGTTGTGTACAATCATATATTAACTTTGGAGGAACTGGCATCTTCATGACACTGAGCCAGCCCGTCAGGAACCTCAAGAGTCTGTGCAAAGGCATCACATTTAAGGAGATGATATTTTCTACATGCAGGTGCCGTAGGTCTCTTTGTTAAATGTATTCCTATTTTCTACATTTATAATTATTGTAAATGGACCATTGTTTCCATTTATGTTTCTAGCTTGTTATTGATAGTATGAGGCAAATTTTAAAAATTAATATTTATCTATAACTATTGCACTTAGTCATTCTGCCACATTCCATCATTGGTTCTGGTTGGTTTTCACTGGAGTGTCATGAGTTTTTTAGGTATATGATCATGTCACTGGCAAAAGAGGTGGGTGCAGAGAGAGAGAGAATTTGATATCTCCTTTTATAGTATAATACCCCTTAATTTTTCTCCTTATGAAATTCAGTAGACCCTGCAAAACAATTTTTTAAAGGTAATAATGAAGTTCCTAAACTTTCTCTTTTTCTTCTTTAAAATTAAAGGCTATAATTTTTCCTCCACAAACAGTTTTAGCCATGGATCCTAAGTTTAGACAGAACGTCCTTATTTTTCTTTGCTTTCTAGAGTTTTTACAATTTCAGTTTTTATTTCCCCTTCAACTTAAGGGTTAATTAGGGACATGTTTCTAAAACTAAAACTTGTAAAGTTATGGGTTTGGTCATCTTTTCATTATTTGTGATTTGACCGGGTGATGACTGGGGAAGATGGCCTGTATAACATATCTCATTGCTCGTTTGTTAGGGTTTTAGATCAGTTTGGTTGTGATGTGAGTGACGCCGGGTGAGCACTGCCTGGGTAAAGTGCATTTCCCTGGGTTCTGACTGTTGCATGGCCCCTTGGCAACCCGCAGCCCCCCACCTGCCCTGGGCCCCAGGCAGCCCTGACGTGTTTGTAGTCACCATACACGGATTTGCACTTCTGTTTACATAAGTGAAGTCATAGAATTTGTGCCTGGCTTTTTTCACTCAGCATAAAGGTTTTGAGATTCCTCCACACTGCCGAGAGCATCAGTGCCCTCGGGTGGACGGACCAGCCTTCGTGTGTCCGTTCACCTCCTGACGGGTGTTGAGGGGCCTCTCTTTTGGGTTCTTACAGATTGGGCTGCACATGCCGTTCCCACTGCATCTCCATTTCTCTGGGTAGATGCTGAGGAGTGGGATGCAGTGGAGGTGCACGTTTAATTATAGGAAACTGTCAAACTGCCGTCCCAAGCGGCTACACCCCCGCCGTCCTGCCAGCCATGGGCGCAAGTCCTGAGTCCTCCCCAGCTTCCGAGCACATGCTGTGCTTCTCATCGTAGACACTCGTGTGGGCGCCTGGTGGTCTCGCTTTGTGAGTTCAGTTTGCACCCTAACGACCGAGCGTGTTGACAGCTTCTTGTAAGAGCAGGCACATCTTTCCAGGTTCTTACTTGCCATCTGTATCTCTTCTCTGGTAAAATGTCTATTCACATCTTCTGTTTTTAAAATCAGGTGGTTTGTGTTCTTGTCCTTGAGTTGTAAGAGTTCATTATGTATTCTGGATATAAGAGTTTATCAGACGTATGGTCTGCAGATATATTCTCACAGTTTTGCCTTTTCTTTTTCTTTTTTTTTTAACAGTGTCTTTTGAAGAACAAAAGTTTTTTGTTGATGAAGTCCAATTTATCAGTTTTTCTTTTAAGGCTCATGCTTTTTGTCACCTATGTAAGGAATCTTTGCCTAGGTCAAGGTCACAGAGATTTTTCTTTTATACTTTCTTCTAGAAGTTTTATAATTTTAGCTTTTCCATTAGGTCTATTTCTGAGCTTTGTATAAGGTGTGAGGTTAGGGAAGACATTTATGAGTTTGTTTGTGCGTTTGTGTAGGAATATCTCATTGTTTTAGTACCTCTTGTGAAAAGGCTATCCTTTCTTCACTGAATAATCTTTGCAACTTTGTCAAAAACTCACTTGACCATATATGGGTGGGCCTATTTCTGGACTGTCTATTCCATTCCATGGGTCCACATGTCAATTCTCCTGTCAGTACCATACTGTCTGGATTATAGTAGACCTTGGAAGCAAGTAGGGTAAGTCTTCTAAAGTTGTTCTCCTTTTGCAAATTGTTTTGTCTATTCTAGGTCTTTTGCCATTTCCATATAAACTTTAGAATCAGCTGGTAAATTTGTTCAAAAAATCCTATTTGCATTTTGTTTGGGGTTGCACTGAATCCAGTGTTCGGGAAAACTGATCTCATAGCAGTGCTGCACCCGTGAACATGGTGTATCTCTCTGTTCGTTGAGGTCGTTTCACATTTCTCTCAACAATTCTATAGTCTTAGGTAAAACAGGCTTGCACATCTATTAACAATATAGTCAGAGATTTTTATGTTTTTGTCAGCATTGCTAATGGAATTGTTTTTATTTTTTATTACTTTTCTTTTTAGTAAATTTATTTATTTATTTATTTATTTTTGTCTGCGTTGGGTCTTCGCTGCTGTGTGCGGGCCCCCTCTAGTTGTGGTGAGCGGGGACCACTCATTGCGGTCGCCTCTCCCACTGCGAAGCACGGGCTCCAGGCACATGGGCCTCAGCAGCTGTGGCTCTCAGGCTCCAGAGCGTAGTTGTGGTGCACAGGCCCTGCCACTCCGCAGCTTGTGGGATCCTCCCTGACCAGGGACTGAATCTGCATCCCCTGCATTGGCAGGCAGACTCTCAACCACTGCGCCACCAGGGAAGCCCTGGAATTGTTTTTAAATTTCATTTTCCAATTGTTAGCTGCTAATATATAACAATCCATTTGTTTGTTTATTAATCTTGTGACCTTGCTAGATTCACTTATTTGTTCTAGTAGTGGTTTTATAGATTCCTTCGACTTTTCTGCACAGATGATATGTTGTTTGTTAACAAAGACAGTTTTACTTCTTCCTTTTCAATCTTCATGCCTTCTGTTTCTTTTCTTGTCTTAGTGCAATGGCCAGACCCTCCAGTACAAGGGGATTGGGAGCATCCTTTGCTCGTCACTGAGTTGAGGAAAGTGTTCAGTATTTCACAGACTATGATGTTAGCTGAAGGGTTTGCTAAGGTTTTGTTTGTGGCTGAGTACATAATACATAGCTGTTAAATGTTTAAAACTCATTATTTGCCAAATATTCACTGAGCACCTACTATGTGCCAGGCACTGTTGCAGGTGTTGGGAGGACAGCCATGCACTAGTCAGGGTCCCTGCTCTCAAGGCGCTTACCTTCTGTTGGCAGAGACTGACACAAAGAAGCAAGCATCCAGTGTCACTTCAGGTAATGAGACGGGCTATGTAGGACCATAAAGCTGGGTGATGGGACGGCAGGTGGTGAGGGCTGTTTTCCTTTGCCCACTTTATTTTGGGGTCATATTCAGATTGATAATCAATAAAAATTCGTGGCGTTACGTGAGAGTCTAGTTTCATGCTTCTCACAAGGAGCTCAATCACCCCAGGGAAATATGGCTCTCTTCTCCAGGGTTCTGAGGCCCCTCCTGTCACTGGCCACGTGTCCGAGCCCCATGTCTGTGTGTCTGTGGGTCTGCAGGCAGTCTGTCCACTAGGTCACTCTGCCTCCCTCCCCTGCAGACCTGCACGCTGTGTCCCACTCATGGCAGCCCCTGGCGGGCTCACCTCCTCTGCTTCTCCCTGCGGTGTCTCCTGACCAGGGGCCTTCGCATTTCTTTATGCAACAGTCTTCACTTGCCAATTGTCACAGAATTTCCTTTCTAGCTCTTTTTTTTTTTTTTTGGCTGTGTTGGGTCTTCGTTTCTGTGCGAGGGCTTTCTCCAGTTGTGGCAAGCGGGGGGCCACTCTTCATCGTGGTGCGCGGGCCTCTCACTGTCGTGGCCTCTCTTGTTGCGGAGCACAGGCTCCAGACGTGCAGGCTCAGTAGTTGTGGTGCATGGGCTTAGTTGCTCCACGGCATGTGGGATCCTCCCAGACCAGGGCTCGAACCCATGTCCCCTGCATTGGCAGGCAGATTCTCAACAACTGCGCCATCGGGGAAGCCCCCCTTTCTAGCTCTTGAAGAGTCTGAGTGTGATTGCACAGATCTGTGACTCAGTTTGTGGAGAACAGAAATTACATTATGGAATCTCCGCATCCATAAGCATGACAAGTATCTTTCTTTATTTAGGTGTTTTTTAGTTTTTCATTAAATTTCATAATTTTTCCCATAGTTTTATTTCAAGTTTAAAAAGTATTTTTCTCTTTTAAAAAATTGACTTTAGTCTAAATGCAACATGGTACCCCGGTTTGGATCCTGGAACAGAAAAAGGACATTAGTGGAAAAAGTGGTGACATCTGAATACAGCCTGTGGTTTGGTTGACAGCACAGTGTAGGTTATTTTCGCTTTGATGAATGTACCAGGGTTAACACGGGGTGATGCTGGCCATTGGCGTTCAGGAGCCTGCGTGACTCTTCTGTAAACCTAAAATTATTTCAAAATGAAGTTTTAGAGATCAGCTTTAATTTACGTACTGTTTAAATAGACATCCTTTCCATCATGTATGAGGTAGTGTAATAGGATGCAGCCAAGGTGGTGAATGCTGAGAAGGGTTTTGACCACAGGGGCCACCAGTGCACACAAGGAGTCCCAGGAGAACCTGTCTGGAAAGACCCTGGGTTGGGAGCAAGTAGGAGGAGGCTCGGGAATTCAGCGCAAGGCAGAACGGCAGGTGCAAAGGCCCCGAGGTAGGAACGTCGCAGCCCTCACTCTACGTCGCCCCCACCCCTGCAGGCCTGCAGAGAAATCTTAGCATCTTCATCTCTTACAGAGTCGGGGTGGGTATTACGTCAGGGAGGGAGGAGGGCCTGGGGGCCATGGACTGAGGGACGGGGCAGAGCTGCGGCAGGCGGAGGCCAGGGCAGGCCCGGGCCAGCTCCTGTCCACCATCCACAGGCCGGGGTGTGGGCAGACCCCATCTCCTCCTGTGCGGGCACCCCGTGAACGCTGTTCTAGAAAGCTCTCTCTAGCTGTTGGGTTTCTGTGTAACCCGCACCCA
The DNA here is from genome assembly GCF_964341445.2 of Mesoplodon mirus. Taxonomy (NCBI): domain Eukaryota; kingdom Metazoa; phylum Chordata; class Mammalia; order Artiodactyla; family Ziphiidae; genus Mesoplodon; species Mesoplodon mirus. The sequence continues at coordinate 123,378,367 of NC_138977.1, read as the reverse complement.
AGTATGGGACCTGCTCCAGGGTTAGAAAGGTGCCGCCACCTCATCCTGCACTGAGGTTATCCCCAGGGCTTTGTTTGACTGTCAAGGAGGGCTGGGACCCGCCGCCTCCGCCCCGACGCCCACCTCCCTGGTAGTCACTGGCAAGCTGATGCTCCGAGAAGAGCCAGGGCAGGGGTGGAGTCAGCCCCTGTGCCCACACCTCTACGTGGCCGGCGCGGCCAGCTGCGGGACCCCCGTTTGGACCACTAGGCCCAGAGCCCACACAGCACGTTGGAGGAGCAGGTCTGGGGCCCCAGACCACCCAGGCAGGGAGGCCCCTCCAGCCCCCACCCCAGCCTCCACCCACTTTCCCTCTTGGGAGAGAGATGTAGACGAGACTGGTTCACCCACCTCTGCCTTAAGATGCCAGTACTTTCCAGGGGGCAGAAAGAGGTATCGGTCACTTTCACTTTAGCGTGAACGAGCTTGTTCAAGGGGGAGATTTGCGTAGAAGCTGGCCCCCAGGCCAGGGAGGCTGGGAAGGTTGCAGCTGCTCATGGACTGGGGCTTGCCCCTGCTTCCCCCACCACCTGCCGGGGATGGCGGCCCCAGAGGTGGGGAGATGCCGGCCCCTCGTCCAGGGAGCGATGAGACAGTGTATCAGCAGCCCTGTTCATGACCAGTTTCCTTGAGCCACTGGCTTGAAATCTCCTTTGCAGAATTCTGCAGATGTGGGTGGAAACTGACGCGAGGCTCTTGGTTTTCTGTTAGCGTCTCTATCTGCGCCATCGGCCGAGCCCCATCCAGGCGGGCTCCCCGTCCCTGCAGTGACTGTGGTGGCAACTACCCTGTGACCCTGTAGTAGTTTCGGCAGCTAGGAAGGCCCACGTGGTGCAGGCGTGGCCCGGCCCGACGGACGTATAGTTTTCAGCTCAGAGCACTCAACCAGAAGTTGCCGCCTTCCCACCAAATGGCTCCCTCTGCCCACACGGGGGAGGGGTGTCACTGCCGAGGAACCGGCAGATACAGCATTGGTGCAGGTGTCTGCAGGGCAGGGAGTCTCTCCAGGTTCCATGCTGCACGGACCTGTGCAGCCTCAGAACAGAACAGGAGTCCCTGGAGCGCTGAGAACAGCGCAGTGGAGACTCCGAGAGAAGCGGGCAGGACAGAGCCAGGCCTCGAAGCCAGGGCAGGGAAGGGGGCACCCCTGGATATGGGCATAGAGGGGTGGTGGTGTCAGCAGCCACACACCCACCTCGCGGCTTGTTCCCGAGGTGCGGACTCAGCTAGCCTTGGGCCGCACTTGGGAGGGACCATCACGGGATGAGAGGGCAGAGGCAGGGCCTGCAGAGACCGGTGGCTGGAGAGGCGGGGGACAGGACGGCAGGCACAGGGCAGCAACCCAGCCCGGGGTCCACTCGGGAGCGTGGCTGATTCCCAGGGGGTGTGCAGGGGTGCCGGGGCGCTGGCCTCACGCCTATCGGCCGTGTGTGGGTGTGTGCGGGGCGCTTCTGGGGGACTGGCCGCAGGGGCTGGGGTCAGCTGACCCGTAGCGCTAACCACTGCATTCCCCTCCCCATGACGCCCATGCATCCGGGTGCAGTGGGGCTGGGGCCGCCGCGGGCCAGGACCACGCTCTGAGGCAGTAATTACGCATCTCTGTCCCAGGGGCCGAACTGGAGAGGGCATCCAGGGAGGTGTTTGTTGTCGCCTGTGAGTCAGGAGCTCACGAGGAAAGTGGGGCTGGCGAGGCAGAGAAATTATGGCCTTGGTGCTGCCACATGCAGCTGCCAGCAGTTCTGGGCCAAGGCCGGCCCCCAGCCCTGCACAGTGGCCGAGAGCCCGCCAGACGCCTGTCGCCTGTCCCCGGCGCCTCAGCCCACACAGCCGTGCACTCAGCCACGCTGCCACCTTGGGGAGGCTGAGCCTCTGCTGCACTCGGGCCCAGAGAACACACACACACACACACACACACACACAGCCGCCCACAGACACCGACAGACGCACACGCTGCACCCCAGGAGCTCACACACTCAGCGCCACACACGCAGCCGCGGCCCAGAGGCCTGAGGCCACCGCCCTGCTGGACGGGAGTGGGGCAGGGAGAGGGCGGGCCCGGCCTGACTGCCGCCTCCCTGTGCCCAGGGGCCACCAAGGACATGGGCAAGATGCTCGGGGGCGACGAGGAGAAGGACCCTGACGCCGCCAAGAAGGAGGAGGAGCGGCAGGAGGCGCTGCGACAGGAGGAGGAGGAGCGCAAGGCCAAGTACGCCAAGATGGAGGCCGAGCGCGAGGCCATGCGCCAGGGCATCCGCGACAAGGTGTGCGCGGGGACGGGGACGCGGTGCTGCGGCACGAGGACCTCCTTGCCCCCCTTCTTTGCAGCGCTAGGACAGACCTGGGGGGTGGGCCAGCAGGAGGGGCACAGGCAGCTGGGGTCACCGCACCCCAGGGTGCACGCCTGCCACACGGGCTTACCGGGACGGGGGTCACTCTATGCGGCCCCGAGTCCTTCCTGGCCCTGACGGCAGGGACCCGCTCGCATGCTCCCGGGCTCCGCACACGGGGTCAACCCTAACCCAGCTCTTCCTGTTGCTAACCCCCGGGGCTGCCCCAGAGGACCCGGCGGGGGGCCGCCAGAGGGAGGGCAGGGCAGTCAGGGGCTGGCCCACAGGCAGGCCCTGGTGGGTGAGTCGTCATGGGCGGGGGAGGCACCTCACCACCCCTGGGTGGGCCTCAGGGTGTTGGGGGAGTGGGTCTGTGAGCTGTGAGGTCTGGCTGGGGGCTGGCTGCAAGCTGGAGGCCACGACCTTTTCCAGAACCATCTGGGCGACCTTTCCCTGTGCGTAAGGGCAGTGAGAGCATCGTCCCAGGTGTGGAAACCGAGGCCCAGAGCAGGGGCGGATGTATGAGGCTGAGTCGGCAGCTAGGCCACAGGTGGGCTGTGCCCCAGGGGCATGTCCACCACCCAGCCTCAGTTGCCCATCCAGCGCCTGGGTCAGAAGGGCTGGAAAGGCCGGGAGAGGGCAAGTGTGGGGCAGCAGCTCTGGCCTTGTCCGGGGTGGGCTGGGCTGGGCGTCAGGTGGAGGACAGGAGCCCTCCCTAGGAGCCCAGGGCGTCCCTGAGCCATGTGGCCTCCCAAGGTCCACACCATCTCGGGGCTTGCCCGCCACCCTTGGCCCCGCACAGGCCAGGCCCCTCCGTCGAAGGTGCTCGATTCCAGTCACTGGATCCTGGGGCCCAGGTGGGGAACTCAGTTTGGGGGGTGCTGCTTCGCTTGTTTCTGTCCTGGCCCCTCACCCCTACATCCCCGTCTCTGGGCCCGAGGGAAACGCTCCCAGACATTGGGGATGAAATCTATGGGTAGGAGGCCAGGTGGGGCACGGTGGGGGCCTCCCGAGGGCATCTCCACAGTCCCCAGCCCTAGGGGGACCAGCCAAGGTACTCGGGCTTCGGGGCGGGACGGCTCAGACCGCAGAACCCTCCCACCTACTTGGTGTCTCAGCACCTCAGCCTGATGCAGAAGCTGAGGCGGGGACACAGGCGGGGCGCCTGCAGGTCTCTGAGCCCACAAGGGGTCCCCCACATTGACAGGGGCATGGGGGCCACTCACCCTGATGTCCCCCCACTGGTCACTGGACACCTTTCCTGGGACCTGCAGAAAGTTCGAGTTAATTTTGCTGGGATGGCAGCTCGTGAGCCCCCAACCCCCAGGACCAGCCCTGCTGCATCCTGAGTTGAGGACTCAAGGCTTTTTGAGCTGTTTGCAGAAGAGCCAGGAAGTGTGCACCATGGATCAGAAGCAGAGACAGCCAGATCCCACTCAGGCTGTGCTGGGGGACATCAGTGTAGCCATCGGGAAATGGAGGACAGGGCTGGGGGGAGTCAGAGGATAGAGAGACAGAGACAGAGATACAGACAGAAACAGAGAGACAGAGAGAAAGAGAGACAGAGACAGAGACAGAGTGGGAGCCGCCCAGGCAGAGTGTCTTCTGAGAGGGGAGTAATGGGGGTAGCCCCGAGGGTGGGACAGAGACTGAGAGATGGGGGGAAGGGGAGGTCCATCTGTCCACTGTCCATCTGTGTTCAGCCAGCCTGCCAGCCATGGCTTTGCCCCAGGTGGACATCTAGTGGGGAATCCTGGGGGGTGAACTTATTCGTCCCAGCCCTCGAGCCCCCAAAACAGGTCACAATGTGTGGCCAGGTCGGAGCCCCCTGGGGGTGTGGCGCTGTGGGCATGGCTTCTCCAGCCTCCTCCCTTGTGAGCCAGGTGCCCAGTGAGCCCCTGCCCCAAGCCTCGGGAACTATCCAGGGGCTCAGGTATGCACGTAGGTTGGGGCCAAGGCTCAGCCAGGGTGTGGGTGGGGGCGGGTGCTGACAGTGTGGGTTTCTGTTCACAACACACTCTGCTCATTTTGCCTTTAATAGGAAAGGCCCCTCTGACCCTCCTCTCTAGACCCGCCAGTGGCCCCCATTTCTCCCAGGGCCCCAGCCCTACGTGTGCAGTGACCTCTTCCTCCCCCACCACCGCAACGGGGCTCCCACTGCCCCAGGGCCTTTGCATGACTGACTGCTTCTCTCTGGAGCTCCCTGAGGCTCTTCCCTCCCCTCCCCCTCCCCACTCCTTTCCTGTTTTATTTTGCTCTGCACCTGCCTTCATCTGACGCACTCATACTTTTTACTTGTATGCTGTTCATTGTCCTTCCCTCACGGGGAGGGCAGGAGCTTTGACTGCTTGCACTTGGTGCTTGGATGCTAAGCTAGCAGTGAGTTAATGAATGAATGAGTGAGTGAGTGATGAGTGAGTGAATGAATGAATGAGTGAATGAATGAATGAGTGAATGAGTGTGTGAATGAGTGAATGAGTGTGTGAATGAATGAATGAGTGAATGAGTGAGTGATGAGTGAGTGAATAGGCATCAGCTCCAGGGTCCTCTTCGTCCTTTGGGACATGTAGTGGGACTTAAAGGTCACAGAGTGAGTCCCAGTGGAAGTGGGAATGTGCCCCACCCTGAGGGCAGCTGAGGTCCTGCAGCTCCATGTGAGGCCAGGGAGCCGGGTGACCCTCACCCACCCCCATCCCCCAGCCAGGGACGGGCGATGGATCATGTGCTCCCCTGTCCTCAGGACCCCAGCTTCTGGGGCGGCCACATGGAAGGCTGCACCCCTTGGCAGAGCCCCAGGGCCCTCCAGCCTGTGCCCCGTGGGTCCCCTGGGCAGGGGTCCTGCTTCCCCAGACGAGCACCCCGCCATCTGGGGCCCGCGTTGGGCGGGTGAGCGCCTTCGCTTCTGAACCGCCTGCACAGGCCCCGGGCTGCTCCTAACCCCCGCCAACCCCCAGACCCGCCACGGCTCCACCAGCCGCAGCGGCAGGCCTCATCCCACCGTGCCCGGGCCTGCTTCGTGCGCACATCCGGGGTTTGATCTGAGCCACCCAGGGGCCGGGGTGGTGTTCGCTGAGTCCAGTGGCCAGGGCAGGGGTCAGAGCTGGCCCCCGCCCCGCGCACTGGCTGGGCCCAGGTTTCCTCACCGGCCCTGCCAGAGCAGTTCTCCTGCTGTCGGGGATGAGGCGGGACTAGTGTGCCTGGGCCCGTTCCTGGAGGGCGGCCTGCAGGGACGGTGTGGGGTGTGCTAGGGAGCACATAGACGCCTGCCGAGGCCCCCCGACCACCAGAGCTGAGTCCGCCGGGTGGGAGCCTTTCCTGGGTGACTGCAGAGCTAACCAAGGCGGTGGCCACTAGGCCAGGCCTGGGGGTGTGCAGGGAAGAGGGCGATGGTGAGCTGCCCCCACTCGTGGGTCAGAGGCAGCTCAGGACAGGCCTGCCGCATTCTGGACGCTGGAGCCCCAGGAGCCCCAGGGCCCCCCTGGCGGTGCAGGGTGCAGGCCAGAGCACACCCCTAGCCCCGGCTGTCCTGACTCTGAGGGGAGCTCAGCGCCTGGCGCCCCTGCCCACCAACCCGTCCCCCTCCCCACGCCCCCAGGCCCTGCCACCGCGAAGTCCACCAGACACCCGTGTCCTCAGAGCCCTTCTCCACCCGGCATGCTTAGGCAACCCCCTACTGCCCTCCTGCTCCCCACAGGTGGGAACCCTGGCCTTCAGGTGTGGCTCCCCCAGTGGCCCCCGCTGGCCCCAGGGCTCCAGACCCACTTCCTCCAGCCTTCTCCTGGTGCCCTGTCTCCCCACCCACTCCCAGACCTCATGGCTGGTCAAAGAGGGTGCAGAGCTGCATGGCACGGGATCCCATCGAGCTGCGCCGTACAGGACCCCATCGGGTCGGCAGGGCTCCATCAGATGGGGGCCGAGGGGCCAGGCCGGGGTCACGCGTCGTCTGGGCGCCCCGCTCCCCAGGCGACCTCATCTGCATTCGGGACTTACCATCTCACGCGCCGGCTGGCGCTGCGCTGCGCGGGTCCAGGTCGGAGGGGAGGCTGGCCCACCTGCGTCATTTGCATACGCTCTTCCTGATTTGCATACCCACCTTCTGGTTTGCGCCGCACTGCCAGGTTTGGTGCTTCCAGCTGCCCGCGTTCCGCAGCCTCGAGCCACAACCACCCTCAAGCCAGCGCTGAGCTGGTGGGTCCGAGTCGATCCAGCCCCCACATCCCAGGTTTGTGCTGAGAATAACAGGTGTGGGCACATACGGATTCTCACTGGTAAGGAGCACCGCATTGCAGGGTGCTGGCCGCCCTGGGCTCCCTCCCGGCCACAGGGTGTGCGGTGGGGCCCTGCTGTCCCAGTGGTTGAGGAGAATAGTGGGTGTCCAAACCGGCTCTCAGCCAGACCACATCAGAGCCAGGCTCTGGGAGGGACCCCAGAGAGTAAGGTGGCCCTCAGGTTCGCCCAGAGTGGCGTTAGCCTTGGAATGACCTTGAGCCTCAGTGGAGCAACTGGGTTGGGGCCTGGAGTCTCCTTCCTGGACCCTAGAGGGGAACACAGGTCCCTTCCCAACCCCGAGTCAGGGAGGTCCCTCTGCTCAACCACATACCGCATGTTCCCGCTCTTACGTGTGTGCCATTGTCACCCGCCCGTTCTGCCAGCACTGTGTGTTCCCCTGAGCATGTGCACCTTTGCTGTGAGTGTGTGTGGGCTTCAGCCACCACAGCGCCCCGTGGTGAGGAGGTCGTGGCAGGTGTGGTGACCCAGGAGGAGGGCCATGCTCCTAGGGCCAGTCCACCCGAGTGGTTGCAGTGTGGTCGGCTTGTCGCACTCTGCCCTGAGCTGACCTGACGGTGCTCAGTGGGGAGGCCCTCTGGGTAGCGTGCCGCTGCTCAGAATATACTCTGGTGCCGTACACCCCCCACCCCGCATGGAGGCCCTTTCCCCGCTCCTGGCTCTTGTTCACAGTGCAGAGGGGCCTTCAGGCTGCCTAGAGCCCCTGCTGAAGAAGGGTAGACAAACCCCTCATCCCTCCCTCCTCAGTGGCTGAGGGGACCCAGGCTGCGCTCTGGTCACCAGTGGGCCAAGAGCATGGCCTCCCTCTCTCAGACTCTGCTGAACGTGGGCCTTGCCTCCCCCATGCCTGAAGCCATCCTCAGCCTCGAGGGAGAAGGTGGGTGCAGAGGTTTCCCTCAGTAAGCTGGGGAGTGGGACACAGCCAGCCCCCACCCCCCCCAATCTGGAAACAGAGGGAAGGGTCTTCTTGGAGTGCCAGGGTGCCCTTCCCCTCCACACACCCCCACACACCCGCCATGAGCACCAGAAGCAGAGCCCACCGCTTCTTTCAGGAGGGGCTGGTGAGGAGAGATGACCGGGCATGGGAGATCCTCCCCAGGGCCAGCAATCCTGCACTGTGTGCTCCCCAGGAGGATTCTGCAGCCTGTCAATAACTGATAATCGACCATCGCTGACACCCACACGTGCTCCCCAGTGCTTCCTCTTTACCCTCATCAATGCTTCTGCTCCCAGACATTCCCTAATGTGTAAGCCAGGACCTCAGACCTGGCCACAGGGCACCCTTCTCCCGAGCCTGGGCGGGTCCTGAGCTCTGCCCATCAGATGGGCAACCTGCCCCCCAACGCACCAGGCCAGCTTGGTCCCACCTGGTTCCCACCAGCCCTAAGGCAGGAGGTGTTTCCTGGTCTCGTGGCCGCATGACCGCAGGCGCACACGCATCAGTGCTCTGTTCATCCGGGAGGGCTGGTGAGGATGCTGATGGGCCTGGTGGAGGTGGGGGCTCGTCTCCTAGAAATTTACTTCCTCAGTTCTGGAGGCTAGAAGTCCAAAATCAAGATGTCAGCAGGGCTGTGCTCCCTCTGAAACCTGAGGGGGAGAATTCTTCTCTCTTCTAGCTTCTGGGGGCTTCCGGCAATGCATGTGTCCTTGGCTTGTGACAACGTCGTTCCGAACCCTTTCTCCGTTTTCATCTTCTACTCTGTGCATCCTTTTCTTTCTCTTACAGGGAAACTCTTTGGATTTAGGGCCCAGGAAGAGCTCGTCTCTATTCTTACCTTAATTGTATCTGCAAAGACCCTATTTCCAAATAAGGTCACATTCTGAGGTTCCAGGTGACATGAATTTTGGGGGGACACCATTCAATCCACTGATGAGGGGAGATTTGGGCGAGGGTTCAGGGCAGAGACACACGCGGGAAACCAGAATTGGGGGCTCTCAGCAGTGCCCAGGGGTGTTGCTGAGGGCACACCTAGATGGGGTTCCAGGACATCCACCTGGCAGTGACCGCTGGACACGGAGAATGCAGAGTGACCCTCCAGGGACTGGGGTCTTGGTGGCATCCGGGGATACTTGGCCAGGGAGGAGGGTGTGGCCACATGTCGCCGGACCGAGGATCTGGGCTGCGTGGGGCCCGCCAGCCACAGAACACCGGCTTCTCCACCGCTGTGGGCAGGCATTCTGCCCCGGCTCCCTGCGCTCCGGGACCGCAGCCCAAGGCGGGCTGAGGACTGCGCCCACTTCCCCGGAAGGCGGGACCGCGGGAGGGCGGGGCCAGGGGTGGGGCGGGGTCAAGGCCTCAGCGCCCCGACCCCATGGAGAAACTCGACTTTCGTCCTCCCCCTACCCCGCTCCCTCTCCCGCAGTTCCACCCTCAGCGGGGTCCCCCGTCCAGGCTCCCGCCCGTCGCCCCCGCCTTCTCCGATGGGGTCTCCCCGCCCCTCCCGGCAGCCTCCGGGGTGGGGACCGCCCCTGCCAGGGGTCTTGGTGGTCGTCCGCTCCCGCACACGCCTTTCTCAGCCGCAGGTGCTGCCTCCAGAGGCCCCTCGGCCGATCGCGCAAGCGCAGGGTGGGTGTAGCCCGCCCGGGTCCCGAGAGCGCCCCTCCCGGGGCCGGGACCCGGGGCCGGGACCTGCCCGCCTGAGCCCTCCCGCCCTGTCCCCCGCAGTACGGCATCAAGAAGAAGGAGGAGCGCGAGGCCGAGGCCCAGGCCGCCATGGAGGCCAGCGCGGAGGGCAGCCTGACGCGGCCCAAGAAGGCCATCCCGCCGGGCTGCGGGGACGAGCCGGAGGCAGAGGAGGAGAGCATCCTGGACACGGTGATCAAGTACCTGCCCGGGCCGCTGCAGGACATATTCAAGAAGTAACGCCCCTGGAGCTGGACAGGAGCCCGGAGCCCCGCCCCTCGCCCACCCCCGTCCTGCCCTCCGCGGAGGCGCCTGAAGGGATGTCGGGAGCAGAGTGCAGCCCCCCAACGCCAATATAAGCCATAGCCCTAGGTCTATCCGCGCCTGGCCCCCGCAAGCCTGGGGAGCCTCCGCCCGCCTCTCACCCCATCCCCGCACCGCCATCGCCACCGCCTCCGAGGGAGGGGCGCCTGGCCCCCCACGGCCCCCGCGGTCCGGGCTGCAGGCCCCGGGGACTAGCCCACGGCCTCCTCCGGCAGCGGGTGGATTGGACCTGCCCCAGAGCCTGGGAAGTCCCTTCTCGCTCCTCCCTTCACCGCCCACCCAGCAGGGCCCGTGGCCAGGGACACCAAAAGGGCCGGCCCTGCGTTGGTGGGCGCCTGTCGGGCCCACGCTCGGGATCACAGCCATAGTAGGGGGCGCGGTCGTGAGGCCGGGGTGGGGGCTGGGAGAGGCGAGCAGCTGGCGCCTGGGGCTCAACCCCCGGGGTCAGCCTGGACCCCAGGCCCTACCCCGCACCGACGCCCGGGTTGCTGAATCTGCCGTCCACCGCTCTCCATCTGCACCCCTTCCCTTCTTCGTCCACCTGTGTGTGTCTGCCCGCTCCCTCCTCGGCCCCCTCCTCGGGAAGGCTTTGCTTCTTAGGACTGCTGTGGCCCGTTCTCTTCTCCAAGAAGGGAGAGAAAGCGATAGGCTTAGGGGGACACTCTCAGACCCCCGTCCCTCACACACCCCTGTCGCTCAAGCTCTTCGGCGTCCGTGAGACCAGCTGAGCCCGCCACACTCCCCTGCCTGGTTGGCACCTCCTGTCCCCTCCGAGGCTGCTCGGGGGACGCCCTGCCCTCACCCTCCGAACACCCACGCCTTCACCCAGAACCGGAGAGGAGGCCCAGAGCCCTCTGGGCCGAGCGCTGTGCAGGAGGGTGTGGCGCGGAAGGCCGGCCCCGCTCCCTGCAGGCCCTCGAGGGGGTCGTCCCAGCCGCAGAGCCCGCCCGGTTGGACGGAAATGACCGCGGACCTCCCAGTGCCCCTGTGGCCTCTGCCCTTGTGTAATTTGCATCACAATATGTCGAATCTCAGGTAAATGAGGTCTTCTGTGTTTGAGGAGTTTTATCTCGACAGAAAGCCCATCACCTCGGTCCCTGGGGCCCTTTCTGTCCACATCAAAAGTTCATCGTGTCCAGTGTTGCGGGCCCGGGGCGCAGCCTTCCCCAGCTCCTTAGAGAAGCCATAACGACTAGACGGCAATACCGACCCCTGGCGCCCACCCCCACCATCCCCCGCCGTCCGCGCTGCGCCCCGACACCTCCCGCTTCCTCGTCTTTTTTAAATGCCTGTTTTCACACTTTAAAAAGCCAGCTCTGAGCAGACAGGGCGTCGTCTCGTAGAAACCCCGCATCCCGTCCCCAGCGCGTGGGGCGCCTGAGCAGCCGAGCTTAGTGTAGACCGTGGATGTCCTCTGTCCGTCTGTCCCCGCGCCTGCGCTTCCTCCTGCATGTCGGGGGCCGCTGCGTGTGTTCTCTCTGGATGGAATCACAGCCAATAAACACCACAGTGATTTAATGCGTGTGGCCATTCCCTCCGGAGCCCTGATTTCCCTGGGAGGCGATGGGGGTGGAGGGTGCAGCCGGGGTCATGGCGGGAGGGCCAGAGCCCGCCGGGATGCACACCCTTTGGGCCCTGTTGGACGACCCCCACTAGCCCCCGCACCCGGCCAGATGGGAACACCTTCCCCTTTCGCTGGGGCCGCTGCTGCAGGGGCTCCCCACCGCCCTTTCTCATTAAGGTAGTCCCGGCCAGAGTCATCTCCCCCAGAAATGCAGTCCGGCCCCTTCCTCAGCGCCCCCTCCCCCCAAGTCTCCCACCTGCAACACAGGCCCCATCCCAGGCCTTTCCCGCCCCACGGCTATACCGGTCCCTGGGGCCCAGGTCCCACTGTGCTGGCCACACCTTGGGCCCAGCGGGGGACTGAGGCTCAGCCCTGGGGTCCTGCCCGTCGTCGGTCTGGTGGTGCCATCCCTCCTCCCTGTGCCCTCAGGGAGGCCTCTGTGTCCCACGCTTGCCTGTCGAGGCTGAGGCCTGACGAGGTGCCCGTGGGACCTGCTGGCTCTGAAGCCTGGCCCGGGATACCCCGACTCCACCCCGAGATGCCACGGCCACGTGTGTCCCCAGAAAGGCTTTGTTTGACCTCCATTTCTGGGGGCCTCTCTCCTGGAAAGTGGTATCTGTGACCTTCCTCACACTGCTGGCTGAGAATGCACGGGAGCCTTCCAGTAGAACCTGCACAGTCTCAGCAAACAGAAAGGACACATTTGTCCCCCTCCCCACCCCCATTCCTCTTCCCCTCCCCACCGAGCTGTGCCCAGAATACTGCCCTGGACCCGTTGCCCCTTTGCCTCTGCCTCAGAATGTGGACAGAAGCCTTTGTAGCCAATTCTGGCTTTGGGATCTGCGAGCCACCGTCCCCAGCATAGCTGCTCTTAGGAGGGCACCCCAAACAGGCCCCATCATCAGTCTCCACCCCCACCCCCCACCCCCAGCCTGGCCTGGACTCATCTCAGTCTTGAGCAGTGAGCCAGGTGTGCCGGTGACCTGGATCACCTTCCCTTGGGACCCCAGCCAGCCCTTCCTCAGTGCCTGGTGGGGCAGACCCCTTGGGTGCCAGGTCCCAGGACTCTAGGGAGAGGCACTCGTTCACTTCAGGCTTGCTGAGCCCCCATGCTGTGCAGAGCTCTGTTCTAGGCACCGGGGGTAATTGAGGTCCCTTCCTCCTGGGACTGATTGCTCCAGTGGCCAGATGATAAACACATAATAAGTCAGGTGGTGGTTTCTTCCGTACAGGAAATTGAGCAGGATAAGGGGGCAGAGAGGATGGTAGGGTAGCTATTTCACCCCCGAAGAGGTGACATGTGCAGACAGGCCCCAACGAAGAAAGGAGGGAGCCCCGTGGGCCTCTGGTGGGAGAGCATTCCAGGCAGGGAACAGCAGCGCCAGGGCCCTGAGGCAGGAGCCAGCTGAGCACTTCAGAGTGGCACTGGGACTCCGCCGACCGTGCCCTTGCCCCTGGGCTTGCTTTAGGACCACACTGCCTCTTTACAGAGTCTCCTTCCTTTCAGAACAGTTAACTCTATTTTGACAAAGCAGAGCACGCTTTGATACTTGGCCCCCCAGAGACGTCCTCCACTGCTCAGGCAGGCAGGTCCTCGCCCTGGTCCCTGTGGGCAGCCAGCCCGGGGCAGCACTCTGCTTGGATTTGTTGTCTCTCCTCTCAGGCGCCCTGCACTCGCCCAGCTGTACGAGTCACCAGCCACTTAACCATCAAGGCTGTCAGGACACATTTTTAAAGATCTGGCAATAAAGGACCATTTTGTCTAGTTGTGCTAATCCGCAGCTAGACAATCCTGCCGTCCACAATCGCAGCCAGCGGGGCTCGGTGAGCCCTGGGTCTGGGCCACCTGTCCACACAATTGAGAACCTGCTCCACTCCCGCCTCAGCCGGTTCCCGTCAGGTCCGAAAGGAGAGGTAGCGTCTCGGGTGAAGGGTGGGTCTCTTGGAGCCGGGCTCGCGCTCGGGCCGAGGGGCGGGGTTGAGGGGGTCGAACTGGGGAGCCTGGCTTGGACAGGACTGGGGCGGGGGTGGGAGACAGGTTGGGTGGCGGGACCTGGGGCGGGATCGGAGACGGGATTGGGGGGGCGGGCTGGGCTGGGACTGGAGGCGGGATTTGGGGTGGGGGTCGGCTGGGGGCGGGATCGGAGGCGGGATGCGGGAAGCCAGGATGAGAGGCCGAGCTGGGGGCGGGACTGGGGATGGGCTCGGGCTGCTGCAATGCCTGCCAGTGTCGGTTAACATCTGCGTGGCCCGGAGGATGGAAGGGCCTCAAGGCAGGACCCAGCCCAGTGCCACTAGACCTGGGTGCTGAGTCGAGGCGTCGGGGCCACGCGCTGACCCTTGTGTCCCCCGCCCCCGCCCTGGACGGCCTGAGCCAATCAGCGCGTGCCGGATCAGGTCGCTGCGATTGGCTCCGAGAGGGTCACGTGGCAGGAGCCTGTTTAATCGGAGCCCGGGAGACGCCAAAGCAGGAGGGGTGGTCTGCGGCAGGTCTGGGACTGTCCTCGGCCTCGATACCAGAGTGTCCTCTCTGTTGACCCCCCGCCCCCCGCGCGTCCTCCGAGCCCTCCCCGGGCCAGGCTGAGCTGCGGCAAAACGAGGGACACCCGTGTGCCACAGGACCGCCCGGTGGGGTGGAGGGCAGCGAGGTCCAGGCGGGGCACTGACCCAGTGCTTAGGAGGCCCAGCGCTGGAGAGGATACGCGCCCAGCCTGGTGCGCACAGCTTGTCCTGGAACGGACAGCAGAGGGTCTCCACCCTCGCCCGGGGAGCTGAAGCCAGCTCCCGGTGGGGTCATCCCTCCCGCCCGCGGGCCCTGCCCCCAGACTGGCCCCCCGAGGTGAGGCGGTGAGGGTGTGAGGCCCGGGTGGTCCCAAGTTGGCTAAGCAGAGGTTTATGCCTGTCTAAGGACAGAGCTGGGGGAGGACCACACAGTGGTCCCTGCAGCACCGTGGGAGCTGGAGCTGAGGAGGGGGCTCGGGGGTGGAGTAGGCTCCAGTGGCAGTGCTGGCCGTTAGTGGGTCTTCACTCTGCTGCTTGAGGCTTGGGGAAGAACCAGAATCCTGGGCGCCCAGATAGCTACGCTATCGCATAGCTTGTCCCTGAGGGTGGGGCCTGGCTGTGCCCCAGGGTCCCCACTCAGGGCTGAGCACCAGCCCCCAGGCTCCAATGGTGCCCAGGATGATTTTTCTCAGCTCCGAAGATGAGGCATGGGAGGTGACGTTTAATTTGATATCTACAAAATAAACAATGTTTCTTGCACCCTTGAGTGAGTGCATTGAGATTTATGCTGCAGAGAGGGCAAAGGACGATGCCAGGAAAGAGAGGAGGGCCCGGCCTGGCTGGGGAAAGGCCTGAGGCTGGGAGGGGACAGGGTGAGGCCCTGGCAGAAGCTCCTGGCTGCCGCCCTGCTGCAGCGGGAGACCCGGGGGCTGGGGGATCCTGTGCACGCCTCCTGCCTTTCCCTCTCCCTGGCTCTCTCCCAAGTGCCCAGTGCAAAGATGGCTTCTTGGAAAGGCAAATGTTAATGTGTTGTCCACTGGCTTTCAAGCCCCGCCCAAGTGCTGACCTTTAATTTGCTTCAATCTGTGGGTTCCACCGGCAGCTGAGCAGAGCTGCTGCAGAGAGAGCTTGCCCGCAGGAGGGCCCTGGGCTCTGTGTCCAGGAGGCCAAACCCCTGATTCTCTCAAAGGAGTCCTAGATTCTAGGGTCTGTCAGCCAGAAGTCAGCCTCTGTCCACACATATCCACCAGGCACGGGCCGTGGGGCCCAAGAAGGGGGGGGCAGACACTCCCCATCACACCTCCTGGCCCCCTCCCTCACCCACCCAGGACTGGGACCAGACAGTAGGGGCTGCACCTGGCCAGAACTTCCAGGCTCAGGTGGGAGACTGACACTCTGTACAGGTTCTCTCTCCTGCAGTTAATTCCTCATACAGTGAGCGGAAATAAAGTTCAATAAGTAAGCAAAATTCACCAATCAGGAGGAATTCACCAATGGCTGGGGCAGGAAATATACAAGATGAGCCTGGAAATAAGGACATGCTAAATAACAAACTGAACCCACAATGATGGGGCATGAGAAAGGGACGTAGCAGCCATTGACTGAGCTCCCAAACCTGGCCCAACGTGAGCAATGAAATAAAGTTGTGCTGGAGAATAACCCATGAGTCCACACTAGGGTACATGGTTTAAACACGTTAAGTAAGTGGGTGGGGGGGAGAGACAAATCTCCCATGCAGAGGGGTCCATGTAAGGAGATGGAGCAAACGCCCCGCCCCTTCAGTGTGGGCTCCACCTAGTGACTTCCTGTCGGAGAACACAGTATGGAGCAGGAGTTAAAAGAGTAAGTGCAGTGGGGAAGGCTGACTGACACCACCACCTCCAGGGGATGGAGGTCCCAGGGAATCGAGGTCACTTTCAGCAGCGACAGGTCGAGTTGGTAGCAGGTGACCATGATGTGTTAATACAAATGTATCAGTGTTGGTTCATTCGTTGTGACAAGACGTTAAGAGGAGGGGAGACTGGGGGCGGGGTGTGGGGAACACTCCACACTATCTTCATAATTTTCCTGTAAATCTAAAACTGTTCTAAAAGTTTACTGAAAAAGGCATAATCCAATTCAGTTAACATTTAAAACCAGCCCCTGAATGAAAGACCGACCCAGGAGAGGGAAGCGCGGGTTCAGCCCTGAGCCAGTTCATGCACCCGCACAGCCTGAAGCCACAGGGCAGTCCTGGCTCCTTCCCGGCTCTGGATGACGCCCCCCAGCCCCGCCCCGTGGGGTGAACCGGGCCAGGTGGCCTGACGCTGTCCTGGTCCAGCACAGGTTCGCCTGATCGGCCTGGCCCCTGCCAACCTCTCAGGCCACTGAGGTGTGCAGGGTCCTTGAAAGCCCAGCAGCCCTCCTTCCCAACGCAGATGGAAAAGCAAACCGGCCTCAGAGACGGGGAGAGAGCAGAACCTCGCCTGCGTCTAAGCTGGAACCCAATTCCCGACAGAGCCGGCCCAGCAGGAGCAAAACGGGGGGAGCCCGCAGGGCCAGGAGCAGCCAGGCTACAAACAAGCGGCCACCCGGGCCTCCCCTCGAAGAAAAATAACTCAGGAAACACAACGTAAGAACGTGAATTCAATCACCATCAAGTTCTGTAGGAAAGCACTTCACACATCCCTTCAGTAACAAATAGAACACAGAACAAGCAGCTGAAATCAGGAAGAGATACAGAAGATTCAGAGTGCAATTAGCAAACGGCGTCTTGAACATACATAGAACTTTGCACTCAACTGAAAACTACAGAAAAATACATACTCTTTTCAAGTTCCATGAATATTTACAAAAATTAACTGCTGACCGGGCCATAAAGCTAGTCCCAACAAATCATGGAACTGGCATAAAGCAGAACACATGGGGGAATTCCCTGGTGGTCCAGTGGTTAGGACTCCACGCTTTCACTGCCGGCGGCCCGGGTTCAATCTTTGGTCGGGCAATTAAGATCCCACAAGCCGCTCAGCATGGCAAAATGAAAAAAAAAAAAAAAACCCAAAATCCAAACATGTGGTCTAGCCTCAGGGCAGCTAGTCTAGAGATTAACAACAAAGAGAGATTCAGAAACCCCATGTTTGGAAATTAAACTTCTAAATTATCCATAGGACAGAGAAGACATAAAAATAGATTGTTGTGTTTTTAGTATGTCATTATAAATTGGTTAGAAAACTGAAAGAATAGAATATAAATATCTATATTTAACTCACCAACTTGTAGAAGAATAAATGGAAAAAACCTTGATTAATCTAATAGCGATAGAAACAAGGTGGGGAGAGAAGCAAGTAGAAAGTACAAAAAAGGTGGCAAATCCAAGTCCCAATATATCCAGTTACATCAGCCATCAGAGCAGCTGACGGGGTGGCCGCCTGTGTCCCGGGAATCTCTGCTGGTCACTCTGGTCACCTCCCAGCTGCCTGCATCTGCTGCTTCGTCTGACACCTTTTTCCAGACGGCGGCTCCGCCTTTGTGTGCAGCCAGAAGTCCCAGGGAGCTGACACTGTAGCACCGGCTGGGGGGTGGCGGGGGGATGCGGGTGAGCTACCCCAGCTCCTTCCGCCTGGAACCAGACAGGGAACATCTCCAAGGCACATGTGTCCCCCAAGTCCCAAGCTCCCCCCACAGGAGTAACCTTTGGTCACCATGAGGCTGGCTCAAGAAGCAGCCTCTTCTGTGCCAGCGTCCTGCAGCCAAAATCCTCCAGCAGTGCCCTGCAGCAGAACAAGTTAGGGAGAGAAAACACACGATGAGCGTTTCGGTGAGAAGGGACCTCTAGGATTTGGGGGACGGTGGGTGATTTGGGTGGAGAGTTTGAGGAAGCGGGCTTCGTCCTGGCTCAGGTGCTGTCAGGAACTGGGGGACTTTCTGTGATGGGGCTTCTCAGTACATCTTATCTGGAGGGGAGAGGGCTAGCGGGTGACACTGTGATTGCTAAACACGGCCAGGGCGATGACTTCTGGGTGAACTGTCCACACCAAAAGTGGACTGAGAAAGCAGGCCCTCAGGATGAGATCAGAAGGGGTGGCTTTTGGCCAGTGGGGAGGGTTACACCCAGTGACCACACCTGTCACCTAGTGATGTGCCCAGCACCAAGGCCATAACAGCCACGGCAAGGATGCAAGGCAGCTGGTCACTGTTGGTGCCACCAGGATCCTAAAGGGCATTGACACCCTGACTCAAGGGGCCTCGGGCAGCCTATCCAGAGACCCTGTTTGTCCGGCTACAGCTGCCCAGGACAGGGCTATGACGGTGGCAGGCCACCAGTTCTCCCGTGCTGAGTTGGGCCTTGCTGGGGACGAAGTTCACTGGGTGGAAGTGCCCAGAGGGAGCCCGGGGCCATCTTGAACCCCATTCCCTTGGAGGCCAGAGTGTGAAGGGCGACCTCCCCTCAAGCTGTCGCCCTCCTCTTGCAGCTGCAGCCCAGAGAGTAGGGTCCTGCCTCAGCCAGACTGGGCTGGGTTGGAGGGGCAGGGCCACAGGACCCCGAGCTCTGCCATCTGGGTCCGAGGGTGCCTGGCAGTGGGCAGGGCACAAGGCGGGTGCTCTCCTGCGGCGCTGAGATTTGAGTCCCAGCAAGGACTCTGGAGCTGGTCCTAAAGTGCAGTGTGGAGAAAACCAGTGCCCTTCCGTGGATGGGATGGAGACGCTGCAGCTGCCCCCAGCAAACACCGCAAGGGCCTCTCCCAACCCCAAGCTGCAGGGTGCAGATTCCAGAACAGATTCCAGAATGATGCGGCCGGTGGTCCCCAACGCCCCTTTACTTCACCAGACCCTCACCAAGCCTGTGACCTCACAGGTGCCGGAGGCACCAACAGTTTAAGCTGAGCGGCCGCCGTGCTGGAGGAGGCCTCCTCCCCAGGGGTCAGCGAGGCCCCCGCACCGGCTGCGCAGCCGTTGGTCAGTGTGTCTCGGGGTGGGCAGCCTGCACTCCCTGTAACAGCCAGCAGTGTGCACTCAGCGCGGACCCTCCTCCTGGTGGCCATGTTGTCTGAAGAGTGCCCAGGTCCCCTGGACACCCTGCAGGACATCCCACTGACCCATGGCATCAAGGCGGGAAGAACAGGGCACGGAAGCTTGAGAGGGTGGAGAAAACCCCAGGGATCCAGGGGCCGCCGACACCAAAGTCTCCTTTTGTGTTCTTTTTTTAAATCGTGGAAGAATTCACATACAGAAATATGCACAGACCTTAAGTGCACAGTTTAATGATTTTTGACAAACTCTAGGTTACCTGTTCCTCTAGTTAAGATGCAGGATCTGTCCGTCACTCCAGAAAGTTCCCCCATGCCCCTTCCCACACAGCCGCAATCCTCCCTGACAGAAGCAACTGCTGGGCTTCTTCCCACCACCAGCTCTTGGTTTGTCTGTTCCTCACCCGGACATGAGTGGGATCGTGTGGTAGATTCCAGCACTGCCGCGTGTCTTGGAGGCAGGTGTGCCCACCTGGCGGAGCCGGGCATGTGGAGGCCCCACGCTCGCTGTGTCCCCACGGATGACCATGGCGTCGTGTGCACTTCAGTCGTAAAGAGCTGCAGCAGAACCCCTTTATGGACGTCCGCCTCTGCTTCTCTTTGGTAAATTCCCATGAGTGGGAGTGCTGGGCTGTGGGCAGGTCCGGTCCAACTGAGAAGAAACACCCGAGCTGTTCTGGGGGCGGTCAGTGGAGCCAGCGATGCCTGGAGAACCAGTCCCACGTCTTCGTCAACTGGCCTGTCAGCCTCTCAGTCCGTTCGAGCTGCTTTCAAAAAGCACTGCAGACCGGGAGCTTTAACAACACACAGTTACTTCTCACGGTTCTGGAGGCTGGAATTCCGAGATCAAAGTGCCAGCAGATTCGGTGTCTGGTGAGGGCAACTTCTCCCTGTGTCCTCATGTGACAGAAGGGTGGACGGGGGCTCTTCTAAAAGGACACTAATCCCATCCACAGTTGAATCGCCTCCGAAAGGCCCCACCTCCTAACATCATCACACTGGTGTTTAGGATTTCAACTCATGAATCTGGGGGTGACACAAACATTCAGTCTGTAACAGTCTAAAGTTTTAGTCGTTTTGGTGGGTGTGTAATGGTGTCTCATCTTGGCTTTAACTTGCTTGCCTGAAGCTCACGGTGAGCACTTCTCATGTGCCTGTTGGCCATTGTCTATCTTCCTTTGAGAAGTCTCTGATCAAATCTTTTGTCCATTAAAAAAAATTCGGTCATATGGTAGTTCTATTTTTAGTTTTTTGAGGAAACTCCATACTGTTCTCCATAGTGGCTGTATCAATTTACATTCCCACCAACAGTGCAGGAGGGTTCCCTTTTCTCCACACCCTCTCCAGCATTTATTGTTTCTAGATTTTTTGACAATAGCCATTCTGACTGGCGTGAGGTGATACCTCATTGTAGTTTTGATTTGCGTTTCTCTAATAATTAGTGATGTTGAGCATCTTTTCACGTGCCTCTCTAAAAAAAAATGGTACTGATGAACCTAGTTGCAGGACAGGAATAAAGTAGACATAGAGAATGGACTGGAGGACACAGGGTGGGAGGGGGAAGCTGGGGCAAATTGAGAGTGGCATGGACATATATACACTACCAAATGTAAAATAGATAGCTAGTGGGAAGCAGCCGCATAGCACAGGGAGATCAGCTCGGTGCTCTGTGACCACCTAGAGGGGTGGGATAGGGAGGGTGGGAGGGAGGCTCAAGAGGGAGCAGATATGGGGACATATGTATGCATATGGCTGATTCACTTTGGTGTACAACAGAAACTAACACAGTATTGTGAAGCAATTATACTCCAATAAAGATTTTTTAAAATGGGAAAGGTTCATGCACCCTAATGTTCATAGCAGCACTATTTACAATAGGCAAGGCATGGAAACAACCTAAGTGTCCATCGACAGATGAATGGATAAAGAAGATGTGATACACACGCACACACACACACACACACACACAATGTAATGTACTCAGCTATAAAATAAAATAAAATAATGCCATTTTCAGAAACATGGATAGACCTAGAGATGATCATACTAGGTGAGGTAAGTCAGACAGAGAGAGAAAAATATCCTATGATATCACTTATATGTGGAATCTACAAAAACGATACAAATGAACTTATTTACAAAACAGACTCTCAGACATAGAAAACAAACTTATGGTTACCAAAGGGAAAGGAGGGGAGGGATAAATTAGGAGTTTAGGATTAACAGATACACAATACTACATATAAAATAGATAAGCAACAAGGACCTACTGTATAGCACACGGAACTATATTCAATATCTTGTAATAACCTGTAATGGAAAATAATCTGAAAAAGGATATACCTATATATCTGAATCACTTTGCTATACACTTGAAACTAACACATTGTAAATTAACTATATTTCAATAAAAATTCAGTTGCTGTCTATTTAAAAACTTTATAGACTTTATTTTTTGGAGCAGTTTTAGAGTTACAAAAAAATTGAGTGGCAAGTACAGAGAATTTCCATACATCCCCTCAGGTCCCCTCCAGTTTCCCCTATTATTTTTATCTTGCATTAGTGTGGTACATTTGTTACAACAGTGAACCTATGTTGATACACTGTTATTAACTAAAGTCCATAGTTTACATTAGGGTTCATTCTTTGTGTTGTACATTCTACAGGTTTTGACAAACGCATAATGACACATGTCCACTATTATCATATAAAATAGTTTCACTGCCCTAAAATTCCTCTGTGCTCCCCCTATTCATCCCTCCTTCCAAATCCTTCCAATCACTGATCTTTTTTACTGTATCCATAGTGTTGCCTTTCCTAGAGTTTCATATAGCTGGAATCATACAGTAGGTAGCATTTTCAGATTGGCCTCTTTCACTCAGTCATATGCATTTAAGGTTCCTCTTTGTCTTTTCATGGGTTGAAAGCTCATTTCTTTATAGCACTGAATAATATTCCACTGTCTGGATGGACCACAGTTTATTTATCCATTCACCTTCTGAAGGACACCTTGGTTGTTTCTGTGTTTTGGTACCTATGAATAAAGCTGCTATAAACATTTGTGAAGTTTGTGTGGATGAAAGTTTTCAGCTCATCTGGGTAAAAATACCAAGGAGCCCGACTGCTGGGTTGTATGGTGAGAGTATGTTTAGTTTTGTGAGAAACCACCAAACTATCTTCCAACGTGGCTGCACCATTCGGCGTTCCCACCGGCAGTGATGAGAGTTCCTGTTGCTCCACAACCTCACCAGCATTCGGTGTTGTCAGTGTCCTGGATTTTGGACATTCTAATAGGCGTCTCATTATTATTTTAATTTGCAATTCTCAAATGACATATGATTTTGAGTGTCTATTCACATGCTTATTTGCCATTTGTATATAGTTTTTTGTGATGTGTCTGTTAGGACTTTTGCCAATTTTTTGAGTTGCTTTCTTATTGTTGAGTTTTAAGAGTCCCTTGTATATTTTAGATAACAATCCTTTATCAGATGTGTTGTTTTGTGCTTTGCAAAGATTTTCTGCCAGTCTGAGGCTCGTCTTTTCATTCTCTTAATGGGATCTTTCACAAAGCATAAGTTGTTAATTTTAATGAAGACCAACTTACGAGTTTTTTCTTTCATGCTTTTCGGTGTTGTATCTAAGAAGCTGCTGCCAAATCCAGGATTATCTAGATTTTCTCATGTTATTTTTTAGGAATTTTATAGTTTTTAATTTTACATGTAGGGCTATGATGCATTTCAAGTTAATTACTGTGAAGGGCTTAAATTCTCTGTTTCGTTTCTTTTTTCTTTCTCTCACTTTTTTTTTTTTT
This sequence comes from Mesoplodon mirus, assembly GCF_964341445.2. Classification (NCBI taxonomy): domain Eukaryota; kingdom Metazoa; phylum Chordata; class Mammalia; order Artiodactyla; family Ziphiidae; genus Mesoplodon; species Mesoplodon mirus. The sequence continues at coordinate 123,355,884 of NC_138977.1, read as the reverse complement.
TTTTTTTTTGGCATGTCAGTGTCCAGTTGCTCCAGCACCATTTGTTGGAAAGACTACCTTTTCTCCATTGAATTGCCTTTGCTCCTTTGTCAACAGTTGACTATATTTGCATGGGTCTGTGCCAGTCTATTCTGTTTCACTGATCTGTTTGTCTCTTTTTTCACTGATACCACACTGTCTTGGTTATTGTAGCTTTATAGTAGGTCTTGAAGTAGGGTAGTGTGAATCCTCCAACTTTGTTCTTTTCTTTCAATATTGTGTTGACTTTTGTGGGTCTTTGCCTCTCCATATAAACCTCAGAATGAGTTTGTCAATATCAGCAAGATAACTTGCTGGGATTTTAATTGGGACTACATGGAACCTATAAATCCATTTGGGAAGAACTGACATTTTGACAGTATTAAGTCTTCCTACCCATGAACATGGAGTCTGTCTCCATCTATTTAGATCTTTGATTTCTTACATCAGAACTTTATAGTTCCTTATGCAGATCTTATACATATTTAGTTAGATTTATACCTATGTATTTAATTTCTTTTTGGTACTAATGTAAATGGTATTGTGTTTTTAATTTCAAATTCTAATTGTTTACTGATGGTAGTTGCTGTTTTTTAAATTTATTTTTAAAGTTATGATACACTAAGACCTTTTTCCTTTAGTATACAATTCTATGAATTGTGATGTATAGAATTGTGTAATTGTGTAACACTAAACGTTGAAATACTGAATGATTTCCCCCTAAGATAAGAAACAAGGTAGGGGCTTCCCTGGTGGCGCAGTGGTTGAGAGTCCGCCTGCCGATGCAGGGGACACGGGTTCGTGCCCCGGTCTGGGAGGATCCCACATGCCGCGGAGCGGCTGGGCCCGTGAGCCATGGCCGCTGGGCCTGCGCGTCCGGAGCCTGTGCTCTGCAGGGGGAGAGGCCGCAACAGTGAGAGGCCCGCCTACCGCAAAAAAAAAAAAAAAAAAAAAAAAAAAGAAACAAGGTAAAGATGTCCTCTCTCACCACTCCTACTCATTGTTGGAGGATCCAGCCAGTGCAATAAGGCAAGAAAAGGAAATAAAGGTAATATAGATTGGAAAAGGAGATACAAAACTTTTCCTATTCACAGACTACATGACTGTCTATGTAGAAAATCCCAGACTAATCTAAAACAATATGGCCACAGGATAACACACAAAAATCAATCCTATTACTATGTACAGGCAATAAAAAGCAATAAAATATTGAAAACTGCAATTGAAAAAAACAGCAGCCTTGAAAGAAAGAATGCATGTGTGAGGGAGAGAGAGAGACAGAAAGAGAGAGAGAGACAGAGAGAGAGAAAAGCAGACAGAGAGACTTAGGTATAAATCTAACCAAACATGCACAGGATCTGTATGCACAAAATCCTGATAAAAGACATGAAAGAAGACCTACATAAATGAAGAGACATAACATGCTCATAGACTGAAAGACTCAACATGTTATTGAACCAAACTTGGGTCCACTCACCAGCACACAGTAATGCCAATCTTCTGACACTGGGTTGTGGTGAAGGAAAGTGCAGCATTTATTGCGGGCATCAAGCAAGGAGTCCAGGGCAGCTAGTGCTCAAAAGACCCAAACTCCCCGATGGCTTTCAGGGAAAGAGTTTTAAAGACAGGGTGAGGGAGGGGGGTCGTGGGGTGTGTGATCAGCTTGTGGACATTCTTCTGATTGGTTTGTGGTGAGGTAATTAGGAGTCAACATCATCAACCTTCTGGTTTCAGCCAGTCTCGAGTCTATGTGTTTGTGGGCAGCATACAGTTAAATTCTTCCACCTGGTGGGGGGTTTCAGAATCTGCAAAACAGCTCAAGAATATGGCTCAGAATAGTATCTATAGCCCTCGAGGAGGAACTAAAGGTCCTTGACTATTTAATGGCTAAACTATTATTATTTTGTCTTGCTTGACTGCTTTCCTTTGTTTCTGCATTTTCTCACTTCCCTGATTAAATGTATTCTTTGGAACTCAGGGAAGGCCTAGGAGGCTAAAGGTTTTCTACAAACAAGAGGCAGGTGGAGGACATGGTGGGGGATGTTTGGCCCGGGAAGGCCGCCCAGGGTCCTGCTCGGTTACCAACATAGTCAAGATGTCAATCTCCCACAAAGTGATCTACAGAATTAACACAATTCCAAAACTCCCAGCAGAACATTTTTTAGATATAGATAAGAGTGTAAAATTTATATGGCAGGGTAAATGAGCCAGGGTAGCTAAAATAATTTTTACAAAGAAGAACAAAGTTGGATAAATCACTCTACTCAATTTGAATGCTTTCCATAAAGCAACAACAATCCAAACAGTATCGTATCAGCAAAGGACAAATACACAGTCAATGATCAGAAATTAATGGTAAGGAGTCCAGAAACAGATCCACATAAATATGGCCATTTGACCTTTGACAACAGTGCAAGTGAATCCAGTGGAGAAAGGACAGCCTTTTCAACGGTGATAAAAAGTTGATCGGTTGATTGTCCACATGCAAATAATCGAACCTCAACTGAAGCCTCACATCTTACAATTAATTCAAAATGAATCACACATCAGTGTAAAACACAGGACTATGAAATGTTTGTAAGAAAACAGAAAAATACCTTCATGACCTGGCCTTTGTCAAAGAGTTCTTAGACATGATACCAAGAGCATAATCCATAAAATAATTCATAAACGAAGAAATCAATTGGACTTCATCAAAATTAAAAACATTTGCTCTGCCAAAGGCAGTGTAAAGAAAATGAAAACACAAGATAAATACTGGGAGAAATATTTGCAAATCACATATCAAACTTAGGACTTGTATCCAGAATATATAAAAACTCTCAAAACTCAGTAAGAAAATAACTCAGTTAAAAAGTAGGCAAAAGACATGAATAGACACTCCACCAAAGATGATATAATGACAGATAAGCACATGAAAAGATGATCAACATCAAAGCCATTAGGGAACTGCAAATTCAAACCACAATGACATACCACTACACACCAAAAAAACCCCATCTAAAATCAAAGAGAACACTGGCAGTTTGGGATGTGGGGTGCCTGGAATGGCTCAGGCCTTGCAGTTGGAAATGCAAAGTCGGGCAGCCAGTCTGGAAACTGTTGCTCAGAGGTTTCTTTTCTCTTTTTCTTTTTTTTGGCCACAACACATGGCATGTGGGATCTTAGTTCTCCAACCAGGGATAGAACCCGTGCCCGCTGCATTGGAAGGCGGATTTTAACCACTGGACCACCAGGGAAATCCTGTTCAGCAGTTTCTTAAACATTCACTCACCATACGACCCAGAAATCCTACTTTGTAGAGAAACAAACCTTATGTCCACATGCAAACCTGTACATGAGGTTCACAATCATCAAAAATTGAAAATGCAAAAGCCTTTCACCAGGTGGACTGGCAAACTGTGGTCCATCCACGTGCCAGGAAGTATGAACTACTGGGCCACTCAGATGGATCTCAAAGGCAGTATGCTGAGTCAAGGAATCCAGTCTCAAAGGTGACGTGTACAAGTCTACTTACACGACATTTTTTTTTTGACAGATCCTGCCTCAGGTTTATTTGTACAAATAGCACAGGACACCAGCCCCATGCAGACAGCAGCCCAGGGGTCACACTAGTCCTTCTGTCCTCACATGGGCAGATAAAGGTCTCTACTCGGGAGCTTTTGTGGGGACCTGAGCGGGAGCTGGAACCGCCTTGGCCTTGGTAAAGGCAGGATTACAATGCCAGAGAGCAGTGGCTGCCAGGGGGGTGGTGGCAGGAAAGGACCGGCGCTCAGGAGGTCTTTGGGATGATGGAGCCGTTCTGTGTCCTGACTGTAGTGGTGGTTGCACGAATCTGTGTATGTGTTAAAAATCCAAAAACAAAACAGAAAGGTTACTTAAAATTTTTTTTTACTTAAAATTTGTAATTCAAAAAATGGAAATTACACTTTCTAGACTAAAATGTCTAGTGAGCTTTAACAGAAGGAAATTTCTCGACTTAGTCAATGGTATTTATCAAAACTCCACAACTGTGCTTAAATGGAGACGTTAAGGGTCTTCCCACTCAAGTCGGAATGCACAGCAAGCTTCCTTCACTGCCAATATTCTTCGAGATGCAGCCGCGCAGATGCAGCCCGCAGAGAAGCAAAGGGGTCCATGTGTTTGCTGTGACACTGCTGCCTGGGTGGGCGTCCAGGACACCACCCGCCACTCTCGGAACCAGTAGATTCGGTACAAACACCAGTGTCTTCTCCATTCCACATAAGCAGGTGCCCCGCCTCCCTGAGGAAATACAAGAAATAAGCCAAACTAGGAATACGTGAGACCTGTGGGAGGAAAACCCGGAAGCCCCTTTGCAAGGTCCTGAAGGGGGTCTGAGCGCACGAGCGTCATGAGTGAAAAGGCAACACTGACACAGTGCAAGGAAGCGCTTTCCACGCTGGACGACAAACAGAACACACACCCTGCGATTCTGGCAGGTCCCCGGGGGCCCCATTTCACCCTTGGGAGCGTCACTAAGCAAGCCCCCAAAAGGAACCCTCACAGGGGCCAACCCGGGCGTTGAGGGAGCAGGTGGACCAAACCAGCCGCAGCTCCATCAGGCAGTATTTCGATCCGTGTTGGCTGCGTTCGTGGGAGATGGGGCTCCGGGCCCCTCCCACCGCCCTGGGTGTGGGGTCAGAGACAGCTGAGGGGCAGGGGGAGTAACACCTGTAACACCTGCACAGCCAAAGCACCACGCAGGGCCAGGAAGAGAAGTGAGGATCCCGGGGACCCCTGACCCTCAGGAGCCCTGGCTGTCCTGGGACCATTCCCCATATCTCTCCAGAGCCCTGGGGTCCCGGGACCACACCCTCCCTCCAGAGCCCTGGGGTCCTGGGACCACACCCTCCCTCCAGAGCCCTGGGGTCCCAGGACCTCCCCACCCAAGCCCTGGGGTCCTACAGACAACAGCCTGTAAACAGTAGAATCACCAGAAATGCCTCCCAGGACCGAGCTGGAATTAATGCCTGCTTTGTGCTTCCTGAGATGTTAGTGGAAAAAGCCATTTCCCACCAACAAGAATACGTACTTAGTTGGTGCATTTTCATACTTGGTCTGTTTGTTATAAAGGCCCGATCTGTTCATGCCTCAAAAGATTTTTGACTAAAAATGTTCCCGAAGAAGCAACTTTGTTATTATAGTACCCAATACACATTAAAAACAAAAACCCCCACAGGATTCATTGTCAAATGATTTATATTTTCACATTCAAATAAAATCCAGAGACAATCAGGCTGCAACAAGAGTCCGATGGACACGTCAGCCTGCTGGTGGTTGAGACTGACAGGCCTCAGGCACTGGGGAAGCATCTCATGGCCACCTGCCACGTAAAACCAAAACACGCCAAATGCATGGGGTGTTGCCTGCCACCTGGATGGAGGGGTTGCCTGTGCACCCTGCAGGAGCCTGTAACTTACAGGAGCACGGCTGCACTCCAGCGCAACTGGGAGTGGGCACTGCGAGGTTACCGACCTAGCAGGAGGGCCCCATCCACCGGGCCTGGCCACAGCTGCCCCAACGAGGACTGCTGGCCCCACTGGGGGTTTTATCCGTAAGAACCAAAAGTCAAAGGGAGACATTTATCCTCAGCCAGGCAGCAGGTATGGCAGAGGCCCCTGGCTGTGTGCGCTGTGTGCTCCTTTCCTGTGGCCTCCAAAGCCTCTGTCTCACGGCAGGGGATGCAGGATCACATCTGTAACAGCGCTGCCGGTTAAAGCGGGACTTGCATGTGCAGGGGATGCAGGATCACATCTGTAACAGCGCTGCCGGTTAAAGCGGGACTTGCATGTTTCATGCAAATGGAGTCTCGCTGAGGAAGCAAATCTCCTGTGAGAGCTACAGGCGGGCGCAGCCAACTGTCCTTCACAGCCCGTCCTCCCAGGCTCAGCGGCTGGGGGGCAGGAGAGACTTGGGCCTGGCTAATCTCCTTCTCACTCTTTCCTGGAGTCGCCTTTTCCTGGCATCTGGGGCCCCAGCTCGTTGCCCATGTGGAGCCCAGCGAATGGGACCTGATGAAGCCTGCTTCCTGCCATCTCTGCAGTTCACCCAGCGCCTCGGTGAACATGGACATTTACACGTGGCTTCGGCATCTTGACATTCGTTAGGTGGAGTAAACGACTTACCAAAAATAAGTAAAATAGGTAAAATTAGTTTCTTAAGACTAAATTTATCTTTAAAGTTTAATGATCTGAAACCCACAAGAGCATGATTTTGGTCAACATGTTCTCCCTTTTTTTCAATTCTAGTTTCCTCAGATTTTCAAGATTGCTGTAAATTACTTAACCTTTAAAAATTAAAAGTTTTGGATATAGTAAATTGTCTGCGATAGCTGATCGCATGTGTCAACTTGACAGGGCCCCAGTGCCGAGATTAAAATTATTCTGGTGTGTGTGTGAGGGTGTTCCTGGAAGAGATGAGTCTTAGAACCTCCCGTGTAGGAGGGCATCACTCACCGCCCCCCATCAAGGCCTGGACAGAACAGAAGGGAGGCAGAGGGCACCCTCACGAGAAATGTGTATGCACACGGGTCCCAACACGCCAAGAGAGGGTGCAACTCCAACCGGCAGTCCACCGCTCAGGGGAATCACAGGTTTTCTTTAACACAGGTTCCCTGGCACACACAGCTGCAAACCAAAGACAGTTCTCTCTCCAAGCAAACAGATGAGTGTGGGCTCCCAGAGTTCCCATCAAACCTCTCGTGCCAACACGGGACCAGCTTAATGAAGTTCTGCATCCAGGGTCACAGTCACAAATGCCATGTGGGGCAGAGTCATTAACCTGTGAGGGTCCAGGCTGGGGGTGGGAGGGGAGGGCCTAGTGTGGCGTGTATGCGCCCTCACCAATACCCACGGCACTCTTCATTACACTGTACCACCCTACCAGGGCACCTATCTCACGCTCTTACAAACATCTTAGGTAACAAATGTCCAGCCTCAGAGAACTAGGTAGGTTTTCCTTTTGCTTTTATTACAAGCATATAATATCAATTGGCAAAACACTGAATACAAGCTTCACTATCATAAAATCAAAACAGTTAAGCAATATTCCAAAAAAGATTTTAGATAAAAACTAGCCACCAAGAGTACAAAAAATTACACACCAACACAAAGCATAAAAAATGTAAACTTCCAAACTAAACAGTCAAAAACATGTGTCTGCAGCGTCACCTCCACAATCCCCCAGAGCCCCCAATCTCCATGCGGGATGCCAGGGTCGGCAAGGGCTCTCGCCCCTGAACGCTGCATCATACGGGAAAAATGGTTTTCTTGCACCCAATGAAGCTGTTGAAATAGACATTTACGCTAATGCTACACACGTTCTAGGGGACACGTAAACTTCAGGCCCCCTTCAGATGCAGCCATGGACGCGGAGACCATGTGAGCTGGTGAGGGGCCCAGCAGTCCCCAGGAAGGGACAGAATCTCAGTGATGATTGCGGTGTCGCTTGAATCGTTTTCTAACCGACTTATCCCAACCTATTTAGTTTGTTTAAATACCAAGGCAGAGAAACACATTGGTTTATCACGCTAAGGTCACATGTGATGTGCTGGAGTGTAAATGATTTCCTGAGGAAACAGAGAAACTGAACTTTTTGTAATTTATCTGCACTAAATGTGTTTTCAATGTTTTGAGAGCACATCAAATATTCACATACAAAGTAGAAATCAGCTGGCTTGTTCCCATAATATTCAATCCAATGACACACTTCAAAATCACTGTAAAATCCTTCCTGTGGGCTTTGAAGAAAAAACAAATGAATTTCTAAAGACCTCAAATGCCATGAGGAGGCATCAAGGCCGCACGCCCTGGCGGGCTCAGGAGCCTGGGAAAGTAGCACCGTCACATCTGTGGTCGACACAGGGGTGCGTCCTGGGCCACCAGCACGTGGGGTCTGAGGCACGAGGCCAGTCTAGGCCACATGTCAACTTGCGGCCGCTGGCCGGTCACTCACTCTTACCGATGGCCGAGGCCCCTTGCACAGGCCCACGCACATTCCCAGCAACAGTGTTTTCATGAGAACAATGACGGAAAAGGAAAACCAAAGAGCTGAACGTACACGTTCTGAGAGTCCGCCTACACTGCCTCAATTCAGCAGAATAGATGCTGCGGACAATTCAACCTAAGTCTAGTGAACGCACGCTGGAGCCTATTGCACAGAAGCATAAACTGCTCCTCATCCACGTGACACAAAACACACAAATCAAAAGCTACTCAAAGTAAAAAGAAGAAGCTTGCAAAACACCTCACAATTTTATCTTATATGCCTGTAAATAAAGCTGGACCACTGAAACCAAACAATTGGATGGGAAAATATGATAGAAGGCTTAAAATAGAATAAATAATTTTATAAAGTTAAGTTTTCTTCTTTTTAACCCCCCAAATCTTAAATTCAATATTATATATTCTATCTGAATCTTCTATTTTCATGACACCTGTACCTAGTGAGACCCTGTGCTGCTGACGAGCCCACGCTGCTGCTGAGGGTGCCATTCGGTAACTGACAGCGTTTGTTTTACCAGCATAAATAGTTGTGAAAACTACTTCACAGTAACTCCATCTGTTAAAAAAACAAAAAAAAAACCTTAATAGGATCCAATCACTAACTGACCCTGGCTTTCATGCTGGAAAAGATAAAATTCTGCCGTTGATGTTAAACGGACACGAGAGTTTCCCTATGACGCGAGGCCCCAGCTCTGCCCCCGTAAGGCTGCGGTCAGACCAGAGGTGGCGGGAACAGGGATCGCCTGCGGTGAAGACGGTCTGCACGAGGACATCTTAGAAAAATGGGTACTTCCGCTGCTGAGGTTTCATCAGGGTAACACGGATACAAACGCGGTATCAGCAGGTGGCCAGGGCCCACTGGGGATGGTGACGCCAGCTCTGACTCATCTCCACCTCTCTGTGTATTAAGTACGTCAACTTAGCACCATAGCAAATTCAAGTGATTGCAAAGATAGCTGCAAAGTTACAAATATATACTATGAGATTATACAGCCAGGTTCATTTTAATCTGACCTGTGAATTAATTTTATTTGAATTTGGACGCTCATACTGTTTAATCCTTCCTTACTTTCATCACACAGGAAAATACCTAAATTCTAATGTTACACTTCAACTGCATTGAGAACACACGGTTTTACAGAATGCTTCAGCAGAAATGTGTATTTGAGGTAGACAGGTAATACTTAGTCATACACATCTACTCACTGAACCCTTGAATAGTAACCCTAAAAAATGATCTGGATGAATAGCAAGCTCAGGTAACTGAATAATTCAAACAGTCCCGGGAATAACAGGCTTAAATAAAGAGATGAATTTTGACCAATTCCTAAGAAAAACTTGGTTTTATGTTTTTGAAAGGCCTTATATTAAAACCACTTGGACTGAGTTAATTTGTTTTTCCCATCACTAAGGAGCTGCTTCTGACACTTATAAGTATGAAACAGGAAGCAGAAAAACAAACAAACAAACTTGAATGTTGATGAGCCCAACCACCACTTCCAAAGCAAGTTCAAGAAAAATTCTAGTCACCAAGGTGAAGTTCTTCATGGAAAACCCAGCTCTCAAGCCACCGTCAGGACCACCTACCAAATGAGGCGGCCCCAGGACCCCAGGGCCCCGGTGATGCAGGAGGTGACAGAGGGGGGAGGAGCCCAAAGGTCAGGCAGAAGCCACCGGATGTGGACAGGGACGGCCATGGAGCGGGGACCAGCTTACCACCCGGAGAAGGCCAGTCTCCTTGCTCCTGTCTTTACACATTCCAAGCTACTATCTTAAAGGAACAAAAATGGATGTGCTGGCAAAGAGTTTATTCTCCAATTCCACAAAAATATTAACATTTGGGAGGAGAAAGGGCTAACAGAGGGTGTGCTGCGTCTGCCCGCGCTGTAGGTCATTAAGTCATTGGAAAAGCCGCTTCAGCCGCACTGGGGCCCGCCCGCCCGCCCTCTGTGGCTCTAGCGTCCCCGCCAACAGCGGCCAGTGTGCCAGCTGCTCCACGAGAGCAGTGACGTGCCTACCTCTGAAGGCGGGCGTGGTGGGACCCGGGGTCTGCACACCTGGGGCTTTGGTGGAGACACGCCGCCTGGGCACCAGCCCCGCCGCTAACGGGAGCGCCATCTCGGGAAAGGCCCCCCGCCACCACCATCAATCCCTTCAGCAAAACAAAAATGGGAAAGGATAAGCGGGAAGTTAAACGACGGCACTGAACAACTTGTGCCCTATTTAAGAGATGCAATTTTTGAGAACAAGAATCGTTCTGCGAACTGTCGTCTTCCGGTCTGCCCTGCTGACCGGGTGGGGCAGCCGCATAGGGGTCAGGGTGCAGCCCCCCAGCCGGGCTATGGGCCCCCGGGAGTCAGGGCGGCCCTCGGCTTCACGTTCCCTAACGTGGAAAATGAAATACCATGGTTAACTCACGATACTCATGGAAGCCTCTTTTGGTATGCTTTTAAATTAAATTTTTATATATCTTCTAAGTCTTCAGGAAGCTAAAGGCAACATAAATATCGTCATTCACCGTGAAAAGACATTTTGTCAATAACTTAGGAAGGATTCAGTAAACGTACAAGTATTTTGGGGGCTTATCGTGAAACCTAATTCATAAACTGAACGGAAGTGACCGAGATTTTCAAGACCTGGAAAGCAAGCAAAGGTCACGGGGTCGGGATGAACGCCGTTGCCACACCCTCCCGCTGGAGCAGAGGTGGCCCCGGCTGCGAGGTGCATCACGTCCATAACCCTGTGCCGCAGTGCCTCGGCGAGTGTGATTCTCATACAAAAGTGATAAATATTCTCTGTTCAGGATCCAGTCCAAACGGTGCCCAGGGCAGCATCCTACGCGTTGGCGGCCCCGCCTGGCTGCATACTCGTGGGGCACCCGGATGGCTGAGTCTCTGCTGTGCCGCGGCTCACAGCAGGTCCATCTTGGGTCTGTAGTGCAGCAGGAGAGGTGCTTTCTGCAAGACAAGGGGGTGAGGGGACGGCACCGGTGACCCCAAGGGGACAGGCTGGCGACGGTCCCACACTCGTCAGCTGCCGAGGGTGAGCCCCACGCCCGGTTCCCACACCTGCTCCTGCCCTTTCTCTCTGTGCCCCACTCGCCCTCAGACCTCGGCTCCAGCTGGGGGTGTCAGCCGGGCTGTCTCTCCCCTGCTCTCAGGCAGCCCCTGAAGATGGGGTCCCACTCATCTGCCTCCTGTTCCAGAGAGGCGCTGCAGCTCGAGGGGACGTGTCCTCTGATTGCAGCGGCCACTCCCTCCCAGGACATCGATCACCTCAACCAGGAGGGGTGGGGCGAGTCAGGGCCTGGAGACCATGCCTCCTCCGACCACACAGCTCTGAGGCCGATGACTTCAGAACGGCTGCATCCCTGACAACCCCGTGCCTGGTCTGGTCGTTATTCCTAAGCTCCAGGAAACAAATGTGCCCACAAAAGCAGCTGCTGTTCCGAGCAGATTCTGAAAATCACATACAACGTATCATGTCAAAGTCTCACCTTGAATCTCCACCTTGTGACAACGACGAATTTGAGCGTGTGGTCTTTGCCAAGGATCTCCTCGTTGCATAAAATGTCCAGCTGGTGGGAGAACAAGACCTCGGTCAGCAGGGCCAAGGGCTCGGCGCTCAGGACACATGGCCTCCGGTGCCGCAGCAGTCACGCCAGTCGCCGAAGGGCCACCTGCCCTCCGTCTGGGGCAGCACAGGTGGGAAGCAGCGCCTGGAAGGCTCATCCCCCCGCAGAGGGCCCAGAGCACCAGGGGGCCTCCGTCCGCACACAACAAGGCAGCGCCCCCGTCACGGCGCTTTGGTGCCCAGACTGCCTTCACTAAAGAGCACGCTGTCCTCCAACATCAGTCTACTCTTGGCCAGGTTTTTCCCTTTCACCTCAGTGGAAAAAGGTAACAGGCTCCACAGACAACTTTTTCCTTTTTAGTTTTAAAAGACTTTTTAGAGCGGTTTTAGGTTTGCGCAAAATTTCACAGAAGGTGGAGTTCTCATGTATCTCCTGCCCCCACCTCACAGCCTCCTCCACCATCAACATCCCCGATGAAAACGTTCATTACAACCAATGACCCCCAACACCACCCAAAGCCTGTAGTTTACATGAGGGTTCACGCTCCGTGTTGTGCTTTCTGGGGGTCTGGACAAATGTATGACGACGTGTGTCCTCCACGACAGCATCACACAGAGTAGCTTCCCTGCCCTAAAAGTCCTCGGCTCTGCCCGTACATCCCTCCCCGTCAACCCCCAGCAACCAGTGACCCTTTCACTGTCTCCACAGGTTTACCTTTTCCAGAATGTCATAGAACTGGAGCACACAGTGGGTAACCTTCTAGACTGGCTTCTTTCACTCAGTCAAACACACTGAAGGTTCCTCCAAGTCTTTTCATGGTTTGATAGCTCTTTTTTTTTTAGTGCTGATCTATCTCCCTGTGCTATGCCACTGTTTCCCACTAGCTAGCTATTCTACACTTGGTAGTGTATATATGTCCATGCCACTCTCTCACTTTGTGCCAGCTTACCCATCCCCCTCCCCGTGTCCTCAAGTCCATTCTCTACGTCTGTGTCTTTATTCCTGTCCCGCCCCTAGGTTCATCAGAACCATTTTTTTTTAAGATTCCATCTATATGTGTTAGCATACGGTATTTGTTTTTCTCTTTCTGACTTACTTCACTCTGTATGACAGACTCTAGGTCCATCCACCTCACTACAAATAACTCAATATTACTGGCTGAGTAATATTCCATTGTATATATGTGCCACATCTTCTTTATCCATTCATCCGATGATGGACACTTAGGTTGTTTCCATCTCCGGGCTATTGTGAATAGGGCTGCAATGAACATTGTGGTACATGTCTCTTTTTGAATTACGGTTTTCTCAGGGTATATGCCTAGTAGTGGGATTGCTGGGTCATATGGTACTTCTATTTTTAGTTTTTTAAGGAACCTCCATACTGTTCTCTGTAGTGGCTGCATCAATTTACATTCCCACCAACAGTGCAAGAGGGTTCCCTTTTCTCCACACCCTCTCTCCAGCATTTACTGTTTGTAGATTTTTTGACGATGGCCATTCTGACTGATGTGAAGTGACACCTCATTGTAGTTTTGATTTGCATTTCTCTAATGATTAGTGATGTTGAGCATTCTTTCATGTGTTTGTTGGCAATCTGTATATCTTTGGAGAAATGTCTATTTAGGTCTTCTGCCCATTTTTGAATTGGGTTGTTTGTTTTTTTGGTACTGAGCTAATGCATCTGATTTTTCCATTGACTTTGTATTCTGCTACCTTGCTGAATTAATTTATTAGTTCTGACAGGTTTTTTTTCATGTCTGTGTGTGTGGAATTTTTAGGGTTTTCTACATATAAAATCATATCATCTGCAAACAGAGATAATGTTTTAAATTCTTCTTTTCCAATTTGGATGTGTTTTATTTCTTTTTCTTGTCTAATTTTTCTGGCTAGGATTCCCAGTATTATGTTGACTAGAAAGGGTAAAAGTGGAGCTCCTTGGCTTGTTCCTTATCTCAGAGAAAAACCTTTTACTTTTTCACCACTGAGTATGATATTCATAACGTTTTTCTCATGTATGGATTTTATTTTACTTTCATATATGGCTACTCTTTCTAATTTGTTCAGTGTGTTTATCATGAAAGGGTATTGAATTTTGTCAAATGCTTTTTCTGCATCAATTGAGATGATCGTGTGGTTTTTCCTTCACTCTGTTGATGTGGCATATTATATTAATCAATTTTCATATGCTGAACCATCCTTGCATTCCAGAAATAAATCCCACTTGGGCATGGTGTGTAAAACCTTTTAACATACTGAATTCTGTTTGTTAGCATTTTGTTGAGGATATTTGCATCAATGTACATATGGGATATTGGCCTGTAGTCTTTTTTTTTTTTTTTTTTTTTTTTTGCGGTACGCGGGCCTCTCACTGTTGTGGCCTCTCCCGTTGCAGAGCACAGGCTCCAGACGCGCAGGCTCAGCAGCCATGGCTCACGGGCCCAGCCACTCCGTGGGATCTTCCCGGACCGGGGCACGAACCCGTATCCCCTGCATCGGCAGGCGGACTCTCAGCCACTGCGCCACCAGGGAAGCCCTAGTTTTCTTGTGGTGTCTTTATTTGGCTTTGTTATCAGGGTTATGCTGGCCTCATGAAATGAGTTGGGAAGTGCTCCCTCCTCTTCGACCTTTTGGAAAAGTTTGAGAAGGATGGGTATTAATTCTTTAACTGTTTTGTAGAATTCAGTGAAGCCATCAGATCCAGGGCTTTTCTTTGTTGGGAGAGTTTTGATTAGTGATTCAATCTTCTTATAAGTTATAGGTCTATTCAGATTTTCCGTGTCTTTGTGATTTAGTCTTGATAGGCTTTGTGTTTCTAGGTATTTGTCCATTTCATTTGGTTAACCAATTTGTTGGCATACAATTGTTCATAGTGCTCTCTTATAATCTATTTCTGAAGAATCAGTAGTGATGTCCCTACTTCCATTTCAGATTACATAATTTGAGTCTTCTTTCTTAGTTCATCTAGCTAGAAGTCTGTCAACATTGCTGACCTTTTTGAAGAACCATTGATTTTCTCTATTGTTTTTCTATTCCCTATTTTGTTTACTTCTGTTCTAATCTTTATTATTCTCTTCCTTCTGCTAGCTTTGGGTTTAGCTTACTCTTCTTTTTCTAGTTCCTTAAGTTGTAAATTTAGGTTGTTGATTTGAGATCTTCCTTGTCTTTAAGGTAAGTGTTTATAGCTATAAATCTCCCCCTTAGCACTGCTTTCACTGTATCCCATTAGTTTGGGTATGTTGTGTTTTTGTTTTCATTCTTCTCTAAGTATTTTCTAATCTTTGATTTCTTCTTTGATCCGTTGGTTGTTTAAAACTGTGTTGTTTCATTTCCACAATTCTGTGAATTTTCCGGTTTTCCTTTGGTTATTGATTTCTAACTACATGCCATTGTGGTCTGAGAAGATACTTTGTATAATATCTATCTTTTTAAATCTATTGAGGCAACTTGTGTCTGCCCTTCTCTTATAAGGACACTTGTTATTGAATGTAGGGCCCACCTGGATAATACACAATGGTCTCTTCATCCCAAGATTCTTTACGTGTCTGCAAAAATCTTTTTTTCAAATAAAGTCATATTCACATGTTCTGGGGGTTAGAAGTAGACATATCTTTTGGCTGGGTCACCACTTAACCTACACCACTTAACATACTACAGTCTGCCTTCTGACCCAACAAAATCCACATCCATCCCACATGCAAAACACATTCACCTAACCCCAACATCTCCAAGAGACCCAATCTACTCCAGCATCAACTCCAAATCCCCAAATCTCATCTACACAACATCAGCTCAAAGTCCCAGATCTTATCTTCTAAATCACAGGAAATCAGGTATGGGTGAGACTCTGGGTACGATGCCTCCTGGGACAAATTCCTTTCCAGCTGTGGATCTGCGAAACTAGAAAACACATTATCTGCTTTCCAAATACAAGGCTGGAGCAGGATAGATATTCCTAGTCCAAAAGGGAGACACATTAGAAGGCATAAGGGATCACTGGTCTCAATACAGTTTGAAATCCAGCAGGGAAAATTCCATGAGGTTTCAAGACCTGAGAACACGTCACTGTGGGTCAAGGTTCTGCTCTCTGGGCCCAGATTGGCTTCACCCTCTGGGCCCCAGGCTCTGCCTTGGAGTCATTCTTCCTTTTTCTTTAGGGATAGCTCACCTTGGCAGCTGAGCAGCTCTATCAGCCTATTTCCCGCGTGCAGAATTTTGGAAGTCTGATAGCCTTCTCTCACTTCTTCCTGTCTCTGTCCCCTTCAGTACGAGTTGGTGGTGTTTCTGCTCATAGCACATTCTTAGAAACCTTGTGAGTCTCCCATGTGTGTCAGAAGTCCAGGCTCTGCAGATCTTTCCTGGATAACTCCTCTCTATCCCTCCCATGAGATGGCTGAGCCACCGTGAGTCAAACAACTAATCCCTTTAGCAAAAGGCTGAACAGCTACACACTTGGCCTTCTCTCCAGAGCATGTTTTTCTAACAGTCAAACTCCTAATATTACCATCTTTTTGCAATCTGGATAGGCTGTGACTTTTCCAAATCATGAAGTGCTGGTTCCTTTTTGCTTAGCAGTTCCTTCCTGAATTCATCTCTCTCCTCTGACATTTTATTACAGGCAGCAAGAAGAAACCAGACCATGTCTTCAGCACTTTGCTTGAAAATGTCCTCAGCTAAATACCCATGTTCATCACTTCCAAGTTCTGTTTTCTACACACCGCAGAACACAACTCAGCCAGTTTTCTGCCACTGTGTAGCTAGAATCACTTTTCTCCCCATTTCCAATACCATGCTCCTTTTTTCCCTTCTGAGCTCTCGCCAGTAGCATCTTTAATACTCCTATTTCCACCAACACTCTGTTTGTGCAACACGCGCCTTCAAAGGTGATGGGAGCTTTCTCCACCACGCTCCTCGCTTCCCTCTGGGCCGTCCCCAGAGTCACCTTTAATGGCCACATTCATATCGACAGTCTCTTCAAGGCAATTCGGGTTTTTAAAAATCATGTTTCTCAAAATTCTTCCAACCTGTAACTCTTACCCAATTCCAAAGGCACCACCACATTTTTAGGTATTTGTTACAGCAGCACTCCACTTCCTGGTATTGAAATCTGTTTTGGTTTCCCATGGCAGGTATGACAATGTACCACAAACCTGGTGGCTTAAAACAACAAGTACTTATTTTCTCACAGATGTGGAGGCCAGAAGTTCAAAATCAAGGTGCCGGTCGGGCTGTGCTCAGTCTGGAGGCTCCAGTGGAAGATCCTTCCTTCCTCTTCCAGCTTCCAGGGGCTCCAGGCATCCATTGGCTTGTGGCCACATCACCCCAACCTCTTGTCTCTGTCCTCATACCATCTTCTCCTCTGTGTGTGTCTCGAATTTCCCTCTGCCTCACTTTTGTGAGGGCACGTGTCACTGAATTTAGGGGCAGCCCAGATAATCCAGGATTATCTCATCTCAAGATCCTTAACTTCAGTATATCTGAAAACACCCTTTTTCTGGCAAAGACCACGCTTACAGGTTGCAGGGTTGGCTGTGGACACACGTCTTTGCGGGGCCACGTCCTACCCACTGTTCTCTATAGTCCACCTCAGAAGTCGGTCTCGTTTCTCCATCCTTACCACACTATCCTGGGGCCTGTCTCTCCTGGGACTTCTGCCACAGACTCCCCTCAACTGACCACTCCTGCTTCCGTCTCAGAACCCCAGCAGCCGACCTGCCTCACAGCCTCAGGGCTGCTCTCATCACAAGCCCCCGGCTTAAGGCCCCCCAGTGCCTCCTCTTGACACTTGCTGGTACACAGCCAGCTCCTGCTGACAGTTTATGTCTAAGCAGAAGTGAACGCCCTCGGGAGGGTTCCCCAATGACCCCTAAGCTGATGTGCTCTCACCCCTCTGTGCACCACCCTACTCTGCACCACTAGGGCACACGTTTTACTTTATTCTCAGCACTTATCGGAACTGGGAAGTATCTTCTCTATCTACCCACCCGTCCTATCCATCCCCATCCACCCATCCATGCATTTGTGAAACTGAAGAACAGAAATTCTCTTTGTGGTGAAAATATTTAACATATCTTGGGCTTCCCTAGTGGCGCAGTGGTTAAGAATCCGCCTGCCAATGCAGGGAACACGGGTTCGAGCCCTGGTCCGAGAAGATCCCACATGCTGCAGAGCAACTAAGCCCGTGCGCCACAACTACTGAGCCTGCGCTCTAGAGCCCGTGAGCCACAACTACTGAAGCCCGTGTGCCTAGAGCCCATGCTCCGCAACAAGAGGAGCCACCGCGGTGAGAAGCCTGCGCGCTGCAACAAAGACTCAACACAACCAAAAATAAACAAATAACTTAATTAATTTTTAAAAAAAAGAAAATATTTAACATATCTTGTTGCAGCCCCCTTGGCATTTTCTCTTAACAGTGGCTTCCCGTGTCTGTGGGCTCTGGGCCTCCACTGTCTTCACCGCTATTTACTATCACCCTCTGGGGGTAGGCAAAACAAATTCAGATTTTTTTTTCTGATTGAAAATGTCCAAACAGGACTGTAAAAGCAAACAAACCCAAAGAACTTCAGAAGTATCACTTTTACAAATAAGAAGTGACTCGTTATAGTTTCTATTTACCTCGTTGAAAGACGAGAGGTTGAGTTTTTTGGCAATGAACTTCTTTAGGTGCAGGACTGTGGCCTGGGCTGAGCAGCGGATCCATTTCCGTTTCAAGCCCCGCAGTTTGCTGCTGTTGCATTCCAGACAGATGCTCACCTTCAAGAGAAAGGACACAGCTGGGCAGGCTCATCAAGGGGGACCCTACTGGGCTACTCACTGGAGGCTTTCTTAGATATCTACTGATTCCATTAAATCTAAGAGTGCTGACTTTTTTGAAATCATAAATCTGTTTTGACCTAAACACCGTAGAAAAAGAATTTTACTTTAATCATTTTACACTGTCTTAAAATCTGTTTACTAGGGCTTCCATGGTGGCGCAGTGATTGAGAGTCCGCCTGCCGATACAGGGGACACGGGTTCGTGCCCCGGTCCGGGAAGATCCCGCATGCCGCGGAGCAGCTGGGCCCATGGGCCATGGCCGCTGGTCCTGCGCGTCCGGAGCCTGTGCTCCGCAACGGGAGAGGCCATGGCAGCGAGAGGCCCGCGTACCACAAAAAAAAAGTCAAATAGTAAACAGTTTTTTTTTTTTTTTTGCGGTACGCGGGCCTCCCGCTGCCGTGGCCTCTCCCGTTGCGGAGCACAGGCTCCGGACGTGCAGGCCGTGGCCCATGGGCCCAGCCGCTCCGTGGCATGCGGGATCTTCCCGGACCGGGGCACGAACCCGTGTCCCCTGCATCGGCAGGCAGACTCTCAATCACTGCGCCACCATGGAAGCCCTACTATTTGCCATTTTGTGAAATAAAAATCTAACACTATTAATTCTGTCTTATTAGCACAGTACTTTAAAGTAAACCCGAGAATTATTTATTTATTGTGGCAGTATGTGCTGGCCTCAGAGTTAAACCGACAAAGACTGGAATCCTGTTCTAAAAGCTTCTGGCCGGTGGGACACACACACGTCTCCCCAGAGGCTGTGCTAAGTGCTCTGCAGAATGACAAGGAAAGACATGCCACGCACACAGCAGGCACCACGGACCCTTCATCGAGGAAGGTCTACAAAGGAGGAACATTATGCTCAGCCTTGAAGAAGACAGCAAACTCACTAGAGAACAGAGTACTCTGAGCAAAGGCACAAAGTCTGAAGCTCACAGTTCTATTCTGGAAGATCAAGAGTTCAGTGGGATTAGAGTACTCGATGTGTGACAAGGAACTTCAAGACAACAAACTAAGTAAAAGTGATTCTAGGATCAGGTGGTGCCTGGCAGATGCAGAAGGGAATCTGCTGAGGAGGGACAGCCCTGGCCACAGTTGAGAAAGTCCCACCTTATAGACACCTCACCTCACCTCACTCACCGGCAAGTAATTCTCTAGCAACAGCCACAAAAAATGGCACAAGCAGACCCCAAAAATTCAGACAAAAGAATTAACAAAGGAATTAACGGAAGTATGTATGTCTAAAATTACTAGAGGTATGAAAGAAGGAATTAAAAACATAACACACTAAGAATAAAGAACAGGCAGGTATAAAAGATAACCAAATGTAACTTCTAAAAATAAAAAACCTAT
This sequence comes from Mesoplodon mirus, assembly GCF_964341445.2. NCBI lineage: Eukaryota > Metazoa > Chordata > Mammalia > Artiodactyla > Ziphiidae > Mesoplodon > Mesoplodon mirus. The sequence goes on along the minus strand of NC_138977.1, from coordinate 123,336,106 downwards.
TCACTTAAATTAAAAATTCAATGGATGGTCAAATCACAGATTAGTCTCAGCTGAAGGCAGATCAATTTTCTGAAAGATCAATTTGAGTAAATTATCCAAAATAAGTATAGAGACAAAGATATCAATTAAAATAAGAAAACAAAAGAAAGGTAAGAGACGTGCAGACAGATCAGAGTCTAACAAACACATCACAAGAGTTCTAGAGGAAAGAAGAGAAAATAAGGGAAAGGCAAAATTTGAGAAATACTGACTAAGGATCCCCCCAAACGATCAAAGACGTAAGTCCTCAAATTCAGGAAGCAAAAGAACCCAAAACAAAGGAAGTAAGAGGAAACCTGCACCCAGACAGACATGGCGACCCCTCAGAACACAGGGGGCCAAGGCCCAGGGCAGCCACAGAGGTGGGCCCACAGGCAGGGTTGGCGCTCAGGCCACTGAGCCCAGACACTGAGTCGACAGGAAGGAAGAGCTAAATTATCATTCAGAGTGGAAATGAATAAAGTCATCTGCAAACGAAAACAGAACGTAAGTAGGAGAAGATGTAGCTCAGGAAGAAAAAGCCTGAAGTGGATGGACTGGCTGGGGTTTAGGAGGTGCCCAGAGAGCAGGCAAGCTCTGGTGTTGTTTAGGAGGGACAGGAAGAGACTCATTTTAATTTTGGACTTTTAAAAAATGCATTCATTTTAGAATTTCATTAGCACTAAAATAATAAAAATAGGACATATAACCTGCTAATCAGAGGCAAAAAAGAGATTAAATAAAATTTATTAATTCTATAAGGGACTCAAGCGAGGGTGTATAAAAAATATAAATGGAAAGCACAAACTAAAGCAGAAATAAACCCAATTTTACTAGCAATCGTGGTAAATGTAAAATAACTTGCCAGTTGAATAAATTTTGATTTGATTTTTAAAAAACCCCCAGCTCTCTGCTGTAAAAAGTGTCACATTTAAGAAAGATGTTAAAAAAACTGAAATACCAGGCAAATATCAGCCAAAAAGAAAACAGACAGAGCTGTATTATTACATAAAACAAATTTCTTAATAAGAAAAAACTCCCTAAGGATGGGAAACATTTCTAAAGTTGAATGCACCTAGTAACAAACTCCTTAGACAGAATGATGAGAACTAGAAGTCCCCAACGCAGTGGGGATTCAGAGTCTCTGTCAGGGATGCTGAATTCTGCCAGCCTCAGGCACACGGACCAGATGGGCGTCTGTGTCCAGGGCCAAAGCAATAGGCCCAAGACCCCGGCAGGAACCAACTGCACACAGAACCCTAAACCCAGCACCGGTAGCCGCATGGGCATGGGCAGGGCTGCCGGCTGCACTCCTGTACCCCAGCCGGAGAGGCCTCGTGCCCATCAGAGGTGCTGACCAGGTAAAGAGGGCACAGGCTCCCCAACTACGGGCGTGTCACCCGACGAGGAGGCTCAGTTTGTGTGAACGCAGGAGTGACCACGGAGTGTGACCTACGGGGGGGAACGCAGAACAGTGACACATTTAAACCTTTCACACAATGTTAACCTCTGGACTGTATGAATGTATTACCTATTTAAACGCACAAAGATAAGGCATGTTTGTAACTTTTTAAACGCTTCATTGCGGTATAATGTACACGTACATGTTTTAAGTATACCATTCAGTAATTTTTAGTAAATTTAGAGAGGTGGGCAGCCGTCACCACCATCCAGCCTGAGGTCGGTCCCATTAGCTCATGAAGACTCTCGGAGCCTTGGTGGTCAAGCCCGCCCCACCCCACGTGGCCACCCCTTGGCCTGTGTCTGTGGACCGGCCTCTCCTAGATGGGCTATAGATGGGATCATACAAGACACAGTCTTCCCGTCTGACTTCTCTCACACAGGAAAGCAGTGTGAGACTCAGATGCATGGCAGCACCTTGCACCACTGACCGGTTCCCATTTGTCCACATCCCCGTCAACGCCTGTCAGTGGCTGTCTTTTTGATTGAAGCCATCCTGGTGAGTGCAAAATGCTACTTCATTATGTTTCTTCTTTTTTTTCTTTTTTTTTTTTTGCAGTACGCGGGCCTCTCACCGTTGTGGCCTCTCCCATTGTGGAGCACAGGCTCTGGACACGCAGGCTCAGCAGCCATGGCTCACAGGCCCAGCCGCTCTGTGGCATGTGGGATCTTCCTGGACCAGGGCACGAACCTGTGTCCCCTGCATCGGCAGGCGGACTCTCAACCACTGTGCCACCAGGGAAGCCCTTCATTATGGTTTTAATTGGAATTTCCCTGATGACTAATGTTGCTGAACATCATTTCACATGACTATTAACCATTTGTAATTCTTCTTTGGTGAAATATCTACTGAAATCTTTTGCCAATTTCTTAATTGGATTGTTTATCTTCTTATTGAGTTATAAGAGTTATATATTATAGATACAAGTCCTTTGCAGAAATGTGATTTGACAATATTTTCTCCTAGTCTGTGGCCTTTTAAAATTTTCTTAATAGAGTCCTTTGAAGAGCAGCAATTCTTTTTTTTTTTTTTTTTTTTGTCATTAGTCCCCTGACCAGGGACTGAACATGGGCCCTCGGCGGTGAGAGAGTAGAGTCCGAACCATCCGACCGGCAGGGAGGTCCCAAAGAGTAGCAGTTCTTTTTTTTCTTTTCTCAAAGTGCTGCTTGCTTTTATGTTTCATTTGTTTTATTTTCTGGCCCCACCATGCGGCACGCAGGATGTTAGCTCCCCGATCAGGGATCAAACCCACACCCCCTGCTGTGGAAGTGTGGAGTCCTAACCACTGGACTGCCAGGCAATTCCCAAGAGCAGCAGTTCTTAATTTGATGAAGTCAATTTACCAATTTTATTTCCTGAGTTGTGTTCTTGGTTTTGGATCTGAGAACTACAGGCCTAACCCAAGGCCCTAAACAGTTTCTCTCATGTTTTCCTATAAAAGTTTTCAAGTTTTAACTCTTATATATATTTTTTAATCAACTTATTTATTTTATTTTATTTATTTCATCTTTGGCTGCATTGGGTCCTCGTTGCAGTGCGCGGGCTTCTCATTGTGGCAGCTTCCCCTGTTGCAGAGCATGGGCTCCAGCCACGCGGGCTTCAGCAGCCGTGGCACAGGGCCTCAGCAGCTGTGGCTCGCAGGCTCTAGACTGCAGGCTCAGTAGTCGTGGCGCACGGGCCCAGCTGCTCTGTGGCATGTGGGATCCTCCCAGACTAGGGCTCGAACCCGTGTGCCCTGCATTGGCAGGCAGATTCCTAACCACTGTGCCACCAGGGAAGCCCTAGCTCTTATATTTTGAGTTAACTTTCGTATGTGGTGTGAGGCAAGGCACAAATGAACCTTTCTGCACGTGGATGTCCGTCCAACTGTCCCAGAACCACTTGAAGAAGACACTATCCTTTCCCCAGTGAAGGGCCGTGGCACTTGTGCTGAAAACCAAATGACCCTAAATCTAAGGGCTTATTTCTAGACTCCAGAATTGGTTCCACTGACTTAAAAGTCTACCTTAACACCTAAAACAAACGTCTTGATTACTGTAGCTTTTTAGTAAGATTTGATGTTCAATATTTTCAATGCATACTTTAAAAAATAACTAGTGGGTCAAAAAGAAATCACAATGATCATTTCAAAATATTTACAACCAAACAGTATAATGGAAACTATATGAAAATTCAACTCAAGAAATTAGAGAAAGAACAAGAGGGAATGTAGAAAGAACAGAAGGAAGGAGCAATTGGCAGAAAAGAACGTGGTTCAGCCTCTGGCAACAATGACCAAGAAAGCGGGAGGCATGCTGTGATGCCAGGAAGAGAGACGGAGAAATAGGTGCACAGGTGGCAAGGCCTAAAGACAAGCAAAGAATTCTAGGAACCGTTTCATGCCCCAAGCGTTGAAAACCTAAATCCAAGCAGAAAGTTTCCTAGAAAAAATATAACTGATCAAATGAACTAAAAAAGAAACAGAAGATTTGAGTAGGATTGAAATCATTAAGGAAATTTAATTTGTATTGATAGTTAAAAATCTTCCTACCCCTCTCCAAAAGAATTAACCAAGATCTGATGGCTTTATATAGGAAGTTTAACCAAAACATTCAACAAAACTGATGCTCTTAATCTCATACAAACTTTCCTAGAGAATAAAAATGGGAAAAGAGAGCCTATCCCCAGCTCTGAGACTTACTACCTTGATACCAAAACTAAACAAATGCATATGAAAAAGGTGTAGGCCAATTCCCGCAAAATGACTGAGAAAATGTCAAAAGACCCAACACACAGGTCCACGAACATAACAAGCGATCTGCATGTAAAGGAACCGAGAGAGCCACATCCCCCTCCCCGGGAGCTGGAGATGGACAGGAAACAGACCCGCAGAACCCAGGGAGTCTGGGACGGGCAGCGCATGGAGGACTGCCCGGGGAGACTGGGGCCAGCACCCAGGAGTCTGTGAGGGTTGGAATAATCAGAACATCAGACAGAAAACAGTGAAATCCTCATCCCGTGGCGTGTGCTATGCACGCAACACAGGACACACTGCAGGTCCTACTGCTGTTCTGTGTCACACGGCACCTACAGGAAGCGGCTACATGATGCACCTCAAAAAAACTCAGAAGTATAATTTTACCTGAGAAAAGGGAGCTGCACAAAGACATCTGTTCTCTGGGCTCTGTGGTCTGTGGCTACATCATACCAACCGGCTGGAACACCCGCTCGGTAAACAGTCTCTGGAGAGCCCAGCAAGTCCCACGGCTGCTTTCTAACCCTTCCTGGGCTGAGCGCTTGACGTCGTGTGCCGCGCACTGCCCACGCTCCAGGCCCTTCCCTGCCTGGCAAGCCCTGCTCCGTGGCCTTGTCTGACCACCCTGCTCCGGGCCCGGCCCACCCTCTCCCCTCCTCCCGCTCCCCATGCCTGGAGCCCCTGGCGCGTCCCCGCCCCGTGGCTCCGAGCACCCCGACCCCAGGGCGCCTCAGCCCCACGGGGCGGTGGTCCTCGCGGGCAGCGTGTGGCGCGTCCTGGGGGAGGGCAGGCCAGGCGCCAACCGACCGGGCGCCCCCCTCCTGGCGGCAGGACACCTGATTCCCAAGGGAGCCACGGTGCGGGCGGCAGGGACACTGCGGAACAGGCGGCTGAACAGACTCCCAAGCACAGCCCCTTTGAGCCCCGCCGTGGACGAAGCCACCGGAAGGACAGAGTGTCCTGCAAGGAACAGGCCCGGGACAGCCAGGAGCAGATAAGCCGCCAGGGTCCCGATGCCGGAGAGGAGGCGGGGGGATGGCAGCAAGTGGGGGGGTCAACCCCACCTTCGAAACTGCCTGTGTAATCAACAGCAGCCCACCCCCGGCACAGGCTGAGGAGGAAGAAGCTGGCCCTGCCTGGAGGGCCTGCAGCTGCCCTAGAGGATGGAGGGGGCAGGCTCTCGGGAGGAGCGGCCTGGAACTAAAGTAACAACAAAACAACTTATTTGAAAAAGAGAAGAACAGCTGTGAAGGGGTCTGAAGTTGAAGCCTGGGGGCTCAGGGTCCCAGAAGGCAGCGCGGAGAGCGGAATCCCCGAGTGGGAGGAGAAGGTGGGACACCAGACACAGGATGGTAGCAGAGACGGGCTCCCAAAACCCTGACCTCCCAGGGACAGGGATCCTGCCAAGTTCCAAACGGGGGAAACAGTGCGCTCCTGAGGAAGGGGAATGTCTGAGGAAACGAACGTCCCGGTTACTGGAAGCCATCTGGTGAGAGCACGCGGCTCAAAGCAGTGACAGACCAGTTGCGCGGCGCTCAGCCTGGCACTGACTCGCCCCACAGGGATGCAGCGGGGCCCACACCCTGGGCAGGCTGCTGGCTCTTGAAAGCAACCGATCAAATAGACAAATCTTCGGCATGTTTGGGGTAAAAAAGAAAAGGGAAATATTAGTAACGATAAACACAAACACTGGAGATTGAAAACTGACGGAGCAGGGGTTAAGCGAGAGGGCCCACCCTGTGCCTGGAGGGGCCAGGCCGGCAGCCCCGACCCCAGATCCCGGCAGGGCCTCCAAGTCCAACAAGAGGTAACTCATCAGAGCCCAGGAGAGGGGACACGTGGGCCCCAGAGGGGTGCCCTTCACCCCAATGTTTATTCTTCTCTCCATTCACGTGAAATGCATCTAGCACACCCAGCATTCCACACAGACGCTTCTACTCCTGTGATGCTCGTGGAAATGTTTTAACAACACAGAAGCATATAAACTGGAAAATTAAGGTTCTGTTATTCCATTCTTATACCCAAACCACACTATTTAATTATGTCTTTAATAAATATAAGTGTACACATACACACGTTTTACTTATTAAATATATATGTACTGATTAGAATATGTATATATATATAGATAGGTGGATATAAGCAGACCTTGCTTTATTGTGCTTCGCAGATACTGTGTTTTTTATGAACTGAAGGTTTGTGGCAGCCCTGCGTTGTCAGATGATGATTACCAATTTTTAGCAATAAAATATCTTTTAATTAAGCAATGTACATTGTTTTTTAGACATGACGAAACTGCACACTAAATATACTACTGCATAGTGGAAACATAACTTTTATATGTACTGGGAAACCCCCAAAATTCACAACTTGTTTTATTATAGTGGTCTGGCACCAAACCGCAGTGTCTCCCGAGGTGTCCGTCTGTGTAAATATGTGTGTGGGTAGCTATGCTACATATATACCCTGATACAGCCAATACCCCTAAGTTTTCATGGCTATTCCCGAGCTTTTCCTCTCCCAGATGAGGCTCAGAAGCAGCTGGTTAAATTCCTATTTATAATAAATGGTTAAAATCACAACCACTGAGATTAATTTGGGGAGAACTCACATATTAACGTCAACCTTCCATCCAGAAACACCCAACTATTCAGTTTTCTCTTATGTTCTTCCACAAGAAGAACGTGTCTTTGTTTCAGCCTCACACATCTCTCGTTAGGCGGCCTCAGCGTTTTTATTAGTTATGTGAACAAGGCCGCCCACAGCGTCTGACTATGACACACTGGTCCCATCACCCGAACGAGCAGTTTCCCTGTGCTGTCTGAGGTGCCACGTCACAAGATGTGTAATCTGAGAGCCATGGCGCGCCCGGCTCACGTTCTCCCGTCCCCTAACTATTTGGGCTGGATCCCTCAACTCATGCTGAGTGACAGCTGAGAAGGGACATTTTCTTGTTCTGACACTCATGAGACAACTCTGTTCCATCATAAAGTGTGACGACTGCCGTAGCTGTCGAGTCAAGGTACTCTAATAAAAAGATCCATAGACATGGATATGGGATTTTATCAAACTCTTTTATAGCATCACTGTGATGATTTAGTTTTCCTTTTTTAATCTGATAATGTAGTAAGTGACATATGAATAGCGCCCTCAAGGTTACATTCTCACCTTATTTTGCATGGAAGATGTCTGCCCCACATTCTCCACAGGACAACCCGGAGTTGGGGTTGGGGGGAGCTGAAGATACCCACGGGGGGTGGAGGCTGAACTTTAAACTTTTTATACCTAAAATGTTCTACAGTGAGTATGCATTACTTTGGCAATTAAAAAAAGAAGGGAATGGGAATTCCCTGGTAGTCCAGTGGTTAGGATTTGGTGCTCTCCCTGCCGAAGGCCCGGGTTCGATCCCTGGTCTGGTCGGGGAACTAAGATCCCGCAAGCCACGCAGCACGGCCAAAAAAAAGGAAAAAAAGGTAAGTAAAGGAAGGAATTGGAAGGAAAACCTAAGAAAGTTGCTGACGTTTTAACGTCTGTACTGTTTGTTGCTCTCGGCCTCCTTCTTTGTTAAACGAGAAAGCGCCCCATGGGAAGGTTGGGGGCCGAGGCAGCGCCCACCTGCTCGTCGCTCCTGTGGTAGTCGCCGTCCTCCTCCTGCTTCTCTTCTGCCGCTTCTTTGTTCGAACTGTCATCCGCTTTGGTTTCTCCTTTTAGCAAAGACAGAAAATACTGGGTCATGAATCCAAAGTGTTAAACCATTGTTTTTTAACTCTACCGTACACTTGAACGCTATAAACACCCACTGTATTAAGAGTTTGCACACTTGAGAGCTGGGGGAGCGCTGCTCTCCACGGTGCTTTACGCGCTGTGCCCTCGGGGCCAGTGGCATGTGTCCGGGCAGAGGCGCCCCGCCAGCCCAGCACCATCGATGCCTCGCGCCTCAACTACGCCAGGCAGCGGGCCATCCCCGAACTCTCACTGTTCTGGCTCGGCTTTAAATGTTAAGGCCCCACCTAGGGAAAGGCGAGATTCCTGGCTCCCTAGCTGCCTCTTGGCCTCGCCTCCCGGGGGCCCCGAGCTCGCACAGTCTGCAGCCCCCGCTTCCCCAGGCCGACAGCCAAGCCTGTCCCTCCTGCTCACATTGTTAGAAATGCACACGGCGGACTAAAGGGGCTTCGGAATCGGTGGGGTCCACAGCGTCAAAGATTCAAATAAGTCATTATGATATGTACAGATTCTAAAGCACCATTAATTTTACGTCATAGCCAAAGTGGGGTTTGGCCATTCTGCGAGAAAACAGACAAAGCCTGGAGAAGAGCCCTGGGAGGCCCACCGTCCGCATGCCCGTGCTCCTTCCACACCCCACCTCCAGGCACCTCCAGGCACCCCCTCAGGCTTCCTCTCACTGGCCCACCACGTAACCCCTTGGTCGGAGACCCCATTTCTCAGCACCACCTGCTACCGTCAGCACCAAGTGCTGCTGACACCTGCCCACACCTCTGTCAAGAATCTGTGTGGCAGGGGGGAGTGGGAGGGACACAAGGGGCTCTTAGCAAAAGGTCTAGTAAATAAAACCCAGCTCACTCACCATTTCGATGGGAATCTAGGTGCTGTTTTGCAGAACAGGTTTCGCCCTTGATGTCTCCAGGCACTTCCAGGCCTAATTTGTGGTAGAATTCCCTCTGTTTTCTCATTTCCGCTATTAAAAATTAATATATAATCCTTAATCTTAAGTAGGCAATGGATCATATTAAAATTCTGCTCACAAATATCACATGAAGAAAACTGAAGATTTGGATTAAAAGTCTGAAGACTTCTACTTGTGAGAAAATAACAACTTCGGACCGTGCCCCCTCAAATTTTGGAGCAGCTGCCAGCTGTGGGCTGTGGGACGCGTCCCGGGTTGGGGCCTGAGCCCCCCAAGTGGACCAGTGCTGCTGGTTCTCTGGACGCGCATTCACAGCCCCGCGGGCCCCTCCCAGGCGGGGCTGCCGTCCCCACCCCTGCTGTGGCCGCCCCTAGGCGTGCCCGACGAGGGGGAACCAGTACTCCCTGGCGTCTGTGGCTGGCGGTCACAGCTCGCTGAGTCCTGGAGGCACGGAGCCACTCACTACAGGGGAAGGGTCTTTACTGAACGGGGGCGACAGGCACCACGCGGCCTCCTGCCCTGGCCATCGGCCTCCAGCCACTGAGTGGGGACTGGGCCGGGCAGCAAGAGGACAGCTGGTCCAGTCTGGACCCTCGCACATTCCTGGGAAGGGCCGACTCCGTGACACAAGGTGGCTACTGATGTACAGCTCACATGCACGTAACGAAGCAATGGTCACCACCCAGGGCCACACGGGAGGTAGCAAAGGAAATTTAAACCCAAGCTGCTCAAACCAATAATGTGTAAGTCATGCTGTGAAAAATATTTATGTGCAGGTGACCAAGGAAAGCTCAGTGGCACTTTTCGCCTGCACGTTTGTCTCGCCTAAACACCACGAGCTCCGCGAGGGCCAGGAACATGCCGTGGTCACGTCCTGGACCCACACAGACACTCCAAAATATCTGATTGTGCAGGAAAAAATAAAAGTGTGAGGCAGCGGACTTGGACGGAAAGAGGGAGGCCTCTCAGAACTGAACTGATGAGCGCAGGCCAGCCCAGAGCCGGGGGCGCTGGAACCAAAGACGGCGAAACCACAAGTCTGGAAAGTCTAAGATTGGCTTGAAAGGAAACATTTCCCTTAAACAGTCACATAAATGCCGGCAGAGGAATGAAGGCCTGAAACGCACTGCTGGTGGTGGGAGCCCGTTCCTATCTGTCCTTCAGGGAGGGCGGGGTCTGCAGGTAACAGCCCCCCTGATCAACGCGAAGAGGGACTCCTCACCTGACAGGTGGACAGGATGCCACTTCACACACGGGCAGACACTGCACTTGGAACGCAGTGAGGGTCTGTGGCCGCCCCGCGTCAAGCGAGTCTGTCGGCACCTTTTTCCAACAGCATCTGCTCACTTTGGGTCCCGTTTTGGTAATTCTCGAAGTACTTCAAACTTTTCCATTATTGTTTTATTTGTTATGGTCTCTGTGATCAGTGATCTTTGATGTTACTATTTTAATTGTTTTTTTTTTTTTTTTTTTTTTTTGCGGTACGCAGTCCTCTCACCGTTGTGGTCTCCCGCCGCGGAGCACAGGCTCCGGACGCACAGGCCCAGCGGCCTGGCTCACGGGCCTAGCCGCTCCGCGGCATGTGGGATCCTCCCGGACCGGGGCACGAACCCGTGTCCCCTGCATTAGCAGGCGGACTCTCAACCACTGCGCCACCAGGGAAGCCCAATTGTTTTGTATTTTTAATTAAAAGATGTATATTGCTTTTTAGGCATAATGTTATTGCACATTTAATAGACCACAGCATAGTGTAAACATAACTTTTTTATGTGCACTTTTGTATGATTTGTGTGATTCACTTTATTGTGACATTCGCTTTACTGCAACGGTCTGAAACTGAACCTGTGGTATTTCCGAGGTCTGCCTGTACCTGGTTTTAATTTCCATTTCTTTAATTTTCACCTATAAGAATGAAAAAGGATTGAAAAATAACAATACTTAATGTCAGATATACACAGGTGTAGAAATGTCAACTGGGATAACTTTTTAGGAAAGTACCTCAGCATATATATAAAAAATATTTAAAAACTTAACTGCTGACCCAAAATTCTCTACTGCTAGTAATGTATCCGAAGGAAATAACCAGGTAAGAGCATAAGAAGGTAAAACCTTATTTGCAACAGTGAAGTAACAGAAACAACCTAAATGCTAAGTGTCTGACAACATGGGCTGGGCCAATCAGAAGAGCTGACTCCCGGGGCTTTGCTGGTGGCGCAGTGGTTAAGAATCCTCCTGCCAATGCAGGGGACGTGGGTTCGAGCCCTGGTCCGGGATGATTCCACATGCCGCGGAGCAACTAAGCCCGTATGCCACAACTACTGAGCCTGCACTCTAGAGCTCACAAGCCACAACTACGGAGCCCGAGTGCCACAACTACTGAAGCCCACACACCTAGAGCCCGTGCTCCACAACAAGAGAAGCCACTGCAATGAGAAGCCCGCGCACTGCGATGAAGAGTAGCCCCCGCTTGCCACAACTAGAGGAAGCCCACACAGCAACGAAGACCCAATGCAGCCAAAAATTAAATAAATAAAATGAAATTTATTAAAAAAAAAAAGAAGAGTTGACTCCCCGCCAGACTCATTCTGTCCCAGCAGACACTTCCAGACAGGGCCACAGAGCCTCAGAACCCTTCTCAACACCACACTGGAGATACCACTACCATCCACTACTGACAGCTGACATGCAAGACAAATCTAACTTATCTGCTACGCTGGGGTAAGAGAGTGGGCCATTTATTCAGTGGATACTTTGCAGCCAATAGAAAAGATGACACAGATCATATTTATGGATGCGGGGCAGCTCTACAACAAACTGTTATGAGAACATTATAGACAGAGTATGACCTCATTTTGGGGTGAAAATTATGATAGTGGTATGACTAGGATGCTGTGAGTTCAGGGGAGGGAGGAAAGGCTTATGAAAAGTAACACTGCCCTGGGCACATGTACTTCACTGCACCACAAACCTCGGGATGATCAAAACAGATGCAGAAGAAGCATCTGATGGAATCCAACATCCACCCCTGACAAACAGCAGCCGCGCCTGATGAAGGGCATGCGGGAGCCTGCAGCCGACTTCAGGCTTGCAGGTCAGAGACTGAATGCCTCCCCGGGATCAGGAACAGGAAGGATCCCACATCACAGAGTTCTAGCCCAGGGCTGGCAGACGCTGCTGTGAAGGAGAGACAGTAAATATTTGGGGCTCTGTAAGCTAAACACCAAAACTGAGACATTTTATCAGTACTTACATAACAGAAGAGAGAACAGAATTTTTATTGAGGAAACTGAAATAGATATATATTCAATACAATACATACATAGGCATACATATCGGGTGCACTGCTGCCAGTATTATTTTGAACAAACTGTTATCTATTAGATAAATGAAGAATAAGAAAATTAAGCGTCTTTATTTTACCTTCACTTATTTCTTCTTTGATGCTCTTCCTTTCCTTAGTAGATCTGAGTTTCCGACCTTTATCAATTTCCTTCTTTCTAAAGAACTTCTTTTAACAACATTTCTAGAAGGCAGGTTTACTGGCAACAAATTCCCCCAATTTCTCTTTGTCTGAGAAAGTCTTTATTTCTCCTCACTTCTCGAGGATAATTTCTCAGGGTAGTGTCTGTCAGTGTGTGTCTCAGGTAGTGTCTGTCCCAGCAGACACTTCCAGACAGGGCCACAGAGCCTCAGAATCCTGGGCTGCTGGTTTTTCTCTCAACACTGTAAATATCTCACTTCACTCTTTGCTTGCATGGTTTCTAAGGAGAGGTCAGATGTAATTCTTATCTCAGTTCCCCTGTAGGTAAAGTGTACCCCTCCCCTCCAGCTTCTTTCGGGACTTTTTTATCTTTGACTTTCTGTACGTTGAAACCGACATGCCCAGGTGTAGTTATTCTGGCATTTGTCCTGCTAGGTGTTCTCTGGGCCTCCTGGATCTGTGGTTTGGTGTCTGACATTGATTTGGGGAAATTCTCAGTTAAAATGTTTCAGTATTTCTTCTGTTCTTCTCTCTCTTCTCCTTCTGGATTTCCCATTATGTCACACCTTCATCCCACAGTCCTTAGATGTTCGGATCTTTCAGCCTTTTCTCTTTGCTTTTGGGTTTTCAGGGACTCTGTTGAGATGTCCTCTCACTCAGAGGTTCCTTCCTCAGCCATGTCCAGTCTAATCAGCCCATCAAAGGCAACCTTCATTTCTGCTGCAGGGCTCTGATCTCTAGCATTTCTTTTTGGTTCTTCCTTAGGATTTCCACCTCTCTGCTCACATTCCCCATATGTCCGGCATGCTCTCTACTTTATCCATTAGAGCCCTTAGCACATTAACCACAGTTGTCTTAAGTCCCGGTCTGATAATCCCAACATCCCTGCCATGTCTGGTTCTGATGCGTGTTCTGTCTCTTCAGATTCTGTTTTTTGCCTTTTAGTATGACTCGTAGTTTTTTTCTTGTTAGCTGGACATGATACTGGGTAAAAGGTACTGCTGTAAATAGGCCTCAGTGCTGTGGTGGTGAGGTGTCGGGGAGGGCACATCCTACAGCCTTGACCACGGTTGTCCTTGGTGAGCTTGAGCCTCTGGACTGTGAACTTCGCTTGTGCTTCTCAGGTTTCCCTCCCCACTTGGGCGGGACAAGGTGGCTGAAGTTGGGTCTTTCCTGCCCCCAGGCCAGTTTTGCTCTAATAATAGCCCAGCAGGCAAGGTTGTGGTTAACTGGGTCCCCGGAGGTCAGGTCTTCTTCAGATGTACACGGGGCTTGGGGCACTTCTTTCCCCTCCCCTGCTGGGGGAACCTGGTCGAGTTCCTGGAGACAAACCTCACAGCATCGCGAGGCCCGCTGTGACAGTCCCCGGGCAGGTCTCAACTCTTGGACTTGTCCACCAGGAGCCTCAGCGACCCCTCAGTCACAGGTCAGGCTCTCCTGCCCAGGCTCTGGTTCCTGGGCATTTCCAGTCCTGAGTCTGCGGCAGGCAGCCGTGTGCCCACTGTGGTCAGTCCCCCATCTTGGGGGCAGCGGCTGGCCCTGCACCTTCCTCTCTTACAATCTAAGAACTGCTGATTGTTCAGTGCGTTCTGCCTTTTACTTGTTGTTAGGACAAGTGGAGACTTCTAAGCTCCTTAGGTGAGGCACCAGAAACCTGAAGTCACGAAGTTAGAAACACAGTAATAATAACCGAGCATGAAATTTGCAGTGCAGGCCACTAACGAGAAGAAGGGACGCCTGTCAGCGGGGCGGATAACATTTGTTTAGTGGGGTAAAAAGTGAGTGCTGCTTATCATCAAAATCGACTGCTCGTGTTCATCTGTAATGAGATCTTACATATTGCACCTTGAAAATGTCTTTGCACACAGAAATACTGACCTCAGTCCAGAGAAGTCATCACTCAGAAGGCGCTGAGGGAATTCTATTAGATTCTTCTCTTGGGATATGCCTTTGTTCTGCAGACTGATCACTTCCCAGTGGAGGTCAGGTGGATGCCCCTCGACTGCACAGATATATGGATTCTGAAACACGGAAGCTGCTTCACCTGTACCAGGCCCCAGACTCCACCAGGGCTGTTTGCTGGGGCTCAGCAAACAGGTCTGCTGTGAGTCTAGGGGGCGGTCTCCGTTCCCCTTGAGCTGCCGACAGCCCGGGGCGTCTGCACGGCAGCTGGATGGGGCTTGCGATTCGAGATGTTAGTTGTTGAAAACTTCCCACATTGTAGGTTTTGCATTTCAGTATTGCTCTTCCTTATGACATTAGGCTGGATTCATCAAGAAACATTATCAGGTGTTTAACAAAAGCAAATTTCCAAAGCCATTCGGTGTGACGTTGTTAAAGGTGTTTCTTTTCATTCAGAAAAATTTCAATCTGCCCTTAGCTCAAAAAAAACCCCAAAACCAAAAAAAACACACACACCAAAAAACTACCACCGCCAAGGCATCAAAATATTGTGTGGCTGTGATAAGGGAAGTCGGGATATTCAGCTTTTAACTCTGACAAAAATTCACACAAATGATTACATCCAAAAGCGCGAATGAATTCCACCGTGGACACCGCTGGTTCAGAACATACGAAAGATCCAAGTATTTTCTGCAAAGTACCTACTGGTTGATGAGTATCGTGATGAGCTTTCATTTAAAATCTAATGTTTTCACAAGTTTAGTTAATTTGTTCAACCAAGTATTTCCCTGACCCCCACACACGTTCACCAACACGGCTGTAACACATCTCAACAGGGCCCACTTCAGGTTGTACTGAATTAGTATTTTCTCAACTTCCTGGAAAACCCTGTCTCCTGCGGTTGTGCCCCGTAGACTCTGCGCAGAGGCTCATTCGCCCATCACATCAAATGTACCCAATAAACACTGCGCAGACTCGGAGACTCCAGAGCCGAGGAAAACCACTCAAACTGCCTGTCTCGCTTCTGAGGGTTGGTGTTGCCCCTGTCAGCTCCCTGAGCGACAGTTCCCGCCGCGGCTCCTGCTCTCAAACAAGCTCATTTTCTCCGGACAGACTTCCTCAGCTGCTGCAATCAAACAACATTTAACCAACTTATCATTAGTAAGTGATTTTCCTTGCGTGACCAACAAATGAGCCAATCAGAAATTTACTCTGATTGCAGCCTTATAGGTTATTCTTATTTTTGTGAAGAAATCCTGCTGTGATGAGACATTCCATTTTAAATTTTCAATTCTCTCTAAAAGTTGCTTTCTTCTGAGTGTTTAGTCTGATGCCAACACTTTTTATTTTAACACAGATGTAGGTCACCACAAGATAAACAGGATGCTTCCCTGGCTGACAATGACAATCCAAGGACAAAACCACCCACCTGTCACCATGGCTGAAAAGCTGGACGCTTCTCCCCTTGTCTTGGTGTGGCGGGTGCTGGTAATACAGCCTCCACCACGTTTGTGCCGACGGGGCTGGTCCACCTGCTGCAGATGCTCCACCAGCCGTCGAGTGTGAGACAAACGTGCGTCCCTGAATGAGCAGGGCTGTGTTCCAGCAAACTATCCATGGATGGAGACACCTCAGTGCAAAACTTTCATGTCACAAAATATTCTTTTTCTTTTGATTTTTTCCAACTATTTAAAAATGTGGGGATTTCCCTGGTGGTCCGGTGGTTAAGAATCCGCCTTCCAATGCAGGTGACACGGGTTCGATCCCTGGTCCGGGAACTAAGATCCCACGTGCCACAGGGAAACTAAGCCTGCGTTCCGTAACAAAGAGCCCATGCATGGCAAAACACAGCGAGGACCCAGCGCAGTGGAAAAAAAGAAAAAAGAAAAAAGTGAAAAACACTCTTGGCTCAGGAGCTGCATGCGACAGGCAGGGCCAGGTCTGGTCGGCGTGGGGTTTGCCAGCTCCTGCTTCAGCAAGCGCGAAGAGGCAAGAGAAAGAAATGCAGATGCAGCTGCTTGGCGGAGCAGCCCTGCTCCAGAATAAAGCCCACAGACATATTCACCCACGTCCACAAAGTTTGTAAGAGAACATTCACTGCGCCCCTCCCCTAGGTTAAAGCAAAAGATGAGACACACATGAAGTGTCAGTCAGGAGAGGACCCTGGATGAACGGGAGGAACCCCAGCAGCCACTGTCGAGACCCTGGAGAGGAGCAGCTGCAGCCAAGCAAGGGGGTGTGACACACAAAATAGGTCACGGATAAAGTTTACAGGTAAAGATGCTGCCTCGGGGAAAACAGGCTTTTTTAAATTATAAAAATAAAAAGAAACAAGAAACAACTAAAAAACTCATTTTCCACCTAAAAGGCTTCATCTACAAGGGAACAGAAAAACACAGTCTACCGGCCATCTGCCGGATCCAGAAAGCCAAGCCACTTTTTATTTCCCAAAATTCGTGAGAGGATGGATGCCAGAAGTGAAGCCCCCTGCCATGGAGTGGGGCAGCTCGAAGGGGCTGCAGAGTGCAGAGCAGGAGGGCATCCTCCAGACGCCACCGGGCCCCCAGGGTCACTGCTCTGTCTCAGCACCACACGTCACGGTGAAATGTGCTCTGGATTCTCTGGAGGACCAGGAAGAGGGCCCATCTGAGAAACCAGCTTTACAACGCTGGCACAAAACCAGAAAAACTGCAGACAGCCCACATTCAGAAAACAGCCCGCTGCTACGGACTTGGACACTACAGTGATCTTTTAAAGAGCAACAAAGGACTGAAAGTTTGAGAAAACAGAGGAATGGATTATTTGCCTACCCAGAAAATACCCTGGACTGAGGGCAGAGCTCAGGCTGCCTTGGGCATTAGTGTGAACTTGGGGAATTCTGGAATCTCTCCGGTTCTTCCACTTCAGGGAGGTGTTCACGGCGGTGTTCACGGCTACACGCTGCCTATGGAGAGGACGAGGGGACGCGTGCACGGGACAGACTCGGCAGGAGTCAGCAGAGTCTTACATCTGCCCTCTTCCCTCACAAGCCAAAGCTCCACTAAGAACGCGTCACTGTGCTCCCCACACGCCGACTGCTGGCCTGAGACACCACCGCCTGCAGGGGTGAGCCCAGACCCTACAGACCGGCTCCAGGGAGCCAAGGGGGCAGTGCCCGCCAGCCACAGATCGGGGAGGCTTTGAACTTCAAAAAGGACAGTAACTGCAATAACCTGAGAACAGTAAATGCTCAAAGACATCTGATCGCGGCTGGAGTGGCTGGGAAACCAGCTCATTTTCTGTAAACAAATAAAGGAAAACTTCACACATTTGTTCTGCTGTTCTTCTGTACAGAATGGATCTCAGGAAACCAAGTCAGGGAGCGTGTCTTTATGGAGGCCTCCCCGCCATCAGTGAAGGCGGGTGATGGAATAGGGGGCGCGGTCTGGCTGCCTCTAGGCCTCACGGGCTCTGCGGGGCCTGGCTGCCAGGATATCTGCGAGGGCCCCGTCTGGACGGAGTGACACTGGAAGGTGCCAGAGTCCGACGGGGCCTCTTGATCCCACCCACACACAAGAACGTGGAGACAGGAGGGGCCAAGGGGGGGGGGCCCGCGTGGACCCTGACTGAGACCAACGAAACCCCGAGAGACGGGAACTCCTCACCCACTAGTACCTGATGCAATAAGGAATCAGCACTATCATCTCGGTTTACAAAGGTGCTGTAGCTCCGTGTTTTAAGAAAAATCCTTCTCTTTGGGGAACGAATGGCAATGTTTCCAGATGAAACAACAGGAAGGGTGGGGGAAGGAGGTGAACAGGTTTCATCACAAGCTGACAACTCCTGACTCTGGATCATAAATACATCGAGTTCTTTACGAGATCTTGCCTTTTGCACGCTAAAAATATCCTATAATGATTTTTAACGGTGTCAGTATTTTATTTTCCTGCATTCTTTGCCTTTCCCCAGCACTAGAAAACCCTTCAAATATCCAAATATAATTGTTTTTATCTACTCAATTTACTCAAGAAACTTACACTTATGAATGAATTCTATGAACAATGAAAGAAGACTTTAACAATATCACTCCCTAGGTTGTGTCTTAAAGATCAGATGTGACGTCCACTGACCTAACTGAATAAGCCTGTGCTTGAAATTATAACCCTCTTCTGAAACACAACAGTGAGAAAACACTGCCTAAATGAATTTCTAACGTATCTTATCTTTGAAAGAAAGTTGTGCCTAGGTTTTATCAGCTGGCACTGCTTCACCAGCCACTGCCCACACTGAACAGATTTCTGAGGCCTGTGTCCCCGTCCGCCTCCCCCGCCAATCACTGCCCCTCAACAAGGGCAGGACAGTCTCAGTGTTCAGAATTGCAGAAAAGTTTTAAAAAGAACAGCCGTTTCCACTTTCAGAATATTTGTACCACAGGGTATTTCTTCTCAACTCTCATAGATTTGACTTTAACTACAGTTAAACTTTACTGACACAGGGTTCCCGGCTTCACCTCCAGGCGGCACAAGTGAGAGGCCACCCTGTGCCTCCTGAGCGAAGCAGGAGGTGTGAGTGATGATGGATGAAACCGGCCAGCACATGGCCCCCATCTGCCCCGGGCCCCAGGGCAGCGCCTCGGCGGAAACTGCACTGACTGGGCGGCCGGCCGAGCGAGACATCCAAAGCCAGGACCCCGGAGAGAAAAGCCCCTCAAAGGCCGTGCTGCGGACGCAGGAGTCCAGGTGGATGCTCTGACACTTACCTTCTTGGAGGCCTGGGACCAATTTGTAAACAATATCTTGCATGGTTCTGTCATGACTGGCAAAAAGAACAGAACAGGTGGGTTAGCCAGAAGCGTCAATTCTCTAATTCTTGAACGTTTCCCATTTAACAATAATAAACTCCACAATCACAAATTTGGAGTTTTGGTTGAATTTTGCTTCCAGTTTGCACTTCAGAACAAGTCTGTGCTCTTAGTCAAAGTGACGTACGGCCGGAAGGGACCCGCTGCTGAAGTCGGGCTCTATATGCTGTGAACATTTCAAATAAGGAGGACACAGGCGAGATCCTTCGGGGACCAGCTCCCTCTGCCCCCTGGGCTTCTCAAGTCCTAACAGGTATCAGGCAGCCTGGGCTGTGCCAGACCAAAGGGAGTTTCTCACACTTTCCGGACCAGGGTCCGCGCCAAGAAATACCTTTCACACTCCCATGTACGTGAACACGTGGCGTGCGTGCACACACAGAAGCATAAAACACAGCTGGCCTCCAGCAGACACGACACCCTCCATATTTCCTACTAAAGCCACCAGCTTCTCAGAAAGCTCGTCCGACCCAAAAGAACAGGACGCTGGGCAGAACCGCTGCCACACGGCTTGACATCGGCCGGCTGGTTCCTAGGTCTTGACCTGGGAGCGGCCTCTCCCTCCCACGACACACCTCAACTCGGGGGTCAAAGTGCAGCCGGCCCCCTCTTTCAGCCCCGCCCCTCCTGGCAGGGCCCCCATCTGCCCCGGGCCCCAGGCCAGCGCCTCGGTGGAAACTGCACCGACTGGGCGGCCGGCCAAGCCGAGCGGGGCCTGAGGCGGCGCGAGGCTCGGGGCGAGGCCCGGGCTGCTTACCCGATGTACTGCAGGGGGTGGCTCTGGTGGATGACGATCCTGCACGTGGGGCACGTGTTGTTCTCCTCCAGGTACTTCACCAGGCAGCTCCGGCAGACTACAGGGAGCGCGCACGTCAGGGGGATGCACGCGCACGTCAGGGCGATGCACGCGCACGCCAGAGGGGCGGGGCGCGCGTCAGAGGGGATGGGAGCGCGCTCGTCAGGGAGCGCATTGGAGGTCAGGGAGCGCATTGGAGGGGTGTCTGCTCCTCCTGGCAGGGCTCCTGGAGGCCATGACGGGACACTGGTGACAGGCCCGCCGCCCGGGTCCACCACCACGGAGGAGCGTCAGCTGCCCCTGGACAGAGCTGAGGCCCAGAAACAGGAGGGGAAACTGGAGGAGCAGCTGAGGGGGCCGCAGACGCGCCTTCACGTCCTGTCACAGGGGCTCCGCCACAGGGGCGAATAGTTACATTCTAGAAGTTAGCCTGAAAGATCACCGGATTTCTTTGTATGACAAAATTAGATAAAATTCGCTTAATATAACAAAATACTGCCAGCCAATATCTTAAAATACAATTAACTTTAAAATAAAAATTCTGTCAAAACTGGCAAATATTTTATTTTCTAAACTGAAAAATACAGGATCAAAACTCGTCAGTGTTAGAGGATTCGTTTTACTTTAGGAAGTGCCTGCCCCTCGGCATCCTGGGCCGGCCTCACAGGAGGACCCAGCTCCAGGTGAAGGCTGCAGCCTACTCGTCAGGGGCAGGGGCGGCGGGGCTTAAAGAAAGGCGCGCCTGGGGGGCCTCCCTGGTGGCGCAGTGGTTGAGAGTCCGCCTGCCAATGCAGGGGATACGGGTTCGTGCCCCGGTCTGGGAGGATCCCATATGCCGCGGAGCGGCTGGGCCCGTGAGCCATGGCCGCTGGGCCTGCGCATCCGGAGCCTGTGCTCCGCAACGGGAGAGGCCACAACAGTGAGAGGCCCGCATACCGCAAAAAAAAAAAAAAAAAAAAAAAAAAAACAAAGGCGCGCCCAAGGTCAGCGCCAACTAGAAGTCTAGACCTCCAAACAGGCCACTGGCCTGAGGGGCAGACGAGCAGACTCCTCTGTCTATAGAGTTTAAGGAAATCATTTGCAAATGGCAAAAATAAGCATTTCTGCCCACTAGAAAGGAATATTCTGTCATACCACACATAATGGTTTAGCTGTTATATCGAAATACCTAAATTTTCCTGTTTTTATTTAGCTTTCTTAAGTGACATCTCTACTGAAATTACCCACAGTGTTTTAACTTCAGACAACTTTTCTCATTTATCTTCAAGATCTCCTTTATTCCAGCTGCTGTGTCCTGCTTTGTACTTGAGCTAAAAGCTTTTGGTAAAAAAAGCCAAAGTATCAAAGAGCACACAGAACATTCCGCACATACATGTGTGCACTCAGTCACTGCTCCCCCCCACGGCTGTCTAAGGCCACGTTCTAGAATATTCTGCATATACATGTGTGCACTCAGTCACTGCCCCCCCACAGCTGTCTAAGGCCACGTTCTAGACTATTCTGCAATACATGTGTGCAGTCACCGCGCCCCCCCACCCCCGGCTAAGGCCACGTTCTAGAATATTCCACACATACACGTGTGCAGACACTCGGTCACCGTGGTCGCGTCGATGAGATAACCGCTGCATAGGCGGCAGGTGATGTGGGCGTTTATGTCCCAGAGTTTAATCTTTCTGGTCAACATCTTTGGCTTCTGCAAGAAAAAAACACGTATTAACTAATACATGAAATGGTGTGATGTTTCATCAAAGGTTCGGGTTCAGTGGAAATTGAGCTACAGTCTGTGTGTCCAGGAGGAGCTCAGCGGGAGCAGGGATGAGGCCAGGTCCCCGCCCTGCAGCCCTGCTTCCACCATGAGACAGGCAACCACCCGGCCGCCCCTGGAGGACTGGATCATCCTGGCCCCAGGGCAGCACTGGGCCGCAGACATGCTGCCGCTTCTCGTTTCTCCCCCTTCCGGGCCCCGGGCCCTCTCTTCCTGCTCAGAACCCCGCGAGGCCAGCTGGTGAGGTGGCACGAAGCAGGGGAGGTTTGTGGAGCAGTGGGCGGAGAGGCCAGGGAGCAGGTGGGCCGAGCTGAGTCTGGGTCTGGGCAGAAGAAAACGTAGTCTCTCTGGAGCTCTGGTTCCTCCATAAAGCTGACCACATGGGAGCAGCTAAGACCCCCCCCACCCTGGGAAGCACAGCCCACAACACTGCATTGTAAAAGTCCAAACATCTGTGCACTGAAGTGTGGACTTGTCGTCTCTGCCCCGGTGGGCAGGTGCCCTCCAGAGCTGTGGTGGCTCTGACTGGCTCTCCTGCCAGACTGCAGGCTCACGAGGGCAGGATCTTGTCATCTGACCCAATACAATGCTGTGCAGCAGGGGAAGCAGTCCCAAAGACACCACGTCCTACCCAAAACCTGTGTGTCACCTCACATGGCAAAAGGCCCCTGAGGCGGGAGACGGCCCTGGAAGCCCCAGCGGGACCTCGTGTCACCAGAGGGCCCTTACGAGGGAGCACGAGGCTCGGAGGAGACAGGAGAAGCTGCCTGTGGGCTGTGAACAGGGAGGGGGCTTCTAGGAGCTGGAAGGAGCCTCTCCGGGAGAAGCAGCCCTGCCCACACCTGGATTTTAGCCCCGTGAGACCCGTTCTGGAATCTGGCCTGCAGTGCTGGCAGGTCAGACACCCATGTGGCTGCAGCCACTAGATTCCTGGGGATTCCCTGCCGTACAAGTAGGAGACTTGCCGGATGGTGACACCATGCAGGATGCAAGGAATTTTCAAGACAACCATCACCAAGAGAACTCCGCAGAGAGAGACAGAAACACGCTCCGGGAGATGGAGGGCCTCCGCATCCGCGGGGGCAGCAGGCTGGACAGTGCCGCCTCGCCCAGCAGCCACAGTGCACGTGGCGCACGGGCTCCCACGGCTCAACACTGCCGGAAGGCAGAGGGAAGGAAACGGCTGGGCGGGCGGACAAGGCTGAGCGGGACCCGGAGGGGCAGGGCCCCCTGGAGACTAAATCGTCACCTGCACTGAAACCCAGCGGAATCGACTGTCAGCGCAGACTGACGCAACCAGCAAGGCTGCCAGGCTCAGTTCACCTACAAAACGAGAGAGCCTCTAAACCAGCAAGAATGCCCTATGACTTTCATAGAGAGTAAGTTGTGAGGCAGACACTCGTGGTTCTCACCCGAGTCTCTCCTCTCCCCTCGATCACAGGCGCGAGCCGACACGTGGTCCCCGCTAGAGACACCTCTCCCTCGGCCCCTGCAGTGGGCTCTGAGTTGTCAGGAGAGACTAAAAGGGGTGGTTCTCACAGGGGCCCCACGGGCCAACCCACGGGAAACGAGCCCACGTCTGCGAGGCCCACTCGCTCTGGTGTCATGGTCACCACGTGCTGTGCCAGGCCCGGCCTGACCACTCGGACCCACTAGGACCGGCTCCATGAAGAAGGGCCCCCATGCCTCGTGGAGCAGGAAGTAATGGGAAATAACCTAAAAGAAGAGAAACCCTAGTCATTCCCCACGGAAGCAAAGCAGAGACGGGAGAGCGCTGACTGGGCAACGTCCCCGCCGGACGCCGAGGCCCAGGGTGTGCCGTCCACCACCGGCCCGACCGAGCCCAGCACTGCGCCCTTGGCTCACTGGGTGCTGTTTACACACGGGACATGTTCACACACGTCACCAACCCACAGCCAGATCAAAACCAAAACCAGCTCCGAAGTCACACAGACCGGGGGTTGGGGTCAGTGTGAACTCATGTTTAGTGGCAACCAGGCAAACAGATACAGATGTGTATGCACACGAGTGTGGACTCACCCACTCACTCCCAGCTCTGTCTGCTGGGAGGGCCCGGGAGTGACCACTCCTGGGCAGCCCTAGGACCTGGCGTGTCCACACCATGTCTGCTGTAAGGGGCCAGTGCTCCCCGGACACGCAGCCAACTCCAGGCTGGGCAAGGAGCATAGCAGGACCTGGGGCCCCACTGTGCTCAGACAGGGGACAGCTACCACCACTGCTTACTACAGCAGGATAACACAGAAGCCCATGAGGCTACACAGACAGACAAGGGACACCCTTCCTCACAGAATGTGAGCTGATAAATGGAAGGAGGGCTGCAAGGCCACCACCCAAGGACAACTGCAGTGACCCCTCGCTTAGGAATCCTCGGTGGGTGGTCGGCAGCAGCGAGACTTCGCCAAGGAAGTGAAGGTTCATAAAGGCTCCAAGCGTCTCCCCACCAAACACTCGTCAGCCCCAAGGGAGGGTGGGACCCTCAGGGGAAAAACCCCTAGAGGTCCCCGACTGGGTGACCAGGTGACGACCAGGTGACACCCAGGTGAGGACTGGCCAGCCATCACATGGGGAAGGACACAGCACCCCTGGCAGGACTCCTGCCAGAGGGTCCCCCACCCCAAGTCCCCAGGGGAGAGGTCACGCTGCAATGCCATCGGGGTTGTAAAAGCTAAGGCCAGACAGGGGGCCAGGCTGTCCAGGCGCAGCGCCCGCCAAGGGGCCTGGGCAGCCAGCTCTGCCCACACGGTGCCTCCATGCTGGCCTCAGGCGCACAAGCAGCTACTGTCGTGAGGGGCCAACGCTCATGGTCACCACCGCCGCGGCATGGTCCCCAGGCCGCCCTGCACAGCATCCAACACCCAACACCAGACACCAGGTGGGCACTCATCCGGACAGAGAAGGATGGCGGCTCGAGGCTCTGGGTCCAGTGCTCCCCCACCAACTGCGGGGCCCAGGCGACAGCTGGGACACTTCCTGGGACGGCAGACCCGCCCAGAGAAGGCCGCATCTCCCACCTCCTCGCGAGGCCGTCTGTCCCCTCCTGCTGCCTCTGCATCGGACGCTTCCGGCTACGGGTGCGACGCGGTCACTCCTCGTTCGCCGTGCCCTCCGCGCTCTGGCTTGTCACGTCTGTGCCTGCCTTGTGTCTCTCGCTGTCTTTCCATTTTCTAGCACAGAAACGGCACCTGCTATTCAATTTCATGTCATTTATGTGACGCACACAGCCCTGTAATTACAATCTTGCTAGAAGTTTTAGATGAGTCCCATGTAGCAAACAGTGGAACAGAGTCGATCAGAAATGTTAATCAAGAGAAAACTTGAATATATATAAATAATTGTGCCCTAATCTGCTCTGGAGCTGTCACACATTAAATTTTAAAGGAGTTACAAGGCACTGACTTTTTCTATGGCTACAACAGACTCATAAGGTGTAATTCAAGGTAAATTTAATCAATTCACATGCACTGAAAGAAGAGGAAGATCAAAGTTTACACTGCATTTACCTGTACACACAGCCGGATCCTCCGCTACATTTTGAAGCCTGTGGAGACACACGGGAGGAGGCGTCACCCACACGTGCCGTCCACACAGAGCCTGGCTCGCTGGACCAGCAGCTTCGGCTGCTCAGGTAAACAGGTCTCTTCCTTTACCTGCTTAAAACAACCAAAAGAAAAACAAGCCTGGCTGACAGTAAGGCACAGACCACGGAGACATGGGCAGGTCTTGGTGGCAGCCTGAGGCCCAGGGGCTGCTGGGAAGTGGGGGCATGCAGGGGCTGCACCACGTGCTTTGGGGACCAAGAAGGAAAGCTCCTGGGGAGGCGGTGGGCTTCAGGGTGACCTAGTGGGAGGCTGGGCCTCAGGGATGCCGGGGAGAGCGAACCGTGTTATTTAATTTCTGTGATGCTTTTCGCATCTCACACCTTGTGAAGGTGTCCCCCGGGCCTCTCACTCAGTGACCCGAAACGAGGACACCCACAGGCTCGAGCCGGGCTCTGGGCCACCACGGACAACAGACAAACCAACGCGTGGGGATGCAGCAGGCCCATGCAGGCTTGCATGGGGCCTTGGGGCCTCAGCCAGGTGAGCACAGGCAAGCACAGGTGAGGGGCTAGGATGAGCAGCAGGCCAACCAAGGGGCAGCGGAAGGGCGGCACTGAATCGGTAGCACAAGGCCCCTGGAAGGACCTGGACTCAACTCGGGGCAACGGGAGTTGCGGGACCAGAGAGCCGCCAATTGCTCTCGGAGGTCTGAGGGGTGGGGTGGCTGGGCGTCCAGAACCTCGGTGGACCCCCTCCTCGTCTGCCCATGCTCCCTCTCCTCATGGAAGCCCAAGGTCTCCCCACACATCAGGGGGGAAAGGGGGCAGGGCCCGGGGGCTGCTCCCTTCTGAAAAGCAGGGGTGGAAAGTGCCAGGGCCCCGAAACCATGAGAGGCACCTGTGGCTTAACAACAGTGGTTAAATGCCACCTGGGGACAAGGGGCCTGACACTCAAGTGATTCATATCACACCCAACTTATATCACTTTTACTCTCCAAGTTTTCCCATAACTGCATGCTTTAGTAACTAGTCTTTAAAGCTCAATTAACTTTTACAAGAAAAAGGAAGAAAGGGAGGAAGTGGGTCAGTTATTCAGGGAGGTTAAAAGGCACTTACAAGAGAACAAAGAGGAGACCTGGACGTGGCTGTGGACCAGAACCCCTGTGAGGGTGGAAACCGCTCCACCTGCCATCCACACAGCGGCCCCCGAGCCCTTGA
Organism: Mesoplodon mirus; assembly: GCF_964341445.2. Taxonomy (NCBI): domain Eukaryota; kingdom Metazoa; phylum Chordata; class Mammalia; order Artiodactyla; family Ziphiidae; genus Mesoplodon; species Mesoplodon mirus. The sequence continues at coordinate 123,309,689 of NC_138977.1, read as the reverse complement.
ACTCTGGCCAAGTCTGAACGCAGCACCTCAGCGTACTCAGTTTGATTTAATCTCGGTGTGGCCAGCTACACAGTTATAGATGCTTGACGTGAGTTCTTAGACATCAGTGAACAAAAAAGACACAGATCCCTAGAGCCCACATTCTCATGGAGGAAGACAGACAGTAAGTAATAAATGCCACGAACAGGTACATTACTTAGATGTTAAAGGTGACAAACACGACAAACCAGAGCAGGGAAAGGGGGTCGGGAGAACAGGGTGGTTGGGAACATTTCACTGAGAAGGTGACATCTGAGTAATAATATAACATTATGAACCACTTTATGTCAATCGAGTTGAAAGTTCATAAGAAACTGATAAATTCCTAGAAAAATAACTCAGCAGAATTGAGGCATGTGGAAACAGAACCTGCAGAGTTAGTTCTCAAGAAGCCGACCCGGGGCTTCCCCGGTGGCGCAGCGGTTGGGAGTCTGCCTGCCGATGCAGGGGACGCGGGTTCGTGTCCCGTTCCGGGAAGATCCCACATGCCGCGGAGCGGCTGGGCCCGTGAGCCATGGCCACTGAGCCTGCGCGTCTGGAGCCTGTGCTCCACAATGGGAGAGGCCACAACAGTGAGAGGCCTGCATACCACCAAAAAAAAAAAAAAAAAAAAAAAGAAGCCGACCCAGGCCGGTTCCACCAAACCTGTGGGAGCCCCCCTCCCACACAGACTCACCCAGAGGATCCAGGAGACAGCGTTTCCCGCTCTTGTGTGAGGCCTACACAACACACACCGGAGCGGAATGGGGGGACAGACCAAGTGACAACGTGACACCTCCTCCGGGGTGTGCAGGAGGGCCACCCCAGAATACGAGGGGCTCGTGTAAGAAACGGATGGAATTTATGACAAAAGCTAAAAGGAGGGAAATGATAAGATCTTCCCAAAGATGCACAGAAATCATTTGATGAAACTCATTATCCATTCATGATTTTCAAACAACTCTCAGCAATTAAGAATAGAAGCAACTGTCCACACCTGACAAAAGCTCTCCAATTAAGAACCACTAACACACGTATCCACTCGAAGGATTATGCCTGACGTTCACAGCTCTCTTCCCAGCAGCCGCCCGTGGGGAGCAGCGCAGCTGAGCGTCCCGAGTCCTCTGGGACTTCCTGCGGTCTACAGCAGGAAGTCAGCACCCCTGAGGGGCTCGTGACTGGCCAGACGCTCCAGGACACCAACGCTCCAGGAGGCCTGGCCTCCCCCGAGGGGCCCCAACACTGCCAGGCGGCCTCTTTCCACCTCCCCACTCCCCCTGCACCCCCACAGCACCCGCTTTCCAAGGGGACCCTTCTCCCTCCTCCCTGGGGGTAGAACATCAGCTTCCACACCCCCTTCTCTGGTCTCCAGGCTGATCCAGACCCCACTCTGCTTCTCAAGGGCTCTGACGGTCCCAGCAAGCCCTTCTCATTCCAGAACCTTCCATACCTCCCTCCCGACGGGACCCCCTCGACAGGACCCACCCGCCCGCTCAGCCCTCTCCCTTCCGTCTTCTGTCCCCCACCCCACAGATCTGCTCTCGACAAGTTTCCGGTGACAAGGACAGCGCCAATGCCCCCAATCTCCAAGGCCACTGCCCACCCTGCAGCCCGGCTGACCCCTCCCATGTGGCCCCTAACACGGGGGAAGCATAAGGTCATGGAGGCCGACCCCAGCCCGACACTGCAGAAGGGCCAGGCCGCGCTCCCCACACCTCTCAGGCTCACCCCGGGTGCCGGGGGCATTCGCGCCTGCGAGAAGAGGCCCTGCCTTCCTGTCCACTCACCTCGGATCACTGCCCTGTCCAGGGCCCTGCCCACCCTGTCTGCCCTGCTCACGCCCCCGCCCCGACTCCACAGCATGTTTAAAGGGTCTTCCCTGCACTGCTGTCCTTGTATTACACCTCCGTTATCCCTTTTCGTCCTCTAGGGAAATGCACTGGGTTTGTTTTGCAGCATAAATGCATTTACGAATCACAATCTGGAATTCTTTACTGAATGTAATTAAGGAGAAAGCCCTACAATCCTAACCACCCAACGTTTACTGCTGTTCCTAGTGTAACAGTGCACTTCCCTCCAATACTTCTAACACACACACACCCTCATTCTCACTCAAATGCATCCTCAGACCCTTGTGATGCACGAATAAAATGCGAGGATGTGCTGGTGCTCAGCACTGGGCACAGTCCAGGGTCTCTGACTGCGGCCATGGCCACGTGTGACCGGGGGGCCCCCTTGGCCCCTCCCAGAGGCGCCGGCCTCAGCCAGTCCCATCCCCTTCCCCTCAGGACCCCCGGAGAAAGAACTGCCTCCCCACACAAGCCCACCTCGGTCATGCTTCCTGCCGTTCACATATCTTACGAGAACCTTAACATTTTCTATTTATTTGGGGGTTAGTGTTGCTAAGTTATACTTTGCTAGGAAACGGGTCATCAAATTTATTGGCACAGAATCGCTCACAGTAGCCTGTAAACTCATTAAACAGCTGCACCGCGGAACGTCTGACAAATAACAACGGCACGTACTTTAAAGGACCGCTGGGGCCCTGACTCTGGAAGCTGTGTAAACGGGGCAGCCGCCGTCCTGAGACTCGCCAAGCGGCCGCATGGACAGCGCATGGCCGGTGGCTCACTCCTTCTGTCTGAGCGGCGCCTGCCCTGACGCTCGGCCCCTCGCCCACAGCGGGCAACCTGCCTGCGTCCCTCGGGGCTGTGGGGACGGGGCTGCCGCGAGGCGCTGTGGTCGCGGCTCTGTGTGGATGGCCGTTCCAGGGACGCGGCCACTGTGGAGGCCACCTGTGCCCCAGGGGGCCATTCTCCCAGCCTCGCCCAACACCACAGCCTCCGCGGCCTTCTGCACCCGTGGCCCTGCCCTGGATGATGCTGCGGCTCCTGTGTGGACGGCCCCCTCAACCACTGGCGCCGCCGATCCCTTCTCCACGGAGAAGCCTGAGCAGCCTTAGAAACACAAACCAGACACACACCTCTGAATAAACCAACCGAAGGAGCCCGAATGCTGACAAGGGTGCCCTCCCTCCACGTTCCGCCCTGTCCATATCGGTGTCCATGACGGTGCCCGTCCACGTCGGCTCCATTCCCCTTGGCCTTGCCCACCCCTCAGCTGTGTACGTGCTGCTCCCTGGCAGCCTGACACTCCATCCTCAGGGCGGCCATCAGAGACCCCAAGACTCCTGGAGAGGCCACCCAAGCCCCAGTCCTATCCCTCTTGCTGTCCTGTCCCCACGCTGTCACCACCCTCAGTGTCTGTGCCTGGCGCCCCTGGCAGGGCCGAGGCCGTGTCCTCACCACGGGGTACCACATCCAACAGGGCGCCCACCCCAGAGCCGGTGCCCAGGAAGTAAGCCCTGTCCAGCCAGCTGGCACCCAAGCACCCTGGAAACCTCCTCCTCCTCATTTCACACAGAAATCACCAAACTGCCAGCCTCTGCTCCCCGCTGACACCCTCTTCTCAAGACCAGCTGCTCCGAGCGGAGGCTGTGCTCAGCTCCCCCACTGAATGCACCCAGAGGAGCTGACAGGCCACCCCGGTGCCCTGGGCGGGTGCATGAGAGGAGCCCCGCTCTGTGAGGTCCCCCGAGGCCCTTGCCCCCTGGCCGACCTGGCCCCACGGCCTCACTGCTCTCCCTGCAGCTCCGGCGACCTCACTCGCATGCCCAACACCCGATTCTGCCCGGTCCTGCTCACCAGGCAAGCCCACACCCATGACGGTGCCTGGCACACAGTGGGTCGTGGGACTCACACTCTGGTAGCAGCGCTGGGTCTGAGCGAGGCCTGAAAGGTGGATGGCCCCGCAGGGCTCTGTGCTCACACCTGCCCTGCTCCCGTGCCATCCACGCTGGGCCGCACTGACCCCAACACGGCTCGAGGGGTCCCCGGTGTGAAATCCTGCAAAGGCTCAGGGAAAGCTTTGGCCTCCGGTGGCCCACGAGGCCCCAAGGCCACCTTCCTCCATGACGGCCACGGTGGACCCCCTTGGGGGTCTAGAACATTCTAAGTGCAGTCCCGCCTCGGGGTCCTTGCATTACTGTACTCTCTACTGGGACGTTCTCTCTCCGACGGCCACGTGGCCCCTCTGTCACCCCCAGCAAGCCTCTGCTCCAGTGCCACCTCCCTAGCGAGCTTTCTGAGACCACCCTGTTTAAGGTCCATGCCCACCGACACAGGACTCTGGGCTACCCACCGCCCCTAACCTATAACTTACTGATTCTGTTTTTACCCACCTCCCTAGACTACAGAGTCAGCCATGTGACCGGCAACATTGAAAATTCAACAGGACTGTATGATAATGTTGAGAAAATCCTGGGACCTCCCTGGTGGTCCAGCGGGTAAGACTCTGCACTCCCAATACAGGGGGCCTGGGTTCGATCCCTGGTCAGGGAACTAGATTCCACGTGCCACAACTACGAGTTCGCATGCTGCAATGAAAGATCCCACATGCTGCAACAAAGACCCAGCTCAGCCAAATAAATAAATAAATATATATATTTTTTAAAAGTTGAGAAAATCTTTCCAAAGGGTAGAAAAGACAGGAAAGAGAAGAGATGCAACATCCAACTAACAGGTGTTTCAGAAAAAGAAAAGAGAAGGAGCTTTGATGTCCAGTCTCATGTTTTACTTCTCAAGCTGGGTAATGAGTACCCGTGTATTCCTGTGTCATCCGCTATGCTCGTTTACAGGCAATATTTCATGACTTGGAAAAAATGATTCGAGTATTTCCCCAGCTGGAAGAATCAGACGGCAAGGGACCAAGTGCCAACCCATATCCAACCAGGTCCCCGCATCTGAAGCCATCAAGGGCACCAGGAAGGATCCTAAAGGTTCCGGGGAAAGGAGGTGCCCCACGCGGGGCAGGAGTCAGCCAGCACCAGACTCTTCACCTGCAACACCGAACTCTACGAGGCAAAGCAGTGACTCTTTCCAAGGTCCAAAGAAAGACAACTTTAAGGTAGATTCTACATCCAGCCAAACTACTGACCAAGTGCGAACTTTCAGAGGTCTCAGGAAACGCGCTCAAACACTGCTTCAAAAAACGCCCTTGAGCACGTTACGTGCCAACAGATGCTCACATGTCAGCACAGGTGCAGTGATGAGCAGGCTGGGCCGCTCTGACTGGGACCGAGGACAACCACGTGGAGGGACGTCCCAACTTTGACCCTGGGGGTCAGGGCACCGTGCAGACCGGGCGAGGGACCCCGCACGCCCAGCACCAGCCCTCTAGACAGGACGGGGGTGAAGACAGGGGGCCAAGGAGGGTGCGGGTATCAGGCCCAACCCTCGAGAACCTGGACCAGGACAGTAACGTCAGACAAAGTGAGGCCAAAGGGAAGGTGCAGTCAGAACATAGCCTGAAACAGACTGTATTTATATAATCACATCGATTTCCCACTCAGATCCAAGCTTTGGAGAACCACGAAAAATGCCACGAAAGGACTGGGGGACCCCAAGTTTCCACTGGCAGGCAGCTGGCTGCGGACGCTACTCCACAGCAGACACAGGGCCCCTTCATGAAAAAACCACGGGCGGAACCACGGACCTGGGCCGGGATCCCCACAGGGTCTCAGAACCGCGCAGCAACTCGACTCCTTGTCACCCCCCACTTCCCACGTCTGAACTAGAACAGTTGAGCCTGCTGGCACGTCTGCCCTGTGGTGCTATGGGGCGGGCACAGTGCCCACCTCGCTGGTTCACAGCTGCACCTGGTGGGTCACACCAGACAGGTGATCCAGGGGATTAGACTCTGCGGAAACTTGGAAGGGAGGGGCAAGTGTGTTTTGCATTTGGGGGATATGAAATTTAGTGGGACCAGAGGGGAGACTATGGTAGGCAGAATTCTGAGAGGCCCCAGGATTCTGGGCCCTGGTGTACACACACCTCTGGCCTTACTATCCCACGTACCGCACATACTGTTGTAAAGGTTTTTTTTTTTTTTTTGCTGTACGCGGGCCTCTCACTGTTGTAGCTTCTCCCGTTGTGGAGCACAGGCTCCGGACGCGCAGGCTCAGCGGCCATGGCTCATGGGCCCAGCCGCTCCGCGGCATGTGGGATCTTCCCAGACCGGGGCACAAACCCACGTCCCCTGCATCGGCAGGTGGACTCTCAACCACTGCGCCACCGGGGAAGCCCGTAAAGGGGTTTTTGAAGATGTAATTGAGGTCTCAAATCAGCTGACCTTAAAATAGGGCGAGTATCCAGTGGCCTGGCCAAATTGCATGGTCTTTCAAAGCAGAGTTTTCTCCAGCTGGTGGCGGAAGAGAAGGTCAGAGGGATGAGTCCTGCTGACTTGGCAGAAAGCAACATGGTCTGTCAACTGCCCATGGCACCCTGGGCAAAAAACGGGGGCGCCTCTAGGAGCTGAGGGCAGTCCCCAGCGGTGAGTCCCAGACAAGAGCTGCAGCTTGGCCCACACACTGACTTCAGCCTCTGAGGCCCTGAGCAGAAGAGTCAGCCACACCCGGCTGGACTCCTGACCGTGGAACTGTGACTAATAACTGGGTGTCCTTTTAAGCCACTAAGTTTGTGGCAATTTGCTTTCCAGCAATAGAAAATGAAGACAATAGTGTTTAGAGAAATGGACGATGCTGGCAGAAGTCCCAAGCATGTAAAATACAGAGTCACCACCAACTCTGGAAATATTCTCATTAGGCAAGTATTCTCCCAATTCTAGAGAATAGAATCAGGTGAACAAACACATGGAAGCAGCGGGAGTCCCTTGGTAGGGACTGAACTGTGCCCCCAAAATTCATGTGTTGAAGCCCTAACCCCCATCTCCAAACATGGGGCCTTTGGGAGGTTGAGATTCAGGACAGTGGGGCCAGGATGGGATTGGTGCCCTGAGAGGAAGGGATCAGCAGGTTCCCTGTGTGCCTGTGAGGACACAGCAAGAAGGTGCGTCTGCAGGCCAGGATGCAGGTCCTCACCAGGAACCAAACCCACTTGGTAGTACCTTGAGCTTGGACCCCAGCCTCCAGGACTGTGAGAAATAAATGCCTGCTGTTTAAACCACCCTGTGAAGGACTTCCCTGGTGGCCCAGTGGTTAAGAATCCGTCTGCCAATGCAGGGGACATGGGTTTAAGCCCTGGTCCGAGAAGATCCCACATGCCGCGGGGCAACTAAGCCCGTGCACTGCAACTACTGAGTCTGCGCTCTAGAGCCCGCGAGCCATGACTACTGAGCCTGTGCACCATGACTACTGAGCCTGCGCTCTAGAGCCCATGTGCCACAACTACTAAGCCCGTGTGCCGCAACTACTGAGCCCGTGCACCACGAGTACTGAGCCCACGACCCACGAGTACTGAGCCCGTGAGCCACAACTACTGAGCCTGTGCACCACAACTACGGAGCCTGCGCTCTAGAGCCCGTGCTCCACAACTACTGAGCCCATGCACCACAACTACTGAAGCCCGTGCACAGCAACGAAGAGCCAGTGCAGCCAAAAATAAATAAATAAATAAATAAATTAATTAAAACAACAGAAACCAGCCCGTGACGCTCTGTCCCGCAGCCATGCTGAGGCACGCTCTCCGGGCCCCTTCAGTGAAAGGCCAGGGAAACCCATCTACCTCCAGCAGCTCCCAGCTCTAGCATGCAGAAGGCAGTTTCTCTGCGATAGCAGAAGCCCTATTTCCTGTAACAAGTTCAAAAAATTTCTGCCCACTAAACCTTTTACATATATATATTTTTTTATTATTTCTTTTTTTAAAATACATTTATTTATTTATGTTTGGCTGCATTGGGTCTTTGTTGCTGTGCGCGGACTTCCTCTAGTTGTGGCGAGCGGGGGCTACTCTTTGTTGTGGTGCGCAGGCTTCTCATTGCAGCGGCTTCTCTTGTTGTGGAGCACGGGCTCTAGGCACGCAGGCTTCAGTAGTTGCAGCACGTGGGCTCAGTAGCTGTGGTGCACAGGTTCAGTAGTTGTGGCACGTGGGCTCTAGAGCACAGGCTCTGTAGTTGTGGCGCATAGGCTTAGTTGCCCCGCGGCATGTGGGATCTTCCCGAACCAGGGCTCGAACCCGTGTCCCCTGCATTGGCAGGCAGATTCTTAACCACTGCACCACCAGGGAAGCCCTAAACCTTTTATAAAGTCTGCTAAAAGCAACAAAGCCGACTGGAGTGGGACTCACCACCATGTGCCCACAAGAAGTGATGCAGTGGCTCCAGGACACCTCCCCGTCAGACACAGATGGAGGCAGCTGATGGATTTACCCTCCTGCAAGAGCGAGGGCAGCTCTCCAGCACGAAGGCACGACTCCCCTGGGCTCCCCAACAGTCTCTGCTCCCTGGAGACTCAGCCCAGCCCACAGGGCCCTGGTAACTGAGGCACAAGAAGTGTGACCAGCAGCGCTGACCGAGTGGTGCCACAACCTGACGGCACGGCACAAAGCACAACAGTGCCTGAGAAGCCAGCTCAACCCAGAGCCTGGCCCAGCCTCCATCTCACCCCCTTTAGTCTACGGAGTAAACAGGACAACAGACAAAGGTGGACGACACCGTAAGTGAAGAATCAGAAAAACTCAGATGTGACAGATGGCCTGGAAAAGTCGATGCTGTAGGGGGAAAGTGGGGAGCCTGAAATGAAAGACACTACAGGGGGCATGACCCCCAGTGCCCCACGGGGAACTGCGTCTGGTTCAGGGAAAACGCCCTGGAAGACACTGTTGAGACAACTGGGGAGAGTTGAAAGTAGACAGGAAATTAGCCAGTATGTGGAATAAGTGTCTACTTCTCAGGTGCGGTCATGACATTACAGTCATGTGCAGACCATCCTCTTACTAGGACCTCCGTGCTCTGAATTACCTAAGGAACATGGCAGCTGGTTTGCAGCTACTTTCAGATGATTCAACGATAAATATGTATTTAAAAAAAGAGATAAGCAAAACATAAGTAATTGCTGGATCTAGGGGAAGGGTAGAAGAGTGCTCATTGTCTAATTCTTTTGGTTTTTCTCCAGTGTTTTTTTTCTCAAAATCTTCAGTAAAAAAGAGTAAATTACTTGAGAACAAAAGAAGAGGCTCACCCTCCTCTGCTCCTCACTACCTGTGACCGTGCCCTGTGCCTCCTCATCAGGCACATGCGGGTGAGCAGAGAGCAGCCTGGGGTGACTTTAAGATCAAAGGCGTTGGGACTTCCCTGATGGCCCAGTGGGTAAGACTCCGCGCTCCCAAAGCAGAGGGCCCAGGTTCAATCCCTGGTCAGGAAACTAGATCCCACATGCCACAACTAAAAGATCCCACATGCCGCAATTAAGACCTGGCACAGCCAAATAAATAAATAAATATTTAAAAAAAAAAGATTGAAGGTGTTAATACACAGAACACCTTCAGAACAGGGCCACAAAAGGGAACAACAAGGTCAACTTTTAGTTATTCTTCACTGAGCACCTATTACAGGCCAGGCCCTGCTAAGAATCAGCAAATATAGCAGCTGACACGACCCCCACAAGACCCACATAGGTCAAGAGGTCTGTGGACAGCTTTCTACTGTTTGCTTATTTTGTGTTAAACAACTGGAATTTGCTGTTAGTGTAGCAAAGTCCCGCAAATATTGATGCATTTGCCCCCCCAAAAATTTCCAGTTAACCTCAACTCTCTAAATTCACCTAAGCATTAGAAGTTCTCTTCAAAAAAAACCCCAATCAACCTAACAATTGGTTTTTAAGGACAATATTTTCTAGTGAGTTTTAGTTCTTCTCAATGAAGGGTTTTGCTTAATTTAATGGACAATTCTGAAGCAATGCTCCCGCCTTAACCCTCTCATCACGTGTTAAGTGTTCCATTATTGTCGTCTGGGCCTTCATATAATTCAGTGCTGTAGGGAGAAACATGCAGATTAGAAAAGATGTTCTAGTTATTTTTATTTTTTAAATAAATAAATAAATTTATTTATTTATTTTTGGCTGCGTTGGGTCTCTGTTGCTGCACGCAGGCTTTCTCTAGTTGCGGGGAGCAGGGGCTATTCTTCATTGATGTGCACGGGCTTCTCGTCGCGGTGGCTTCTCTTATTGCAGAGCACGGGCTCTAGGCACGCGGGCTTCAGTAGTTGTGGCCTGCAGGCTCAGTAGTTGTGGCTCGTGGGCTCTAGAGCACAGCCTCAGTAGTTGTGGCGCACGGGCTTAGCTGCTCCACAGCATGTGGGATCTTCCGGACCAGGGCTGGAACCCGTGTCCCCTGCATTGGCGGGCTGATTCTTAACCACTGCGCCACCAGGGAAGTCCCTCTAGTTATTTTTAAAAACCTCACTTTTTAAAATTCAATGAAAAACTATCAACTTGTAGAGCTGAAGAACAGTTCCATTTTTTGACACACAATGAATTGTGCAGCATTTTTGCAATAGTGACAGCAAATATCAGAAAGGTAGTAAGAAACTGTCCCCAAACCTCAACATATTTCAATAGAGAAGAAAATTACATGTTCAGTTTCAGATCCGATTCTGACCATTTACCAAATAAAGTCCAATGAAATAACATATCCTGCCATATAGTAGATTACAGAGTAACAGTACAGACCAAAACAAACCTTGCTTTATACTCCAAATCAAACAACCCAAATAAATAGTTCCAATCACTGGCAAAGGGCCCTGCCTCACCCCAGCAGGGTGGAAACCTGGCAGGTCCACAGAGCAGGGTGGCAGGAGGGGACACCTCCCTCCATGTGGTGACAAGTTCTCGAGGGAGCCTCCTGTGCGGGCCCTGCATGGGTGCCCTTCACAGCCCTGTGCTGCAGCCCCAGCCCAAGCGCCACAAAGTCCAAGCACCGTGGAGGAAAGGCCACAGGGCTGAGCACAGAGGCCCTTGCACACAGGTTCCTGGAGCATCCTTCCCTACAAAGGTCAAATAAAAACATTTTGGGATCTCACATCTTAAAAACGTCTTACAAATGTCAGTTGATCATTTCTGGAGGAAAATAATTGGCAGGAATAAAATGAAGCTCTAGAAACAACTAAAATCACTGTACTTGAAGCTTCCAAGAACTCTGTATCACCGACACATACACACCTACAATTTAATTGTATGTGGGAAGCAGGGGAGCTTATGGTTTGCTACAGACGTTCTAAGTTAATTCCTAAAACTCTTCCTTATTTGAATTTCTCTCCTCTCATGCGTAAGCTCCAGCGTCATCACATCATCACAATGGTGACATCAGAGCAACCTGTGTAACTAAAGAGACAGCTGAGCTGCTGCAACCTTGGGCTGAGCACACTGCTCTACACAATTCTGTTCATTCACCTGCAGGGCACTTCTCAGGCCCAGGCCCTTCAGGAGCTAACAACACCTGATCAATGCCAGGCATTAGGATGGCCCAGGGGCCCCGCCCCCTCCCAGGAAGCACACCCTTGTGGAGTTCCTCCCCCTCAGCGTGGGCTGGGCCTGATGACTAGCTTCTAACAAAGGATATGGCAAAAGGCATGGGTGTCACTGCCAAGATTAGGTCATGAGGACTGTGGCCTCCTGCTTGCTCCCCTGTCCTGTCGCTGGCCCTCGAGCTGCCCCACGGATGTCTCCAGCCAGCAGCCTGGAAGCAAATCCTCCCCAACTGAACCTCCAGACAAGACCACAGCACGGGTGGGCACCCTGACGGCAGCCTTGTGAGACCCTGGGCCCAAGGACCCGGCTAAGCTGTGCCTGGACTCCTGACCCACAGACACTGTGACATAATAACTGGTATCATTTTAAGGCACTACATTTTGGGGTAGTTTGCGGGACAGTAATATATAAATAATACAACCATCCAGCACTATCACACCTTCAGAAATCCAAAAATGGGAAAATAAAGAGCCTAACCAAACCTGAATGCCCAGTTTTACAAGTCTTTTCCAAAGCTTCACAAAGCAAATTAAGTTTTTTAAAAAGCAAAGTACATGTTAAAAAAACCCCACAGGGACTTCCCTGGTGGTCCAGTAGTTAAGAATCCGCCTTCCAATGCAGGGGACGCCGGTTCAATCCCTGCTGGGGAACTAAGATCCCACATGCCGCGGGGCAACTAAGCCCACGCGAGCCCTAGAGCCCGCGGCCACAACTAGGCAGAAGCCTGCTCACCGCAACGAAAGATCCCGCGCACCGCAACTAAGACATGCCGCAACTAAGACCCGACGCAGCCAAATAAATTTAAAAAACAAACAAACAAAAAAACACACACACAGAAAAAGTAAGCACTGAGTAACAAGGTCGCAGGTGTGGTTACATTTGACAAATAAAAATAGGCTGGACTATTCAGGGGCTCCATTCGCTTAAGCTTAGTTACAATGAAATGTTACACTGAAAATGCAAAGGGGTTTTCTCCTAAGTAATCAAGAAGTGAAGTTATGGCACAAAATGAAATACTGAACTGACCAGTTCAAGCATCTCCCTTGGGAATTTTAGACTCTTGCCGCACCCTAACGCAGGTCGACCTCTCTGCAAGCACTCCCGTCTTTCGTCCGCGCAATGAATGTGCTGCACGCCCACCCCATGCCAGGGAGCCAGTGTCTGCCTGGGCTTTCCATCCTCTCAAACTCCTCCAACATTATCCTACTGGACACACTCTGGAGCCCTTCCCCAGCCAAAGGGCAGCACTTCTCCATCCCCACTTCCAAATTAAAGGACAACATGGGCAAGATCTACATGAAGTCTGCTTTGAAGGTTTCAGAAGAGCAAAGCTCCCATCCCAAGGTCCTTTCCTGGAGTGGAGAAGGTGCCTGATGGCTCACCTGACACGCACTGGGCCGACTGGCCCCAAACCCTTCCTGCAGCCCACACTCCCAGCTTGGACCCCACCCCTCCTGGAAATTCCTGGACACAGAAAACACCTCCAGACCTTGAGAATGGGGCTCCTTTGGTGACACCACTGGAAGGAGGGGAGGGCAGGAGTGGTTGAAGGTGCCTGACACTGACCACAGGGCCCAGGTAAGGAAAGGATGGCAGCCCTGGAGCAGGGACTGGGAGAACAGGGTAGGGGACAGCTTTCTGGGTCTGGGGAGGGGCAAAGCACTGGTCTGGGGCATGGAGCCAGTGTGGACTAGGAGCCCCCCACCCCCCACCCCCGCTTGAGTCCCCAGAGCTGGGAGAATGGGCCTCAACCCTGCCTACCCCCAGGGCCCAGCCCAGGCAGCATCTACTGAAGGTCAGAAGGTTTGTGAGGCCCAGGTGCTCAGGGGCCTCACGAAGAGGGCTGGTTTGCACCTGTGGGGCTCAGGTGACCAGGATCCCTGATGCTCCAGAGCCTTTATAGAAGCTGGGTCCAGTTGAGTGGGCTGGGTAGATTCTGGGCACCTCTGGAACCTGCCCCAGGGCCCAACCCCCTGGGAGTCCAGCCTGGGGTCCCAGCGCTCCTTACATACCACCCTTGAGGTCTGAGTGCTTCTCAGTGACTCATTCAAGAGCCTTGGCCTCCCTGGGGACCCTCCAAGTTCCAGCTCTTATCACGGTTGTGGCCCTGAGAGCCAGCCTTCTTCACGGCTGCCCCAACATCCGACTCTCCTACATGACCTACCTGGGTCATCCTTGGAGCCTGTCACAAGGCAAGTGCCCTCCACATGGCACAGTCCCAGGGTCATGGCCTCCTGGGAAAGAGGGGCTGTCCCAGGGTCCCAGAGGTGCTCACAGGATGGTTCCATAATTCTGGTCCTACTGGGGGCCAGTCCTGGGGTCCAGACCTCCCCAGGTGACCCATCCTAACGTCCAGGCCTCCTCAGTGACTTGTCCCAGTGTCCCAGCTGTTCCTGGGTCCTGGCCCTGCTCGGTGACCTGTCTCGGGTCCAGCTCTCTCTGATTCCTGCTGAGTCTTAAGGTTCCAGCCCTCCTCCGTGACCCATAGTGAGGCTGGACCCTCCTCCATGACCCATATCACGGTTGGGCTCTCCTAGGTGATCTGTCTCAGGGTACAGTGAGTGCTTCCTAGTCCTTTTCTTGGTGGGTCCTGGGGTCCAGCCCTCCCCGGTGACCCGTCCTGGGGTCTGGTCCTCCATGGTCCCTCCGCGGTGGCCATTCCTGGGGTCCGGTCCTCCCTGGTCACTCCACGGTGGCCCGTCCTGGGGTCCGGTCCTCCCTGGCCCCTCCGCGGTGACCCGTCCTGAGGTCCGGTCCTCCCTGGTCCCTCCCCGGTGACCCGTCCTGGGGTCCGGTCCTCTCTGGTCCCTCCCCGGTGACCCGTCCTGGGGTCCAGTCCTCCCTGGTCCCTCCCCAAAGACCCGTCCCGGGGTCAGGCCCTCCCCGGGTTCCCGGCCCCGCCGAACGGAGTCGGGGATCCGCAGGCCGGGCCGACGAGGGCGCAGGGGCACGGGCCAGGGTTCGGAGCCTTCCGGGCCCGGACACGGGCCGAGGCCGCGGCCTGTGTAGCGAGCGCCGCGGGCCAGGCCGGGCGGGGCGCGGACTCACTGACCTGCCGTCTCAGCTGTGGGCGAGCGGGGCGCACGCGGGGGCCGCGCCGGGAGAGGGAGGGGGCGCCGCTCCCTCCGGGTCCCCCCCAAGAGCAGGAGAAAAAAACCCGTCCGGAGTTTAAAACAAAGAGGCGGAAATGCCCGAGCAGAGCCGAGCGCAGAGTCGGGGGCGCCGCTCTTGGAGCATGCGCGTTGCGCGGACCGGCTCCCACCCGGCAGCCGGGGCAGGGGCGGGGCCTGGAGTCGGTGGGTCCCGGGGCGGGGGCCAGGGCGTGGTCAGAGGGCGCAGGCGCGTCCGGGCTGGGCTGGGCCCTGGCACCTGGAGAGGCGAGGGGGCGTGGTCAGAAGGTGTGGGTGGGGACAGGGGCGGGGTCAGAGGGAGAGGGACCTAGAGAGCCCCGGGGCGGGGCTCTGCGCGGAGACCCGTGAGGGGCAGGGGAGGCGGGGCCAGAGATAGGGCGGGGCCTCGAGGAGGTGTCGGGCGATCCCGGGCTTGGGGGCGGGGCCGGGGCGGGGCCGGGGCGTGGTCGGCTGGCGCTGCGCCAGGAGGGGGAGGGGCTTGCGGAACCCTGGAGCCTAAAGGCAGCTGGCGCTCCGGGACCAGGGGTTTCCTCCAAGGGAGGCGTTCTTGCTTTTGCATTACTGTTCTTCCTGAGAACTAGCACCAGGCAGTATCGGGGGCGCCTCAGACAGGGACCCTGCCTCCCGGGCTCCCGGACAGTAGGCAACAAGGCTGACCCCACAACTCGTCCCTGTTTCCGGCTTTCCGCAGGCCCCGCCCTGGAGCTGTAAGCGGTGACCGTGACGTCCACGCCCTCGTGGGGTCCGCACTGCGAGGGGGGGCGGGAATAACAGAGGAGAACGTAAATGCAGTGTCCTGTGGGAGACAAGCCGGTTGGGGGAGGCAGTGGGTGTCCGGAGTTGGTTACATAGAGTGAATGGGCGCGGAAGGGACTCAGGGAGCGAGCCCTGCAAGTGTCTGGGGATGGGGCCGGTTCACAGGCAGGAAGTCCAGCCAGCCTCAGGCCCCGAAGTAGGAGGGGGGTGTGGAGGATGCTTTCCAGAGACCAGCCCAAAAGCTAGAGGGCACAGAGAGGCTGGAGATGAGGTCAGATGCGAGGTGCCTGGGCTGTCTGAGCAGAGGGCTGTGGGCACAGGGCTGGCGTCCCGCTGCCTTGTGTCTGCGGGGGCGAGGCTGGAGCAGGAGGCAGTGCAGGGGTGCCAGGGCGCTACACCTCGTGGTGCCCTGGAGGGCGGGAAGGGTGGGACTGCTGAGAGGAGGCGGGGTGGGGCAGCTGCTGACCATCTGGGGAGGTGATGTCGCTAGACCCCCAACTGGGACTGCTGTGAGGCTGGGGGCTGTAGGAGATGATGAGATGGTCAAGGGAGCGAGTGAGGGATGGGGGACCAAGCCCCCTGCAGCCCTCCCAGTGGAGAAACCCAGGAGTCCAGGAGGAGCCAGTGAGAAAGACCCAGATGGAGCAGACTGGGGTCCTGGAGGACCCCAGAGGTGAGTGATGTACATTTGGCTGCTGGAGGGATGAGGGTAGTGAAGCCCCTCCGGGGCCATGGCCAGTGCAGTGTGGATGCATGGTTGGGGTGAAAACAGATTGCTCAAAGGAGGAGGGCGAATATAGACAACTTTTCAAGATTGTAGATGGAAGCCACAAATGGGGCTCGGAGGCCAGGAGGAGAAGACAGTTTGCTATTTGGGCTGGAGCCCTGGTGACGTCAGTGGTGCTGACTGGGTGCAGGGGGAGAATGACCACGCTGCATGAGCCGAGGTCCCCACCTAGGACTGGGGACTGGATGCAGGGGACAGTTGGCAGCCCTTCACGTTGGGGGGGAGGGGAAGACCCTGATGCGTGGTCTCTTCTAGCTGCTTCTGTTTTCCAGTAAAATGGGAGCTCAGTTGACCCAGATCGGAAGTGGAGGCCCAGGGGACAGCAGAGTGGGAGCAGCCCTAGGCTGAGGGCAAAGTGACCCCAGGAAGTCACCTGACAACCCTCTGACACCGTGGCCACCTGTCTGCAAATGGGGCAGAGCCAGGAGCAAGTGTGTGAGGCATGGCAACAGTTCCAAATTTGTTCCAAGCCTAGGGTCTCTTGCTGAGGATGCACACCAGACATCTGGGCTGCCCGCCTGTTCTCCCAGGTGACCTCATCGGTGACAACACCCCAGACCTTGACCCTGAACTCTGGGCTCCGGTGTCCAGCTGCCTGGCCACATCTCTGCTGGGATATCTTCAGGGAACTCAGGCTCTGATGTCAGAAGGTCAACCCCTGGCCTTCCCACAGCCCCCATCGCAGGGCTCCTTCCTGCCTGCTGAGCCGAGGCGCCCGGGTCCTTCCCTCCATGCTCATGTGGGCTGTCAGCAGACCCCTCAGAATCTGCCACGGCACCCCCCCACCCCCCCAGCCCAAGGCCAAGCAACTCCCCCAGTTGGAGTATCACCTCAGGACTGGCCTTCTGCTTCTTTCCTTGGGCCCCAAATCTATTCTTAACGTGAAATAGTAACTCTCATAACACATTAGCCAAGGAATGTCCCTCCTCTGCCCGAAACCGTCCAGGGGCCTCACTCAGAGCAAAAGCACAAGAGTGGAGGTCAAGGGGGCCCAAGGATACCTGGGATGATGGTGATAAGCTCTTGAGTGTGTACATAGGTCAGAACTCACTGAAGTGTACAGGTTACCTTGTGTGGATATACCCCAATAGGGCAGAACAAAAAGAAGGAACCAGAAACCAGGACACAAGCAGTGAGAGGTGACCCCCACCCCACCATGCCCACGCCTCCCCTTTCCCCAGAGGGTGAGCAGTCCTCGCTCCTCTGCCTCCTAGCCACCCCCAGGGGCGCCCATATCCACACCCGCTCGAGGCCTCCTCCCTGCCCCTCTCCTGACGGACCTGTCCCCTTCCCCTCTGGTGGACCATTCCAGTGAGGCTGCCCATCTGAACAACAGAACAGAACAAACAGGCTCTCTCCTGACCTAGTGCTTCTCTGCTCATCTTTGTATATAACACGACTCCTCAGAAGTGCTGTCTACACTCGCCCGCCCCAATTTCCCTCCCTGTTTTATCCCTTAACCCTGCAGGCTTCTGCCCTCCCCCAGGAAAATGCTCTGGTCCAGGTCACCCCAGGTTTTGTGGACTGCATCTGTCGTCGTCTCTGCCCCTCTGCGCTGCTCTCTTCTCCTGGAAACACTTTCCCCTTGGCCCACTGTCCCGTGTTCTGCCCCCGAGCCGTCCT
The DNA here is from genome assembly GCF_964341445.2 of Mesoplodon mirus. Lineage (NCBI taxonomy): Eukaryota > Metazoa > Chordata > Mammalia > Artiodactyla > Ziphiidae > Mesoplodon > Mesoplodon mirus. The sequence continues at coordinate 123,292,054 of NC_138977.1, read as the reverse complement.
CCTCTCCTCTCCATGCAGCCACTCCTGGCCAGCCTCTCACTGGTGTCTGTGCACTGGTGTGTCCCTCAGTGAACTGCAGATGGTGAACTTGCCCGTCTCAGCCAACGGCGCGCTATCTTTTCTGCTTCCGGGGCACAAACATGTGGACTCATGCCTGATTCCTTTCTTTCTGTTTTCCCACAGCCAGTTCATGGGGAAGTCCTCTCAGCTCTATCTTCAAACCTGCCTAATGCAGCCGTGGCACTCAGCCTCTGCAGCAGCTGCTGCCCTGGCCCGAGCCCACCTGTCCCATCTGGGTTGGTGCCACAGCCTCTGCCCCTGACCCCCGGTCTCTCCCGGACAGGGAAGCCAGTGGGCCAACCCCTCAACGCCTGGGTCAGAGTGCAGCAGGCCTCTGCTCAGCAGCCCAGCAGCTGCTCCACGTCCCTGAGGTCCTGCCTTGGGCCTGGGCCCTGCCCCAGCTCTGGCCTGGCCTCCACGGCCCTCCTGGACATGCCGGGCCCTCACATCTCATGGCCACAGCTGAGCTGCTCCCAGGCCTGGGTGGTGCTCCCTGGCCGCCCACATGGCTCCTCCCACCCTCAGGCCTGTGCTCAGATATCTCCTGAGGCCTCTCTTGACCAATCGGGCAACAAACCCCAGCGCTTGACCACTTACCTTGTTGGCAAGACTCTCATCTCATGTATTGCTGGTGGGAACAGAGGGGAGATGGACAATATCCGGCAAAACGATGCGGGCATTTATCCTCTGGCCCAGCGATCACCACGTAGGAATTTATCCCAAAGATACACTGGCAAAAATGCAAAAGATTAATGAACAAGGCTACTAACTGCAACATAATTTGTAATAGAAAAAACTGGAACGGTCCACATGGCATCAGGGGCAAGTCCTTAATAAACCATTGACCCTCCACACAGGGGCTTTTGCAGCTGTAAAAGGAGCGCCAGACACCTGCACATGCCGTCATGGGGTCGCCTCCAGGACTGTGTCTAGGGCACACCATTAAGATGGGCAAGATGGAGAAAAGGGTATTCAGCCTGCTACCACATACCCAGAACGTGGGGTTACTACTATGCGTTCCACGTATCTGCCTGTGTGAGAAATCCACGTGGATTCCATGAAGGTGATGCCAGGAGCAGGACTTATGTCTCCCTGGACCCCTCATAAAGCACAGAGGGGGACGCAGCAGCGCAGCAACAGTCAGGTGGCCAACACTGACCCCAAAGCTCCATGACAAGCAGGTGGCTATGGCCTCCGGCCTCCGCTGCCTGAAGTCAGCATGTGTGTGGAGGGTCTGAGCTCACCCTCCCACCGGAAGCAGCTAAATGCTGGACCACATCAGGCAGTGCAGGCCGTGACTCCCAAAAGAGAGGGACAAATGGAGAGAGCCAAGGACCAGAGGCCAAAGTGCTGGAGGCGGCAGGGCAGGGGGCCAGAGAGGAGGGCCTGTCTGGAGGGGTGCTCCAGAGCTGGGCCGAGGGTGCTGAGGCCAGGCCGAGCCCTGATAAGGATGTGCATGGAGGAAGCTGCCCAGGGCTACGTAGAACCCCTGAGAGGCACCAGGAGAGAGGTTCTGGGAGGTCACAGAGGGCTGGGCGTGTCCTGCCAGCCCAGGAGCCCTGGGGGCCAGGCACCAGGCCAGAAGATCACCGCCTCAGCAGAAAGGCAGCCCCCGTCAGCCTGCAGAGGAAACGCATGGAAGGGACCAAGTGCATCCAGGAGCCCCACCTCAGCCAGGACAAAGCGTGATGGGGAGGCACTCGACAAGGATGGTGCCCCGCATCTGGGGTCCAGTCACACTCACCGGGCGAGCAGAGGAGGGACCTGCGACTCTCAGTGGGGGAGGAAGTCAGTCACTGAGGCAGACGCACTGCTGACACTGATGCCAGAACCGGTAGAACAGGCGTTAAAACGGTTCCTGTAACTGTATCCCACGTGTTCAAAGGCCGGGAAGATGGCTGGGCACGCTTGGACACGGATCAAGAAACGAACAAGGCCACAGGAAGCAAAGGCCCTGCACAGACTGCTGTGGCCAGGAGCCAGGGGCCAAATGCGGGCCACTAAGCATCAGAGAGAATAACAGCGGCAACAGGTTAAAATATGCCAAATATGTTTAAACCACAAATACATATGCTACTTAAAAACCCAACTTGGTGTTGCTATAGGGCTCTGAGGAACCAACCTGTAATTTTCAAACCTGGTAGATGATGGGAGAAAACCCATCATCCACCTGGTCTTGTATACAGACCGCATCGCAGGGTGACCAAAGACGTGATGAGGGATCCGTTTTCTTTGTGAATATTCCAGCTATTACGTGAAGAAGAAATATAGAGTTAATGGGCTTCCCTGGTGGTGCAGTGGTTAAGAATCCACCTGCCAATGCAGGGGTCACGGTTCGAGGCCTGGTCCAGGAAGATCCCACATGCCAAGGAGCCACTAAGCCCATGTGCCACAACTACTGAACCTGCGTGCTGCAACTACTGAGCCCGCGTGCTGCAACTACTGAAGCCCGTGTGCCTAGAGCGCATGCTCCACAACAAGAGAAGCCACTGCAATGAGAAACCCGCACATAGCAAGGAAGAGTAGCCCCCGCTTGCTGCAGCTAGAGAGCCCGCACGCAGCAACAAAGACCCAACGCAGCCAAAAATAAAATAAATAAAAAATTTAAAATACTACCATTTCACAGCCCTAATGGTAATGCCAACCCAAACGGGAGATGGTCAGACATGCATGCCTTCTGGTCAAAGGCCGCACCAAAAAACCGAACCTGAATCCAAGTACAGCCAATGCTCTATGCTTCACCCCACACCATTCCCCATGAGCGCCCTCAAGTGTCCAGCACAGTCCGTTCAGTCTCTGTCGCAATTCTCCAGCAAGGGGGGGGGAGAAGCCCCCATGACCACACACGCGAGGAAGAGGCGCTGCCTGGGTCAGCCCCCGCCAGTGGGCTGGCAGCTGGGGTGCACCTCTGGAGCCACGTTTTGTACCCCTCCAGCACCGGGAGGAATCAAGTCCCCTTCCTGCAAGCTGCCCTGTTGATGTGCCTCTGTGTCTGGTGTTTCCTCCCTGCCTGTGTCTCACTTCTCACTCTTTCCTGCTTCCTAAGATCATCTCCTGAGAGCAGCAGAGCAGCTCCTGACCCAGGCACCCTGGCAGGAGGGAGGCTGCTCAGGAAGCTCGGAAGCTGCCGCATGAGAGGCTCCGCTTCTTCCAAGAACAACTTGCGAGGGACTGAAAAGATACAGCGAGGGAAACTAGAGATGGACAAGGAGGTGAGCGTAGACCAATGACTGATTTGTATCCTGAGTCAAACAAACTGAACTAAATGAAACTAAACACACACGCATCAGTTGGAGCGACTGGACGCTGCAGCGATACTTGATGGTCAATTTTCCAGGTGTAATCATGAAATTATGGTTATCTTTATCTTATCCTTATCTTTCAGAGATAGATACTAAAATATCTAGGGATGGAAATGATATGGTGTCTGAGTAATTTCTCAGAATAATTTGGAGGAGTAGAGGTGGGGAGGAATCCAGAGAAAACAAGATTGGCCACAAGCTGATCATAACTGGAGCTGAGTGATACATTCATGTGTGTTTATTATACAATTCTCTCTCCCTTTGTGTTTGTTTCCATTTTTCCATAATAAAAACTTTAAAAGTTGCAAGCACATTCACTGCTGGCCCTCTCTGCTCTTTTTCTGAAGTGCTCACCACCTTTGGGTGCAGTACAGACTCTGTCTTCTTCACTCTCCTCTCTGGAAATCAGGCTCCCCTGGGAGGTGGGGGTGCCTTTGTCAGTTTCTTCAGAGCTGTAGACCCTACACCTGGAGTGGAGCCTGGCCCCGAGGCCACGTCCACGTGCAGATGACGGCCAGAGGCTCAGGCTGGGGCAGTGGAGCAGGAAGGCAGGTGAACACTGAAGGGTGGTCAAGGGCTGGCCCGGCAGACAGATTTAACAGAAGAAAGGTGGGAGGACACAGAGGCAACAGTTGATGAGAGAGTAGCTGAAGTTTCAGATTTAAAGACTAACCTGACCCCGCAGATCCAGACACTAACGTAAAGATAAGAGAATGGGGCTTCCCTGGTGGCGCAGTGGTTGAGAGTCCACCTGCCGATGCAGGGGACACGGGTTTGTGCCCCGCTCCGGGAAGATCCCACATGCCGCGGAGCGGCTGGGCCTGTGAGCCATGGCCGCTGAGTGTGCACATCCAGAGCCTGTGCTCCACAGTGGGAGAGGCCACAGCAGTGAGAGGCCCACATACTGCAAAATAAATAAATAAATAAAAATAAAGTTTAAAAAAAAAAAAAAAAAGATAAGAGCATGCTGAAACCCCTGAAGCCGGGGAAGGACAGGGAGGGTCAGCCACCCAGCAGCCTCCTCTGGCCAGAGAAGGCAGACACTGATGGGAGAACAGCACCTAGACCATCAGAAGACACCACGTTGGCAACAGCTGAAGCCTGATTCTGACCAGGTATTCAATCACAAAGAAAGTCTCAGACAATTTGAAAAAAATTTATCTCATACAAATGACACTTTCTGACATCTCTGCAAGTAATATGGAATTAAACAATAAGACAGTTTTCTAAATATTCTTGTTTGGAAAATTAGAAATACATTTTAAAATAACTTGTGAATTACGTACAGAAACTAATGTGGAAAACTACAAGTCTCTGATGAAAGAAATCAAGAAGATCCCAACAAATGGAGAGATATTCCACGTACATGGATAGGGTGACTCAATATTGTCAAGATTTCAGTTCCTCCCAGCTGGATCTATTAATTCAATGCAATCTCAATCAAAATCCCAGGAAATTATTTCGTGGATATGGACAAACTGAATCTAAAGTTTATATGGAGAGGACTTCCCTGGTGGTGCAGTGGTTAAGAATCTGCCTGCCAATGCAGGGGACACCGGTTCGAGCCCTGGTCCGGGAAGATCTCACATACCACAGAGCAACTGAGCCCGTGTGCCACAACTACTGGGCCTGCACTCTAGAGCCCGCGAGCCACAACTACTGAGTCCATGTGCCACAACTACTGAGCCTGCACACCTAGAGCCTGTGCTCTGCAACAAGAGAAGCCACCGCAATGAGAAGCCCGTGCACTGCAACGAAGAGTAGCCCCTGCTCGCCGCAACTAGAGATAGCCCGCACATGGCAAGGAAGACCCAACGCAGCCAATAAATAAATAAATAAATAAATAAATAAAATAAAAATCATCTTAAAAAAATAAAAGTTTATATGAAGAGACAAAAGGTCCAGAACAGCCAACCTAATATTGAAGGAGAAGAAAAATTTGGAGGACTGAGGTTACCCCACTTCCAGACTCACCATAAAGTTACAGTGATCAAGTTAGTATGGTACTGGTGAAAACAGATAAATAGATCCATGGAAGAGAATAGAGAGCCTAGAAGTAGAATCACACAGATTTGGTCAACTGATCTTCAACAAAGGGACAAAGGCAATTCTATGGAGAAAAGACAGTCTTTTCAACAAATGTTACTGGATCAAGTAGACACCCACATGCCAAAACACATAACACATGTAAAGACACAGATTTTACAACTTTCACGAAAATTATATACCTAAGTGTAAGACACAAAACTATAAAACCCGTAGAAGATCACATAGAAGAAAATACAAGCGACCGTGGGTTTGGTGGTGACTTCTTAGATACAACCCTGAAAGTGTAAGCCATGAAGGAAAAAAGTGGATAAGTTGGACTTCATTAAAATTAAAAACTTCTGCTCTGTGAAAGACACTGTTAAGAGAATGAAACGAAAAGCCAAAGACCGGGGGGAAATTTGCAAAACACGTCTGTTAGGCAAAATATGCAAAGAACTATTAAATCTCAACAATAAGAAAATAACCGAAGTTTAAAATAGGCAAAAGGCCTCACCAAAGATGATTTATAGATGGCAAACAAACACATGAAAAGATGGTCCACATCATATGTAATCAGGGAAATGCAAATCAAAGCAACATTTTGATACCACTACATACTTAATAGAATGGCCAAAATCCAGAACACTGACAACACCAAATCCTATTGAGGATGTGGAGCGACAGGAACTCTCATCATTTCTGGTGGGAATGCAGAATGGTGCAGCCACATTGGAAGACAGTGTGGCAATTTCTTAGAAAACTAAACGTTCTCTTACCATTAGACCCAACAGCTGTGCTCCTTGGTATTTACCCAAAGGAGGTGAAAATGTATGTCCACACAGAAAATCACACATGAATGTTTACAGCAATTTTATTCATAATTGTCAAAACTTGGAAGCAACCAAAATGTCCCTCAACTGGTGAACGGACAAACTGTGGTCTATCCAGACAATGGAATACTATTCAGCACTAAAAAGAAATGAGCTATCAAGCCATGAAAAGACACGGAGGAACCTTAAATGCATATTTCTAAGTGAAAGAAGCCAGTGGGAAGGCTGCACACTGTATGATTCCAATTTTATGACATTCTGGAAAAGGCAAAACAATGGAGATAAAGAAAGGATGAGTGGTTACTAGGGGTCTGGGCGGGAAGGGACGGGCAGGTGGAGCACAGAGGATTTTTAGGGCCGGGAAACTGCTCTGTGTCACACTATAGTGGTGACATGTGTCATCATACATTTCTCAGACCCATAGAATGTACAACACCAAGAGTGATCCCAATGTCAACCATAGACTTTAGTTAGTAACAGTGTATTGATACTGGTTCACAATTACAACAAATATACTGATGTTAATAGGGACGTGGTATGCGGGGGCTGGGGGAGAGGGGACATGTGGGAACTCTCTGTATTTTGTGATGAATTTTTCTGTAAACCTAAAACTGCTCTAAAAAGTACAGCACTATTAATCAAAAAACAAATTACTGGGCTTCCCTGGTGGCACAGTGGTTGAGAGTCCGCCTGCCGATGCAGGGGATGTGGGTTCGTGCCCCGGTCCGGGAAGATCCCACATGCCATAGAGCGGCTGGGCCAGTGAGCCATGGCCGCTGAGCCTGTGCGTCCGGAGCCTGTGCTCTGCAACGGGAGAGGCCGCGGCAGTGAGAGGCCCGCGTACCGCAAAAAAACAAAACAAAAAAACAAAAAAACCCCAAAAAAACCAATTACTAATAAATGTAATGAAAGAGTACAATACTTATATTCTGAAAACTATGAAACATTTTTGAAGAAAATTAAAGAAGACCTAAATGAATGGAAACACATCCATGTTCATGGATTGGAGACAATATTGTTAAAATATCAAATTTCCAGGACTTCCCTGGTGGTCCAGTGGTTAAGAAGCCTCCTCCCTATACAGGGGATGAGGGTTCAATCCCTGGTAGGGGAACTAAGATCCCACATGTCATGGGGCAACTATGCCTGTGTGTTCTAGAGCCCGTGCCACAACTAGAGAGCCTGTGCACTGCAACTACTGAGCCTGTGTGCTCTGGAGCCTGTGAGCCACAACTAGAGAGAAGCCCTTGCGTCACAACAAAAGATCCTGCATGCCCTAATGAAGATCCCGTGTGACGCAACTAAGAGCCGATGCAGCCCCCCCCAAAAAAGATATCAATGTTCACCCAACTGATCTACAATCCATATCAAAACCCAGCTGGCTTCTTTGCAGAAACTGATAATGTGATCCCAAAATGTGTATGGAAATTCATGGGACTCAGAATAGCCAAAACAATCTAGGAAAAGAACAGGGACTTCCCTGGTGGCTCAGTGGTTAAGAATCCACCTGCTTATGCAGGGGACACGGGTTCGAGCCCTGGTCCGGGAAGATCCCACATACCGCAGAGCAGCTAAGCCTGTGAGCCACAACTACTGTGTGCGCATGCTGCAAGACTGAAACCCGTGCGCCTAGAGCCCATGCTCCGCAACAAGAGAAGCCACAGCAATGAGAAGCCCGCGTACCGCAACAAAGAGTAGCCCCCGCTCGCCGCAACTAGAGAAAGCAACAAAGACCCAATGCAGCCAAAAAAAAAAATATATATATATATATATATACACATACATATATATATGTACAAAAATTAGAAAAGAAAAGAACAAAGTTGGAGAACTCCCATTTCCTGATTTCAAAATTTACTATAAAGTGACAGTGAACAAGACAGTGTGGTACTGGCATAAGGACAGACATACAGATCAATGGATTAGAGTTGAGAGTCCAGAAATAAGCCCTCACGTTTATGATCAACTGATTTTCAAGAACGATGCCAAGACAAGTCAATGGAGAAAGCATAGTCTTTTCAAGAAATGGAAAACTGAATATTCACATGCAAAAGAATGAAATTGGACTCCTACCACACACTGTATACAAAAATTAACTCAAATGCACCAAAGGCCTAAATGTAAGAGCTCAAACTTTTAAACTCTTAGAAGAAAACATAGGTATAAATCTTGGATTAGGCATTGTTTCTTAGACATGATACCATAGGTACAAGCAACAAAAGGAAAAATGGATAAATTGAATATCATCAAAACAAAAAACATACGTATTCAAAGGACGCCATCAAAAAAGTGAAGAGACAGCTCGAGGAATGGGAGGAAACTTTTGCAAATCATATATCTGATAAGAGCTTCATACCTAGAACACATAAAATATGTAAGAATACAAACAATACATAAACCCTTATAACTCAACAAAAGAAAGACAAACACTCAATCAAAAAATGAACAAATTGGGACTTCCCTGGTGGCGCAGTGGTTAAGAATCCACCTGCCAATGCAGGGGACACGGGTTTGAGCCCTGGTCCGGGAAGATCCCACATTCCACGGAGCAACTAAGCCCGTGTGCCACAACTACTGAGCCTGTGCTCTAGAGCCCGCGCACCACAACTACTGAGCCCGTGTGCCACAACTACTGAAGCCCGTGCACCTAGAGCCCATGCTCCGCAACAAGAGAAGCCATCGCAATGAGAAGCCTGTGCATCGTAAGGAAGAGTAGCCCCCACTCGCCGCAACTAGAGAAAGCCCACACACAGCAACGAAGACCTAACACAGCCATAAATAAATAAATAAATAAATAAATAAATAAATAAATAAATAAAATTTAAAAATGCACAAATTATCTGAATAGATATTTCTCTAAAGAAGATGCACAAATGGCCAATAAGCACAGATGCTCAACATCATTAGCCATCAGGGAAATGCAAATCAAAACCACAAGATACCACTTCACACCCCCTAGGATGGCTAGAATCAAAAAGACAGGCAAAAACAAATGTTGCCAAGGACAGAGATAAATTGGACTCCTCAGGCATTGTTGGTGGGAATGTAAAATGGTGCAGCTGCTTTGGAAGGGTCTGGCAGTTCCTCAGAAAAAATTAAATGGGAAGTTAGCATATGACCCAGCAGTTCCACACCTACAGACCCAAGAGAAACGAAAGCAAATGTCTGCCCCAAACTGGCATATAAATGTCCATAGCAGCATTATTGATAGCAGCCTCAAGATATAATAACCCAATGTCCATCAACTGATGAATGGATAAACAAAATGTGGTCCATCCATACAATGAAATATTATTTGGCAATAAAAAGAAAGGAAGTACTAACACATGCATAAACATGGATGAACCTTGAAAACGGTACACTCAGTGAAAGAAGACAGTCACAAAAGACCACATATTACGATTCTACTTAAATGAATTGTCTAGAATCGGCCAATTGAAGAGACAGAAGGCAGATTAGTGACTGCCAGGGGCTGGAATGCTGGGGGGACTGGGGAGAGCCTGCTAATGAGGACAGGGCTTCTTTCAGGGGTGAGAAAATGCTCTAGAACTGATCATAGTGATGGCTGCATATATATGCAAATATACTCAAATCGATTTAATTTACATATTAAATGGGTGAATTATATGACATGAGGATTATATCTCAATAAAGCTGTTATTTAAAAAAGAGAATTACAAAGGAAAGTACAAAATATTTAGAACTGATGAAAATGAAAGTGCTACATGTTTATCTCGTGGTAAAAATAAAATTAGATAACTCACACCATAAATACACACAAAGATATACATAAATGACCATCTCACGCAATACACAAAACAGATATCCATCTCAAAAACACATATATGAAAAATTAGATACCCTCTCTCACCATACACACAAAAAATGAGATGTCAATTTCACATCATATACAAAATATTAGATATTCAACTTACAGCGCACACACAAATAGATACCTATTTCCAATGTATACCAGAAAATTTGGTAACTATCTCATACCATACAAAAAATATCATGCCACACAGCAGACAGAAAAATGAGATACTAATTTCAGCCATATAGAGAAAAAAGCTAGACACCCACCTCACATTTTAAACAAATAAATTAGTCACTCATGTCACACACACACACACACGCACGCACACACACATACACCATACTTTTCCAGCTCAGAACACCATGCTAAATGATCTGTCACGCCATATCCACACATAGAAAATTAGACACCCATCTTGAAGTATTTTTAAAAAATAGATGCTGTTGGGAAGCAGTTCTCCATGAACATCTCACGTCTCTGTTTCTGCGAGGTCCAGACTCTCAGAGCAAGGTCGTTTACAGCCAAGTCAAGAAGGTTTGTCTCAGAGACATTCCAGGGCAGACAGGAATGTCCCCACTGGGAGAAGATTTGCTTACATTTCAGAGTAAAGAGAAGGTTTCTCTCTCTGGAAGGCAGGATGGGGAGGTCTCCAGCAGTCCTGTATAAGATCAGAGTTTCCTAATTTCAGGGTTCTTCTGAAACACACCCCTCTGCGGGTACGGGTGCCACCTGCATGCCCGTGGAGACGACGTGGAGGAGCTGCTCGGGGGCATCGCCGCGGCTGCAGGAAATCAACGCTCTTTGCCTCTGACCCGGGGGGTCGCGATCCCGCAGAGGCACACGTGGGAGACTGTGCTGGGTCACCTTGTCAGCTGCAGAGAGAGCAGTCTCAGACTCTTCAAGGTTTCTGACCTAACACATGCATCTTACACCAAAGAATGAGATGCCCATTTTTTCCATCCAGGCAGAAAAATCAGGTAAACTTTCTACCCCATATATACACACAAAAGACAAAACCCATCTCAAACCACACATACCTTACTAACCACTAGCCACACAGCCTTACGTAACACACTGTGAACACACACTGGATACCCATCTAATAACACACACACGAAATAGATGGACATCAGGCCATGCACGACATTACATACCCACCTCCCTCTCCCCCTCCCTCTCTCTCCCTCCCTCTCCCTCCCTCTCTCCCTCCCTCTCTCTCCCTCCCTCCCTCTCCCCCTCCCTCCCTCTCCCCCTCCCTCTCTCTCTTTCTCCCCGCCCCAACAATATGACCTCACATCATGCACATACAAAAAGTTGTCCATCTTGTTTATACACACACCCACACACACACACACACACACACACAAAAGAAGCCCCTACTTCTTCAACAGGCTGAATGGTTCTGAAAAGCAAGGGAGGGTGGATGGGGTCACAGGCTCCCCAGTGGGAAGAACAGCAAGTTGGGTCCCAGATACTTGTTGCCAGGACCTTGGGGTGTATGTAAGCCCGTGCTGACCTTCCCCACCTATGCTGGGGGAAGACAGAGGGGCGGACATGGGTAGTGGGGAGCAGCCACCCTAAGGGCTTCTCTCTGGGAGAGCCAGCGGCACACAGGCCAAGGTGACCAGAGCGTTCCTTTGTTTAAGTAAATAGGCTCATGGTCCAGTGCAGGTTTGTCACGTGTTTTCAGTGGAAGGATTCCCTGCTCGGCCTCCCACACGGATAAGGATGAAGTCACTGCCATTTTGATGCAGCCAGAGAATCCAGATACTGATTTGCTTACTCACTTCCCTGTCAGGGTGGTATTGGGGTGTGTGGTCTTCAGCAGCTGGGAACTGAGGGAAACAGTAAAGGCTTAGACTCTGGGAGGGGACGCTGTGCTTTGGGACCAGACAGTCTGGCCGGCTCCGCCCCAGGGGTGCGCTCTGGGGAAATGGGCCCCCTCCAAGAACCTGCCAGGCAGGCCAGGGCCTGGAGACGCAGGGGCTACTACGGAGGGGGGCACAAGGCAGAAAGCGCACCCACCCCACACAGTCCCCTCTCAGCCACAACCGCATGCCGGCCCCATCCTGCTCCAGGGATTCGGGCGTGGACAGACTGATTCCTGCCCCCACGTAGCTGGTCTTCTCCTGAGGGGAGAAGATAAAAACCAAGTAAACACCAAACAAACGGGATGAGGCAACTCCTCTTGGAAGGTGAGCTTTCTTCTCCGATATTATCCTCAGCAAAGACGTGTTGCCTTTGATCCAATCTTGGCAAAGAGACGCCCCTCGGTTGCCTAATCACGAGCAGGAGACAGTTTAAGGAGGACACATCAGCCTGAAAAAGCTTCAGTTAATGGTAGTGTGGGATGCTGATCGGAGTCTATATTTGGTTAAGAAAAAAGGAAAAAAAGAAATTGAAACACAGATTTAGTCATAATCGTGTGCGTCGTATGTTATTTTAAACAAGCCTTTAAAGACGATTTTCAAAAGTAAGATGCAAGGTGGTTTTTGTGCGGAGATCACTAAAGGGTATGTATGTCCAAGATGTGATGGTTCCAGAGATGCGCACATGGATTCCAGGTGCAGAAAGACACTTGTGTGGATGCTGGTACAGCTTGAGTCAAAACCTGAACAGTGTAGATGCTTACGGTAAAGATAGTTGTCCAGAATTTAAACAAAACTCTTTCTTTAAATGTGAGTAGAAAAAGTCATTGTTTCCAAATGAATGTACTTGCCACATTATGTGAGTTTTAAAAGTTAAGCTTATTTTGAGATAATTATAGGTTCAAATGCAGTTGTAAGGAATAATACCAAGATTCCTTGTACACTTTGCCCAGTTTCCCCCAAAAGTAACATCTTGCAAAACACAGATGTACTCCATCACAGCCATAACACAGTTGCTGATATAATCCACGATCTTTTTAAGATTTCTCCAGTTTTACTTGCATTCACTGTGTGTGTATGTGTGTGTGTACCTGACACGAGTGTATCACGTGTGTGGGTCCGTGTATCCATGCCACAGTCAAGATACGGACACATGTCCCTTCATGGCTTTTGCCCATTTTCTAATTGGAGATTTTTTTTTTTTTTTTTTTTACTGTTGAGTTTGGAGGGCTCTTTATATACTTTGGATACCAGTCCTTTGTTGGGTACATGGTTTGCAAATATTTTCTCCCAGTCTATGTCTACAATAACCCTTTGATGAGAATTGTATTACACCTACAGATCAATCTGAGAAGACTTGACATCTTTACTATGCTGAGTTCTCTGATCCATGAAAATGGTATCTCTCTCCATTTTTTTTAGGTCTTTATTGGTTTCTTCCATTACTGTTGCATAATTTTTAGCATACAAGTCCTGTGTACACTTTGCTGTTTACACCCAGGTATTCAAATTTCTTTGACATAATTGTAAATGGTATGTGTCTTTAATTTTGGTTTCCACACGTTCCAAGTTGGTGTATAGAAATGTGATTGATTGTTCTGTGCTGCCTCCTCCACATAAGAGCCCTCTGGATGGGGAGCGGAATCCCACAGTAGAGCAGGAGCATCAGAAAGGCAGAGAGGAAGAAGCGCACAAGGCCAGCATCATGTCCATTTATGTCAGCCCCACATAGGGAGCTACATAGGTGACCTCAGGAGGAGTAATACTAGGGGAGTCATGGAGAGATGTCCAAGGTGGACCTCGGGGGAGGGAGGAAGCTGGACAAGAGACTTCCTGCGCCCACAGGGGAGCTCTTGTGGCAGAGGGACAAGGTGGTACCTCCCTCCTCCCTGCCCTCCAGCGCACAGAAACCTACATCTCCTAGCTCTGCCCTAGCTGTTTTCTCAGCTGTAAACTGCAGATAATAACCAGGTGGGAGAAGCTGCCTGCCCCCTCCCCGGGCGAAGGCCCGTGCTCTGGCACAGCCCTTCCCCTGTCTGAGGACAGGGGGCCCCGCCCTCCTTCCTCTACCAGGACCACCTCTGCCCTACGGGGCTGAGTCTAATGACTAGAACGGATTCGAGGCGCTTTGCAAACTGACCCCAGCCTCCTCTTCCAGGCTGGCCTTCTGCTGCTCCTTGTGACTTGTTTGGACCTCAGGAATTGGCGGGGGGGGGGGTGGCGGGGGCGGAAGGATCTTTCCACAACCCCTTGCAGGAACTGTGGGCCTCCCGCGGGGCTGTGACTTCCCGGCGCCCTGTCCTGCACCCGCCGCTGGGACCAGGGGAGGCCGCGGCCCGGCTTGGCCCCTGCGAGGGGACCTTGTTCTTGTTTCTGCGGCTGATTTCTGTCCCGGCCGACGGGGCAAGATCCAGCTTCTTAATTCGTCCCTTTTCCGCCTGGCGGGGTGTTGACCCCTGCCCCTGGGGCGGGGACTGCCCGACGCCACCTCCGAGGGCGGTCCCAGCCCACGCGCGGCTCCAAACGCCGGCAGCCCGGGCGCGGCGGCGATGGCGGGCCGGCGGTGGCATGGCCTGGGGTCGCCGCGACGCCCGCCCGGAGCGTGCTGGGGGGCTGCCGCACCTACGCGCCCCGCCGCGACTTCCTTCTGGTGATCAGCCTGCTCACCTGCTCCAACGCCGCGGTACGGGGCTCGGGGTTCGGGGGGCTAGGGCGGGGGTGCAAGCCGAGGCCGGGACCAGGCTGAGCCCCGACTGTCGCGCCCAAGTGCTCGCGCTCCTCGCACCCGCCCGTGTCCCGGTGCTCGCCGGGCGCCCGCCTCTCCGGAGACTCGGACAGTGAGAACCCGGTTGCGGCCGGGCTAGGACCGGCCCTCCACCTCTCGGGATCTTCGGGACGGCGGCGACCTCAGGGTGGGACAGGCATGGAGAACCCCTTCCCTGGCCGTGGCTGAGCAGGGAAAACGGGGCTTGTGTCTGCCCTCGCAGTGACTGCGCCTGGGTCCTGTGACCCTCGCTGGTTTGGAAAGGATCCCTCTCCTGCCACAGGAGGGGGTCACTGTCCACAGCCACGAAGGACTCCTCCAGTGGTCCCCCCCTCCCTTCTGCAAAGCACAACCCCTGGCACAGGCCTTCGCATCTGGCTCTGGCTCTTGCCCTCCCCACCCCCTTACCTGTGCCCTGGATGCCTTCCTTGGATTTCTGACTCAGTTCCAAGGTCCTTCACAGGAGGCCTTCCTTACCTGCCCAACCGTTCTCTTCATAGCTACCCAGCTGGGGTCTGCAGTGACCCGTCACCTGTTCTAGAACTGTCCCCACTGTTGTCTGGGACTGTGTTCATCATCACAGCCCCCGAGACCAGAGAAGCAGGCAGTGAGAACCAGGTCTGCCAGTTCCAGGGACCCAGCTCTCCCTACCTGCTTCTCCCCCAGACTCACCCCTGAGGCCCCAGTCGCTCTGCCCAGCCCATCACACGCTGCCTGCCGGGCTCAGCCGATGGACCTCTCTCCTCCCTTCCAGCCCTGGGCCGGGCCACCCTCGTGTGTCCTGGGCAGGCATCTATCTGCACGCGCTTCCCAAACCCGACCCCGAGTGGCCGCCTTCCCTGGGGATCAGGCTGCAGTGCTGGCCGCACCGGCTCCCTGGGCTCCCCTCCCCTGTGCTGCCACCCTGCCTGAAGGAATATCGCTTGGCCTCCCTCAGGATCCCAGGGACTGGCTGGGCAGCCTTGGGTGGCCACAATCACGTAGTGCAGAGCTGCAGGTGGCAGCGGGACCCACAGCTCAGGGAGGTGCCAAGCGGCCGAGGGACAGTCAGAAGCAGAGACCGAGAGGAGGAGAGATGGCAGGCGAGGCAGGAAGACACCGCCTCGGAGAGGTTCTCGGGTGGCAGCCCCTCTTGGATGTCATTCCAAGCTTCTTGGGGCCTTTTCCCTCCTCTCCTTGCTGGCTAGCCCCATGCTGGGACAGGTGGCCTCTGCAGCCTGGGCCTGGGGTCTGCCGGGACTCCAGAAGCCTCTTTTCTCTGCAGGACTCACCACGTCCCTGTGTCTAGACGCTGTGAAGCCAGAACTGGGTTTGGGTGCATTGGTCCGAGAATGCAGAGCAGCGGTCTCCCCCAGCCCCCTGAGCTGCTCTGATGAGTCTGGGTGTGGACAGGCATCGGGCGGCCCTGAGAAGGTCCTTGTACACCGCGGCTGTCCCACTGCACTTCTCTCGTTCACAAGTCATTATGGAGCAAACAGGAATCGCACCGGGAATTGTCATGATCCCTGTGTAGTCACGACAGGGAGCAGGGACCATCAGGTGTGCCCCAGCCAAGTCCACATGGCCCCTTGCTTACTCCCTTTGCAGCTAGATGAGCAGGGCCCTCGGGTTCTGAGGGGCAGTGTGAAGGGCAGGTGGGGCTGTGCTTGGAATGAGGTCTGGGTGGCCCCGGAGCGGGTCTGGGTGAGAGCCAGTGTGTGGGGCGGCTGCCAGCGTTCTCAAAGGACGTGCGGGGGCACCGGGCGGGCTGGGAACAGTGGAAGGGAAATGTTGTGCAATGGGGGCAAACAGTTGTCCCCACGCTGCTGTGTGTGTTTTAGACCTGGCTCTGCCCCTCTGGCCACAAGCTCTGGGGAGGAACGAGGATGGGGCAAGGCTGGCGAGGGATGATGAGCTTGCCTGCTCAGCTGGGCAGGTGTGGCAACCAGACACCAGGCTTTCTCGCCGCTGGATCAGGCCGGGCAGGAAGCAGCTGGGCCTGCGTGGAGCTCTTCCTAAACCTGGGAGATCTGCACCCGGCTCTGTGCTGAAGAAAGGGAAGGAAAGGCAGCTGTTGCCCAAGCTCGGTGTCTTGTGTGAGGCTTTGTGGTCAGAGCTCTGTCTGGATTAGGAAGCCTGGATCTCGTAGCCTCCACTGTGGGGGGTGTGGCCCGGGGCGAGCTCCTGCGTTGCTGGGTCCGCTGAGTTGGAGTGGCCACGGGCTTGTTTTGCGACACCTTCATCTCTGGGCCAAGCCAGGCCTGCCTCCCCCTCCCTCCTGCAGTAAGCCCTTGTCCACCTGGGTGTCCCCCACAGGCACTGAGTGTCCACTGAGTGGCCCCCAGTGTGCTCCTCTGCCTGGCCCATCTGGGCAAACTACGCATCCACGTGGCTGGGGGCGGGGGGCCCTCTCCCGTGCTCCAGCTCTGGCCGCACCCAGTCTAGGTGCCCCCTCCCGCCCCCGCACGGGGGCCACCTCTCTTCTGCTGACAGCCCTCGGGCCTTCTCCTTGGAGGGTCAGTCCTGGGGGGACTTGCTGTCCTGCAGGCTCCAGCCGGGTTGTTGGCCTCTGTCTGCCCCCGGGACCACACCTGCAGAGATGCTGCTGGTCCGCGGCCCGGGCGTGCTAGCTGAGCCTCCGCTCTGTGCCTTCCCTCTGGTGTGACCGGGTGAAAACCTGGCCCTGACAGGACCGCTGGGCCTTTTCCTCCCACAGACCAGCCAGCCACGCCCAGGACAGCAGGCAGTCGTGGTGTCTGTAAGTGCCCCCTGGGCTGATGCCGGCCTGTGTCCACAGCTGTGGCTCAGCTTCGCACCCGTGGCTGACACGATCACCCGGCACTTCCTACTCTGCACCGAGCAGATCAACTGGCTCTCACTGGTCTACCTTGTGGTGTCCATCCCATTCGGTGTGGTGGCCATCTGGGTTCTGGACTCTGCTGGGCTCTGCTGGGCGGTGAATCGGACCCCACACTGGGGCGTGCTCTGGGATGGGCGGGGTCCCCTAGTGTGGGCTTGAGAGCCATCACCTCCTCCCTAGATCTGGGTCCCCAGCCATTGCATGGTGGGTGGAGGTTGGGGTGCTGGAGGGGGTAGTCTGGGCTGGTGGGCAGCTCTTCTGACCCCAGCCCTGCAGACCATCCTGTGTGCGTGGCTGAACTTTGCGGGGAGCATGATCAGCTCCCAGCCCTGCATGATCACCAGCAGCCAGGACCCATTTGCTTTCTCCATGGGTGGGCAGAGCCTCTGTGCCCTCGCCCAGACCCTGGTCATCTCTCCAGCCAAGCTGGCCGCCTTGTGGTTTCCCGAGCACCAGAGAGCCACAGCCAACACGATGGGCACCGTGTGCGAGTCCCAGGGGTGAGGCCGACGTCCCCGCTGGCTTAGTGTGTGGCCCGGCACCTGTGCACTCCCCGCTCTTGGAGGGTGGGGACTCCTCCTGGGGGCTGGGGACCAGCCTGCCACTCTGAGCTGACACATGTCCCCGTCTATTCAGCAAACCCCCTGGGTATCCTGGTGGCCAACCTGCTGTCTCCTACCCTGGTGAAGAAGGAGGAGGACATCCCCTTGATGGTGAGGGAGCTCAGGAGTGCATGCACGTGAGTGTGTGTGCGCCCACGTGTATGGTGTAGAGTGTGTCGGTGTGCATGAATGGCTACGTGTTTGCATGTGTGTGTGTATGTTTATGGACTGTGTGTGCTAGTGCGTGTGTGCACGAGTGCCGTAGTGGCAGGCTCGTGCATCCACACCTGTCTGTGTGAGTGTGCACTTGCCACCTTCTGCGGTCACACGTGGGTCGCACTCCATGCACGTGGGGTTTCCTAATGTGCAAGTACTGGGCACCTTCCCAGCATCAGGCACAACTCCAGGGACTGGGATGTTCAGTGGTTTCCTTGGCGGGGAGACAGCTCGGGAGACGAGAGGCAGCTGGGCAGAAGGAAGCGTTTGTGGGGGGCGAGGGAGGGAGATGTGGGGGGCGAGGGAGGGAGGTGAGGGGGGCGAGGGAGGGAGGTGAGGGGGCGAGGGAGGGAGATGTGGGGGCCGAGGGAGGGAGGTGAGGGGGGCGAGGGAGGGAGGTGAGGGGGGCGAGGGAGGGAGATGTGGGGGCCGAGGGAGGGAGATGTGGGGGCCGAGGGAGGGAGATGAGGGGGCGAGGGAGGGAGATGAGGGGGGCGAGGGAGGGAGGTGAGGGGGGCGAGGGAGGGAGATGTGGGGGGCGAGGGAGGGAGATGAGGGACCAGCCGACTCTGAGGTGGACGTGAGGCTGAGGGGTGGGGCCTGCAGCCAGAGGCCAGTGTGTCCGCTGAGCAAGGGGAGGGTGGCGAGAACGGTCAGCCCAGGTGGCAAGCATTGGCGTGATGGATACCTCGGGGGGCGTCTGAGGGGAGAGTGACTCCATCTGGTCCAGAATGACTCGGAGAGCCAAGGGTGTGCCCAGAGTGTCCAGGGAGAGAGCCAGGGCTTTGATCGGGTGGGGCAGTGGGGCAGGCTCAGGGCTGGGGGTTTGGAGGTGCGCCGAGGTGAGAGGGGCTTCCAGGTGGGCGAGTGTGGGGTCATTCACAGAGGTGGGAGGGGGGTCCAGGTGGCCGCTGGATGGAGTTCCTGGAGAAGGCTGAGCTGAGGCTGTTGCTGTTGCAGTCATCTTTGGGTGGTATTTTGAAAGCTGGGTTTCCAAATGCAACAAAGCAGAGCAGGCCCAGCACAACCCTGGGGCTTGCCGACGTCCACCTGGGGATGACCTGTGGGGGTAGCCGGGAAGGAGCCTGGAGTAGCAGGCATGAGGCACCCACACGCGCGTCACGCATCCTCGAGGGCCTGTGCCTGCACACACACGCGAGTGCACTCGTGCATACCCTCCCCGCAGCTGGGCATCTGCATCATCCCTGCTGGCCACTGCTTGCGTCTGGGAGAGCACACCCCCGGCCCCGCCCTCCGTGGGGGCTGTCCACTCCACCTCACAGAAGTTCCTAGCCGGGCTGGAGCTGGTCAGTGCCGTGTGTGTGCTGCGGGATCCCGGGGCCGCGGGGGGAGGCCGGGATGGGAAGGGTGCGGGGCTGCCCTGGGGAGCCTCTGGCTCGCAAGGAACAAGGCCTACGTCATCCTGGCCCCTGGCCGCATGCTTTGGGGGCAGCATTGGCATCTTCTCCAGCTTCTCGTCCCTCTTGGAGCAGATCCTCTTCATGAACGGACACTCCAGCGTGGGTGCCGGCCCTGCCCTGGGGGCCCCGCGGCAGGACGGGGCTTTGGGGGCCTGTTACCCCACAGGCTCTCTTCCGCCGCTGCTCTCCCGCTGGTGGCTGTGGAATGACCCGTGACCTCCCCAGGCGCTGGGTTTCCACACCTGGATGGGGTGATGTGGGCACTACTGAGATGCTGTGTGAAAATTTGTGTCTGCAGACAGTGGGGTGGTGGCCGTGGGGAGGGGGTGCTGGCAGAGCCCAAGTGTGTTCCACTGGGATTTCGTATGGCGCTTACCCCCTGCCCCACCCACCCCAGCCCTGTGGGACCCTCTGATATTGGAGATGCAGAGGAGAGGGACTTGCTCTGCTCATAGCATCTCTGGCCGTGCCCTCCACTGTCTGCATCAGCCCTGGGTGTGGGGTTTGGGCCTCTTGTGTTCCCAGTTTTTCAGGGGTGACCGGCACTGACGGGTGTCTGCAGTAGCCAGGCCCTTTCTCTAGCAATTGTTGAGTTCCTGGGTGGGGGTAACGCAGGGAAATGGCACGTCCAGGGGAGGACACCTCTTCCCCCAGCCAATGGTGCAGCCAAGCCTTCTATGTCATCCTGCCTGGGCCTCAGGCTCTGTTCAGTGACCCTGCCGTGGGCTCCCCAGTGACGGCGTACATCCTAAGGATGAGGGCCTCCTCCTGGGGCCCAGATGACAGGGTGCCCCCGCCTCCTCTCCTCCTCCAGGAATTTTCAGGCCTCTGCGGGGCTCTCTTCATTGCTTTTGGGGTCTTGGGGGCGCTGCCTCTTGGCCTGTACGTGGACTGGACCAAGCATTTCACTGGAGCTGTCTAGATCGGCCTCTGCCTGACATCTCTGGTCTGCGTGGCCCTCGCCCTGGTGAGAGTCCTCTGAGCCGAGACCACCTTGCACGAGTCAAAGCGGGGTGCCCCGGGGTGGGGGAGTTGGCAGGTCGGCCGTAACGGACATCCAGACCCACTCCGGCCCAGGCACTGCTCGTTGGGCTGGGCCCTGAGTGGGACAGGCTCCATGGCCTCTCCGACCCTGGGCACTGCCCTGACCCCCCAGTGCAGGGCCTGGCTGGGTCTGGGCGTCTAGGGCTGTGGCATGTCTGACTCCTGCTGCATCCGTCTGTGCGGCTCGCTGCCCCCAGGTGTCCCAGCTGGGGGGACAGACCATTGCGCTGGCCGCCACCTGCTCGCTGTTTGGGCTCTTTGCTTCTCAGCGGCACCTGTCGCTATGCAGCTGGCTGTCGAGTGTTCCTTCCCTGTGGGTGAGGGTGGGCCACAGGCCTGGTCCTCGTGCTGGGGTGAGTGCCCATCCCCCAGCGCTTCCCTGGGGACCCAGAGACCCTCCCCTCACCCCACCCCAGGCCACACAGCAGGTGACCTGAGCACCTGCCGTGTGCTGGCCTGGGCTGGCCGCAGGGCCCGTGGGTGACCAGAGCAGCACCCTGCCCTTGGGATGACTACGGGTGCCAGGGCAGCAAGCAGTGCCCCGGGCAGGGCGGAGGGCCTCGTGGCTGTGCAGGCTGCCCGGGGGTGTGCCCAGCACGGCGCTGCTCACCTCCCTGACCGTGCGCCACGTGGAGCCATCCTCCTCCACCTGCCGGGACGGCCAGGACCTGCTGGCCTGAAGGGTGAGGACTGCAGCCTTGGGGCTCCGAGGGTGCAGGCCAGCAGCTCGACCCCCACCCAGCCCTGGGAATCTCCCCTCCATGGGCCTCTTGGTGACTTCCGCTGTCCTTGGTGGGCGGGTGCAGGGCACCCACGGTGGGGGTTGGGGGCGTCGGGGTGGGGTCAGAGGGCAATAGGCCGAACCTCAGGCTCAGCCTGGTGGGAGCAGCCCTGAGGCCCTTATGAGAGCTCAACCTCTAACCCCTATGTGACTGGTTTTGAAATGAGATCAAAGAGAGACAGGGAGAGTCAGAGAGTGAGAAAGACAAAGACAGAGACAGAGAGTGTGAGAGAGGCGGGAGTGGGGTCGGCCACCAGAGAGATGGCGTGTTGCACGCCCACGTCCCCAGACCTGGTGCGGTGACCTCGGGGCTCATGGCTGTGAACCCACCTTTGGGGCCTCTTGGGGCTGGGACAGGATCTGTCCCCGGAGTCACTCTGAGGTCATGGTTAGTGGGGTCCGGGGTCCCCTGCACCCAGGTGGGCACTCTGGCACTTGGGGAGCCTCGGCAGAGCTGGGCCACAGCTCCCCGGTGTCCACGTTGCCGATGGCCGGCCTGTGCCTCCTTTTCAGCTGCCTTGGGGTGCTCTTCCTCCACACCCCATACCGGCGCCTGCAGGCCGAGGCCGACGCCAGCCCCTCCATCCAGGAGGACGTGTGCCTGGCAACCTTGGCAGCCACCCTCCAAGGCCCCGCCGTGCCCCCCCCCCCGTCCCCAGCAGCCCCTCCTGGAGCCGGCGCTCCTGGCTCTGCCTCCCTCCCCCGGGAGTCCTCCGAGACGTCATGGGGCCCCTGCAGCAGACCAGAGACCAGGGAGCAGTTGGTGTGACGAGAAGAGGGCCTGGGGACTTGAAGGGGCGGCCAGGAGAGGCAGGCCCTGGTCTCCTCGGCTGCACCAGTCACACCTGAGGTCAGGACGGTGCCAGCATCCGGGGGGCCCGGGGTCCTCGAACACAGGCAGGCTGGCCCAGGGGACTCCCTGTGGATGTAGCAAGGAGAGCTGCCGCTGTGTAGACAAGAGGCCGCTGACCAGGCGGGGCGCTCCAGCGGCCAGGCCGGACCCAGGGTGGCTGGGGCAGGGGCTGCGTACAGGGAGGCTGGCCTGGCCTCTCCCCGAAAGAGACACTCGCAGGCTGGTTTGTGGGTTCGCGTTTATTGAACTGGCCGCGGCCCAGGGGGTAGGGGTGCCCCTCACTCCTCCTCCCCGTGGGTGAGCACGTAGCTCAGTGCCTTGTAGTCCAGGTTGCCTGCAGCGTCGATGGTGGAGAACTGGAACATCTGGTCAACCTGCGAGTTTGGTGGGGGTCGTGAGGCCCAGGCAGGGGTGGGAGGGAGTGGGAGGGTCCCCGAGGCCACAGCCAGCAGGTGGATTAATTACAGGAACTGGACTCCAGGCTCTGTCTTGTTGCTGTGCTTGGGGGGAAGGAAGTGGGGGGAGACCCTGCAGAGCAAGGGTTGGGGCCGGGGCGGGTGTCTCCCCCCCGGACACCGGGCGTCCCACCCTCCCCAAGGCTGAAGCCTCTGGGGGCTGAGGCACATCCTCCTCCTGAGCCCCCAGAGCCCTGAGAGCCATGCTTGGGCTTCACAGAGGGCCTTGGGGAAGGAGGTGGGGTGGGGGTGACGGGACAGACCTCCTCAGCAGTCATCCTGTCAGCCTGGGACATGAGCAGCCGCCTGATGCTGAGGACAGGAGGGAGGGGCCACATTAGGCTGCTTGGGAGAAGGCATGGCCCTGAACTGGAGGAGTGGCCCCAGGGGAGCCCGTGACGGGTCCACATGGGGGGACAGGGCTGCTCCGAGGTGGGTGTGCCCCCCCCCTTCAATCCCACCCACTCACAGGGCAGGTGCCTTTTGGGAGCCTGGCTCCGGGTGAGTCCTGGGCACTGGGGTGGGGTGGGGGGGTGCCCACAGGGAGCCTTCCCTGACCCCCCCACCCCTGGGGGCCAGTGCCTGGCACACCGAATAGGTCCGTTCACAGTGCCTGGCTGAAGTAGCCCCCAAAGGGGCTAAAGACCCAGCAGTCTGAATGGCAGTGACCACTGGCCCCTTGTGGGTAGGGCTGATCCTGCCCTCGGTTACCCTGAGGGACTCAGGATCCCAGGCAGACCAATCAGGACCTGAAAGCTGGGTGGGGGGCTGGCACCCCTCCTCCCCTGGTGACGCCCGGGCGCCTGCGGCCACACTTACTAGTCCTTGTTGATGCTGCCTTTGCCGTCAGAGTCCAGCATCTTGAATGCGTTGAGGATGGTCTCCTCGGCATCCGTGCCTGCCCACAGGAGGCCTTGAGTCCTGGGCTTCTTGGGGTCCATGCCCTTGCCCACTCAGTGCCCTGAATGGCCTTCCCACTCTGAGCACCTGGGAGACCCTCAGCTCCCACCCCAGGGGTACTGTTCTCGGGGTCCCTTGGGTCCCGCTAGGCCCAGAGCTGGGCGAGTTCTCAGTGAGGGACGGAGGCCCCCATCGGTGGGCGAAGAGTTGGGTCTGGGCTGTCAGCTCACCCACCCTGGGGGGCTGACGGGGCCCCACAAATGTGGGTCCCAGAATGCCAGGTCCTGGGGCTTTTCAAGAGGTCTGCAGATTTGGGTTTTTATGTGAGACGTGTGGATCTCTAAGTGCTTGGAACCAAGTCAGCGCGCACACTGCGCTGGCAGACCTGCGGGCTGGCCCGGCACTCACCGCTCAGCTTCCCCCCAAACATGTTCAGGAACATGGTGAAGTTGATGGGCCCCGAGGCCTCCCTGAGCATGGCGTCCAGCTCCTCGTCCTTGACGTTGGTTTTGCCTGTTGCAGACGTCGGGGGTGGGACGGGGGCAGGAGTGTCACCCTGCGGACTCCAGGGCAGGAGTGTCATCAGCCCTGGCTGCCTCGTGGTCCAAACAGGTGCCCCACGGGGCCACCCCCCTCCATCATTCTCCAGGCAACCCCGGAACAAAGATGGGGTGACCGGAGAGAGGGAGGTGAGCCAGTGCAGGCACCCTTGGCCCAGGCGTGGTGGATGCAGGCTCTGAGGGTCAGCAGAACCCCACACCCCAGCCCTGGGAGGTGGACTGAGTTGGGGGAGGAGCCAGAAGGCCTGTGATCTGCTACCTGGGTGTGAGGGGGCCTGGAGGAAAGGCGGGCACCCCCCAGGTAGAAACCAGCCTGCCTCCACCCCAGCTCCAAGGGCAGGACTGCCTCAGGCTGAGGACAGCCGTCCCCAGGTGGGGAGTGAGGGAGGGGCACGGGCTGGGCCGCGCCGCCTGAGAAGGACGAGCCTTTGGCTCTTCGGAGGAGCACAGGTGGGTCTCCCTGTCCTCTCCCAGCTCCATTCCTGGGCCTCCTTACCGTGCCTGGGGGTGGGAGTGCCGGCCTCCCCCGCACAGAGGCATCAGCCCCTTCCTCAAGCTTTTTACCCAGCCTCCCGCCCTGGGACGCCCATGCTTGGGTTGTGCCACCCACCCCGTGATGCCCTCTGCCAGCCCTGATCAAACTAGAGGGGAATTTCTCCCCAGGAGAGGCCCTCGTCCTCCTCAGAGCCCACGGGAAGTCAGGTCAGGCTTTAAGGCCCAGGAGCAGAGCGAGGCTCTCTGGGACTGGAGGACACTCCTGGGAGCCGGAGGGCGGGGGAGTCGGGGTGCTGTGGTGGAGTTCTGCCCCCGGGGCACATACCCAGGGAGGCGTAGGTGTCCTTCAGGTCCTCCTTGTCAATGAAGCCATCTCGGTTCTGGTCCATGAGGGTGAATGCCTGGAACCGAGGCCAGGTTCACTGGGCTGCCCCGAATGAGGGCAGGCGCCCCCTTTCCTGACTCTGGATCGAGGGTCTTGTTACCTGCGTTACATTTCCCAGGGGACCCCTCAGGCATGAGCTTCTGGGTGGAGGGGTTCCCGTTACAAGAGCAGGGCCTCACCTCCTTGAACTCCTGGATCTGGGTCTGCTCAAAGTTGGAGAAGACATTGGATGATGCCCTCTGGGCCCGCAGGGCCCCCCCTTCCTTCTTCTTGGTTTTCCTGCTGGCCTGAGATGAGAACACCAAGGCTCAGGGTCCCCCAGCCTGCCTGAGGGTCTCCTTGGGGGCACCCAGGCATTTGGGGAGACTTAATGCAGAGGATGGGTGGACCATGGCATTTGGGGCTCCAGGGGGCCCCAAGCCTGTGTCCCTGGGCTGGGGCAGCTGCAGGTGCTTGGCATGGTCAGAGGGACCCCTGGGGGGCCCCTGACAGAGCACAGCACCCAGGGTTCACCCTGAACTATGCCCTGCCCAGTCTGCAGTCCAGCCAGGAGGACCAGGGAGCAAGTGAACCGTGCCGGCGGCCAGAAGGTGGAAAGGCTTGTTCTGGGGATCCCACTAGGGTGAAGGCCAGGACCCCCACCTTCCAGCCCCAGGCTGTCACCAGGGCTGTCATAGGGCACAGATCTCCCCCAAACCTCAGCACACGCAGACCCTCACACGTGCACAAACTCAACTTGTGTGCACACGTAATCAGGCAAAACACACTCATGCATGTGACACGTGCACACACACCCATCCACATGGTCCCACACGCAATCAGGTACAGACACACTCGTGTGTGTACACGCAGCACACTCACCATGCCTGGGTCTGTCTGATGCAATGGTCTGTGCCCTCCCTGCTGAGGTCGTCCGTCTTAAGCTCCTACCCAGTCCCCCAGGACAGCTCAGACTCCGGCTGCCACTCCCTACAAGGACAGGCTCAGGGCTACCCGGGGGACCGGACAACTGCAGAGTGAGCTTTGGCAGCCAGCAGTGAGTCAGACGCCCCATCCTGCTGGCCCAATAGGCCCCCAGCCTCCAGGCACCTCCCCACCTGCCCCCTACCCTGGAGCCTGTGTTCTCCTGGATTCTGTGCATCTCTGGGGTGACCTGCACATGGGTCAAGGGCCTGGGGACTGCGGGAGCCAGAGGAATGGGCACCTTTCCCAGACTTGCACACAGTTACTGTGAATGACCCTGGTGGCCAGTCAGCAAGCGCTCCCAGAGTATGCCTGTCTGCCCTTGCCTCCCCGCCTTGGTGGCAGAGACGTCCCAGGCCCTGACCCCAGCCCTGGGGCCAGCCCTCCTGTCCCCACAGCAGGGAGCTCCTTGCCTGGCCCTCAGAGGGGGATGACATTTCTGGGATGGAGGATGGCCCATATGGGCTGGGCTGGGCCCAGCACTCAGCCAGATCTTCCTGCTACAGCATGGCCCCAGGGGCAGAGTCTGGGGAGGGGACCTGGCTCAGGTGCCCGTTGGTGGCACCAGATGTTGGAGGCCACCACAAAGTCAGGGAGAAGATGCCCTGGTCCTTGGTGGTGGGAAGTGCAGAGTTAGTGGCAGGAAGGGGTGGAGGTGGTGGGTCTGCAGGCCGAACAGGAGGAGGAGGCCGGTGGGTGGATGAAGTGGGCAGATGGGATTCCACGGTTTCATACCTGGAGAACAAGTTTTCTTAGCCTCCGGGGCCAGGTCTGGGTGGGGTTGGGATGAGCTGCAATCACTGGGTGGGGGTCCTCAAGGGCACATCTCCGAGCCACACAGCACCTGCTGCGGCTGGAGGGCGAGGGGCACACACCCTCCGTCACGTGGTGCTCCTGCCATCCGCGATCCCGGGGTCAGCTCACCATTTGAGGAACCTGGCTGGGGATGCGTGACCCACCTGGAGGGGCCTGGGGGCTCCTGGGGGCTCTGTCTGGAGGACCCCTGGAGGGCTAACGTGTGACCGATGTGGGACACCTGGGCCTGGGCTACGTGGGGACCCCATCACTCCCAACCAAGCAGGTCTGGGTGCAACGCCGGGACGGACCTCGGCCGGGCTGCGGGAGTGGGGAACAGCACACCGAGAGAGGGGTAGGCCCATGGGGTCTGTGCTCAGGAGGCCCAGGCTCGGGGAGGGCCAGAGGAGGGTAGCTGAGCCCCTGGGGAGCTGTCCTGCGGCTGGCCTCGGTCTGAGCACAGCTCTAAAGATAGCCTCAGAGCCTGGCTCCTGGGAGAATATCGGGATTCAGCACAGACAGCTGGCCCTGACAGGTGCAGGGGTGTCAGCAGGCAGCCCCTGCGTCCTGAGCCAGGTTGGATGCCAACCCCCCGACCCCACCCCACAGTCCCCAGGAAGGACTGTGGGCCAATGTGGGTCTCCCCGGCTTCAGGGGTCTTCCCTGGGCGGTTTCCGTAGCGTGTGTTCCTGGGCCTGTGCGCACCCTCCACTGGCCGCCACTCCCCCGGGCACCATGGAAGCTACCGGCATGTGGTCCCCCCACCAGCACTCTGGCCCCACCTTCAGCCCCAGAGAAATTTATTTTTGATTCTGGAAAAAGGAGTTGCTGAGGAATCTGGTTTATTTTAAAATGCAGGGAAGGGAAAACACATTTGCCTCCTGAGGTCATCTGCCCGGCTACTCCAGGGCAAAATGGAGGTGGAGGGGTGGTGCTCAGCATCCCCACACAGCATGTGGGCGGTGGAGGAGGATTACTTTGTGCCTTGTGGAGTCAATGTGTGCTTACAGCTCCTTGGGAAGGAATGAGTGGCGAGGGGGCGGGTCAAGAGGCCCTCCCCCTACCCCAGGCCCCGCAGAGGCCACAGAGGACGGGTGTCAGGCAGGAGTCCTCAGAGGGTTCAGAAAAGAGCCCAGCTGCCCTGTAGGATCCACCTTGGCGTTCCCACTCCCAGCCCAGGGAACAGCACAGGTGATTTACTAGTTTCCCAGTGGAAGGCCCAGAGCCAGGACTCCCCAGCAAATGGAGAGGGAGCAGGGTCTGCTCAGGCCCCTGGTGGCTGCCAAGGGGCTTCCCCTTGGTGCAGATTTACTGAGCACATTCTATGTGCCCTGGAATTTCTGTCCCTGCATTCTATTCTCTTTAGAATCGGAAGTGATCTCCCCTAGCAGTGGAGCAGGGATGCTTGTGAGCCCCCAGCCCTGGTTCTCCGGGAGTTTATGCCTGGAGCAGCGCAGGGCCCAGGGCATGGGTGGTCCTCGCACCAGACCCCCAAGCCCCGTTGCCATGGGAACTGTGTGTCAGCACAGCAGGCTCAGTTGGGAGGCTGTCTGGCCACCACTGCCCATCTCTGGGCAGCCTCTTTGCACACCTGGGCTCGGTCAACTGTGTCTTCGCTGGGGCCGACCACAGATCTGGAGGAGACAGTCTTCTCCTCTGAGGGGGCCAGAGTACCCCACCAGTGCAACCCCTGCCTCCCCAACAGAGGGCAGGAGAAGTGAGAATGAGGACTTGTCTGATGTGAACCGTGAAGCTTGGGGCTGCATGATCCTGAGGGCAGGAGTCGGGGAGACCCAGGGAGCAGGCTCTGCTAGGGTGGCCTTCTCAGGAAGACCTGAGCCCCCTTCTGCTGGAGAGGCTCCTAGGGTGAGGAAGCTCTAGCTCTGCTGGGGGGCTGGGTCCGGGACCGGGGGTGGGGGTTGCAGGAAGGGGCACCCCAGGCAGTGCACTCCCGGGAAGCGACTCGGAGGCCACATGGTCGGCCTGACCTGTCTGTGAGCCCAGAGGGGCCGGCCACGGCCACCCCCCTCTGCTGGGAGCCGGCCTGCACTCAGGTTACATTTTGTACCCGGACCCCGGATTCTCTGCCCAGAGCCTCGAGCCCCTTCCTGGGCTGTCCTCTGGGCTGGCCTGGGGCTGCTGCGGGCCTGGACGTGGCTCGGCGTGGCTGGGGCCGCACTGCCGCAGTGGGCGGGGCAGGACAGCCCAGGGAGGGAGGATAGCAAGCACTCTATTTCTCACTTTGTAATGTGGACTTATACTTTACAAATATTTGTACCTGTGGTGTGCGGGCCTCGATATGTGCTCAACCTGGTCCGAAAACGTCAGTGCCTGGAGGGGTCGCACCCGCTCTGGGGAACCAGCACGTGCCGCCTGGGCCACTGCGCATGCGGAGCCAGTCGCGAGCCGCGCGCCTGGTGACGTCACCCCTCCGCGAACGGGCGCGCGCGCCGTTCTCCCTCCGGCCGCCAGGGGGCGGCTCCGGCGCCTTCTCGCCGCTGACGGCGCATGCGCCCACCCGGGTGAGCTTCTGCGTCTCCAATGTTTTCCGGGCCCTTGCAGCGTCCTTCTCGGTCCGCGTTGTGCTTCCGGTACGAAGGTCACGGGCAAGATGGTTCCGCCGGTGCAGGTCTCTCCGCTCATCAAGGTGAACCAGGTTTCCCGGCCGCGGCCGGGTGCTCGGCTCCGCGTGGGCCCGCGCGTGAGCGACTCCGCGGAGCTCGAGACTTCCGGCCCGGCCTCCGCCCGGCGGGACAACCATCCCTCTCTCACCCCACCGCGCCCCGACCCGGAGGCTGCGATTCCGCCCCCCCCGCATCGGCCCCAGACGCCGCGGGTGCGAGCCCCCCTTCCCCGCACCCGTCCCCAGCGCCCCGGACCCCGGTTCCGCTCCGCCGGTTCTGACCGCCCTTTCCCCGCAGCTCGGCCGTTACTCCGCCTTGTTCCTCGGCGTGGCCTACGGAGCCAAGCGCTACAGTGAGTGACCACGGGCAGATACAGCCGTCCCAGCCCACGGGGCGCTCACGGGGCTTCTCGAAGGCGGTGCGGGGTCCCCGGTGCCGGGCAGTAGACGCGCTCGGGCAGGAGAGGGGGCAGGGCGGGAGGCTCCAGACCCAGAAACCCGAGCGGGCTGGACCCTTGAGCGCCGCCGCGGCAGGCGTGTAGTTTGGTCCGGCAGCCCCCTTGCACCACAGAGACCTGAGTGAGGGGCAGCAAGACGCCTGGGGTGGCAGCGGGGACCCTATAGCTGCCCTCCGGGTTGGGCTCTCTATTGAGTGAGTGTCAGGCCTTGACGTACATCTAGGTAAAGCAGGTACCTGTGGCGTTCACAGTGCACTTGAAGATGACTTTGCTTGTGGACTGAATTCCTTTTACTCAGCGCTTCGGTGAAAAAGTTCATTGATGTCATCCCTCCCCTTCCCTTTCCTTTAACAGATTACCTGAAACCCCGGGCAGAGGAGGAGAGGAGGATAGCAGCTGAGGAGAAAAAGAAGCAGGATGAGCAGAGACGCATTGAGAAAGAACTGGCAGAAGGTACTCGTGTTGTCGAACCTCATGGATTTGTTCTCCACCCGGATTTCCAGAAACAGCTGCTACTCCAGATGAGCCCCACAGTGGAGGGGAAGGGCTGCCTTCTTGGTCCCTGCTGGCCCCTGGGTCCTCTTCTGGGGGAGTGGGAGGGAGAGCAAGTGTGGGTGTTGGGGGTGCACGGTGATAACTCCCTTTAGTGAGACCTGGGCCCCTAGGCCTTGGAGGTGAACTGTCTGCCACCCTCAGAGAGGCCCCAGGACCAGAACTAGGCTCACCTCTCCTTGCCTGCGGCGGCAGGTTCCAGTCAGGACCGGCAGGGATAAGGAAGGCCCAGGATGGGAGTGGCAGCAGAGCATAGCCAGGCTCACCATGGAATGAGATACTGGGTGGTTTAACACCGAACGTCGAAAGTGGGCCCTTTGGATGGCCCGAGTGTGTAATGGCGCATCTGTTTTCCTTCCAATTTTTCAGCCCGAGAGGACAGCATATTAAAGTGAGCCCGCCTTTCCCCAGAGCAGTGTGGATGAATAAAGCCTCCTGTACTGTGTGATTCTCTGACTTTCCTTTACTGTCCCCGGTTGTTTGGTTTCTGGACTCAGACTCAGCAGTTGTGTTCCTACCTTCTCAGGTTATGTGGGGTGTGGATGGGGAGGGATTCCAGAAGAACCAGTCAGTGACCAGTGCATAAACCGGGCGGGATGCACAGAACCTCCATCGCCTGCTCTGGGGTATGTGTGGCGGAGGCCAAAGGATGCAGTCTGTAGCGGAGACACAGCTGGCCAGGCATCTGAGCGCTGCTCCGTCTTCTATGCTCCGAGCCTGGCCCAGACCTTTGGATGGGCAGGGGAGGGGCAGGCTTTGCAGGTGGTGGGGGTGGAGATGGCCTGATGCCTTTACGGTTGGGACCTGGATTTCCATCGCCCTCCTGCACATTCTCCCCTTGACCCCAGG
The DNA here is from genome assembly GCF_964341445.2 of Mesoplodon mirus. NCBI lineage: Eukaryota > Metazoa > Chordata > Mammalia > Artiodactyla > Ziphiidae > Mesoplodon > Mesoplodon mirus. Next base: position 123,260,594 of record NC_138977.1, on the reverse strand, counting down.
GTTGGGATGTGGCCTTCTGAGGACCAGGCTGGGGTGCAGCTAGGTGTTCAGGGGGCTTAGGCCTTTGTGCCGGAGCAGACGGCAGACTCCACCCCGGTGGCTGTGGCCTCTCATCCCCAGGCCTGGTGTCAGAAGTCACTGTTCCCAGTTTTGTGCCAGGAGCAGATTGCCTAGGCTTAGAGCCCCAGTTTATTTGTCAAATGAGTTCATCTGCAAACGTGAAGAGAAAGAAGCGGCGTACAGCCCTGTTTTCAGTTAAGGTGAGGCTGGAGTGCGTGATGGTGCACACCCCCTGGGGTATCCTGAGGTTGGTGGGTAGCTGGCACTGGGTCCCCCTGGGAACCTGGAGGAGCCCCCAGTCGCAGGCCCTTGTCACCACCAGGTGCCACTGTGAGCTGAAGGTTTTGTGGGGCGTGTCCATCCCCCCACCCCCACCCCCGCTGGGAGCGCTGGCAGAGGGCAGCATCTTGAACCGGGCTTAAAACAACTCATTTGGCCTTGCAGTTCTGGCCAAGGATGCAGCCAAGAAGAGTTTCCACTATCTGGAAACATTTGCTTTGGAGCTAACGTTGAGTTAAAAGTGCTTAATTTCTGTCAGGTAATTTAGTACCCATTTCAAGCGTGAGTCTTGCGTTGTCCCATTTGGGTCTGACTCGCTTTTCTTCCCGGCTCAGAACCATTAATTAGGTCCTTGGAGGCATGTGGTTGCTCCCATGAAGGAAACCTCAGTGGTGCAGGAGGACTTGGGCAGACCACAGGCGCTGGTCCGTCAGTGCAGTTCAGAGCAGCTCCCGGGCATCGTTTATTACAGATTATTTCTGCACAGATCAACTCAAGTCTGATCACTGCTGTTCTTACAGCCTGGACCTTTCTGGCAGGATTTTCTGGTTGGTCACAAATGAACATCCTCCGCCAAATAAAAAAAGGGCAGTATGTTTTCTTTTGATTTTATTCTAAATTTTTGTGCATATATTTTTTCCTAAACCAGATGGGAATTGGCATCTATGTATCCATTTCTCCACCCATATATACATAGATACATGTGCAGTGTGAATATATTCACCCAGTGCTTTTAGACACACAGTTCACAGACCCTTTTTGAAGATCTTGGTGGTATTACTATGCATCCAAAAGATGGATGAGTGTAAGGTAGGCTACACTGTTCAAATTGTTCGTAGTTGGCTTTGGTTCGTAAACATACAAACCTTAAATGCAAAATATCCAAAATGGTCTTCAGTTATTTTCTCAGGCTTCTTAACCTCTTGTACCAGTGGTTAGAGGCACAGCCCCAGTGGGGTGAGGGGGCAGGGGGCCCGCTGACCGGCTCACAGGATGCAGCAGGTGGAAGACTGGGGTGCAGGGCCGCCGTTGCAAATTTCTGTGCCCGCTGCAAGAGAAGACAGGAAGGTGAGCGAGAAACGGGTTCGGCCAAGCTCCTCCCCTCCACACACCCTGCAGGAGGAAGGGCAGAGATGGCCTGGTTGGCCTAAGCCGATCAGCCCAGCAGTTCCTAGTTTAGCCCTTGGTGACGCTCCAGCCTGGGCCTCTGAAGCTGGCTTGTTTCTATTGGTTCCCTCCCCTGCGGGACGTTTCAGGGAATGGCGACAAAAGTTCCAGAGCACAAGCAAGCAAAAAACAAGGCAACAGCTCACAGGTTCTGATTTGGGGGGCGTGCTGAGCGGTTACAACAGAACCACGTTCCCGCAGTGCAGGGTGAAGGTGAACAAGTGACCTGCACGCAGCGCAGGGAAAGACCCCACGCACACTGACTCCTAGCTCGCGTCCTGTCGTCTTCTGTGGGTCTGCTGTTTATCTCTGAGGCTGGCGTGGGAGCGTAGGTAGAGTTTCTGAGCTCCTTAAGGGCACTGGTGATTGATCATGGGACAGAGGAGCTGTTAAGAGTTCACGGTGTTTCAGCGGGGCTTTCCTCCCCTTTATAGAGGCAGTAACACTCAGTTACTTCCCTCCTGAGTTCCCGGCTAGGACCCCGAGCGCGCCCTTGCAGCCCGTGCTCGTTAGCTACACTGAATCAGCAGGGCTGTTCCTGTGGGATGGGCCTCCCCACGTGGCCGCCTGTGCCCTGTGCAGCCAGGAGCCCTGGAGCGCTGACCACAGGACTTCCTGAAGCCTGGCTTTTCTCCAGATTGAACTCTGTTGCCTCATGCCCGCCCCCCGCAGGCCGGGCCCAGCTGTGTGGTCCTGGTGGCGGCAGGGGTGGAGCGCAGACCTTTCTTGGCCGCCGTCCTCTCCGCCTCCTTCCTCTGCTCCTCCTCCAGGGCCTTCACCTTCTCCTCGTGCTCGTCGGCCAGGGTCTTCCACTCCTTCCTGTTGTTCTGCAGCCGGTCGAACATGGGCAGGATCTCCTCGTGGAAGCGGGAGAACTCCTGGAAAGGGAACCGAGAAGTCGGGCCACACCCCCAGCGGCTCCTGGGCAGGCTGGGCTGGGCTGGGCTGGGGCATGGAGGTGCCACGTTCCCAGCAGAGGCCTGAAAAGGGAGAAGGACTTGGGGGTTTGTGTCCTTGAGGTTAGAACAGGAGCTGCGGGGCGAGGTCCCCAAGAATAGAGTAGAAAACATCAAAGCAGAAGGGACTTTCCCCCGGCAGGGGGGCTGGGAAGGCGGGCCAGACGTGCAGGTCTTGGGGCTCCTCCACCCTCTCTCATACACACGTCGTACGTCACACAGAGCCTGTGCTCACCCAGGAACACGTGTGAACGCCCACAGGCTGTGCGGGTGGATGCAGGCGGGGAAGGCAGTGGGAGGGGAGTGCCTGGTGGTCCCAGGCAGTGACCACCTCAGGACCAGCATGTGCACCCTGGTCCCGCCTCCCTCCCCAGCACTGACAGCCCCCCACCTTGGTGGGGGCAGAAAAGGGAGCTGGTGTTTCAGTAAAGGGAAGCATGAGACCTCGGGGGCTGGGGTGGGGAGTGGGGCAGGAGGGACGTCACTCAACCTGAAAACCTCCTCGGAGTGTGGGGTCTGCCCCCCCCCAAGACGGGCGGGACCTGTGATGTCGTGGTGTGTGTCACTCGGGAGGGCTCTGCCCCCTCACTCCCTTGCCAGTCCCCGGAGCTGATGTCACAGCACCTGCCCCAGCTCCTTGGCATGCGTCCCACTGTCACTCGGCTGTGCCCGGGTGTTTGCTGGGCTGCGTGCACCCAGCTGGCGACAGTGGACCACCCTCCTCCTCCCAGGGTTCAGACACCGAACAAATGCACTGCACATATACTGCAGTCAGTGCCCTGAAAACAGTGTGCAGGCCCTGGGCGGGGGTGCCTTAAATGGGGTTCGGGAAGGGACGTTTGAGGTACGACCTCGAGGTGAGCAGGAGGACATTCTGGGAGGGAGAAATTGGGGGGCGGAGAGCTCATGGTGCTGCTGAGGAACTGATGGGGAGGGGACCCCCTTAGGGTGACACTGAGGATTTTGATTCTAAGTGCAGATTCAAGGGGGATGGGAGCCACCATCCCCTCCGCCCCCCCCCATGCCCACCCCCCTCCCCTCCCCTGCAAACCCAGCCAGGCCCTGGGCCACCCTGCTCACCTTGTACACGAACGTGCACACAAAGTCAATGAAGCCGACCTGCAGTTTGGGGAGCTCGGCTGCCTTGTTCCGGTCCATCATCGGCTTGTGGGGGAGCAGGGACACGGTGAGGCACCTGGTGGCAGGCATGCCTGACACCTCCCCAACCCCCCAGGACTCAGCCCCACCCTAGCTCGATGAAATTGTCCACGGAGACAAGAGTGAGCAGCGCCCTGGGGATGAGCTGGCCTTGGAAGGGAAAGCCAGGACGCCCCTTCCCTTCCGAGGCACCGTCCCATTCTGGGGAGCTGCCCTAGGCAGCGCTGGGCTCAGGCCACGTCAGCCAGGGGTGGAGCGCGGAGCCCCTTCCTCCAGCTTCCCCCACCTTGAGCTATCCATGGTGCTGACCCAAGGCCTGGCCCGTGACTCCCAAGGGGGCAAACCCCGGATGCTCTTGAAGGAGCTGTCCTTGGTGTCCAGACTCTGGACCCTCTCCCCCGCCCCCACCCCCCCACCCCCGGTTGCCTCCTGGCAGGCTGTTCCCCGGAGTTTCCCTCTGTCTGGAGCTCGGCGTGCTGGAGTGAGCCATGCAGGACCCTAGAGGCCTGGCCCGGAGGAGACAGACAGGATGCCTGCCCTTCCCCTAAGAGACTTTGCTGGTTGGTCAGGGCACCCTTTCCTGCAGTCTGCGCCTGGCCCCAGAGCCTTCCCAGCCCGGTGCTCAGAGAGCTCTTCAGTAGCTGGAGTTGGCTTGTGAGACAAAATCTCTCTCCATCTCTTCTGCCCATTGTTGGGTAATGCTCGTGTCCTTGTCCCCATGCAGGTGCCACTTCGGTCTAACAACAGATTCCTGACCCCCACATTGCTGAGCTGAAGATCCCAGCATCGTTATGGCCCTGAAGGCAGACTAAGTTCTAGTCACGCCCAGACTGGCCTCCCTCCCTCACCTCCGCCCCTGTGAGGCCCGGTGACCGTGGCGCACAGGTCCAAGCCCCAGGTCCTTCCAATACTGGACAGCCCTACCCTGCACACCACTCCAGCCCTCCCCCCACCGCTCCCCGCCTCCTCTCCCCCTCCTCCCTGCAGCCTCAGCCACATCCGGGGTGAGCCCTGGACTCTAGCCACCAGCTCTCTCCCCATGGGCCAGGCCTACCCTGCCCTGGGCCTTCCTGGAGCAGCTCACGGCCAGGCAGGGGCTCACTGCAGAGCTGCCTGGGCCCATGGAGGCTTTCGGTTATGAGCCACAGTCTGGCTCTGCAGCTTCGGCAACGGCTTTCCATCACTGCAGGGCATCACAGTTTTACCCAATCCCTGTCTTTTCCACAATTTACCCAGATTCGGTCCCAGCTAAATTCTCACCAGACTCATGTCACATGACCCCACAAAGTGAGAGTTAGGTCCCAGAACCCCAGAACCCCCAGGGGTCCCTTGTGTGGAGCAAGCCAGGCCTGAGGCTCCCAAGCACTGTGATGGGTAAGGAGGATTCTGGAAGCAACACTCACGATGGGCTGCTGATCCAGAACCGTCCTCTCCAGGTCCCCTTGTTCCCAGAACTCAGCTGCCACCAGCAGAGCGACCTGAAAGGCACACAGAAGGCAGGCATGCTGTGGATTCAGTGCTTGGTCAGATATTGTCCTGAGATCCTGTCAGGTTGGCCAGTGCCCTTGGTCTTCTGCACCCCAGACTCTGGTGTCCCTACCATTCAGGTTGGGCCTGGCACACAGGAGTGCGGCAGCCCGTTCCACCATGGCGGCACTGGCTGGGCCCCAGAGCTGGGCAGCAGCCCTCGGCACTGCTTGCAGATGAATGGGTCTGTTCCCGCATCCCAGGCTCCACCTAGACGCAACCCCGTGAGGACGGGCAAGCCGTCTGGGGCCCCGCATGACTCTGACCTTGCTCTGGACTTCCCAGGGCTTGGTGATGGCAGACAGGTCACACGCCGTCATCATCATGGCCCTGTGGGCAGACGGAGCTCCAGGCACATCCACACTGGCCTCCCTTCTTCCCCTCCACCTCTGCAAGGCCCGGTGACCGTGGGGGCACATGTCCAAGCCCCAGTGTCCTTCTGGCAGTGGACGGTCCTACCCTGCACACCGCTCTAGCCCTCCCCCCACACTCCCTGTCTCCTCGCCCCTCTCCCTAGGCAGCCAGGGACTACAACGAAGGTCAGCAAGTGCTTCTTGGGGACCAGTGATTTACACATACTTCCTAATTGGGCCTCTGGGACAGGCCTGGGGCTGGATGTAGTTCTGAATGTCCACTTTGCAGGCGAAGGGATGGAGGCTCATGAAGCGAGCATGCTATTTAATTGTGCACATGGCCTGTCCAACCCCAAGTCCTGCAGCTGCTCCCCTGCAAGGAGAGCGGGCAAGGCGAAGCGTTTGCGTGAGGCGTTGAAGCTGTCGAGAAGTGAGCTGTTCTTGCTCTGGAGCGTTGGGGGCCCTGGGGCTCCTAGTCCTTCAGGGGGAGATGTTGCCCTGCACTCACATGACTATCTCCTTCCGTGTCGTCTCCAGGGAGAGGTACTCCACCCAGCTCTTCCTGTCCTCGTAGTTCTGGGACTCATCCACAATCTTCTGGAACATCGTCCTCTTCCTGAACCCCAAGGACAAAGGGAGGGAGTCGACCCCCGCCCCCTCACGCCACGCAGGACCACACGTCCTCCTTGATCTTAACCCCACCCGCCCTTCCAGGAGAGGAACCAAGGTGGGGAGTGCAGGCTTTGTGGGGCCCCGGGGCGGGTTGTCTGCCTGGAGCCCCAGGTGCCCCCCAGCCAGGCTCCCTCCCCATGGGGCCTCCTGGTGGTCTCCACGAGGCGGGTGGGTGGCGGTACCCACTTGAAGTAGAGCGCCAGGTCTGTGGCGATGATGGCGATGTCCATGAGGTGGATCACATGCTCGTGCTGCCGCCGGTTCAGGTTCTGATAGATGTTCAGGGTCTGCGGGCGGGGCTCTGGTCACAGGTGCGTCCCCCACACACCCCGCCCGTTCCCCTCCCCCACCCCTCCTGGAGGTCATCCCTCTGTCCTTCTTGGCATTGCTGGCCAGCTTCTACCCAAGGGTCATGGGCCCCAGACCCAGGTGGCCACACATTGCACCGGGAGGCCCCAAACCCCCTTCTCCCCCCCAACACTCTGGGGACCTGAGCCCACTCCACCCCCAGTGAGGGCATTTCCAAACTGGAATCACCAGGCCCGTCCCATCACCCCCATCGCCACCACCACAAAGCCTGCCTCCCTTCTCCAGCACCAGAGCTGTGTGGTGTGTGGATGCTGGCAGTGGAGTTCCAGGGGTGCAAGCGAAGGTCAGTCGGCCAGGAAATACAGCAAGAGAGTAAAGGGAGGGCACGCACCTCCTCAGAGAGCAGGAACTTCCCGAACTCCAGGTGGTGTCGTTCCAAAATCGAGGAGCCATGGAGCTTGGCTAAAGGGTTCTGGGATCTGTTACAGAGGTTTAATTAAAAACAAGCAGTGGTCAGAAGCCCCAGAGCACTCTGTTTGCCCCCAGCTCCCCCCATGAGGAAGGGGCGCCCCTGTGGGTGAGGCAGGCCCTCAGAGGCCAGCGCTTTCCCCAGCTGCTCTGCTGGGAGGCGAGCTCTCCGCAGCACCCTCCCCAGGGACGCTGTGGCTGACTCCTGTGCACAGCCACATGGGCGACCCAGGAGCGCGCCTACTTCATCTGGTACAGGTTGTTGGTGCCCCGGTGGTCGATGTCGTGGCACAGGCCGGCGGTCACCATGGCGAAGGCCTCCAGGTCCGTGTAGTAGCTCTTCAGTTTGCCCGTCTGCAGAGACAGGGGCCCACGATCCTGCAGCCCGGTCAGCACCCTCGCCCGCCCTTGCTTCCCTGCTCTGCTGGGTGAGGGTGGCGGGGTGGGAGGCGGGGAGCTGGGCCCGACCCCACTGCCCCTTCCCAGCTCAGGTGCTCTCCATCCACTTCCCGGGCTGGGGGTGTGGGCCAGTCAGAGGGGCCTCTGCCCTTGAAGGACCCCACCTCCCACATGGAAGAGCCGCCACCTAGGGTGCTGCCCTTGGAACCGGGAGGGTCTTCACCACCCTGATCAGAAGGGTGAGCCCTCTCCCCACCCCTGCCGCACCTACGCACCATGAGAAGCGTGAACATCGTCTGGGCCACGTTGAAGCCGTGGCGCCAGTTGTGGTAGGTGATTCTCCGGTACCCCTTGCTCACGGAGAACAGGAACCGCACCAAGACCTGAGGGAGGCGGAGACATGGGCTCCAGGCACCGAGCGCCCAGTCCCACCGTCGCTCTCCCAGCTGACAGCTGTGGGAAAGGCCCACGTCCCGTCCCCGCCCCACCACTGGCCTTTCGTGGGTGGCACCTGCGGGGTGCACCAGGGGTGGCAGGCAGCCAGAGGGGCGGAGCCAAAGCCAAGAGCAGCTCCGGAGTTCACAGGGTGTCTGAGGCCTCCATCCTATTGCCAAGCCCCAGACTGGGACAAGAACCCCAGGAGAGGGGGCTGGGATATTTCAGAAGACAAGGTCCATTTCAGCCATGGGTATCAGAATGGGGCAGGATGTGCCCAGTGATGGGGGAAAGGGGATGGTGGCTGAAGGTCCAGAGGCCGAGGGGTGGCAGGAGGGTGAGCAGTTATCTCTGGACGATAGAACATGGGCCCAAGGGAGCCTCTCATTGCTTCCACTGTGGTTTTTAGGGCCAGAAATTATTTGGAATTTTTTTATTCTGTTAATACTTTCTACAGTTTATTTCTTTTGTGTTTTCCCTTTGTTTTTTGTACAGTGTCTTTAGAAAATGCCAGCCTGCTACACTTGTTCTCCAGGGCATAGAGAAAGACGGTTCCCTCACTTGGCCTTGGGGAAGCAGATGCTCCCTGAGGTGTGAAGGTGGAGGCAGGGCAGAAGCTGGAAAACCACAGGGAAGCAGCACAGCTGGGAAGGCTGTGCCCCCCTCCCTGGGACAGTCTCTGAGGGGCTCTCTGTGCTCACACCTAGAGGGTACTGTGTGCTTTCTGCACAGGTGCTGGGCTGCTTCTGTCTCCTCTTCCCCCAAAACCAAACACCCACTGCTGCCCAGTGAGGCACTTGATCAAACTGCCTGGAGTACCTGTGTAACAAACTTCCCATCCAGCCATCCATCTATCCATCCAGCCAGCCACCCATCCATCCATCCATCCAGCCACCCATCCATCCATCCAGCCAGCCATCCAGCCAGCCAGCCAGCCAGCCAGTCATGTATTCTAGGCACACTTGCCCCATATATTTTGCTGGCCTGCACTGTCCATTCTGTAATAAACATGTTTGCCCCCAGACTTCCTGCGGGACCTGGGACCCCTGACCACCTCTCCCAGAACTGGGACCCTGATCATGAATGACCCCTCACCTCCTGGGGGATCTGGAACTTTCGAACCACTCCCAGCTCGTAGTACATCTGGATGCCGCATTTGACCAGCTCCAGCTCCGTGCACTCCAGATCAGAGAAGTGGAACTCATAGATATCAAACTTGGTGGGCCCCGGCAGCTCTTGCTTCTGTGGGAAGGATGGTGGGGCTGAAGGGGGCAGACCCACCGAAGCCCCGCCTGTTCCTCATCTTTTCTCCTCTCAGGACACTCTGTCCAGCATCAGTCACCTCAGGTGTCCGGTACCATCAAGCCAGTAGCCTGGGGCACTCACATCCCCTCCCAGCTCAGCCCCCTTCCTCTCCCCTTCTCCCACCTGGGGCACAAAAACAAGAACTTGCCAGCTGGGCAGACATGGTAATGTTGTCAGGGAAACAAACACAGAGATAAGTACATACACAGGCACACGCAGAGAGAGACAAGGACACGTGAATATACAGGCACACTGACGGACACACAGACACACATGCACTGACACGGGCACACACGATGCGCAGGAACGTGGATGCGTATCAGCGGCAAACATCACAAGCCCACGCTCTGTGCCCAAGCTCACTCTGGCCTCCTGGGAATGGAGGCATTGCCCACCACCCCCACCCCACCCTCAGGCCTGCCCAGTCTCCACCTGCGGGCGGGAGTCAGGTTCTGACCAAGATTTTCGCCAGTTCGTCCTCCTCGCATTCGTCGGGCTCCTTCCCGAGGCGCTCTCTTGTTGGCTAGGACAGAGAACGTGTGCTATGAGACAGAGCGACAGTGTCAGCTACACCCCTCGTGACTGTGGGACAAAGTGACACTGGGCACAAAAGAACAGCGGGAGCCTCCAGAAGCCCCAGCTGGGGCCTCCAACTTCAGAGGCGGTGACGATGAGAGCCCAGCGGGCTCTTGGTTCCTGCACGTCCCCGCCTCTCCACGCCTGTCAAAGCTCTCCACTCAGACGATGATGGTGGAAGCCTTGCACTGCACGACCAGAAGGGCTGTGGTCACTGCCTGCTCACAGCTGAGGGCCTGGGGCCCAGGGAAGGGCTGCCCTGGCCACGCGCAGCGAGTGGGACTGCAGGTTGTGCCTTCGCTCCTGGGATGCCCCGCCTCCCCACGGGAGCACCGACGTACCAGGATCAACTGGATTTCGTCCTTGTCGCATCTCACGTGGTACAGAACCATGTCCTGGGCGATGTCCTTGCGGTTCTCCAGCTTGTTCATCTTGTCGTAGGTGTCGGTGTTCAGCACCGACCAGCCCAGGAACTGCGTGAGAGACTGCAGGAGCGCGTCACCCACCACGGGCGCCCCCCAGTGCACAGGGAGCTCCCAGTGGGCCAGCCTCCAGCCCCGGGATGGGACCTCACAGCTCCTCCCGGGTTCACGTGCCAGCTCAGGGCCCGGAGCAGACGGTGTCCCCACCACACAGGCGTCGTCGCTGGAGCCCAGTGGTGACAGGTGCTTACCTCCATCAGGACTTCATCCTGCTCATCGAAGGGCTTCCCGTCTTTCCTGTTGTAAAACGTTGCAACCCCCACAATCTCCTCCTTCTTGTTGACGATGGGCATGGAGAGGACGTTCTTGATGACCCACCCAGAGTCGTCCAGAGGCCCTTCCTGCAGGGAGAGGCGTCTGGAACTGACCGCTGCCCTGGGTCTGGCCCTGGCCCAGGCCCGGCTTGTCAGCCAGGGAGTGTGAACCTCGCTTCTTCGGCCCTCAGACTGCGGAGACTGGGTCACTGTTCCTGTCTGTTGGCCCCCAAGGGTGCGTGTTGTGACTTCTCCCCGGAGGAGAAGGGAGGCCTTGTCCACAGGGGCGGCCTCACTGTGTGAGTGCTGTGGTCGCACAGGGTCCCACTCTTGGAAGGCCCCCCGCTTGATTGAATGCCCTGCTGCCAAGTTCCTAATAATTGTTGAGCAAGGGGCCTAGCACTCCCATCCCAGTGGGCCTTACAGTGGGTCCTAGCTCACATCCCACTGATGCCTGGCCAGTGAAATACGGACCCTGGCCAGTTCCTGGAGGAGGCCCCGAGAGACAAAGCCCATCTCCACTGGTCCACTTGACCTAGGCCTACTTCAGAAAAGAGCCCACCCTGGTCATGTGTCCCCACATGGAGCAGACGTGAACCCTCGCCAGGCACAGCCGTGCCCAGCCAACACGCAGACCTGTGTGTACGGAACACGTGTTTGCTACCGTTAGCCTGTGAGACTTGAGGGTGTTCCTTAAACAGCAAAAACGAATTCAGTCCATCATTTCGGAATCACAATATCTTCTTTCCTAAGTACAATACACTTTCTATGAATGAACAGACAGATACCTGAAATTTGAACATTTCATCAGCCCGGGTATTCATAATGTTACAGATCTGAAAAAGGATCAGAAACACAGTTTCACTTGAAGCAGCCAAATATACAGTATGATTCTAAAATAGACTGTCCAAGCTGATGAGCTTCCAAGTAAGCAAAGCTAGGGCACACAGGCCGGTGGGAAGGGGTGGGGTGCCAGTGACCGAGTACAGGGCTCTGGGGGACTCACAAAGCCACTTTCTGCCACGTAGGTTGGAAGGCCACTGGCAAGGGCCCAGTGATCGGCAGGGGGTGAGCTGTGGGGAGAGAAGCAGAGGGTCAGAAGGACCAGACGCTCAGCTGTGTGTTCATGCTGATTCCCTTCTCTGAGCTCCAGGTGGGTTGTGGGAAGAAGGCAAGGGGGAGGCCAGGGGTGAGGTCTGGGGGTACCTGAGCTGCCTCATTCCTCCTTCTCTGCCCACCCTGAGGCCCCTTGCCCTACAGGGGGCCACATGCTTCATCCCTGCGGGCCTGGCCCTGGATCCCAGTCCCTGCATGGGACCTGCAGTGTGGGGTCCTGACAGGCTTATGGGGCCATGGACGTCACGTGGCCATGCAGCTGTAGAGCTGGCAATGGCCAGCTGCCACCTGCCAGTCTCTCTAGGCTGCCCTGACCTCCACCCGGCTCTGCTGCCTGCTGGGCTGGGTCCCCTCCTGTCCCGCCCCACTAGGTGTGCAGTGTTGGGCCTCCCCTTCTGGGGGCTCCACCTGCTGGGCTGGCTGGGTCAACCAAAACGAGACCCTGAGGGCCTCAAAGGCCAGTCGCTCCTGACAGAGCCGCCTGGACAGCTCATCTGATCCCCTGGACATCCACACCAACATCCGTGGGACTTCGGACCTCCTCAGGCCCCCACTCATTTCCTCCCAGACCAGTAAGTGGGCCTCCCTCCCCACCGCGTCCTGCCGCGCCCCCCAGCTCAGGGAGCACCAAGGTGTGCGGGGCCGAGCCAGGGGCCGTTGACTCCGCCGTGACAGGTCCTCAGGCCAATCCAGCCTGGGTCCGGGGTAGTCCTGCCCTTGGGTGATGCTTCTCATAAAACCCTGACACTTACGGGATGACCTTGATGTCTTCCTTGCCATGGAGGATGTAGTCGATGACTTTGTAGAAGACAATTTCCTGAGAAACAGACCACAGCAGGCGTGAGGGGCTTCCCGATGGGAACCCGTCACAACATATGCCCACATAATTGCACATAGGCACACAGGTGCACACGATGTACACACACGCCAACCGTCGTGGGACACATATTACACACTCTGGTTTACATTTGTCTTCCCTCCGTCTGTGTCCCACTCAAGCCCACGCAAAAACTGGGCCCTGTACTCCTACACACATATGCATGCAGCTGACCCAGGCCTGTACATCTGTGACACACACACACACACACACACACACACTCACTCACACTCACATAACTATGAGAAGCTGTGGTCACAGCCAGCCTTTGAGCAGAGACTCCCGCATGCACTTGGCACACAGAACCCATGGAATCCTCTGATGCCCTGTTATTATCCCCATTTCACAGGAGGGGAGACTGAGGCACGGCCAGGCTCTGAAGTATGACCCGGGCTGGACGCACAATAAGTGACAGAGATACCTGTCCATGTCCCTTCCCTGCTCACACACACCCACGAAGCCCCACTCAGGCAGATGTTACAATGATTTAAGAATAGGGCAGCAGGAGGTTAGGGTCAACCAGGACAGATGTTGGTCTTTACAACCAGGCTGACAGCCCTCGTCAGGAGACCAGGCCTGGCCCTCGGCCCCAAAGCACTGCAGGGCTGGCATCAGGGGAGATGGCCCCGGGGGCCTGACCTCTGCAGCGGTCAGATAGCTAGCGGGCCCACAGCCTCGTCCTCGGCCCCCACACACTTCCCCTAGCCCTCCTTCCCTCTCCCACCCTGGATCGGGCCGGGACAGACCCCTTCCCACCCTGGGGTTGAAGCCAGGAAATCCAGGGTGCACGGGCAGGGCCTGTCCCTCCCCCCAACCCCATGACTCACACGGCCGTCAGGTGTGCGTGGACCTGAGTACGGCTGGGCTTCCCCCATCAGCACAGGCCACACGTCAAAGAATTCCTGGGCAGAGGAGAGAAAGGAGTGAGTCACTGAGTCAGCAGCGGAGCTGGGCGAGGCTGGCCAGGAGGTCTTTGGGGCGCTGAGACCTCACCTTCTCCTTGGTCATGTCCAGGAGGCCCACTGAGTATCGGTCACAGTTCAGATAGGCCCGCACAGTGTAGAAGGCCTTGTGGAACTGCCTCTCGATGTCCGTAAGCTCCTCAAACACCTTGTTGGCTGACCACAGCAGCACCTGGGGAGTGACATACCTGTGGGTCGTGGCCACACCTGCCCACACCCGTCTGACCACAGCGACACCTGGGTGTGAGCTGTCACACCTGAGACACACACATTCACACATGCTCTGACCACGGGAGCCCTGGGGGACACTGATGACAGTGCCTCTCCCAACGGGGTGCCGGCACCCAGGCTTTGATCCAAGCACATGACACTCTGCTCCCTGCCTCAGGGGCCCTGCAAACCTTCTGGAAGGTAAAGTCTCCAGTCTTTGGCCACATCCCTGCCGCTCACTGCCTGGTGCTGGCATCTGGCTGGGTTAGTGAGTGAATGAGTGAAAACTGAAATCAATTGCCATGAGCTTGAAAGGCAAAGATCTGACCAGCCAGCCCTCCATAATTTAGCCTGTGAGAAGCTGGGGCTTGAGAACATGAATTCATTGTTTCCTGGATGTCAAGTGCTTTTGTGGTCTCTGCAAAGTGACTTGAGAGTGGCCCTGGCCAGACCCTGCCCCAGACATTGACGCCCAACTGGGCCCCAGGCTGCTGTCCAGGGCCACCCATCAGGCTCTCCTCCCCACCTCCTCAGCCACGGCCCACAGGCAGGTCCCTCTAGACCCCACCCTTTCACACTCACTCACCACCTCCGTGCCTTCTGACCTTTAATAAGGGCGTCCTGGTGCCCAGCCCCTCCTCCTCCACTGCAATTCTTCCTTGCCTGGCTCCCTTCCTGCCAGCCACCCTCAGGGCCCTCTGCAGCACCCGCACCCTTTGTTGTTACAGGTAGGGATGGGCACTGGAGACCCCACTTGCCTAGAGTCCTTTCACCAGGAGGCAGCCCACTGCCCATCTCGCTCTATTGGTAGAGGAGGCTTTCCCAGCAGCCCAGCCCCACCCGCTCTGTGCCCACTTCTCCCCATTGGTGGAGGAGGCTTTCCCAGCAGCCCGGCCCTGCCCCCTCCATGCCCACCTCTCCCCATTGGTGGAGGAGGCTTTCCCTGTGGCCTGGCCCCGCCACCTCTCTGCCCTGTGTCTGAATCGCACTCCCACTGTGACCTCAAAGCTCACTCTGACCAACCACAGGGCCTTTGCACAAGCTCTGTTCTCTGCCTTCACAGCCCTCAGCCCAGAACTTTCTCATCCTTGAGTCTCAGCCTAAAGTGGCTCAGGGAAGGCCCTCCTTGAGCACCTGTGGCACCAGATCCCCTGCAGCACCCCATCTCGTCCCCGGCCTCACAGATGTACAGTCTCATTGTCTCTGGACTCGACCACAAACTCCATGAGGTTGGGAGGCACAGCTTTTTCATGGCTAGAGCAGCACCTGGCCCCTGAGTGCTCAGCGTGCATTTGCAGAGTGCATGGGAGGCGGTGAGATTCGCTGTTCTAAGGATCTTTAATCCTCCCAGCATTCAGAGGGCAGAACCTCACTATTCCATTTTATAGGTGGGGAACCTGAGGTCTCGAAGTTACTTGACTTTCCCGAGGTCACAGAGCTGGGGAGCGGCAGATTGGCATCCTTACCCACTGCGTGTGGGGGGAAGGTAGAGAGTTCCGTGCCGGGTGCATTCATTTCCAGGCCATTAGCAGCAGGGGACTGAGGTGCTTAGTCACCAGGTGACAGAGGAAGGACATGCAGGGCAGTGGGTGTGGGTGACCATGGAGCCCCCCCCTCCCCCGACACACGTGGGAGACTCCTAGGTGGCAGACTCTCTTAGGCGACCCGTGTGCCAGTGTGAGCAAGTCTGTGAGTGTGGGTGTGTGTGAATGTGTGCATCTGAGTGTGAGTGTGTGTGAGTGTTAGTCACCTGTGCATCTATCCCACAGGTACTTGCTGAGCTATCCCTGGGTACCAGTCCTGGTTGGGACCAGAACCCATGTCACAGATGTCAGGGTGGGGGAGGTCAGGTGCTCAGGGATGTCCTGGACAGTTGAGCTCAGGGGTGAGGGTGTCTGGGCCACACACCTAATTTCTGAGCCATCTGAGTACTTCAGTCCCCAAACTCATCCCCTAGGAGGGGGACAGAGTGAGAAGGTGTCCCAGCACAGCCTCTAGGCGAGACCTTCCTCCACTCTCCACCCTGTCCCCTCCTTCTGTCCCGGCAGAGAGTGTCCTGTCTCCCCTGCCCTTCCAGTGCCCCAGTCAGACCAAGGACCAGTCCCCACGTTGGACCCTGCTCTGAAGCAGGTTCTAATATGGTCCCAAGGAAACGGGGGCTCAGCGGGCCAGGCAGCATGTCCACGGTGGTCTGAAGCCAGGCGCACGGGCCACCCCAGGCTTCTGCCCTTCCCCTTCTTCCTGTTTCCATTTTTAACTCTGAGTTGAGTCCAGGGTGCACCCTGAGTGAGGTGCAGGCATCTTCGGAGGCACCTGTAGCCACTGCCAGGTCAGGGTTTAGAGTTTTCCAGCCCCCAAGAAGGGGGCTTTCACTGCCAAGGGAGTGGGTTCAATCCCTGTTTGGGGAACTAAGATCTCACAACCCATGCGACCAAAAAATAAATAAATTAAATTAAAAATTAAGAAAATTACATTAAGGCAAAGGTAATAAATATGCAAACGCATTGCTTCCTCATTATTTCACTACAGTTCACTGTTATTCATACTCTTAAGGTTTCTGATGGTGGAAAGAAGGTCCACACTATGGCAAGTCTCTTCCCAACCTCGTGTCCAGTGACATCACGGTGGGAGCTGCAATGACAGAAACCAGCCTGCATTGCCCAGGGTGGAGAGGAGAGCCAGCCCCTCCTTGCTGTCTCCAGACTCGCATATGCTGACTTCCGAATGCTTCCACTTGTTCACAGATCAGGGGTGTGTGACAGCATTTGAGCCTGTATGCTCTCTCTGTAGCTCCTGAATCGGGATGTCTCCCACCCCATCCTGGGAGGGGCAGCACACATGCTCCAGGCTTCACACCAGCCAGTGGGTCGTGGGCAAAAGCACAGCCTGGGGGGCAGCACGGAGGCCAAGGCCCTGCACCCCTGGGGACTTTCATCAAGCTGTGGTGCAACATGGACTGTTGGGCAGTCAGCTAAAGCTGGCCAGTCAGCTTGACGCAGCAGGTCTGAGATAAATTCCAACATCCCAGGGCCAAACCTATGATTTCTTCGTTGCTTCTATGGCCTCTGACCAAAGTGGCTGAGACACTCTCAAAAAGGGATTAACGGGAGCCCCTGAGCCAGAGTCCATGGAGATAGTGATCAGGACTGACTGACAGTGGTTCTTGACTTGGGGAGGGGGGCCTAGGACTCTGGAGGGTTGCTAAGGTCTGGGGGAGGGAAGGGTGGGCACTGTGCTGAGAACTGCTTTAATTCGAGGTCAGGGCTCCCCTACAGCACGAGGAAGAAGCGGGCACCAAGCTGAACCACAGGCAACACGGCAGCCAGGCTTGGTTCATTTTAGACTTTTCTTTTCAAAAAGAGCCGTGAGGTAGAGCTGTGAAGCAATTAGGTTTCTTTAAAATGCTGTTCAGAGTGTAAGGTCTCAGAAACGGCTTTCTACTGGGATTAGGCGATGTCTGAGTGGAAATCAAAGTACTTAATTGAGACGTGTATGCCCATTGTTGGAAGTCCCCTTTAGAACTCCCACCGAAAGCACATCTGTACATGCACGCGGTCTGAAGAGCTGGAAACGATGAGTCTCCAGATAGTCGTGTTTCCTAAGTGTCAGAAATTCATTTGCTGGAATAATATTTATTGCCTGCTTTAGGTCTGATATAACTGGACAACAGAACAGACAAAAATCCCCAACTCTTAGAATTCACTTTCTAAAGGGGGGAGGGGGTGGCAGCTAGAACATGAACAAACCAAGCAACCAGATGGCTTGGTACAGGGAGATGAGTAAATGCAGGGGATACGGCAGGTGGAGTTGGGTAGGGAATACAGGGCCAGAGTGTGGGGATGCTCAGGTTGGGGGAGATCTCTCCACAGAGGAGCCATAGGGTGTGTGGGACAGTATTCTTGGCAGAGGGACCTGCATATACAGAGGCCCCTGAGGGAGGCATGGCCGGGGTGGAATGGTGGGATGGGGTGAGCCAGAAAGGTGCAGGGGAGTCCCTGAAGACCACCAAGTGACAGGACCTAAGTTTTCAAAGTATGGCTCTGACTGCTGAGTTGGGGTGGCTGATGAGAGGTGCAGAAGGACAGGGACCCTGAGACAGTCTGCATGAGAGGGAGCAGAAAAGCGGGGTATCCAGAGAAGGAGGTGAGGGCTCAGGATATGACAGGTAGAGAATCAAAAACCTGGCTTCTCCTGAGATCTGGCTTTCCTAGAGGGAACACAATCCCCCTGGGTGAGATCCACTGGGGGAAAGTGTGTGTGGTGGGGTAAGACCCAGAAAATGCTCCAGACTTGCCTCACTAGGCCCACACCTGGGGTATGTGGGGTTGGATTTGAATCTTACCTTGAGACAACTGTTATGGAACTGCTGATACGAATTTGGGGAAATGTCTTCACAGCAGTTAGGTTAAGGGGCTTGGCTGAGAGGAAGCTGGGAGAAAGCAAGCCTCAAAGCAAGGGCAGAATGAGAGCCACTCAGAACACCTTCTCCAAGGGAGATGGGCTAGACCTCACCTAGGGCAGATGGACACACAGTGAGAATATTTGAAGAAATAAAGCCTGGAAACCCCTGGAATTTGATGAAAGACATGCATATTTCCACCCAAGAAGTTCAAAACACACCAAGTAGGATGAACTCAAAGACACCAACACCAAGACACATTATAATCAAGCTGTCGAAAGACAGAATCTTGAGAGCAGCGAGAGAAGTGACTCATCACATACAAGGGATCCTCAGTAAGTTTATCAGCAGATTTCTCATCAGGAACTTTGGGGCCCAGAAGGCAGTGGCCTGATGTATTCAAAGTGCTAAAAGAAAAGAAAAAAAATAACGGCAAAACTGTCCTTCAGAAGTGAGGGAGAAATTAAGACATCCCCAGAAAAACATAAGTTGAGGGGGTTCATGACCACTAGACCTGCCCTGCAAGAACTGTCCTGCAGGTGAAATGAAAGGACCTCAAAGCTGTATGGAGAAATAAAGATCCCAGTAAAGGTAAATACATGAGCAATTATAACAGCTAGAATTATTGTAACAATGAAAACTATAAAACATTGCTGAAATAAATTAAAGAAGACACAAATACTTAGAAAGACATCCTTTGCTCATGAATTGGAAGACTTAATATTGTTACAGTGTCAGTACTACCCAAAGTGACCTACAAATTGAATGTAATCCCTATCAAAATCTCAATGATGTTTTTGCAGAAGTAGAAAAACCCATCCTAAAGTTCATATAGAAGCTCAAGGGACCCTAAATAGTCAAAACAATCTTGAGAAAGAACAAAACTGGAGGACTCATATCTTCTGATTTCAAAATATAGTACAAACCTACATTAATCAAAACATGTGATACTGGCATAAAGACAAACCTATAGACCAAAAGAAAGCTTATAGAGTCCAAAAATAAACCCTAGCATATATGGCTAAATGATTTTTGACAAGAATGCCAAGACTATTCAGTGGGGAAAGGGCAGTCTTTTCAACAAATGGTACCAGGAAAACTAGATATCCACATGCAAAACAATGAACTTAGAAGAAAACACGGGAAAAAACTTCATGACATTGGATTTGTCAATGATTGCTTGGATATGACTTGAAAGACACTAACAACAAAAGAATAAAATAGACAAACTGGACTTTCTGAAAATTAAAAACCTTTGTGCATCAGAAGACACCATCAACAGAGTAAAAAGGCAACACACATGGGAGAAAATATATGCAAATCACACTTCTGATAAGAGATTAATACCCAGATTATGTAGAGAACTCCTAAAATTCAACAACAAGAGCAAAAACAAACAACCAGATTTAAAAATGGGCAAAGAACTTGAATAGACATTTCTCCAAAGAAAAATACAAATGACCAATAAGCATATGAAAAGATGAGCAGTATCACTAATCATTAGGGGAATGCAAGTCAGAACTACAGTCAGAACTAACTAACACCGTTAGGATGACTACTGTTAAAAACAAAACAAAACAGAAAACAAGTATGGCAGGGATGTGGAAATACTGGGACTGCTTTGCACTGTTGGTGGGAATGTAAAATGGTGTAGACACTTTGGAAAACAGTATGGAAGTTCTTTAAAAAATTAAACAGAATTACCTTATGATCCAGCATTTCCACTTCTGGGCATACACTCAAAAGAATTGAAAGCAGGGTTTTAAAGAGATATTTGTACCCCCATGTTCACAGCAGCATTATTCATAATAGCTAAAATGTGGAAGCAACAAAAGCATCCAGCAACAGAAGAATAGATAAGCAAAATGTGGCATCTACATACAATGGAATACTATTCAGCCTTAAAAAGGAAAGAAATTCTGTAATATGATACAACATGGAGGAACCTTGAGGACATTATGCTCGGTGCAATAAGCCAGTCACAAAAAGATGAATACTGTAGGATTGCACCTATGTGAGTTAAAATCATAGAAACAGAAAGTAGAATGTGGTTTCCAGGGGCTGGGATGGGGGTGCTGGGGAGTTAGTGTTTA
Organism: Mesoplodon mirus; assembly: GCF_964341445.2. NCBI lineage: Eukaryota > Metazoa > Chordata > Mammalia > Artiodactyla > Ziphiidae > Mesoplodon > Mesoplodon mirus. The sequence continues at coordinate 123,240,537 of NC_138977.1, read as the reverse complement.
ATGAGGATAGAGTTCCAATTTGGGAAGCTGTGTAGAGTTCTGGAGATGGACGGTGGAGATGGACGGTGGAGATGGTTATGCAACATGAATGTAGTTAATACCACGGAACTGTACATTAAAAATGATTAAGAGGGCCTCCCTGGTGGCGCAGTGGTTGAGAGTCCGCCTGCCGATGCAGGGGATACGGGTTCGTGCCCCGGTCTGGGAGGATCCCATATGCCGCGGAGCGGCTGGGCCCGTGAGCCATGGCCGCTAAGCCTGTGCGTCCAGAGCCTGTGCTCCGCAACGGGAGAGGCCACAACAGTGAGAGGCCCGCGTACAGCAAAAAAAAAAAAAATGATTAAGATAGTAAATTTTTTGTTATGTGTATTTTACCACAATGAAAATAATTGGGAAAAAAATAAAGGGATGCAGAAATATATACCATGCTGACACCAATCAAAAGAAAGCTAAATAGTTATGTTAATTTTATACAAAGCAGACTTCAGAAGAAGAAAAATGATCAGGAGTAAAGAGGGATATTACATAATGATAAAGGGATCATTTCTCCAAGAAGACATAACAGTCCTTAATGTGTATGCACCTAACAACAGAGCATCAAATTCCATAAAGCAAAAACTAATAGAACTGCAAGAAGCAATAGATAAATCCACTACTATAGTTGGAGACTTCAATGTTCTTCTTTCAGTTAATTGATAGATCCAGCAGGCAGAAAATCAGTAAGAAAATAGTTGAACTAAACAGCAATGGATATAATGAATATCTATAGACTACTTCATCCAACAACAGCAGAACACACATTCTTCTCAGGGTCACATGGAACATTCACCAAGATAGACCATATTCTGGGCCACAAAACACATCTTAACACATTTGAAAGAATTAAAAATCATAAAGAATACTTTCTCATACCACAGGGCAATAAACTAGAAGTCATTAACAGAAAGATGTTGGAAAATTCCAAAATAGATTAAACAATACACTTCTAATTAATACATTTCTCTTGAGAAAAAGTCTCAAGAGAAATTTAGAAAGATGTTGAACTAAATGAAAATGGAAATACATGTCAAAATTTGTGGGATGCAGTGAAAGCAGTGCTTGTAGGGAAATTTACAGCATTGAATGTACATATCAGAAAAGAAGAGAGATCTAAAATCAATAATCTAATCCTACGAAACTAGAAAAACAAGACTAATTTAAGCCTAAAGGAAGCAGAAGAAAATAAGTAATAAATTGTAAAACTCTATGCCCCCCAATTTAATAATCTAGATTAAATAGCTTAGATTATATGAATGTTTCAATGCCTTGAAAGACACAAACTACCAACACCCACAGAAGGAGAAATAGAATAATCTGAATAGAGCTATAAGTATTAAAGACATTGGATCAATAATTAATAACCTTCCAAAAAGAAAGCACCAACCCCTGATGGATTCACTGGTGAATTCTACAAAACATTTAGGGAAGAAATTACACCAATTCACTATAATCTTTTCCAGAAAATAGAAGCAGAGGAAGACCTTTTAACCCATTCTCTGAGGCCAGCATTACCCTAATACAAAAACCAAATAAAGCCATTACAAGAAAGAAAAACTACAGGCCAAACTCTCTCATGAACATAGGTACAAAAATTCTTAACAAAATATTAGTGAAACAAATGCAATAGTATATATAAATAATTATGCTCCATGACCAAGTGAGAGTTATCCCAGGTGTGCAAGGTTGGTCCAGCATTTGAAAATCAATTAATGTAATCCACCATATTACCAGGCTAAAGAAGAGAAAAATAACACGATCATATCAATTGATGGAGAAAAATATTTGACAGAATCGAACACTCATCCAGAATAAAAGCTCTCAGCAAAGTGGAAATAGAGGGGAACTTGGTCAACTAGATAAAAGTTCTACAAAAACCCTACAGCGAATGTCATACCTGATGGTGAGAAACTGGTTCTTTCCCTAATACTGGGAGCAAGGCAAGGATGCCCCTCTTACCACTCATAGTCAGCATCGTACTGAAAGTCCTAGCAAATGCAATGAGACAAGGAAAGGAAGAACAATGGATAGAGATGGGTAGGGAAGGAAAAAAACTGTCTTTGTTTGCAGATGACATGATCATCTATGTGAAAATACCAAGGGATCAATCTTTAAAACCTCTTGGAACTAATTAGTTATTGTCTCAAGGTCACAGGATAACAAGGTTGACATACAAAAGTCAGTTGCTTCCCTTTATACCAGCAATGAACAACTGGAACTTGAAATTGAGAACACAATACCACTTACATTAGTATAAAATTAAATTCTTAGGTACAAGTTAACAAAATATGCACAGAATCTATATGCAAAATCAACAAAACTCCGAAGAAATCAAAGACAATCTAAGTAAAAAGATATTCTCCTTTCATGAGTTGAAAACTCCTTATTGTTAAGATGCCAATTCTTCCCAAATTAATGTGTCAGCAAGCTATTTTGTGCATACGGACAAACCGATTTTAAAGTTTATATGGAAAGGCAAAACCCCACAAAATAGCCTGTACAATACTGCAGAAAAAAAAGTTGGGGGGTTGATATTACCAACTTCAAGACTATAAAGCTATAGTGATCAAGACAGTATGGTATTAGTGACAAAAATAGGAACATAGATCAATGGAACAGAGTAGAGAGCCCAGAAATAGACTCACACAAATACAGTCAACTGCAGTTTGACAAAGGAGCAAAGAAACTCAATGGAGAAAGGCTGGTCTTTTCACTAACTGCTGCTGAACAACTGGACATTACACGCAAAAAAAACTGTATGTAGACACTCACACCTTTCATGAGATTAACTCATAGAACTGCGTGTAAAATGCAAAACTATAAAACTGCTAGAAGATAACATAGGACAAAATCTAGGTGACCTTGGGTTTGCTGAGGTGTTTTAAGATACAACACCCAACTACAATCCATGAAGGAAAAGTTTATTAAAATTTTAAACTTCTGTTTTTCAGACTCATGGACATAGAGAACAGACTTGTGGTTGCCAAGGGGGAGGGGTTGCGGAGGGATGGAGTGAGAGGTTGGGGTTAGCAGATGTAAGCTTTTATATATAGAATGGGTAAACAATAAGGTCCTACTGTACAGCACAGGGAACTATATTCAATATCCTGTGATAAACTATAATGGAAAAGAATATTAAAGAAGAATGTATGCATATGTATAACTGAATCACTTTGCTGTACAGCAGAAATTAACACAACATTGTAAGTCAACTACACTCGATTTTAAAAAAAGAGAATGTAAAACTTCTGTTTTTCCAAATACACTGGTAAGAGAATGAAAAGACAAGCTATACTTTTGGAGAAAATATTTGCAAAATACATATCTGATAAAGGACTTAAACCCCAGTTTTACAAAAAAACTGTTACAACTAAACAGTAAGAAAACAGACAACATAATTTTGAATTGGGCAAAAGATCTGAACAGACACCTCACCAAAGAGTAGGATATACAGTTGGCAAATGAGTATATGAAAAGTTCCTCAACATCATTTGTCATTAGAGAGTTGTAATTTAAAACAATAATACGAACCACCTATTAGAATGACTAAAATCTAAATAACTGACAATACCAAAAGCTGACAAGGATGCAGAGTGACAGGAATTTTCATTCATTGTTGATGGGAATGTGAAATGGTACAGCCACTTCTGCATAGTTTCTCACAGAGTTAAACACAATTATACCATATTATCCAGCAATCACACACCTTGGTATTAGCTCAACCAAATTGAAAACTTGTACCCCCACAAAAACCTGTCTACAAATGTTTATAGCAGTTTTATTCATAATTGCCCCAAGCTGGAAGCAATCAAGATGTCCTTCCATGGGTGAATGGATAAATAAATGGCAATACATCTAGACATTGGAATACTATTCAGCAACAAAAAGAAATGGGCTGGGAAGAGATATGGGGATGTATGTATATGTATAGCTGATTCACTTTGTTATAAAGCAGAAGCTAACACACTATTGTAAAGCAATTATACTCCAATAAAGATGTTAAAAAAAAAAAAAGAAATGGACTACTAAATCATGAAAAGACATGGATGAACCCTAAATGCATATTACTAAGTGAAAAAAGCCAGTCCTAAAAGGTTCCATACCATATGATTCCAAGTGTATGACATTCTACAAAAGGCAAAACTATGGAGACAGTGAAAATATCAGTAGTTGTCAGGGCTTTGGTGGAGGTGGGGGTCTTTAGGGTGGTGAAAATGATGCTTTATGACACTGTAATGGTGGGTACATGTCATGATGCATTTGTCAAGACCTATAGAAATTTACAGCACAAAGAATGAACCATAATGTTTGCAAATTTAAAAATCATTTGGTAGGTTGGGGGATTCCAGGGAAGAATGCAGACTGTGACAAGAGAATGCAAGAGATCTCCTCACGGAAGGGGATGGGGAAAAGGCGCTGACCTCAGCGTTTTTGGAAATGCATGGCGTCTGCAAGAGTAAAGGCAAAGGAACTGCACACATCTCTGTGCTCCAGTGATGAACTGGTTTCTCATGGGTCACAGGTACCCTGCTGTACACGTGCAAGGGGGCTGGACAATGACGTTAAGTGGACAGCAGAGGACGGGAGCCAGGGGTCTTCGTGTAGCGTGGAGTGGGCGGAGGCCAGAACGATCCATATGGGGATGATTGGGGTTGGTGACATCAGCAAGAACTCAGACTTAACTCAATATAGATGCAGATGGTTACACGTAGAAGTGTTTACAGACGTGCACATGCATGGGCTTGTAGACATACACCTATCTCCTCGCTCTGTCAGCTGAGAGGGCCTAGAAGCTATGACACGCCAAGCCAAGATCACACCTGGTGCCCAGGTCATTGTTTCTAAGACCGTCTCCAGCAAAAAGAACCGTACTTCTTGAGGAATGGCTAATTCCAGGACTGGGCCGGAAAATACAAATGAGACTAAAGCATTTTGTAGTGCCAGAGAATAAGGATGTGCAGAACCTCCAAACCAAAACAATCCGCCCACCAAACAACCAAACAAATGGGGTCGATGGACATGTCAGAGGGCACAGGAGCTGCTGAGAAAACAAGCTGAGCAAAGAAATCAGTCAGGTCATGCCAGAAACACCCTTGAGTCCAGACTGATAGACAAATGACGGCAGAAAGAAAGAAGCGAGCCTAATAAATCCCCCGTGCAACCCCGTCCCCACAGCGTGGGGCTCAGAGTCCACCTGGTGGCCTTTCTACGTGCACTCCGGAGCCCTCAGTGGGCCCCGAGGCCCTGCTCTCAGCCCCACACTGCAGTCCAGTTGGCCGCAGGCTTCCAGCTCCTCTGTGGCCTCAGGCCCTGCCCAGGGCCCTCTCTCATGCCCTCCCCTCGCCACTGTGTCCGCGCCCCCACCGCCTTCTGCACGGGCCACAGAGGGTGGAGCGCCGTGTACCCCCGGGGCCCCCAGGCCTCCTCGCTCAGGGGGAAGCAGACTCCAGTCCTGGAAGCCACTGCTCTCCTGTGTGGCCAGAGGCAGAGCCCACCGGGAGGCTCGGCCGGGGAGTGGGGGGACCCTCTGCTCCTGCTCTACGTTCATAATCCACCCCTGCTCCTTCCACAGAACGCTTGAGGCAGCTTCTAAGGAGGAGTGCTGATGCCCGTGTTTGCAGGTGGTCACAGCCCTGGGGCCTGAGGGCGAGACACCCGGCCTCGCTGCCTCAGCTCGGCATACTCACAGCTCTGCATCCACAGCCACAAAAGCCCCGGGCCCTCTCCCTCGGCTGCCCAGGTGCCCACAGAACCATGTGCCTCTGTCCAGAGAGACCAGGGTGGGGGGACCTGGCCACACTCAGGCAGCCCAGAGGGCCTGGCGCCAGCGGGCGTGCCCTGGCTGGCAGCACGTGCGGGTACCTGGCCTCGGCGTGTCTCGCAGTTGTGCAGGTAGCTCAAGTGGTAGATCTTCAGGTTTAACGTCCCGAAGTTCAGATACTTCAGGAAAACCTGAAACAGGAGTTGTGACAACAGCAGGTAAAAACCCTGGTTTTCAGATGTGTGCCCAGCTGTGCGTTTGTGGAGGAGACTCCCAGCTGCCTGGAGGAGGGGCCGCACACACAGCATGGACCTCAGCCCGTGGGCCGTGGACTTGTACACACAGATGTGTAGACGAGTCCTCGGAGCCAAGCCTAGGAGAGGTGCCTACACAGACATCACCTGCCAGGCACGGGCCCCGCCAGGCACAGGACTGTGAAGACTCGGGGACAGAGGGCTCCCTGACACTCACATCTTCATCTTCACTTGTGAAACACGGGCCGTCCAGCTTGTTCACAGCCATGATCACAGCCACAACATCTTTGCCGTTCATGATGGGCGTGGCCAGGATGTTCCTTGTCACATAGTCGGTCAGCTCATCAGCAAAGGAGCTGAAGTGGGGACACTGCAAGGCAAGAGGAGAGAAGGGAGGGGCCGTCGTTCTATGGACCTGGAGTCTTGGTCTCCCTGGTCCCTGGGGGTCAGGGCTAAGCTGCCCAGGCCAGTGCTGAGACCTAGGTGGCCATGCCCCGGGTATCAGGAGCCTGGGAAGCACATGAGGACACGGCCAATGGCCTGCCCTCGGGGCTCCAGCCTGGCTCAGTCTCTACAACCCCATCTCAGAGCGAGCTACCCCCAGCTCTCGATCCACGGGCTCTGCAGGGTCCTTGCAGGCTCTGCACCCACCCTGGGCTGCAGGCAGACCTAGGTCCTCCCACATCTGCTGTCATCTGGCCGACTGGCCTTCTAGATGCCTCTTGAGTCTGTCTAGTCCACCTGTCCCCAAGCCCCTCCTTATCCAGGCTGCCGTCTCCTGCTGCCCTCAGACACCTTGGGCCACCTCGGGGCACCTCGGGCCACCTCCCATATCCAGGACCTATCTGCCAGGCCCCGGGGGGGCATCTCCTGGGCCCACGCTCCAGCAGGCTTCCTGCCCCCACGATGAGACCTTTGCCCAACTCTGGCCCCCAGGGCAGGTTCTCCCAGCCTTAGAGTTGCTCTTTGGGGCCTCTCCCTGGTCAGGGGCCAGTTGAAGGTCTCTCAGGTCTGTCTCCACAGGGAACAGCTCATCTAAGCTTTGTCCTGGCCCAGTTGGTTGAGTGTGACCAGCCTCAGGCCCAATGCCCCTGAATCTCACTGCCAGAAACACCTGCCTTCCCCTGTCCCCATTCCAAGGATTGGCATCCACCCTCCGCCCCACAGAGAGGACCTGGGCCTTGGTGCTTCCCTGCCCCTCCGACCCAACCCATTTCTTTAAAGTGCCCCCACCCTCTGCTTGCACTGCCCAGACCCAGTCATTGGTCACCACAGCATCCCCGGGTCCCCCCGCCTCCTGGCCCAACTGTGCTCTGCACGGCTTGCTCAGTCCTGCCCCCTCCTCCCTCATCTGAGCCATCCCAGCTCCTGGGAATTTCCTCCCACAGCCAGCCGCCCACCTCGACAGGGTCTAGATGCCTCGGTGACATGCCGGACCCCCATGACGCGGTTTCAGGGACTACTGCTGAGCCAGGCGCCCCTGCTGAGCCTTCTGGGACCTCCTGCCCGGCCGCCTCCCCATGAGCCCTGGGGTCTCAGGGGCCACAGAGGGGTGGCGGGGTGACATCACAGCCCTGTGGCACCCCCTCTGGCCACCGCTGTCCACACACCCCCCGCCACGGTGGGACACAGGCTCTGCCTCAGTTTCCCCTCCATAAAGTGACATCTGGGCTTCATGATACACTTATTGGAGACTCAACTTTTTGCTGATTTTGACTCTGGTCTCTGTTCCAGTGCAGCTATGACAAACAAGACCCAGCGTAGCCCTGAGGATTAAGGCCAATGCCATGCCCCTGCCCCATGAAGGAGGCACCTAGCTGTGCTGGGCGGTTGGGGAAACATCAGAGCGAGCTGTCCCGGTGAAGGCTGGAAGAGAAGCTGAGCCCCAGGGAGAGACAGCCGCGCCCCTGGGCGGGCACAGGCAGTTTGAACCAGACCCTCAGAGACACCAATAGCACAGGTGGGGGGCGCAGATGGAGGCTCACAGAAGGGAGTGGGGAGAGGCGGGGGGAGGGAGGGAGAAACGGGAGGGCGGTGGGGGCAGGGGAGGCGCTCACTGTAGCCCCCCCATTCCTGCCGAACTTTCGTTCCTGGTAATTTATGCTCCTGAGATCCCAATTCACGGGTGACCCATTTCCTAAAAAGGAAGTGAAGATGAAGCTAATCTGAGAGATTAGTATATTCAGGTCGCTGGACCGAGGCTTGGTTGAGCAGATAAGTTAAGAGGATTGCAGCCAAGGAGCCAGGGTCTGGGGGTCTGTCCACACGTCCGTTTGTCTCCAGGGACGAGGGGATATTGGCTGCTTTGGCGGAGGCCTGTCCGCTGGGTAACGCCCTCTGGATTCCTTCACAGAAAGTGGAGGAGGTGAGCCAGCCCAAGGCTGCTGCTTCACGCTCCCAGGCCATACCAGCGGCCCTGGCCCTCTCCAAGGTGGGACGGATAGGATGGGAGAAGGCAGCAGGCTCTCCCTGCGCCCCCTGGGGGCCCTGTCCCTCACACTTGTCCAACAGGCGTGGTCCCCCCAGTCCAAGCCCCCTTCTCCCCTGAGGCATCTGTCCTCCTGGCACCCCGCCCCACCCCTGAAGTGTCATTGGCCTCCCCCTCCCTCCCGTCCAACCAGAACCTGTCCTCCCAGACTTCTCCGCTCCAGGCACTCACTGCGTCCACCCCTCCGGCCCCCTCCTGGACCAGCTGCTCCTGCTGCTTTTTTTTTTTTTTGGCTGTGATGCTTGCAGATCTCAGTTCCAGGATTGAACCCGGGCCGCGGCAGTGAAACTGCCGAGTCCTAACCATTGGACTACCGGGGAACCTGGACCAACTTCTCCTGAACCCCCAAACTTGCTCGCCCCAGTGAGCAGTATGGTTAGGGCTCTGAGGTCCACTGGCCCCTCCATTCTGGGCCTCTGCGCCAGCCCCTGCTCAGACCCCGTCCTCCCAAACCCCCATCCAGGGAATTATAGGTCAAGGGGGCAGCAGGGCCCGCCCAGGCTGCCCTCCCAGCCACCCCAGGGCCTCCTTCCTTCCCGCGAGCTCTGGCCTGGACCTGTTCCACTTGCCTCTCTGGCTGCCTTCCTAAAGGCCTAGGGCCCCCTCTCAGCCAGTGGGCTGACCCGTCCTTCGGGGACTGTGGGAACACTTCGCCAACTCCCACGAGGCCCAGGACCCACCTCTGTCACATCCTTGACATTCACCATCTTCTTGGTCTGAGCCACGTGGCCCACGACCCCGATGTCCAGCGGGAAGACGATCTCTGAGTCAGGAGGCACCAGGCAGTCCTCCAGGGCGCTGCCAGGCTGCACGCTGAAGAGGCGTGTGGCGAGCTCGGCCATGCCGTTGCGCTGGCGGTACATGAAAAGGCTGCAGCGGTCGGCATGCAGGAGGGAGCAGAGACGCCGCAGGATCTTGAAGACCACTCGCTCCATGTTCACGCTCTCCTGCATGTCCTGCACCAGCTCGAACAGGGCCGTGCTCTCCTCCACCTGGCACAGCTCTTGGAAACTGGTGCAGCCCGCCGGGCACCCGTCCTCGCAGACGCTGGCCACATCCTCAGGGCTCAGCTTCTTTCCAAAGTACTGGTCCGCGAAGCCAGGGTTCTGGTCCAGGAACGTCTGCACCTGCTCCTCGCTGAGGCTCATGGTGTCCGGCTTCCTGTATGAGAGAAGCGCCAGCCCCCAGCGCACGAGGCCCTCCCGCAAACACTGCCATCAGCAAAGCCTTTCTTAGCGATGATTACCATACCAGCTGACGTGCCCACACCTGCCCTCCCTCCCCTTAGGTCCCGGACTGCCTGCTTCCTTCCTGGGAAAATCAGACCCCCTGGAATGGGGGCTGCAGCGTAACAGCTCAGGGCCTTCTGCCTGAGGCAGGGATCCTGGGTGCTGGGATAAGCCCGCACACCCAACCCCTGGAGAGGGGTAACCCCTGGAGTGCCATGACCCCTTCTGCCTGAGCGGCCGCCCGAGGACTTGGGATGGTCCGACAGGTAGCTCCAAGTCTCTTGGGCCCCCAGACCTGGGCTGAGGTGTTGTGGGGTGGCAGGGCACCAGCTCTGCCTTGGGGAGGTGGAGGGACCCCCCGACAGGGCTGCCCACGCCCACGGAGGGAAGTGGGGAGAAGGGAGGAAGATGTGGAAGTGGGACCGTAAGGGGGGCCTGCACAGACTTTCCCTTCTCTTCTGTGGTGAGGAGGTGGCTCTTGTCTGTTAAGAGACAGCACCCTTAGTTAAAAATGGTCTTGGCGAATGCCCACCACGCATCTCCTTTTCCGGCCTAATTCCTACTTATTGGGACCCTTATTCATGCTGCTGGACCCTCTCCTTGCATAGAGCCCACAGCTGCACTGCCGGCACTGCCATGTTTTACTGACGGGATCATTCCTGAGCGTCCGTGCCTCAATCAGGGATCCGTGGGCCCAGACGGCAGCAAGCTCCTCCCGCTGAGGGCACGGCCGTCCTCCCCCGAGTCAGACAGTTATTAGCCTCCCTGTGAGCCAGGATGCGATAAGAAAGGTTGGGGGTTACGACTGGAGGACTCATCCCAGGTCAGTCTGAATCTCCGGTTGCAGGAGTGCCCTTCACGTCACACAAGAAACCACGTACAGATGTGTGTGCATACGTGAGTGTGTGTGCTTACATGTGCGTGGGTGCTGGGTGCGCACGAGGACGAGGGTGTATGCATGCGTGAGTGCGCACGTGTGCCCGGGGACTACTGGACGGCTGGGGGTGGGAGCTCTGTCCACGGTGTGACACACCACACCGCGATGTGTGTGTGACCAGCCGTGCACGTCACTCATAAAGGCTGGGTGGGTGCCTGGCGTTCTGGGCTCACCTTCTGCAGCGGCCAGAGGGGTGCTGACCACCCTGTGCAGAGACGGAGGCAGAGCAGTTCAGCTGGAACTGGGAGTTCCCGAGGACCAGCAGGGACAGAGCCTAAAGTGTCTGTGTCTTTCTCATGCTGCCTGTGTCTATATTGTTACCATGCTCCGAACTGGGAGGCACGGTTTGCGTGCACTGAGCTGGTAGAAACGTGCACGCGTGCATTTGCGTGTGGGGCCTGCGCCCCTTGTGCTTGCACGCGTCTGTTCCAGGGAGCCTTCCGCGTGGGCCCCGGGCGGGCTCCTGGCAGCTGTACCGGCCACAGTGGGCCCAGCGGGCCAAGCGCGGGCACTGGCCTCGGACCGCGACGTTCCTGCCTCCGCTGAGTCACCAGCAGATTCTTTTCACAGATCAGCTCTGAGGTCCCCCACTTCCCTGAAAATAGTGAGTGTGACTGGGGCCGAGGGACAGTCACACGCGTGTAGGAGGTGCTGTGGGTGGGCGCTGGTGCTTGGCTTTGCGGCCAGGGCTGTGGTCACGGCGCTCTGAATTCAGCCCCAGACGGCTTCCAGAGCCCCCCAGAGCTGGAGTCCAGGTCACGCCTGGATGTGAGGCCAGTACCCACGAGGCAGCCATCTGGCCGAGCGGGTCTCTGGGCGGATACTTCCCAGACCCTCCGCTCACCCCACCCGGGCCCACCCTCCCTGCTTGTGCTCCTCTCCCCTTCCTGCAGGGCTGAAGAGGGCGGGGCGTAGGCGTGGCGCTCACCTGTTCGAGGCGCGTGCCTGCTTCTGGAGAGGCTGGGGGCACCGCCCTGGGCTCAGAGGCACCCCCGCTGGTGGGTGGGGTTGCAGCGCAAAGTCGGTGGGGAGCACTCTCGCGGGACACCGGGGGCAGTGAGTGACGTACTGGTGGGTCTTGCTGCCCCCAGCCCTAACGTGCTTGCAGGTGTGGGAGCAAAGGCACCGGCATTAGTGCCCTGAGGCGCCCTGGGAGCGCGGCTCCCGGGGTGGAGGTGCCCAGCCCTCTCACCTGCAGCGCTCCTCCCCTCTCACTTTGCAATGTGCCCACTGGTGGTGCCTGGGCCCCTGAGCAGCCCCCAGGGGTGGGCTCGATGCAGCTAGATGCACCACTTAGGGAGTGCCTGCAAGGTGTGCAGAAAGGCGTGTCTGGAGGGGCTCCTGTAGGGTGCGCCTGTGAGATACACCTTTGAGATACACCTGTGAGGTGCTGCACCTGTGGGGTGCACACGTGATGTACACCTGTGTTCAAGGGTTCATCGGATACAACAGGTAACTTCTCCACAGGTGAACCTGGAGGGCGTTTGAGGAGAAATGGGATTGCTCCTTCACCAGGGTCCTGCTAATTTTACCTCATCACCATGTGGGATTTTATCAGCAAGCCCATCCTGGGAGCCATTTACAAGGCGTGTCTCAATAGCTATTACACGGAGAGTGTTCTAGGTTCTTGTCCCAAACTGTGGAGAGGATGCAACTTCACCAGGAGCAAATGCCCTGAAATTAAAATTAACCAGTCAAGAGGAATGGCAAGAGGTGGAAAGGGTGAGAAAATCGGAGTTCCCATTCAGAAATCTCATGAACTTTGTGGTGCAGAAAATGTGGACACATCCATTAAGACCTTTTACAGGGTGGTTTCGCTGGAGAGATGATGAGGAGGCGGTAGCGGTCCCGCCGTGAGAGGACGGGTGCTAACGGGGGCTGGGGTGAGGGGAGCCACTCAGACTCTGACCCATGCACCCCTGCCCGCCCCCCACCTCCGCTGCCTGACTCCAGGGCAGACTCTAGCCAGCAAGCACCTTGCCGTGTGCTGCTGTGAGCCGTGGCGACATGAAGTGCGTGGCGCGGGCGTAGTGCATGGCGAGGGACCACTAAACAGGTCGCAGAGGGCCGGGCGGGCAGGCTGGGACTGGGGAGAGAGCAGAGGTCAACCTCGAGGGGGACTGGGGGGAGGGGGCGCAGAGCTGGGAGCAGTGGGACGAGGCGGCGACGTGGCCACTGTCTGGGGTCTGTGTTGGTCTTGGGGGGCCAAAACATGGGTAAGAAACAATGTCAGACCGAGAAGAGAAAGCAGGGCCGGCGCCTGGCGTTTGGGCGGTGGCGTCCAGGGGAAACTGGAACTTCCTCTCTCATGTTTTGTCATCATCTTCAGTGTGGCACAGACTTGGGCCTTGATGTGCTTGAGCCTGGCATGGGGTGAGGGGACCTCCAGATGGGACCACACACCTAGCGGGGGTGCGGCTCTGGAGCTGCCCAGAGCACAGAGGGCAGGGGCAGGAGGCAGAACACATCCCCTCCGAAGGTTGGGACATCCCTGGTCCCATCCCAGCAGGCTCTGCGGTGCCCCCAGGGAGGCTCGGGGTGACTGAGGTCCCTGTGAGCCGGTCCCCCGTGGCAGGCAGGGGCGGGGGCGTGCGGAGAGGCCCCGACCCCCAGCCAGGGGCCGGCCCTACTGCCAGACGTATGAGTGTGGCCGTCTTAGACCATCCCACCTCAGGCCAGCTGCCAGCTGACCATGGCCCCAGGGTGACCTCGGGCGAGACTGGCAGAGCTGCCCAGCTGAGCCCCGCCCAAATGAGTGACCCACAGATCATGAGACAGGAAGTTGCTTAAGCCATTAAGATTTGGGGCGTCTTGTCTTGTTGTGCATGGCTGATTCCCTGAAAACAGAGCCAGGGGCAAATACTTCACAGGAGAGGTGCGATCCCGGGGGTAGTGGGGGTGGACGGAGAGTGAACCCTGGTTCCCAAGGAGCCACAGACACAGTTGGCCGAGCAGCAGGTGTGACCATTTGGTCATGTGCCCCAGGACAGCTGAAGAAGGAGGAAGGAGGGGACTTGATCTCCTCTTTTCCTCCAGTCTCCCGCTTCCCGTTGGCCAAGGCTTGCCCGTGGGGAGTGAGCTTCCACACCCTCAGGGGCACCCCAGCCCTGTGGGCAGCCATTCAGAAACCCTGGCGCCCTGCCATGGGGTGGCGGTCCACCCTCGGCCAGAAGTGGCAGGAGAAGCAGCCAAGGGGGACTGTGCCCTCCCCGAGCCCCAGGCAGGAGGTCAGAAGGGGTGAGGTGGACCGGAGGGAGGGCCTGGGGCACTGTGACAACCCCAGGGGCCACAGTGGGAGTCTCACGCAATGTTCCCCGTGGGTCACCACCCAATAGGAGGCAGTTCTCCAACCAAAATCGGACATGTTAGAAGTAACATAAGAAAACACGTGTCGTCAGAGAGCTAGCAATGCAAAGAATCGCCCTGCCAACTCCCACGAGGGGGCTGTGTCGGGCCCAGGGGGCAGATGCAGCCACGCTCACTGGCGCCGTTTCCCTGCCAGGAGCTTTGCTGGCGATGTTGGTCCCTCCTCTCTGCACACAAGTCCAAGCCAGTACTGGGACCCAGGGCACCGGCCTTTTCTGGCCTGCTCATCACCATTTTTAGTGGCTGCACAGAATTCCATTTTGGGGAGGTTCCACACTTATTTAATTAGTCTCCTATTCATGGACATTTAGGATGTTCCTGTTTGAGTTTTGATGGGAATTAAATGTTGCCTTGTTCTCTACCCCAGTTCTGGAACAGCTGAGATAGAGGATGGAGGGGACCATCACCTTTGTTGCTGCCAGCCCTCCAGAGAAGGCGTGGCCTCGGGTGCTGCCAGGTGGCCTTGCTAATGCTGCCTGCCTCCCAGGTAAGGACCTCCCAGGCCATTACCTACATGGATCCAGGGGCAGAAGAGATGGAATCCCTCAAGCTTACAGAATTTTAATAGCTTCGCTTAGCTCAGCCAAAAAAGGACCTATGGCTGTGACTGCCAACCAAGTAGCATTCCGCCTCCATGGGGTGGGTTGAGAGGGGCACATGGAGAGCTCAGGGGAGCAGGGGCGTAAGAGCAGGCATCCCCTTGGTACCATGGGACTTTGTCTTTTCTGTTTAAAACTGTAAAGAAGGCCTTGGTGAATTAACTTCTGCTTTTGGGGGGTTTTTTGTTTGTTTTTGTTTGTTTGTTTTTTGCGGTATGCGGGCCTCTCACTGTTGTGGCCTCTCCCGTTGTGGAGCACAGGCTCTGGACACGCAGGCTCAGAGGCCATAGCTCACGGGCCCAGCTGCTCCGTGGCACGTGGGATCTTCCTGGACCGGGGCACAAACCTGTGTCCCCTGCATCAGCAGGCGGACTCTCAACCACTGCGCCACCAGGGAAGCCCCTGCCTTTTGTTTTTTTAACCTGGAATCTGTGAATGGGAATCTATTTGGAAATAAAGTCTTTGCTGGTGCAACCCATTTAAGACAAGCCCTACTGGACTAGGGTGGGTGGTGTCTCTATAAGAAAAGGCACAGAGGAGAAGGCCACTCGTGGATGGAGCCAGAGACTGCAGTGTTGTGTCTGCAAACCAAGGGACGCAAGGACAGGCAGCCCACACCAGAGCTGGAGAGAAGCCTGGACTTCTGGCCTCCAGAACTGAGAGATAATAAACTGTTCAAGCCCCTACGTGGTGTACTAGGTTAGGGCAGCCCCAGGAGGCTAACACAGGTGGTGGGCTCGGTTTGGCTGTGGACTGTAGTTTGCCTGGTCTAAGCCAGCCTCATCTTGGGGCCAGAGACTGGCTGGGGGCCAGCTGGGAGCTGCCTCCAATGTTTCCTGACCACTGCCACCGGTGCAGAGGGAAGCACCCAGGCCATGCTGGCCAGTCATGATTCTTTGCTCTGGGACATGCACAGTGGTTGCCCAGTTGTGGCTGTACTGGGGATGGCAAGTCTGAGGGCAGGGCCAAGACCAGAGGAGGCGTGGCCTCGGGTGCCGAGAACTTGAGAACTTGAGGGGACTGACCTGGAACCCACCCTCCTCAGCAGGTGTTCATTCAGCCCTGTGAGCAGCTTTTCTCAACCTGTGGGGGAAATTCAGCTGTTATCGTGTGAGCCGGGGCTCCCCAGAGAAACAGACCAGTAGGCTCTGTGGCCCGAGCGTGAATCTCAGAGTGAGACTCACCATGGGAAGTGTCTGAATGCACAGAAAACAAGCTGAAAGGGATGGGCCCTCACCTCAGACGGGATGTATGCTTGACTGAGACAGAAAACTCAGGTGATGATCACAGACCCAAGGGCCAAGAGGAACGTTGAAAAGCCCTGTGACAGAATATTCTGGTTCAAAGGATCAGTCTCCTCAGAAGAAGCCGTGGCTGCACATAAGGTGACAAGTAAGGAGTTGGGATAAAATACTACTGCCCAGCGGGGATCGTAAAAGCAGTGGCTGACAGTCTGGTAAGAGGATTAAGCTCCACCCACCCCATCCCTGCAACTGACCTCAGGCAACTGACCTGTGGCTTTGGCTAATGGAATGTGGAAGGAAGCAAGAATGGCACTTCTCAGCAGCCGTGAGGGCCTCCAGGGCCCTTTATCCCTCTTCTATGAACGCGTCACATCCCCAAAGGGGCTATTTGTGGTCCTAGAATGAAGAAGACAGACCACAGCCTCCTGCAACCATGAAATATGAGTGAGGGATACTTTGATGGTTGTAAGCCACACTCACCTGAGGCTGATTACTACCCCAGCACAACACAAGAAGTTAACTTCTTCTTTAACCGCAGATCGGAGTTGAGTTAATCCTGTTCCCCAGTTCATGGCACATTGTCACCACTGGTCTTAGTCCATCTTGCATTTTATTTTATCCACTTATCCTATTTATTTATTTATTTGGCTGTGTCGGGATCTTCGTTGCAGCACGTGGGCTTCTCTCTGGTTGTGGTTCGTGGGCTCGGTAGTTGCGGTGCACAGGCTTAGCTGCCTTGCGGCATGTGGGATCTTAATTCCCCAACCAGGGATCGAACCCGTGTCCCCTGCACTGGAAGGTGGATTCTTAACCGCTGGACTACCAGTGAAGTCCCCCACCTATCCTATTTATCCATCTATCCCTCCACCCACCATCCATCCGTTCTCCCAGCTCCTGTCTTTCAGTTTGTGTACTACCTTCTAGTATCTTCCATCAGGTACCACCTTAAAAAGTTATGGGGGCATGTAAAGAAAAAGTGAATTTTCTTTTATGAATTCAAGTTCAAACTAAGGGATTCAATTCACTCAGTGTTGATGTAAGTAAACCACTAAGCAATGTTTAAAGGGAAATTTATAGCATTAAAAGATTACCTAAGAAATGAAGAAAGGTCTCAAATCAGAACCAGAAAAAAAAAAAAAGAGCAAACTAAAGCCAAAGTAAGCAGAAAAAAAAGGGGAAAATAAAAGAGCAGAATCAACGAAATATAAAACAAAAAATAAAGAAAATAATGAAACCGGAAACTAGTTTTTGCAAACGGTCAAAAACTGACAAACCTCTAGCCAAACTGATCAAGCAAAAAGCACACAGGGCTTCCCTGGTGGCGCAGTGGTTGAGAGTCTGCCTGCCGATGCAGGGGACACGGGTTCGTGCCCCGGTCCGGGAAGATCCCACATGCCGCGGAGCGGCTGGGCCCGTGAGCCATGGCCGCTGAGCCTGCGCATCCGGAGCCTGTGCTCCGCAACGGGAGAGGCCACAACAGTGAGAGGCCCACGTACCGCTAAAAAATAAAAAAAAAAATTAAAAAAAAAAAAAAAAAAAAAAAAAAAGCACACAGATTATCAATATCAGGAATGAAAGAGGGAATTTCACTGCAGATCCTACAGATACAACTTTTTTTTTAAAAAAAAATTTTAAACATTTTATTCTTTCAGCTTTATTGAGATATATTTTACATATAATAAAGATCACAACTTAAAAGGGAATATTGTGGACAACTTTATGCCAACAAATCTGAAAACTTAAATGTAATAGACAAATTCTTCAAAAGACACAAACTACTAACGCTTATTCAAGAAAAACATACAACCTCAGTAGCCCTATAACTGTTTTAAAAAATTGAATGTATAGTTAAAATCATCCCAGAAAGAAAAATTTAACCCCAGATGGTTTCACAAGTGAATTCTACCAAACACTTAAGGAAGAAATAATACCAATTCTACACAGATTCTTCAGAAAAGAGAAAATAAGGGAGTGCTTCGCAACTCATTTATGACTTAGCACCACTGTGACACTAAAACAAGACAGAAACATTACAAGAAAACTAAAAATAGTAAAACCCTCATTAACCTAGACACAAAAATCCTCAACATCACTTTGTTACAAAGCAGAAACTAACACACCATTGTAAAGCAATTAGACCCCAATAAAGATGTTAAAAAAAAATCCTCAACAAAATAATAGCAAATCACATCCGCCCCAGGATAAAAAGGACAACACATTATGACTGTTGGGAAAGGCACACAGTCTTTTAATCCCCCACTTGGCCCATAACAATGGGCCTTGGGCCTGGAGCAATTCCTCACCAAGAGGTAAAGAGTCCTCAAGCCTGTACTGGGCTTGTCACCTTGTGTGGGAATATTTTCCCGTTTTAGGCTCAATATGTGTTCCTTTGTTCTGCTTAAGAGTGTGTGCCATAGGGCACCTGACCAACCCCACATCTACACCTTGTAAGGAGGAGACGGGGTCCTTCTGCTGCAGCACAAGCAGGGTGCATGCAGGCTAATGGCCACATATCAGCTGCTGGGAAGGACCCGCTGGCCACGGGAGACCGACGCTCACTTGTGAAGCTGTTATTTTGCTCTGTCACTTCTTTGTGTGCGTAAAGCTTGTTCCATCGAGTGTTTGACTGTATTGTGTTTTCCTTGGTGGCTCCTAAAGCAAGATGTGGTGGGCAGAAGTATCTGTACCTCTCTTCCTGATAATAGGCGATAGATGCTACTTGCTTGAGAACGACTGAGTGGGATTTAGGTTAGGAACGCCATAAGTGTTATTCACTGTACTAACAGACTGAGAAAGGAAAGCCATGTAATAATCTCAACAAATACAACAGCAGCAACAACAAATTGACAAAACTCATCACCTGGGCTTCCCTGGTGGCGCAGTGGTTGAGAGTCTGCCTGCCGATGCAGGGGACATGGGTTCGTGCCCTGGTCCGGGAAGATCCCACATGCCGTGGAGCGGTTGGGCCCGTGAGCCATGGCCGCTGATCCTGCATGTCCGGAGCCTGTGCTCCGCAACGGGAGGGGCCACAACAGTGAGAGGCCCACATACCGCAAAAAACAAAACAAACAAACAAAAAAAACTCATCACCTGTTCACGATTAAACAAACTCTCAGAAAACTCGAAGTAGATTTCAACCTGATGAAAATTTTCTGCAGAAAAGCATCATACTTAAGGATGAAAAATCAAATGATTTCCCACTGAAATCAGGAACAATGGAGAATTCCCTGGCGGGCCAGTGATTAGGCCTCTGCGCTTCCCCAGTCAGGGAGCTGAGACCCCGCCTGCCACGGTGCAGCCGAAATAAACGAATAAACAAATAAATAAACAAGAAAAGGCATGCAGGTAGGGAAAGAAGCATTAAAACTGTTTCTACTTACCTGTGATATGATTGTCTATATAGAAAATGTTGAGGAATCTACAAAAATAGCTGCTAGCATAAGTCAATTTAGCAAGGTTACAGAATTAAAAGGCAACTTAAAAAATCAAATGTATCAGGCTTCCCTGGTGGCGCAGTGGTTGAGAGTCCGCCTGCCGATGCAGGGGACACGGGTTCGTGCCCCGGTCTGGGAGGATCCCACATGCCGTGGAGCGGCTGGGCCCGTGAGCCATGGCCGCTGAGCCTGCGCGTCTGGAGCCTGTGCTCCGCAACGGGAGAGGCCACAACAGTGAGAGGCCCGCGTACCGCAAAAAAAAAAAAAAAAAAAAAAAAAAATCAAATGTATCTCCACATACTAGTAACAAACAATTGGACAAGAAAGTATTATTTAAAGTAGTATTTAGGGCTTCCCTGGGGGCGCAGTGGTTGAGAGTCCGCCTGCCGATTCCGGGGGCACGGGTTCGTGCCCCAGTCCAGGAAGATCCCACATGCCACGGAGTGGCTAGGCCCATGACCCATGGCCGCTGGGCCTGCGCGTCCAGAGCCTGTGCTCCGCAACGGGAGAAGGCCACAACAGTGAGAGGCCCGCGTACAGCAAAAAAAATAAATAAATAAAATAAAGTAGTATTTACAGAAGGGTTAGATATACAAAATAATTAAAGGTAAATTTAACAAAATGTGTGCAAGTCCTGTATACTGAAAACTATAAAATATTGAGAGAAATTAATGAAGATCTAAATAAATGTAGAGATAAACCTTGTTCATGGATCAGAAGATTCAACATTGCTAACATAACAGTTATGCTCAAATTAATCTATAGGCTCAGTATAACTCCAATCAAAATCATCTGGTCAGCATTACTAAGAAGACTGCTGATAACACCGAGGTTTGGTGAGGGGATGGAGTGCTGGGAACTTTCATTCTGCTGAGGGGAGTGCAGAATGGTACAGCCACTCTGGAAAACAATTAGTCAGTTTCTTATAAAGTTAAATGTAAACGTAAGACACAACCTAGCAATTCCACTGCTAAGTATATACCCAAGAAAAATTAAAACATACATTCACAAAAGACTTGCACGTGAATGTTAACTCATAGTAACTCCACATGGACAAACTATGTCCATCATCTTGTGAATGGATAGTCAAATTTTGATGGAATTCTACTCAACAATAAAAACAAAGCATTGTCAAGTGAAAGAAGCCAAACATGAAAGACTACATACTTTATGATTGTAGGAGCATGAAAGTTTTTACTAAAACTACAGCAACAGAAATCAGATGAGCAGTTCTGTAGGGCCTGGGGTGGAGGAGAGCATGACTGAAAAGGGGAACTTTGGTGGAGGGTTTGGACTAGTCCTGTATTGTCTCTGTGTCTCTGGTATGTGCCTCATACCAATGTGTACAGTTGTCCAAACTCATTGAATAAAACACTTAAAATCAGTGATTGTTATTGCACATAAATTGTCTCAATAAAAACGTGCACAAAAATCTGAACATATACATTACTCATGATCCAACAAAATGCAGGCTCAAGTGCATCAGTGCACAAGCATAAGAAAGTTCACAACAGCTGTATTCATAATATCCCTAAACTAGAAACAATCAAATGCTCATCATCAGTAAAATGGATAAATAAATTGTGGCACATTCACACAATGGCTTAGTACCAGCATTAAAAGGGATAAACTACAGACACAACAACAGGCATTCAGTTGGATGAAAGAAACCAGATGTGCAACAGTCATGCTCTATGAGTCCATTTGTATAAAGTTCAAAAAACAGGCAAAGCCAAACTAAAATGTTTAGGGGTGCATGCTTAGGTGATCAAAGTACAAATAAACACAAATAAGTGGTTTCAGTGATGTCAGCAGAAACTTTGGAGGAGGGCAGGGCGAGCTGCATCTTTGGATCTTCAGTGTTCTGTTTCCTGATGTGGTGGCAAGGACGCAGATGCTCATATATAAGTCATTAAACTGTTACATGCATATTTTATGGATTTTTCTGTGGCTCTATTATGTGGCACAAGACAAAAGCTTATAAAATAGTAAAGTGCATGCTGTATCTCCAATAATTCACTGGCTCTGCATTTGTGAGACTGAGTGCTTTACATTAACCATCACTTGTGCAGCTTTGGCACAGAGATGCACACACTGCACCTGTACGTGAAGATCAATATTGATTGTTCCTGGGGGAAAAAGGGGCTTAGAATTAATAATAAAAGAAAAATTTGAGCATTTAACCAGTTAAAAAGATAAAGGATAAAAATGCTGGAAAGTTAAATGAAAAACAAATTAGAAAAAATAATTAGAATCAGGCAAATTAATTGAAGAAAACACTGTAGGAGATTGGATTTTAAATGCTAATAAATATGTAAGATTAAAATGCAATTTAAAGTTAATAGGGAAAATATTCTTCACTTGACACATGATTACCTCTGTAATTAGAAAAAAACACATGACAGTTTAAAAACATCGTCATCTCTGCTCTCTGGGCCCTGTTTTTAAAATGTGGCAGTGAGGTGTCCCATGCGTTGGAGACTCAAGGGTCCCTGTGAATTTGCTTGGCATGTGGTAGGGTCTGTGATTTTAAAACTTACTCCTTCCCACCTGCCCATCACCACCTAGAGAGGCATTTCTCACAAGGGCGGTGCTTCTTTCTGGAGTGAGCTCCCTGCCTCAGAATTCACTGTGGGGGCCCCCAAGTCACTCCCTGGACCGCAGCTGTGCCAGGGTCCCCTCTGGCCGCTGCCGGGTGGCTGGGAGAGGAGCTTCACAGGTGAGCCCGTCAGGGGTTGGGGAAAAGGATTCTGTCAAAAAGCAATGGAATTAGCTTTCAAAATGTGCATGGATTGTTTTTTTGTTTTTTTTTTTTTTTTGCTGTACGCGGGCCTGCTCACTGTTGTGGCCTCTCCCATTGCGGAGCACAGGCTCTGGACACCAGGCTCAGTGGCTATGGCTCACGGGCCCAGCCGCTCTGCGGCATGTGGGATCTTCCCGGACCGGGGCACGAACCCATGTCCCCTGCATCGGCAGGCGGACTCTCAACCACTGCGCCACCAGGGAAGCCCGCATGGATTGTTTTAATTTACACCCCTGGTCGTAGGTGTCAGAAACCAGCTCAGGTGCAGAGGCGCTCACTGTGAAAGTGGGCGGTTACAGGGTCCCTGTGAGCTTTGTATGGCAGGGACCCCAGACTTCTGCCCCTCCGTCCTGCGGACACAGAGGGGAGACAGACACACACTCGGCAAGATAGCTGACCATCTGCTGAGTGCCAGGCGGTGGGGAGGCTGGGCGGGGGGTGGGGGGAACCCAAGATGGACACCGTGATGGGGGCAGGACTGTCCACCTGCACGAGACCCCCCACATGCTGCCATTTCCCCAGCCCAGCCTCGCAGCAGTGCTTCTAAAACACAGCACAGCATCCTTGGGCCTTTCTAGGGTCTCCTCATCCTCAGGATGAAGTCCGAACTTGCACAGCTCAAGACCCTTTATGACAGTATACCCGCTGGTCGCTCTCTGCCCGCAGAGCTCCACAAGCTCTCCGCGACAGGGAGGTGGGTCCTCTCCCGCCTGCTGGCCTGGCCTGTGTCACCTGGCCCTGCTCTCCTTGTGAGCAAAACTAGACTGACATTAGATGCTGTCAGAGGACAGAGCAACCCCAGGTTGGCTGCCATCAACCCATTCATCCATCTGCTCACTCGTCCATTCTGCTCGGCTAGGGCAGGGCCGAGTCCTGATGGGGAGAAGGTGGGGACAAGTCGGACATGGACCCTGCCTGCACTGAGCTCCCAGTCTGGTCGGGAGGACAGACATTGAGACCGCTGGGAGATCCTGCTTGTTATGGGAGACTCTTTGTTAGGAGCTGGAGGGCAGGGAGGTGGGGTGCAGGGAGGTGGGGTGCAGGGTAGTGGGGGGCAGGGAGGTGGGGTGAAGGGAGGTGGGGTGCAGGGTAGTGGGGTGCAGGGAGGTGGGGTGAAGGGAGGTGGGGTGCAGGGTGGTGGGGTGAAGGGAGGTGGGGTGCACGGAGGTGGGATGCAGGGAGGTGGGGTGAAGAGAAGTGGGGTGCAGGGTGGTGGGGTGAAGGGAGGTGGGGTGCAGGGTGTTTGGGGGCAGGGAGGTGGGGTGCAGGGTGGTGGGGTGCAGGGAGGTGGGGTGCAGGGAGGTGGGGTGAAGGGAGGTGGGTGCAGGGAGGTGGGGGGCAGGGTGGTGGGGGGCAGGGGGAGGGCACAGAGTCTGGTTTTGAGTTCTGTCTCCACAGGTCACCCGATTTTGGGTGGGAAGCCTCTGTTAGGATCACAGTGCCAGGTGCCTCAGGGTTTGTTGCAAGGACTGAACAAGAAAGCCCTGGGGAGCACTCTTTACATTGCCAGCAGGACAGAGGGCACCCAACAAAAGTTAGGTCCAATTAAGGGAGCTGAAGCTAAGGTCTAAGAAATGAAAAGGCTGAGGATGTGGCATGGGGAACATAAAGTAGAAAAAGGCAACAGCACATGCCAAGGCCCTGCTTGTGGAAGAGTCATGGCTCATTTAAGGAACATAGAGGTGTTCATGGGGAGGGAAGTGTCTAGTGAGGGGGGGTGTGGCGGGCTCGAGAGGAGAGAGGAGGCCAGATCCCGGAGAAACACTAAACCACAGACCTGCCTAGTTCAGGTCGTTCGATTTGAGAGGCTGCTGCACGACCCCGACCCCCAGCCCGCCCAGGCCGACTCAGGCCTCCTTTCGAGGCCCGGCGCAGGACCAGGCGACGTCAGCTCCCTTCTCCCCGCAAAGCCTAATCAATCGGGCTGCTGCGGCACCGCACTGGGAATGGAGAAGCAGCTCCATCCTTCACGGAGGTGGCTGCAAACCTCGTCTCCCTGGAAACCGAAATAATCATTGGAAGTCAGCTCATGGCAACTCCGCTTACGCGCGTGGGTGCCACGATTATTATACAAGCTGATTTACACACTGTCCTTTTAAAACCTATACACCATAAATGTGAAAGAAGGCTCACTACCCCTACTTTTCTGGCAAGTCGTTATGCATGCGGAGCAGGACGGAATCAGGAGGTTCAGCCGATGTGCTAAAATCTGCGCCCCCCGCTAAAAATACAGCGAAACCCGCTCCTTCTTCGCGCAGCTACTGACGTTCAAGTCGATCCCACGCAAATGTCCAGAGAGCCGCATGAAGGGCGCTCACATATATTCACTGGGCAGATGGCTTCCGTGAAACGTGGGCGAGGGACCCCTGCGCACGGGCTTCCTGGCGAATGCGGGTGAGGCTTTCTCCAGACGCAAGGGGCCTCTGGGGGCTTGTGCCCCTGCTCACCGGGCACCATGACACTCTGTGAAGGAAGGGGCACGACGCTGTGAGTTCTGGGGGACGTCTTCACAGGCCTGAACTTGCCAAACGGGCGGCAGGAACGCGGGTGTGTTCTCAAGCACCCCTGCACCTCCCCCGTCCCCTCCTCCCCCAGCGCATTCCCTAGCCGCTGCCACTCCCGCCTCCCCTGGATCCAGCGCAAAGTTATTTAACGCTGCAATTAGCCGGCAGGGTGAGTCATCGGCTCCCCGTGCCTCGCTGCAGCAGCGGCAGCGACAGTGTGGAAAGAGCCGAGGGCGCGGGCCCAGCCGCTCGGCCCGGTGGGACCTCAGAGGGCTTTCCAGAGACGCCCCTCCCAGGTCTGGTTCCGGGAGGAGGATGGGGGCCCAGAGAGGCCTGGGGGAAGGTCATCTCCACGCCCCACCCATCCCCAAGTCTTCCTCTCCCTCATCGAGAGTTCTTCTCGGCCCGCGTCGGTCGGAAGGAGGCGATTTTACCCTCCCCCGCGCTGCACCCCCTCCCCCGCGTTGCTCTCAGGCCATGAAGCGCTTCTGATGAGTTAACTCACTCGCACCCGCATCTGGGGGAAATTCCTGCATGATCCCTGAGAAGGGCTTTTGAGACTAAAGCGCAACGAGACTCCTCCGAGGTTCTGCCTGAGGCTTCACCTCTAGTTCCGCAACACTTCCACCCCCTCCCCCGCGCGCTCGAGCCAGAACTACCCGGGCGGCGCCGGAGGGTCGCAGCACCTGAGCTCCTCCTCCAAGCCCTCCCCCCCACCCAGCATCCAGACTCCCGCCCTCATCCCGCCAGCAGCCCGGCTCACCCTCCCCCGAGCTCCCCTCTCCCCGTCCCTTCCCGCCCCCCCGCGCTCAAACCTCCTTCCCACCCGGGCTCTTCCTTCTTCCGCTCTCCCCCAGACTCGCCTCTTCCCCTGTCCCACAGTCAGGCTCTCCCCCGTAGCCCCTCAGCGCCGGGGCTCCCCTATTCCTGCCCCCAAGCTGACTTCCCAGGCTTCCTGATTTCTAGCGGGCCGGTGGGCATGGAGTGAGACCCCAGCCCTGTGACCAGGGGAGCGCAAACGCAGGGTCTCGAGAGGTGGGAGGTGCCGGAGGTGGGGCCTGGGGGCATCAGGGGAGGGAGGCAGGGGTGGGGGGTGTTCCCAGAGAGGCCAGGGGCGCTGATAGGGGGAGGAAGGCGGAGAGACGCGGCGCGCGGGCACCTCTCCTTGGGGAGGCAGCAGAGGGGTATCCTAGGGGCTACGGGGGTTGGGGGTTGGGGGGAAGGGGGAAGGGGGGAGGGCGGCGCCTGGGCCTGGCGCACCGGGCCGCGGCTGGGTGTGGGGGGAGCTGAACGTCCTGGGAGGGGCGCCGCGGGCTGGGGAGTGGGCGCGCGCGTCCTGCGGTCCTCCGCGTCGCATCGGTTCCCTGCGCGGGGCCGCGGCGGCGGCGGGAGGCGGAGGATGCGGGCTCCGGCAGCGGCGGCGGCGGCGGCGGCGCGGGCCCGGGAGGACGCGGGAGGATGAGGAGGAGGCCGGCGGTCCGGCCGCGCGGCGCCGGGAGGAGGCGCAGGCGGCGGGGGCGGCGGCGGGCGGCGGCGGGCGCGCGGGGTGCGGGCCGGCTCGGGCGCGGAGGATGAAGTGCAGCATCCGCGGGGCCTGCGCCGCGCTCTCCTCCTGCCTCCTGCTCGCCTGCGCGCTCAGTGCCGCCGCCGTCGGCCTCAAGTGCTTCTCGCTGGGCTCGGAGCTGCGCGGGGAGCCGTTCCGGCTGGGGGCGGCCGCCGGCGCCTTCTACTCGGGGCTGCTGCTGGCCGCCGGCCTCTCGCTGCTCGGCGCCGCCCTGCTCTGCTGCGGGCCCCGGGACGCCCCCCTCGCGGGGCCGGGGCCGGGCCCGGGGCTCGGGGCCCCCGCGGCCCCAGCAGGGGCTCCGGAGGCTGCGCCGGGCGAGCCGGGGAGCGCAGCCGGGTCCTCGGGGCGGGTGAACAGCCAGAACCTGCTCCTGCTCGGCGTTCTCGTCTTCATGCTTGGGGTCCTCAGCGCCTTCGCGGGCGCCGTGATCGACGGCGACACCGTGTCCCTAGTGGAACGCAAGTACTCCCACTACTGCCTGCCCCCGCGGGCGCCGGCCGCGGCCCCCGGCCCGGCCCCGGGCACTGCGGCCGCGGCCCCCGGCGCGCCGCGCGGCCGCAGCACCCTGGACAGCGCCACGTCCGCCAAGTGCCGCCAGCTGAAGGACTACCAGCGCGGCCTGGTGCTTTCCACCGTCTTCAACTCGCTCGAGTGCCTCCTGGGCCTGCTCAGCCTCCTGCTGGTCAAGAACTACAAGTCTTCGCAGGCCCGGCGCGGCCGACGCGGCCGGCGGAAGGGAGGCCGGGCCCTGGCGCGGCCCCGCGGCGGCCCGGGGTTCCGTGCGCAGCCGCCAGCCTCCCGGGCGCGGCGGGGCCGACGGGGCCGGCGGGGGCGGAGGCTGCAGCAGCGGCCGAGCGAGGCTTCCATCCTGTCCCCGGAGGAGTCGGACTTCGCCGCCCCGGGGGACTGCGCGGGCTTCGCGGCGCGCCACTCGGTCTCCTACATCAACGTGGGCGTCTTCCACGCGTTTGACGAGGCGGGCGTGGAGGTGTGCTGCGGGGGGCACCCGTCTGTGGAGCTGCCGGGGTACGCGCCCTCGGACCCCGACCTCAACGCCTCCTACCCCTACTGCTGCCGGCCGCCCTGCGAGGCGGCGCGCCCCTGGGAGCCGAGCCGGGCCTGTTGAGCCCCCGGGCCGATCCGGATGTACTGCGGCCGCCTTCCTTCCCGCCACCGCAGCGAGGGAGGTCGGGGGCTGGCGGGGCGCAAAGCCAGGCCTCTCCTTGGCGACGCATCTTCAGGGGCTGTCTGGCCCAGCGCCTCTTGGGGCCCCCCGCCACAAGACTGGCCCTCCAGTATGATTATTTCTGTGTCTGGGAGGTTTCTCTTCTTTTCTGTGTCTGTTCGTATCCGGACTCCATTTTAAAGTTTACAATAAATGTTTTGGGGTTGGCTCGCCCCACCGCACTTCTCTTTGGCAAGTCCGTTCCCTGGGCGCCCTCCGAGACCCGAGTGAGAGCTCACCCAGAGAGGGTTATTTCGCGGCGGGAAGAACGCTCGCTGAGAGGACAGAAAGACAGAGCAGCTGGTCCTTTAGGAATGGAAGAAGTGAAGAAGCACCCAACAGCAACACTTTGTACACGGATGTGCCTGCTTTTGTTGATACTTTCTTACTGTAAAGCTCTCCATAAACAGTGAAAATGTTTGGTACATTTATTGCAATTTAAAATTGGTGAGTTCCTTTATTAAATTAATTGCCATGTTATTGAAGATATTCATCAAATTGGGGTTAGAGGATGTCGACAGAAATCCGTTTTGGGGGGAAATGATTGAATTTGGTCAGACAAATGTTGAGTTTGAACAGTTGTATTATGTTAGTTGGTTGACTAAATCCAACCTCTTTCTGAGGCTAAATTTCTGTGTGTATATCAGGTCCCATACAATTTCTTTTTCTGGAAACTGGCGATGGGGTTTTTACAGCAAAGCTGAGCTTATTTTGGTTAATACATATGAACAATCCAATCCTATTCTGGAAAATCACAGTCATAGTTTTTCTGGCAAAGATTATTATCCTGTTGATTAATTCATTAATCTGGTGATTTTGAATATTATAGCATTTCATTTGAAATATACCCCTTAAGTAGCCTTAATTGATGTGAAGGTCATACTTTCAAATCATTAGGATATGCATGTGTGTGCATGTTTACACATGCAATATGAAATGCGTTCCAAATGATGGTGAAGTGTTTCCACCCAGTCTTGTGCGCTGACTGGGAGCCAGGCAGGCTCTGAATCTTGGGAAAAGGTGATCCCACTCCCATGTGCTGGAATTGTGGTGCCAGGCAGGTGTGCTGCTAATTCTGAACGTGCTCTAAGCAGAGCCCCACCTTGACCCAAATGGTGTATGCCTCCTACAAAAGGAGTTGAGGATACACTCTGTGCTCTGCTAGGGTGAGCACAGCACAAGACACTTGAGGTGACAAAAGCTACGGAAATAATGTGTAATCTCTCTAGAGTGTATAGGGGGGTCCACTTCTAACTGTGAAAAAGTAGCCAGATTTAGCGTTGGAAATGTAGTTTCCAGGTGCAGGCTCTGGGGTGAGGTCTCTCCTTAGCTCCCAGGTGCACTGCCTGCATCTCAAGTTCCCGTGTACCCAGGTGACTGAGGCCCACATCCAGCCGGGACCTGGCCAGACTGCCCAGCTGCAAAGGAAACTGCTAGAGAGAGGAGGCCCTCTTTCTACTCAGAGAAGTGCAGACCTGTCACCATTCAGTGGAGGTGGCAAAGCCGTCGTGCTGATGCTTGGACAATTACTTTGAAACCTGGGGATTCTGATCGAAGACACCATGGGCAGTGTCTTCTTGTTATGCTCATGCCACCCGAGGAAAAAGAATCATTCAGAGCCAATCTACTAGGTCCTCATCCACAGACCTCTTCAGATAATGGTCCATACTGGGCCTCTGGATTCAGCCAGGCTGAGGACCCGGCCCAAGTAGTCCCACTGCCGGTCCTTATGGCCTGGTGCCCCCTGCCCCCACACCCCCAGCCCACTGGCCATCAACGTAAGTAGAAAAAGTGATAAGTGGCAGCAAAAGTGACTTTTAAAATACTTTTCCCCATCTCCCTAAGCGGCACTCCCCAATACGGCACTGCCAGGCGTTTCCTGCCCCCTGAGCAGGGCTGCTCCTCCCTCCTGGAGCAGAGACCTCACTGGCAGCTGCAAGGCTTACCTTCCAGAACTACACAAGGAGGCAGCCTGGCCAGTGTGTGCCCACTGGCTGGTCACATGGTGGGCTCTTGCGGAAGGCAGATGGGCAGGGACCCCCGGCACAGAGCAAATATGTGAGCAGCACAGACATCAGATGTCAGACCCTCCCATATCCTTCCTGTTTTCTGAGGTTCTGTCTTACACGGTTTGTGCAGCTGAAAATGTTAGATGCCTTATGAATCTTTCAAATTTGCAAGCAAAATCAAGCATCAAACTTTCCTTGGGATAGAGCAGAAGGTAGAACGGGGTGGGGCAGCAGAGAGCATCTTGGGGTGCAGACAGCGGCTTCTCCCCTGTCAAATGTACGTTTGACCAAGAAGCCAGATGGGATTTTTAAAGATGTGTTTCTAACTCCATGAATATGGTTAAGTCCACGTTATAGAGGCTGATATAATGATGTGGGGATACCAGGGTTTTAATTTTTAAAGTTTACTAGAGGAAATAAAATCTCAAATATCCCTACACTCAAATTGTTCCAAAGACCAGTACTCAGGGAAACGAGTGGAGAATCGTGAAGCTGCCCAGCTTCCTTCTAATTGGGACGAACTTCCTGTGATGGCTCCAGAGTCCTGGAAGTTTATCCACCGCGCAAACCCTTCTCATTCACGTTTGTTCTCCTTTTTGAAAGTTTAAGTTAGTTGTTTAGAATTGATTCTTTATGCTCCTTGGAAAATAATGCCAGTTCTTGGAGCTTTCTTAAAATATGGTTCTTATTCTATTTCTCAGAATTATAATAAACTCTTGGCCTGGTGGAGGCCAGACCAAGAGTTTATTATCATGATGAAATACCAAAATTAAACACATTTTAGTGTTTTTACATCACTTAATGCTGAGTTTGTAAGTTACTATTTTAAACATAAAGGTTGTTTACATTTAAAAGAATAATTTAATTAACACTGCACATGACACAGTCACCAAACAAGCCGTGTTTTCTTAAGACTGATGAACCAGTGATCCCAGAGTGCCTGGGTTTACATGCCTCCTCAGGCAGAAGAGGTGCTCTTGGCAACACAAATCGCAACCACAAAACTGAATTTTTGACTGATATTCAATTAAACAATCATTTAATTTAAAAAATAAGGCAGATGGTGTTTGTGGTGAGATGAAACTGCTGGTGAGCAATGTTTTTACTCTTGGCTGGTGTCATGACACCGAGCAGGTGGGAACCTCCAACGTGTACAGAGGCACACACATACGTGTGTACTCACACATATGAATACACACACATGCACACAGTTATGTGCAATGCATGCATACACATATGAGCGTGCACACACATCACATGAGTGCACATACACATAGGAAAGCCCACAAAGGCACACGTGTGCACATGTACACATGCATGCATGTGTTCGTACTCCCACACATACACTTGTTTGCAAGCACATGCACCAGTGTATGAACACACACACACACACACAGCCTCCCCGGCGATGTCTGAGGGCCAGGCCAGTGGCCCTGCCTGGGGCACCCAGGCCGCCAGGTGCAACGTGTCAGGTGGAGTGGCCTGGCCGTGGGCTGGTGCTTTTCCCTTGACAAGGCATCATAGCAGCACCGCTTGGAGGGCACCTGTGGGTGCTGAGCGGGACCACATAGACCTGCACACTCTGTCACATCCAGGTGTGGCAAGCTGGTGGGACGGCTCCTCACCCAGAAGCCAGCACAGCACAGCCAGCCACAGCAGGGATGCGCCGGGGTCCAGGAGGCTGGGGGCAGGCTGAGTTCCCAGGCTCCCAGGCGGCAGTGTTGCTGAGACACTGCTGGGCTTGGTGGGCACTGACCTCTGGGTGACCTCCGGGCCAGGGGAGGGCTGCACGCAAGCCCTCAGTGTTGTTATTGCCCCAAAGCACTGTTTTCTCAAGATGTGAATGAAAATTAATAAATGAGAGACGAAGAAAAATGAATTCTGGCATATAAATAAGTATAACCTCTTTATATACCTGTGTACCTATTTTTATAGGAGACAGAGGCAGCAGCCTAGTGTCCATTGGTTTATTTTCTGGATGATCCAATATCTTTGCTTAATTTGCTACTTTTCAGCCTAGTGATTGACAGGAAAAAACCCCACCAAAATGGAAAAAAAATGTAACTTTGGAAAACAGTGCCCGTACATCATTATGTCCCCAGTTTGAATTCTAAGGACTTACTGGGGAGGTGGGAGAAAGCCTGGTGGTTCCTGTCGCTGTTTATAATGGTTTTCTTAAAATCTCCATGTTTGTTTCATCTAGAGAAGCTGCGATGTGAGTTTCATGTAGAGAAGCCACGATCTCTACTTTACCTTCTTATCTACTATTGATCCTCAACAGAATGTCAATAGAAATCCTGTTACTTTAGGATCAGTGAGATCTGTGTTAAAGCACAACACATTCCACAAAATGATCATTTCCTTCCTGTCTCTGTGTGGCGCTTGTCCTGATCGAGCAGACTGCGTGGTCACGACCACTTGGGCTATACCGAGGGCAGGAGCTCCCAGCAGACCGGGGGTGGGGTGGGGGCGGGGAATGGGGACGGCCCTGACACCTGGAGGAGTGCCTTTCTCCCTGACCCCAGGCTGGCTTCGGCTGCACACCTGTGATGCCCTTCCACTATTCCTACACCGCCAGCCCGAGCCCTTTCTTCAGCTCCACTCCTGATACAACTTTCTCCTAAAACGTGTGTCAGATCGTGCTGTCCTACCCAGAAACTTTCAAGAACTGCCTTTTCTGAAGAAAAGTAACCCTCATGGACCTGGCCCAGCCTGACCCTTCACCCTTCTCTGTGGGCCACAGGGGGCTCCTGTTTGGTGGGGCCGAAGTAGGTGTGGCGACCGAGGCTGGTGTGCTTCCTTGGGGAAGCTAACGGAGCGGCGTCGTTGAGTCAGGGATGAGAGAAAGGGGCACGAGGATGTGGGCCTGGACCTTTGCAGGGGTCTGTGCTGCCTCGGGCGCCTGGACGTTTTAGGAGCTTATCTTAGTTTCCTGGGGCTGTTGTCACAGGCTTCACAAACTACATGGATTAAAACAGCAAGTATTTATTCTCTCACAGTCTGGAGGCCCTAAGTCTGAGGTCAGGGGGTCGACAGGGTTGGCTCCTTCTGGAAGCTCTGAGGAAGAATCCATTCTGTGCCTCCCTCCAGGCTCCTGGGGGCCGGCAGTCCTAGGCGTGCCTGGGCCTGTGGACTCACTGCTATCTCTGCCCGCCTTTGGTGGCCTCCACCTCTGTGCATCCTTCTCTGCCTCTTAAAAGGACACCATTGGCTTTAGGTCCCTCTCTAGTCCAGAGTGATCTGCAAAGACCCTATTTCCAGATAAACCCATGTTCTGGGTGAACAAGAATTTGGGGGGGACAGTGCTGAACTATATTGAACCCAGTACAGAACTCAGTCGAGGCTGAGCGGTTTGCTCCTTCCTTCCTGCCTGGGGCCAGCTCTGAGGACCCCTGGGGACAGGCACCCCTCCCCTGAACCGGGCATAGGCATGAAGCTGGTGGAGACCTCGTCAGCCCTCAGATGAACATTCTAAAAGAAGCTGAAAGAGTAAAATTAATCCCCTGCGGCGAAAACTTTCTGAAAATAAGTTCCATTTGGTGTATGTGCAAACACTTTCAGATAAGAGCCCCGGAGACTGCGGTATTTTGTGAATCCAGCCTGGAATGTATCACTCTCCTCTTCTTGGCAGGTTGGGGAGTGGGTGGCCCTGGTGTCAGAGGCTCTCCTCCCGCTGGGAGACTCCACTCGTGTTCAGGTGAAAGGCCACGGACTGTGTGCTCCCGGCCCCAGGCTGCTCTGAAAGGGGGCTTTTCCCATCTCCAGGCCTCTCTGCTTGGGGCAGCGTGGGACCCTGCTGCGGCCTTGGTCTTGCTCATTTTAAGGGCTTCCTCCCCACCTGCTCTTTCACCTCCCAGCCTTGGTGCACACAGTCCCCTCAGCGCCTCTGCCCATTCCTGGACCCTTGTCCCCGCCCCGTGTCGTGGCCCCGCTGGAACGTAGTCTTTGCTGGGAGCGCCCCTCAGGTGCACCTGCTGGACCACCTGCTCCGCCGGCCCTTGAGGCAGTGCCCCTGCCCCTGCCCAGTGGAGCCGCCCACAACTGTGAGCTCTGCTCCCCTCCTGCCTCCCTCACCTCTTGCCATCCCCATCCCTTCCTGGAGGCTGGGAAAAGCTCCAGGGGCTGCCGGAGACCATGCCCTCACCTGCCCATGCAACTAGCCTTGACGGAGCCTGCATGCCAGCCCCTGGGGTCCCACACCTGTCGCCATCTCTGTCAGCACAGGCATCACCTGATCACGGGCTAACTTGTCTTGAGGGCTCACCATGGGCCAGGCCCCATGTGGCAAGCACTTTGCAGCCACTGCCTCCCCTAATCCTGGAAATGGCACTTTACAGGTGGGAAAACCGAAGGTTAGGGAACGTGCTGTGTGCCCGGGATGGAGCTGGTGTGAGAGCAGCAGTCTGAGCCCAGTGTTGCCCGGTGCCTGGGCCCCTTGCGTGTTGCAGTCACAAGCAGGACCAAGGTTCTGTTCCCAAGTGGCATTTGTGGGAGTTTTGTGAGCCCAGGCGTGGGGTGGGCAGTGTAACAATCTCCAGCTCCCTCCAGACCTCTGTGCCTTCAGCCACCGGCCTGCTCACTGCCCCCTTCAGGGTCTGCCGTGGACCAGCCGGACGAAGAAGACCAAACCGACCAGAACCAGAAGGGAAGGGGTAAGGAATGGAAACAGCACCGACGAATGGGTTCAGAAGGACCAAGACAACTGTTGGTTGCAAGGCAAATTTTATTGCGCTACAGTTGCAGATGATATAGACTAGAGAAGGGAAGGTTCCAGATGGTGGTTTATATGATATAATGACTGTCTTGGCTCAGGGTTAGCTTCCCTGGGAGAAAACCCATAAGCCCAGAACCATCCAAAATAACCTGCACGTGCAGGGGGGAGGCAGCTTTGCTTGTCTCATTTTACATTCTTTCTGATCTCTGGGCCCTGGTGATTTATCTTCCATGGAATGGAACAAGGAGGGGAACAAGTAGGGACAGTCCCTTCGAGCAGCGGCGGCACGCCTGGCACGTCCTGCTCTCTTGGCTGACTGCTTCCCACGAGGGTCCCTCAGGACCCTAAACTCAGCTCAGCATCTCCCTCTTCTTGGTTGAGGGACTCCCTCCCTACGCCGGTCACCAAGCCCCTCAACTCAGCCTCTGCTAATTCATCTCAGTGTTCGTTCAACAGCTACCCACTGGGCCAGATGCCCGGAATTCCAGAGGGTGCTGCACGCTCCCTCCCTGCCACTTGCCCTGATGCAAGTGCAAGTGCATGTATGTGCTCACTCTTGGGAGACTGGAGGGTAAAGAGACTTTCTTTTTTTTCCATACTAAGTGCACAAACGTGGTTGTATTTTACACATAAGGCACATCTCAATTTGGACCGGCCACGTTTCAAAGACTCAATAGCTGCCGTGGCGAGTGGCTGCTGACCAGCCTAACTTCGGACAGCCTCCTCCCCAAATGTTTCCTTTGTTTTGATCAGTAAAAATGTTAAATATAATGTACCTCATGTGATATAATGCACGCATATCCACTGTCTAGATTCAGTTTACATTGCATCAAAAACAAAACAGAAAACTCTTAACGGTCTAAAATGTCATTCCCCGTACTTGGTCCCCATTTCTCTTCTATTTTTAAATATGTAAAGTGGTACATGGACAGCCAGGGTGTCCCCCTTATCCTCTAGGTCACCACTCATCTCTCGTTGGTTGTGGGTCATGCCTGGGGTGTTTTCGTGCTTCCACAACAAAAGTGTGTATCTGTGCACATTATATAGTGTTGCTTTGAATTTTTTTTTTAATTGAACTATAGATGATTTACAATGTTGTGTTAATTTCTGCTGTACAGCAAAGTGATTCAGTTATACATATATATATACATTCTTTTTGATACTCTTTTCCATTATGGTTTATCACAGGATATTGAATATAGTTCCCTGTGCTATACAGTGGAACCTTGTTGTTTACCCATCCTGTATATACTAGTTTGCATCTGCTAATCCCAAACTCCCACTCCATCCCTCCCCCTTGGTCACCACAAGTCTGTTCTCTATGTCTGTGAGTATGTTTCTGTTTTGTAAATGAGTTCATTTGTGTCATATTTTAGATTCCACATATAAGTGATATCATATAGTATTTGTCTTTCTCTTTCTGATGTACTTCACTTAGTATGAGAATCTCTAGGTCCAACCGTGTTGCTGCAAATGGCATTATTTCATTCTATTTTATGGCTGAGTAGTATTCCATTGTATACATGTGCCACATCTTCTTTGTCCACTCCTCTGTCGATGGACACTTAGGCTGCTTCCATGTCCTGACTGTTGTAAATAGTGCTGCAGTGAACATTGGGGTGCATGTTTTTAAACTTTATGCAATGGTGTCATACTGAGAAGAGTTCCTGGACCCAATTCCAATGACTGTGTGTGGAGGCTTCTTCACACCAAGCAGTTCTTGATGCCAGCGTGGAATCTGAGAATTCCACTCAACTCTGACACTATCAGCCCAGAGATGGAATCTGATTTTGCTCCACTTCAGACTCCGAGCACAAGTCTAGGTTGTACCTCTGACCGACTGACTATAAATCAGAGGTTCCCACGAGTCCCTCCTCTGGGTCGTTCCATTAATTTGCTTGAATGGCTCAGAGAGCTCAGGAAAACCTTATGTTTACTCAGTAGTGTAGCGATTTATTATTAAAGGATATTAAAGGATATGAATCAACAACCAGATGAAGAGACACACAGGGCCAGGTCCTGAACAAAGGCGCTTCTGTCTTTGTGGAGCTGGGGGCCCAGCACGGTGGCACCAGGAACCTTCCTGGTTCCCTGACATGGAAACTCTCCAAAAAGGGTCAAAAAGAGCTCCTTTTTTGTTTGTTTGTTTTTATGGAGGCTTCATTAAACATAGTCATGATTGACTAAGTCATTGGCCAATAGTGATTGACTCAACCTCAGCCCCTCCCCTCCCCTCCCCAGAAATCAGGGGGTGGGACTGAAAGTTCCAGCCCCCTAATCACCTGGCTGGTTCTCCAGGCAACCAGGCCCCACCCTGGGGTGGGATACAAAAGTCACCTCATTAACATAAACCCAATTGTGATAGAAAGGGCTTGTTACTGATAACAGGACAGCCACTTCAACTTCATGATTGTGAAACACTTTCAGAAACTGAAGACAGGAGGCCAAATATTATAACAAAGGAGACTCCCGTTGCTCTCATCGATATGAAAATTCCAAGGGCTTTGGGAGCTGGGAGACAGGAACTGTGGGTGAAGAGCAAATAGATCTGAGAAACACATTTCATCACATGCGCATTTTGTAAATGATAATATCACAGGACACGTAGTGTGTTAACCTCAGCATCATGTTGTTGAGATTTGTTGGTGGTCTTACTGGAACTCTTGTTCCCGTATTCTAACTGCTGTGCTGTGTCCAATCGTGTAGCCAACCCTCAACTCATTTGCCATTTCCCCACTGAGTCACTCCTAGGGGATTTCCTTTCTCCCGTTACAATCCTTGCTGCACAAAACCCCTCACCTGTCTCATTCCCAGGGAAGGCTTCTCTAAGCCCCAAACTCCGGTGTGTTCCTGGGGCCTGTGCCTTTCTGCTCTCCCAGGAGCTGCACTGTGGGGGCTCTGGGTAGGCGTGTGTACGGCCTGCCCCCCCTGCAGCTCAGGGCCATCTCCTGAACCTCCCTCAGAGACCCTCGCGTTTCCTTTTGTTAGTTGCTGTGAAATGGTATCTCACAGTTCTCACCTGCATTTCCACAGTTACCAGTGAGGTATTGACCGCTCTGTAACTCCTACATTCTTATTCTCTAGCATGAAAAAAAATTGCTTGTCTTTTTACTGATTGATTTCTAGACACATACCCTGGGTACTACTCCTTATCCCAGAGTTGAGTTGCCTTTTCGTTTGTTTGGGGTGTCATTTGTCAAAAAGTAAATCACATTTATTAATCCTTTCCTATATGGCTTGTGATAAATAAAGAAAATGCAGATTAAATCATCAGCCACTGAAATGCTGACTGACATGCACCCTGAGAGGAATTTAGGAGGAAAACAGGATGAGCGATCTGTGCTTTGGACAAGCAGGCTCCTTAGATCATTAGATGCATATCTCAGGAAGAATTTTAATGAAGCCAGGCTCTTGCATCTTCCCCTACATAGAAAAGCACTAAAACCTTTAACTTGAGATGTCTGTTCTTTGTGAATAGCAGTAGTCTTTTACCAAGATGTAAGCTTTACTGCACATATTCCCAGGCCAAAGATTATATATAAACTAGGCTTCTCCCCTGACCTCTTCAGAGCAGTTTCTCAGAGCTACTGAGTGGCTGTCTCCCAGGCCATTGTCCTCAGTAAGGTCCCTGAATAAAATTTAAGCTCACAACACATATGTTGTGCACTTTTCTGTAAGTCGACGCTTGTCTTCTTGTTTCTCGCTTAAGAAATTCTCCCTATCCTGGTGGTTTTTTGTTTTGTTTTGTTTTTTGTCCCACAGACTCTTCATTGCAGGGCTCGGGCTTCTCTCTAGTTGTAGTGCGCGGGCTAATTAGTTGCGGTGCGCGGGCGTAGTTGTGGCGCGCTGTCTCAGTTGCCCCACGGCATGTGGGATCTTAGTTCCCTGACCAGGGATCAACCCGTGTCCCCTGCATTGGAAAGCGGATTCTTAACCACTGGACCACCAGGGAAGTCCCTATCCTGATGTTTTAAAGATATTTTTCCTTTTCTTGTAAAAGTTTTACAGTTTTGCTTTGATATTTAAGTTGTTGGGGCCCAGGGTAGGCTGCCCCAAGATGTGCCTCAATGGCATATGGATTATTTAGAATTAAAGTTACTTAAGAAATGGCCAATACAAAAGGACACTCTGAACCTCCTCTCTGTGCCCTGAAAGCAGGAAATAATTCTCCCATGTGAAGGTGCCCTCCCTGTATCTGGACGTAGGACACCCTTATCTCCAGGGACAGGGAATTAGGACTGAGAAGCCTGTCTAAAGAAACCTTGTTACTTTTAAATTTTATTCCCCAAGCCCAGACTCTGCTTAGATTCTTCACTAATTGAGCACTAAAGCCTAAGTTTCTTTGTCCTCTCAATTCCTCACAAATTTATAGTTTCTTTGTCTAAAAAGTATAAAAGCTGCCTACTTTGGCCACTTCTTAGGTACTATTTTTATGAGACCTCTGTGCACATGTATTAAATTTTGTTTCTTTTTCTCCTGTTAATCTGTCTTGAGTCAGTTTTATTACTAGTCCAACCACAAGAACTCCCGAGGGATAGAGAGAGAAATTTCCTCCTTCCCAATAAGGCCTTTAATCCATCTGGGAAGTTATCTTTGTTTATAATTTAAGGTAGAGATCTCACTTTATCCTTTATTATTAGATATAAATATACGTGTTAACCAACATTTTAGAATCTGAGATGAGACCTGATTAAAATAAAAAGGTGTTTATTTGGGGTTTGTTAGGACTGTAGCCCAGGAGACACAGATTCAAGATTACTTGACTTGTGTTCTGTGGGACCTCAAAACAGGGGACGCGTATGAAGGCAAAATCAGCAAGGTCACAGTTAGTTAAATGAGTTTTTTATCAAGAATTATAACTGGAGTTGGCAAGAAGTAAGGATGCTAGTTAAGCAAGGATTGGTTGGAGTCCGAAACGTTTGCGTAGTTAGAAGGGGAGACCTTGAGATCATAAGGTTACAGCTGGCAGTGGCTAGCAGATACTGTCTTGAGGACGGCTGGTGGTGTCCTTGAGTTTAATACGGTTCAGAAAATTCAAGTTCTCAGTGGTGCAGGTAGTGTCTGAGACCAGGTCCTCAGTGGTTGCCTGACTCCATCTTTGTATGCCTTGAGGCAGGAGATAGATGAGCCCTTGGCTGAGCAGCTGGAGTTTGTCCCCTGTGGACAGATACTGCCAGATGAAGAGGAAGAGAAGCTGAGCCCTGCCCAGACAAGTGACCACATATTTCTCATTCTTGAGGTCAAAGAGACCTTCCCAACTATACATGCACAGAAAGACTCCTTGGAGGTCAAAAAGGGAGTGATGTCAACCTACCCGTAGGCCTCTTCACTAGAATCCATCTTGGCTAAGAGATGCATGCACATACATGGGAGGATCCTGAGATAAAGCAAATATGGACTCAAAATGAGGCAAAGCAAGATGATTGGCCGAAGGAAACATGGAAGAAATGCCCCATAAAAGTGATTCAAACTCCCACGAAGGGGCTTCCCTGGTGGTGCAGTGGTTGAGAGTCCGCCTGCCGATGCAGGTTTGTGCCCTGGTCCGGGAGGATCCCACATGCTGTGGAGCGGCTGGGCCCGTGAGCCATGGCCGCTGAGCCTGCACGTCCGAAGCCTGTGCTCCACACTGGGAGAGGCCACAACAGTGAGAGGCCCGCGTACCGCAAAAAAACACAAAACACACACACACAAAACTACCATGAAGACCACTCTCTCTCTGAGCCTACCTCTGTATGCCTATTCACACGTACTCTTTTCCCTCCTAATAAACACTTCAGTTATTTCACTACTTTCTGTTTCTTTCTGGAAATTCATTTTCTGCAAAGCCGTACAGGCCAGGGCCTTGTCACTGGCCACTGGTCTAGTGGCTAGGATTCAGCGTTCTCACTGCCACAGCCTGACTTCAGTCTCTGGCCAGGAATCGAAATCCTGCTTCAAGCCGCTGCAGGCCAAGGCCACCCAAGATCATGCCTGAGCTATTGTTGCCGAAAACTTGGCCTCTGTGCACTGGTGCCGAATCAAATCTCAGAGACAGAGTTTTGGGTGAAGTAGAAAAGAAGAGCTTTATTGCTTTGCCAGGCAAAGGGGGCCACAGTGAGCTCATGCCCCTCAAAAACTGTGTGTCCCCACCCGGGAGGATTTGGTGAGGAGTTTTATAGCAATGGTTCAAAGGCAGGTTGCTGGTAAGGATCAGGGTGTGTGCAGGGCCTGCGCTCCTTTAACCTGGCCTCAGGTGGTCTCCTGATGAGCTTCTCTGGTTCCTTTAATCTGGCTTCAGGTGGCCTCAGGTGGTCTTCTCTGGAATGAAAAATGCTGACATCTTCCATTTGTTGGAGGTTTTGGTTCTGTAAGAAGCTCAAAGATATTGGTTTTTTTAAAAAGTTATTATTTATTTTAGGCTGCATTGGGTCTTTGTTGCTGCACGCGGGCTTTCTCAGGTTGCAACAAGCGGGGACTACTCTTCATTGCGGTGGCTTCTTGTGTTGCAGAGCATGTGCTCTAGGCGCTTGGGCTTTAGTAGTTGTGGCACGTGGGCTCAGTAGTTGTGGTGCACAGGCTTGTTGCTCTGTGGCATGTGGGATCTTCCCGGGCCAGGGCTCAAACTCATGTCCCTTGCATTGGCAGGCGGATTCTTAACCACTGTGCCACCAGGGAAGTCCAAAGATATTGTTATGTGTATCCCTTGAGGCAGAACCAGGACCCTCCCCCAAGGCTGCGCTATTGTTTCTTGGCTGCTCCTCCCTTGTCTCTGCATCTCCCTTCCCTGATTAGCAAATGTTTGGACCTGCCATTTAGGACTCAGGGAAGGTCATGGAGGCTGGAGTCTGTAAACAAGAAACAGGGGACACAGAAAGGCTTCTGTGTCCAGGAGCCCCACAGGGTCCTCTTCAGTTTCACTATGTTTACTCTATTTATAATTCTAATTTGTCATCAGATGTGTGTGTGTATCTATCTGTCATCTATCCATGTATCTCCTTTATCATTTTATCTTTATTGTATGGGTAGCTAATTTTTCTCACACCTTTTCTTTTTTATTTCAGTGCCTTTATTAAATCTATTATTTTTAAGCTGTTTGTAACATCATCTCTCACATAAGGGAACAAAATTTGCCACCCCAAAATGTGTCTTACAGCATATTATTTTAAGCTGGTTATTTTCTAAGAAACAGCAGGACATGGGGAAAACTCTGAAAACCAAGCAGGAATTTCCTTCCCTTTTGTAAGAAACATTTACACTTGTAAGGGAAATCTCCATGTGTGAGGGCGTCTTCACCTCTATACCAGGAAGAGGAGGGTGGCCAAATCTGTAGAAACTCTTAACAGTGGAGAAGGCACTGACTTAAATCTGCATCACAATCTTACCCTTGTTTACTGTGCTTTTCCTGTAACCGCCCATAATTGATTCATCCCACCCTAAACATCCTCTTTTGTCTTTAGCTGAGGATGGTATTAAAGGTGAGGGCTTTGGCCATTTTGGTCAGTTTTCCTGGGTCTCTCCCATGTATACGTATTAGTAAACTTTTGTGAAATAAAATTCATATTTTATGGCAAGACAAGAAAAATTTAAACATAAAAAGTTTTCTCTGCCCTTTGGCCTCCTATCTCCCCTCACCGTGCACTGTGTATCTGCATTATGCATCAAGCAAACCTCTCCATTGGCAGGAACACCTGCTCAACCATAAAGAGCAACATTCTCCCAGTGTCAACAAGATAACTCCTTAAAGATAACATTCCGTCTAGATCTTCTAAGGGGTCACATGACCAATCACGATGACACTTAGATCTGGATTATGTAAACTGACAGTAATACATCTTTTGATGTATAGCCCTCTGTCTCAAGAAAAGTATATAACTATGCCTTGACTTCTAACAGGCAGAAGAGTTCTCAGAGTTTTCTGAGATGCTCTTCATGGGTTATAATCCTCAAATTTGGAGCAAATAAAATTTTCCATTTCTTCCTTAGATTGACTAATTAACTTCTCATTGACAGTTTGATTTTCTCCTGTTAATTTGTCTCATGTCAATTTAATTGTTAGACCAGCGGGAAGAACCTAGAAGGGGCAGGAAAATTTCCCCCTCCCCGACACTCACATGTATTGATATTCTATATTTACACAAATTTTCTTCCATGTTATTCATTTTTTTCTATTGAACTGCATGTCCAATGTCTTCCTTCAGAATGTTGCTCTTGGCACCTTCCATGTGCATTTCAGATAAGACTGTCATGTACCCTGCATTACCTTGCCAGGGCGCAGGCTAGAATTGCATGGGGTTTACACATTACTCTGAGTAGAATGCCATCCTGTAATTTTGAGTCCTTCCATCTTTGAATAGGTCTCTCTCTCCACTTATTTGGGTCTTCTTTTATGTTTTTCAATAAAGCTTAATACTTTTCTTTGTAACTGCCTTGCCTGACTTTTGTTAGATTTTCCCTGAGATGCATTTTAGTTTTTGTGGCTATTGTAAATGTTGCCTTTTTAAAAACTTCACTTTCTATTCGGTTATTGCTGGTGTAAAGACTGTTACTGACCTGGTGTACTAATTTTGTAACCAACCACATTGCAAAAATTTCTTTTTAGTTCTAATTATTTGTCCATTTCCAATATCATCTGTGACTAATAATGTTGTCTTCCATCTGGTTCTACAAGGGCCAGGTCATTAACCACTGCAGTTGTTAACCTACTGTTACAGAACACAAGTCCATGTGCCCGACGCACAGTGAGGCCAAACAAACCAAAAAGTCGGCGTTTGGAGCAGAGAAAGGTTTACTGCAGGGCCACGCGAGGAGACGGGTGGCTCAAATTCCCTGATGGGAGTATTCCCCAGCCAAAAAATGCACATATACTGACTGCTCCTCTACCTCTTCGGAGCAGTTCCTCAGAGCTACCTGAGAGGCTGTCTCCTAGGCTATTTTGATCAGTAATGTCCCTGAATAAAACTGAAACTCACAACTCTCATGTTGTGCATTTAAAAATTTCAGTTGACATAAATGATGTCCTTGGTTTCCAAACCCTCTGCAAGTGATCCAAGGGTTCTTGCTAAGACCTCTGCTGGGGCCCAAGGTAGGTAGAAAAATGTACGTCAATGGCATTTTAGTTAGTTTGAATTAAAGTTACGTAGGAAATGGCCAACACAAGAGAGACACTCTGACCTTCTTCTCTGTGCCCTGAAAGCAGGAAATGTCTCCCACGTGAAGGTGCCCTCCCTGCATCTGGACGTAGAAGGACACCCTTATCTCCAGAGACAGAGAAGTCAGGGCGAGAAACCTGTCTAAACAAACCTTTACTTCTTTACTACTCACACCCAAATTTTGCTTACATTCCTTTTTATCTATTTATTTATTTAGTTGTGT
The DNA here is from genome assembly GCF_964341445.2 of Mesoplodon mirus. Lineage (NCBI taxonomy): Eukaryota > Metazoa > Chordata > Mammalia > Artiodactyla > Ziphiidae > Mesoplodon > Mesoplodon mirus. The sequence goes on along the minus strand of NC_138977.1, from coordinate 123,197,019 downwards.
TGGGTCTTAGTTGTGGCATGTGGGATCTAGTTCCCTAACCAGGGATCGAACCCGGGCCCCCTGCATTGGGAGCATGGAGTCTTAACCACTGCGCCACCAGGGAAGTCCCATAAATTCCTTACTAGTCAAGCACCCAAACCTAAATTTCTTTGTCCTGTCACTTACTCTCAAATTTATTGTTTCTTTGTCTAAAAAGTATAAAAGCTGCCTGCTTTGGCCACTTCTTAAGTCCTTTCTAAGTGACCTCTGTGCTCATGAATTAAGTTTCTGTCTGTCTCCTGTTAATCTGCCCTGTGTCAATGTTATTAGTCCAGCCACAAGAGCTCAAGGTGGGTACAAGGGGAAATTTCCCCCTCCCCGACATCTCCAACACAAAGTTGAGTAGAGGTGGAATGACAGGCTTCCTCTTCTTTTTTCTGAGTTAAGTCATTAAGTATGAGGTTTGCCTGGAATTTTGGTAGATACTTTTTAACATTAAGGAAGTTTCTTCTATTTTTAGTTTGCTAAGAGTTTATTTGGGGGGGATGGATTTGTTTTTTTGTGTGTGTGGTTTTTTTCCAATATAAATAAGCATTGAATTCTATCTATGTATTTTTCCATTGATTATCATGATCATTTGTTTTGTCAACCAAAGAGGAAAAAAAGCCACAGAAGCTTGCAACTAAGAAAAGAGTTTATTTGGGGTCTTAAGAATTGTAATTCAGGAGGTACAGATTCAGGTAAAACCAAAAGCGTGTTCCAGGGAATAGAAAGAGTCAGAAGCTTATAAACCAAAAGCCATGAGGCTGTGCTCTGACACAAGAAAGGAAATATTTGTCCTTAAGCGATGGCTGTCATTAGGGTGAGGGTCAGATTAGTATCTGGAGTTTCTGGCAGATGCCTTCACTGGGACATTAACTGGTCAAAAGGTCAGATTCCATTCAGGTTGGGACCATATAAGCTCCCGCAGTGGCCCCCAGCTCCATTTCAGAGCTCTCTTAGCAATACTGACTCCATTTTTTTCCTTCCAGTTTTTTCCTGGATTAATCTGTTACTGTGGTAAATTATACTAATCCAGTGTTCAATTTTAAGTCAAGCTAATACTACATCTAATTTGAAAGTCAATTGTACTATTGTTTTATCTGTCTATTCATATTTCCACCCCTGTAAGCAACCATTTTCTTTGATAATATGCCTCCATATGTATGGAAAAAATGATTACTGTGCTCGTTATTTCCATTTTAGACTATTACTGATTTTTAAAAAATTTTTTATTGAAGTATAGCTGATTTACAATGTTGTGTTAGTTTCAGGTGTACAACAAAGTGAATCAGTTATACATATAAATATATTCACTCTTTGTTTAAGATTCTTTCCCTATATAGGTTATTACAGAGTATTGAGTAGAATTCCCTGTGCTCTACAGGTTTGTTCAGGGCTCTGCTCCAAGTCGCTTCTTCAGAATAGCTGATTGTGAACACCTTCTCTAAAAACAGTATTTTGGCCACCCTTTACACACTTCCCTTCTTTATTATTTTCTTCTCAGCAGGGAACAATGGATCTGAGTTATATCTGCCTTCTTCCATTAGAATGTCAGCTCCATGAGGGCAGGGTTTTGCCTGTTTTGTTCACTAAGGTTCCCCAGAGCCCAGGATGTGCTGGCACCCAGGAAGCAAATACTTGTTCAGGAGCTGAAATCAGGCTCTAATTCCTAGTACTTCAGCGAGAACGATCAGAGGTTCATTCTTTCGAATAAACTCTACAGGCTGCCTGTGATGGGCACCAAGCACATTAAGAGCAACAGTGGGTCAAACCGCTGTGCCCGTGGTCACGGCGCTCCTCACCGCTGTAGCTCAGCAAAGGGGCACCAGGTCCCTCAGGACATGCTGGCAGAAGCGGACCGATCCCTCAAGAGCTGGGAATGTACCTGATACACAGGATGCGCCTGGACCGTGAGGTTGTCTCCAGGAAAAGCCCCGTCACTGAATGCCATTTGTACTTGAAAGAATGACAAACTGGTTGCCAGGGTTTGGGTATGTGGCAGCCATTTCCTTGAAAACGAACCAAGTGAGACTGCCAGTTCAAGGAAAAAAACACTCAGTATTTGCTGTCAACCATAAAATTTGAGTTTTCACATGTAAGTAAAGTTTTGGAAAACTTACAGTTGCCACTGTGAGCTTCCAATATTTAAAAACTTTTCTGATGAGACTGTTGGTGACATAACAAGTGAATTTGGGTGAATGATGGACTGGGTCAACATTCGGAAGATCTATATAGCTTAAAGAATCATTTTTTTCCAAATGATAATACAGATGTTACAGAATCACACCCGTGTAAAAGATCCATTCAGGGAGCAAGACAGATCAATGGATTTTAATGAAGCAGAGCATGAAAGTTCATTGATATGGTTTCAGATTCCACAATGCAACTGATCTGTTTTTAAAATAACTTTTATTTTGAAAAGTTTAAATCTCACAAGTTATAAAAATATTACTGAGAGTCCCACGTACAATTCACCCAGCTTTCCCCAACAAGAGTACCTAACATGGCCACAGTCCTTGTCAAACCTGGCAGCGGACGTGGGTGCCAGTCTGTTCACTCAGGTGAGACCTGAGTAGGTCTTCACCTGTTTTACACACGCCCATTTCTTCTTTCTCCAACTAACCTTTAAGAAACTATCACAGCTCCAATTTTAGTGCAGTATCAAGAAAGAATATCCATGATGATCAGAAAAGGATATTAAAGTACTCTTCCCTTTTCCAATGACATATCTGTGCAACTGCTGCAACCACACACACAGACCACAACAGACAGATGCAGGATCCAACCGCCTTCAATTAGGTCAGACATTAGATTTACAAAAATGTAAAGCAATGCCACTCTCCTCGCTCAATATTTTTGTTTTGGAAAATATATTTTTCTTTAAAATGTTATATTAACACACAATGGGTTTATAACCTTATTTTCAAATGAATACATATTTTTCAATGTCTTAGTTTTAATTTTAAATGCCATAAATGCTGACAGACGTAGCCCACATAAACCCAAGCAGCTGGGGGCCCTGGTAGTTCCTGAGTTCTGCGAGGGGGCCCCGGCAGCAGATGAGCCCCATCCCACAGAGCCCCCAGGCCCTCCGAGGCTCCCGTGCACCGTGACAAACCTGGAAACTTTTTATTCTTCAGTTTAAACAGATAAACTTGGGTAACTTATCCAGAGGAAATTAAAAGTTCAGAAGTTTCTGGAGTGATTGTCAACAGGGGAATACAATTCATATCCAAACTAAGTATTTTAAAATGACTTTTTAAAAACACTTACTATTTAACCTAAATTCAAGTACAGTAGTCAAAGAAATGGAAACTATTCATCAACCTTATAGAATTCACACCTTGTTTTTTTAAGAATGATCTTGCATTTAAACAGATTCCTTTCATTATGCAAATCTATGAAGTAAACACTAAAGTTTAAAAAATATATTCTTTTTAATAGCTTAGTCTAAGATTTTGTGTTGGTTTGGTCCATGGCTGTGAAGAATATACAGACAGCAGCTGTGATGAGTAGATGCATTCCCTCATAGAGAAGTTTTGGAGAAAACACACTCCATATAAATAAATGATAACGCAGGGATGTCACCAAAATGATATATGCAGAAACTGGAATAGAACAAATCAGTGCGTAGCAGAAGCAAGCATGACTCAGTGCCGAACCGCTGTTAATAAAAAGGGAAACATGCATTAGTACACGCCACTTCTGGATCATGTGAGGCATGAACACACACAAATAATCGATATTTGTACTTTGACTACAGTAATTCCTGTTCCTGGGACTTAGTCTGGTGGGCACTGTGGCGCCCGAGGAGAGGACAGCTGTAGACAGGCACCTCCAGTCACTTAGGGCCACCACAATCTGCAAAATAGTTTTGAAAGATGCACCCCCAAATTCTACAGTTATTTATTTTAAAATTATACACGTTGTAACATATAAACAATGAAAAGAAAATCAACGCAAGGATGAGATACGTGTGGTGTCCAGTGGGGTGTCTGGTCTGTCTGGTCTGGTCTGGGGACATTGGCTCACTCCTGAAATAAGAACAGTCCCCCTCAAGGCACATGCGTGCACTGCCTTTGTTTCCAAGCCATCTCCACACCATTATCTAAATCTAGCCTGTTCCTCAAGGCACCTTCCGGGGATTGTGACCATTTCAGGATGACAAATTCCACCACTCAGGCACCTTTCACTCCTTGTCAACCCCACAGATCCTCAGGGGCCAGGCTTTCCAGATTCCAGTCCTGGCGCCTCTCCTCACCCCCGCACCGAGTGTCCAGGTCGCCTGTCCGAGGTCATCCACGACGTGCATCGCTGCTGCTAACCCCTCCCAGAGCAAGGGCTCCATCACGCATGCAGGCGTCCTTGCCTGGCCCTAACTGGCTCCCCACTGGGGCTTCAGTGCCCATCCTTCCTGCTGGGATCTCCAGCTGCCCGTCACCCTCAGCAGGCAACACACTCTGCTTACTTCTCCTTGATGCATCACGCAGCCTTGACTCCTACCTGCAGGCCCTCTTCTGGGATGCCGTCCTGACCCCTCACACCAGCGTTGTGACTGGCTCATTTCGCCGCTGCCCCACCAGAACACACGCTCCTGGAGTGAGTCCTCACGCCCACACCTTGGGTCCCACTTGGGATCCAGTCCACCCGGCAGGGGATTCCTGGAGAGCTGGGCCCCGAAGCATCACCTCTTCCCTCCCCAGGGCCTTTCTCCCAACACCCAGCAAAGGGCACCCTAGGGAAAGGCCTAGTGGATGACGGGCCTCAGCGCGGGCTCTGCTGCCCCCTCCTGGGGCATCAGGGCGTCTGTGCTCAGCTGGGAGCCTGCTGACCCCACTCCCCTCTTGACCAGACAGTGAGGGAGGGGAGCTCAGGACACTCACTTCCTTGTGTTTCGATTTCACACACTTGGAAGACACTGACTGGGGTTCCTTCCAGAGCGACAGCCAGTGGGGTGACAGTTCCCGTAACCTCAACAAATGACAACTTGCGACCTAGGGGATGAACGAAGGACCTGCAGCTTGGACTGCTCGGTTGTCCCCGCTGCCGAGCTCCAGACCGGAGGCCAGCCCCCAAAGCAGAGGGGCACGGGCCACCCAGGGCCTAAATTTTAAGCCATTAGAAATATATTTTCTTTTTCTACCACTTTAATCTGGTTATAGTTTCCTTATTTTACTAGAAAAAGGAGAAACAATGAGTGAAACTTGAGTGAAAATGAAGAAGAAAAACCTTTTCTAAAATAAAGGAGAAACATTCCTTAATGAGGGAAAACATCATACAACACTCTCCAACCGATTAAAATGCTTTCAACCCACTTTAAAAACATGCTTTTCATCTGTCTTTTTTTCTCCCCAGTAAAAGTGTAATAGATGAGAAGTGCCAGGAAAATCAAGTTGTGATTTTAGCACCAGGAAGCTGCTCTTCACAGAAGCCCAGGCTCTCACCGTCTGATCCTCACCCACCTGGGTCCCCCTGCCCAGCAGCCCTGGGGTCTGCAGACGCGGTACATGCAGAGAGCCGTGCTCCAGAGCAGGCAGCCCTCTGGGGCAGTGGTGAGCGCACCTCACCGGCTCACGGCCCCTTGGTCCCCGAAATGCAAAGACACCTGTCGGTCAGTTTGGGCCTCTCCACCGCAGCAAACCCACCCCCCAGGAATCCACCTAGAAATCCGTTAATGAAAGAACCCCCAGCTCGGCAGCGATCTTGCAGCTGACGTGGGCTCACGTCCAGCAGGAAAGACTGGCAGGGCGTCCTGGGCCCCCCGCACAGCGACCCAACGTCCCTCCGCTCCCGCCAGAGGCGCTCGGCTCGCAGGAGACCAGATCGGCAGCGGCTGATCAGAGGGGAGTCTGTCCACAGACATCCCAGAGGCCACATGCAGGCACGTCCCTCTTCCTCAGGAAGCCTGCAGCTGGGGAAAGAGAGCCTCTCGCTGGGGAAGCCAGGGCTCAGCCATGGCAGTCTGGAGAGTAGAGAGCAGGTGGTGCCCACCGGGAGCCAGCGGCCTCAGAGCAGAAGCCCACCCTCCTCACGGGGAGCCGTCCCTTGCTTTCTTGCGCCAGAATCCGACGCTGACCTTTGCCCCATCCATCGATGTGGACGTGAGCTTGGTGCAGAGGCAGAGGGTCCCGGAGGCCTGTGTCTCAGGAGCTGGTCTGGGGGTGACACGTGGGTCTGAGAAGAACCCGTGAAGGAGGCTGAGGAAGCGGGGGCAGGTTCAGTGTGGGGTCAGACACCACCACAGTGAGGCCTGCACTGGTAACTCGGGCGGAGAAGTGGGGGCCCCGAGGGGGGCGGGGGCAGGAAGCTTGCCCTCCCCTCAGCTGCAAAGTGTCCTCCTGGGGCCTCCCTAACCCGCTTGACCCCCCAGGGTGCGGAGGGGAGCGTGTTAGGAGTTCAGAGGCGCTAAGGGAGCCTCATACCCCGCGGCACCTCACATGGCGGTGACACCATCGCCCGTTTTACAGACCGGGGAGCCAGGGCCCATGTGGGAAGCACAGAATCAGGCAGCCACACACCACCTGGGCTGCACTCTGCTAGGTGGGCCCGGGCACCGAGGTTACTGTGTGGGTAGAAGCTGGAGGCCCCTTCCTCATGAAGCCCCCTTTCTGAGGGGAGCGGTGTATAAACAAGGAAGGAAGCACTGCATGTGAGGGGGTGGGAATGCTGTGGAGTAAACAGGCAGGGGAGGGGTGGACGGATGGACGTGCTGGGCAGGACAGAGCAGTGGGCTGCCCCGTCAGTTCGGTGGGAAAAGCGCCTTTGGGGCTGGTGACTGTTGGACTCCATGGGGGCAGGACAGGGCAACACAGAGTCGCACCCCCATGGACAGCCCCTCAGGACTGTCCAGGCTCCTCTCTCCAGCAGGGATCCTGGAGGTGAGAACCAGCACCTCCTGTTCTCTTGTTCCAAAGGGAACCCCCCCATCCCCCCCACCCCGTGCTTCAACCAGGTCACCAGCAAGTAGAGAAAATGAAAAGAGACTTTCCTTCTTGTCCCTCTTGGAGACACACCTTGGTATGAGCTGGAAAAAGGCAGCAGGGGCGTCTGAGCCGCCCCCACACAGAGCAGCCCTGCCACGCACTGTGGACTGTTCAAGGTAAAGAAAACCGATGAAAGAGACCTTTGAGCCCTTGGGGTTCAGGCACCCTGTCTCTGGAACAGGAGTTAATCTGCCATCAGATTAAAGATGAAAGAGCCTCACCTGCTGGCTTCTGAGGTCAGGAAGTTTACCAGGTGGCTGGCCCACAGCACAGGCCCCGTATATGTCGCAAACGCCGTCAGGAGCATGGCTGGGATCTCCACATAGGCGTCCAGGCCCACGAAGCCTGCTGAGATGTCCACGGTGGCAATGCTGTTGGAGTTTCCCTGGACACGGGGAGAAACATGCTGAGCCGGCTGGTCTCATTCCATGGCCACTAGCAACCGTGAGAGCCGGTCACGGTGACCTGGACACACAGGAGCCCCAGCTGCCCGCTCACTCCTGGTTCTGGGGCTGACCCTAGATGCTGTCCCTCCACCTGCCTGCCTCACGCCCAGGCAGGAGGAGCAAGTGGAATGTCTTTTACCTTCAAGAAACTATACAAATATAAGTCTGATGATGAACTATGGAAAATTCCAAACTTCCGCAGATCTATTTACTTCAGACAGACACACCGACCTCCCTCCTCAGGGACCCAGTCTGAGGGCTGCACGTGGCATGGGGGGGCTGAGGGCGGTGTTGCCACATGGCTCGCTCGAGGGTGGACGCCGCTGTGAGGTGGCGGAAGGAGGGCGGGCTGGCTGCCTGGCGTACGGCTCAGGTGTCAGATGCAAGATCCGGGCCAGTAACAGGACAGCTGATCCCACACAGGGACGGTGGGGTTTTGAATCCAAGGGAAGGGTCTCAGAAGGTTCAGTCCCTCTCCACTCTCAGTCTTCGTTGACGCTGGGGGCCTTTTCTGAGACACTCATGATGTTTACGGGTCTGACAGCACAAATGTCTGTCCCAGCCCAGCGAAGGCCCCTCCCAGGAGCTCTTGCCCCAACGGCCTGGGACACAAGTCCGGCTGGGTGAAGCCCACCACCTTCTCCCTTGGCCGTGTGCCACTCCAGGCAGTCACTGGGTCGTGGTGCAGACCCCAAACATCTCAGAGCCGTGCTCTTCCCTCGACTATAACCTCCTTCGTGCAGCTTCCCCCGACCCCCCGCTCTGCCCATGTCCACCTGGGCTTTCCCCTAACTGCATGACTCCCTCCCTGGAGAAGGAGACCCTAGAGCTGCTGAGAGGAGGAGGGGAGCAAGAACAAGAGTCCCAAATGCCATGCTGAGGTGGGCCGAAGATGGAAAAGCGGGTCCGACACCAGGCAGGTCGCTGGAGGTCCCGCTGAAGCCGGTTCAGCCGTCAGAGAGGGTCGGCCTAAGGCGTGGCCCGCATGCTCTGGGGCTTTCCTTGCGTTAACTCACTAGATCCTCAACAGTCCTGACACCGTGCAGGTGGGGAATCGAGGCAGGGAGAGACCCAGGGGCCCGCGGAGAGCTGTGGATGCCAGCGGGGCACCACGCTCCTGACCCCATACCACGAGGAGTTGGTGAGCTGAAGGCTGGAAGAAGGAGCGGAGAGCCTGTGATTCTCCTGCCAGGAAACTCGCCAGGGAGCAAAGGGAGACGCCAGAGGGAAGGGCTGTGGGAGGGGAGATGAAGACGGCCCAGGGGCGCTCTGCTCCCAAGCCCGCACAACTGCCGCGCGTCCGACTTGCTGTGGGGCCCCCGTGCAAGGGCCGACCTGCGCTGGTCTTGCTCCTGAGGGCCTCTAGCACATCTGATGGCGCCCGCTGCAGGGACGCCCGTGGCCGTTGGACTCGTGCACTCTGGCTGCCCATGGGCAGCGCCGGAGATGTGCCAGCATCACATGCCGTCACAGAAGCTTCGTGCTCACCCCCGTGGGACGAGGCCACATGCCCCGGAGGAGCAAACCGAACGTCCGAGTCTGCCTCCTCGCTCGGGCATTACCTGTGGTCAGTCTTCCTGACACTGAGGCCTCAGCGCTGAGCCAGGCTGCCTGACCAGCAGCTGCCTTCTCCGTCTGGGTTCAGAGGGAGACTGTGGGCACCTGCTTGATCAGGCCAGCAGGGTCTGCTGTGCCCCCAGGACACACCTGCAGCTTGTAGACTGTGTGGGCGCTGCCGGGAGGGCTCCCAGGCAGAGCTGTGGGGCTGTGCGCCCCCGGGCAGGGGTGTCCTGCGTTCATGAGACAAGCCCGCTGCTCAGCTGGGCCCTGGGGAGCCTGGAGAAGGGAGAGGGATGAGGCGACCTTCCGATGTGGCAGCGTTCCCATCCCCACCAAGCCACTTGTGCTCAGAGACAGAGTGCCCATTGTTAACTGACCTCCAGACAGGAGGCAACCCCCAGGAACAAGCCTGCAAGTGACGTCCAGGTGAAGAGAGGAAACAGACTGACATGGGCCGTCTGGACATTTCTTGAGATGTGCAGTGAAACCTACAGTCCTTCCGAGGCCACACATGAGCTACACCAACCAGCCGGCAGGACAGCTCTGACGCAGGCGCGCTCGGAACAGGCACCCGGCCGCTCTCCTCCCTCCTCCCTTGGGGCCCGCATTCACGCTGGTCCCTTCGCTGTCTTCCCACTCCCGGCTGGTACTCTGCAATTCTGGAAATGCAAGCTCTGCATTTCTCCACATCCATGACGCCTGTGACCTTCTGAATTTCTTCTGAGAGGTACGAACAGCTCTGTCCTTGGTGGTAAAACACCATGAGGCATACAAGGAACAGAATCCGTGGTCCGGCGCTCGGCTGTCAGAGGGCACCTTCCCGCGATGGGCGGCTCAGACTCCAGGAGGTGCGGTCCACGCCCTGGGTCCGCAAGGACCCCAGCTGTGACATCGCTGCGGGGTCCTGGTGACAACGGTAGGCACTGAAGTGGGGGGTCCTTGGGGCGAGGCTACAGCTGGACTGAAAGGGAGATGGAAGTAAAGTGGGGTTGGAGGACTGGGGAGGCACAGACGGGGGGAGGGTCAGGTCACATCCCTCCAGGACTTACAGGTTTCTAGCACTTTATCCCTACCCACTTCTGGGCTTCAGGGAACAAAAGGAAAAGCCATGCGACTGTGGTGAGGCTGGAAGCAGCAGGAAACCAGGAGAGGAGGAGGAGGAGACGAGGAAGAGGCCCTAGGCCAAGCTGTCGGGACACAGAGAACCAGGCAAGCGCAGGGTCTAGACAGAGGAGAAGGGAGGAAATACAGATCCTCACTGTACAGACGGGAAAACACACTTAGACGTTCAGTAGGGTTGCCAAGCTCCTCGGCTGGAGAGCGCGGAGCGAGGCGGGGACGCTGGCCACTGCGCTCCACTGCGCTCCACCCTCGGGGTGACGCATGCGGTGCAGTCGAGGGCGGGGCCGCCTGACCAGGGCAGCGGTGTGGGAAGGCTGCGGCGGAACTTGGTCCCTCCAAGGCCAGGAGCTGGATGCTCTGTTCACCTCTCCAGGTGCTTCCCAAGTACACAGCTGCACACTGAGGTCTACCCTGGCGGCGGCTGGACTTGCCTTTATGGGCCCTTCAACACTGGAGAGAAGACATGACAACCACGGGGCCCAAGAGATTAATAACCAAGTGAGGAGCCCCAGAAATGCCTAGTGCTGACAGCCAGGGGAGCAGGTGAGAGCAGTCATCATCCACATCCGGTAAAGCCACGGGAACACGATGCGCTTCCCTAACCGCCCGCTGAAAGCAGATCCAGCGCAGCTACTATACACTGCCCCCAAGGATGTCTGTCTTAAATAACTAAATGTACTTTATGTTATATGTGCAATTTAAGCATAATTCACCACGCCATACTGACAGTTCTTTCACTAAACATACATGGTAACTTCCTAGCTTATGGTAAAATTTTCTCAAAGAAAAACTAAAAGATAAACGACATAAAAAGTTAATAGTCTTCTACTCATGATAATGATGAAAACCCACCTGAAAATAGAAGAACGCTTGACCGAACCAGTAATGCATCACGGTGACCTCAGCTGCGTCGTGCCTCAGGGGCCTCCAGACGAACTGAGTCAGGATGGTCTGGATCACAAGGCTCAGCAGTAAGACGGGAAGATTGTGAGGCCTGAGGAGCAGCGCCGCCAGCAGAACTAACCCACTGTATATTTCCCAGAGGCCCACGGCCTTGACTGTGCAGTCATCAGCAGTGATTTGAGATTTAAGCAAGTCTTTGGTGCCCGTGAACAGAATGCCAAGGACAAAGACATAAACAAAACGAGCTTCGGTAATGCCCCTAAAGAAAGCAAAACAAGTCAGATTTATTAGCACCAGCTAGAAAAATTCAAACACACGTTTTCCCATGAAAACCACGTGTCTACTGAGCTGACAGTACAAGCTTCAGGACCCACCCGCCGGGGGAGCTCTGTGGAAGTGAGGGCGTCTGCCTCTGCACATCAGCCCCCCAGGACCCCCTTCCCAGAGGCCGGCAGGCCTGTCCTCTCTGTGCTCACTTCTCTGATGGAGCCGGCTTACAGGAAATCTTGCTCATGTAGCCCAAGGATCACCTGGGTGTAGGACCAGAGCCATTACTTGTAGCCAAAAGACCTGTCCACCTACTTTGCATAGTTAGTTTGAAAAACCACTGCAGTAGGATGAGGTCCAGCTCTGTCAGGAAATTCCGTAAGTTCATAAGTGCTAAGACACAACCGAGCATGTTCACAACCAAGCAGATTTAAGTACGTGCTTGCCTGTGTATAGACACACACATACAGTGGTGCAGTCCAGACTGTGGGTCTGGAGGAAGGTGGTGCCAGGTTAGTCTGGGCACTGCCACAGACGAGCTCTGCTGTTGGGGCAAGTTAATTACAACTTCTGATGCTCAGCTTCTTATTCACAAAATGAAGAGAAATGGTACCTACACCTCACAAGGCTGTCCTGACAATTAAACAAGAGAACGCACGTAAAGCATTTGGTACACAGTAAATATTAAATATTACTGTGGATTAAGTATTTTAGCACAGTCATCATCTGTAAAGGATACAATTTATGGCACTTTATATTCCTAAAGCATATTTTAGATCAATTTCATAAATCAAACATTTTATATAATACTAGAAAAGCTGATTATTTAAAGTGACGCTAAGTAAATAAAATTTTAAGTGAAATGTTCACCTTAAGAATGTATCTAGGGACATCCCTGGTGGCGCAGTGGTTAAGAATCCACCTGCTAATGCAGGAGACACGGGTTCAAGCAAGCCCTGGTCCGGGAAGATCCCACATGCCGCAGAGTCACTAAGCCCGTGCGCCGCAACTACTGAGCCTGTGCTCTAGAGACCGCGAGCCACAACTACTGAAGCGCGCGTGCCTAGAGTCCATGCTCCACAACAAGAGAAGCCACTGCAATGAGAAGCCCGCGCACCACAACAAAGAGTGGCCCCTGCTCGCCTCAACTAGAGAAAGCTGAACACAGCAATGAAGACCCAATGCAGCCAAAATTAAATAAAGTAAATAAATTTAAAAAAAAAAGAATGTATCTGTGTTGAAAACTGAATTTTCCTATATCAGATTTTCTTAGGAAAAGGCTTATGCATTTCTTTAAAATAAATTTATTTATCTTATTTATTATTTATTTTTGGCTGTGTTGGGTCTTCGTTGCTGCATGCGGGGCTTCCTCTAGTTGCAGTGATAGGGGGCTACTCTTTGTTGCGGTGCGCGGGCTTCTCACTGCAGTGGCTTCTCTTGTTGCAGAGCACGGCTCTAGGCACGCAGGCTTTAGTAGTTGTGGCACGCAGGCTCAGTAGTTGTGGCTTGCGGTCTCTAGAGCGCAGGCTCAGTAGTTGTGGTGTACAGGCTCAGTTGCTCGGTGGCATGTGGGATCTTCCCGGACCGGGGATCGAACCTGTGTCCACTGCACTGGCAGGTGGATTCTCAACCACTGCACCACCAGGGAAGCCCAGTTTCTGCGTTTTTTAAAAATGCTTTTTTTTTTTTTTTAGGATGATCCGTTTAATTTAAACAGTGGAGCACTATCTACTGGCAACATGGAGACACCAGAGACTGATATGAGGCCCGCCATGGGGCCACACCCTGGTGGAGGAGCTGGGGTCAGATGCAACCACAGCCAAGGTGTGTGCTAAGCTGAGTGCTGATGACGGACCCACAGGGTCAAAGAGGGAGCAATGAGCAAAGGCCCAAGTAGAGAAGTTTCAAAGAAGAAAGGGGCTGGGTTCTGTATCAAGGAGGACGCCAGGGCAGACTGACTGTGAACAGGAGGGAGAGCACCACCGGATGCCTTTAATGGATCCACCTCTTGCCCTAACCAGTCAGCTGTGCCTGCAAATCCAGAACCACTGAAAATTGGCTTTCTGCTCCAGCCAGGTCTGGGCTTCAAAGTGGAGAAGAAAGTCAAGAGTTAAATGTAGAGGATTCTAGAACACCGATGGACAGCAGCACCTGGGGGGGTTGAAAGGAGAGAAGCAGCTTTCAGGGAGACCTAGAATTAGGGCAGCTTTAGAATTGGGGCACATCTAGAACCAAGAGGGGTCTAGAATCAGGACAGATGGGGGTGGAGGATGGAAGCATTCTACGGGACGGATGTGAACCAAGCAGTGCAGGTTAATGAAAGGGTGCACTGGCCTATATTTTGGGCACCAACAAGGTACATGCTGTTCTATCCATGAAAGGTAAGGAAGTCATCGAAGTCTTGAAGTGAGTGATGCTGAAATCAGGTGCATCTGAGAGGAAAGAGGAATTTATTCATGTGTTGCCCTCTGAGATTTAAACAAACACCCCTGGATTGGACGCCCTCACATGTGACATCCAGCCTTGACATCTGCCCAGAGTCTCAGACTTTGAAGTGAACAGTCTTTAAGATGTCTCCCCACCAGGCCCTCCCCACCTGATCTCCCTGCCTCAGGTGAAGGCCTGCCACTCTGCCGTCACCTCAGCCAGGCCCTTGGCATCACCTTGACGTCCCACACCAGTTGACAGGTCTTGTTTCCAGGTGTGGCCCTTGTGCCCCTCAACCACCCAAACAACCGGGCCATAGCACTCAGAATTCACCTTGACACCTTTTTAGAGAGGATAACACTTGTTTTTCTTTCTCTGATTAGGAAAGCAATACCAAACATCTAGAGAAGAGTTAATATCTATCCTTCTCAAACTATTCCAAAAAATTACAGAGGAAGGAATGCTTTCAAACTCATACTATGAGGCCAGCATCACCCTGCTACCAAAACCAGACAAAGATATTGCACACAAAAAAATTATAGGCCAATATCACTGATGAACACAGGTAACAAATCCTCAACAAAATATTAGCAAACCGAATTCAACAAAACATTAAATGGATCATACACCATGATGAAGTAGGATTTATCCCAAGGATGCAAAGATGGTTCAATATCTACAAATCAATCAAAGTGATACACAACATTAACAAATTGAAGAATAAAACCCATATGATCATCTCAATAGATGTAGAAAAAGCAGTTCCAAAATTCAACATCCATTTATGATAAAAAAAAAAAAACTCTCTAGAAAGTGGGTATAGAGGGAACATACCTCAACATAATAAAGGCCACATACGATAAGCCCACAGCTAACATCATACTCAGTGGTGAAAAGATCTAGATCAAGAACAAGACAAGGATGCCCACTCTCGCCACTTTTATTCAATATAGTATTGGAAGTCCTAGACACAGCAATCAGATAAGAGAAAGAAATAAAAGACATCCAAATTGGAAAGGAAGAAATAAAACTGTCACTGTTTGCAGATGCCATGATACTATACATAGAAAATCCTAAAGACAATACCAAAAAACTACTAGAGCTCATCAATGAATTCAGTAAAGTTGCAGGGTATAAAATTAATAAACAGAAATCTGTTGCATTTCTATAACCAACAACAAACTATCATAAAGAGAAATTAAGAAAACAATCCCACTGACAACTGCATCAAAAGAATAAAATACCTAGAAATAAATCTAACTAAGGAGGTAAAAGACCTGTATTTGGAAAACTATAAGACACTGATGAAAGAAACTGAAGACAACACAAACTGACGGAAAGATATCCCATGTTCTTGGATTGGAAGAATTAATACTGTTAAAATGACCATACTACACAAAGCAATCTACAGATTCAATGTAATCCCTATCAAAATACCAATGGTGTTTTTCACAGAACTAGAACAAAGAATTCTAAAATTTGTAGGGAAACACAAAAGACCCCAAATAGCCAAAATAATCTTGAGAAAGAAGAACAAAGATGGAGGTATCACATGCCCTAACTTTAAACCATAGTACACAGCTACAGTAATGAAAACAGTATGGTAATGCACAAACACACACACATAGATCAATGGAACAGAATAGAGAGCCCAGATGAACCTACACTTATATGGGCAATTAATCTACAACAAAGGAGGCAACAATATACAATGGGGGAAAGGCAGCCTCTTCAATAAATGTTGTTGGGAAAACTACACAGCTACTTTTAAAAGAATCAAACTGGACAACTCTCCTACATCATGCACAAAAATAAATTCAAAATGGATTAAAGACTTAAATGTAAGACCTGAAACCATAACTCCGAGGCTTATCCAACTAGTGTTGGCCAACTACCTTGTTTTTTACTCTGTGCAACTGTAAAGTAATGCTTCAGAGAGCATGCCCGTGTCCCAGTCTCTCGCCTCACCTCTGGTTGTATTTTTGAGATAAATTCTATAAGAGGACACCCAAGTCAGAGGGTTGGACAAAGTCAAGGTTCTTAACACGTTTTAGGAACAGCCCTCCAGAACAGGCTCTGCCCACCCCAGCCCACATCACCATTAAAAACAAAAAAGCTCCCACTTTGACATGCAAAAAGTGGTACTGACGATTCAATCACCCTGAGCCCCCACTCCAGGAGCTCACATAAGTTATGGGAAAGTTTGGTTTTCTGGCATGCTTCGCCCCCCAACTGCTAGGAAGCATCCACTCGTTATTATCCTCATTACTAGTTACTTCTTGATGGAGCAAAACTGAATCCTTTAAATTCTTTATTTTTAAAGAATCCCTTACTAAAAACAAAAATAAATCTTAGTGACCTTACTTCCAGGTTATTTGTCTCTCTCCTATCAAAAAAAGAGGCTAACAGAATTGGCTCACTGAGGCACTGTCAGTAACTGTTGACAAAATCACAATTCACAAAGACCAAACTCTAATGTTCTCAAGATTGCATGGCTTTTTTTTTTTTTTTTGCGTTACGCGGGCCTCTCGCTGTTGTGGCCTCTCCCCTTGTGGAGCACAGGCTCCGGACGCACAGGCTCAGCAGCCATGGCTCACGGGCCCAGCCGCTCCACAGCATGTGGGATCTTCCCGGACCGGGGCATGAACCCGTGTCCCCTGCATCGGCAGGCGGACTCTCAACCACTGTGCCACCAGGGAAGCCCCATGGCATTTTTTTTTAGTACATAAAACATTAGAACAGATCTAAAAACAAATGCTCGTGTCTGCCAGTACACTTACTTTGAAATGTCTTTGTTGTTTTGTTGCCATGGGAACAGCAGATTTCCAATGGCCACCCTGTAGCAATAGATGCCCAGCAGGCCAAACGCCATGGCCACTTTTGATGCCAGGGAGCACCTCTTCTGAACCAACACAAAAATCATGATGAGGGAAACTGCGGCCAGAACAGAGAGTTCAGCCTTATGATCAGAGCTGAAATGAAATGTAAAATGCCAAAAATTACTACCAAGGATAACTAGTGATATTATGGATCTACACCAAGTGGCTTTCTAAGAACTGTACTAAAAAGAGCTCATTTTCCTGAAAAGCAAAAAAGAAAATTTTTGATCTTTTAAATTCAAACAGAGGTTCTTAAAGTGGAACAAATATAGGGCCATTAACCCAATCTCTCATTGCTCATTCACAATTGGTACCTACCATCAGCTCTGCACTGGCCAGGGCAGTGATATATTTAACACTGTCCACTGGCTCCCCTGGTGCCCCCTTTCCGGGGCAGCCTCATTTTCCCCAACCACAGGTGAAGAGGTTGTGTGCAAACTGCATATTTACCAGTGTGCGCCCGCTCATGGGAGACGCACACATCCTGGCACTATCCTCTTCCACTCACTCGTCAGTGCAGACAGATTCACTCAGGAGTGTCTGCCCTCTCCCAGGTGGGGAGACTTAGTGAAGAGGCTGGGCACATAGCTGTCACAGGCCCTCTCTCTGCCTGGCCCTTGCCCACCACTCCCTGATACCTCTGTGAGCTGTGCCCTGGGAAGGCAGGGCTCTTTCCTGTTCTATTCACCACAGCTCATGCTCACAAAGCCCAAATATTCGATAGCTGTTAAGCCAAGGTATATATATGCCATACGGAAAAACTAACTTGGAAAGATGCAGAGGAAAGGAGGCCAGTGTCAGGCCGTGGGTCCCGGGAATGGCAGATAGTGATGGGGGCCACACTGGGGCCTCTGTTGTTGCTCTGTAAGCTGCATGTTCCATGCAGATCCTGGATTGTTAATTGTCACAAATGGAAAATGGAGCATAGAGACGGCGACTTTGGGCGTCTCTTGAAGGCTCTGCCCTGGAGGAGGAAATCACCGAAACTGCAGCCTCTTTACAAACTGACAGGGAGAATCGTGCTGCAGGAGGGGAGCACCCTTGACGGAAAGGGGTGGGGGTCCAGCGTGCTGGAGGAGGGTCTAGACCCAGGAGTGGGCACAGCTGCACCCTGGAGAGTGGGCCAGGGGTGGTGGGGGCATCCCTGCACGCCATGTTAGTGCATCTCTGGGTGGAAATCAGCAAATCTTCCTGCAGCGCTGCAAGTTCCCAGGAAAATAAGAAGTGAGGTGGCTGTGCTGCCCCAGCACACGCGCTCATCCTCACATGCTCTGGCTCCGCCTGGTGCTGCCTCAGCTCCCCTCTGCTTTCACACCCCAAGCGCAGACAGGCCAGCGCCCTCTGTTCAGGGTTGCTGTGAAAATGAAATGAGTGGGCACACAGCAGGAACCTGAAAAACCTACCTGTGATTACTATGGCTGCCGAAGGTTTGCTAGTATTGTTAACACTCGGGAGAAATTTATCATGAGGATTATTTGGCCAGGGGAATAAACAATCTTATGGCCTTTGATGCATAATTCCAGGTATCTTCCAAAAGGACTGTGCCAGCGTGTGGTCCCAGGACCGTGCGGTGCTCGCCAAGCCTGGGCTTTTGGCCCCTCCCTCATCATGTATAAAACCACACATTGTTATCTAACTGAAGTTCCCGAACCACGAGCAGGAGCGAGCACTTCCTGTTCTTTCCTTTGGCACTTCCTCCTTTAGGAACGTGTCTACGACCTTCCTGAGTCCTGCTTCCTGCTGACAATTCTCACAGAAGCGGTTACCAGCGATCCGACAGTGACCCTTGTCGCTCTCGGAAATACTTTTTCATTTCACTGTTCCCATACTTTAGTTTTCTAAGCCTTCACTGACAGAGAGTAAAACTTATGATATAGCCAAATGTTGGTCTTTTCTGTCCTAGTTTCTTCTCTGTACTTCAATCCTCTGTATCTGCTATACTTTCTACTACATTTCCCAGCCACTCGTAAGAGGCCTCAGAGGAGGCTGAAGACTCACCTACAGGCTCCAATCAACGCAGCTGCCCTTCCTGGGGGCGGAGAGAGAGGAAGGAGGACAGAGAAGGGCGGAAGCACAGAAGGCAAAGCCACTCTCCCAAGGGCTCCTGGACACATGCCCTGCCAGCCTGTCACCCCAGCCTTGCACCGTCGGGGACAGGGCAGCGAGTGACAAACTACATCCTGCTGCAGTGATCATTTTAAAATTCACAGGTTCTCAAACAGGAACACTTACAGTGATTCAGCAATAAAAAACCAAACTATCAAGCTAGCCTCAAATAAATTCACCTCTCAATGTCAAATCATGGGTTAGTTTTCTATTTCTTCAGACCTCAAATACCATTTCTATCCTGAATATGAAAAACAGGCCTATGGAGGGTCTGGCCCGAGGCCACGGCTTATGCTCTCACCTGGTGAGCCAGTGCCCCAGGTCAGGCCGGTGGGCCCACTGCACACCTGTCTGGTTCAGTGACCGAAGCAGCCGGCAGCAGGTCAGAATCACCCACGGGCTGGCCAGCACCATCCACCTTTCAGGGCCTCTGAGCGCTTCCAGGGGAGAGGGGTGCTTGGACGCTCTGTCGAGCTCCCACACGTCAGGGCCAGTGCTCTTGCCCTGTGGGGCCGCTGAGACCCCGTCAAACTCCTCTCCCACGTGTGGGCAACACTGAGGCGCACAGTCGTCTCCCAGAAAGCAGTTTCTGTAGATTTCGTGGCACAGAGCTAGACACAGCGTGTTGACGAGGAAGTACCATGTCTGGTGCTCCTCTTCGATGAAGCTGCTTGCGCCCAGACTCAACATGTGGCCCACGGTCCCCAGCAAGATGAGAAGATCTAACTCCGACCACCTTGAGTTGGATTGAGGTGGATTCTGTAAAAAGGAAAATGTATTTTGTAAGGGAAGAATCTGAACAGCACATCTTCTTGCTGCCCGAGCTTATAGCTTCCGCTCACAGAACCTAACCTGCTGTGACAGACACCTGCTGCTCCTCACGCCCGGCACGCACTCCTCCCTGTCCCCCCGAGCACCGCCAGGAGGACGTGGAAACAGCAGGGCAGTCCTCCCCTGGACTGCAAGTCCTAAGTTGAGTGACAAGGAGACTGAAGATGTCTGGACCCAAACCATCTCGGCAGTGCCAGAGCTTGCAGCGCTCGCCCACCAGTCCCAGGCCTGTCCCTTCTTGCACCGTCCTTGCCCTCTGAGCCACTGCCTGCTACTCGAAACCAAAGAGCCCCAAGGGTATATTCCACCAAACCAGACACCTAAGTTCTCCAAGAACTTTCCAGAAATCCAGAGAGTTTCCATTACAACGGTTGGCATCACAGTACTAGCCCTTAAATACACTAATTTAAAGCATTTAAAGTAAAATGAAGACTCAATGGCCGTCATTCAATACTACTCAATATTTGTTCTACTAACTGTGTGCAGCGAGTACATGACAAAGCTTGCTACTGTGACCCTGGTCAGGCCCTGGAGAACCAGACTGCTCTAGGGAAGCCCATGCTCCAGCGGGGAGAGGTATGTGTGCTAAACGACAACACACAGGTTGCGGCGGGGTGGGGTGGGGGGGGCGTCTGTGGCCCTGTGATGAGGAGCTGCACTGGGGGCCTGGAGTCACTGCACTGGGTCCCTCGGGCTCTGCACACTGTGGACCAACTGGGACTGCCACCCTGCCACCACAATCAGCTGATGAATGAAGGTGTCAGAGGCCAAAGGCTTGCAAGAATTCTAAAGGAAAACATCAGTCTAGAACAGGAAAGTGTATTTCATGAGGCAGGATGAGGACGGGGTCTCTCTCCTCTTGACCCCCTGTCAGCCAGCTGCCTGTCCTTCTGTGCCAGCCGCTCTGCACAGTCCCCTGGTTACAGTCCCAGGGACCCCTTCTTTCTAACTGAGAAGGAAGGCATGAGACCTGGTAGCACCGGTCTGAGCGTGTGCAGTCGGGATGCTCAGGGAGCCGGGAGACCAGCCACTGTGAGCACGTCCTGTCGGCTCCTATGAAGGGTGGGCCCTTTCCTCAGCTCCCATCAGCACCATGCCTGGTACACACCAGGGGCTTAACCCGCGTCTCATCAGCTGGAGTAACAAGAACAGCCTATCTGGAAAGCCAGCCTTACCTTACTCAGACGCTTTCCACTGGCAAACATCCTGGTGAGAGCAGATATGACTGCGCAGAACAGTGTGGAAATCAGCACCATCACTCCGCCTGCCGTCAGCCATGGGAGGCTGCACAGGTAGCACGAACTGCCCGAGGAGGTGCACACGACGACGTGGAGCGCTGCAAGAACCAGGAGCAGCAGGTAAAAGAGCAGAGAGAACACGGGCGACAGCAGAGGAACGTCCAGCTCGGCCTTGCCCCTCAGCGCCTGGGGGACGCTGAGCAGGAGCAGGGCGAGGACCTGCAACAGGAAACAGCAGTGGTGTCCGCGACATCAACACACAGGGGGCTCTCCTTTCTCTTTTTTAGAAACACTAGTACTCTACATCCTTTAAACTACCAAATCCCGGCCGAGCTAGCTGCTCAGTTTAACAGCGGAGCCGCAACACTGCACAGGCAGCCATACCTCCAGGACCAGGACGGTCCCCACCGCCATGGAGTAGACGTCATACTGGGCTGCTTGTCTGCTCAGGGATAGGCTCAGGGTCCTCAGCGCGTCCAAGTACTGCCTGCGAACCTTGCTTCCCAGGTTGGAAAGGACTTCTGAGTTGTTCTCCTCCAAGTACAGTCTGATCCAGTTCCCGTGCAACCTTTCTGACACTTTAAACTGCTCAAATCCAGGCTCTGACAAGAAGAAAAGGCAACACACATATATCACCGACATGCACGCACATGTGTAATTGTAATCTCAGAGTCCTCAGTTATTCATGGCACATGGTAGAGCCTGACACCTAACCAAGATGAACTCCGGGGGTGGGGGTAGCCGCCAACACCTCCGGTAAAACCCCAACAGATGAAGCCAGCCCGTCCTCTGCCGTCCTTCCTGCCAGCCAGCCCTCGGTGCACGCCACGGACAGCAGCGTCTGCCCGCCGCTCGGCCCCTCCTTCTCTGCCTCCCGCTTGCCGCCTCCTCCCCCTTCTCTCTCTCCACTCTTCTTCCTCAAGGTGCAATATAAAACACCCCAGAAATGCACTGCACGAGAAGGCCCTCAGTTCTACAAAATCCTTCCGACTCTCACGCTCTGGGTGAGGACGGGGCAGGCAGTGGCCTGACGCCTGCTCCACCGCATCCCCCTCCCCGAGGCAGGCCGGCCCCTCCTGCCTTTCACCGTCAGCGCCCCTCTTTCACCTGCTTCCCTTCTTCACCAGTCTTCTTTGGGAAGGGATGGCAGTCTCCCAGCCCTCCTACCACAATGCTGAGCTATGTCTCCCATGCACCACGCCGGCTGAACGATCCACGGCTGACATAAAGCCAGGGCTGCGTGATGGCTCGTGGATGGAGCCCAGCCCCGGCTGCAGCTGGCTCCCCACTGGGGATGACAGTGGTGTGCCGCCCAAGGCCAGGGGGCTTGCCTTCCTTCCTTTCAGGGCTGGACCAGACTCACCTGTAACTCGGCTGGTCGGCAGAGCAAGAACTTCTTTTCCGAGACTCCCTGGTACTTAACATGCTCTTTCAACTTCAAGCAGAGCTGTTCCAAGGTGGTCTGGGCCATGCCTTTCAGGGGCCTTGGCCCAGCCCACCAGCAGTGCACTCACCCCGCCTTCCCTGATCATAGCCCGGCAACCTCACAGCACAATCCCTGAGCGTGGGCCCCGATGCCTGCAGCCCCACCACTGCTGCTGGAGCCAGCTGACCCGTACCAAATGCTGGTGGCAGGCACGACCCTAAGCCCTCACTCAGGTCCTCTCCCCGTGACCTATGGGACTGGAAAGGTTAGACACCCATTTCAGAGAGGAGGCAACTCATACACCCGCTCATGGGCAGGCAGGTGAGAGCTGGGGTCGAAGTCTGGATCCAAGCTGGTACCCGTACTTGCTACATTCCACCACCCCAAAGTCAAAGACATGGGGGCACCTGTGCACGCGTCCAAACAAAAATGGGCTGAACACTGACTACATGCTAGATGCATCAGGATAGATCCTGCCAATGTGGGTCTGTGATCCAGCAGGGTTGTCACACATGCGTGCAACTACAAATAGTGAAAAGTACTACGGAGGGAAAATATACTATAGACGGAATAGTGAGAGACCCTTGGTAACGGAAAGGGAACTGACTTAAGAATGGGGTTGAGCGTGGGGGACAAGGGAGGTCTGACAGTGAAGCTAAAATGTAAAGGATGCCCAGGAACTAACCAGTGGAACAGGTAGAACAGCATCCAATCAGCAGGAAGAGCACACGCAAAGGTCCAAAGGTGATAATAGCCCCCACTACAACCAAAAAGTGGTCAGACGAGCGAGTTGCATCAGACTGGGGTGGATATCATGGCAGGCCTTGACATCTATTTCCCTGTCAGACATGTACCCAGCTTTGCTTCAGGAAACACTGTCACTGATGGGGCAGACGACGGGCATCCTGGATGGGGGTGTGAGGCCCTGGGGGTGTTTTCTCGTTCCGGGGACTGCCCTCTGTTCATGTCACAGGCTCATTACGGCCACAGCCACTGCAGTGCTCAATCCTCCCTACTCTGCTATCCCTGAAATAAGCAAACGACCCCACTGTTTTTTGGTTTTCGTTTTTATTAGTTGTTGGTATAGGAGAAAGGACACATGCTACCAACAACAACAGATTTGCAAAAGCTACGAAACTCATACGTTATTTGCCTCTGGTCTGCACTGAAATGTGCACGGTGGTCGGGCCTCACCTTTGACAGAGTTGCTGGCGGGGCTGTCTCACGATCTAAGAGCTGATGCTCCCCATGCCCTCCTGCCATTCAGGACATCTAGTTCCCAACCACTCCCCGCTGGCAGGGTGTGTCTTCCACAACCAACTCAACATCAGTTTACATCTCCCCACAAACTCACAGGCATTCACTCCACTGGGCAGTATCCCACCACTTCAAGTAGGAAAACCTGCCAACATCCCATCAAATGTTGCCTCAAACTGGGAGGTGACCTCCTCTGCATTTCCCAACGAGCCCCAGCACCAGCGTCAAATATTAGCCTTGACGTCCCTGGATGGGTCAGAGTAAACTGATTGAAAGTATGGTCCTGGGGAGCTGTCCTATCAAGATATAAACACCCTCTAGTTTCTCGCAGCTTAAAACTAAGGACACACCCCGCTTGTGCCCCATCCACCTTAGATGCCAGACCGTTGCCCTGTCCCTGGTCCTCACCTGCACCCACGCCAGCCAGGCTGTCTCCACGTGAACCGCTCTGTCAGCAAAGTTGCTGAGACCTCACCTGCCATATAAGCGGACAGTTCTCAGTTCCTCATTTTAGTTTTGGCCACACCGCGTGGCTTGCGGGATCTTAGCTCCCGGACCAGGGATAGAACCCACGCCCCCTGCAGTGGAGGTGTGGAGTCTTAACCACTGGACCGCCAGGGAAGTCCCCTCAATTCCTCATTTTATTTTACCTTGAACCCCATTCAACACATCTGCTCACTCTCTCCTTCTTGAAATTCTTTCTTTACTTGGCTTCATGGACACTGATCCCGCCCCGGCCCCCCAGCATACACACAAGCACCCTGCCTTGCAAGCCCTCTCTTCCCACAGCCTTCCCCACCTCAGTGATGGTCACTGCATCCTTTCACTGTTCAGCTGCAAACCCCAAGTTGTTCCTTATGTCGCTGGATTGCTTCACCTCACATCCAGTGCATCAACCAACCTGCTTGCGCTGCCTTCAAAACAGATCCAGAACCAACCATTTGTCCCGGATCCCACTGCCTGGGCCCTTGCTCCCTCCCCTTGCGCTGAAGTAGCACACCAGCCTCCTGGCTCTGCTGCAGCACAACACAGAGCCCTCCACACGGGCACCTGAGAGAGCCTCTGAAAATGCAAGTGGAAGGTTTCAGCTCTGCACAACACCCTGCAGGAGCTCCCCACTTACTCAGAATGGAAGTGAGAACCCCTTCAACGTCCAAAAGGCCCTCACCCCTCAGACCTCATCTCCTTCTGCCTTCCGCCAGTGCCAGCCACTCGGGCCCCTGGTCACTCCTTGACTGTGCAGGCACATCCCCACCACAAGACTCTGCGTCTGCCACAAGGCTCCCTCCCAGGCCAACCTGCCCCAGTGGCCCTCGCCCACCTGCATCCCCACCCTTCCCTGGTTGAGCCTTTTCCTAAGGCGCCCATCACTATCTGACATCTGTTGTTGCTTTTCTCTCTCTCCCGCTCTGGATGATAAGCTCCACGAGGGCAGAGCTCTCCTCCTGCTGTGTCTCTAGTGCTTTCAACAGCCCCTGGCCAAATAGGAACTTAGTGAAAAAAATTCAGCACTTGCTGAATAAGTAAATTTATGAAAGATTTTGACTTACATGGTTGCATCTGTGGGTGTTGCTAATGGTGATAGTCAGGGTTCTAATAAAAAGGAACACACAGTCAAAGACTGCTGTAGTGCACACCACGGGAACATCAGGAAGACATCGGGCGCAATGGAAACACACACACAGCATAACAGATGTTAGCAGCTACTAACTGGCTTACCTTTTTTGTATGATGGAACATTCTCCTGCAACAACTTGCTAAGCTGTACTGCATTTAAATGTAAAAATCTCAGTTGTTCCCTCATTGGTTTTCCTTCTACAACTGGGAATATAAGACTGCCGATGCTGCTCTTTGGAATCGGCAGACCAAGCCCTATTGATAGTGTTGCAGCCAAATCAGTCTGTTGAATATACTTTGGATGTCTGACGTCACCTAGAAAAAAGAAAACAGTTTAAGTGACAGGCTCTAGGACACGTGTGATGGTAGTCACTCTTGAATTTGACCTTCTACAAGTAATGTAAGTCAAACCACCCATCTCTTCAAACTGTCCTGTGTAGATTCAGACAGAAACCACATCATTGGTTTTCACGTCAGTAAAAACACTGAATACTCATTTTTTGCGGAGCCTGGTGCCTCCCTAAAAAGCAGCACACAATACACGGGAGAGGCACTAACGCAGGAAACTCAACACCACGCGGGTTTCAGAACGTGGGGTGGATGGCGAGGGATGTTCACTTTGGTGAGGTCAACGGTCACCCTGCTGAACGAGTGTGAGGGTGGATCTCTGGCGGCCCTGCCCCACTGCAGTCAGAGCAGTCCACGCAGCCCCACAGGGAAGCTGATGCAGACTTCTCCGCGCATCCTGAGCAGCAGCAGGTGCCTCTACTGGGGAGAGCAGAACAAGGCTGGGTCCAGCTGGGCCAAGTTCCATAACCAACTCTGACAAGCGAGACACCACCTACCAACAAGTCCAAGGCACAGCAGTGGCTGGCCAGCCTCCGAATTCCTGCCAGGAGAACGGGTGTGACGTCAGGACCCTGGGCTCAGGGTCCTGCTGTGCCACCATCCAGTGGGAGGCTTTGGACAAGAAACTCAGAATTTTGTCATCTGTAAAGAGAGCATCTGGCCCACAGACCTCAGAAGCTACAATGCAGGTCTTGGGGGCTGAGGGGTCACCAGGAGAGTCTACCCGGGAGAAGCAGTGCTGGTGCAAGTCTCTTAGATACTCTAGTGTGAGTTTATAAAGGTTTTACTTTGATTGTGGCAATTTCTGGCTGTATACAATTTTTCTTTTTAATTTGATGAGATGTATTAATCTTTTCTTGACCAACCATTTACTGATGGCTTCTGGGTTCACTCAGAAGAACATTTCCACCCAACAGTATTATTTGTTTTCTTCTAGAATTTTCTTACATTAGGTGTTTTGATCTGCAACAAAACAAAACCCAAAAGAAAAACCCCACCTTAAATTGCTTTTGCTCTGATATTAGTGATGGTGCTGGTCTTGTGCTGAGACTACCGAGGGTCTCACGTGATACTCTGTCAGATCCGAGGGTACTGACAACCATGATTCTAAGCTCGGGAGGAAGACAGTACAGGTGAAAGATCTCAGGAGGCAATTTTACAGCAGTGAAGTGAAGTGCAAGTTATCAATATGAACTCAAGATCGATTTTATTTTAAAAAGATTTCCTCACTTTGTACAGAAATGAGTAAGCCAGTATGCATGAGCACTGCTAGCTGTGAGACGGTGGTCCTCAAAGACCCCTTTCCGCTGAAAGGAACCAGGGCATCTTGGAGAAGCAGCTGATTTCAGGTCCAGGGAAGGGCTTGTGCACAAGTGGCTGGGACACCTTCTCAGACTAGACAGCAACAGAGCCCTCAGAGATACTAAGGCCTCTGGGACCGTAAGGTCAGAAGGACTCAGGAGGTCATGTGAAGATGCTCCCAGTTTCCAAAGATGGGACAAACTGAATATTAAATAATATTAAAATAAATAGTATCTATAGTGAATTGAAACAAATAAAATAAGCTTAAATCCATGAGTTCAAAATGTCCCAAAAATAAAAATAAAAACTCATTGGTCATAGTTGAAGCAGCTAGTGAACTCACAGTGAGCTAATTCACTGATTTGAAACTGGGAATTAATTGGGAAGAATAAGCCATCATTTACCTCCTCTCTCTTATATAAATG
Organism: Mesoplodon mirus; assembly: GCF_964341445.2. NCBI lineage: Eukaryota > Metazoa > Chordata > Mammalia > Artiodactyla > Ziphiidae > Mesoplodon > Mesoplodon mirus. The sequence continues at coordinate 123,169,861 of NC_138977.1, read as the reverse complement.
GTAATGCTGGGTAACCAAAAAGTATATGGGGGAAGATTCTCTTTACTGAATTATTTTGGCTAATTAATGGGAAAAAAAAAAAGGACTTACAGAATTAAAACATCACTATTTGTAACCTCTAGTGAATTAGTGGCCCTAGGTGGTCACCAGTGGCTACTGACATCACCACACAGCAGACAAGTCGGACACTCTGTGCTTCCTGCTAGAAAGAGTCTGGTCCAAATCAACCAAACCAACAGGATCTGAATCTGCTCATGACTCCAGGTCAGGTGGGATTTACCAGATGAGCAAAGAACATGTTAGCAGACAATGCAGAAAGAGACTCCACAGGACAACTAACCAGGTTCTTCAACAGATAATCATAATAAAAGAGGATGGGGGTCTTCCCTGGTGGCGCAGTGGTTGAGAGTCCGCCTGCCGATGCAGGGGACGCGGGTTCGTGCCCCTGGTCCGGGAAGATCCCACATGCCGCGGAGCGGCTGGGCCCGTGAGCCATGGCCGCTGAGCCTGCAGGTCTGGAGCCTGTGCTCCACAACAGTGAGAGGCCCGCGTACCGCAAAAAAAAAAAAAAAAAAAAAAGAGGATGGGGGTGGAGACCTATAAATTACAAGAGACTTAGAGACGTATCAACAAGAACTGACATCACTTTTAAAAGAATGTGGGGAATTCAAGCCTAAGGATGCTCTTGAAAACTGTGAAGGTTTTGGAGGTAAGCAACTAAGAGGAAGCTGGCAGCTTCATGAGAGCAACAGGCTAAACCACAGTCTGGCTGGAAGTTTACCAGAGAGGATCACAGAGAAAAGACAGCTAAGAAGGGCTCCCCTGGCATCAGAACAGACTCAAAGACTGGCCTCGAAATGACTTCTGCAAAGTGGCCCAAATAGGATGAGACCAGACTGCAAAGCACATTGATTATGAATTGTCGAAAATGAGACAGCAATCATCCTGCAATGAGGGGAGCCAACAGCCGGGTGGGTGTGGCAGCAAGAGAGGCAACAGCTTAGAGCCACCACAGAAAGTGACCGTCACAGAGCTCCGCTGGCTCCCAGGGCACGGTGCCCTCACAGGAACGACAGCAGACTTTACACACGGGGGTCAAGGCTTCCCTGGAGCAGTCCAGCCAAGGTACTCAACAAATCAACACGCAAACAATGACAACAGGCCCTTGGAGGGGAGGGGAGCAGTAGCTAGAGTTACTGCAATATAGTACTTAATGTTCAGTTTTCATCAAAAACTCCAAGCAATTATGCCAAGAAACAGGAAAGTACAATTCAAAGAGAAAAAAAAGCAGGCAACAGAACCTTCCTGGGAAGGGCCCAGATGTCAGAGTTAATAGACAAAGTCTTCCAAGCAGTCATCGTAAATTTGTTCAAAGGACTAAAGGAAACTATGCGTAAAGAAGTAAAGGAAGGTATGATGACAGTGTGCCATCCAATAGAGATTATCAACAAAGGGACAGGAATTATAAAAAAGAACCAGATGGAAACTCTGAAGTTGAGAAATATAATAACTAAAATGAAATATTCACTGTAAAGGCTCAATAGGAGATTTTCAACTGGCAGAAGAATCAGCAAATTTAAAGACAGACTGATAAAAATTATGCAACCTGAGAAACAGACAAAAAATTTTCCAAATTTGATGGGAAACATCAAATCGACAGAACCAAGAAGCTCGATGAACTCCAAGTTGGACAAACACAAACTAACAGACATAATAAAAATGTTGAAAGACAAAGAGGGAAAGAAGGGAACCTAATTAGATTAATGGTTGATTTCTCATCAGAAACCAGAGGCCAGAAGGCAGTAGGACAGCATATGCAAAGAGCTGAAAGAAAAAGACCAGTCAACCAAGAATCCTACATCCAGCAAAACTACCTTTCAAAAAATCAAGGTGAAATGAAGACATCCACAGACTAAAAAAGCAAAAAAGACAATTCATTGCTAGCAAGCCTGCCTTACGAGAAATACTAAAGGAGGTTCTTCAGGCTGAAAGCTAGTGACTCCAGATGGTAATCTGGATCCAGTCTAAAAAAAAAAAAAAAAAAGCAAAGAGTATCAGAAATTATAGTTATAAAAGACAACATAAATACATATTTTTTCTCTTAAATTTCAAAGCAATTATATAGAACCATATATATGTATATATAAAACCATATATGTGTGTGTGTATATGTATGTATTTGTTGTCAGCCTACAACATATAGAAATGGAATGTATTTGACCACAACAGCACAGGGAAAAAGCAGCGAAGCTGTACTAGAGAAAGAAAATAACACCGTAAGAAAATACATGTCCACACAAAAACTTGTTCATAAATATCATCAACAGCATCATTCATAATAGCCAAAAAGTAGCAATAACCTAAATATTCATCAACTGATGGATGGATGGATAAACAAATGTGGTACATCTGTACAATGGAATATTATCCAGCAATAGAAAGGAATGAAGTCCTGACACCTGCTACAATGTGGATGAACCTTGAAAACATTACCCTAGTGAAAGAAGTTGGTCACACAGACCATTTACTACATGGTCCATTTATTAAAAGACCATTTATACACTACATTTATTATATGGAATGTCCAGAAGAGGCAAATCTGTAGAGACAGGTAGATTAGTGATTGCCAGTGGCTGGGGGTGGGTGTGTTACTGGGTTGGGGGAAGTGGGGGTGACCACTAAAGAGGTGATATGTCCCAAAACTGACAATGACAATGGCTAACCAACTCTGAATGAACTAAAAGCCTCAAAAAATAAGCGTGATGAGAAGACAATATAACTATTCTTAAAGCAAACAAACAAGTAAACAAAATAAGAAAGAGCTCAGACTCACTGTTGGCACTGAGGTCAGCCATGTGAGCATCCCATGCAGGCAGCTCCTATGCACAGCCGCCCTGGCCCTTCCTATCTGTAGATGTGTCAGGCCTCCCAGGGAGGAGATCCTTAAATACCCATCTGAGCAATGAAACATCAGCACTTTAGTTAAAAATAACCCTAACAGGGCTTCCCTGGTGGCGCAGTGGTTGAGAGTCCGCCTGCCGATGCAGGGGACACAGGTTCATGCCCCGGTTCGGGAAGATCCCACATGCTGTGGAGCGGCTGGGCCCGTGAGCCATGGCCGCTGAGCCTGCGCGTCCGGAGCCTGTGCTCCGCAACGGGAGAGGCCACAACAGTGAGAGGCCCGCGTACTGCAAAAAAAAAAAAAATAATAACCCTAACATTCCTATAATAAAAGCACGCCAGCTTAGTTGTCTCTTTTCCCCCCAGACTATAAGCTCCCTGTCTGTAGTGCCAGCACAGTGCCTAGCCTACCGTGGGTGCTCAGTACCCCTCTGCTGAATGGGTGGACAGATGGATGGAGAGGGTGTTTCTGGCCTGGGGTTCTCACTGAGGTAGAGGAGCCCCACGGGACCCTGCTTTGGGTGTGCAGAGCGGGAAAGCTGGGTGTATGGAGGCCAGTGCTCTGATGGGCACCGTGTGCACTCACTGGAAGGCAGGCTCCAGCTGGGCACCCAGGAAAGGCTCAGGTTACAAGAGCCAAAAACTTATACCTTAGGAGGTCAGACATGCAAGAGGAGGCAGTGCTGTAAAAAGACGAAAGGAAACAGGTGGAGCTTCTTCCTCAACCAATTCCCACTCAAGTGGAAGATTCATTCACTCCATAAATTTTTTCAGCGTCCATCAAATGCCAGGCAATGTTGAGGCCCAAGGCATACAGTGATGAATAAAACAGACTCTGCTCTGCCCAAGTGTAGCTCACAGCAAGGAGAGAGATGGACGCAAACCACGCGATTCAGGCTGTGATTACAAACCACGCGAAGGATGATGGTAGAATATACGAGCACTGTGAGACGACCGGAAGGAAGGCAGTTTAGTTTTTTGGTTGAGACCACGGAAGAGTGTATGAGCAGGCTGAGGTGCTGAGAAGCACGGGGTCCGGCAGGTGAGGAAGAGTTACCACTTGGAGGTCCCGCGGGAGAAGCCAGGATTCAGTGAGTAATGGGGAATGTGGCTCAAGACAAAGCCGTGAGGTAGGCGAGAAGTCTCACGTAGGATTTTTACTGTATCCAAGGTTCAGCTACTGAAAGGTGGCATGTATGGGAGCTGGGAGCCGGGAGCCGGGACGGTCTGGCTCATGCGAGGAGCAGGGAGAGGGCAGATCAAGGTGGACGCCCAGGTTTCCTACTTGAAGGGCCGCGTGAATGGCGCCATCTGTTGACGGGGAAATAGGGAGGGCAGATTGCAGGTGAAGTCACATTTGCTTGGTCTGTGGAAGATCCAAGTGGAGGCATCAGTAGGCAGTGGAGTAGACAGTCTGGAGGTTGGAAAAGAGGAGATAGCTGGAGGGATAAATCTGACAGGTGTGAGCCTATTCATGGCATCTAAAACCATGGGAGTGGATGAGATCATCTCAGGAGTGGACGCAGAATGAAACAGAGGCAGTGCAGTAAAAAGGCCGGGGCAAGGAGGCTAAGCCTGCAAAGACTGGACAGCAAAGTGAGAGGTAGAGGGAAACCAGAAACGTGGAGGTCCCAGGGCTAGGAGTCAGCACTGCCGAGTGGTGCTGAAGGGTCACCTGAGGGAAGCCAGTGTCCAGGGTGGAAACAGCTGGTAAGCTGGCTGCCTGCGTGTGATGACGTGAGGGGGCAGAGGTCGTGCACAGGTCTGTGCTGGTCGAGGGCACCGGCGTGTCAGGGCTGGAGAGCTGCGGTGTGTCTGAGCGCTGAGCGTGGGCCCTCAGACAGTCCTACTCAGTCCTACTCCTGTGGTTCTCGTTGACGTTGATGTTCAAGATATAGTCTCAAATAACGGATACTGTTTCTTAACTTTAAATTTTTATGTTTCTCTCAATTCATACATGCACTTCAGATGTCTCTAAGCCACTGGCACTTTTTATGAACAGTTCCAGATATCGAGGCAGTGACATTCATAGCACACAATTCCCAAAAAGAACATTTGTATTTTAAGAATCGGCAAGAAACAAAAACTCCAAATCCTGACTGGCCCTTGTCCCATTATTTTTCATTTTCACTTTGTCCACGGTTTTTTTTTTAAACTTACACAGCTTCCAAAAATGGTTAAATGGTTTTTAAAATTAAAATCAAACTACAGAAAGCAAAGAAATAAAGTACAGTTTTAAAGTGTTAAACATTCCCAAATTCTCACCAGGTTTCCTTTCAAATGCAGAGCTGATTAAGATCAGAGCAGTGTTTACTTCCTCCACAGAAGAGGCTCCATGACCTCCAGCTTCAGACATGCCATGATCACCACAAAGAACCAGCAGACTGGGTAACAGAGTCTCTCTCTCCTATAAGGTAAAGGAAGTACATTTCAGCTGAACCCAGCCTGGGGAAAAGAAGATCATGTGTTCTCAGATTTCAGCTTTACTTTGTAAACAGTAGCTCTTCCTAAATTTTTTTTTTTTAACCTATGAGCTTATAGCCAGATCAAACGGTCAACGTCGAGTAATGTCATAAATAAAACAAATGGAATCATATGGAGGTCACAGAGCACAGGAGGGTTGTGTTAGGCCTCTCAGGGCAGAGAATCAGGGTTTGGTTTCTGTCTTTGCCATTTCCAACCTATGGGAGCCTGGGCACATTGCTCTTCATGCCCTAGTCTCCTTATCTGTCAAACAGAGCTGCCCCTGGCCCCTGGGGCTCTGGCCAGTGGCTTTTGCTGCCCCTGCATGTACCTGACAGGCTCTGACTTGCCCTTGCTGCTTTTTCACCTGGAATACACCTTCACAGATGGCGCATCGACACCCCTGCCCTTCAAGTCTTGGCTCACATCTCCCACGTCCTTAAGGACGACGGCTCTGACCATGCAGTTTAAAATTACAGCTTTTCTCTCAGATGTTGTGCCCTCCTCCTGCCCTACGTTCTGCTATGGCACCAATCACTGTCTAGAATACTTATGTACTCATTGATTATGCTTCGTGTTCTTCCCTCCTGGCTAGAGATTAAGCTCCACAAATGCCCAGACAGGAACAGTGACAGAGAAGGCCTCCAGGAAACATGAGCTGGATGAACAGGTAGAGATATTAAGAGCCGCTATTCTGCAGGGCTGCTGGGTATGGTGCCCGGCACACGGCACGTGCTCTGTAGGTGAAGGCTGCTTGAGTGATGGTAGGTATGAAGCTCGCACAAGGTCACTCCAGTTCACTTTAGAAGCTACATTTCTTCTAGGAAACATTGGCACCTTGACATTCTAGGCCCACCTCTGAGAGCAGAGAGGTGTGGATCTTCATCACGACGCTGTCCATCTCACTGAGCTTGTGCCCGATCAGCGGGCTGTTGGGCCCAGAAACGTGGCCGATGTGGTCCAGCCCAAGGTAGTGGAGGATTAACACATCCCAATCCCGCCTTTTTAATACTCTATCCAAATGTCTTGTAACATTATCATCCACCTTTAAAGGGAAAAAGAGTACATATGAATAGCCTCCCTAATTTCCCTGGTGTTCACTCTTCAAGGAAAAGTGATTATGGTCATTTTTAAATCTACGGGCTGATTTTAGGTACTAGGACTCATGGGAGTTTGAAAAGACCGAAACCAAAACCAAAACCAAAACACCAAACAAACCAGCCCCCAAAATAAAAACTGTCTTAAAAAATGTTTGCATTAGATTAAGCTTTCACTAATACTGTTTTTATGTCTCTAATTTATGGATAGAACATATTATAACTTAAACGAACAAAGGCTGTTCTCACAAAACAATTCTTCAGGATCACTACTGGAGCTTAAACTAAAGCTGACCAGATAACCAAGTTACATGGGTGCCAGGTTGTTATGAGGCAAGTGAGGGCTAAGGGCAGTTGGCTAAAACAGGACAGTGCCCAGAGTTCAAGAAACCAGCGGGGTGAAGCTGGGGACGTCTGCCTGTGTCCTACGAGAAGGCTGTTTGGGGAAGAAAGAGACACACGCTCAGCGGTTCCCAGCCACACAGCCCCTGACAGAGCCACTAGCCAGGTCAGCCCTGACCCCTCCCTCCCACTGGAGAATCTACTACAAAGACAAGTGCTTCTGAGCCGTCACACACAGGGTGGGCAGTGACTGCTCTGTCTACACGGTCAGCTTTGGCAAAGGGTGTCGGTGTGCACAGGACAGCAGGCGCTCCCCTGGGCCAAGCAAACGGGTCCATCCAACGCCAGCTCAGAAGCACGGTGCCTTTGCCCTGTGGGCCTCCCTCTGCCCCGGGGCCAACACGGGTAGGGGGGGGCGTCTAATCTCCTTGTAGGAGGCTGCACACGCAGCACAGGGCCGACGCTCTCCGCACCAGGTAGGCTCGCCCAGCTCATGTCTGCCGTCATGCTGCCGCCCTCGTGGGAGAACAGCAGCAAGGCAGGATCCCAGGCAGACCGTGGGGACCTCAGGCTCTGCCTCGCAGACTCTGCCACCCCATTCTGTCCACTTGCGAAGGCCCCACTCACCTGTCAAAACTCTGGCTGAGCGGCTCCTCCTGGGAAGCCCTTCCCAACCCCCGGTACCCGTCAACGGGTGCTCACCTGGTCTGGGCTTTGGGCTCAGAGAACTACGCTCACACCTGCGTTAGGGTTTATGGTCCTGGCTTGTAGCTGATTACGGGAAGGAACAATGTTTTCAATCTCTCCATACTATTTTCAGTATATTGATAAAAGCCACATAGAAAGCAACGTTGCCTCTAAGTTAGAGGGTACCAGGCTCTGTCTCATAGGATATATTTTTCTTAAAAACTGACCTCTGTATAATCTGATACAAAAAAAGAGGTTGTTCCATCATATTCCACAAAATGCTTTGGGAATAACTTCACCCATGTTTCATCTCCATAGAAGATGATTCTTTTCCCCGCTGCTTTTGCTCGTGTGATCACGTTGTCTTCCAGCAGCGTGGGAGAATTGAGGTTCCTGACGACATCGATGAAGCCGGGGAGGCTCCCTGTCATCAATGCCTGCAGAAGGAAGCATTCAGGAGTCAGACCACAGAATCCAAGCACAGCGTGGGAACAGGCACCGAAGGTGATTCCAGCGAATGGAAGAGGCAAGCAGAAAGCTAAAGCAACACCAGTGCTGAAGGCTGGGTCAGTATTAGGACAAAGCGGGGAAAAGCTACACAGATTCTTGGCAAAACCAGCAAACTCAGTTAAGTGAAGAACTGACCATATTTCAGCCGATGAGAGGACAAAGGAGGCCGTGGGGCAGCTAGACGGCTGCGGTCAAAAAAGCAGTCATGGATAATAAGAAATGAAACAAATGGCAAAGGGTGGTATGCAGTCTGTATACCCAAACCCACCGTCAGGTCCTCATCTAAGCTTCAGATCTGCTTCATGTGACAAGCAAACTCCACACACTGATCCTGAAACCCAGCAATTCTACTGTCCACCCCCGAGAGGAAGAACAGCCTCCCACACACCCAGGGAGGAAAGCGGTCTCTAAACAGGAACTCTGAGGAATCCTCACAGTAAACTCGCCCAGGGATGCTGGTGGGGCCACCTCCCCGCCCCACTCAGCACCATAATTTCTTGGAGGAGCAGGTGGGTGTGACATGTCTTCACATCTTTCTGCTATAGAATTAAGTCAACCACCTCCCTCATTTTAGCAGAATCTAAATGGGTCGTGGGTCTCCGTGATCTGGAGTTAGCTGACAACATACAACACTGGCATCCCGGGACCTGTGCAAAGAAAATAAAGAGGAATCTGGACAATGCTAACAAGTATAATAATTTTGCCAAGACTTCTTTAACAGCAAAGTAACGCAAAAATGAGTTAATCTTGGACTTTGAGAATGAGGAGCTTGGCAAACCCTCTCCCTGAAGAGCAACAATGAAACTGGATAAAACTGTCAAAAGCAACCCCTTCAAGACTTTGAAAACTCAACGAAGATATACACAAATTGAAATGTTCTTATCCAAAACACTTCCGCATTTCGCTAAGAACTGAGTACCTATGGTGTTTTAACAAGGGCTGCTCCCCTCCCGCACACCCAGTTCTGTGACATGGCAGCCATGAGGACCAGGAGGGGCCTGCCCAATTTGGCACTCCACGGAGAAGCCCCATGCCAGGGACAAGGTGAAATCAGGGAAGGCCAACATCACAGCTACCTGAGGCTTCAATGCTGGTTGTAGTAAGACACAGGAAAAAGTCTGGAAAGGGGGTCTGGGGAATGGGACAGCTGCGGTAGGCTTCTGTGAGCTCCCACGTGGTCCTGGAATCTGGAAGGCTGTGTGCACACATAGGGTGAGTGTACACTCAGGAGAGAACAGAGAGGGCCTAGTTGCCTGGTCCTTCCAGCTGAACACGAGGCCCTGCTCAAACAAAGTGAGAGTCAGGGAAGACTCATAAACTGCCTGAAGATGAGCTGACGGCTGGAGCCACATGCAAAGACCCCCTGTAGAGAGTGGAGGCCACACCTCAAGGTGTTTAAGCACAACCTGTGACCAGTCATTGGCTCACCACTCAGCCATCCTGACCTGGCTGCCCCTCAGGAAGAGTGGCTTAAAAAAAACCCCAGGAATTTTAAAAAAACACAACAAGCAGAGACATCAGTGAGTATACATATCAGGACTTCAGGAGAGACAGACTCTCTAGAAGTAGCCTCAGCAAGTTAGCAAAACAGTGACAGCCACCAGCACTCCCGGGTGGCGATCAGGACCCAGAGCCGAGGTGGGAGTTGCATGGATGTATATACTCGGTCAATCTCATCAAACTGTACTATACTGTATTGTATGAAAATTCTACCTCAATGAAGTTATTTTTTTAAATGTGGCCTTTCACCCCAAAATTCTACTTCCTAAAGGTAACCAGTTACTTTGGGTGAGTATCGTTTCATCCGTATATGTACAATCAGAAATATATAAAGTACGTATTTTTTTTTTACCAAAATGGTAACAAACTATATAGATAGTTCTGCAACTTGCTTTTTTCACTTAATAACATATCATGAACCCCTTTCCACAGAAAACACACAGGTATTTCACCTTCTTTTTTTTTTTTTTTTTTTTTTTTGCGGTATGCGGGCCTCTCACTGTTGTGGCCTCTCCCGTTGTGGAGCACAGGCTCCGGATGCGCAGGCCCAGCGGCCATGGCTCACGGGCCCAGCCGCTCCACGGCATATGGGATCCTCCCAGACCGGGGCACGAACCCGTATCCCCTGCATCGGCAGGCGGACTCTCAACCACTGTGCCACCAGGGAGGCCCTCACCTTCTTTTTTAAAAACAGCTACAAAGTACTCCAGTGTTTGGATATACAGTGTATTTATCCAAGACGAATTTAATGACAATTGCTTTTTTTTTAATTTTTATTTTTGAAAGCAGAAAAGAGAATTTATTTTATGGATACTGCGTACCCACGAGCAGAAAGTCCAGTCAGGTTTGAGGAGACATTTAACTTTTGGAAAGCTAACAGGAGCTAAGGCTAGTGGTTCTCTCAGTCACTCAAAGGACACAGTCTCGCATGTGTCCCTTTTATTTCTCTGTATGTCTGTTTGTTCTTTTCTTTTTGTGACTCTTCCTCTTTTTTTTTTTACGTCTTTATTGGAGTATAATTACTTTACAATGTTGTGTTAGTGCCTGCTGTATAACAAAGTGAATCAGCTCTATGCATACGTGTATCCCCATATCTCCTCCCTCTTGCGTCTCCCTCCCACCCTCTTTAATCCCATCCCTGTAGATGGTTGCAAAGCACTGAGCTGATCTCCCTGTGCTAATGCAGCTGCTTCCCACTAGCTATCTATTTTACATTTCGTAGTGTATATATGTCAATGCTACTGTCCATTTCATCCCAGCTTACCCTTCCCCCTCCCCGTGTCCTCAAGTCCATTCTCTACGTTTGTGTCTTTATTCCTGTCCTACCCCTAGGTTCATCAGAACCATTTTTTTTTTTAGATTTTTTAGATGTGCTACCATACAGCATTTGTTTTTCTCTTTCTTACTTCACTCTGTATGACAGACTCTAGGTCCATCCACCTCACCACCAATAACTCAATTTCGTTTCTTTTTATGGCTGAGTAATATTCCATTGTATATATGTGCCACATCTTCTTTATCCATTCCTCTGTCGATGGACACTTAGGTTGCTTCCATGTCCTGACTATTGTAAATAGAGCTACAATGAACATTGTGGTACATGACTCTTTTTGAATTATGGTTTTCTCGGGGTATATGCCCAGTATTGGGATTGCTGGGTCACATGGTAGTTCTACTTTTAGTTTTTTAAGGAACCTCCATACTGTTCTCCATAGTGGCTGTATCAATGTACATTCCCACCAACAGCGCAGGAGGGTTCCCTTTTCTCCATACCCTCTCCAGCATTTACTGTTTGTAGATTTTTTGATGATGGCCATTCTGACCAGTGTGAGGTGATACCTCATTGTAGTTTTGACTTGCATTTCTCTAATGATCAGTGATGTTGGGCATATTTTCATGTGTTTTTTTGGCAATCTGTGTGTCTTCTTTGGAGAAATGTCTATTTAGGTCTTCTGCCCATTTTTGGATTGGGTTGTTTTTTTGATACTGAGCTGCATGAGCTGCTTGTAAGTTTTGAAGATTAATCCTTTGTCAGTTGCTTCATTTGTAAATATTTTCTCCCATTCTGAGGGTTGTGTTTTCGTCTTTTTTATGGTTTCCTTTGCAGTGCAAAAGCTTTTAAGTTTCATTAGGTCCCATTTGTTTATTTTTGTTTTCATTTCCATTTCTCTAGGAGGTGGGTCAAAAAGGATCTTGCTGTGACTTATGTCATAGAGTGTTCTGCCTATGTTTTCCTCTAAGAGTTTTATAGTGTCTGGCCTTACATTTAGATCTCTAATCCATTTTGAGTTTATTTTTGTATATGGTGTTAGAAAGTGTTCTAACTTCATTCTTTTACATGTAGCTGTCCATTTCCCCCAGCACCACTTATTGAAGAGGCTGTCTTTTCTCCATTGTATACTCTTGCCTCCTTTATCAAAGATAAGGTGGCCTCATGTGCATGGGTTTACCTCTGGGCTTTCTATCCTGTTCCATTAATCTACATTTCTGTTTTTGTGGCAGTACCATACTGTCTTGATTACTGTAGCTTTGTAGTATAGTCTTAAGTCTGGGAGCCTGATTCCTCCAGCTCCGTTTTTCTTTCTCAAGATTGCTGTGGCTATTCGGAGTCTTTTGTGATTCTATACAAATTGTGCAATTTTTTGTTCTAGTTCTGTAAAAAATGTAATGGCAATTGCTTTTAAAAAGCCTCCAGTGGAAGTGCCATTTGAGCTGAGGTGTGAAGGTGGAGTGTTGTCTAGGTGAGGTGAGGTGAGGCTTTCCAGAGCAAAACACAGCAAACTGCAAAAACCCCAAGGTGAAAGGGGGCAGCACACATGAGGAACGGAGCTAGGTGTGATCTGTGTGGATAAAACACACAGGAAGAGGGAAATCGGCTCAGATGAGGGTGAAGAGGTAAACGGGGGAAGACCATGCACCCTGAGGCCTGGGTTAGGAGGCAGAGTGTAAGCCACTGGAGGACTGTTGGGACTAGAGCAGAGCAACGTGATCTGTTTGGACAGGTTCTGGGTGAGAAGTGCTGGGAGAGTTTTACAGTCCAGGTTCACACCATAGCAGACTGGACTACAGTGGGGGTAGTGGAGGTGCTGGCTGAGTCCAGTTAGTCACATAAACAGTATACAGAGATCTGTTCACCTCGTTTCTTGTGAGGAGTGTTATCATCAACCTTTCAATTTTTACAATATGATAGACTCTTTAGTTGCCTTTAATCTGATTACTAGTACAGTTAAGAATCTTTTCCTATGCTTACTGGCATATTTCAATTTCTTTCTATGTGGATTTCTTTATATCCTTTGTCCAGCTGCTACTGGATTGTTGCCCTTGATCGGATCCTCTTTACATATCATGGGGTTCACATCTTGTTTGTTGTGTTAACTGTAAATAATTTTTCCATTTACTGTGTGTCAGTTGACTTTGTTTATAATGTCTTCCACCACTTTGGGTTGAATCTGTCCACCCTTTCCTCTGGGTTTTTATAAGGCACTTCCCTCCTCTTCACACTAGTTTGGGTTCACATGGACATTTTTAAGAAGGGCAGGGACTATCTGGTATCCCCTTCACCCCAGGAAACATGTAGGCAGCAAAAAAGTTGCAGCTGAGAGCCCAGGAATTTTAAGTGGGTGCTTGCCTGTCATCTCCTTGGAGGTTTTCCTGGGGTTGCTGCGGTCTTGGGAACAGTAGTTTCCTGACTTCTGAGAATTAAGGAGGGCTCTGCAGAGACTATTGAAAGAGAATTTGACCTGGTCACCTTATTCTGTATAACACAGTGTTGCTGTATAACACAGTGTGACCAACCGAGGCTCTGGAACTAGGCAAACATAAGGTTATGCTCGGTTTCTGATGCCAGCTGTGAGATTTCACACTTCAAGTCTGTTTTCTCACCTGGGAAATGGAGAAGAGAGTGGCACCAACATCATGGGGCTTCCACGGGGCTGTGGTAAGAGTGTACAAGACAGTGCCTGCACCATGGGTGCACCACAGCCAGTGGTAACTGCCGCTATTACAACTATAAATTCCCAGGAAAAGGAAAGGCATTCAAAAATCAGTTACAACCTTTTAGAAGGAAGTTACTGCAGCATCTTAACATGTGAACATGCTACTAGAGACATTAGTCTTGAAATTTTAAAACTGGTGTCTCGTGGCAATTGTATCAGCACCTCCAGATGAACTAAGTCCCTTTCTAGGTGGAGGCAGGGCAGGGGACACACTCCTTAGCCAACACTACCTGATCCTATCAAATTCCAGAGCAATGTAACCCTAACTCCAGGATGGACTTCCTGTATACTAGCTCCTCCCTGACAGAGAATGAGGAGCAAGAACCTGCAAAGGACCCAAAACAAAACACTGGTTTGGTAAAATGAAACAAATTGGAGAAGGGAGGACCACAGCGGCCAATGTGCAAGACTGAACAGAACCTGGAGCCATCACGCCCACTTATATTTTTTCTTACAAATCTGCCCAGATTCCTAATAACTCTTTTCTTATCAGAACAAAGAAGGAATGAGTTCCTTCCACACTTCTGACAGGACAGATAAAGAAAGCAGTGATCCTCATGGTCAGAAGCCTGGATGCCTTTCTTCCAGCTTCCACAGGACTTTCAGCAGAATGACTGCACCCCAAAAGGCTGTTCCTAAGCATCCTGACTACAGGTGGCCTCCCCCACTCCCCATCACTCTCTATCACATTCTCCTCCTCAATTTCTTCCATAGCATTTATCACCTCCTGAAACAATTTTGATTATCTATTTGTATACTTACATATTTTCTGTCCCCTCAATTAGAAAGTAAGCTTCATGAGGACAGGACAGTTGCTGTCTTGTTTTTTCACTGAATCCCTCTTATCTAGAACAGCACACAGTACATATAGATGCTCAATAAATATTGAGTGAAGGACAAACCACATCCAAAAGTGGCAGAGAGAATGGGAAGCTCAAGAAAAAAAATCAGTAAAAGATGCGGCATGAACCCCTTCAATCCCAGACTGCTTTACTCATCTAGTAAACATTTGTTGAGTAACTACTAATGCCGCCCCCAAGCTTTAAATCCACAAGTGACACCTTCTCACCAACTAATAAGGTGTCCCACGATCATCCACAGATGTAAGGTTCAGCCAGAGACTTCTACACCGTACCGGCCTGCAGTATATTCACAAACTTTTAAGCTCCTCTGTCCTTTTCTGATCCCACTTCTTTACTCAACCTTCGGGTCTGAGCTTGAATGCAATTTCCTCAGACAGGCTTTTCTGAACCACCCCAGTCTAAATTAAGCCCCCAACCAGCACTGAACATCACGCTCTGTTCTTTTTCATTATGCATTAATCACACTTTGTAACTGCACATTTACTTGTATGTTCATTTGTTTAATGGCTATGTCTCTCATTAGAGACTGAAAGTTCCATGAAGGCAGAGATGTTATTTTCAAAAAAAACCTTGTTTTTGAGCAAATCAATAAACCTTTACTCTTTTCTTTCCCCACAGTTCTTAAGTAAAGCATATGTACTTCAAAGGCACTCCCACTAGGCTGAACACCTGAAGGCGGTTTATAGAGTAAAAACAGGTATCTGTGAGGCCAGATCATGTTGGTTTGGTCACTGTGTATACTAAAATTTTGTACAAGTTATTTAACTTATCTGAATTTGCTTCCTCATCCATAAAGTCAAGTGATTGAACTAGATAACCCTAGAGGCTCCTCCCAGAATTCTAACTGACCCACTGATGATTAAAGAAGATAACAGGTTAGCAAGGAGCATGGTTTCTCTTGGATTAGATTGGCCTAGATGATCTGGCTCTAAATCTGTTATGCTTCCCATGAAGCATGAGCTTTTGGCTACCTTAACAGAGGGCATAAATCATGGGTCTTAGTTCCATCCTATCTGGGAGGCTTTTTCAGCATTCTATTGCCCCAGCCAGGTTGACAGCACCAAACTAATTTCCACTTAGTTAAAATTGGGACTCCAAGTAACAGACTACAGAGAGCCCCTGTAAACCTCTGAAAGAGCCAAACCATGATCTATAATACATTAAGTCAAACTGTTTACCTTGATTCGAGGCATAGTAACTGTAGGTGGCTTTGCTTCAGCCACAAAACTGTGAGATGATCCTTTTTCCACAAGATACGTTGTGTAGGGCATAAATTTCACACCCTTTGACCCAAACACAAAGTCATCTCTCAAGGCGTCTATCAGCATTATAACAACTTTACTGAAGAGAGGTGGTGGGAGCTTGGTCCAGTTGGAAATGGCTCCTAAGAGTGTTTGAAAAAGAAAAAGAAAATTGAATTTAACCTTTATTTAGCATTCAAGCACCTTATAATCTAGTTTCTGGTTACTTCTCCAGCACATACTCTGTCACACCTACATATCCTGAGCCAAAGAAAAAGGCCTGTTCTTGGGAAACAACGCTGGGGTCAGGGGGTGGGTAACAAGTAAGCTCAGGGAGCCCTAATATTATGTAGTGAATTATCCTTAGCATGATGGGGAGTACTGGCACAGGGGAGTCCCTTCGTGAGTATCCTGGAATGGGACATTAGGGAGACTGACCTAAAACACAGTGTTGCAGGTAAGGGATGGGCGAGCATTTACAAACTGTCTTTCCATGGTTAGTAGCTGGTATTGTGTGGATTTGATCCAAAACGTGAGTTCCTTTACCTAAGATATACTGTTGGGTAGGTGAGGGCTAGGAAGTGGCCTACGCAGGGAGGTCTTAACTACTGGAAAAAACGGGGTCTTGGAGGAATGCCATAGAAGAAAACACGAGAGGTCGGCAGCAATCTTATCTGTTGTGTCTTCCTGAGCAAAAAGGGTGCCTGGAACAGGGAGTGACCCAAACATCTGCTCAGGGAAGGGGGTTGGGGTGTCACGGGATGAGTAGAGCTGGGGAGACGCTTACTCTTTACGGGTATGGAGACCTTACTTTGCGGTGACCAGGGAGGAGGATCTTAGTAGGGCTGGTAGTGGTGCTTGCCACAAACTTGTAGGATACATAAAAGGAGGCTGGAACGGTAAGAAGGGGACCCTAGGGCGTGGGGACCAGAATGGAAGAGACCACCCGGGAGCCGCGGGAAGAAGTCCAAGAGGCGAGGCTCATAAGGAGGGTCCTCCGGGAAAAGTGGGGCCCGGGGAGCAGAGACGCCCGGGGAGCGGTCCATACCAGCCGAGGGTTCGGGCGCTGGGGACTCTGTTTGCTGCTCCGTCCCGGAAAAGGAACAAACGGGAGCTGGGAAGAATCCCCGGAGGAAAAGCGCGACCCCGAGCACCTCGATCACTACGCAGCAGGCGGCGAAGGTCCCGGAGCCCAGCCGCATCGTGCCCACCCGCCGGGCCGGGATCCGGGCTCCCGGACTCCAAGTCACGTCTCGCCCAAAAGCAGCGGTTTCCGCCTCCAGGGAGCTGCCTCCGAGCAAGCGCGAACGGGAGGTCCAGACAGGTGCCCGGCGTCCCCGCGTCTGCCGTCGCGCCGGAAATACGCGCCAGGGTCCGGGCGCTTCCGGGGCGGGGTGGCCCTGAGCTCACGGGCCCCTCGTGTACTTCTGGGGCGTCTGCCCGCCAGGCACCGCCATCACCTTGTTAAGGTCTCAGCCCCTCCGGCTGTCTCGGGTTTATGGAGTCTATGATGTATGCCGTGCCTCCTGCCAGGAGCTGTCACACATTTTGCCGCGTTTGCTCCTCAGCAGCCTGCTGAGTCAGGTGCCATCGCCCTGAGAGCCCTCGTGTGTTTTGGGCAGGTCTGTGCAGAGGACGCCGTCTCCGACCATGACTTCGAGTTGGGCTGCCGTTACCTCGCTAAATGACCTCCAGAAGGCAAGCAGACTTCCTGGGTCTGGGTGTCCATGTGTGGGATTGGACCCCGGGACTTTCTTGGGGCCGCATCCAGACCCCTTTACTGCCTGGTGCCTCCATCTCCGGCTTCTGGGTGTGCTGGGGGCCAACAGCTCACAGCCACCCCCTTCTCTGAATAGTTGATTGTCCTTGGCTGATGGGGACTGCTGCGCCCTGGAAGTTATCACTCCCCAAACACCTGGAGCTCATGACTGACTGGGGCTGCAGTATAAAGGCCCAGCTCCTTTGCCTCCAAGAGAGTTGACTCGTGCTATTCGTGCTCCGAGCTCCTCTGGAATGAAGTTGAAGGTAGTCTTAAGCAAAGACCACATCCCTGCTGCTTTCTCCTGCTTTCTTCACATCCTCCTCCCCAGAGCCTTCCCTTGTTAAGGCTTATGCACCCGACCTCCTTTCTAAGGCTCTCCTTTAAGGAGACCAGGCCCAAGGCAGACTCCACGGTGTGTCTCCGAGCCTTAAATGTGATGAGTCTATAACGAGTCAGTTTTCCCAAGTTCTGACGACGACAGTCTAAGCTTCTACCACCTTCTCACCAGTACACACTAACCATGAATGTTAATAGTAACCATTTAATGATAGCTGAGGTTTATCTAGTTTATCACCTGCCAGGCACTAGATCAAGCCCTTTAAATGGATTATTTTATTTGGTTAACACAACAACCCTTTGAAGTAGGTAGTCTTATTATTTTTTATTGCGGACAAAGAAATGTCAGAATGTAAAGTAGCATATCCAAAGTAACACAACTAAACAGCCACAGAGCCAAGATTCAGAGCTATCGGTCTGACTCTGAGCCTGAGCTTTGGATCTCCACACTTTGCTAACACCTCAGAAAAACAAAAAACATCTTCTCCCTTCCAGTGGTTCTTGTTATGGGCTGAATTGGGTCCTCCCCAAAATTCATATATTGAAGGCCTAACCCTCAGTAGGTCATAATGTGATTTTATTTGGAGACAGTGCTTTTAAAGATATAATTAAGTTAAAATGAGGTCATTTGGGTGGGCTCTAATCCAATGTGACTGGTGTCCTTAGAAAAGAGATTGGGACACACAGGCACAGAGGGAAAACCATGTGCACACATGGTGAGAAGGTGGCCATCTAGGAGCCAAGGAGAAAGGCCTGAGGAGAAACAAGCACTGCCAACACTTTGATCTTGGACTTCTGGCCTTTGGAACTGTCAGAAAGTAAATTTCTGTTGCTTAAACCACACAATCTGTGGTACTTTATTATGGCAGCCCTAGCAAATAAATACAGTCTGTATTAGATTTATAGCTCTTCATAACAAATACCACAAACTTCGTAACTTAAAACTAAGTTTTATGATTTATGATCTCAGCGTCTGTGGGTGAGGAGCCTGGGCATAGCTTGGTGGGTCCTCTGTAGGGTTGCATTCGAGGTATTGGCTAGGGCTGTGTTCGCATCTGGAGTCTCGACTGGGAAGGATCCAGTTCCACCCTCACTCAGGTTGTTGACAGAATTCATTTCCTTGCAGCAGTAGGACTGAGGCCCTGGCTTCCTGCTAGCCACTAGCCAGAGGCCACCCTTGACTCCTAGACACATAGGCCTCCCTAAATAGACTTTGACGTTTCTGTGAATTAAAACTATGATGTTCTAGGTTTATGTATAAAATAGGTAACTAGTGAGAACCTACTGTATAGCACAGGGAACTCTACTTGGTGTTCTGTGGTGACCTGGCTGGGAAGGACATCCAGGAGGGAGGGGATGTATGTGTACGTAAGGCTGATTCACTTTGCTGTACAGCAGAAACTAACACAACGTTGTAAAGCAACTATACTCCAGAAACAAACAAACAAACAAAACTCCTAGGTGACACAGAATCAGTGATCCCTGGGAATCCCTCTGAGAGTGTGTCCTTATTCAGCTGGGCGTGGCTGGGGGAGATGCAGATGCTGGGTGGGAGTCAGACCTTACAGGGGCTGCTGAACATCTCTGTTCCTTTTCCTTTCCTGTCCAGGAGTGAGAATCCAGAATAATGAGAGGACAACCAACAGGGGAAGGAAGTCCCTGGGAGGCGAGTTGGTTTGTTTGTATTTTCCTTATTTTAGCATGCATTTTGTTATTGTGTGTTTTTGCTAGGAAATCACCAATTTCCTGTGGATTTCCAGTTTAAAGCAATAGGTTTCTCTTATTTGAGTTTTAATTTTTCCTCTTTCTCTAGTTTTCAACAGAATTGTCAAAATTAACAAACAAATATGGGTACCTTATTGTTAACTAAAATCCATATTTTATTTGGGTTCCCTTCATTCTCCCATTTTCTGTCCTAGGATCCCATCCAGGGTATCCCATGGCATTGAGTCATAATGTCACTTTAGTATGTTTTGTCTTTGACATTTTCTCACACTGTCCTTCACTCTATGACCTCAGCAGTGTTGAGGTGGACTAGTCAGGTATTTCGTAGACTGTCCCGCATTGAGATTTACTTGGTGTTTTTCTTGTGATTAAAATGGGGTCATGAGTTTTGAGGAAGCAGATCACAAGGGTAAAGTGCTTTCTTATGACTTTATATCATGGGAACATACATCAAGGCAACTTATCACTGTTCATGTTAGCTTTGCCCTTCTGGCTCAGGTAGTGTTTGTCAGATTTTCCCCACTGTGAAGTTACTTTTTCCCTAAGTCTGTACTGTGTGTCTTCTTTAGGATGAAGTCACTGTGTGGCACCCACACTTCAGGAGAGGGGAGTATTGTATTTACCGTTGCTGTGTACTAACATTTGAAATTGGGCAGTATGACCCTGCAACTTTGAATTTCTTTAGAAAAATTGTTTTAGCTCTTTAGGGTCTCTAGAAATTCCATCTTTTGGTGTTTCACATTTTGCTCCCCTTCACATGGATATACCCCAGTTTGCTTATGCATTCATCTACTGAAGACATCCTGATTCCATTTAGGTTTAGACATTATGAGTAGAGCTTCCGTGTACAATAGCATCCTTGTTTTTGTTTGGATAGAGTTTTACAAAGCAGTTGTGTAAATATTGAAGGTGTGATTGATGGATCTCAAGGTGTGAGACTTGTTTGGCTTTGGAAAATCCTGCCAAACTGTATCTCAAGGCCGTCTACGCGTTCCATCAGCGATGAAGGAGAGCTGCTGTTGTTCCCCACCCTCCAGTGATCAGGGTCGTCATTGTGGGAGGAGGTTAGTGGTTCTAATAGGTCCGTATCGCTGTCTTGATTTACTTTGTGATTCCCTAATGGTATATGATGTTGATCATGTTTTTGTCTGTTTATCTTCTTTGGCCAGACATCTATTCAGATCTTTACCCTCTCACTGTTGTGGCCTCTCCCGTTGCGGAGCACAGGCTCCGGACGCGCAGGCTCAGCGGCCATGACTCACTGGCCCAGCTGCTCCGCGGCATATGGGATCTTCCCGGACCGGGGCACGAACCTGTGTCCCCTGCATCGGCAGGCGGACTCTGAACCACTGCGCCACCAGGGAAGCCCCTTTACCCATTTTTAATGCAGTTTTTTGTTTTATAGTTCTTTGTATAATTTGAGTACAAATTCTTTATCAGATATGTGTTTTGCAAATATTTTTCTCCCAGTTTGTTGCTTGTTTTTCAGTTTTCTGAAAAAGGCATTTCACCGAGTAGAAATTTTTAATTTTATAAAGAACACGTTACTGGGATAAACCATAATGGAAAAGAATGTATATATGTGTATCATAACTGAGTCACTTTGCTGTACAGCAGAAATTAACACAGCATTGTAAATCAACTATACTTCAATAAAAAATATAAATTTACAAAGAACATGTTTTTAACTTTTTTCCTTTTGTGCATTGGCTTTTTGTGTTGTGTGTTAAAAGTCAAACCTCATGATCTATGTGACCAAACCCATGGTCATGTAGATTTTCTTCTGTGTTTTCTTTTATAGTTTTTATAGTTTTATATTTTAAATTTGTCTGTGGACACTTTGGAATGACTTTTGGTGTAAGTTGCAAAGTCTGTATCTACATTCATTTCATTGCATATGGTTTCTGATTGTTCTATACCTATTTTTCAAGAAGCCATGGCATATTTGCTGCCATATGTTTGAATTTCCAAACATTAGTGGATTCAGCAGGACAGCCAGCAGGGAACTCGGTCTCCTCTGAACTGGGAGTGGGTGCAGCCTGCATTTCCCACTTTGCCAGTATAGGGTGACAAGCCCGCCCCTCTTACCAGTGCGCACCTGCCTTTTCTGCACACAGGGCTGGCCCTGTGCACAGCTGACAGGAGCCTGGCCTCCTCAGGAACCTACAAGGATTTGGCTTCGGGACAATGCAGGGCTGCATCCACATTGAGACGAGCTCGGTTTCCTCAGGACTGGCTGGGAGGTGCCTCCATGGGAGAAAAAGGTGAGGAAAAAGTGGGGAGAAGCTTGCTGTGCTGACTGCCTGGCCGACTGCCTGGGGGTGGTGTCTGTTTTCAGAGGACCCAGCAGAGGAGGAGCTTGATGTGGAAAATTGTGGGTTTTAGTGAGTTTTGTGTGTGGTGCAGTGTCCGGTGTCCTCCTTTGGCTTGTGATGTTCCATTTTCCAGGCAGTTTATTGAGGGGACTGTCCTTTCCCTGGTGTATGTCCTTGGCAGCTTTGGCATAAATTAACTGAGTACATGTGTGTGGGCTTATTCTTGGGCTCTCTATTCCATTCTTACAGCCCCTTTGTCTCTTTTTGTGTCATTTCTACACTGTTTGGTTACTGTAGCTTCGTAATATGGTTTGAAGTCAGGGAGTGAGTTTCCTCCAGCTGCTGTTCTTCTTTCTCAGGATCCCCTTGGCTGTTCAGGGTCCTTTGTGGTTCCATACAAATGTCAGGACTGTTTGTTCAGTTTCTGTGAAAAATGCCTTTGGCATTTTTGTAGGAATTGCATTGAATGTGTATATTTGGGTAGAATGAACATTTTAGCACTACAAATTCTTTCTATCCATGAGCACAGGATATCTTTCCATTTATTTACGTCTTCAATTTCTTCATCAATGTCATAAGATTTTCAGTGTGCTGGTCTTTCACATCTTTGGGTAAGTTTATTCCTAGGTATTTTGTTCTTCTGATGTTACGGTAAATGGGGTTGTTTTCTTAATTTCTCTAATAGATTTTTGGTGGGTTGATGTGGAAAACTGGAATTAGAAATCCCACTGTTTCTACCACATCCAGGTCATCCAGAACACCCAAGACGGGACTTCCCTTGTGTTTTTTTTTTTATTAGTTTCTGCTTTATAACAAAGTGAATCAGTTATACATATACATCTGTTCCCATATCCCTTCCCTCTTGCATCTCCCTCCCTCCCACCCTCCCTATCCCACCCCTCCAGGCGGTCACAAAGCACCGAGCTGATCTCCCTGTGCTCTGCGGCTGCTTCCCACTATCTATCTGCCTTACGTTTGGTAGTGTATATATGTCCATGCCTCTCTCTCGCTTTGTCACAGCTTACCCTTCCCCCTCCCCATATCCTCAAGTCCATTCTCAAGTAGGTCTGTGTCTTTATTCCTGTTTTACCCCTAGGTTCTTCATGATCTTTTTTTCCCCTTAAATTCCATATATATGTGTTAGCATATGGTATTTGTCTTTCTCTTTCTGACTTACTTCACTCTGTATGACAGACTCTAGGTCTATCCACCTCATTACAAATAGCTCAATTTCGTTTCTTTTTATGGCTGAGTAATATTCCATTGGGGACTTCCCTTGTGGTGCAGTGGTTAAGAATCCACCTGCCAATGCACGGGACGCGGGTTCGATCCCTGGTCCAGGAAGATCTCACATGCCGCGGGGCAACTAAGCCCGTGAGCCACAACTACTGAGCCCGCATGCTGCAACTACTGAAGCCCGTGCATCTAGAGCCCATGCTCCGCAACAAGAGAAGCCACCGCAATGAGAAGCCTGCGCACGGCAATGAAGAGTGGCCCCCGCTTTCCGCAACTAGAGAAAGCCTGTGTGCAGCAACGAAGGCCCAACGCAACCATAAATAAATAGAAAAATAAGTAAATAAATAAATAAAATAAATAACTAGACTGTCTTTTCTAATCTGCATGTTTTCAGTGTACAATTCTTGTACACCTTTTTCCTCACCTCTATTGGAGGCTGATTCAGAACACACACAACCTCCTAGAGAAACTTGCCCCGACCCTGCCATGTACTGCCACCTAGCTGGCCTGGTACTGAGTCACCAAAAACTTTTGTTATTTACTTGATTCTTAATTCCTTTAGAATTCATTACTTTACTGTTATAAATGTTTATTGTCCTTGTAATAAATCTTTTAATAAATCATTTTTATTTTAAAAATAAAATATTGTACTTTAATTACTCCATAGATGAGTGATAAATGGATCACACTTGACATATGATTGTAATCTTTTTATAATTATTAAAGTAATACATGTTATAAAAAATTGAAATATTACCTAAAGAAAAGAGGTTTGCCAATCCCACCCCCAGAGGTGACCATCTTGAATGGTTTGGTGCATCTCTCTCAGGGTCTATCTGTCTCTATCTCTGTCTCTGTCTCTCACACACAAGCAGATTTGTTTACATTTATGTTGATTTCACATCTATGTGGTCTTACAGATGGGATCCTGGATGCAGATGGTTGGTCCTCGTGCTTCCCACCTAAGAGGACCCTGAAGTCTCCCCTGTAATCAGGGGAGTGGGGGCATTTGAGGGCATTTCCCTCAAAATATGCCTTAGTGACATATTGATTGTTTTGAATTAATGTTACTTAAGAAAAGAGCCATGCAAGAGAGACACTTTTTACCTCTTTTTAGGAAGAAATAAATCTCTCCTGTGAAAGGTACCCCACCTGGGGGCTGAGACGTGAGGGCAGAGGGCTGCAGGCGTGCTGGCCCCTGCAAATCAATTCATTTTGGGGACTTTCTGTCGAGACTACTGAGGTGCCAGTTAGCTTTGTGATGACCAAAGCCAACTCCTCTCTCTGGCTATTTCTGAGAAAAGGCCTGAGTCTGAGCCATTATAGATTCTCTGGATTTCTTGGCATATGGACTGATCTGCACCCTCTCATCCTGACAGACCCCTTGTAGAAACACCTTCACTTTAAGAGTTTTTTCACCTCGTCCAGAAGATAAACAATGCCCCCATTCCCATACCCAACAAACAAGGAGACAGTTATTCATTTGCTTTCCTACCTCAGCCACTTCAGAGAAGTCACTCTCTTAGAAATACCTTAAGCTCAATGACATACCTCTGTCTCCCTTTCTCTGGCACCATGGCATCCCTGGGTGAGCCCCGTCTTACATGGGCTTGACGGCACCACTTAGATGAGCCAGAGACAGTACCCCGAAATGGCCTGATGGTACCACCATACATTGAAAATGACCTACACACCAAATCACCCTTAAACATGGTGGTCCAGAGACCAGGGATGTGCATGTGCCTCTGATGAAATCATTGCTCAGGAAACCCCAGCATCTATCATCCATCTTCTCCACGTTCTTCTGACCTTTGCTTTTCCTCTTTTCAGCTGATATCTTGCTAGATTGTTCATGGACAGATCCCATCTGGCAAAAGCAGGATCATCTTCCCAACACATGAGACGAGAACAGGCACGGGCCCGCACGCATCTTATCCTCCTCTGCCTGTCCAGTCCATCATGTTAGAAAAATGTGCCCCTCCTCCTGCCAGAAGCCAGACGCCAGGTAAAGGACTTAGATGTAAAGGAAACCAGAATATTGTCTTGAGCTACAGACACTTCAAAAAACAAAGCAAAAACAACATTCCCCCCCACCCAGTACACCAGGTGCAGAAGGGTATGCTGAGCCTTCCCCTTCTTTTTCCTGGAAGCAACAGATAACATGTCATGCCCCCCCACCCCCCACCCCCGCCGCCCCACCAAGAAGACATCTTCCCTCTCCTGGAAGGAGAGTGACATTGTGATCGTCAAGGGCAGAGAGTGGAGAATGAGAGAATTCTGTACAAACAGACCGTGTTCAACCTAATTCTCATCTTCCTTAGCTTCTTCACTTAGTGTAGTTCCTTTTCCACATTACCTCTCTTTGTTCAACCTAACAGAAAAGAATTTAGGTTTTGCCACTTCTCTGGGTCTTTCTTCATTTCCTTAGGAGGGCGCCCTGGGTCAGGTAAAACTTGTGGGAAATAAATGTGTATGGTTCCCTTCTGTGAATCTGTCTTGTGTCTGTTTAATTCTCAGGACCAGCCTTCAGCTCTAAGAGGGTGGAGGTCAGGTTCTGTCTTGGCCACATCTTCCTTGTTGGCATCTTTGAATTCTACCTCCTTCCTTGGCTTGATTCCTCAGCATGCTGATATGCTCTCAGCTACCATCTTTAGAAGCTCTGTGAACATGGGCTGTGTGTTTCAAAATGAAACACATTTGTACCCTAAGATACAGCTCTTGAATTCCTTGGTATTGATGGACCTAAATGAGTCAAATGCTTATATCTCTACAGAAACCTGTATGGGACATTTATGGCAGCTTTATTCATAACTGCCAAAACTTGGAAGCAACCAAGATGTCCTTCAGGAGGTGAATGGACACACAGACTGGTCTCCATCCATGCAACAGAATGTTCTTTGGCACTGAAAAGATATGAGAGAGATATGGAGCCATGGGGAGACGGGAGGGGCACCCTAAGTGCATATCACTCACCAAAATAAGCCAATCTGGAAAGGTGGCATAGCTTAGGGTACCAACCACATGTGACATTCAGGAAAAGGCAAACCAAAGAAAGGGTGGGTTGCCAAGGGTTTGTGGCAGGGTTGAGGGGTGGGGCATGATAAACAGGTTGAGCACTGAGGATTTTTAAGGCAGTGAAACTATTCAGTGTGATACATTCATGGCGAGACACATTTGTCAAAACCCATAGACTGTGCAACACAAGGAGTGTAAACTCTGGATTCTGGTGATCATGATGTGTCCATGTAGATTCATCGATAGTGACCAACACACAGAATGTTGATAGGATAGTTGGGGAGAGGGAAACTCTGAGCACCTGTGTGGGTGGGGAGGGGGTAGGTGGGGAGAGCAGTAACAGCAGAGCAGGGGGCATATAGTACCTCTCTGTACTCTGCCCAATTTTGCTGTGAACTCAAAACTTCTTTAAAAAAATGATAAACCTTATTTAAGCAAAGAAACAAATAATGTTCCATTAGCATCACATGGCTGTTCCTCTTCAAATCCTCAATCTGTCTGGGCCACTTGAAAGTCAAACTTCAGCGGACACTTGACCTTTCAACCCTCATCCTTTCAAAGTTTCTTCTACATCTACTCTTTATCTCACTACACTTTTGTTTTTTAATTTTTAATTAAAAAAATGTTTCTGGCTGCGCTGTGAGGCTTGCAGGATCTTAGTTCTCCAACCAGGGATCGAACCCGCACCCTCAGCACTGAAAGCATGGAGTCCTAACCACTGGACTGCGAGGGAATTCCCCTACACTCTTTTTTTTTAAGATAGTATTTTTTCTTCTTTTTTAAAATTGATGTATACTTGACGGGCAATATTACATATTAGTTTTCTGGTATATGACATAGTGACTTGATATTTTTATACACTACAAAATGATCAGCAAGATAAGTCTAGTTACTATTTGTCACCATACAATGTCATTACAGTATTATGGACTCTATTCCCTGTGCTGTACTTCACACCCCATGACATTTGTTTTATAACAGGAGTTTGGAACCTCTCAATCTTTCTCACCTATTGCACTCATCCCTCCACCACCCCTCCCATCTGCTAACCATCAGCATGTTCTTGGGATCTATGAATCCCTTTCTGCTTTGTTGTGTTTGTTCATTTGTTTCATTTTGTTTTGTTTTCATTTGTTTTGTTTTGTAGATTCTATATATAAGTGACATCATAAGGTAATTCTCTTTCTCTGTCTGCCATATTTCACTTAGCATAATGCCCTCTAGATCCATTCATGTTCTCGTAAGATTTCTTTTTTTTTGTTCTTTTTTACGTTCTTTTTTCTTTTATATATATATATATATATATATATATATATAGAGAGAGAGAGAGAGAGAGAGAGAGAGAGAGAGAGAGAGAGAGAGAGAGAAACTATATATATGAAACTTTCTTTGTTTTTCTATCAATGGATACTGTGCTGGCTTCCATATCTTGACTATTGCCAATAAAGCTGCCATGAACATAAGGGTGTGTATATCTTTTTGAATTCGTTTTTTGGTTTCCTTCAGAAAGATACCCCCAAGTGTAATACCTGCATCATATGCTATGTCTATTTTTAATTTCTTGAGGAACCTCCATACTGTTTTCCATAGTGGCTTTACCAATGAGCATTCCCAGCAAAAGGGAATGAGGATTCCCTTTTCTCCACATCCTCAGCAATACTTTTTATTTGTTATCTTTTGGATGATAGCCATTCTTTCAGGTGTGAGGTGATAATCTCATTGTGGTTTGGATGTGCATTTCCATGATGATGAGTGATGCTGACCATGTTTTCATGTGTCTTTTGGCCATCTTTATATATTATTTGGAAACATGTTCAGTCTTCTGCCAATTTTTTATTTGGATTTTTGTTTTTCTGGAGGTTGAGTTGTGTGAGTGAGTTCTTGGTCTATTTGTGTATGAACCATTTCCAGCTATATTGCTTGCAAATATTTCTCACATTCAATAGGCTGCCCTTTTGTTTTGTGGATGGTTTTTTTTGCAGTTGAAAAGCTTTTCAGTTGGATGGAGTCCCATTGGTTTATTTTGCTTTTATTTCCCTTGCTTGAGGAGACAGATCCAACAAATATTGCTAAAACTTATGTCATTGTACTGCCTATGTTTTCTTCTAGGAGTTTTATGGCTTCAGGTCTTATACTGAAGTGTTTGATTCATTTTGAGGTTAGTTTTTTAGATGGTATAAGAAAGGATTCCAGTTTGATTCTTGTGCATGTAGCTGTCCAGTTTTCTCAACACCATTTATCGAAGAGGTTATATTTTCCCCATTGTATGTTGTCACCTCCTTTGTCATAGATGAATTGACCATGTAAGCATGGGTTTATTTCTTGGCTGTCAATTCTGTCCCATGGGCATGTGTGTATTTCTTTTGTTCCAATACCATATTGTCTTGATGATTTTAGATTTGTAGTATAGTTTGAGATCAGGGAGCATGATATGTCTAGGTTTGTGCTTCTTTCTTAAGACTGTATTGACAATTCAGGTTCTTTTGTGTTTCTATACACATTTTAGAACTCTTGGTTCTAGTTCTCCGAAAAATTCCATTGGTATTTTGACAGAAATGGCATTGAATCTCTAAATTGCCTTGGGGTGTGGAATCATTTTAACAATATGAATTCTTCTAATCCAGGAGCACGGTGTATATTTCCATTTGTTTGTGTCATCTTCATTTCTTTCATCAATGTCTTCCAGTTTTCTGAGTATAGGTCTTTTACCTTCTGGGTTAGATGTATTCCTAGGTATTTTATCTTTGTTAATGTCATTGTCATTAACAAAGAGATTTCTTATGTCATTGAGATTTCTTAATTTCTCATTCTGACAGTTTGTTGTGACTGTATAGAAATGTAACCGATTTCTGTAAATTAATTTTGTATCCTGCAGCTTAACTGAACCTTCTGATGAGTTCTATTTGGTTTTGGGTGTGGTCTTCAAGATTTTCTGTATAGAGTATCATGTCATCCACAAACAGTGACAGTTTTTCCTCTGTCATGAGATTCCTTTTATTTCTTTTTTAAATCTAATTACTATGGCTAGGACTTCTTAGACCATGTGGGATGAAAGTGGTGAGAACCGTCAGGGTTAGAGTTAGGTTTAAGTATAATTGTCCATAATTGTGTGAGTCTGTTCAGGGGCTGCCATAACAAATACCACAGAACAGACAGTTTAAACAACAGACATCTCCCAGTCCTGGATGCTGTCTGAGATCAAGGTGTCTGCAGATTGGTGTTTCCTGAGGCTTCTCTCCTTGGCATGTAGACAGCCATCTTTTCCCCCTGTCCTCACATAGTCTTCCCCTGTGCCTATCTGTGTCCTAATCTCTTCTTGTAGGACATCAATCCTATTGGATTAAGATCTACCCTAGTGACCTCATTTTTACCTTGATCACCTCTATTTTTTAAAATAAATTTATTCTATTTATTTATTTTTGGCTGTGTTAGGTGTTCATTGCTGCATGCGGGCTTTCTGTAGTTGCCATGAGTGGAGGCTACTCTTCGTTGTGGTGCATGGGCTTCTCATTGCGGTGGCTTCTCTTGTTGCAGAGCATGGGCTGTAGAGTGCAGGCTCAGTAGTTGTGGCACATGGGCTCAGTAGTTGTGGTGCACAGGCTTCAGTAGTTGTGGCTCGCGGGCTGTAGAGCGCAGGCTCAGTAGTTGTGGTGCACGGGCTTAGTTGCTCCGCGGCATGTGGGGTCTTCCTGGAACAGGGCTTGAACCCTTGTCCCCTGCTGCACCACCAGGGAAGCCCTATTTTTTCTTTTTAAATTGGAGTATAGTTGCTTTACCATGTTGTGTTATTTTCTGCTGTACAGCAAAGTGAATCAACCACACATATCCATATATTCCCCTCTTCCTTGGATTTCCTTCCCATTTAGGTCACCACAGAGCATTCAGTAGAATTCCCTGTGCTATACACTTTGTTTTCATTAGTTATCTATTTTATACATAGTAGTATATATATGTCAATCCTAATCTTCCAATCCATCCCACCCTTCCCTTCCCCCCTTGGTATCCATATGTTTGTTCTCTACGTCTGTGTATCTATTTCTGCTTTGTAAATAAGTTCATCTATACAATTTTTCTAAATTCCACATATATGCGTTAATATACAGTATTTGTTTTTCTTTTTCTGACTTACTTCACTCTGTATGGCAGTGTCTGGGTCTATCCATGTGTCTGCAAATGGCACAGTTTCATTCTTTTTTATGACTGTGTAGTAATCCATTGTATATATGTACCACATCATCTTTGTCCATTCCTCTGTTGATGGACATTTAGGTTGCTTCCATGTCCTGGCTATTGTAAATAGTGCTGCAGTGAACATTGGGGTGCATGTATCTTTTTGAATTATGGTTTTCTCAGGGTATATGCCCAGGAGTGGGATTGTTAGATCATATGGTAGTTCTATTTTTAGTTTTTTAAGGAACCTCCATACTGTTCTCCATAGTGGCTGTATCAATTTACATTCCCACCAACAGTGCAAGACGGCTCCCTTTTCCCCACAGCCTCTCCGGCGTTTATTTGTAGATTTTTTGATCATGGCCATTCTGACTAGTGCAAGGTGATACCTCACTGTAGTTTTGATTTGCATTTCTCTAATGATTAGTGATGTTGGGCATCTTTTCATGTGTTTGTTGGCCATCTGTATGTCTTCTTTGGAGAAATGTCTATTTAGGTCTTCTGCCCATTTTTCGATTGGGTTGTTTGTTCTTTTGATATTGAGCTGCATGAGCTGTTTGTATATTTTGGAGATTAATGCCTTGCCAGTTGCTTCATTTGTAAATATTTTCTCCCATTCTGAGGGTTGTCTTTTTGTCTTGGTTATGGTTTCCTTTGCTGTGCAAAAGCTTTTAAGTTTCATTAGGTACCACTGGTTTAGTTTTGTTTTTATTTTCATTACTCTAGGAGGTGGGTCAAAAAAGATCTTGCTGCGATTTATGTCGTAGAGTGTTCTGTCTATGTTTTCCTCTAAGAGCTTTATAGCGTGCAGCCTTACATTTAGGTCTTTAATCCATTTTTGTATACGGTGTTAGGTAGTGTTCTAGTTTCATTGTTTTACTTGTAGCTGTCCAGGTTTCCTAGCATCACTTATTGAAGAGACTGTCTTTTCTCCATTGTATATTCTTGCCTCCTTTGTCAAAGATTAGATAACCTTAGGTGCATGGATTTATCTCTGGGCTTGCTATCCTGTTCCATTGTTCATCTCCTCTTTAAAAACTCCATCTCCAAATATAGCCACATCCTGGGGTCCTGGGGGTTAGGGATTCAGCATGTGAATTTGAGGGGACACGACTGAGCCCACACCATCCTGCTTAGGAACTAACATGTGCCTCAGTCCTTCCTTCCCTCAAGTCCCACTGGGGTGATGTGATGGGTGAGGGAGAGGCCACTTGTGCAGTGTTTGTGTCCCAGCTGGGGAACCCTTCTCTGCTCTCTTTGATCAGACAGCAACAGTGACAGCCCCCTCCTGAGGTGAGCGGTTCTGGGGTTTTGTGCTATGTCTGTTTCCTGGCCTGCTGAGGTGCTCAGTGACAGGGAACCCAGGAGCCAGCAGCGTAGTGGGGATGCCGGGGGCTCTCAGGGCCTTGGCAAACACTTCTCCCACCACACACCCCAGCAAAAGTGGGGAAACCTTTGGGGGATTACAGGAGGTCTCATTTATGCTTCAGGAAGAGCACATTGGGGTGGGATGTGAGATGCACCATGGAGGCAGGGAGCTATGTCATGGCCTACAGAACCAGGCACAAGATCAAGCCTGGGCCAGGGCTGTAGCTGTAGAGGAGAATTAGTGTGGGGACTGGCTATAGGCTCTGGAGGAGGAGCTGGCAGTCACTGGGGCAGAAGGAGAGTGGGAGCCTGGGAGGCCCTGGGTGTCTGGGCTGCGTCCTGGGGTGTGGGGAGCGGTAGGATCCCAGTCCTCCGAGGGGCCTGTTAGCCCCCAAGGTGAGATGGGGATGCAGTGGCTGCACAGATGCCTGTGTCCTGGGAGAGGGGTCCATGCTGGAATTATTGCAGGGAGGAGGAGGAAAGGCCGGGTGGGGGCAGGCTGGTACAGCAGGCTACCTACAGGTGACTGTGGTCCTGTTGGAAGCAACTCAGAGCCAGAAGGAGTGGCCGTCAGGAGCTCAGCTTCTTTCTCTTGTTCCTTTGTAAAACCACTGTGGTAGAGTTTGAAACACCACCAGGAGACTTCTGAGCCCAGTGCTGCCATGGGTTCATCAAAGGGGCCTGGGTGGAAAACAGAACCACTGCAGGCCCCACCCATGTCCTCACTGGGGATGAATCCCATCAGGATACTGGGGCTCACAGACTTTAGGGAATCCCTGCCCTCAGGACTGGTCTCCTTTCTTCCAGCCAGCTGTTGGTCAGAGGCCCAGGCACCCCCATCCTGGCTCCAACCCCTAGGGCCTGGATTCTGGGACAGTTTAGGGGTAATGCAAGGCCCTCATGCTCTTTTATCTGCTTGGGGGCAAGAATGTCTTAAAAGCTGCAATTGGCTGATTTTGGAGGTCTGAGTGTTTCTAGCTGATATGGGTGGAAAGGTGGGGTGTGAGGTACATACATCTGCAGAGCCTTCTCAGTGTAAAGATCTATGCATTCCACTGGCCAGTCAGTTCCCCACACCATCCTCCCAGGAAGCTCAGATCCAGGATTAGGAGGGCAGAGGCTCTCCCTTTGCTTATCTGTAACTTCCCACTCCCACCCTGAGGAGCCTGGCTCCCACCATCTGCCATTTATCAATTCATTTCTCTTTTCCAGATTCCATGTACAGTGGTTTCAGAATTGTTAGCTACTACACCCTGGAAAGAACTTTATAAAATAAGGTCCACTGTTTTTGTATGGTCCATTTAGCCTTTAGTCTACAGATTCCAATGATTTCCAAGGTTAACTTAGGTCAGCGCCTTTTGCCCCACTGCCTACAGTGAGGTTTTTCATACATTTCTTATACAGTTACATTCTGTCGCGTAGTGTATTCCATCCTGTGACACTCCTACACTCTAAATAAATTTGAATAGATTATGATTGACTCCTTGGACTCTACAAATCTATGGGCTTAGATGTATGCATAGTGACAGGTATCCATCCTACAGTATCGTGTGGAATACTTCAACCCCCACCCCGTGATCTGCTTATCTGTACTGTTTTGCCTTTTCCAAAATGTTATAAATGGGGTCATACTCTGTACATCCTCCTCAGACTGGATTCTTCCACTTAACAATATATACATAAGATTTATTCTTGTCTTTTCATGGGTTGATGGTTCATGCCTTTTTTTTTTTTGACGGCATCATACTTATTATTTCATTTAAAGTTTTACTTGCTAGAAATACAGTGTTGTTATTCTTCAGAATAGTATCTTTCAGGTCCTCCTTTTTTAAAAAAATGTTTATTGGAGTATAGTTGCTTAATGGTTCGTTCCTTTCTATTGCTGAGTGGTATTCCATTGCATGTGTATGGGAGGAAAAACCATTTTCCCTCTACCCTTCTAGGTTCTTGGTTGAGAACCCCCCCCCCCACTTAAAAAAACAAAAAGACAGATTACTAGGAGAAAACCAGAAGCGTAATAATATGTATATCTCCTGTATACAGGGGAGCTATCCAGAAAAACTGAGTCACTGCCTGAAATGGCCAAAACCATCATCTTAAATACCATCTTCAGATAAAAACAAAAGAAAGACCTTGGGGAAGGGGTGAAACCAGTTATGGCAGGTTATCATGCAAAGCACAGTAAACAAGGGTATGGTTGTATGCAGATTTAAGTCAGGACTTGTACGTTGATAAGAGTTAGTTGAGATTTAATCATCCTATTTCTTGTGCAAAGAGGGACACAACCTTACAAATGAAGATTTCTATTGTAAATATCCTTCACAAAAGAGCAACCTCTGCTCAGTTTTCTGAGACTCTTTTTTTTTTTTTTCCTTTTTTTGAACCAGACTGAAATAATCCTTATGCCAGAGGGGCATATTTTGGGATGGCATATTCTACTTTGCTTGACCTGGATGTACCCCACTTTCCTTATGCATTCCTCTACTGAAGGATATCCTGATTTCTTCAAGTTCTTAACCATTATGAGTAGTGGTGCTGTGCATAATTGCATCTTTGTTTGCATTCGGCTATAGATTTCTTTATTATTTCTTTATTTGTTTGTTTATTCATTTATTTATTTTTGGCTGCATTGGGTCTTCTTGCTGTGCATGGGCTTTCTCTAGTTGCGGTGAGAGGGGGCTACTCTGTTGCGGTGCACGGGCTTCTCATTGCAGTGGCTTCTCTTGCTGCGGAGTATGGGCTCTAGGGGCGTGGGCTTCAGTAGTTGTGGCTTGAGGGCTCTGGAGCGCAGGCTCAGTAGTTGTGGTGCACTGGCTTAGTTGCTCCGTGGCATGTGGGATCTTCTCAGACCAGGCATCGAACCTGTGTCCCCTGCATTGGCAGGTGGATTCTTAACCACTGCACCACCAGGGAAGTCCCTTTTCTTTGTTTTTTTAAAAAATTTTATTTTATATTGGCGTATAGTCGATTAACAATTGTGATAGTTTCAGGTGCACAGCAAAATGACTCAGCCGTACATATACACATATCTAGACATAGATTTTCAAAGCAGTTGCATAAATACTGGAAGCACGATTGTTGGATCTCAAGGTGAGACTTGTTCAGCTTTGGGAAAAACTGCCAAACTGTCTTTCAAAGTGGCTGTATGTGCATCCCACCAGCAAATGGGAGAGTTCCTGTTGTTCCTCACCCTATAGCAGTTGGTATTGTCATACTTTTGGAGTTTAACAGTCCTAATAGGTGTACTGTGATACCTCATGACTTTAATTTGTAATTCCCTAAAGGTACATGATGTTGAACATATTTTTGTATGATTTTCACTACCTGTATATCTTTTTTGGTGAGGTGTGTGCTCTAATCCTTACCCATTTTTTTTTTTTTTTTTTTTTTTTTGCGGTACGCGGGCCTCTCACCGTTGTGGCCTCTCCCGTTGTACAGCACAGGCTCCAGACGTGCAGGCTCAGTGGCCATGGCTCACGGGCCCAGCCGCTCCGCGGCATGTGGGATCTTCCTGGACTGGGGCACGAACCCGTGTCCCCTGCATCGGCAGGTGGACTCTCAACCATTGCGCCACCAGGGAAGCCCCCCATTTATTATGGGGTTGCTTTAGAGGCCTTTGCCTATTTTGAGTCCAAATCCTTTATTGGTTATGTGGTTTGCAAAGATTTTTCTCCCAGTTTGTGGCTTTTCAGTTTCTGAATAAGGTCTTTTAGAGTACAAATCTTTAATTTTATAAAGTCCATAATATGACTTTCTTTTGTGGATTGGCTTATTGTGTTGTGTGTTAAAACTCAAGCTCATGGTCTACAGACCAAACGCAAGGTTATGTAGATTTTCTTCTGTGTTTGTCTCTGTAATTTTGATAGTTTTGCATTTTATAATAAATGTCTGTTAATAAGTTTGAGTGAATTTCGTGTAAGTTTTAAAGTTTGTGTCTACAGTCATCATTTCATTTCATACAGTTTCCAGTTAAGTATTCCTTAACTATTTTGGAGAAGTCATGGGATATTTGGCTCTATTTCAGTTTGAATTTCCACAGTGTAATGGATCAGCAGAATTGCCCTCAGCGGGCGGGGCCTTCACTGAACTGTAAGGGCGGCTTGGTCTGCTCCGTTCCCACTGGCTGGCAGGGAACGCGAGCCCGCCTCCCTGACCCTGCGCGGCAACTCGCGTTTTGCCAGCGGCCTTGGCTCCGCGGTCAGCTGACAGGGGCCCCTGTCTCCTCAGGACCCCCTGAGGCTTCAGCTTTGGGACATTGTGGGGTCCCGTTCTCTCTGACAGGAGCCCGATCTCCTCAGGACCTGTCGGGAGGGGGTGCCGCTGAAGGAAAAGGTGAGGAAAAGTGAGGAAAAGTGGGGAGAAGGTTCCTGTGCGTGGATGACCAATGAGGGTGTCTGTCTTCAGAGGAACTGAGGAAAGCTCGGTTTTTAGTTAGTTTGTGTGTGTGGTGTAGACAGATCGCAGCGTTGTTCTTTGGCCTGCGGCGTCCAGTTTTCCCAGCACCGTTTATCGAGGGGACTGTCCTTTCCCTGGTGTATGTTCTTGGCTCCTTTCTTGTGGATTAACTGACCACACACCCATAAGATTTTTCTGGGCTGTCTATTCTGGTCCTCTGGTCTGTGTGCCTGTTTTTGTGTCAATTCCACACTAGCTTTGTAATGTAGTGTCAAGTCAGGGAGCGAGATGCCTCCATCCAGTTCTGCTTTCTCAGGGTCACTTTGACTATTTTGGGTCCTTTGTAGTTTCACAGAAATCTTAAGATAGTTCTGTTTCTGTGAGAAACGTCATTGGAATTTTGGTAGGGATTACATTGAATGTGTACATATATTGGGTAGAATGCATATTTAAAATATTTTATTTAAAAAAATTTATTTATTTAATTTATTGTTGGCTGCGTTGGGTCTTCGTTGCTGTGTGCGGGTTTCTCTAGTTGTGGCAAGCGGGGGCTACTCATTGTTGCAGTGCGCAGGCTTCTCATTGCAGTGGCTTCTGTTGTTGTGAAGCACAGGCTCTAGGCGCCCGGGCTTCAGTAGTTGTGGCACGTGGGCTCAGTAGTTGTGGCTTGCGGGCTCTAGAACGCAGGCTCAGTAGTTGTGGCGCACGGGCTTAGTTGCTCCGCGGCATGTGGGATCTTCCCAGACCAGGGCTTGAACCCGTGTCCCCTGAACTGGCAGATGGATTCTTAACCACTGTACCACCAGGGAAGCCCAGAATGCATATTTTAACAATATTGTTTTCACCCATTAGCACGGGATATTATTCCATTTACTTGTGTCTGTTCAGTTTCTTTCATTGGTGTCTTACAGTTTTCAGTGTGCAGGTCTTTCAGGTCCTTGGTTAAATTTACTCGTAGTTATTTTCTTGGATGCAGTTGTAAATGGGATTTAAAAAAAATTCTCTTTCTGATGGTTCATTATTAGTGTATAGAATCACAAATGATTTTTTTGTATTGATTTTTTTTCCTGCAGTTTTACTGAATTCATTTTTAGTTTTAGCATGTTTTTGGTGGTATGATGTGGAAAAGTAGAAATCTGAAATTTATCTATTTTTTTTCTTTCATTGCTTATGCTTTACTGTTAAATCTAAGAAACCATTGTTAAATTGAAGGTCATGAAGATTTAATTCGTTGGTTTCTTGGAGAGTTCATACAGTCATCCCTCGGTATCCACTAGGCCAGGGTTTAGGCCTGGGGTTTGAAGTCAGTGTGAGGGTTTAGGGTCAGAGTTTAGGGTTGTGGGGCAGGGTTTGAGAGTCAGGGTAGAGGGTTATGGTTAAAGGGTCAGGGTCAGGGATTAGAGTTTGGGGGTCAGCGTTAAGGGTCTAGGGGTCTGGGATTAGAGTTGTTAGGCTGTTAAGGTTAGAGGTTAGGGCTCTTGGGGTTAGGGTTAGAGTTAGGTTTAAGCACAACTGGCCCTCATTGCCCTCCCCTTTCCTTCTCTCTGAGGCCTTCAGGATGGACAGGGTTTGCCCAGGGTCACACATGAGTCAGGGAGTTGAGCTGGACCACTGTTTTTCTACCGCACCCCCACCCCCACCCCCACCCCCACCCCGCGGCCTGGGCTCTGAGAGAAGAATGAAATGTCTGTTCTTGTCTCTGACTGTTTCAAATCCAACTCATCCTCAGTCAAGCTTTGGGGAAGGTGTCAGAAGTCATGCATGGTTTCCTTCTGCCGTCCCACCTGGCAAGGGTGATGCTGGCCCCACTCTGCCTCAGTAGCCCCAGGTTCCAGCATAGGGAAGTACTCAGTAGAGGTGTGTAGATTTGTACAGGACTGGGTGGAGTGACCTGCCAGCCCCTAGGTACTGCCTTCTTGAGGGCTGGTTGGGCCCTCCTGGGACTGGATGGATCCTTTGTCCCATCTGAGTGGGCATCAACAGACAATCAAGTCTCAGACAGGACAGCCCTTGACCTCTGACCATCCAGGCAGTCATCTGTGGTCCTCTAGGTCAGTCCAACCTGGGAACTGTCAAGCTCCCATGCACAATTAGTGAGCTGACCATGTTGCTGAGCAACTGAACAGCTACCTGGGCAGTGTAGACATTCCTTTGAGATGTTTCAGTTACCAACATCCATGTGGCTGAGAAAAAGGCCTCCCCTTGGCAGCCTCATAGCTTGCCAAGAGAGGTAATAACCCTGTAAGCATTCGAGTGTGTCCCTGAAACAACAACCCTACAGCAGACCATGGCCCTGCAATCCTTTGGCCTTCCAGTGGTAAGAAACTTTTGACATTCATACTCCTTAAGAATCAAAGATATGGAAGCAACTGGGCCTTCCAATGGGAGGTTCACACTGAGGCTGCATGGTGTTGGAGAGCCGTTTGCATCCATGTGGCCTCTGGAAAGCCTGCCAATCATGGATCCTATGGTATGGAATAATTCTTGAGCCTCCTACTACTTCATTGAGCAAGAGTTTCCTTACTGCCCTAGTATTTGGTTTCTTCCCTTATTAAAGGAGAGAGAAGAAACTAGAAAATGAGCAATATTATTCTTCAGAGATGGGTAAATTAATATGGCCAGGGGGCTGGCATGACTCAAGGGCTCCCACCTCTCAGGGGCAGGAGTAAGGTATGTGTGTCTTCTCAGGGCACATGGGCTATTGCGGGCCTACCTCTGAGATGTGAGGACCTGATGCCCAAGGCAGGAGACTTGAGTTTACCACCGATACCTACTCTGGTTTTTCAGCAAGTGGAAGGAAGAATTTTTTGCTGTTATGAGAGGGCAGTAAGAGCACTGGAAGTGTGGCCTTGGTCCCTGGCCCTAAGTGAACCGCTTTCATCCTTTTATGTCATATTCTGTACTGTGCAATGAGGTGTCATTGATATGGAATATGCTGCTTTTTACAAATCAGCGTCTGTTCTCATCCCCAAGTCCAGCATCTCAGCTTTTGTTTGGGAACTACATCTCCCGTTTCCAGTCCAAACAGTTCCAGAGGGCTGATCCCATGTTCCACCTGGCTTGAAGATGGGTTTATGATCCATGTCTAGCCAATCTCATTTTCCATCTTCTGATTCCTGTGATGGGTTCAAGGATGAAAATGTAACCCAAGCAAGGGCAAAGACATTTAAATCTGTGACTTTTCTTGGGAACCAGGAAAGGAAAAACCTTTCTCCTTTCTGAAAACCATTTTCCCTTTCTAGGAAAATGGATGGTGAGTGGTTGTCAGCCTAGAGTTGCTGGAGACCCCAGATATAGAGAGAGACTGTGTCTGTGAATGGGGTCACCCAAAGTCACTTAGCAGGACAAAGGCTTGGAGAGGAGTAATGTCACACTGAGAGAGTGTGAGCCCCTGAAACTGCCAGGTCCAAACCCATTCTTAAACTTGCAAATATTAATTTAGTTCTACCATTAAAATAAATGTTAATTTATTTTACTTAAGTAATTGTGTCCAGCCCCTGGGAATAAAAAAGTCCTAGTTGACACATCTGAATCAATAATCCATGATTCTTCCTGAGGTGTCCTCACTGGTGATGCGTGGCTGGGGGAGATGAAAACACTGGGTGGGGTCAGATCTTAGAGAGATCTGAACAGCTCTGTGCCTGTTCATTCCCCCTCCTGGGAGAGGGAAAGCCCATGGCAGTGAGAAGATAACTAGCAGGAGGAGGAGGTCACTCATGGTTAATTGGTCTTTTTAATTTTCCTTAATTGAGGGTCCATTTTCATAATGCATTTTTAGAAGGAAATAGCCCATTTTCTCTAGATTTCCGTTTGGTACAGTAGGTTTCTCTTATTTGACTTTCAATTTTTCTTCTTTCTCATTTTCTACACAATTGTCAAAAGTAAAAAACATTGATACTTTATTAACTGAAGTCTGTATTTCATGCAGGTTCCCTTTGTTACACCGTTTCTTGTTCCAGGATCCTAAATGACACGTAGTATCATGTCCGTTTAGGTTTTTCTGGGCTTTGACAGTTTCTTAGAGTCTCTTTGTTTCTATGACCTTGACAGTGTAGGAGGACTGGTCAGGTATTTTGTAGACTGCCCTGCACTGGAATTTGTTGGTGCTTTCCTTTTTTAAAATTTATTTATTTATTTTTGGCTGCATTGGGTCTTCGTTGCTCCATGTGGGCTTGTGAGCAGGGGCTACTCTTTGTTGCAGTGTGCGGGCTTCTTATTGCGGTGGCTTCTCTTGTTGCAGAGCATGGGCTCTAGGCTCGTGGGCTTCAGTAGTTGTGGCACGTGGACTCATTAGTTGTGGCTTGGGGGCTCTGGAGCACAGGCTCAGTAGTTGTAGCACACGAGCTTAGTTGCTCCGCAGCATGTGGGATGTTCCCGGACCAGGGATCCAACCCGTGTCCCCTGCATTGGCAGGCGGATTCTTAACCACTGCGCCACCAGGGAAGTCCCTGTTGGTGTTTTTCTTATGATTAGGCTGGGGTTATGGGTTTTGAAGATGCAGATTACATAGGTAAAGTGCTTCCTCATCACTGTATATCAAGGGAACATGGTCTCAGGCAACTTATCACTTTCAGTCTTAAGTTTGGTCACCTGGTTGAGGTCATGATTGTCAGGTTTTCCATAGTGAAGTTACTTTTTTCCCACGTGCATACTAATATTAGGATAATTATTTCTATGAAAAATTCCATTGGGTATTATATCCTGATTGCAGTGAATTTGTTGATGGTTTTGGTTGGAATGGACATTTTAATAAGTCATTGTTCCAATGCATGAGCATAGAATATTTTTCTGTTTGTGTTTTCTTGAATTTCTTTATCAGTGCTTTATAGTTTTCTGAGTACGGTCTTTCCTGTGCTTGCTTAAATTTGTTCTTATGTATTTTATTCTTTTTGATGCAATTGTAAATGGAATTGTTTTCTTAATTTTTCTTTCTGATGGTTCATTATTAATGTATAGAAACACAACTGATGTTTGCATACTGATTTCATATTCTTCAACTTTAGTGAATTTATTTATTCTAACAACTTTTTGTGAAGTGATATGGAAAATTGTATTTCTAAAATCTCACTGTTTCTCCTGCACCAGGTCATCCAGAGGACCCCAGACATGGTGGCTACTAATATACTCTTCCCACAGTGCTTCTTAATACCATGTGGACTCCTACAAGGGGAATTAGCATCACAACTTCAGTTGACTTTGTCTGGGTAAGTTTTGGCCTCTGTTACAAAGTTTGTTGTCAGTCTTATCTGCTTTTGTGGCATGGTATTGATATGGTTGTTTAGAAAAGTGATTTACTTTCCAGTAATTTCAAACATACAGAAAACTTTCAGTAATGGTAAAAAGCACTCACATTTGCAACGTCACACAAAATACTCCAGTGTGTTTTATATAAAAAAGGGACACTCTCCTGAGGAACTGTTTCAGGAAGGGGGACCCCTTCCAGGGCTGAAGAGTGGGCTCTTGTCTAACACTTGGAGATGAATTGTCCACAGAGACACACGTGCTGACAGAGCAAGAGACTTTACTGGGATGGGGTGCCTGGGCGGAGAGCAGGAGGGTCAGGGAACCTAGGAGGACTGCTCTGACACGTGGCTTGAAGAGTTGGGTTTTATGGTGATGGGAGTAGTTTCTGGGTTGTCTCTGGCTGATCATTCTGACTCAGGGTGCTTTCTGGTGGCACATGCAACGCTCAGCCAAGATGGACTCCAGCGAGGAGGATTCTGGGAGGTTGTTAGGACATGTGGACTGGCGTCTCCGCTTTCCTTTTGACCTTTCCCATATTCTTCTGGTTGGTGGTGGCTTGTTAGTTCCCTGTTCCTTACCAGGATCTCCCGTAGTAAAATAACTCATGCAAACTGTTACTGTCTTTTCCTGGCCAGGGTGGGCGGTTTCAGTCAGTGTTTCCCCTAACAGAACCAGCACATAACTCCCAAATGAGGAAATCACATGGTTTCCACGGTATATAATAATTCAGAGGCACACTTCCACATTCACCAGCAATCCCAACTGTATGAAAATGTCTTTTTCCATCTTGATCCAGTTTTCTTTTTATGGATCTGTTACCGAGACTTTCCCTCATTTTGACAACCTTGATGGATTTAAAACAGAGAAGATGAGTATGGGATCTGGGTGGCCTTTTCTGAATGGATTTGTTCACTAAGGATGGTTTTTAATGTTCACTCATATTGCAACATATATCAGTACTACATTTTTTCCCCATTGTAATTACAAATACATAACACAACATTTACCGTTTAAATAATTTTAACTATATAGTTTTAAAATTTTATTTATTATTTATTTATTTTTATTTATTTTTGGCTGCGTTGGGTTTTAGTTGTGGCACGTGGGAGATTTGTTGAGGCATGCGGGATCTTTTGTTGCAGTGCGCGGGCTTCTCTCTACTTGTGGCATGTGGATTTTCTCTACTGTAGTTGTGGTGTGCAGGCTCCAGGGCACGTGGGCTCTGTAGTTTGTGGCACATGGGCTCTAGTTGAGGTGTGTGAGCTCAGTAGTTGTGGCGTGCAGGCTTAGTTGCCTCATGGCAT
Source organism: Mesoplodon mirus (assembly GCF_964341445.2). Lineage (NCBI taxonomy): Eukaryota > Metazoa > Chordata > Mammalia > Artiodactyla > Ziphiidae > Mesoplodon > Mesoplodon mirus. Next base: position 123,127,392 of record NC_138977.1, on the reverse strand, counting down.
GTGGACTCTTAGTTCCATGACCAGGGATTGAAACCGAGTCCCCTGCTTTGTAAGGCGGATTCTTTACCACTGGATCATCAGGGAAGTCACTAAGTATATAGTTTTGTGGTACGAACTACCTTCACACTGTTGTGCAAACAGTTGTATAACATGTACATTCTGTGGGTCTGGGAGATACCCAGGAAATTGAGTAACACCGTGAAATGGCCCAAGACATCCCGTTCAATACCATCTTTATGTAAAAACAAAAGAAATGAAGGGTATGGTAGCTGTGCAGATTTAAGTCTTAGACTTCGCTATTGATTAAGAGTTTCCTGAGATTTAGTTATTCTTCTATTTCTGGTACAGAGAGAGACTCCCTTTCAAATGGAAATTTCCTCTATAAATGTAAATTTGCCTCAATGAAGGGCAATCTTTTTTTTTTTTTTTTTTTTTTTTTTTTTTCAGTACGCGGGCTTCTCACCGCTGTGGCCTCTCCCGTTGCGGAGCACAGGCTCCGGACACGCAGGCCCAGCGGCCATGGCTCACAGGCCCAGCCGCTCTGTGGCATGTGGGATCCTCCCGGACCAGGGCACAAACCCACGTCCCCTGCATCGGCAGGCGAACTCTCAACCACTGCGCCACCAGGGAAGCCCAATGAAGGGCAATCTTGACTTGGTTTCATAGATTCTCATGTCTTCTTTTTTTTTTAAGAAAATAATCAGCTCAAAATAATCCTCATTACAGAGAGGTATATTGTGGGGTATCATTTTCTCCCTTTCACATGGATATATCCTAAGTTGCTTATGCATTCATCTACTGAAGGACATCCTGATATTTAAAACTTTTTAGCCATTATGAGTAGAGCTGCAGTGCATGACTGCATGCTAGTTTTTGTTTGGATGCTGTTTTTCAAAGCAGGTGTCTACATACTAGAGGCATGATGTTGTACCCTTATGTGAGCCTTGTTTAGCTTTGGAAAAAATTGACAGAGTATCTCTCGAAGTAGCTGTATATGCATTTTTCCATAAGTAAAATTCCCATTTTCCTCACTCTATATCATTTTTTTTGCAGTTAGGGTTAAGGTTAGGGTTAGGGCTAGGGTTTACGGTTGGGGTTGGGGTTGGGGTTAGGGTTAGGGTTTAGGGTTTACGGTTTGGGGTTAGGGGTTAGGGTTTAGGGTGAGGGTGAGGGTGAGGGTGTCAGTGTCAGTGCCTGAGTTGGGAGTAGTGTCAGGGTCTTAGTTAGGGACAGTGTCATTGCTTTAGTTAGGAGTAGTTTCAGGGCATTAGTTAGGGACAGTGTCAGTGTCTGCATTGGGAGTAATGTCGGGGCCTTTGTTAGGAGTCTTCCCAGGGTCTTATTTAGGGACACTGTCAGTGCCTGAGTTAGGAGTAGTGTCAGGGCTTTAGTTACAGATGGTGTCATTTCCTGTGTTGGGAGTAGTGTCAGGGCCTGAGTAAGGGACAGTGTCATTGCTTTAGTTAGGAGTAGTGTCAAGGCCTTAGTTAGGGATAATTTCAGTGCCTGAGTTAGGAGTACTGTCAGGGCCTTAGTTAGGGACAGTGTCAGTGCCTGAGTTAGGGGAACAGTCAGGGCCTTAGTTAGGGACAGTGTCAGTGCCTGAGTTGGGAGTAGTGTCAGGGCCTGAGTTAGGAGTAGTTTTAGGGCCTGAGTTAGGAGTAGTCTGCGGGTCTTAGTTAGGGACAGTGTCATTACCTGAGATAGGAATACTGTCAGGGCCTTAGTTAGGGACAGTTTAAGGGCCTGAGATAGGAGTAGTGTCATGGCCTTAGTTAGGGACATTGTCAGTGCCTGAATTAGGAGTAGTGTCAGGTCCTGAGTTAGGGGTAGACTCAGGGCCTTAGTTAGGACAGTGTCAGTGCCTGAGGTGGGAGCAGTGTAAGGGCCTGAGTTAGGAGTAGTGTGAGGGCCTTAGTTAGGGACACTGTCATTGCCTGACTCAGGGGTAGACTCAGGGCCTTATTTAGGGACACTGTCAGTGCCTGAGTTAGGCGTAGTGTCAGGGCTTTAGATAGAGATAGTGTCAGTGCCTGAGTTGGGAGTAGTTTCAGGGTCTTAGTTAGGGACAGTGTCATTGCTTTAGTTAAGAGTAGTTTCAGGGCCTTCGTTACGGACAGTGTCAGTTCCTGCATTGGGAGTAATGTCAGGGCCTTAGTTAGGATCTGTGTGAGTCCTTGACTTAAGAGATGTGACAGGACCTTAGTTAGGGACAGTGTCAGGGCCTGAATTAGGAGTAGTGTCATGGCCCTTCCATGCTGTTATTATGGCGAAGCCTTCCTCGGACTGAGTGAATGAATGTACCTAGCACACCAGTGTTAAAGGTAGGTGTATGCAATAATTGACTGTCGCCTCCTTCCTCTCTTTCTATCTCTTTGAGTCATCCAGGAAGGGGAGGACTAGGCCATGGCCCCATGGACCTCAGCTCGGTGTGCTGTACATCTGTGTGTCTGCCTCTCCTTCCTGGGCCTAATTGGCTCTAGCATCTGTGAACCTCCTTTGGCTGGCGTTGGGGGTTTTGGGGCGCCATTAGACATTTCCCTCTACTGAGACGAATGCTCTGTTTGTTATGTGTTGTCAAATTTCAGTCCACCAGATGGGTGGTCTGAGGCCCTCCTTTGCTACGTGCCCAAGACCAGGCTCTGGGAGCTCACCCTGTGAAGTCAGGATACATCCCTGTCCTGCTCACAGTTGTGCTCTTCCTTGGTGTGCTCTGGCTCCTGTAGCTGACTCAGGGGCAAGCTCAGCATGATGCTCCAGGTCAGATCCACCTGTGTTGAGTTCTCTTCATAGCCCATGATTCGGCCCCATAGACCCTTGGCCCTGCTGAAAGAGATCCCTTCCTGGCCACACTTTCCAGAGACGGTTGTGGCCCTTGTGGGTAGTGGGTGTTTGGTGCGAGGTGGCGTGACTCAGCCCAACCCTTGGGGAGAGGCATTGTGTGTCCACATCGCTGAGCTCCTCATCAAACTCCAAAGTGGGCCTCTAACATGAGTGACCAGCAGACACGTCCGCCAAGAACGGAAGGATCAGGGCCCAACCGGGCGTTATCCATCCTTCTTCTGCCCACTCGGCCTCTGCTTCCAGGTCAGGCACAGACCTAGTTTGGTCACATAGCCACCTGACACCAAAGAAAACCACCTAGAGATTTTGGCATGTACCTCGGGTCAAAATCGCTGCCTGGACCAGCTCCATGCGGACCAGTCATCTTTGCGCATGGAAGTGGATGTGGGTGGTCCAACGGACTACTCACCCCTGATGAGGCTGCCCTTTGTGGAGGCAGACCACCCCAATGACAGGACCACCCACCCCCAATATCACTCTACACACCAAGGAAATTGACAGATTTCTACCAGGTTGGCATCAGGTTGGTGGATGGCCCTGTGGCTCCCAGGCTTGTCTTTGTGTTCCTCCAGGACAGTGGCCCAAGGCAACTCATCTGAGACCTCAGCTAATGTCAACAGCCCTGGAGGCTCATCCTGATGGTTGCGATTACTGAGGACACGGCCCCTGCACACATGGACACAGCACAGATATTAAAAATAGCTGGGGAGTGGGCTCCACTATGATGTCGAAACCTCTTTCTCAAAGTTCCATTTCCATTGGGCTCTATTGCCAGGGCAGTTAGGTCACCTCCTGGGGTTCCTGACCAAGAAGAGTGACAGAAACACCCCATGGGAAGATCTATGTCCCCAGCTCAGTTGACACAGCTGCTTTCAGCACTGACTGCTCTCCTCTATGTCAACAGGGATGTGGCCCTGTACAAACCATGGACCTCTCCCCCCGAGTCTCCCCATCTTCCAAATGGTGCTCTTTCTGGCACCAACTTCCTAGGGAAGGCTTTAGGGGGATAGGCCTAAAAGCAGCTACAATACCTGTCAAATCCGTAGGCTGGTATCACAGGGACGGCTGGTATCACATGGTGCACAGGTGGACACTGAACCAAGGAAGGATTTCCTTAGGGCCTGGCTCAGGTCACCTGTGGTTCCCAGTCCAGGGACACTGTCAGTTCCTGACTCAGGGGTAGACTCAGGACCTTAATTAGGAACAGTGTCAGTGCCTGAGTTGGGAGCAGTGTCAGGGCCTGAGTTAGGAGTCGTCTCAGGGCTTTAGTTACAGATGGTGTCATTTCCTGTGTTGGGAGTAGTGTCAGTGCCTGAGTAAGGGACAGTGTCATTGCTTTAGTTAGGAGTAGTGTCAAGGCCTTATTTAGGGATAGTTTCCGTGCCTGAGTTAAGAGTACTGTCAGGGCCTTAGTTAGGATCTGTGTCAGACCCTGAGTTAAGACAAGTGTCATGGCCTTAGTTAGGGATGGTGTAAGGCCCTGAGGGATGGTGTAAGGCCTTAGTTAGGGACAGTGTCAGGGCCTGAATTAGGAGTAGTGTCACGGCCCTTCCATGCCGTTATTATGGCGAAGCCTTCCTCGGACTGAGTGAATGAATGTATCTAGCACACCAGTGTTAAAGGTAGGTGTATGCAATAATTGACTGTCACCTCCTTCCTCTCTTTCTATCTCTCTGAGTCATCCAGGAAAGGGAGGACTAGGCCATGGCCCCATGGACCTCAGCTCGGTGTGCTGTACATCTGTGCGTCCGCCTCTACTTCCTGGGCCTAATTGGCTTTAGCATCTGTGAACCTCCTTTGGCTGGCGTTGAGGGTTTTGGGGTGCCATTAGACATTTCCCTCTATTGAGACGAATACTCTGTTTGTTATGTGTTGTCAAATTTCAGTCCACCAGATGGGTGGTCTGAGGCCCTCCTTTGCCACGTGCCCAAGACCAGGCTCTGGGAGCTCACCCTGTGAAGTCAGGATACATCCCTGTCCTGCTCACAGTTGTGCTCTTCCTTGGTGTGCTCTGGCTCCTGTAGCTGACTCAGGGGCAAGCTCAGCATGATGCTCCAGGTCAGATCCACCTGTGTTGAGTTCTCTTCGTAGCCCATGATTCGGCCCCATAGACCCTTGGCCCTGCTGAAAGAGATCCCTTCCTGGCCACACTTTCCAGAGACGGTTGTGGCCCTTGTGGGTAGTTGGTGTTTGGTGCCAGGTGGTGTGACTCAGCCCAACCCTTGGGGAGAGGCATTGTGTGTCCACATCGCTGAGCTCCTCATCAAACTCCAAAGTGGGCCTCTAACATAAGAATGACCAGCAGACACGTCCGCCAAGAACGGAAGGATCAGGGCCCAACCGGGCGTTATCCATCCTTCTTCTGCCCACTTGGCCTTTGCTCCCAGCTCAGGCACAGACCTAGTTCGGTCACATAGCCACCCGACACCAAAGAGAACCACCTAGTGATTTTAGCGTATACCTCGGGTCAAAATTGCTGCCTGGACCAGCTCCATGTGGACCAGTCATCTTTGCACATGGAAGTGGATGTGGGTGGCCCACCGGGCTACTCACCCCTGATGAGGCTGCCCTTTGTGGAGGCAGACCCACCCCAATGACAGGACCACCCACCCCCAATATCACTCCACACACCCAGGAAATGGACTGATTTCTACCAGGTTGGCATCAGATTGGTGGATGGCCCTGTGGCTCCCAGGCTTGTCTTTGTGTTCCTCCCGGACAATGGCCCAAGGCAACTCACCTGAGACCTCAGCTAATGTCAACAGCCCTGGAGGCTCATCCTGATGGTGACGATTACTGAGGACACGGCCCCTGCACATGTGGACACAGCACAGATATTAAAAATAGCTGGGGGCTTCCCTGGTGGCGCAGTGGTTGAGAGTCCACCTGCTGATGCAGGGGACATGGGTTCGTGCCCCCGGGAAGATCCCACATGCCGCGGAGCGGCTGGGCCTGTGAGCCATGGCCGCTGAGCCTGCGCGTCCGGAGCCTGTGTTCCGCAACGGGAGAGGCCACAACAGTGAGAGGCCCGCGTACAGCAAAACAAACAAACAAACAAAACAAACAAAAATAGCTGGGGAGTGGGCTCCACTATGATGTTGAAACCTCTTTCTCAAAGTTCCATTTCCGTTGGGCTCTATTGCCAGGGCAGTTAGGTCACCTCCTGGGGTCCCTGACCAAGAAGAGTGACAGAAACACCCCATGGGAAGATCTATGTCCCCAGCTCAGTTGACACAGCTGCTTTCAGCACTGACTGCTCTCCTCTATGTCAACAGGGATGTGGCCCTGTACAAACCATGGACCTCTCCCCCCGAGTCTCCCCATCTTCCAAATGGTGCTCTTTCTGGCACCAACTTCCTAGGGAAGGCTTTAGGGGGATAGGCCTAAAAGCAGCTACAATACCTCTCAAATCTGTAGGCTGGTATCACAGGGACGGCTGGTATCACATGGTGCACAGGTGGACACTGAACCAATTTGCCTATGTGGAGATTCGGGAGGAGAGGCCTATGGTTTGTACAGGGACACATCCCTGATGACATGGAGGAGTGCAGCCATATCTGAAACCAGCTCTGTTCACAAAATCAGGGCCATAGCTCTTCCCATGTCTGGTTTGTGTCATTGTTCTGGGCCAGGGACTGCAGGAGGTGACCTAAATTCCCTGGCAATTGATACAAACAGGAACTGGAATCTGGGTAATGAGGCATGGACATCCTAGTGGAGCCCACTCCCCAGGTCACGTGGCAGTAAACATGGATCTGCTGTGTCCCCATGTGCAGGGGTTGTAGCCTCAGGAAACGTCACAATCGTGGTGAGCCTACAGGGCTGGTGACATTAGATCAGGCCTCAGATACGTTGTCTTGGGCCATTGTCCAGGAGGAATCCAAAGACAAGCCTTGGAGACCCAAACCAGTCTACCACTCTGATGCCACCCTGTTAGCAATCTGTCCCTTGCCTGGGTGTGTGGACTGATATTGCAGGTGCATGTTCCTGTCCTGTGGTGTGGGTCTCCAAACAAAACGGGCCGGCTCATGTGGGGTGAGAAGCCTGGTGGGTCGGACACATTCACAGCAATGTCCCAAGCTGGCTGGTCCACATGGAACATGCCCAGGCAGCACCTTTAAAGTGAGCTTTATGCCAAAAACTCTAGGATGTTCTCTTTGGTCCCAGATGGATATGTGATCAGACATAGGTCTGTGCCTGACCTGGGAGTGGAAGATCGAGTGGGTAGAAAAAGCTATGATAATTGCAGCATGGGTCCCTGATCCCTCTGGGCTTGGTGGGCCCTTATGCTGGTCACGGTTATGATAGAGCCCCACGTTGGAAATCGGAGAGGAGCTCAATGATGTGGATACCCAATGCCTCCTCCCGAGTGCTGGACCAAGTCACGCCACACCCCACCCCACCCCCACTGTCCACAAGGGTCAGGGCCGGATCCAGAAGGTGTGACGACAGAGGATTCTCTATAACAGGTCCCAAGGTTCTACGATGCCCAAACCTGGGCTACGAAGAGAGCTCAGCACAGCCGGATCTGACCTGGAACATCATGCTAAGTTTCCTCCCGAATCGTCTACTGTACCCAGACCACACCAAGGAAGAGCACAAAGGTGAGCAGGCCGGGGATGAATCCTGACCCCCCAGGATGAGTTCCCAGAGCCTGGTCTTGGGCACATACTAAAGGGTGGCCTCTGACCACCCACTTGGTGGACTGCTATTTGCAAACACATAATGAACAGAGGATTGCTATAAATGGATGGTAAGTTCTGAAGGAAGCATCCCCCCAAACCCCAGCCACAGAAAGTTGACAGATGGTAGAGCAAATTTCCCCCAGGAGGGTGGGGCAGACTAACAGCAGTACAGCTCACAGAACTGGGGACCATGTACTATGCCTCCCCTTCCTGGATGACTCAGAGAGATGGAGAGGGAGGAAGGAGGAAACAGCCAGTTATTGCATACACTTACCTCTAACACTGGTACGCTGTCTATATTCATTCATCCAGGCAGAGGAAGGCTTTGCCATTATAACATCATGGAAAGAAGAAAAAAGAATTATCCAACAGCAGAGGAAAGACTCCAATTGTCCCGAATCTCTGTACAGAAAATGTTGAAGGCGACAATCTCCCAAGAGAAATCAAAATAAAACAGAACAGAACTCAGGAAACTCAGTTTGGTATAATCGTAAAACTTCATTGATGCTAAATAAATTGCTTGCCTTTCTGTATACACACAACACTATCCGAATGAGAAATGAAGGAAACAACCCAGTGGACAATGACGGTAACAACACAAAGAAAATGCCTAGGAGACCATCTAACCCGTGACCTACAAGACTCGTAACTCAGAAAACGGGATGAGAGACATATTGATGAAAGACAATGAAGACAACACACACCCAAAATGGAATGATAGGTACTGCTCACGGACCAGAAGAGTACGTCCTGTGCAAATGATTCCACACTCTCGAGGAAATCCAAGAGTTGAAGCCATTCCTCTCAAAATACCTGTGGATTGTCTCAGACAAGTACAACCAAGAATTCCCAAATGTGTCTGGAAATACAAAAGACCCTTGAGAGTGTCCATACACTCTTCAGCAAGAAGTGCCGATTTCATATGCCTAAGCTCCCTGATTTCCAACTAGACTGCAAACCTACCATCAACAGTACAGCATGGTATTGACACACAAGTTATCCACATAGATGCAAGGAAGAGAATGGAGAGCTCCGAAGGAAAGCCAAACTTGTGCGATCAAAGGAGGTGAGAAAGTCTGATGGGGACAATATAGCCTGTTCCAATCATGGTCCTGGAAAAACTGGACCACTCCATGCATAAGCATCACACTGGATTCCTTTCTCGTGTAAACCAACAACAAGAACTTCACACTAAATCGACTACCACAATGTCAAATCTGAAGTCAGGCCAGGCCTAGAAGAAACCCGTAGGCAGTACATTCTTGAACCTCAGCCTTAGAAGTATGTCTGTTAATCCATCTCCTCACGAAAGAGAAACAGAAGCACAATAAAGGCAGTTGGGGCTCCAGTCGACTGAAACGGGATTTCGATGGCAAAGGAAATGCATCTACACAAAGAAGAGACACTGGATCGAACGTGAGAAAACATTGCTTTGCAAACAATGAAACTGAAGAGGTGGCTCATCTGGAGAGCAGACCTAGAAGTTGGAAAACTCAAGCCTTTGAGAAACAAAAAGCCTAAAGTATGCTGAACCCAACAATGTGTGTGTGTGTATGTATGTGTACCTGTAGTTATTCTATACATGATATACCTAGATTATATGTAATAAACATATTCTATATAAAGAATTTATTATATAGAATAAATTTAGGATACATAATATATATATGAAGGGCAGTATGTATTACATATTATACATATGTAATAATATACATATTACATATCATAAATTTTTCTACTTAATACTTATATAATAAATACATATAATGAATCATACATAGAGATACAAATTCGTGTTTGCTAATCTGAAAATACATGCATAAACCACAAGATCACAGGACAGAACTGAACAGAAGTCACAGAGTTTTCATAAGTCTGTCTGTAGGTTAGCAACAAGTCACAATGTCCATTCAGACTGGAGGGGTGGGAATATCGACAAGGATATGTGACCTGGAGGCAAGACTGCTGGGAGCCAATGCATGGGCAACCCACCCAGAGAACATGCAGGAGAACATGGAAAGTTGTATGCCAGAGGTGTCTATATCTGTAGTTTCTTGATGTTCAGCCATCGCCTGGCACAACGGGGATGTAAGCCAGAGGACGAGTGACACTCCCGAGATACCAGAGCAGTCCCAAGCCAGTTTCACCTGGATTCTGTACTAGGCCAGCTCCTGAGACAGTCCTTCCATTGTTGTGTGCACCTGTGTTCCATGTCATACCAGCCCTCCATTTGATACCAGCCTACTGGTTTCTCAGGAAATGTAGGTGCTTCTAGGCCTGTCAGCCTAATGCCATCCCTAGGATGTCAATGCCAGAATGAGTGCCAATTTACAGATGTTTAAATTCTGGAAGAGAAGCCCATGGTTTGGAGTGTGCCGTATCCCTGATGACATGGAGGACAGCAACCAGTTCTGAAAGCAGCTGTGTCCACAAGCCAGGGTCATGGCTCTTCCCATGTCATGTTTGTGTCACTTTTCTGGGCCAGGGACCCCAGGAGTTGACCTACCTTCCCTGGCAATAGAGCCCAACAGAAACTGGAAGCAGGGGAACGAGGCATGGACATCCTAGAGGAGCCCACTTCCCAGGTCCCATGGCTGTATACATAGATCTGCTGTGTCCCAATGTGCAGGGGCTGCCTCCTCAGGAATCATCACAATCATGGTGAGCCTCCAGGGATGTTTACGTTGGATCATGTCTTACGTGTGTTACCTTGTCCAGGAGGACCCCAAGGACAAGCCTGAGAGCCCCAAACCAGTCTACCACCCTGATGCCACCAAGGTAGAAATTTGTCCCTTGCCTGGATTTGTGGAGTGATATTGGGGGTGGGTGTTCCTGTCCTGTGGAGAGGGTCTGCCTCCAGAATGGGCGGGTTTATGAGGGGAGAGAAGCCCAATGGACTGGACACATCCACAACCATGTCCCAAGCTGGCTGGTCTGCATGGAGTGAGCCCAAGCAGAGACCTTAACCTGAGGTTTATTCCAAAACTCTAGGTGGTTCTCTTTGGACACCGGTGGATATGTGATCCGAAATAGGTCTGTGCCTGACCTGGGAGCAGAAGGTCCAAAGGGCAGAAGAGCTATGATAATTGCAGGGTGCATCCCACATCCTTCTGGTCTGGGTGGGCCCTTCTGCTGGTCATGGTCATGGTAGAGCCAAACGTTAGATATCTATGAGGAGCTCACCGATGTGGACATGCAATGCCTCCTCCAGAATGTTTCTCCGAGTCATGCCACACCACACCACACCCCCACAGCCCACAAGGGGGAGCGGTGGCTATGGAACTTCTGGCCATGGAGAGTTCTCTTTAACCATGGGCCCGGGGTCTATGGGGCCCAATCCTCGGCTACAAATATACCTCAACACAGCCGGATCTGACCTGGAGCATCATGTTAATCTTCCCCATGAGTCAGCTACAGGACCCAGAGCACACCAAGGAAGAGCCAAAAGGTGAGCAGGACGGGTATGAGTCCTGACCACACAGGGTGAGCTCCCAGAGCCTTGAATTGGACACGTACCAAGAGCTGCCTCAGACCACCCATCTGTTGGACTGCAATTTGCCAACACATAACGAACAGAGGATTGGTCTCAATGGAGGGAAAGGTCTGATGGAACCCTCACCCCACACCCACAACCACAGCCACACATGTTTCACAGATGGTAGAGCAAATTAAGCCCATGAGGGAGGAACAGAAGAACAGAGATACAGCTCACTGAGCTGAGGCCCATTACACCATGGCCTTGTCCTCCACTTGCTGGATAACTCAGAGAGATGGAGAAGGAGAAAGGAGGAGATGGTCAGTAATTGCATACACCCACCTCTAACACTGGTACGCTGGCTACATTCATTCACCCAGGCGGAGGAAGCCTTCTCCATAATAAACGCATGGAAAGAAGAAAGAAGAATTATCCGACAGCAGAGGAAAGACTCCAATTGTTCTGAATCTCTGCACAGAAAATGTTGAAGGCGACCATCTCCCAAGAGAAATCAAAATAAAACAGAACAGAAATCAGGAAACTCAGTTCGATACCAGGGCACAAACTTCACTGACGCTACAGAAATTGCTTGAATTTCTGCACACACACAACACTATCCAAATGAGAAAGGAAGGCGACCACCCTGTGGACAATGACAGTAACAACAGAAAGAAAATACCAAGGAGACCATCTAACCCACTACCTGCAAGACATGTAACTCAGAAAACGGGAGGAGAGACACACTGATGAAAGAAAATGAAGACGATACACACAACATGGAATAATAGGTAGTGTTCGTGGACTGGAAGAGTCTGTCTTGTGCAAATGATTCCACACTCTTGAGGAAATCCAGCTAGTCAATGCCATTTCTCTCAATATACCCACGGATTGTCTCAGACAAGTACAACCCAGAATTCCCACATGTGTCTATAAATGCTAAAGACCATAAAGAGTGTCCATATGCTCTTCAGCAAGAAGTGCAGATTGCAGACACCCAAGCTGCCTTCTCTCAAACTATACAGCAAACCTAGCATCATCAACACAGCATGGTGTTGGCACACAAGACATCCACGTAGACGCAAGGAAGAAAACGGAGAGCCCCGAAGGAATGCCAAGCGTGTGCAGTCAAAAGAAGTGAGAGAGTCCGATAGGGACATAATATCCTGTGCAATGAATGGTCCTGGGAAAGTGGACGGCTCCATGCAAAACAATTACACTGGGTTCCTTTGTCATGCCACCACCAACAGGAAGCTCACAACAAATCGACTAAGGCAATGTCAAATCTGAAGTCAGTCCAGGCCTAGAAGAAACCTATAGGCAGTACATTCTTGAACCTCAGCCTTAGAAGCGCTTTACCATCATCAACACAGCATGGTGTTGGCACACAAGACATGCACATAGATGCAAGGAAGAGCAAGGGGAGCCCCAAAAGAAAGCCAAGCTTGTGCGGTCAAAGGAGGTGAGAAAGTCCAATGGGGACAAGATAGCTTTTGCAATGCATTGTTCTGGGAAACTGGACCTCTCCATGCAGAAGAAAAACACTGGATTCCTTTCTTGTGCCAACAATAAGGACCTCACACCAAATCGACTAACAGAGTGTCAAATCTGAAGTCAGACCAGGCCTAGAAGAAATGGATAGGCAGTACATTCCTGGACCTCGGCCTAAGAAGCATGTCTGTGGATTGGCCTCCTCAGGCAAGGTAAACAAAAGCATAATAAAGGCACTTGGGGCTCCAGTTGACTGAAAAGGGATTTTGACAGCAAAGGCAAAGCGTCCCCACGACAAAAAGGCAGCATAGTGAACATGAGAAACCGTTGATTTGCAAACGATGTAACAGACGAGGGGGATCAACTGAAGAGCAGACGGAGAAGTCGCAAAATGCAAGCCTTCTAGACACAAAAACCCTAACCGAAGCTGAAACCTAACAGTGTGTGTGTGTGTGTATTTATGTGCACCTTTAGGTATTCTATACATAATATATCTAGATTACATATAATAAACATACTCTATATCAAGAATTTATTATATAAATAAGTTTAGGACAAATAATATATATATTAAAGGCAATATGTATAATATATATATTTCGTATCATAAGTTTTTCTACTTAATAGCTATATAATATAATGAATCATACACAGAGATACAAATACATGTGTGCTCACATGTATACACATGCATAAACCACAAGATCACAGGAGAGAATTGAGTAGAAGTCACAGACTTTTCCCAAGTCATTCTGTAGGCGAGGACCAAATCACAATGTCCATTCATTCTGGAGAGGTGTGGAATCCACAAGGATGTGTGACCTAGAGGCAAGACTGCTGGGAGCCAAAGCATGGGCAACCCACCGTGGAGACCAAGAGGACAGATGTGGACATGAATCTACCTGCAACAGGAAGACTTGGAAGGTTGTATACCTGAGTGGTCGATGTCTGAAGTTTCTTGACATTCAGCCCTCGCTCGGCAGGATGGGGATGTAGGCCAGATGACGAGTGACACTCTCCAGATCCCAGAGGAGTCCCAAGCCAGTTTCAGCTATATTCTGTGCTAGGCCAGCCCCTAAGACAATCCTTCCTTGGTTCAGTGTGCACCTGTGCTCCATGTGATACCAGCCCTCCATGTGATACCAGCCTACAGTTTTGACAGGCACTGTAGGTGATTCTAGGTTTATCCGTCTAATACCTTCCTTTGAAGTCAATTCCAGAATGAGCGCCATTTATCAGATGGAGAGACTCGGGAGGAGAGGACCATGGTTTTTACAAGGCCACATCCCTGATGCCATGAAGGAGAGCACCCGGTTCAGAAAGTTGCTATGTCCACAGAGCCGGGACCATGGCTTTTCCCATGTTATGTTTGGGTCACTGTTCAGTGTCAGTGACCTCAGGAGATGACCTAACTTCCCTGTCAATAGAGCCCAACAGAAACTGGAACCTGGGGAACAAGACATTGATATCCTTGCCAAGCCCACTCCCCAGATCATGTGGCTGTATACTTGGCTCTGCTGTGTCCCCATGTGCTGGTGCTGTGGTCTCAGGAAATGACACAATCAGGGTGAGTCTCCAGGGCTCTTGACGTTGGGTCAGGTCTCACGTGGGTGCCTTTGGCCATTGTCTGGGAGGAACAAAAAGACAAGCCTGGAAGCCCCAGGCCAGTCCACTGCCCTGATCCCACCCAGGTAGCAATTTGTCCCATGCCTGGGTGTGTGTAGTGATATAGAGCGTGGAATTTCCTGTCCTGTGGGGTGGCTCTGAATCCCGAATGGTCAGGCTCATTAGGGGTGAGAAGCTCGGTGGGCCAGACACATCCAGGCCATATCCCAAGCTGGCTGGTCAGGATGGAGCAAGCTCAGGCAGAGGCTTTAACCCCAGGTTTATGCCAAAAACTCTAGGTGGCTCTCTTTGGTCCCGTGTGGATATGTGATCTGACCTGGGTCTGTGCCTGATGTAGGAGAAGAAGGTCGGGTGGGCAGAAGAAGCAATGATAATGGCCGGGTGGGTCCCTTATCCCTGCAGTCTTGCTGGGCCTTTCTTCTTGTCACTGTCATCATAGAGCCCCACATTGGAGATCAGTGAGGAGCTCACCGATGTGGACACCCAATGCATATCCCTGAGTGTTGGGCTGAGTCACCCTACTCCAAACCCCACCCCCACTCCCCACAAGGGACTGTGCCAGCTCCAGAAAGTGTGGCCATGGACGGTTCTCTGTAACCAGGGATTGGGGGTCTTTGGGGCTCAATCCAGAGCTACAAAGACGTCAGCACAGCCGGATCCAACTGGGAGCATCATGCTAAGCTGTGCCCCGAGTTAGTAACAGGACCCAGAGCACACCAAGACAGAGCAAAGAGGTGAGCAGGCAGGGTTTGGATCCTCAGGCACACAGGGTGAGCTCCCAGAGCCTGGTCTCGGGCTGGTACGAAAAGCTGGGCTCAAATGGACTGCAATTTGCCAACATATAATGATCAGTGGATTGCTTGCACTGCAGGGAGAATCTGATATAACCCCCAACCTCCCAGACTCAGCCACAGAATGTTCACAGATGGTAGAGCAAATTATGCCCTGGAGGGAGGGGCATACGAACAGAGGTACAGCTCACCGAGCTGAGGCCCATGGGGCTGTGGCCTAGTCCTCCCCCTCCTGGATGACTCAGAGAGATGGGGAGGGAGGAAGGAGCAGACGTCCAGTGATTGCATACACCTACCACTAACACTGGTACGCTGGCTACATTCATTCACCCAGGAAGAGGAATTCTTTGCCATAATAATGGCATAGAAAGAAGAAAGAAGAATTATTCAACAGCAGAAGAAATACTCCAATTGACCCGATTCTCTGTACAGAAAATGCTGAAGGCGACCCTCCCCGAAGGAAAAAAAAAAACAAAACGAACAGAACTCAGGAAACTCAGTTCGATAGCAGGTTAGAAACTTCACTGACACTTAAGAAATTGGTTGCCTTTCTGTACACACACACTATCTGAATGAGAAAGGAAGGAGAAACCCTGCAGTCAGTGATGTTATCAACACAAAGAAAATGCCTAGGAGACCATCTAACCCATGTACTACAATTCATGTAACTCAGAAATCAGCATGACACACATATCGATGACAGAAAATGAAGAAGACACACACCCAACATGGAATGATAGGTATAGCTCATGGACTAGAAGGGTCTGTCTTGCGCAAATGATTCCATACTCTATAGGAAAACCAGAGAGTCGATGCCATTCTGCTCAAAATACCACAGATTGTGTCAGACAAGTATAAGCAAGAATGCCCAAATGTCTCTGGAAACACAAAATATCCTCAAGAGTGTCCATGCACACTTCAGCACGACGTGCAGATTTCAGACATCCCAAGTTGTCTGATTTCTAAATCGACTGAAAACCTACCATCATCAAGACAGCAAGGGATTGGCACACAAGATATCCACATAGATGCAACGAAGAGAACAGAGACCCCCGAAAGAAAGCCAAGTAGTCAAAGGAGGTGAGAATGTCCGATGGGGACAAGATAGCCTGTGCAATGAATGGTCCTGGGGAAACCTGACCGCTCCTTGCATAAGCATGACACTGGATTCAATTCTCATGCCACCACCAACAAGAACCTCACTCCAAATCGACTACCACAATGTCATATCTGAAGGCAGTTCAGGCCTAGAAGAATCCCATAGAAAGTACATTCCTGGACCTCAGCCTTGGAAGTATGTCTGTGAATTGGTCTCCTCTTGCAAGGGAAACTGAAGCACAATAAGGCAGTTGGCGCTCCAGGCAACTGAAAAGTGATTTCGACCTCAAAGGCAAAGCCTCCATAGGATGAAAAGGCAGCAGAGCGAACGTGAGAAAACATTGATTTACAAATGATGAAACTGACGAGGGGGATCATCTGGTGAGCAGACCGAGAAGTCGCAAACACAAGCCCTCGAGACACAAAAACCCAAACTGAAGCTGAACTTTAACAATGTGTGTGTGTGTGTGTGTGTATGTGCCCCTGTATGAATTCTATACATAATATACCAAGATTATACATAATAAACATTCTATATCAATAACTTATTGTATACAATAAGTTTAGGGTACATAATATATATATTAAGGGCTATATATATATATGTATATATATCATAAATTTTTGTACATAATACCCATATAGTACATTCATATAACGAATCATACGTAGAGATACAAGTACACATGCACTCACGCACACACACACACACATAAACCACAAGATCACAGGAGAAATTTGAGTGGAAGTCAGAGACTTTTCCCAAGTTCGTCTGTAGGTGAGGACCAAATCACAATGTCCATTCATTCTAGAGGGATGAGGTATCCACAACGATATGTGTCCTGGAGCCAAGCCTGCTGGGAGGGAATGCGTGGGCCAACCAACCCAGAGACAAAGAGGAGACATGTGGTCATGAATCTACCTGAAACAGGAGTACTTGGAAGGTTGTATGCAAGAGGGGTCAATGTCTCTATTTTCTTGACGTTCAGCCCTCGCTTGGCAGGACTGGGATGTAGGCCGGAGGACGTGTGACACTCCCCATATCCCAGAGCATTCCCAAGCTGTTTCAGCTGGATTCTGTGCTAGGCCCACCCCTGAGACAATCCTTCCTTGGTTCAGTGTGCACCTGTGCTCCATGTTATACCAGCCTTCCGTGTGATACCAGCCTACAGGTTTCACAGGAACTGTAGGTGCTTCTAGGTCTATCTGCCTAATACTTTCGCTAGGAAGTCAATGCCAGCGTGAGCGCCAATTTGCAGATGGAGAGATTCTGGAGGAGAGGCTTCATGGTTTGTACAGGGCCACATCCCTGATGACATGGAAGAGAGCAGCTGGTTCTGAAAGCAGCTGTGTCCACAGAGCCATGATCATGGCTCTTCCCATATTGTGTTTTTGTCACTGTTCAGGGCCTGGGATACCAGGAAGGACCTAACTTCCCTGGCAACAGAGCCAAATAGAAACTGGAACCTGGGGAATGAGGCATCAGCATCCTAGAGGAGCGCACTCCCCAGCTCATGTGGATGTAAACATGGCTCTGCTGTGTCCCCGTGTCCTGGGGCTGTGACCTCAGCAAAAGTCACAATCAGGGTAAGCCTCCAGGACTGTTGACATTTGGTCAGTTCTCACATCAGTTGCCTTGGGCCATTTTCTGGGAGGAACACAAAGACATGCATTGGAGCATCAGACAAGTCCACCAACCTGATACCACCCTGGTGGAAATCTGTCCTTTCCTTGTTCTGTGGAATGATATTGGGGGTGTGTGTTCCTGTCCTGTGGGGTGGTCTGCCTCCAGAATGGGCAGGCTCATGAGGGGTGAGAAGACCAGTGGGCCGGACACATCCACAGCCATGTCCCAAGCTGGTTGAACAGCATGGAGTGAGCCCAGGCAGTGCCTTTTACCTGAGGTTTATGCCAAAAACTTTAGGTGTCTCTTTCATCCCGGGTGGATATGTGATCTGACCTAGGTCTGCACCTGAGCTCAGAGCAGAAGGTCGAGTGGGTAGGAGAAGCAATGATAATGCCCAGATGGGATCCTAATTCCTCCTGTCTTGTCAGGCCTTTAGGCTCTTCACTGTCATGGTAGAGCCCCATGTTGGAGATTGGCGAGGAGCTCACCAATGTGGACACCCAATGCCTCTCCCAGAGTGTTGGGCCGAGTCATGCCACCCGCACCCTACCCCCATGGCCCACATGGGCCAGCATAGGCTCCATAAACTGTGGCCCTGGAGGGTTCTCAGTAACCAGTGCCCAGGGTCTATGTGGCCGAATCCTGGGCTATGAAGAGAACTCAGCACAGGCAGATCTGACCTGGAGTATCATGCAAAGCTACCCCAGGAGTCATCTACAGGACCTGGATCACACCAGGAAGAGCACAAAGGTGAGCAGGCAAGGGATGAATCCGGACCCCACAGGGTGAGCTCCCAGACCCTGGACTTGAGCACATAACAAAGACTGGCCTCAGACCATCCATCTGGTGGACTGCAATTTGCCAACACATGATGACCAGAGGATTGGTCTGACAGGAGGGAAAGGTCTGATGGAACCCCCCCAACCCCAGCCACAGAAGGTTCGCAGATGGTAGAGCAAATTACGCCCAGGAGGGAGGGGCAGACAAACAGAAGTACAGCTCACCCAGCTGAGGCCCATGGGGTCATGGCCTAGCCCTCCCCTTCCTGGATGACTCAGAGAGATGGAGAGGTAGCAAGGAGGAGACAGCCAGTTATTGAATACACCTACCTCTAACACTGGTACTCTGGCTACAATCATTCACCCAGGCAGAGGAAGCCTTTGCCATAATAACGGCCTGGAAATAAGAAAGAAGAATTATCTGACAGCAAAGGAAAGACTCCAATTGACCCGATTCTCTGTACAGAAAATCATGAAGGCTACACTCTCCCGAGAGAAAACAAAACAAAACAGTACAGAATTCAGGAAACTCAGTTTGATAGCAGGGTACAAACTTCATTGATGCTACAGAAATTACTTGCCCTTCACTACACACAAAACACTATCCAAATGAGAAAGGAAAGAGACAGTCCAGTGGGCAATGATGATAACAACAAAAAGAAAATGCCTAGGAGACCATCTAACCAACGACCTACAAGACACGTAACTGAGAAACCAAGACGAGACACATTGATGAAAGAAAATGTAGAAAACCCACACCCATCATGGAATGATAGGTAGTGCTCATGGACCGGAAGAGTCCGTCTTGTGCAAATGATTCTACACTCTTGAGGAAATCCAGAGAGTCAATCCCATTCCTGTCAAAATACTATGGTTTGCCTCAGATGAGTACAACCAAGAATTGCCAAATGTGCCTGGAACACAAAGACCCTCGAGAGTGTGCATACACTCTTCAGCAAGAAGTGAAGATTTCAGACCCACAAGCTGCCCAATCTCCAAATAGACTACAAACCAACCATCATCAAGACAGCATGGTACTGGCATATACAACATCCACATAGATGCAAGGAAGAGAATGGAAAGCCCCAAAAGAAAGCCAACCTTGTGTGGTCAAAGGAGGTGAGAAAGTCCAATGGAGACAACATAGCCTGTGAAATGCATTGTCCTGAGGAAACTAGACCACGCCTTGTGTAAGAATCACACTGGATTTCTTTCTCGTACCACCAAAAACAAGAACCTCACACCAAATCGACTACCGCAGTGTCAAATCTGAAGTTAGGCTAGGTCTAGAAGAAACCATAGGCAGTACATTCTTGGACCTCAGCCTTAGAAACATGTCAGTGCATCGGTTTTCTCAGGCAAGGGAAACAGAAGCACAATAAAGACAGCTGGGGCTCCATTTGACTGAAAAGGGATTTCGAAGGCAATGGCAAAGCGTCCACACAATGAAAAGGGAGTGGAGCGTACATTAGAAAACATAGATTTCCAAACAATGAAACAGTCGAGGGGGAACATCTGGAGAGCAGTCAGAGAAGTCGCAAAATGCAAGCCTTCGAGACACAAAAACCCTAACTGAAACTGAACACTAACAGTGTGTGTGTGTGTATGTATGTGCACCTGTAGGTATTCTATACATAATATACCTGGATTATATAGAAAAGCATATTCTATATCCAGAATTTATTATATAGAATAAGTTTATGATATATAATATATATATTAAGGACAATATATATAATATATATATTATGTATCATAAATTTTTCTACTTAAAACCTATACAATACATACATATAATATATCATACATACAGATACAAATATGGGTGCACTCACTTGCCCAGACACTCATAAACCACCAGATTTCAGGAGTGAATTGCATAGAAGTCACAGATATTTCCCAAGTCTATATGTAGGGGAGGACCAAATCACAATGTCCATTCATTCTGGAGGGTTGGGGATATCTACCAGGATATGTGACCTGGAGGCAAGACTGCTGGGAGCCAATGCATAGGCACCTCACCACTAAGAGGACACATGTGGACATGAATCTACATGCTACAGGAGGTAATGAAAGGTTGTATGCTAGAGTGGTCGATGTCTGTATTTTCTTGTTGTTCAGCCCTCGATCAGCAGGACGTTGATGTATTCCAGAGGACGAATAACACTCCACAGATCCCAGAGCAGTCCCAAGCATGTTTCACCTGGATTCTGTGCGGCACTAGGACCTGAAACACTCCTTCCTTGGTTCCGTGTGCACCTGTGCTCCATGTGATACCAGCCTACAGGTTTGACAGGCACTGTAGGTGATTCTAGGCCTATCAGCCTATCCCCTTCAGTAGGAACTCAATGCCAGAATGAGCGCTACTTTGCAGATGGGAGATTCGGGAGGAGAGGCCCATGCTTTGCACAGGGCCACATCCCTGATGACAAGCAGGAGAGCAGCTGGTTCTGAAAGCAGCTGTGTCCACAGTGCTGGCGCCATGGCTCTTCCCATATCATGTTTGTCACTGTTTTGGGCCAGGGACCACCGGAGTTGAACTAACTTCCCTGACAATAGAGCCCAACAGAAACTGGAACCTGGGTAACGAAGCCTAAACATCCTCGAGGAGCCCACTTCCCAGCTCATGTGGCTGTAACATGGCTCTGCAATGTCCTCATGTGCAGGGGCTCTGGCCTCCGGAAACGTCATAATCAGGGTGAGCCTCCAGGGCTGTTGATGTGGGTCAGGTCTCATGTGAGTTGCCTTGAGCCACTTTCTGGGTAGAAATCGAGGACAAGCCTGGGAGCCCCAGGCCAGTCCCCCAACCTGATGTCACACTGGTAACAATCTTTCCTTGCCTTGCTGTGTGGAGTGATATTGGGGGTTGTGTTCCTGTCCTATGGGGTGGGTCTGCCTGCAGAATGGGCAGGCTCATGAGGAGTTAGAAGCCCAATGGGCCTGAAACATCCACAGCCATGTCTCAACATGGCTGATCGGATGGAGCAAGCCCAGGCAGCAAGTTCAACATGAGGTTTATGCCAAAAATTCCAGGTGGTTCTCTTTGGTCCCAGGTGGATATGTGAACTGACCTAGTTCTGTACGTGACCTGGATCAGAAGGTTGAGTGGGCAGAAGAAGAGATGATAATGGCCGGGTGAGGCACTGAAGCTTCTGGTCTTGTCAGGCCCTTCTGCTGGGCACTGTCATGGGAGAGCCCCATGTTTCATATCGGCAAGGAGCTCACGGATGGGGACACCCAATACCTCTCTCTGAGTGTTAGGCCAACTCACGACAACCCGCACCCCACCCCCACTGCCCACAAGGGACAGTGCTGGCTCCAGAAAATGTGGCCATGGAGGGTTCTCTGTAACTAGGGTCCAGGGGTCTACACGGCCAAATCCTGGGCTACAAAGAGACCTCAGCACAACTTCATATGATCTGGAGCATCATGCTAAGCTTCCCCACAAGTCAGCTACAGGAGCTGAACCACACCAAGGAAGATCAAAGGTGAGCAGGCTGGGGATGAATCCTGACCCCACAGGGTGAGATCCCAGAGCCTGGTCTTGGTCATGTACCAAAGCCTGGCCCCAAACCACCCATCTGGTGCACTGTATTTGCCAGCACATAACGAATAGATGTACAGCTCACCAACCTGAGGCCATGAGACCATGGCTTAGTCTTCCCCCTCCTGGATGACTCAGAGAGAAGGAGTTGAGGAAGGAGGAGACAGCCAGTTATTGCATACACCTACCTCTAACACTGGTATGCTGGCTACATTCATTCACCCATGCACAGGAAGGCTTTGCCATAATACCGGCATGGAAGGAAGAAACAAGAATTATCCAACAGCAGAGGAAAGACTCCAATTGACCCGAATCTCTGCACAGAAAATGCTGAAGGCGACTGTCCCCCAAGAGAAAAAAAAACAAAACAGAACAGAACTCAGGAAACTCAGCTCAAGAGCAGGGTACAAACATCACTGACGGACAAAAATTGCTTGCCTTTCTGTACACACAGAACATTATCCGAATGAGAAAGAAAGGAGACCACGTCGTAGAAAATGACAGTAACAGCA
Source organism: Mesoplodon mirus (assembly GCF_964341445.2). Lineage (NCBI taxonomy): Eukaryota > Metazoa > Chordata > Mammalia > Artiodactyla > Ziphiidae > Mesoplodon > Mesoplodon mirus. The sequence goes on along the minus strand of NC_138977.1, from coordinate 123,104,923 downwards.
CAAAGAAAATGCCTAGGAGACCATTTATCCCACCACCTACAAGAGCTGTAATTCAAAGAACAGGACGAGAGACATATTGATTTTAAAAAATGAAGATGACAAACAACCAACATGGAATTATAGGTCGTCCGCATGGACCGGAAGATTTCGTCTTGTGCAAATGATTACACACTCTCTAGGAAATCCACAGAGTCGATGCCATTCCTCTCAATGTACCCACGGATTGTCTCATACATTACAAGTAGGAATTCCCCAAAGTGTCTGGAAACACAAAATACACTCGAGAGTGTTCATACACTCTTGAGCAAGAAGAGCAGATTTCAGACCCCCAAGCTGCCTGATCTCCCACTAGACAGCAAACCTACAGTCTTCAAAACAGCATGGTATTGGACACAAGACATCCTGATAGATACAAGGAAGAGAAAGGAGAGCCCCGAAAGAAAGCCAAGCTTGTGTGGTCAAAGGAGGTGTGAAAGTCCAATGGGGACATGATAGCCTGTGCAATGCATGGTCCTGGGGGAACTGGACTGCTCCATGCATAAGAATCACACTGGATTCCTTTCTTGTGCCACCAAAAACTAGAACCTCACACCAAATCAGCGAAGGCAATGTCAAGTCTGAAATCAGTCCAGGCCTAGAAGTAACCCATATGAAGTACATACATGTACCTCAGCCTTAGAAGCCTGTCTGTGGTTTGGTCTCCTCAGGCAAGGGAAAGAGAAGCACTATAAAGGCAGTTGGGGCTCCAGTCGACTGAAAAGAGATTTCCATGGCCAAGACAAAGTGTACGCATGACGAAAAGGCAACGGAGTGAATGTAAAACAATACTGATTTGCAAACGATGAAACTGACGAGGGGACTCATCTGGAGAGCAGACCCAGAAGTCACAAACCGCAAGCCTTCAAGATACAAAAACCCTAACCGAAGCTCAACCCTAACAGTGTGTTAGTGTTTATGTATGTGCACCTGTAGGTATTCAATACATAATATGCCTAGATTATATATAATAAATGTATTCTATATCAAGAATTTATTATATAGAATAAGTTTACAATACAAATATATATATATATAAAGGGCAATATGTTTAACATATATATATATGTATCATAAATTTTTCTACTTAATATCTATATAATACATACATATAATGAATCATACATAGAGATACAAATACACGTGCACTCTCACACACACACACACATAAACCACAACATCACAAGGGAGAATTGAGTAGAAGTCACAGAATTTTCTCCAGTCCATCTGTAAGCAAGGATCATATCACAATGTCCATTCATACTGCAGGGGTGGGGTTATCCACAAGGACATGTGACCTGGAGGCAAGACTGCTGGGAGCCAATGCACGGGCAACCCACCCCGAACACCAAGAGGAAACCTGTGGACTTGAATCTAACTGCAACAGGAGGACCTGGAAGGTTGTATGCCAGAGGGGTCAATGTCCGTAGTTTCTTGACGTTCAGCCCTCAGCTGGCTGGACCGGGATGTACGGCAGAGGACGAGTGACACTCCCCAGATACCAGAGCAGTCCCAAGCCAGTTTCAGCTGGATTCTGTACTAGGCCAGTCCCTGAGACTATCCTTCCTTGGTTCAGTGTGCATCTGTGCTCCATGTGATACCAGCCATCCATGAGATACAAGCCTACAGGTTTGACAGGCACTGTAGGTACTTCTAGGTCTATCTGACTAATGCCTTCCTTTGGAAGTCAATGCCAGAATGAACACCACTTTGCAGATGGGGAGATTCGGAAGGAGAAGCCCATGGTTTGTACAGGGACACATCCCTGATTAAATGGGGTCGAGCAGCCCGTTCTGAAAGCATCTGTGTCCACAGAGCCGGGGTCATGGCCCTTCCCATGTCATGGTTGTGTCACTCTTCTGGGCCAGGGACCCATGGATGTAATATAACTTCCTTGGCAATAGAGCCCAACACAAACTGCAACCTGGGGAATGAGGCATCAACAACTTAGAGGTGCCCATTCCTAGCTGACGTGGCTGTAAACATGGCTCTGCTTTGTCCCCTGTGCTGCGGCTGTGGCCTCAGGAAACATCTCAATCAGGGTGAGCATGCAGAGCTGTTGACTTGGGTCAGGTCTCACATGAGTTGCCTTGGACCATTGTCCGGGAGGAACCCAAAGACAAGCCTGGGAGTCCCAGCCCAGTCCACAAACCTGATGCCATGCAGATAGCAATCTTTCTTTGCCTGGGTGTGTGGAGTGATATAAGGGGTGGGTGTTCCTGTCCTGTGGGGTGGTTCTGCCTCCAGAATGGGCAGGGTCATGACAGGAGAGAAGCACCGTGGGCAGGACACATCCAAAGTCACGTCCAAGTCTGAATGGTCTGCATGCAGTGAGCCAAGGCAGCACCTTTAACCAGAAGTTTATTCCAAAAATTTTAGGTGGTTCTCTTGAATCCCGGGTGGATATGTAATCTGACCTAGGTCTGTGCCTGACCTGGGAAAAGAAGTTCGAGTGGGCCGAAGAAGCAATGATAATGTCTGGGTGGGGCCTTGATCCCTCCAGTCTTGGCGAGCCCTTCTGCTGGTCACTGTCAAGGTAGAGCCCCATGTTTGATATCGGCAAAGAGCTCACCAATGGTGACACCCAGTGCCTCTCCCCAAGTCTTAGTGCTGAGTCACACCACCCAGCACCCCACACTCGCTGCTCACAATGGCCAGCGCCAGCTCCTAAGTTTGTGGCCATGGAGGGTTCTCGGGAACCAGGACCCAGGTATCTATGGGGCCCAATCCTGGACTACGAAGAGACCTCAACACAGGTGGATTGGACCTGGAACATCATACTAAGCTTCCCACCGAGTGAGTTACAGGACCCAGAGCACACCAAGGAAGAGCACAAATGTGAACAGGCCATAGATGAATCCTTACTCCATAGGGTGAGTTCCTAGAGCCTGGTCTTGGGCACGTACCAAAGGCTGTCCGCAGACCACCCAACTGGTGGACAGCAATTTGCCAATACATAAATAAAAGAGGATTGGTCTCAATGCAGGAAAGGTGTGATGGAACCCAACCTCACCAATGCCAACCACAGAAGGTTCCCAGATGGTAGAGCAAATTAACCCTGGGAGAGAGGGCAGATAAACAGAGGTATAGCTCACCGAGCTGAGACCCATGGGGCCATGGCCTAGTTCTCCTCTTCCTGGATGACTCAGAGATTTGGAGAGGGAAGAAGGAGGAGACGGCCAGTGTTTGCATAATCCTACCTCTAAAACTGGTACATTGGCCACATAATTCACCCAGGCAGAGGAAGTCTTCGCCATTATAACAGCATGGAAAGAAGACAGAAGAATTATCCGACAGCAGAGGAAATACCCCAATTGACCTGGTTCTCTGCACAGAAAATGCTGAAGGTGGCCTTTCCCCAAGAGAAAACAAAACAAAACAGAACAGAACTCAGAAAAGTCAGTTCGATAGCAGGGTACAAATTTCACTGATGATACAAAAATTGCTTACCTTTCTGTACACACACAACACTATCCGAATGAGAAAGGAAGGAGAAAAGCCCGTGGACAATGAGGGTAACAATACAAAGAAAATGCCTAGGAGACCATCTAACCCAAGACCTACAAGACATGTAACTCAGAAAATGGGACGAGAAACACATTGATGAAAGAAAATGTATATGACACACACCCAACATGGAAGGAAAGGTAGTGCTCATGGAAGAGAAGATTCCATCTTGTGCAAATGATTCCACACTCCTGAGTAAATCCATAGAGTCGATGCCATTCCTCTCAAAATAGCCACAGATTTTCTCAGACAAGTACAACCAAGAATTCCCAAATGTGTCTGGAAAGGCAAAAGACCCTCGAGAGAGTCCATACAGTTTTCAGCAAGAAGTGCAGATTTCAGACCCCCAAGCTGACTTATCTCCAACTAGACTGCAAACCTACCAACATCAAGACAGCATGGTATTGGCACACAAGACACCATTCAGATACAAGGAAGAGAATGGAGAGCTGTGAAAGAAAGCCAAGCATGTACGGTCAAAGGAGGTTAGAAAGTCCGATGGGGACAAGATGGCCTGTGCAATGAATGGTCCTGTGGAAACTGGACTGCTTCAAGCATAAACATCACACTGGATTCCTTTCTCATGGCACCTACAATAAGAATCTCACACTAAATAGATTATCACAATGTCAAATCTGAAGTCAGGCCAGGCCTGGAATAAAACAATAGGAAGTTCATTCTTGGACCTCAGCCTTAGAACCACGTCTGTGGATTGGTCTCTTAAGGCAAGGGAAGCTTAAGCACAATAAAGGCAGTTGGGGATCCCGACTACTGAAAAGGAATTTTGATGGAAAAGGCAAAGTGCCCATAGGACGAAGAAGTAGCGGAGCATATGTGAGGAAACATTGATTTGCAAATGATGAAAGTGACGAGGGGGATCATCTAGAGAGCAGACCAAGAAGTCGGAAAACACAAGCATTAGAGACACAAAAGCCCTAAATGAAGCTGAACCCTTACAGTGTGTGTGTGTGTATGTATGTGCACCTGTAGGTATTCTATATATAATATACCTAGATTGTATATAATAAATATATTCTATATTAAGAATTTATTATATAGAATAAGTTTAGGATACATTATATATATATATATATAAATATATAAAGGGCAATATGTGTAATATATATATAATATAAATTTTCTCCTTAATACCTGTATACTACATACATATAATCAATCATACATAGAGATACAAATACACGTGCACTCACATGCAAACACATGCATAAACCACAAGATCACAGGAGAGAATTGAGTAGAAGTCACAGACTTTTCCCATGTCCGTGTGTAGGCGAGGACCAAATCACAATGTCCATTCATTCTGTAGGGCTGGGGTTATCTACCAGCATATGTGACCTGGAAGCAAGCCTGCTGAGAGCCAATGAATGGGCTACCCCTCCCGGAGACCAAGAGGACATACGTGGACGTGAATCTACCTGCAAAAGGCAGACCTGGAAAGCTGTATGCCAGAGGGGTCAATGTCTGTAGCTTCTTGACTTTCAGCCCTCACTCAGCAGGACAGGGATGTAGGCAAGAGGAGGAATGACACTCCCAGAACCCAGAGAAATCCCAAGCCAGTTTCAGCTGGATTCTGTGCTAGGCCAGACCCTGAGACAATCCTTCCTTGGTTCAGGGTGCACCTGTGCTCCCTGTGATACCAGCCCTCCATGTGATACCAGCCTACAGGTTTCACAGCCAGTGTAGGTGCTTCTAGGTCTAACTGCCTAATGCCTTCCATAGGAAGTCGATGCCAGAATGAGTGGCACTTTGCACATGGGGAGATTCGCGAGGAGAGGCCCATGGTTTGTCCAGGGCCACATATATGATGACCTGGAGGAGAGCAGCTTTTTCTGAATGCAGCTGTGTCCACAGACCCAGGGCCAAGGCTCTTCCCATGTAGTGTTTGTGTCACTGCTCTGGGCCAGGGACCACAGGAAGTGACCTAATTTCCTGGCAATAGAGCCCAAGAGAAACTGGAACCTAGGGAATGAGGCATCGACATCCTAGAGGAGCCCATCACCCAGGTCACATGGCTGTAAACATGGCTCTGCTGTGTCCCCATGTGCAGGGGTAGTGGCCTCAGGAAACATGACAATTAGGGTGAGCCTCCAGGGCTGTGGATGTGACCTCAGCACAGCTGGATCTGACCTGGAGCATCATGCTGAGCTTCCCCCTGAGTCAGCTACATGACCCAGAGCACACCAAGGAAGAGCACAATTGTGAGCAGGACACGGATGAATCCTGACTCCACAGGGTGAGCTCCCAGAGCCTGGTCTTTGTCATGTAGAAAAGGCTGCCCTTAGACCACCCATCTGGATTGCTGTAATTTGCCAACACATAACTAACAGAGGAATGGTCTCAATGGAGGGAATGGTCTGATGGAAACCCCACCCCCACCCCCCAAGCCAGAGAAGCTTTACAGATGGTAGAGCAAATTATGCCTAGGAGGGAGGGGCAGACGAACAGAGGTACATCTCACAGAGCTGAGGTCCATGGGCCATGGCCAAGTTCTCCCCTTCCTGGATGACTCAGAGAGATGGAGAGGGAGTAAGGAGGAGACAGCCAGTTATTGCATACACCTATATCTAACACTGGTATGCTGGCTACGTTCATTCACCAAGGCAGAGGAAGTCTTCGCCATAATAACAGAATGGTAAGAAGAAAGAAGAATTATCCGACAGCAGAGGAAAGACTCCAATTTACCCGATTCTCTGAAGAGAAAAATGCTTACAGCGACCCTCCTACAAGAGGAAGCAAAACAAAGAAAACAGAACTCAGAAAACTCAGTTCGATAGCAGGGTACAAATTTCACTGATGCTACAGAAATTGGTTGCCTTTTCGTAGACACATAACACAATTCGAATGAGAAAGGAAGGAGAAAACCCCGTGGACAATGACGGTAACAACACAAAGAAAATGCCTAGGATACCATCTGACTCACGACCTATAAGACACGTAATTCAGAAAGCGGGATGAGAGACACATTGATGAAAGAAAATGAAGGCGACACCCCCCCCCACATGGAATGATAGGTAGTGCTCTGGATGAGTCCATCTTGTGCAAATGATTCCACACTCTTGAGGAAATCCAGAGAGTCGATGCCATTCCTCTCAAAATACCCACGGATTGTCAAAGACAAGTACATTCAAGAAATCCCAAATGTGTCTGGAAACACAAAAGACCCTCAAGAGTGTCCATAAACTCTTCAGAAAGAAGTGCATATTTCAGATGTCCCAACCTGCCTGATTTCCAACTAGACGGAAAACCTAACATCATCAAGACAGCATGGTTTGGGCACACAATATATCCATATAGATGCAAGGAAGACAACAGAGAGTCATGGAAGACAACCAACCTTGTGTGGTCGAAGGAGGTGAGGAAGTCCGATGCGGACATGATAGCCTGTGCAATGAATGGTCCTGGGAAAACTGGACCACTCCATGCATAAGCATCACACTGGATTCCTTTCTCATGCGACATACAGCAAGAACCTCACCTTAAATCAACTACTGCAATGTCAAATCTGAAGTCAGGCCAGACCTTGAAGAAAGCCATATGCAGTACATACTTGGACCTCAGCCTTGAAGCATGTCTTTGAATTGGTCTCCTTAGCCAAGGGAAACAGAAGCACATTAAAAGTAGTTGGGGCTCCAGGTGAATGAAAAGGGATTTCAACGGCAAAGGCAAAGCTACATAGGACAAAAAGGCAGTGGAGCGAACGTGAGAAAACATTGATTTGCAAATGATGAAACTGATGAGGGGGATCATCTGGAGAGGAGACCAAGAAGTCACAAAATGCAAGCTTTCAAGACACATAAACCCTAACAAAAGCTGAACCCCAATAATGTGTGTGTGTCTATTTATGAGCACCTGTAGGTATTCTATACATAATATACCTAGATTGTATATAATAAACATATCCTTTATCAAGAATTTATTATATAGAATAAGTTTAGGATACATAATATATATATATTAAGGGCAATATCTATAATATATATATATTATGTATCATAAAGTTTTCTACTTAATACCTATATAATACATACATATAATGAATCATATGTAGAGATACAAATATACGACACGAAAACCTCAAGATCACAGGAGAGATTGAGTAGAAGTCACAGACTTTTCCCAAGTCTGTCTGTAGACAAGGACCAAATCACAATGTCCATTCATTCTGGAGAGCTGTGGAATCCACAAGGATATGTGACCTGGAGGCAAGATTGCCAGGAGCCAAACCATATGCAACCCACCCCGGAGACCAAGGGGAGACGTATGGACGTGAATCTACATGCAACAGGAGAACATGGAATGCTGTATGCCAGAGGGATTGATGTCTGTATTTACTTGACGTCCAGCCCTTGCTTGGCAGGACTGGGATGTAGGCTGGAGAACGAGTGACACTCCCCAGATCCCAGAGCAGTCCAAAGCCGGTTTCAGCTGGATTCTGTGCTAGGCTGGCCCCTGAGGCATTCCGTCCTTGGTTCATTGTGCTACTGTGCTCCATGTGATACCAGCCTTCCATGTGATATCAGCCTACATGTTTGACAGGCTCTGCAGGTATATCAAGGTCTATCCATGTATTGCTTTCCCTAGGAAGTCGATGCCAGAATGAGCGTCACTTTGCAGATGGGGTAATTCGGGATGAGGGGTCCATGGTTTTTACAGGGCATGCAGTGAGCCAAGGCAGCACCTGTGATGACATGGAGGAGAGTAGCCGGTTCTGAAAGCAGCTGTGTCCACAGAGCCAGGGCCATGGTGCATGCCATGTTGTGTTTGTGTTACTATTCTGGGCCATGGACCTCAGAAGGTCACCTAACTCCCTGGCAATTGAGCCCTACAGAAACTGGAACCTGGGGAACAAGGCATTGACATCCTAGTGGAGCCGTCTCCTCAGCTCACCTGGCTGTAAACATGGCTCTGCTGTGCCCATGTGCTGGGGCTGTGGCCTCTGGAAACGTCACAATCAAGGTGATTCTCCAGGGCTGTTGACGTTGAGTCAGGTCTCATGTGAATTGCCTTGGGCCATTGTCCGGGAGGAATCCAAAGAAAAGCCTGGGAGCCTCAAGCCAGTACACCAACCTGATGCCACGTTTATAACAATCTGTCCCTTGCCTGGTTGTGTGAACTGATATTGGGGGTGAGTGTTCCTGTCTGGTATGGTATGTCTGACTCCAGAATGAGCAGGCACATGAGGGGTGAGAAACCCGGTGGGCCGGACACATCCACAGCCATGTCTCAAGCTGGCTGGCCGGGATGGAGCAAGCCAAGGCAGCACCTTATACACGAGGTTTATGCCAAAACCTCTAGGTAGTTCTCATTGGTCCCAGCTGGATATGTGATCGACTTAGGTCTCTGCCTGACCTGGGAAAAGAAGGTTGAGTGGGCAGAAGGAGCAATGATAATGGCTGGAAGGTGCCCTGATACCAACGGTCTTGGCGGGCTCTTCTGATGCTCACTGTCAAGGTAGAGCCACAGGTTGAACATCGGTGAGGACCTCACTGATGTGGACACACAGTGCCTCCCCACGAATGTTGGTCCAAGTCATTCCACCCTGCACCCCATCCCCAGAGACCACAAGGGCTAGCGCCGGCTCTGGCGATTGTGGCCATGGAGGGTTCTCTGTAAGCAGGGGCAGGGGTCTATGGAGCTCAACCTGGGCTACTAAGAACCACAGCACAGCTGGATCTGACCAGAAGCATCATCCTAAGCTTCCCCCCAAGTCAGCTACAGGACCTGGAGCACACCAAGGAAGAGCACAAAAGTGAGCCGGCCACGGATGAATCCTGACCCCACAGGGTGAGTTCCCAGAGCCTGGTCTTCTGCACGTAACAAAGGGTGACCTAAGACCACCCATCTGGTGGACTGCTATTTGCCAATACATAACGAACATAGTAGTGGTATCAATGGAGGGAAAGTTCTGATGGAACCCCCATGCCCCAAACCCCAGCCACAGAAGGTTTACAGATTGTAGAGCAATTTACGCTTGGAAGGAGGGACAGATGAACAGAAGTACAGCTCACCAAGCTGAGGCCCATGGGGCCATGGCCTTGTCCTCCCCTTTCTGGATGACTCAGAGAGATGGAGAGGGAGGAAGTAGGAGATGGCCAGTTATTGCATACACATACCTCTAACACTGGTATGCTGGCTACATTCATCCACCCAGACAGAGGTAGTCTTCACCACAATAACGGCATGGAAAGAAGAAAGAAGAACTATCCAACAGCAGCGGAAAGACTCCGATAGCACTGACTCTCTACACAGAAAATGGTGAAGGCGACCCTCCCCCAAGAGAAAACAAAATAAAACAGAACTCAGGAAACTCAGTTCGATAGCAGGATACAAATTTCACTGATGCTACAAAAATTGGTTGCTTTTCTGTACACACACAACTCTCCAAAGGAGAAAGGAGGGAGACAAACCTGTGGACAATGACGGTGTCAACACAAAGAAAATGTTTAGGAGACCATCTAACCCATGACCTACAAGACATATAACTCAGAAAACAGGACAAGAGACACAGTGAGGAAAGAAAATTAAGACAACAAACACCCAACTTCGAATGATAGGTAGTGCTCATGGACCAGAAGAGGCCATCTTGTGCGAATGATTCCACACTCTTGAGAAAATTCAGAGAGTAGATGCCATTCCTCTCAAAATACCCACGGATTTTAACAGACAAGTACAACCAAAAATTCCCAAATGTGTCTAGAAACGTAAAAGATCCTCAGGAGTGTCCATACACTCTTCAGCAAGAAGGGCAGATTTCAGAACCCCAAGCTGCCTGATTTCCAACTAGACTGCAAACCCACCATCTTCAAGAAAGCAAGGTATTGGCACAGAAGACACCCACATAGATGCAAGGTAGAGAACAGAGAGCCCTGAAAGAATGCCAAGTTTTTGTGGACAAAAGTCTGATGGGGACAAGATAGCCTGTGCAATGAATGGTTCTGGGGAAACTGGACCGCTCCAGGCATAAGCATCACACTGGACTCCTCTCTTGTGCCACCACCAACAAGAAACTCACAGAAAATTGACTACCGCAGTGTCAAATCTGCAGTCAGAACTGGCCTAGCAGAAACCCATAGGCAGTACATACTTGGACCTCAGCCTTAGAAGCATGTCTGTGGATGGGTTTCCTCACGCAAGGGAAACAGGAGCACAATAAAGTCAGTTGGGGCTCCAGACAATTGAAAAGGGATTTTGACGGCGAAAAGGCAGCTGAGCAAACGTGAGAAAGCAATGATTTGCAAACAATGAAACTGACAAGGGAGATCATCTGGAGAACAGACCGAGAAGTCACAAAATCAAGCCTTCGAGAAACAAAAACCCTAACCAAAGCTGAACGCTAACAGTGTGTGTGTGTGTATATATATGTGCACCTGTAGGTATTCTATACATCATACACCTAGGTTATACATAATAAACATATTCTACATCAAGAATTTATATATACAATAAGTTTAGGATACATATATATATTAAGGGCAATATGTATAATATATATATAATGTATCATAAATTTTTCTACTTAATATATATGTAATACATACATATTATGAATCAAACGTAGAGATACAAATACACATGCGCTCATGGGCACACACACACATAAAGCACATAATCACAGGAGAGAATTGGTAGAAGTCACAGACTTTTCCAAAGTCCGTCTGTAGACGAGGACCAAATCACAATGGCCATTCATTCTGGATGGTTGAGGATATCCAAAAGGATATGTGAACCTGAGCAAAGATTGCTGGGAGCCATTGCATGGGCAACCCACCCTTAGACCAAGAGGAGACATGTGGACATGAATCTACCTATCTACCTGCAAAAAGAGGACCTGGAAGTTTGTATCCTAGAGGGGTTGATGTTTGTAGTTTCTTGACGTTAAGCCCTTGCTCGGCAGTACTGGGATGTACACCAGAGGATGAGTGACAATCCACAGATCACAGAGTAGTCCAAGCCCCTTTCAGCTGGATTCCGTGCTAGGCCAGCCCCTGCGGGAATCCTTCCTTGGTTCCGTGTGCACCTGTGCTCCATGTGATACCAGCCTACAGGTTTGACAGGCACTGTAGGTGCTCCTAGGTCTATCTGGCTAATGCCTTCCCTGGAAGTCGATGCGAGAATGAGCACCACTTTGCAGGTAGGGAGATTTGGTAGGAGAGGGCCCTGGTTTGTAAGCGTCACATCCCTGATGACATGGAGGAGTGGAGCCTTTTATGAAAGCAGCTGTGTCCACAGAGCCAGGGCCATGGATCTTCTGATGTCGTGTTTGTGTACTGTTCTGTGCCAGGGACCCCAGGAGGTGACCTAACTTCCCTGGCAATAGAGCCCAACAGAAACTGGAACCTGGAAAATGAGGCATCGACATCTTAGAGGAGCCCACTCTCCAGCTCATGTGACTGTAATCATAGCCCTGCTGTGTCCCCAAGTGCTGGGGCTGTGGCCTCAGGAAACGTCAAAATCAGGGTGAGCCTCCAGGGCTGTTTACATTGGCTCAGATCTCACGTGAGTTGCCTTGGACCATTGTCCGTGGTGAATCCAAAGACAAGCCTTACAACCCCAAGCCATTCCACCACCCTAATGCCACCCAGGTAGCAGTATGTCCCTTGTCTCTTTTTGTGGAGTGATATTTGGGATCAGTGTTCTTGTCCTATGGGGTGGGTCTGCCTCCAGAATGGGCAGGTTCATGAGGATTTAGAAGCCCGGTAGGCCAGACACATCCAAAGCCATGACCCAAGCTGGCTGGTCAGGTGGAGCAAGCTAAGGCAGAGCCTTTATCCCGAAGTTTATGCCAAAAATTCTAGGTTGTTCTCTTTGGTCCCAGGTGGACATGTGCTCCGACCTAGGTCTGTGTCCGAACTGGGAGCAGAAGTGGGCAGAAGAAACAATGATAATGGCCAGGTTGGGACCTGATCTCTCCGGTCTTGACGGGCCCTTCTGCTGGTCATTGTCATGGTAGAGTGCCACGTTGGAAATCACTGAGGAGCTCACCAATATGGACACCCAATGCCTGTCACTGAGTTTGGGCCAAGTCATGCAAACCCACTCCCCACCCCCACTGCCCACGTGGGACAGCACCAGCTTCAGAAAGTGGGCCATAGAGGGTTCTATGTACCTATGGCCCAGGGGTAGATGGGGCCCAATTCTGTGCTACGATGAGACATCAGCAGAGGCGGGTCTGACCTGGAGCATCATGCTAAGCTCCCCCCTGAGTCAGCTAGAGGACTCAGAGCACAACAAGGAACAGCCCAAAGTGAGCAGGCCGGGGATGAACCCTGGGCCAAACAGTGTGAGTTCCAAGAGCCTGGTATAGGACACGTAACAAAGGCTGGCCTCAAATTGACTGCAATTTGCCAACACATAACAAACAGAGGAGTGGTCTCAATGGAAGGAAAGGTCTGATGGAACCCCCACCACCCGAACCCCAGCCACAGAAGGTTCACAAATGGTAGAGCAAATTACGCCCAGGAGGGAGGGGCAGAAGAAACAGAGGTACAGGGGCTTCCCTGGTGCTGCAGTGGTTAGGAATCTGCCTGCCAGTGCAGGGGACACGGGTTCGAGCCCTGGTCTGGGAAGATCCCACATTCTGTGGAGCAACTAAGCCCGTGTGCCACAACTACTGAGCCTGTGATCTAGAGCCTGAGCTCCGCAACAAGGGAAGCCACCACAATGAGAAGCTGGCACAATGAAGAGTAGCCCCCACTCGCTGTAAGTAGAGAAAACCCATGCGCAGCAACAAAGACCCAGCACAGCCAAAAATAAATAAAATAAGTTAAAAAAAATTAAAAAGAAACAGGTACAGTTCACTGAGCTGAGGCCCATGGGGCCATAGCCTTGTCCTCCCCTTCCTGAATGACTCAGAGAGATGGAAAGGGAGGAAGGAGGAAACGGCCAGTTATTGCATAGACGTACCTCTAACACTGTTACACTGGCTACATTCACTCACCCAGGCAGAGGAAGTCTTCACCATAATAACGGCATGGAAAGAAGAAAGAAGAATTATCCCACAGCAGATGAAAGTCTCCAATTGACCTGATTCTCTGCACAGAGAAGGCTGAAGGCGACCCTCTCCCAAGAGAAAAAAAAAAACAGAACTCGTGAAACTCAGTTCGATAGCAGGATATAAACATCATTGACAGTGCAGAAATTAGCTGCCTTTCTGTACACACACAACACTATCCGAATGAGAAAGGAAGGGGACAACCCTGTGGACAAAGACAGGAACAACACAAAGAAAATGCCTAGGAGGGGCTTCCCTGGTTGTGCAGTGGTTAAGAATCTGCCTGCCAATTCAGGGGACATGGGTTTGAGCCCTGGTCCAGGACGATCCCACATGCCACGGAGCAACTAAGCTCGTGTGCCACAACTAATGAGCCTGTGCTATAGAGCCTGCGAGCCACAACTACTGAAGCCTGTGCACCTAGAGCCCATGCTCTGCAACAAGAGAAGCCACCACAATGAGAAGTCCTTGCACTGCAATGAAGAGTAGCCTCCCCTCGCGGCAACTAGAGAAAGCCTGCACGCAGCAATGAAGACCCAGCGTAGCCAAAAATAAATAAGTAAAATAAATAAATAAATAAAATAAAATTATAATTTTAAAAGAAGAAAATGCCTAGGAGAGCATCTAACCCATGACATACAAGACATGTAATGCAGGAAACAGGACGAGAGACACATTGATGAAAGATAATGAAGAAGACACACACCCAACATGGAATGATAGGTAGTGCTCATGGACTGGAAGAGTCCGTCTTTTGGAAATGATACCACACTCTCGGGGAAAGTGAGAGAGTCGAATCCATTCCTCTCAAAATACCCACAGATTGTCTCAGAGAAGTACAACCAAGAATTCCCAAATGTGTCTGGAAACGCAAAAGATCCTTGAGATTGTCCATAACTCTTCAGCAAGAAGTGCAGATATCAGACGTCCCAAGCTGCCTGATTTCCAACTAGACTGAAAAAATACCATCATCAAGACATCAAGGTAATGGCACACAAGACATCCACATAGAAGCCAGGAAGAGAATGGAGAGCCCTGAAAGAAAGCCAAGCTTGTGCGCTCAAAGGAGATAAGAAAGTCTGATGGTGACAAGATAGCCTGTGCAATGAATGGTCCTGGGGAAACTGGACCGTTCCATGCATAAGCATCACAGTGGATTCCTTTCTCGTGCCAGCAACAACAAGAACCTCACACCAAATCGACTACATCAGTGTCGAATCTGCAGTCAGGCCAGGCCTAGAAGTAAACGATAAGCAGTACTTTATTGGACATCAGCCTTAGAAGCATGTCTGTGGATCGGTATCCTCAGGCAAGGGAAACAGAAGCACAATAAATGCATTTGGGGCTCCAGGCGACTGAAAAGGGCTTCCCAAGGCAAAGGCAAAGTGGCCCTAGGATGAAAAGGAAGCGCAATGAACGTGAGAAAACATTGATATCCCAATGATGAAACTGACGAGGGGGATCATCTGGAGAGCAGACCGAGAAGTTGCAAAACACAAGCCTTCAAGACACAAAAATCCTAACCAAAATAAAACCCTAACAATGTGTGTGTGTGTATGTATGTTCACCTGTACGTATTCTATACATAATATATCAGGATTATATATAATAAACATATTCTATATGAACAATTTATTATATAGAATAACTTTAGGCTACATAATATATGTATAAAGGGCAATAGGTATAATATATATATATTATGTATTATAAATTTTTCTATTTGATACCTATATAATACATACAAATAATGAATCATATGTAGAGATACAAATACATGGGCACTCACTCACACACACACGCATAAACCAAAGATCACAGGAGAGAATTGATTAGTAGTCACAGACTTTTCCCAAGTAAGTCTGTAGGTGATGACCAAATCACAATGTCCATTCATTCTGGAGGGGTGGGGATATCCACAAGGATATGTGACCAGGAGGCAAGACTGCTGGGAGCCAATGTATGAGCCACCCAGCCCTGAGGCCAAGAGGAGACATGTGGACGTGAATCTACCTGCAGTGTAGGACTTGGAAGGTTGTATGCTAGAGGGGTTGATATCTGTAGTTTCTTGAAGTTCAGCTCTTGCTCGGCAGGACTAGGAAATAGGCCGTAGGACGTGTGACACTCCACATATCCCAGAGCAGGCACAAGCGTGTTTCAGCAGGATTCTCTGCTAGGCCAGCCCCTGAGACAAGCCTTCCATGGTTCAGTGTGCACCTCTGCTCCATGTGATACCAGCCCTCCATGTGAAACAGGCCTACAATTTTGACAGGCACTGTAACTGCTTCTAGGTCTATCTGCCTAATGCCTCCCCTAGGATGTCGATGCCAGAATGAGCACCACTTTGCAGATATGGAGATTCGGGGGGAGGGGCGCATGGTTCCTACATGGCCACATCCCTGATGATACGGATTAGAGCAACCGGATCTGAAAATAGCTGTGTCCACAGATCCGGGGCAATGGTTCTTACCATGTCATGTTTGTGTCACGGTCTTGGGTCAGGGACCCCAGGAAGTGACCTAACTTCACTGGCAATAGAGCCTGACAGAAACTGGAACCCAGGGAACAAGGCATCAACATCCAGGAGGAGCCCACTCCATATCTCACATGGCTGTAAACATGGGTCTGCTGTGTCCCCATGTGCTGGGGCTTGGCCTAGGGAATGTCACAATCAGGGTGAATCTCCAGGGCTGCTGACGTTGGGTCTGGTCTCAGGTGAGTTGCCTTGGGCCATTGTCCGGGAGGAACCAAAAGAGAAACCTTGGAGCCCCAGGCCAGTCCACCATCCTGGTACAAATCTGTCCCTTCCCTGGGTGTGTGGAGTGATATTCTGTCTGAGTGTTCCTGTCCTGTGGGGTGGGTCTGCCTCCAGAATGGGCAGGTTCATGCAGGTGAGAAGCCCTGTGGGCCAGACACATCCACAGCCATGTCCCAACCTGGCTGGTCAGCATGGAGCAAGCCCAGGCACCACCTTTAAACTCAGGTTTATGCCAAAACTTCTAGGTGGTTCTCAGTGGTCCCGGGTGATATGGGATACAACGTATGACTGTTCCTGACCAGGGAGCAGACAGTGAAGTGGGCAGAAGAAGCAATTCTATTGACCGTGTGGTGCCTGATCGCTCCGGTGTTGGCTGAACCTTCTCCTTGTCACTGTCATGGTAGTGCCCCACGAGGGAGATCCGTGAAGAGCTCACTGATGTGGAAACCCAATGCTTCTCCCCAAGTGTGGGGTTGAGCCATGCCATCCCACACCCCAGCCCCACTTCCCACAAGAGCTAGCGCAGGCTCTGGAAAGTGTGGCCATGGAGGGTTCTCTGTAACCAGGGCCCAGGGGTCTATGGGGCCCAAGTCTGGGATATGATGAGACCTCAGCCGAGCCGGGTCTGACCTGGAGCATCATGCTAAGCTTCCCCACGAATCATCTACAGGACCCAGAGCACACCAAGGTAGAGCACAAAGGTGAGCAGGCAGGGGATGAATCTTGGGCCCCACAGGGTGAGCTCCTAGAGGCTGGTCTTGAGCACATACCAAAGGCAGGCCTCAGACCACCCATCTGGTGGATTGCAATTTGCCAACACATAACGAGCAGAGGATTGGTCTAAAAGGAGGTTAACTTCTGATGGAACCCCAATCCACCAACCCCAACCATAGAAGCTTCACAAATGATGTGGCAAATTATGCCCAGGAAGGAAGGGCAGACGAACAGAGGTACAGCTCACCGAGCTGAGGCACATGGGACCATGGCATACTACAACCCTTCCTGTATGACGCAGAGAGATGGAGAGGGAGGAAAGAGGAGATGGCCAGTTATTGAATACACCTACCCCTAACACTGGTACACTGGCTACATTCACCAAGGCAGAGGAAGTCTTCCCATAATAACGGCATGGAAAGAAGACAGAAGAATTATCCAACAGCAGGGGAAAGACTCCAATTAATCCGATTCTCTGCACAGAAAATGCTGAAGGCGACACTCCCCCATGAGGAAACAAAACAGAATGAAACTCAGGAAACTCAGTTTGATAACAGGGTACAAACTTAACTGATGCTGGAGAAATTGCTAGCCTTTCTCTACACACACAACACTATCCGAATGAGAAAGGAGGGACACAACCCCAGGGACAATGACGGTAACAACACAAAGAAAATGCCTAGGAAACCATCTAACCCACGATCTGCAAGACACGTAACTCAGAAAATGGGGCAAGAGACACATTGATGACAGAAAATGAACACGATCCTTACCCAACATGGAATGTTAGGTAGTGCTCATGGACCGTAAGAGTCCGTGTTGTGCAACTGATTCCACACTCTCGAGGAAATCCAGATAGTCGATGCCATTCCTCTCAAAATACCCACAGATTATCTCAGACAAGTACAAGCAAGAATTCCCAAATGTGTCTGGAAATGCAAAAGATCCAAAAGAGTGTCCATATACTCTTCAGCAAGAAGGGCAGATTTCAGACGTCCCAAGCTGCCTGATTTCCAGCTAGACTGCAAGTGTACCATCATCAAGACAGCATGGTATTGTCACACAAGGCATCCACATAGATGCAGGGAAGAGAACAGAGAGCCCCTAAAGAAAGCCAAGCTTGTTTGGTCAAAGGAGGTTTGAAAGTCCAATGGGACAAGATAGACTGTGCAATGAATGGTCCTGGGGAAACTGGGCCTCTCCCTGCATAAGCATCACACTGGATTCCTTTCTCGGGCCACCAACAAGAACCTCACCCCAAATCGACCACGGCAATGTCAAATCTGAAGTCAGGCCCAGCCTAGAAGAAACCCATAGGCAGTACATGCTTGGACCTCAGCCTTAGAAGCATGTCTGTGGATCGGTCTCCTCAGGCAAGGGAAACAAGCACAATAAAGGCAGTTGGGGCTACAGGCGACTGAAAAGGGATTTCAAAGGCAAAGGCAAGGCGTCTGTAGGATGAAAAGGCAGTGGAGTGAACATGAGAAAACATTGTTTTGCAAACTATGAAACTGGTGAGTGGAATCATCTGGAAAGAAGACAGAGAAGTCACAAAATGCAAGCCTTCAAGACACAAAAACTGTAAATGAAGCTGAACCCTCACAATGTGTGTGTGTGTATGTATGTGTGTAGTATCCCTATATTATATATAATAAACATTCTATAGCAAGAATTTTTTTATATAGAATAAGTTTAGGATACATAATATATACATTAGGAACAAGATGTAAAATATATATATATACTATGTATCATAAATTTCTTTACTTAATACCTACATAATACATACATATAATGAATCATACATAGAGATACAAATATGCATGTGCTCATGTGCAGAAATAACGCATAAACCACAAGCTCAGAGGAGAGAAATGAGTAGAAGACACAGACTTTTCCCAAGTCCATTTGTAGGTGAGTACCAAATCACAATGTCCATTCATTCTGGAGGGTTGGGGATATACACAAGGATATGTGACCTGGGTGCCAGATTGCTGGGAGCCATAAATTAGTCACCCACCATGGAGACCAAGGGGAGACACGTGGACCTGAATCTATCTGCATCAGCAGGACCTGGAAAATTGTATGCCAGAGGGGTCGATATTTGTAGTTTCTTCACTTTTAGTCCTCACTCGGCAGGACTGGGATATAGGCTGGAGGACGAGTGACACCCCTCAAGTCGCAGATCTGTCCTAAGCCAGTTTCAGCTGGATTCCGTGCTAGGCCAGCACCTGAGGCAATCCTTCCTTGGTTCAGTGTGCACCTGTGCTCCATGTGATACCAGCCCTCCATGTGATACCAGCCTACAGGTTTGACAGACACTGTAGGTGCTCCTAGGTCTATCTGCTTAATGTCTTCCCTGGGAAGTCAATGCCAGAGTGAACGCCACTTTGCAGATGGGGTGATTAGGGGGGAGGGGTCCATGGTTTTCATAGGGCCACATCTGTGATGACATGGAGGAGAGTAGCCGGTTCTGAAAGCAGCTGTGTCCACAGAGCCGGTGCCATGGCTCTTCCCATGTCGTGTTTGTGTCATTGTTCTGGGCCAAGGACCCCAGGAGGTGACCTGACTTCCCTGCAATAGAGCCCAACAGAAACCTGAACCTGGGGAATGAGGCATCAGCATCCTAGGGGAGCCCACTCCCCAGCTCATGTCGCTGGAAACATGGCTCTGCAAGGTCCCCTTTTGCTGGGGCTGTGCCCTCAGGAAGTATCACAATCAGGGTGAGCCTCCAGGGCTGTGGACGTGGGGTCAGGTTTCATGTGAGTTGCCTTCAGCCATTGTCCGGGAGGACACCATAAACAAGCCTGGGAGTCCCAGGCCAGTGCATCAATCTGATACCACCTCGGTAGCAATTGGTCCCTTGCCTTGGTGTGTGGAGTGATATTGGGGCTGGGTGTTCCTGTCCTGTGGGGTGGGCCTGCCTCCAGAATGGGTAGGCTCATGAGGGGTGAGAAGTCTGGTGGGCCGGACACATCAACAGTGATATCCCAAGTAGCTGTTCGGGATGGAGAGAACCCAACCACACTTCTAACTCAAGGTTTATGCCCAAAACTCTAGGTAGTTCTCTTTGGTCTCGGGTGGATATGTGATCCTGCCTAGGTCTGTGCCTCAACTGGGAGCAGAAGGTCAAGTGGGCAGAAGAAGCAATGATAATGGCCGGGTGGGGCCCTGATCCCTCCAGTCTTGGTGGGCCCTTCTGCTGGTCACTCTATGGTAGAGCCGCACGTTGGAGATCATCGAGGAGCTCAACAATGTGGACACCCAATGCCTCTCCTGGAGTGTGGGGCTGAGTCACGCTACCCTGCACCCCACCTCACTGCCAACAAGGGCGAGTGCTGGCTCCAGAGATTGTGGCAATGGAGGGTTTTCTGTAACCAGGAACCAGGGGTCTATGGGGCCCAATCCTGCACTTAGAAGAGACCTCAGCACAGCTGGATATGCCCTGTAGCATCATGATAAGCTTAGCCCCGATTCAGCTACAGGACCAGAGCACACAAAGGCAGAGCACAAAGGTGAGCAGGCCGGGGATGAATCTTGGGCCCCACAGGGTGAGTTTCCAGAGCCTGGTCTTTGACACATATGAAATGCTGACCTCAGACCAACCATCAGGTTTACAGCAATTCGCCAACACATAACGAACTGACGATAGGTCTCAGTGGAGGGAAAGGTCTGATGGAACCCACACTCTCACAACCCCAGCCCCAGAATGTACACCGATGATGAATAAATTATGCCCGGGAGGGAGGGGCAGATGAACAGAGGTACAGCTCATAGAGCTGAGACCAATGGGGCCATGACCTAGTCTTCCCATTCCTGGATGACTCAGAGAGATGGAGAGGGAGGAAGGAGGAGACGGCCAGTTATTGCATACACCTACCCCTAACACTGGTACGCTGGCTACATTCATTCACCCAGCCAGAGGAAGTCTTTGCCATAATAACGCCATGGAAGGAAGAAAGAAGAGTTATCCGACAGCAGATGAAATACTCCAATTGACCAAACTCTCTGCACAGAAAATGCTGAAGGCAACCTTCCCACAACAACAACGACAACAAAAACAGGACAGAATGCAGGAAACTCAGTTCGACAGCGGGGCACAAACTTCACTGACGCTACCAAAATTGCTTGCCTTTCCGTGCACACACAACACTATCCGAATGAGAAAGGAAGAAGACAACCCTGTGGACAATGATGGTATCAACACAAAGAAAATGCCTAGGGGACCATCTAACCCATGACATAAAAGACACGTATCTAAGAAAATGGGACGAGAGACACATTGATGAAAGAAAATGAAGATGACACACACCCAACATGTAATGATAGGTAGTGATCATGGACTGGAAGAGTCCGTCTTGCACAAATGATTCCACACTCTCGAGGAAATCCACAGATTCGATGTCATTCCTCTCAAAATACCCACGGATTGTCTCAGGCGAGTACAACCAAGAATTCCCAAATGTGTCTGGAAACACAAAATATCCTCGAGAGTGTCCATACACTCTTCAGCAAGAAGTGCAGATTTCATACGTCAAAAGCTGCCTAATTTCCAAATAGAATGCCAACCTACCATCATCAAGACAGCATGGTATTGGCACAAAAGACATGCACATATTTGCAACAATGAGAACGGAGAGCCTCGAAACAAAGTCAAGCTTGTGCGGTAAAAGGAGATGAGAAAGTCTGATGGGGACAAGGTAGCCTATGCAGTGTATGGTCCTGGGGAAACTGGACCTCTCCGTGCATATGCATCACACTGGATTCCTTTATCGTGCCACCAACAAGAAACTCACAGAAAATTGACAACCGCAATGTCAAATATGAAGGCAGACCAGGCCTAGAAGAAAGCCACAGGCAGTACATACTTGGATCTCAGACTTAGAAGCATGTCTGTGGATCGGTCTTCTCAGGCAAGGGAAACAGAAGCACAATAATGGTAGTTGGGGCTCCAGGCGATTGAAAAGGCATATCGACGGAAAAGGCAACACATCCACACGACGAAAAGGCAGTGGAGTGAACATGAGAAAACATTGATTTGCAAACGATGGAACTGTCAAGGGGGATCATCAGGAGTACAGACGGAGAAGTCACAAAACGCAAGGTTTGGAGACAACAAAAACCCTAACCGAGCTGAAGCCTAACAATGTGTGTGTGTGTATGTATGTGCATCTGTAGGTATTCTATACATAATATAGGTAGATTATATTTAATAAACATATTGTATGTCAAGAATTTATTATACAGAATAAGTTTAGGATACATAATATATATATTAAGGGCAATATGTATAATATATATGTATTATGTATCATAAATTTTTCTACTTAATACCTACATAATACATACATATAATGAATCATACATAGATGGACTAGATGGACTCCTAGTTATTTTCTATGTGTGTTCCCTTCATTGTCCACGAGTTTGTCACTTTCTTTCTCATTAGGATAATTTGTTTTGTGTGTACAGAAAGGCAACCAATTTCTGTAGCGTCAGTGAAGTTTGTACCCTGCTATGGAAATGAGTTTCCTGAGGTCTGTTCTGATTTTTTTGGTTTTCTCCTGGGGGAGGCTCACCTTCAGCATTTTCAGTGCAGAGAATCGGGTCAATTGGAGTCTTTCCTCCGCTGTCAGATAATTCTTCTTTCTTCTTTCTATGCCGTTATTATGGCGAGGATTTCCTCCACCTTGCTGAATGAATGTAGCCAGCATATAAGTGTTATTGTTAGGTGACAGCAATAATTGGCTGTCTTCTCCTTCCTCCCTCTCCATCTCTCTGAGTCCTCCAGGAAGGGCAGTACTAGGTCAGGGCCCCATAGGTCTCAGCTCGGTGAGCTGGAATGCTGTTCACTTGGCACTCCCTCCCAGGCATAATTTGACTTAACATCTGTGAACTTTCTGTGGTTGGGAGTGCAGGGTTTGGGTGGCAACAGGTTCCATCAAAATTTTCCCTCCATTGAGACCAATCCTCTGTTTGTTATGTGTTGGCAAATTGCAGTCCACCAGATAGGTGGTCTTAGGCTAGCCTTTGGTATGTGCCCAATACCAGGCTCTCAAGGCTCATTCTGTGAGGCCCGGGATTCATCCCAGGCCTGCTCACATTTGTGCTCTGCCTTGGTGTGCTTCGGATCCTGTAGCTGGCTCGGGGGGAAGCATAGCACAATTCTCCAGGTCAGATCTGGCTGGCTGACCTCTCTTGGTAGAACAGGATTGGGACCCGTAGAAACCTGGGCCCTGGTTCCAGAGAACCCTCCATGGCCACACTCTCTGGACCTGGTGCTGGCACACGTGGGCAGTGGGGGTGGGTGCTGGGTGGTATGACTCGGCCCAACACTAGAGGAGATGCTTTGGGTGCCCACATAGTTGAGCTCCTCGCCAATCTTCACTGTGGGGCTCTGCAATGACCATGACCAGCAGAAGGGCCGGCCCAGCCCCGAAGGATCAGGGTCCCACCTGGCCATTATCATTGCTTCTTCTGCACCCTCTATCTTCTGATCCCAGATCAGGCACAGACCTAGGTCTGATTACATATCCAACTGGGACCAAAGAGAACCATTTAGAGTTTTTGTCATAAACCTTGGGATAAAAGGCTCTGCCTGGGCTCACTGCATCCCAACCAGCCATATTGGGACACAGCTGTGGATGTATCTGGGCAAGTGGGCTTCTCACCCATCATGAGCCTGACCATTCTGGAGGCAGACCAATCACACAGGACAGGAACACCCACCACCAACAGCACTCCACAATCCAAGCAAGAGACTGATTACTACCACCCTGGCATGAGTGTGGTGTCCTGGCCTGGGGCTCCCAGGCTTGCATTTGGGGTCCTCCCAGACAGTGGCCCAAGGCAATTCATGTGAGACCCGACCCAGTGTCAATAGCCCTGGAGGATCACCCTGACTGTGAAGTTTCCTGATGCCCCAGCCCCAGCACATGAGGACACAGCAGAACCATGTTTTCAGCCATGTGAGCTGGGAAGGGGGGATATGGATGCCTTGTTCCCCAGGTTCCAGGTTCTGTTGGACTCTATTGCCAGGGATGTGAGGTCACCTACTGGGGTCCCTTGGTCAAGACCAGTGACACCAACACGGCATGGGCAGAGTCATGGCCCCAGCTCTGTGGACACCGCTGCTTTCAGACCCGGCTGCTCTCCTCTGTGTCAGCAGGGATGTGGCCCTGTACAAACCACGGGTCTCTCCTCCCCAGTCTCCCCATCTGCAAAGTTGTGCTCATTCTCGCATTGACTTCTTAGGACAGCCATTAGGTTGATAGACCTAGAAGCACCTACGGTGCCTATCAAACCTGTAAGCTAGTGTCACATGGAGGGCTGGTATCACATGGAGTGCAGGTGCACACTGCACAAAGGAAGGATTGTCTCAGGAGCGGTCCTAGCACAGAATCCAGCTGAAACCGGCTTGGGTCTCCTCTGGGATTTCAGGAGAGTCACTTGTCCTCCAGCCTGCATCCCAGTCCCACCGAGGGAAGGCTGAAAATCAAGAAATTTCAGACATCGAACCCTCTGGCATACAACCTTCCAGGTCCTCCAGTTGCAGGTAGATTTACGTCCACATGTGTCCTCTTGGCCTCCAGTGTGGGTTGCCCCTGCATTGGTTCCCAGCAGTCTTGCCTCCAGGTCACATATCGTTGTGGAAATCCCTACCTCCCAAGAATGGATGGACATTGTGATTTGGTCCTCACCTACAGATGGACTTGGGAAATGTATGTGACTTCTACTCAATTCTCTCCTGTGATCCTGTGGTTTTTGTGTGTGTGTTCGCATGATCGCAGGCATATTTGTATCTCTACATATGATTCATAATATGTATGTATTATATAGGTATTAATAGAAAAATTTATGATACATAATATATATATTAAACATATATTAATATATATATTATGAATCCTAAACCTATTCTATATAATATATTCTTGATATAAAATATGTTTATTATATATAATCTAGGTATCCTATGTATAGAAATCCTACAGTTGCCCATACATAGACACACACACACATTGTTAGGGGTTGGCTTCCGTTAGGGATTTTTGTCTTGAAGGCTTACATTTTTGACTTCTCATTCTGCTTTCCAGATGATCACCCTCCTCAGTTCCATCATTTGCAAATCAATGTTTTCTCACATTCTCTCCGCTGCCTTTTCTTCTTGGGGACACTCTGCCTGTTCCATTGAAAACACTTTTCAGTCTCCAGGAGTTCCAACTGCCTTTATTGTGCTTTTGTTTCCCTTGCCTGAGGAGACCGGTCCACAGACATGCGTCTAAGACTGAGTTCCAAGAATGTACTACCTATGGGTTACTTCTAGGCCTGGTCTGAATTCAGGTTTGACATCATGGTAGTCGATTTGGTGTGAGGTTCTTTTTCTAGGTGGCATGGGAAAGAAATTTAGCGTGATGCTTTTGCAAGGAATGGTCCAGTTTCCCCACGACTATTCATTGCAGAGGCTATCTTTTCCCCATTGGACCTTCTCACTTCCCTTGACCACACAAGCTTGGCTTTCCTATGGGGCTGTCCATTCTCCTCCTTGCATCTATGTGGATGTCTTGTGTGCCAATACCCTGCTGTCTTCCTGATGGTAGGTTTGCCATCTAGTTGGAAATTAGGCAGCGTGGGATATCTGAAATCTGCACTTCTTGCTGAAGAGTGTATGGACACTCTTGAGTATCTTTTACATTTCTAGACACATTTGGGAATTCTTGGTGGTACTTATCTGAGAAAATCCGTGGGTATTTTTAGAGGAATGGCATCGACTTTCTGGATTTCCTCAAGACTGGAATCATTTGTGGAATCATTTGTACAAGATGGACTCTTCCGATCCATGAGCACTACCTATCATTCTATGTTGGGTGTATGTCATCTTCATTTTCTTTCATCAATGTGTCTCTCATCCTGTTTTCTGAGTTACGGGTCTTGTATGTCCTGGGTAGATGGACTCCTAGGTATTTTCTTTGTTTGTTACCATCATTGTCCATGGAGTTGTCTCCTTCTTTTCTCTTTAGGATAGTTTGTTGTGTGTGTACAGAAAGGCTACCAATTTCTCTAGCGTCAGTGAAGTTTTTACCCTGCTATCGAACTGAGTTTCCTGTGCTCTGTTCTGTTTTGATTTCTCCTGGGGGAGGATTGCCTTCAGCATTTTCTGTGCAGAGAATAGGGTCAATTGGAGACTTTCCTCTGCCATTGGATAATTCTTATTTCTACTTTCCATGCCGTTATTATGGCAAGGATTTCCTCCGCCCTGGTGAATGAATGTAGCCAGCGTACCAGTGTTAGTGTTAGATGTATGCAAAAACTGGCTGTCTTCCCCTTCTCCCTGTCCATCTCTCTGAGTCCTCAAGGAAGGGCACAACTATGCCAGGGCCCCATAGGGCTCAGCTCACTGAGGTTGAATGCTGTTCGTCTGGCACTCCATCCCCCACAAAATTTGATTTACCATCTGTGAACTTACTGTGGCTGGTGGTGTGGCATTGGGGGGGTGTAGTGGTTCCATCATACCTTTCCCTCCATTGAGACCAATCCTCTGTTCATTATGTGTTGGCAAATTGCAGTACACCAGATGGGTGGTCTGAGGCTAGCCTTTGGTACGTGCCCAAGACCAGGCTCTGGGGGCTCACCCTTTGTGACCCAGGATTTATCCCTGACCTGCTCACATTTGTGCTCTGCATTGGTGTGCTCTGGGTCCTGTACCTGGCTCGGGGGAAGCTTAGCACGATGCTCCAGGTCTGATCTGGCTGGGCTGAGCACTCTTGGTGGCCCAGGATTGGGCCCCATAGAACCCTGGGCCCTGGTTCAGAGAACCCTACATGACCACTCGCTGGATGTGGTGCTGGCCCTCGTGGGCACTGGGGGCAGGGAGTGGGGTGGCGTGACTCAGCCCCACACTAGAGGAGATGCAATGGGTGTCTACATCATTGAGCTCCTCACGGATCTCCAATGTGTGACTTTGCCATGTCAGTGACCAACAGAAGGTCCAGCCCCACTCGGAGGGATCAAGGCCCCACATGGCCATTATCACTGCTTCTTCTGCCCACTCGTCTTTCTGATCCCAGATCAAGCAGAGACCGAGGTCGGATCACATATCCAACTGGGACCAAAGTGAAGCACCAGAGGATTTGGCATAAACCTCGGGCTAAAAGGCACTGCCTGGGCTTGCTATGTTCGGACCAGCCAGATTGTGACATTGCTGTGGATGTGTCCAGCCCACCAAGCTTCTCACCCCTCATCAGCCTGCCCATGGTCGAGGCAGACCCACACCACAGGACAGGAACACCCACCCCCAATATCACTCCACACATCCAGGGAACGGACAGATTGCTACCAGACTGACATTAGTGTTGTGTCCTGACCTGGGGCTCCAAGTCTTGCCTTTGCAGTCCTCACGGATAGTGGCCCAAGGCAACTCATGTGAGACCTGACCCAACTTCAACAACCCTAGAGGATCACCCTGATTGTGACGTTTCCTGAGGCCTCAGCCCCAGCACATGGGGATCACAGCAGCCAAGTGAGCTGGAGAGGTGGCTCCATTAGGATGTGGATGCCTCATTCCCCAGGTTCTGGGTTCTTTTGGGCTCTATTGCCAGGGAAGTGCGGTCACCTCCAGGGGTCCCCTGGCCAAGACCAGTGACACCAACATGGAACGGGCAAAGTCATGGCCCCGGCACTGTGGATACAGATGCTTTCAGATCAGTCTGCTCTCATCCATGTGTCATGAGGGATGTGGCCCTGTACAAACCATGGGCCACTCCTCCCGAATCTCCCCATCTGCAAAGTTGCACTCATTTTGGTATCGACTTCCTAGGGAAGCCATTAGGTTGACAGACCTAGAAGCACCTACGGTGCCTATCAAACCTGTAAGCTAGTGTCACATGGAGGGCTGGTATCACATGGAGTGCAGGTGCACACTGCACAAAGGAAGGATTGTCTCAGGAGCGGTCCTAGCACAGAATCCAGCTGACACAGGATTGGGTCTCCCTGTGATCTCGGGAGAGTCACTCATCCTCTGGCCTACATCCCCGTCCCCCTGAAGGAGGCCTGAAAGTCAAGAAATTTCAGACATTGACCCCTCTCTCATACAACCTTCTAGGTCCTCCAGTTGCAGGTAGATTCATGTCTACATGTCTCTCTTGCTCTCCAGAGTGAGTTGCCCCTGAATTTGCTCACAACAGTCTAGGCTCGAGGTCCCATATCATTGTGGAAATCCCCACCTCTCCAGAATGGATGGACATAGTGATCTGGTCCTCGCCTACAGACTGACCTGGGAAAAGTCTGTGACTTCTACTCAATTCTCTCCTGTGATCATGTAGTTTGTGTGTGTGTGTGCATGTGAGTCAGGGCCTGCTTAATTGTATCTCTAAGTATGATTCATAATATGTATGTATTATATAGGTATTAAGTAGAAAAAATTATGATACATAATATATATATTATACATATTGCCTCTCTTATATATTTATTATGTATCCTAAACTTATTCTCTATAATAAATTCTTGATATAGAATATGTTTATTATATATAATCTAGGTATATTATGTATAGAATACCAACAAGTGCACATACATACACACAAACTCAATGTTATGGTTCATCTTTGTTTAGGGATTTTGTGTCTCGAAAGCTTGCGTTTTGCAAATTCTCAGTCTGCTTTCCAGATGATCCCTCTTGTCAGTTCCATCGTTTGCAAATCAATGTTTTCTCACATTCATTCTGCTGTCTTTTCGTCGTTTGGATGCTTTGCGTGTTCCGTTGAAAAACCTTTTCTGTCGCCTGGAACCCCAGCTCCATTATTGTGCTTCTGTTTCCCTTGGCTGGGGAGGCCGAATCACAGACATGCTTCTAAGGCTGAGGTCCAAGTATGTACTGCCTATGGGTTACTTCTAGGCCTGGCCTGACTTCAGCTTTGACATTTTGGTAGGTTATTTGTTTTGAAGTTCTTGTTGTAGGTGGTAAGAGAAAGGAATACAGTGTGATGCTTGTGCATGGAGCGGTCCAGTACCCCAGAACCATTCAATGCACAGACTATCTTGTCCCAATCGGACCTTCTCACTGCCTTTGACTGCACAAGCTTTTGGGTCTCTCCATTATCTTCCTTGCATATATGTGTATGACTTGTTTGCAATTACCATGCTCTCCTGATGATGGTAGGTTTGCAGTCTAGGTTTGCCTGTTTGGAAAACAGGCAGTGTGGGACGTCCGGAATCTGCACTTCTTTCTGAAGAGTGTATGGACACTCCCGAGGATCTTTTGCGTTTCCAGACACATTTGGGAATTCTTTGTTGTACTTTGTCTGAGAAAATCCGTGGGTATTGTGAGAGGAATGGCATTGACTCTCTGGATTTCCTCGAGAGTTTGGAATCATTTGCACAACACGGACTCTTTCGATCCCTGAGCACTACATATCATTCCATGTTGGGTGTGTTTAATCTTCATTTTCTTTCATCAGTGTGTCTCTCGTCCCATTTTCTGAGGTACGGGTCTTGTAGGTCCTGGATTAGATGGTCTCCTTGGTATTTTCTTTGTGTTACCATCATTGTCCATGGGGCTGTCTCTTTCCTTTGTCATTTGGATCGTGCTGTGTGTGTAAAAATGGCAACCAATTTCTGTAGCGCCAGTGAAGTTTGTACCCTGCTATTGAACTGGGTTTCCTGAGTTCTGTTCTATCTTGTTTTGCTTTCTCTTGGGGAGAGTCACCTCCAGCATTTTCTGTGCAGCGATTCGGGTCAATTGGAGTCTTTCCTCTGCTGTCGGTTAATTCTTCTTTCTTCTTTCCATGCTGTTATTATGGCGAGAACTTCCTCCTCCTGGGTGAATGGATGTACCCAGCGTACCAGTGTTAGAGGTAGGTGTATGCAATAACTGGCTGTCTTCTCCTTCCTCCCTCTCTATCTCTCTGAGTCCTCCAGGAAGTGCAGGACTAGGCCTGGGCCCCATAGGGCTCTGCTCGGTGATGTGAACTGCTGTTTGTCTGCCCCTCCCTCCTAGGTGTAATTTGCTCTACCATCTTTGAACCTTCTGTGGCTGGGAGTAGGGGGTTGGAGGGGTAGACATTCCATCAGACCTTTCCCTCCATTGAAACCAATCCTCTGTTCGATATGTGTTCACAAATTGCAGTTCACCAAATGGGTGTCCTGAGGCCAGCCTTTTGTACATGCCCAGTATCAGGTTCTTGGGGCTGATCATGTAGGGCCCAGGATTCATCCCCAGCCTGCTCACCTTTGTGCTCTGACTTGGTGTGTTCTAGGTCCTGTAGATGATTCTGGGGGAAGCTTAGCATGATGTTCCAGGTCAGAACTGGTTGTGCTGAGCTCTTTTCGTAGCCCAGGATTGGGTCCCATAAACCCCTGGGCCCTGGTTCCGGAGAACCCTCCATGGCCACACTCTCTGGAGATGGTGCTGTTCCTCTTTGGAAGTGGAGGTGGGGTGCAGAGTTGTGTGACTCAGCCCCACGCT
Organism: Mesoplodon mirus; assembly: GCF_964341445.2. NCBI lineage: Eukaryota > Metazoa > Chordata > Mammalia > Artiodactyla > Ziphiidae > Mesoplodon > Mesoplodon mirus. Next base: position 123,074,431 of record NC_138977.1, on the reverse strand, counting down.
TGGGGAGATGCATTGGGTGTCCACATCAGTGAGCTCCTAGCCAATCTTCAATGTGGAGCTCTGCCATGACAGTGACCAGCAGAAGGGCCAGCCCAGACTGGAGGGATCAGGGCCCCACTCAGCCATTATCATTGCTTACTCTGCCACTCCACGCTCTGCTCCCAGATCAGGCACAGACCTATGTTGGATCACATATCCACCCGACACCAAAGAAAACCACCTAGAGTTTTGGCATAAACCTTGGGCTAAAGGATGCTGCTTGGGCTCACTCCACCCCAACCATCCAGCTTGGAACATGGCTGTGGATATGTCTGGCCAACCGGGCTTCTCACCACCCCTGAGCCTGCAAATGCTGGAGGCAGAACCACCCCACAGGACAAGAACAACCACCCCCAGCAACCCTCCACACACCCAGACAAGGAGAGATTGCTACCAGGCTGGCATTACAGTGATGGCCTGCCATGGGGCTCCCAGGTGGCCTCTGGGGTCCTCCCAACAATGGTCCAAAGCAACTCCCGTGAGACCTGACCCAACGTCAACAGCACTGGAGGATCACCCTGACTGTGACTTTTCCTGAGGCCACAGCCAAAGCACATGGGGACACAGCAGAACCAGGTTACAGCCACATGATCTGGGGAGCTCCGGCTCCTCTAGAATGTGGATGCCTCAGTCCCCAGGTTCCAGGTTCTTTTGGGCTTTATTACCAGGGAAGTGAGGTCACCTCCTGGGGTTCCCTTGCCCAGACTGTTGACCCAACATGGCATGGGCATGACCATGGCCCCAGCTCTGTGGACACAGCTGCTTTCAATCCCGGCTTCTCTCCTCCGTGTCAGGGATGTGGCCCTGTACAAACCATGGGCCTCTCCTCCCCAGTCTCCCCATCTGCAAAGTGGCACTCATTCTGTCATCAACTTCCTAGGGAAACCATTAGGCCAATAGACCTAGAAGCCCCTACAGTCACTGTCATACCTGTAGGCTGGTATCACATTGAGGGCTGGTATCACATGGAGCACAGGTGCACACGGCACAAAGGAATGATTGCCTCAGGGGCTGGCCTAGAACAGAATCCAGATGAAACAAGCTTTGTTCTGCTCTGGAATCTCGGGAGAATCACTCATCCTCCGTATACATCCCAGTCCTGTAAAGGGAGGGCTGAACGTTAAGAAACTTCAGACATCTACCCCTCTGGCATACAACCTTCCAGGTCCTCCTGTTACAGTTACACTCACGTCCACACATCTCCTTTTGGCCTCCGTGGTGTGTTGCCCCTGCATTGGCTCCCAGTAATCTTGCCTCCAGGTCACATATCCTTGTGGATATTGCCATCTCTCCAGAATGGATGAACATTGTGATTTGGTCCTCGCCTACAGATGGACTTGGGAAAACTCTATGACTTCTACTTGATTCTCTACTGTGATCGTGTGGTTTGTGTGTGTGTGTGTGCCCGTGAGTGCATGTGTATTTGTATCTCTACGTATGATTCATAATATGTATGTATTATATAGTTATTAAGCAGAAAAATTTATGATACATAATATATATATTATACATATAACCATTAATATACATATTATGTATCCTAAGCTTATTCTTTATAATAAATTATTGATATAGAATATATTAATTATATATAATCTAGGTATATTATGTATGGTATACATAGAGGTGCCCATATATACACACACACACATTGTTAGTGTTCAGATTCGGTTAGGGTTTTTGTGTCTCAAAGGCTTACTTTTTGTGACTTCTCTGCTTTCCAGATGTTCCCCCTTGTCAGTTCCATCTTTTGCAAACCAATGTTTTCTCACATTCGCTCCGCTGCCTTTTCTTCGTTAGGACGCTTTTCCTGTGCCCTCAAAAGCACTTTTCAGTAGCCTGGAGCCCCAACTGCGTTTATTGTGCCTCTGTTTCCCTTTCCTTAGGATACCGATCCACAGACATGCTTCTAAGGCTGAGGTTCAAGATATACTTCCTATGGGTTTCTTCTAGGCCTGGACTGATTTCAGGTTTGACATTGCAGTAGTCGATTTGGTGTGAGGTTCTTGCTGTATGTCGCATGAGAAAGGAATCCAGTGTGATGCTTGTTCATGGAGTGGTCCAGTTTCCCCAGGACCATTCACTGCACAGGCTATGGTGTCCCCATCGGACCTTCTCACCTCCTTTGGCCGTTCAAGCTTGGCTTTCTTTCAGGGCTCTCCATTCTCTTCCTTGCATCTATATGGATGTCTTGTGTGTAAATAGCATGCTGTCTTGATGATGGTAGGTTTACAGTCTACTTGGAAATCAGAGTTAGGCGTATGCAATAATTAGCAATCTTCTCCATCCTCCCTCTCCATTTCTCTAAGGCCTCCAGGAAGGGCATGGCTAGGTCAGGGCCCCATAGGGCTCAGGTCGGTGAGCTGGAACACTGTTCATCTGCCCGGCATCCTGGCAGTAATTTTCTCTACAATCTGTGACCATTCTCTGGCTGGGAGTGGGGGATGGAATGGGTGGCTGTGCCGTCAGATCCATCCCCCTTTGAGACCAATCATCTTTTCCTTATGTGTTGGCAAATTGCAGACAAACAGATGTATGTCAGAGGCCAGCCTTTGGTCCAGAAATAAGACCAGCCTCTGTGTGCTTACCCTGTGGGGCAGGACATTCATACCCACCCTGCTCACCTTTTTGCTCCACATTGGTGTGCTCTGGGTCCTGCACATGCCTCAGGAGGAAGCTTGGCACCGTTCTCCAGGTCAGAGCATGCTGTGATGAGCTCTTTTCCTAGCCTAGGATTGGGCCCCATAGACTTTTGGTTCCTGGTTCCACAGCATCAATGGCTACCAGTGCCACTGGAAATCAGTGTCCACATATAAAACAAGGGCAATCACAGCATCAATAGTTATCAGTCTCAATTGTAATCTGTGTCCATATATAACAAGGGCAGCCACTGCATCAACAGCTATCAGCTGCCCTGGAACTCAGTGTCTACATATAATAAGGGGAAGCACAGATCCCCATCTAAGAGTCTCACTGGAAATCTTTGTACACATATAACAAGAGCACCACAGGTCAACGGGTATCAGTTGCACTGGAAATCAGTGTCCAACTACAACAAGGGAAAAACAGCATCAATGGATGTCAGTCTCACTGGAAATGAGTGTCCACATATAACAAGTTCATCCACAGCATCAAGGACTATCAGTCTGACTGGGAATCATTTTCCACATATAACAAGGTCAACCACAGTTCAACTGTTATCTGTCCCACTGAAAAATCACTCTCCACATATAACATGGGACACCACAGGTCATCGGCTATCAGTCACACTGGAAACAAATGTCCACATATAACAAAGGCAACCACAGCACCACTGGGTTTCATTCTCACTGGAAATCAGAGTCCACATATATCACATGCAAACACAGGTCAACGGCTATCAGTCTCACTGGAAATCAGTGTCCACATATAACAAGTGCAACCGCAGCATCATGGGTTATCAGTCTCACTGGTTAAGAGTGTCCACTTATAACAAGGGAAACCACAGGGCAACAGCTATCAGTCTGATTGTAAATTTGAGTCCAAATGTCACAAGGGAAACCATAGCATCAACGGCTATCAGTCTCACAGAAAATCAATGTCCGCATATAACAAGGGCAACCTCAGCATCAACGGCTATCAGTCTCACTGGAAATCAGTGTCCATGTATACCAAGGGCAAACACAGCATCAACTGTTATCAGTCTCAATGTTAATCAGTGTCCACATATAAAAAGGGCAGCCACAGCATCAATAGCTATTTGTCTCTCTGGAATCAGGATACACATAAAACAAGGACAGCCAGAGTATAGAATGATATCAGTCTTACAGGAAATCATAGTCCATATATAACAAGAGACACCATGGCCTCAACAGTTATCAGTCCCACTGGAAATCTGTGAACACAATTAAAATGTGTCCCCACAAAATCAATGGCTATCAACACCCTGTAAATATGTGTCCAAATATAACAAGGGCAACAACAACTTAACAGCTGTCAGTCTCACTGTAAATCAGTGTCCAGATATATCAAGTGCAAACACAAGTCAACCTCTATGTGTCTCACTGGAAATCATTGTACCAATATAACAAGGAGAACCACAGATCTGTGACTATGTCTAATTGGAAATCACTCTCCACATATAACAATGGCAACCACAGCATCAATGGCTATCAGTCTCTCTGGAAACAGGGTCCACATGTACTAAGGCCAGCCACTGGTCAAAGGCTATCCATCTCACTGGAAGTAAGAGTCCACATTCATCAAGGGCAGCCACAGCATCAAGAGCTTTCAGTCCCACTGGAAATCAGTGTGCACATATAGCAAGGGCAAACACAGCATCAACAGCTATGTCACTGGAATTGAGTTCACATATAACCATGGCAACCACACCTTCAACAGCTATACGTATCACTGGAAATCAATGTCCACATATAACAAGGACATCCACAGCATCAAAGGTTATCAGTCTCATTGGAATTCAGGGTCTACACATAAGAAGGGAAACCACAGGTCAATGATAATCAGTCCACTTGAAATCAGTGTCCACATATAACAAGGGCAACTGCTGGTCAACATATATTTGTCTCACTGGAAGTCAGTGTCCACATATAACTAGGGCAGTCACACCATCAACAGCTATCACTCCCAGTGGAAATCAGAGTCCTCATTTAAAAAGTGCATCCAGAGCATCAACGGCTATCAGTCTAACTGGAAATCACTGTCCACATCCAACAAGTGCAACCAAAATTCAACGGATATCCATCCAATGGGAAATCAGTGTCCACATATAACAAGTTCTATTACAGCATCAGTGGCTATCTGTCTCAATGGAAAAGAGTATCCACATATAACAATGTCAACGACAGCCTCAACTGCTATCAGTCTCTCTGGAAATCAGTGTCCACATATAACCAGTGCAACCACAGAATCATTGACTATCATGCCCACTGGAAATCAGTATTCACGTATAAAAAGGGCACTGACGGAATCAACGGTTATCTGTCTCACTGGAAATCAGTGACCACATATGCCAAGGGCAACCACAGTATTAATGGCTATCAGTCACACAGTAAATCAGTGTCCACGTATATCAAGGGCAACCACAGGTCAACGGATATCATTCTCACTGGTTTCTGTGTCCATATATATCAACAGCAACCACAGCATCAACCACTAACACTCACTGGAAATCAGTGTCCTCCTATAGCAAGGGCAACCACAGCATCAGTGGCTCTAAGTCTCACTGGAAATAAGGTCCACATATACCAAGGGCAGCCACAGTTCAATGGCTAGCTGTCTCATTGGAAATCAGTGTCCAGATACAAGAAGGGCAGCCACAGCATCAACAACTATTAGTGTCACTGGAAATCAATGTCCACATATAAAAGGGCAAGCACAGCATTAATGGCTATCAGCCTCACTGGAAATCACTCCCCTCATATCTTTTGTAGTACTTGAACTAATCACACAGCAAGTAAAGTCAGGGAACTGGAAATAGTGTAACTCCTGTTTCTGATTTAATTTACAGAGGATTTGGTTGGTCAGACTCAGTCCAAATAACTAAGAAGTCAGTTGGAAAGAAATCATCACCTGAGTTCTACTTGTTGGCACAGTAACACGATGTGTGCCTGGCGAGTAGAGGGTATTCACATGACGACGAGAGGAAGACTTGACATTCCAAAGAATGAATAACAAATACGATATAGAACATACAAATAAGGTGTTATGGTCCATTCTTCAGAGATGTCACATCTGAATTTAAACACTTAAATTACAAATCTCCAACCTGTCACTTTCTCAAATAGATATCTTAAGAGAATCTGGATAAAACAGGGGCTGCATTTGACGTTCAAAAAAATGTTGCTTAATAATGAATCATACACAGTTACTGGACAGGTGAGCTGGTCAGCAGTGCACTGGCAAGAGGGACAAGGAAGGTATGTGGGATCTTGGAAGATCCTTTTATTATAGTAGGAAAATCAAAGTTGGGCAAGGGAAAGCAGATGGAGTTCTCTAATTTTTCAGAAGTATTTGACCTATATTTAGAAATCCATTTCTATGTAACTTAATATCTGATTTGTTGTTTGACTAGGAAGAAAAAAAATTCACTCAAGCATAAATGTCTCTTTCCTAATCATATATTAGGGAGGAAACGTGTTTCACGGACCTTACTTGCAACAATGATAAGAATACATTTATGATATAACAGCAATAATGTTGTGAACATCACCCAGGGAAGTCAGCTAACTTACCCAAGGTCATTGCATATCCAGAAAAAGAAAGTATATTGTCCTACCTCCAACTAAGCAGATAAGCTTTCCTGCAGTACAAAGAGCCTATATACTGAGACCCTGAAAAATGATGGTTTTTAAAAAAATCCAAGCTGAATACAACTTGATATTCTGGTTGGATTAAATATGTAACAGAGTTTCTAGTATTATCCAATGGAAAGAAATAAAAAACAAATGGAAGTGGTAAGATGTTCTGGCAATTAGCAAGGTACATTTATAGTTTACAAACATTAAGTTAAACCTTAGTTCATAGTATTACTTTTGAAAAAGTTACTTAATCTCCCTGAACTTCCAATTTTCCTGGGTACAATGAGGATAGTATGAGTTAATTTTTGCAAATCACAGTGCTTCAAGCTCTGGTAAATGCTCGATAAATAAGTACCAACTGTATTTATTAATAATAATTAATACTGTAATAATTTACTACTCTCAACTTCTGATGACCCAGAAAACAAAGCTATTATTTCTCTCAGTGACTGACAACTTAAGGAAAGCATTAACCTAATATAACAATGACTAAGAGAACACTGTTTTAGTGAAGCCACACACGCCCACACATCTCCCACCACTACACACACATTTCAGTTCTCGGAAATAATTAACTGTGAGCAACTATTTTATTCCAGATACACAGTAAATGCTGTAAAGTGATCTACATTTCTACAGCTTTAGAAGATGGTCTCCTCATAAAGTATTAGCTAACAGCACAACACTGCAGGGGGAAAAATGACCTGTCAGAGTGAACAAAGAAAACTGTTAGGTAAATCCATAGTTTGATAAAGTCCTTAGTTACACACCTTCTAAGACCAAAAAAAAAAAAAAATTTTTACTTTCATTTTCTGGATTTCAGAAGTACAATTAAGGGTAAATGAACTTCAAATTGAAAATTCTGTTCTTCCATTCTTCCTAAAGCCTTCAAAAGCCTTCTGAAGTGGCAAAATAAATATTTGTTTGTTTCTAGACCATATTTTTCCTTCCTTCTTCTCGTCTTTCCCATGTATTATTACTCAGACGATGAACAACTGTGTCTGTTCATCCTCGGTGACCTTTACCAACATTCAGATACTCAAATTCCATGTTCGTGGTCAGAACATTTTGCTTTACTTTTTTGGGATACAGGTCCTGACACAGCTCTTTTATTTTGCACGAGGCCTTCCCACTACAAAAGTGGATTTCTCTTACCATCCCAGGGTCCAACAGCCTGTCAGCTCTGGCCTGCTCTAATTCAGAGGTTGGAAGCATTTAAAAAAAAAAATCCTCCTTGGAGGCAAGTGCATGGCCTGCTTGAGAGACAAGCCTGCCAGGCACCACCTCCCACCCCATCACCATGGAGGAAGCCAGGTTCCTGATGCAGCGTGGCCTCCCCAGAAAGCCTCTGAAAACAAAGCTTGCACAGCAGACATGAATTAAATAGAAACTCCTCTGCAGAGGTTTAAGGCTTTTGAGCAACTAATCAATAAATATGAAGTATCCTAAAATGAAATTTCATAAGCACTGACTGGGTTGGAATTTAAATAAATGCTTTTGATCTGCCTCAAACCAAGCTGAATGCTTCCCACTGCATGGGAAGCATTCTCAGTGACACACATTCCTAACAATCCCAAGTTCTAGCCAATATTAAAAAAAGGCATCTAATTAACTTTGATGTGCCAACTTTCAGTTAAATGATGTAACTATGGAGTCCTTTCGTAAACTAACAAAACTGAATTGTTCAAAAATTTTGACAGTATGAATTATTAAAAATTAGTAAAAAATTACATCTTCCATCCAGTCTCCCAAACTAGAAACCTTGGCTTTTGACAACCCTGCACATCCTAAATCCAGTCAGTCACCCAAACCAATCATCTCTAATTCAGACAGGCCTCTAGAATTAGACTCTCATTCACCCCAACCACTTTCATTCTTGGACCTAGTTTGAACGATTTCAATACTCTCTTCCTTGGTCACAAGTCTCTTGCATCCACCTCTCAACATGCAGTAAGACCTCACCAAAAGCAAAGATAAGCACGCCCATCACTTGCCAGGAAAAACCTTGGAGATCTCCAGTGATTCTGAGATGGAATTCCGGGTCCTGGTCTGGCCTGTGATGATTCCCTCATGGATGACCACCTGCCAACCCATCTCCTCTTGTCCTTCTCAAGTCCCCCTTTGTTCCTGCCACCCATGATGCCTCCCCATTTCTTGGATGTGACAGGACCCATCAGAGCCTCTGGGGCAGAATGAGCTCTTCTCTCAAAGACAGCTCAGCTTTATACCTGGTGCACTCCTACTTAACCTTCCAGTGCCTCTTTGAATGCCCCCTCTTTATGGGGGGCTTCTCCCCCTTTTCCTTCCCCAAGCCCTTGAGTACATTATCGTGTGTTTCTGCAGCATGTTTAGCATCAGCATTACCTCTGTGTGAGTGTTGTCTGTGTGCTGCCCTCTCCCCAGCAAGAGCATGAGCTCCCATAAGACATGAACCACGTACTATTCCTAGACCAGTATGAATGCTAACATTGACTGAATCCTTTACTGCATGTTATCTTCATCATGATGTAACACAAAGTACATGAAATTAAAGCCAGGCAACTCCTGGGTTTAAATCATAAATCCTAGCACCGTCTTCTTCTAGAAACTTAGCTGTGGAGTATTGCACTTCCTCACCTGTAAACTAGTAACACATCCAGCTCATGGGAAGGCAGGGGTAGAGGGAGGGAGAACTATGGAAGATTAAATGAGATGATACGACCACTGTCTGGAAACGTCCGGGCATGAATATATTTATTAATGATAACAAAGAAAAAACGGCCCTGGCACCCACTCTGTGCTGTCATGAGGTTAACAAACTCCCCATCTAACCAACTAGTAACAAAGGCCCACGGACGACATAGGAACTGACGGATCCCACAGGGTAAGTGCCAGCAAGCCAAGACTCAAAGCCAGTTGGGGATCTAACCATAAGCTCAGAAAATTACTTTACTTACCTAAGTACTTGATAATTTATCTGATCCTCATCAAAATTCCTTTTACCTTCCTCATTTTATGGATGAAAAAACTGAGCCTCAAATACATAACTTGCCACAAATCATACATACAGTTACAGGGTAAACAAGCTAGGATTCAATTCCAGTGTGCCTAAACTCAAAACACTTCAGTCAAAATCCCATAGGCTATTTTCAATATAAAATGAGCAGACATACTATAAAACAGAAGACTGGCATGAACCTCTGGAACAGCACCTGTGTGGTGGTGATTCAAAATGAAGCCAGATTCCCCCTGGTTAAGGTGATCAGGAAACCTTCCTGGAAGGTTTTTAAAAGTATTTAAAAAAAATAAAATTTGATATTTGAAAAATGATAATTATTATTGGAAACAAAATTATGGCTGGAGAGCATTCAGGATAAGGGAGAAATCTGCAAATCAGGGACAGAGAAACACAGGGTCCTCAGGGGACCAGGGGAGGGTCAGAGTTGGGAGGGCAAAGGTGGGGAGTGGGGATCCAACAAGGGTGTGCACCACATGAGAAGGAAATAAGGCAGACCCGGTCCTGGTGAGAATAAGCCACAAAGATAAGGGGATGGGATGTATGGCGACTGATAGACGCAAGAGGCCCAGAGCAGAGATATGGTGGGGGCCCTGGGCAGAGAGGCAGACTTCCCAGGAGCTGAGGGACACAGGTGTGGGTCACAGGGTCTCAGTGCAGGGGAGGTTTTACACATGGAAGAAAGCCACAGTCATGCCCTTGAGAAAGGAGGACCACTTGATGACGTTCTGCAAAGGAGTCTGATTTCAGGTAAGTTGAATCTGAGATGCCAGTGGAACACCGGGGTCAAGTTTTGCATCAGGCAGACAGACCCACAATCAGAGCTGCAGGTGTGACTGGAGCTGGGTGTCTGCATGCAGGCCAGTCCGTGGGCACATGCATGTGTGGAGACAAAGAACGGGGGGAGGGAGGGGAGAGAAACTCAAGGACTTGACTTTCTACATTTTAGCAGCAGGAAGAAGAAAGGAGAAGAAATCATGCTATGCAGCAAGCGGAGTTTGCAAGAAGCATTGTCTAAAACCACCTCAAATCCTACTAGAAGTTATGGAAAGTGAATTCTCAAAACTAAGGGAACAGACACCTTTTCATAAATATCTGAAATGTGTTGATGGGCCTGGAAATTGGATAGTTAAGGACGAAACGGTGATAGAAAAGTAGAAGCAAGTTTTCCCGAAGTCTTGCAAGAAGAATTAGTCCATATAAGATGAAATTGAGGAAGGTCACATAAAACTGCAAACCTTCCAATAAAATGAGAAAGAGTCCCAGCTCAGATCCAGTGTCTGGATGGTTGCTGAGAAGAAGGAAAAACATTTGATCATGGCTACAGCTGTGATCATCCTCATTCAGAGACCAGCCACTCTCCAGAGCGCAAACACAACTACACAAAACAGAGGCCTTGACAAGCCATTTCCAAAGACCAAGCACTTATAGTAATGTCACAATCAGGACTTAGAATCAACAAATTTATCAATAGGACCCATGTATGCACAAGCTATCCAGGGAAGATAGTTTATTAGCTTCATTTTACTACATATCACTTATTTTCTGAAGTTATTAACAAAGGAAGCCTCCTGTTAGAACATGTTCATTTGCCTTAGACCATACTTAAGAGATGCTAACATGTTTGTGTCCATAGACTGTACTGATTCTGAAAGAATTTCAACGGCCTCTGCATGACAGACACAGTCGTCAAGAGGAGGCGTGTCAGAGTTCTACAGACTTAGATGGTGACCATTTCCTGCTAATTGCAATGCCCAGTCTCCCTCTCTCTAAAATAGAAATTAATAATAATACCTCCAGGGTGTTATAAGGTGTGTAAGATCAAATGACATGTGTAAAATCATTAGCAAAATAACGGCTCCACAAATGTTACTGTTATTTGAAGGATCATGGAACTGTACTTCATTTTACCAGTGAGGTAACACAACTAGTAACAGAGCTTAGAAACAAAATCAATTTTCATCCCTTAGCTCAGTGCTCTTTAGTTGGATTTTAATTTCAAAGTATTATTAAATGTCAGTGTGATCTTAATTAAAGTCATGACCCAACAAGATCCTGAGTAGGAGGTGCCTTAATTGTGTTTGCTTGGTCTTATATTGTGGAAACTTTGCTCGTGCTCAAAGGCACCGCTTCTTGCTCATAGCTAAGGAGAACATGGGATGGCCTGGTGTCTCGTTTAATCAACGGTAGTTTACTGCTGGGTACAGAAGAGGTTAGTTAACCGGTTCCCATCAGTACTCTGTGTTCACTACGTCTGATTTGTAGCCCATCATATCTGTAAGCATCCATGATCTTTATATCTTGATATAAGCTCCTTCACAAAGTTTTGTACAAATCTTTAAAAGTGAAAGAATATTTCAATACAAGTTAATCCCTTAGCTAAAGAAGATAATGGCTTAGCAAATTCAACTTAATGCAAATTGTTTTTTCTAAAAGGGAAGGTGTGTTGTTTTAATCAGAAACTCAACTGAAGGGAGTTATCCCAAGCTTTAACTGAAAGAGTGCTGGGTCGGAAGAGTACAAAAAATCCTATAACTTCATCAACATCAGCATTCAAAATATTGGATTATTTTCTCTAATATGAGTGTAACCAGAACTATATCTATACTTGTTTTCATCTGTTCTTAGAGAAAGAAAACTACAATGACTCTTTTCTTGAGCAATGTAGAAAGCAGTTTACATTTCACTCCAATTTTAAAAATTTGCTAAATGAACAAATACTTTACATTTTAAAAATCAAAAGTAGTAAAATTAACTTTCCATGGAATATGTTTTGTGGTGCTGAAGTTTGAAAACGTCTTCCAGCAACTCTGTAGCCTTGGAAATTACAGCTGACCATTGAACAACAAGGGTTTGAGCTGCACAGGTCCACTTATACTCGGATTTTCTCAATAGTAAATAGTGCAGCCCAACCAGCTCCTTGAATGGCAGACATGGAGAGCTCACTATAAATTATAGGCAGCCTGTAGACTGCTTGGAGAGTAGCCCTCACCCCAGGTTGTTTGTTCAAGGGTCAACTGTAATCCTGTTCTGGGAATTCCCTTTCCATAATTTGAAATCATCAAGAGGGCACAGGTAACTATGTGATACTTGGATTCCCTGGGCATGAATGTGAAGAAACTTTCAAAATGAAGCTGAGTTCTATTTTTCACTGAAATTAGCACCTCACTTGCTCTTTTTGCTGAGCATAGAGACTTGCCTAGAAGAAATGGCCACCTAATTTCTCTTACGCACAAACAGGGGATAAAAATCAACACTGCGATAGAATAAATGCAGTAGAAATGCCTGACAATTAACAGAACAAAGACATGGAAGAATATAATATTTATAGTACCTTGCTCATTTTATGCATATGCATTTATGTGAAAAAATTAAATAGCTTACAAATCAAATCAGAAATAACCTGGTATATGTGATAATGGTAGACATTAAAATATCTGTAAAAAATAACTTTATCTGTATCTGTATATGCAGTACGTAAAAACATCTTAATCTAGACTACTTACCCTGTAGACAAGTTTCTTGAAAAGTTAAAAAATTTTTCTCTATAGAATTGTTTGATACTTTGATAAACTCACAAATAATTATTCTAAGTCTTAATATTCTCTAACTTCAATGTTCCACAACCCCTTATACTTCAAAAGTAAAATTCAGAAGAACATGCTTATAAATATATAAAGGAAAAAAATCCCAGGGATTATGCCTGGGGCCACAGTAAATATTGAATAAGATTATATTTAATAAACTTTTTTGTTAAAGATAGAGATTTATTCAGAGTTACATTTCCAGGTCTGAATATCTGCATTTTAACATCTCAACACTTTTCAAATAAAAACAATGAAAGAGTTAAACAGAGAAAGTTCCCCTAAGAAATTATATGTGGTATTAGCTCCACTGAAGAGCCTGTCAACCACCTGGAGACCAGCTCCATCTCTCTCAGCTGAGCAGCTTCTCAATTACACACAGAAAGTGGACCAAAGCATTAACCAGCCATCTGGGGAAGATGTTCTGTAAATAAGCTTAGGGCTCACCCAGCGGACCTCATCACCTGTGCAAAAACTCTTGAGAATTCAAAGGTAGGACTTCCTTGGAGTTAAAGGAAATAGGCAAAAAGCAGCATCTACAGCAAAGCTGCAACTAATTTCTACAGAACACATTTTCTGGAGCAAGGCTTTCCCAAACCTGGCTGATCAAAACCCCTATTTTCAGAGTCCAAACTCAGGCTTAGCCAGTCGGACATTCCAAAACTGGAGGCCAAACTAGAATTTTAGGAGCTGCAGACGCAGCCAGGATCCCTCTGAGGGAGGGCCCTGCAGGCATGAGTGAGGGCTCTGAGCCTGCCTCAGGTCCGAGTGAGCATCTCCAGCAGGTGACGGGATCGCTTGTCTGTGGGAAAGGAGCTGAGGGGCAGGAGGAGACACGGAGGCCAAGTAGAAGGCACAGAGGTGATGTGCACCAGAGTGATGACAACAGAAGAGAAACAAGGCCAGAATATATAGATAGACAGGTGACCCCTGAACAACACGTGACTGATTGGCGTGGGTCCACTTACATGTGTATTTTGTTCAAGAGGAAACACTTCAGAACCACATGCTCTGCAGAGAGAACCACGGCTGCAGTTGGAGGGCCGCCCGTAACTTATGGGGGGATGCTCCACTGCGGGGGTTCGGGGGCCCTGACCCCCGTGCTGTTCAAGGGGCAGCAGCATCTCTGAATCAACAGCTTTGGCAACAGATCAGCTACAGGAGGTGAAGAAAAGGCAGGAGACATGGGATCAGCTTTCCTTGGTGTGGATTCCACCTCTGCCGCTTACAGAACTGTGCGACTTAGCAAGCGACACTTTCTAAGTCTCAGTTTTCACACCAGGAAATGGAAATAGGGTTAAATACATAAATGTTTACATTAAAATTAATCAATTTAAGTGGTCCATGGTAAACACTAAGCACAGGGCTTAGCCCTTAGACTAAGTGCTGGCTGCTATTCATGGGTTTTGTTGTAAATGATGCTGCTGTAAGAACACCATTCGCTGAGACCTCCCTTGGGCCAGGCACTGTGAAAATAAAGACTTGTTTTGAAAGGGAAAAAAAGCTCCCCTGATGACAAATGTGTGCTCCCCAAGACCACTTTCACTTTCCCCCATAATGCCTGCAGACCTATTTATTTTTTTTGCAAAACAGAGAAGTGCTGAAGTATGGAAACAGTTTAGTTTGTTACCAGGATCCTCAAGGCCACAGATCATCTACAGTGTCTCATGGTATCAAGAACAAGAAATAAGCCCCAGTTTTCTGACTCTCCTCATTCCTAACACCGGGACTGAGGGAACAAAACACACCCACGTGGGTTCACTTAACCTGCATTTGCCTTGGACCTAATCACTCCCTCTCGCATTTTCTCACTCACACTAAAGAAACCATTGCCCACCTTTAGGTTTTCATTGCCTGTGTCCACAGTGAGTCTGAAATTCCTGCTTTGTCAAGATACCATTTTAAAGAATGCGCCTATAGCAGTTGTCAACTGAAATGACACAATACTGCTATCAGATCGGTGCCCGATAAATCAGGGGCAGCTTCTTAAATATCAAGTCAATATATCCTGTATGAGAGTAAATTTTTCTTACTAGATAGCAAACAAGACGTTATACTCCTCAGTATATATTGTACTTCTCCCAAGTACTATGAGAGTCAGCATAGGTAGACCACTGTCTTTCAGTTCCGTAACTGACACTTGGGAACAGGAGTGATGGATGCATCAATGGGGGCCCCTCAAAGACCCTCTGCCTCTTGTTGCATGAATCTCAGAGCCTGTGTTGCAAAGCATTAATCAAGATCAGCATTCTAAGTTGCATAATGCAGGATTTCTCCTGGGACCTTGCCCTGGCTTCCACTGCCATCTATTTTGATTCTGAAAATCACTTCATACTGCAGTAAACATTGGTTGCATTCATAATAGAAAACTGGAAAGGCCTTCTCCACTGCGTGTTGTGACCCTCCTCAGGACTCACCTGTCCTCCTTCTCCACCTCCACGTGTCCAGACGTCCTCTTCCCCGTCCACCTTCAGTAAATATATAGAAAACATACAACCAATATTTACTACAAAAGGAGGCCACTTTCAGATTCAGATTCCATTAATGTCAATCCCTAACCTCAGTTATATTTTGACTTTGCATCAGATGCTTTGTTTTCAAGGATAACCTATTCTCATGCCCCCGACGGGATCAGTAAGCCCTTCACTACAGCCCATCTGGTACCTCGAGAAGCTTGGCCTTAAAAAATCATGGTGAAAACAACCAGGCGCCTTACTCCTAACCTGCAGGCTCACATGTGGTCTCTCCAGACTCACAGGTATCAGGACACGCCAACACGTTTCTGAGCTGCACCCATGGCCCAGCCCTTCAGTCTCTGAACAAAACAGACCTCCTCCCAGGCGGCTGCTCTGAGTGAACTTGTGACACTGGGGTTTTCATATGGAACGCTGTGGGAAAATTCTCGTTTTTAAAGTTCTCCTTTCAGGGCAGTATTTAAAGTACATCTTCGGGTACTGATTTTCCATGCAGATTTCTCAGGCTACTAATACTAGCTCCATTCTTCCTAGGCCATCTTCCATCTTTGAAACCCCAGTATTTACTTACAAGGATCCCCAAAATCTTTTTCAAACAGCTTAAAAAATATCCAGGATTCTTTACAGCACATTAACCTGACCCAGAAGTCACACAATTGCTTCGTTAAAGAAATACTCATTACCAACCACTGTTAAGGAATGAGATGGTACCGTTAGCCACCAAGAACATGGGGAAAGTTAGAACTTGTTTCTAGTGGAAGAAGTTTTTCCTTCTCTCACAGAGGCAGGGTGGTGTGCAGGAAAGTGATTGACCTGAATGTCAGGAGACTGAGATTTCTGTCTCTGCCCAAAGAATTTCGGCCACAGGTAAGTCACTTCCCTTTTCTAAGCTGGAGTGACCTCATCTGTCAGCTTTTTCTACTCCCAACTCCCATCCTCACTCACCTTCAGATGCATCACCCGGCACAGCGCCAGCCTGAGTTCCATGCCTTGCTTTGCCTTTGTCACACCCAGTGCTGAGGCAGAGCCAACATTAACCCACCACCCTGAACCTCCGCCGGCCTCCACAGCACCCCCATCCCTCCCACGGGCCCTCAGTCCCACTTCTGGGACATCCAAATGAACCGTTTACACACCTTTTTCAAACATCTGGCCTCAAACGCCCCTACTCACCCAATGCAGAGGTGGACGTCACTTAATGCACAGTGAAAACGGAAGGTGCCAGCACTCCCTCACCTTCCCGTGAGCCACCTAGAGAGCCCACCTGCACTGCATCCCTCTTCCCACGGCTGTTTTCACACACGTGTTCCTGTCTGTGTCCCAGGCCAACCCCCACCTGAGGTATACATGCCCTCCCTCTGCTTTCCAGCACCACAGGCTATCCATCAGTTCACCTTCTCTATTGGATCCCTCCCATCACCATCTGCACAGGCTGTAAACATTCCCAAGCTTTTTAAAAAAAAGGTACTTCTCTTTCCCCACTCATAACACACCTGACACAAAGTCGCTGGCCGTCATCACACACCTGCGCTGACCCCCTCTGATCTCCCTATCTAACCCTGACTCTCCATCCAGCCTCAGCCTGCAGAGGCCTGGCCAGCGACCCCGCACCCCACCCAGACTGCTCTCTACATCTGCAAGGTTATTGACGATTACTTTGGCAAATTCAGTGACTACATTTCAGTCTTGATCTTCCTTGGCTTCTAAGCAATATTTTTACATCACTTAATACACAATCTGTTTTCTTAATCTTTATTTCTGCCCCCGCTCTGACTGCATTTTATCTACCCCATGGGGCTTTCCACCTGCCCGTTGCATACATGTTCATCTGTATGTCAGGCCCTGCTTGATTCTCAATCTGCAGGCACTTTTCAATGCATAACATCTTCAGGGATCATCTACGAGGTGAAGATTCCTCCATCTCTCTCCCTCTAGGCTCTGTGTCCTGATGCCTAGACACAAGTAACCAGTTACATTTGAGTATCTTTCAGGAGATTATCCGTAAATTCAATAAGACCTAAACTGAATTAACTGTTCTCCCAAACTGCTCCTCCTGTACCTCACACAGTAAAGAGCACCACCCTCTCGCCCAAACCAGAAATCTGGTCACATACCCTCCTTATTCCTGCCCTCTCCCTCACCTTTATACCACCAGCCAAATCCCTGAGGCTCATCATCTGGACCTTCCAAGGCAGAGCTTCTCAGACGGTGGTCCCGGACCACCTGCAGCAGCATCACCTGGGAACCCAGCTCAGACCTCCTGACTCAGAACCTCTGGGGTGGGCCCAGCAATTGTTCTCACAAGTCCTCCAGGTGATTCAATGCTTGCTCGCATTGGGAGAACCACTAATCTACCAGTATCATCAGAACTGCCCCTTCTGCATCCCCAGCACCACGTCCACAGCTGAGGGCAGCACCTCCGTTCCCCTGGATCCCCACATCATTTACTCAAAATCTTCCAGCCTCCAAGTCAGACCCACAGAACACCCCTCGGTCCAGACTCCACAAGCACCCAGAAAGGTGTCTCTAAAACATTCCTCTGCTGAGTTTAGGTCTGTGCTTTGTGATCTCGGCATCCATGTCTTGTGCCTGCCCTCCCTCTTGGGAGAAGGGCCATGCCTGTCTCTGCTAACAGCTGCTAACTGCTAACAGGGTGGATTGTGGTGGGCAGTGGGGGTGAGACCTGGGAACTCACCTCACCCTTTGGAAGCAGTTCCCTGGCTAGGGGCAAGTTGTGGCTCAAGAAGGTGGCTCCTATGTGTGCCTGGGTGTAGTTAACACGTGGCCCAGAAGCCTTCCATGGTACTGTCAGTCCAGGCAAATCCAAGAGCATCTGAGCATGTCTCTGACTTCCCAGTGACAGCAGGTTTCTCAGAATTTGAATTTAATGAAACAGGGTGTAAGTTTTCCACACTCTGTGTGGTCTGGCCTTGCAGGTAGGGAGAAGTCAGTCTAATTAAAAATTGGGCAGGTCCTCATGACAGGTGCCAGAGGTTATGATACATGTTTCTTGTGTCTGTTGTATAGTGTGAATAAATGCTTGCAGCTCTTAGCCCTTTGTTGATCAATGAAGCACTTTTTTATTACTGTTTTTCGTCATATGTCAAGGAGGAACCGTAACTCTCCGCAGCTGTATATATAACCCTTTTCTCCTAAAGAGGAGCTGTGCAGTGCTCCTGTATTTCTTTCATTTTTTGTCAAAGCAAGAAGTAAATACTTTAGAACTGTTAAATATATAAATAAAGTGAATAAAGTTTAGTGTTCTGCATGGTAATAAATAAATAAACAAAACATTCCTCTGTGTAAAACTCACCAGTGTTTCCCCACAACTCCCAGGATTGAGTTCCAATTCCTAAACCCGTCTTCCAGAAGCCTCCACCAAAGGTTCTAGGTAACAAACAGAATCTTCTCTGCAGATGACACCCCGATGCCCGCCCCTCACACTGGACACTGTGCTCCAGCCACAGTGACCACTTGGAACTCAAGTCTTCTGTCACCACGAAACACTGTGTCATTGCATCTTCCCACCTGGCAGGCCTTTGGACAGTGAGCGACACAGCACAGGGAGAGGAACTGCATTTTTCATGAAAAAAAAAGTCAGTAACTGTTATGTGACTGGCTGGTGACCACATATGATTACAGACAGAAAGAAAGTCACACTGACAGGATACATTTACATTTTACGTTTTACCTAAGTATAGACCAGGGGCCAGCAAACTTCAGCTGCTGCCCATGTTTGTAAATGAAGTCTTGCTAGGAAATAACAGCCATGCTTATTCACTGCACGTTTTCAATGGTGGCTCTCAGAGGATGACAGCAGAGCTGGGTACTGTGACAGAGGCTGTAAAACAGTTACTAAAGCCTAAGATATCTTCCCTCTGGCCAATTTTAAGAAACTGTGCCAACCCCTCATCTAGACAATAATGTAATACAAAGGAAATAAATCATCTTTCAGATTTACAAAGGCTAGTAAAACTCTGGAGGAAAAGCCCTCTAAGCTCCTGGTTAGCTGGTGTCCTCTTTGTCCAAGGGCCCTTCAAGTTCTGCACTCCTCCTGGCTCTTGAGATGGGAGAAGGAGACCACCAAAATATACTTGTTTATAATGGTGTGTTAGTTTCTGCTTTATTACCAAGTGAATCAGCTATACATATACATATATCCCCATATCTCTTCCCTCTTGCATGTCCCTCTTTCCCACTCTCCCTATCCCACCCCTCTAGGTGGTCAAAAAGCACTGATCTGATCTCCCTGTGCTATGTGGCCACTTCCCACTAGCTATTTTATATTTGGTAGTGTATATATGTCCATGCCAATCTATCACTTCCCAACTTACCCTTCCTACTCCCCATGTCCTCAAGTCCATTCTCTACATCTGCGTCTTTGTTCCTTTCCTGCCACTAGGATCTTCAGAACCTTTTTTTTCCCTTTAAATCCATATATATGTGTTAGCATACAGTATTTGTTTTTCTCTTTCTGACTTACTTCACTCTGTAGGACAGACCCTAGTTCCATTCACCTCACTACAACTAACTCAGTTTCGTTTCTTTATATGGCTGAGTAATATTCCATTGTATGTATGTGTCACATCTTTGTTATCCATTCATCTGTTGATGGACACTTAGGTTTCTTCCATGTCCTGCCTATTGTAAATAGAGCTGCAATGAACACTGTGGTACATGACTCTTTATGAAGTATGGTTTTCTCAGGATATATGCCCAGCAGTGGGATTGCTGGGTCGTTTGGTAGTTCCAATTTTAGTTTTTTGAGGAACATCCATACTGTTCTCCATAGTGGCTGTATCAATTGACATTCTCACCAACAGTTCAAGAGGGTTCCCTTTTCTCGACATCCTCTCCAGCATTTATTGTTTGTAGATTTCTTGATTGCCATTCTGACCAGTGTGAGGTGATACCTCTTTGTAGTTTTGATGTGCATTTCTCTAGTGATTACTGATGTTAAGCGTCCTTTCATATATTTGTTGGTAACCTGTATATCTTCTTTGGAAAAATGTCTATTTATGTCTTCTGCCCATTTTTGGATTTGGTTGTTTGCTTTTTTGATATTGAGTTGCATGAGCTGCTTGAAAATTTTGGAGATTAATCCTTTGTCAGTTGCTTCATTTGCAAATATTTTTTTCCATTCTGAGGGTTGTCTTTTCATCTTCTTTATGGTTTCCTTTGCTGTGCAAAAGCTTTTAAGTTTCACTAGGTCCCATTTGTTTATTTTTGTTTATGTTTCCATTTCACTAGGAGTGGGGCAAAAACGATCTTGCTGTGATTTATATCATAGAGCGTTCTGAGTGGGTTGTCCACTAAGAGTTTGATAGTGTCTGGCCTTACATTTAGGTCTTTAACCCATTTTGAGTTTATTTTTGTGTATGTTGTTAGGGAGTGTTCTAACTTCATTCATTTACATGTAGCTATCCAGTTTTCCCAGCACCATTTATTGAAGAGGTTGTCTTTTCTCCATTGTATATTCTTGCCTCCTTTATCAAAAATAAGTTGACCATAGGTGTGTGGGTTTATCTCTGGGCTTTCTAGCCTGTTCCATTGATCTATATATCTGTTTTGTTGCCAGTGCCATACTGTCTTGATTACTGTAGCTCTGTAGTATAGTCTGAAGTCCAGGAGCCTGGTTCCTCCAGCTCCGTTTTTCTTTCTCAAGATTGCTTTGGCTATTAGGGGTTTTTGTGTTTCCATACAAATTGCGAAAAGTTTTGTTTTAGTTCTGTGAAAAATGTCAGTGGTAGTTTGATAGGAATTACATTGAATCTGTAGATTGCTTTGCATGCTACAGTCATTATCACAATGTTGATGCTTCCAATCCAAGAACATGGTATATCTCTCCATCTATTTGTATCATCTTTATTTTCGTTCATCAGTGTCTTATAGTTTCTGCATACAGGTCTTTTATCTCCTCAGGTAGCTTTATTCCTAGGTATCTTTTTCTTTTTGTTGCAGTGGTAAATGGGAGCGTTTCCTTAATTTATCATTCAGATTTTTCATCATTAGTGTATAGGAGTGCAAGAGATTTCTTTGCATTAATTTTGTACCCTGCTACTTTGCCAAATTCATTGATTAGCTCTAGTAGTGTCTGGTAGCATCTTTAGGATTCTCTCTGTATAGTATCATGTCATCTGCAAACAGTGACAGAGTTACTTCTTCTTTTCTGATTTGGATTCCTTTTATTTATTTTTTTCCTTCTCTGATTGTTGTGGCTAAAACTTCCAAAACTATGTTGAATAATAGTGGTGAGTGTGGACAACCTTGTTTTCTTCCTGATCTTAGAGGAAATGTTTTCAATTTTTCACCATTGAGAACGATGTTGGTTGTGTGTTTGTCATATATGGCATTTATTATGTTGAGATAAATTCCTTCTATGCCTACCTTCTAGGGGTTTTTTTAATCATAAATGGGTGTTGAGGGCTTCCCTGGTGGCGCAGTGGTTGAGAATCTGCCTGCCAATGCAGGGGACGCGGGTTCGAGCCCTGGTCTGGGAAGATCCCACATGCCGCGGAGCAACTAGCCCCGTGAACCACAATTACTGAGCTGCGCATCTGGAGCCTGTGCTCTGCAACGAGAGGCCGTGATAGTGAGAGGCCCGCGCACCGCGATGAGGAGTGGCCCCCGCTTGCCGCAACTAGAGAAAGCCCTCGCATAGAAACGAAGAGCCAACACAGCCATAAATAAATAAATAAATAAATAAAATTAAAAAAAAAATTGACCAAGAAGGTTTTAAAAATAAATAAATAAAATAAAAAATAAATGGGTGTTGAATTTTGTCAAAAGCTTTTTCTGCACCTATTGAGATGATCATATGGTTTTTATTCTTCAATTTGTTAATATGTCATATCACACTGATTGATTTGTGTGTATTGAAGAATCCTTTCATTCCTGGGATAAACCCCACTTGATCATGGTGTATGATGCTTTAAATGTGCTGTTGGATTCTGTTTGCTAGTATTTTGTTGAGGATTATTGCATCTATGATCATCAGTGATATTGGCCTGTAGTTTTTTCTTTGTGACATCTTTGTATGGTTTCGGTATCAGGGTGACTGTGACCTCGTAGAATGAGTTTGGGAGTGTTCCTCCTTTTGCTATATTTTGGAAGATTTTGAGAAGGATAAGTGTTAGCTCTTCTCTAAATGTTTGATAGAATTTTCCTGTGAAGCCATCTGGTCCTGGACTTTTGTTTGTTGGAAGAGTTTTAATCACAGTCTCAATTACAGTGCTTGTGATTGGTCTGTTAGTATTTTCTATTTCTTCCTGGTTCAGTCTCGGAAGGTTGTGCTTTTCTAAGAATGTGTCCATTTCTTCCAGGCTGTCCATTTTATTGGCATAGAGTTGCTTGTAGTAATCTCTCATGATCCTTTGTCTTTCTGCAATGTCAGTTGTTACTTCTCCTTTTTCATTTCTAATTCTATTGATTTGAGTCTTCTCCCTTTTTTTCTTGATGAGTCTGGCTAATGGTTTATCAATTTTGTTTATCTTCTCAAAGAACCGGCTTTTAGTTTTATTGAGCTTTGCTATTGTTTCCTTCATTTCTTTTTCATTTATTTCTGATCTGATCTTCATGATTTCTTTTCTTTGGCTAACTTTGGGTTTTTTTTTGTTCTTCTTTCTCTAATTGCTTTATGTGTAAAGTTAGGTTGTTTAAGATGTTTCTTGTTTCTTGAGGTAGGATTGTATTGCTATATACTTCCCTCTTCAAACTGCTTTTGCTGCATCCCATAGGTTTTGGGTCATCGTGTTTTCATTGTCATTTGTTTCTAGGTATTTTTTGATTTCCTCAGTGATCTCTTGGTACTTAAGTAGTGTATTGTTTAGCCTCCATGTGTTTTTATTTTTTACAGATTTTTTCCTGTAATTGATATCTAGTCTCATAGTGTGTAGTCAGAAAAGATACTTGATATGATCTCAATTTTCTTAAATTTACCAAGGCTTGATTTGTGACCCAAGATATGATGTACCCTGGAGTATGTCCCATTAACACTTGAGTAGAAAGGGTATTCTGTTGTTTTTGATGGAATGTCCTATAAATATCAATTAAGTCATCTTGTATAATGTACTATTTAAAGCTTGTGTTTCCTTATTTATTTACATTTTGGATGACCTGTCCATTGGTGAAAGTGGTGTGTTAAAGTCCTCTACTATTATTGTGTTACTGTCATTTTCCCCTTGTATGGCTGTTAGCATTTGTCTTATGTATTAGGGTGCTCCTATGTTGGGTTCATAAATATTTAGAATTGTTATATGTTCTTCTTGGATTGATCCCTTGATCATTATGTAGTGTCATTCTTTGTCTCTTTTAATAGTCTTTATTTTAAAGTCTCTTTTGTCTGATATGAGAATTGCTACTCCAGCTTTATTCTGATTTCCATTTGCATGGAATATCTTTTTTCATCCCCTCCCTTTCCGTCTGTATGTGTCCCTATGTCTGAAGTGGGTCTCTTGTAGACAGCATTTATATGAGTCTTGTTTTTGTATCCATTCTGCCAGTCTATCTCTTTTGGTTGGAACATTTAATCCATTTATATTTAAGGTAGTTATCGATATGTATTTCCTATTACTATTTTCTTAATTGTTTTGGGTTTGTTATTGTAGGTCTTTTCTTCTCTTGTGTTTCCTGCCTAGAGAAGTTCCTTTAGCGTTTGTTGTAAAGCTGCTTTGGTGGTGCTGAATTCTCTTAGCTTTTGCTTGTCTGTAAAGGTTTTAATTTCTCCTTCAATTCTGAATGAGATCCTTGTTGGGTAGCGTAATCTTGGTTCTAGGTGTTTTCCTTTCATCACTTTAAATATGTTCTGCCTAGCAGAGTTTCTGCTGAAAGATCAGCCATTAACCTTATAGGGATACCCTTGTATATTATTTGTTGTTCTTCCCTTGCTGCTTTTAATATATTTTCCTTGTATTTAATTTTTGATAGTTTGATTAATATGTGTCTTGGCAGGTTTCTACTCGAATTTATCCTGTATGGGAATCTCTGTGCTTCCTGGACTTGATTGACTATTTCCTTTCCCATATTAGGGAACTTTTCAACTATAATCTCTTCAAATATTTTCTCAGTCCCTTTGTTTTTCTCTTCTTCTTCTGGGACCCCTATAATTCGAATGTTGGTGCATTTAATGTTGTCCCAGAGGTCTCTGAAACTGTCCTCAATTCTTTTCATTCTTTTTTCTTTATTCTGCTCTGTGGTAGTTATTTCCACTATTTTATCTTCCAGGTCACTTATCGGTTCTTCTGCCTCAGTTATTCTGCTATTGATCCCTTCTAGAGAATTTTTAATTTCATTTATTGTGCTGTTCATCAATGTTTGTTTGCTCTTTAGTTCTCTAGGTCCTTGTTAAATGCTTCTTGTATTTTCTCCATTCTATTTCCAAGATCTTGGATCATGTTTACTATCATTACTCTGAATTCTTTTTCAGGTAGACTGCCTCTTTACTCTTCATTTGTTTTGCCTGGGGTTTTTAACTTGCTGCTTCATCTGCTGTGTGTTTCTTTGTCTTCTCATTTTCTTAACTTACTGTGTTTGGGGTCTCCTTTTCACATGCTGCAGGTGAGTGGTTCGTATTGTTTTTTGTGTCTGCCCTCAGTGGCTAAGGTTGGTTAAGTGGGTTGTGTAGGCTTCCTGGTGGAGAGGACTGGTGCCTGTGTTCCAATGGATGAGGCTGGATTCTGTCTTTCTTGTGGCAGGATGGCAGCCAGTGGTGTGTTTTGGGGTGTCTGTGACCTTATTATGATTTTAGGCAGTCTCTGTGCTAATGGATGGTGTTGTGTTCCTCTCTTGCTTATTGTTTGGCATAGGGTGTCCAGCACTGTAGCTTGCTGGTCGTTGAATGGAGCTGGTTCTTAGCATTCAGAAGGAAATCTCTGGGAGATCATTCTCCGTTTGATATTACGTGGATCTAGGAGGTCTCTGGTGGACCAGTGTCCTGAACGTGGCTCTCCCATCTCAGAGGCACAGGCCTGACACCTGGCAAGACAATGAAGACCCTGTCAGCCAAAGGGCCCAGGTCACTCAGTGGCTGGGACAGGATGGAGAACATCTTTCATGGATTCTGGATTCCCAGCTTTCCCCAATATGTATGTATTATATAAGTTTTATGTAGAAAAATTTATGATACATAATATATATATTATATACATTGCCTATAATATATAAAATATGTATCCTAAACTTATTCTATATAATCAATTCATGATATAGAATATGTTTATTATATATAATCTGGTATATTATGTATAGAATACCTACAGGTGCACATACGTACACAAACACACCTTGTTAGGGTTCAGTTTCAAATTAGGGTTTTTGCATCTGGAAGGCTTGCATTGTGCGACTCCTCAGTCTGTATTGGAGCTGATCCCCTTGTCAGTTCCATCATTGGCAAATCAATGTTTTCTCACGTTCACTCAGCTGCCTTTTTCATTGTGAGGACACTTTTCCTGTGACGTTTAAAACACTTTTCAGTCGCCTGGAACCCCAACTGCCTTATTGTGCTTCTCTTTCCCTAGCCTGAGGAGAACAATCCACAGACATGCTTCTAAGGCTGAGGTGCAATAATGTACTGCCTATGGGTTTCTTCTAGGGTTGGCCTGGCTTAAGGTTTTATGATGTTGTAGTCGATTTGGTGTGAGGTTCTTGTTGTACGTGGCACAAGAAAGGAATCCAGTGTGATGCTTTTGCATGGAGCAGTCCAGTTTTCCCAGAACCATTCAATTCACAGGCTATCTTGTACCCATGGACCCTCTCACCTCCTTTGATGGCATAAGCATGGCTTTTTTGGGGGCTCTCTGCTCCCTTGCTTGGATCTATGTGGTTGTCTTCTGTACCAATGCCATGCTGTCTTGATGATGCTAGTTTGCAATCTATTTGGAAATCAGGCAGTGTTGGATGTCCGAAGTCTGCACTACTTTCTGAAGAGTGTATGGAAACTCTCTAGGTTCATTTGGGTTTCCGGACCCATTTCGGTATTCTAGGTTATACTTGTCTGAGAAAATCTGTGGGTATTTTGAGAGCAATGGCATCAACTCTCTGGATTGCCTCGGGTGTGTGGAATGATTTGCACAAGACGGACGCTTTCGATACATGAGCACCGCCTATCTTTCCATGTTGCATGTGTGTCATCTTCATTTTCTTTCATCAGTATGTCTCTCATTCCATTTTCTGAGCTACGGGTCTTGTAGGTCGTGGGTTAGATGGACTCATAGGTATTTTCTTTGTGTTTTACCATCATTGTTGATGGGGTTGTCTTCTTCCTCATTCAGATAGATTGTTGTTAGTGTAGAGAAACACAATGGATTTCTGTAGCGTCAATGAAGTTTCTACCCTACAATTGAACTGAGTTTCCAGAGTTCTGGTCTGTTTTGTTTTATTTTTTGTGGAGGGGCTGGGGTTGCCTGCAGCATTTTCTATTAAGAGAATTGGGTCAACTGGAGTCTTTCCTCTGCTGTCAGATACTTCTTCTTTCTTCTTACCATGCTGTTATTATGGTGATGACTTACTCTGCCTTGGTAAATGAAAGCAGACCGTGTGCCAGAGTTAGAGTTAGGTGTATGTAATAACTGGCCCTCTTCTCCTTCCTCCCTCACCATCCCTCTGGGTCCTCCAGGAATGGCAGGACATGGCCAATGCCCCATAGGACTCAGCTCGGTGAGCTGGATGGCTGTTCGTCTGCCCCTCCTTCCCGTACGTAATTTGGTCTACCATCTGTGACCCTTATGTGGCTGGAGGTTGGGGCTTGGGGGTTGTGGGTGCCTTCAGACCTTTCCCTCCTTTGAGACCAATCCTCTGTTCATATGTGTAGGCAAATTGCTGTCCACCAGATTGGTGGTCTGAGGCCAGCCTTTGGTCCAGGCCCAAGACCAGCACCTGGGGTCTCACCCTGTGGGGCCCAGCATTCAGCCCCAGACTGCTCACCTTTGTACTCCTCCTTGGTGAGCTCCGGGTCTTGCAGCTGACTTGGGGGGAAGCATGGCATGGTGCTCCTGGTCAGAGCCAGCTGTGCTGAGCTCTCTTCATAGCCCAGGATTGGGAACTGTAGTGCCCTGTGCCCAGGATCCAGAGAAGCCTCCACAGCCCCAATCCCCGGAGCCAGTCCTGGCCCCCGTGGGCAGTTGGTGCAGGGTGTGGAGCAGAGCAACCTGTCCCCACACTCGTGGAGATTCACTGGTTGTCCCCATCAATGAGCTCCTCACCAATCTCTGCCCTGGGGCTCTGCCATGAGAGTGAGCAGAAGACGGGCAGGCCCGGCCTGAAGGGATCATGACTCCACCCGGCCATTATCACTGCTTTTTTTTTTTTTTTTTTTTTAAATATAATAGTGTTTATTTTTACTTGTTGACAGTTTGCTTTATTTATTTATTTATTTTTGGCTGTGTTGGGTCTTCGTTTCTGTGCAAGGGCTTTCTCTAGTTGTGGAGAGCGGGGGCCACTCTTCATCGCGGTGCGTGGGCCTCTCACTATCGCGGCCTCTCTCGTTGTGGAGCACAGGCTCCAGACGCGCAGGCTCAGTAATTTTGGCTCACGGGCCCAGTTGCTCCACGGCATGTGGGATCCTCCCAGACCGGGGCACGAACCCGTGTCCCCTGCATCGGCAGGCAGACTCTCAACCACTGCGCCACCAGGGAAGCCCCTATCACTGCTTTTTCTTCCCACTCGACCTTCTGCTCCCAGATCAGGCACAAACCTAGGTCGGATCACATATCCACCTGGGACCAAAGAGATTGACCTCAAGTCTTTGGCATAAACTTCGGGCCGAAGATCGCTGCCTGGACTCACTCCATACTGACTGGCCAGCTTGGGACAGGGCTGTGGATGTGTCTGGCCCACCAGGCTTCTCACCCCTAATCAGCCTGCCCAAGCTGGAGGCAGACCCACCCCACAAGACAGGAAGACCCACCCCCAAACCAACTCCACACAACCAGGCAAGGGACTGAGGGCTACCCGGCTGGCATCAGAGCTGTGGCCTGGCCTGGGGCTCCCTGGTTTACATTTGGGGTCCCCTAATCCAATGGCCCAAGACAGCTCGGGTGAGACTTGACCCAAGGTTGACTGCCGTGTAATACACCCTGACTGTGACCTCTCCTGAGGTCACAGCCGCAATACATAGGGACACAGCAGAACCATGATTGCAGCCCCATGACCTGGGGTGGGGACTCCTCTAGGATGTGGATGCCTCATTCCGCAAGTTCCAGGTTCCAATGGGCTCTTTCGCCAGGGAAGTGAGGTCAAGTCCTGCTGTCCCCTGGCCCAGACCAGTGACACCAACACAGCGGGGGCAGATCCAGGGCTCCATCTCTGTGGACATAGCTGCTTTCAAGACCTGGTGACTCTCCTCCATGTCATCAGTGATGTGGCCCTGTACAAGCCATAGGCCTCTCCTCCCCAGTCTCCCCATCTGAACAGTGGCGCTCATTCTCGTATCGACTTCCTAGGGAAGCCATTAGGCGGATAGACCTAGAAGCACCTACAGTGCCTGTCAAACCCATAGGCTGGTATCACATGGACGCAGGCACAAACCTCACATAGGAAGGAAGGCATCACGGGCTGGTCTAGTGCAGAATCCAGCTGAAACAAGCCTGGGTCTGCTCTGGGATCTCCAGAGAATCGCTCATCCTCCAGCAACCTATATCCCACTCTTGCTGTGGGAGGGCTGAAGGTCAAGAAATTTCACACAATGCTCTCTCTGGCTTACAATCTTCCAGGCCCTCCTGTTGCAAGTAGATTCAGGCCCACATGTCTCCTCTTGGCCTCTGGGGTGGGTGGCCTCTGCATTGGCTCCTGGCAGTCTTGTCTCCAGGTCACATATCCTTGTGTAAATCCCCACCTATCCACAATGGACGAACATTGTGATTTGGTCCTTGCCTATAGACGGACATAGGAAAAGTTTGTGACTTCTACTCAATTCCTCTCCCCTGTGATCATGTGGCTTGTGCATGTGTGAGTGCATGAGCACACAAGTATTTGTATCTCTAAGTATGATGCATAATATATATGCAGTATATACATATTATGTAGAGAAATTTATGATACATAATTTATATAATGCATATTGTCTATAATATATATATTATGTATCCTAAACTTATTCTATATAATAAATTCATGATATAGAATATGTTTATTATATATAATCTAAGTATATTATGTATAGAATATTTACAGGTGCACATACCTACACACACACACATTGTTAGGGTTCAGCCTCGGTTAGTGTTTTTGGGTCTCGATGGTGTGCATTGTGAGACTTCTCAGTCTGTTAGCCAGTTGATCCCCTCTTCATTTCCATCGTTTGCAAATCAATGTTTTCTCATGTTCACTCTACTGCCTTTTCAGAGTGCAGATGCTTTCTCTGTGCCACCTAAAACACTTTTCAGTTGCCTGGAGCCACAACTGCCTTTATTGTGCTTCTGTTTCCCTTGCCTGAGAAGACTGATCCTCAGACATGCTTCTAAGGGTGAGGTCCAAGAACATACTGCCTATGGGTTTCTTCTATGGCTGGTCTGGCTTCAGGATTTAAGTTGTGGTAGTTGATTTGATGTAATCTTCTTGTTGTAGGTGGTATGAGAAAGAAAACCAGTGTGATGTTTGTGCATAGAGCGGTCCTGTTTCCCCAGCACCATTCATTGCACAGGCTATCTTGTCCCCATGGGACCTTCTCACCTCCTTTGACCGCACAAGTGAGGCTTTTTTCGGGGCTCTCTGTTCCCTTGCTTGGATCTATGTGGATGTCTTGTGTGCCAATACCATGCTGTCCTGATGATGCTAGGTTTGTAGTCTAGTTGGAAATCAAGCAGCGTTGGACGTTTGAAGTCTGCACTTCTTTCTGAAGAGCGTATGGACACTCTCTAGGTTCTTTTGGGTTTCCAGACCCATTTTGGTATTCTAGGTTGTACTTGTCTGAGAAAATCTGTGGGTATTTTGAGAGGAATAGCATCGACTCTCTGGATTGCTTCAAGGGTGTGGAATCAATTGCACAAGACAGACTCTTCTGATGCATGAGCACTGCCTAACTTTCCATGTTGCATGTGTGTCATCTTCATTTTCTTTTATCCGTATGTCTCTCATCCTGTTTCTGAGTTATGGGTCTTGAAGGTCGTAGGTCAGATGGACTCATAGGTATTTTCTCTGTGTTTTACCATCACTTTCGATGGGGTTGCCTTCTTCCTCATTCAGATAGATTGTTGTGAGTGTAGGGAAAGGCCACCAATTTCTGTAACGTTGATGAAGTTTCTACCCTGCAATCGAACTGAGTTTCCAGAGTTCTGTTCTATTTTGTTTTGTTTTACATTTGGGGGGGGTCACCTTCAGCATTTTCTGGGCTGAATCGGGTCAATTGGAGTCTTTCTTCTGCTATCAGATATGTCTTCTTTCTTCTTCCCATACACTTATTATGGAGATGATTTCCTCTGCCTTGGTGAATGAAAGCAGCTGGCATGCCAGGGTAGAGTTAGACATATGTAATAACTAGCCCTCTTCTCCTTCCTCCCTTTCCATATCTTTGGGACCTCCAGGAATGGCAGGACATGACCAAGGCCCCATAGGTCTCAGCTCGGTGCTCTGGACAGCTGTTTGTCTGCCCTTCTGTCCCGTGCATAATTTGCTCTACCATCTGTGACCCTCCTCTGGCTGTGGGTGGGGTTTGGGGGTGTGGGTGGCTTCAGATCTTTCCCTCCTTTGAGACCAATTCTCGGTTCGTTATATGTGGGCAAATTGCAGTCCACCAGACCGGTCACCTGAGGCCAGCCTTTGGTCCAGGCCCAAGACCAGCACCTGGGGTCGCACCCTGTGAGGCCCAGCATTCAGCTCCGGCCTACTCACCTTTGTACTCCTCCTTGGTGAGCTCTGGGTCCTGCAACTGACCTGGGGGGAAGCATGGCATGGTGCTCCTGGTCAGAGCCAGCTGTGCTGAGCTCTCTTCGTAGCCCAGAAGCGGGAACTGTAATCCCCTGTGCCCAGGATCCAGATAATCCTCATGGCCAAACTACCCATAGCCGGTACTGGCCCTCATGGGAAGTTGGGGCAGGGTTCGGGGTGGGGCAACATGTCCATACACTCGTGGAGATGCATTGGTTGTCCCCATCAATGAGCTCCTCACCGATCTCCAACCTGGGGCTCTGCCATGACAGTGACCAGCAGATGGGCAGGCCTGCCCCGAAGGGATTAGGGCCCTGCCCAGCCATTATCACTGCTTTTTCTGCCCACTCGATCTTCTCTTCCCAGATCAGGCACAAACCTAGGTCGGATCACATATCCACCTGGGACCAAAGAGATTGACCTAGAGTCTTTGGCATAAACTTTGGGCTGAAGATCGCTGCCTGGACTCACGCCATACTGACTGGCCAGCTTGGGACAGGGCTGTGGACGTGTCCAGCCCACTGGGCTTCTCACCCCTCATCAGCCTGCCCATGATGGAGGCAGACCTACCCCCCAAGACAGGAACATCCAGCCCCCAAACGCACTCCACACATCCAGGCAAGGTTCAGAGGGCTACAAGGTTGGCATCAGGGTGGTGGCCTTGCCTGGGGCTCCCTGGCTTACCTTTGCGGTCCTCCGGGCAAATGGCCCAAGTCCTCTTGGGTGAGACCTCACCCAACGTCGACAGAACAGGAGGACACCTTAACTATGACCTTTTCTAAGGCCACAGCCCCAGAACAAGGGGCTGATCTTTCAGCAGAAGCTATGCACGCCAGAAGGGAGTTGCAGAACGTATTTAAAGTAATGAAAGAGAAAAACCTACAACCAAGATTACACTACCCAGCAAGGATCTCATTCAGAATTCAAGGAGAAATTAAAACCTTTACAGACAAGCAAAAGCTAAGAGAATTCAGCATCACAAAACCAGCTTTACAACAAATGCTAAAGGAACTTCTCTAGGCAGGAAACTCACGAGGAGGAAAAGACCTACAATAACAAACCCAAAACAATTAAGAAAATGGTAATAGGAGCATACATATCGATAATTACCTTAAATATAAATGGATTAAATGCTCCACTCAAAAGACATAGACTGGCTGAATGGATACAAAAACAAGACCCATATACATGCTGTCTACAAGAGACCCACTTCAGACCTAGGGACACATACAGACTGAAATGGAGGGGATGGAAAAAGATATTCCATGCAAATGGAAATCAAAAGAAATCTGGAGTAGCAATTCTCGTATCAGACAAAATAGACGGTAAAACAAAGACTATTATAAGAGACAAAGAAGGACACTAAATAATGATCAAGGGATCAATAAAAGAAGAAGATATAACATTTGTAAATATTTATGCACCCCACATAGGAGCACTCAATACACAAGGCAAATACTAACAGCCATAAAAGGGGAAATTGACAGTAAGACAATCATAGTAGGGGACTTTAACACCCCACTTTCACCAATGAACAGATCAACCAAAATGTAAATAAATAAGGAAACACAAGCTTTAAATGATACAGTAAACAAGATGGACTTGATATTTATAGGACATTCCATCCCAAAACAACAGAATACACTTTCCTCTCAAGCGCTCATGGAACATTCCTCAGGATAGATCCTATCCTGGGTGACAAACCAAGCCTTGGTAAATTGAAGAAAATTG
The DNA here is from genome assembly GCF_964341445.2 of Mesoplodon mirus. Classification (NCBI taxonomy): domain Eukaryota; kingdom Metazoa; phylum Chordata; class Mammalia; order Artiodactyla; family Ziphiidae; genus Mesoplodon; species Mesoplodon mirus. The sequence continues at coordinate 123,041,451 of NC_138977.1, read as the reverse complement.
AAATCATATCAAGCATCTTTCTGACCACAACGCTATGAGACTAGATATCAATTACAGGAAAAAATCTGTAAAAATGCAAACACACGGAGGCTAAACAATACACTACTTAATAAATAAGAGATCACCAATGAAATCAAAGAGGAAATAAAAGATACCTAGACACAAATGACAATGAGAACATGACGACCAAAAACCTATGGGATGCAGCAAAAGCAGTTCGAAAAGGGAAGTTTATAGCAATACAATCCTACCTCAAGAAACAAGAAACATCCCAGATAAACAAACTAACCTACACTAAAGCAATTAAACAAAGAAGAACAAAAAAACCCCAAAGATAGCAGAAGGAAAGAAATCATAAAGATCAGATTAGAAATAAATGAAAAAGAAGTGATGAAAACAATGGCAAAGATCAGTAAAACTAAAAGCTGGTTCTTTGAGATGATAAACAAAAATGATAAACCATTAGCCAGACTCATCAAGAAAAAAAGGGAGAAGACTCAAATCAATAGAATTAGAAATGAAAAAGGAGAAGTAACAACTGACACTGCAGAAATACAAAGGATCATGAGAGATTACTACCAGCAACTATATGCCAATAAAATGGACAGCCTGGAAGAAATGGACACATTCTTAGAAAAGCACAACCTTCTGAGACTGAACCAGGAAGAAATAGAAAACACTAACAGACCAATCACAAGCACTGTAATTGAGACTGTGATGAAAAATCTTCCAACAAAGAAAAGCCTAGGATCAAATGGCTTCACAGGTGAATTCTATCAAACATTTAGAGAAGAGCTAACACCTATCCTTCTAAAACTCTTCTAAAATATAGCAGAGGGAGGAACACTCCCAAACACATTCTACAAGGCCACCATCCCCCTGATACCAAAACCAGACAAAGATGTCACAAAGAAAGAAAACTAGAGGCCAATATCACTGATCAACATACATGCAAAACTCCTCAAGAAAACACTAGCAAACAGAATCCAACAGCACATGAAAAGGATCATGCACCATGATCAAGTGGGGTTTACCCCAGGAATGCAAGGATTCTTCAATATATGCAAATCAATCAATGTGATACACTATATTAACAAATTGAAGAATAAAAACCATATGATCATCTCAATAGATTCAGGAAAAGCTTTCAACAAAATTCAACACCCATTTATGCTAAAAACCCTCCAGAAAGTAGGCATAGAGGGAACTTTCCTCAACATAATAAAGGCCATATATGAAAACCCCACAGCAAACGTCGTTCTCAATGGTGAAAAACTGAAGCAATTTCCACTAAGATGAGGAACAAGACAAGGTTGCCCACTCTCACCAGTATTATTCAACATTGTTTTGGAAGTTTTAGCCTCAGCAATCAGAGAAGAAAAATGAATCCAAATCAGAAAAGAAGAAGTAAATCTGTCACTGTTTGCAGATGACATGATACTATACATAGAGAATCCTGAATATGCTACCAGACAACTACTAGAGCTAATCAATGAATTTGGTAAAGTAGCAGGATACAAAATTAATGCACAGAAATCTGTTGCCTTACTATACACTAATGATGAAAAATCTGAAAGTGAAATTAAGAAAAAACTCCCATTTACCATTGCAACAAAAATAATAAAATACTTAGGAATAAACCTACCTAAGGAGAAAAAGACCTGTATGCAGAAAACTATAAGACACTGATGAAAGGAATTTAAGATGATGCAAATAGGTGGAGAGATATACCATGTGTCTGGATTGGAAGAATCAACATTATGAAAATGACTATACTACCCAAAGCAATCTCAGATTCACTGCAATCCCTATCAAACTACCACTGGAATTTTTCACAGAACTAGAACAAAAATTTTCGCAATTTGTATGGAAACACAGAAGACCCCGAATAGCCAAAGCAATCTTGAAGAAGAAAAACGGAGCTGGAGGAATCAGTCTCCCTGACTTTAGACTATACCACAAAGCTATGGTACTCAAGACCATATGGTACTGGCACAAAAACAGAAATATTGATCAATGGAGCAGGATAGAAAGCCCAGAGATAACCCCATGCACATATGGTCACCTTATCTTTGATAAAGGAGGCAAGAATATACAATGGAGAAAAGACAGCCTCTTCAATAAATGGTGCTGGGAAAACTGGACAGCTACATGTAAAAGAATGAAATTAGAATGCTCCCTAACACCATACACAAAAATAAACTCAAAATGGATTAAAAACCTAAATGTAAGGCCAGACACTATCAAACTCTTAGAGGAAAACATAGGCAGAACAGTCTGTGGCATAAATTCGAGTAAGATCCTTTTTGACCCACCTCCTAGTGAAATGAAAATAAAAACAAAAATAAACAAATGGGATCTAATGAAACTTAAAAGCTTTCGAACAGCAAAGGAAACCATAAACAAGACGAAAAGACAACCCTCAGAATGGGAGAGAATATTTACAAATGAAACAACTGACAAAGGTTTAATCTCCAAAATTTACAAGCAGCTCATGCAGCTCAATGTCAAAAAAACAAAAATCCCAATCCAAAAGTGCGCAGAAGACCTAAATGGACATTTCTCCAAAGAAGATATACAGATTGCCAACAAACACATGAAAGAATGCTCAACATCATTAATCATTAGAGAAATGCAAATCAAAACTACAATGAGATATCATCTCACACCAGTCAGAATGGCCATCAGCAAAAAATGTACAAACAATAAATGCTGGAGAGGGTGTGCAGAAAAGGAAACCCTCTTTCATTTTTGGTGGGAATACAAATTGATACAGCCACTATGGAGAACAGTATGGAGGTTCCTTAAAAAACTAAAAATAGGGCTTCCCTGGTGGCGCAGTGGTTGAGAGTCCACCTGCCGATGCAGGGGGTGCGGGTTTGTGCCCTGGTTTGGGAGGATCCCACATGCCGCGGAGCGGCTGGGCCCGTGAGCGGTGGCCGCCGAGCCTGCGTGTCCGGAGCCTGTGCTCTGCAACGGGAGAGGCCACAACAGTGAGAGGCCCGCGTACCGCAAAAAAAAAAAAGCAAACAAACTAAAAATAGAACTACCATATGACCCAGCAATCCCACTACTGGGCACATACCCTGAGAAATCCATAATTCAAAACTAGTCATGTACCACAATATTCATTACCGCTCTATTTACAATAGCCAGGACATGGAAGCAACCTAAATGTCCAGTGACAGATGAATGGATAAAGAAGATGTGGCACATATATACAATGGAATATTACTCAGCCATAAAAAGAAACGAAATTGAGTTATTTGTAGTGAGGTGGATGGATCTAGAGACTGTCTTACAGAGTGAAGTAAGTCAGACAGAGAAAAACAAATACTGTATGCTAACACATTATATGGAATGTAAAAAAAAAAAGTTCATGAAGAACCTAGGGGCAAGACAGGAATAAAGATGCAGACCTACTACTACAGAAGGGACTTGAGGACACGGGGAGGGGGAAGGGTAAGCTGGGACAAAGTGAGAGAGTGGCACGGACATATATACACTACCACACGTAAAGTAGATAGCTAGTGGGAAACAGCCCCGCAGCACAAGGAGATCAGCTCGGTGCTTTGTGATCACCTAGAGGCGTGGGATAGGGAGAGTGGGAAAGAGGGACACGGAAGAGGGAAGAGATATGGGGATATATGTATAGCTGATTCACTTTGTAATAAAGCAGAAACTAACACACTATTATAAACAAGTATACTCCAATAAAGATGTTAAAACAAAAAAGACTAACATATTGTGGGCAAAGTTCTACATTTCTCATATGCATGAGTTTATTTAAGGATTATACATATCTGACTGGGCTTCTCATCCTCACCATCCCTCAGATGATATCTGACCACCTTTGTCTTCAGTGGGAATCCTGTCAGGTCAGCTTAGCCAGAGTCTCCCTTAATTATCCCTGCTGTTGCCTCTTAGGAACTTTCCATCCAGTGACACCTGCCTCCCCTCCTCCTTGGCTATAAGTTCCCACTTGCCCATGCTGTGTTCAGAGTTGAACCCAATTTCTCTCCTGCAGTGTAAAATCCCATGGCAGTGGTCTGTATCCCTATCTTAATGGTCCTGAATAAAGTCTGATTACTATGTTTAACAAGTATCAGTGACTGTTTTTTTCTCAACAGCACACACATACACATGCTTGAGCACATCCCTCAACTCAACCAACGGCCCAGATTTTCTCTTGGCTCTTGATTCTCTTTGTGTTCAGGGTGACTCAGAAAAATCTCCTTGATGGATCCCAAGACCCCAGGTAGAACTGCAGATTTTTATCCTCAAAGTTAAGAATTACTGTCACAACCACACCATGACCTCTGTGACCCCTCCAAAATATGCCCTGCACATCGGCCACTAGGGGGCAGAATATGTTAGGTCTACAGATTCCTGGCCTAGTGTTTCTCTATTTAGAAATCATGCCTGCTTGCTTGTATGTCTCTATGAAAGAGTGAGAAGTCTGTTCTTCAGAATACATCCAGAGGTTTTACAAATCATCAAAAACAAAAAGACAACCCAATTGTATGAATAGAAAAGGACTTGAACAGACCCTTCTCTAGAAGAGAAATGCAAATGGTCAATAAGCACATAAAAAGATGTGTACCAAGAAGAAAGGAAACCCACAAGATGGAACTGTGTCAGAAGAAAGCAGGAGTCCATGGAAAGAGCTCTCAGTAGGCAAAGCAGGAGTGAATTGAACAACCAAATACTGTTCTGCTGATTTATAACCAAAAGCTTAAAATAAAAATCTGGGTGGAGTGTCCACAATGGTAAAAAAATAAATGATTAAACAGTGTGTGTGTGTGTGTGTGTGTGTGTTTATGAGTTATGTTTAATACAAATCTTCTATGTGGAAGAATTCCAAATAGTTGATGTTTGTACCTAGTCACTTATTAAGAAGATAGTGCTAACTTCCATCTCCTGATGTGTGGGTCCTGCATAGTAACTTCATCTTAAAGAAAACACACAGTACAGACTTGGGGAAAAAGTAATGTCACAGTGAGGAAAATCTGACAAACACTACCTGAGCCAGGAAGGCCAAGTTAACATGAACAGTGATAAGCTGCCTTGAAGTACATTCCCATGATAAAAAGTCATGCAATATACTTCCTCAAAATGCAAAACCCCATTCTAAACACAAGAAAAACATGAAGTTATTTACTAAGTAATACAGTCTACAAAATACCTGACTAGTCCTCCTGAACACTGCCTAGGTCACTGAGAGAAGGATACTGTGAGAAAATGTCAAAGCCAAAAAGATCCTAAAGTGACATGATGACTAAATGCCATATGATACCCTGGGTGTGATCCGATGGCATAAAAAGTAGAATTAAGGGAACCAGAATAAATTATGGATTTTAGTTCATAGTAATGTATCCATATTTGTTCATTGACTGTGACAATTCTGTAGAAAACTAGGATGAGAGGTGAAATTGAAAATCAAATAAGAGCAAGCTATTACATTGCCCTGTAAATCTAGAATAAAAAGATGATTTCCTAATAACACACAAAACGAACCCTAAAATATGGAAAATACAAGCACACCAATGAACCATCCTATGACCCTTTCTCCGGGCTAGTTCTTCTCTCATTGTTCTGGGGTTTCCCTCTCCTGGGACATAGACGAAACAGGCACAGAGCAGTTTGGCAGCTCCCCTAAGATCTGACCCCACCCAGGGTCTTCATCTCCCCAAGACACGCCCACCCAATTGGTCCTGATGTGTCAGGACTTTTTTGATTACAAGGGACTAGAAATGCTTACTCATGTCAAGTAAATTAATATTATTATAAATGATAGAAATAAATTAATACAAGAGACAAGCTGAAGAGTGGGGTTGGAGGTGTCAGGCCCAAGGGCTCATGTTCTCTTGGTGACCTGGTCCCTCTCCAACCGTCCATCCTGCTGAGTGCCTGAGCCATCCATGCACAGGCACAGTCTCCCTCACTGCATCCAGGGCCTCCAGCAACTCCAGGCAGGCACCTGTTCCACGTCCGTTCTACCTGGAAGGGTTTGGCCTTCCCTAGGACTCCATGAAAACCCATGATTTGGAACGTCTTTGGCCTGGCTTGGGTCACATTCTCATCCTTGAACCCATCACAGCAAGCAGAGGACAGAAAATGGGATTGGCTAGACTTGGATCATCCACCCATCTTCCAGGTGAGTGGAATGTGGGGTCAGCTCTCTGAAACTGTTTGGACTGGAAGCAGGTGAGATATAGTTCCCACAGGAAAGCTGATGTGTTGCACTTGGACATGAGGACAGATGCTGCCTCAGTGAAAGCAGCAGATTCCATATCAGTGATGGCCTGATGCACATAACAGAATCTGAAGCATAAGGTAGGAAAGCATTCACGTAGGTCAGGGCTGCAGCCACCCACCTGAGGCTCTTGCTATACTCCCACGAGAGCAAGAAGTTCTTTCATTTGCTGAAAAGCAAGGTTGAGGATGGTGGTAAACCCAAGTATCCTTCCTTGGCTGTTGGGTCCTTGCATCCTTGCATCTCAGACACTGGCCCAGAATAGCACATGTGCCCTATAGGAAGACACATGGACCTCATTCTTTTTTTTTTTTTTTTTTTTTTGGACCTCATTTTTGTTCCTGGGAGGTGGTTGCCCAGGATTCATGCCTGCTCCCTGGCCATGTTACTCACCGTCCTCGAAGAACAACGTTGCTCATTTTCCAGTCTCTTCTCTCTCCTGTACAAAGAGCAGAGACCAAAGGCTAGGGATGTAAGGAGACTCTTGCTCAGTGAAGAACTGGGAAGCTCAAGGATCATTCAATACCACAGAATTCATAGTCAACAGACTTTTCAAAGTCCACCTGGGTGCACTTGGCTCTCCAATGCCACACAGCCCCTGGGAAACCACCAGTTGGGAGGCCCAGTTGCCCCCATATCTTTCATGCTTAATAAGTATAAATGTCAAAAGTTTATAACGACTAGAAGACCAAAGGATTGCAGGGCCGTGATCTGCCACATGGTTCTTGTTGCAGGACCACACTCAACATTTTGAGGTTCATTACCTGTCTTGCCAGGCTAAGAGGCTCTGAAGGAGGAGACACTTTTCTCAACCACAGGGATGTTGGTAATGGAAACATCCCTAGGGGCTGTATATGCAGCTTAGGTGTAATTGGTCACGGGGGCTTGACAGGGCTTAGGCTGCCTGAACTGGAGAAACAATGGGTGCTTAGCTTGATGGTCAGAGGTCAAGGGTTACCCTGTCTGAGATTTCATTTTCTTTTGATGCCTGCTCAAATGGGACAAAGGATCTATCAAATCCCAGGAGGGCCCAGCAGCCCTCAAGAAGGCAGCACCTGAGGGCCAGCTGGTCACTGCACACAGTCCTGTATAAATCCACACATGTCTTCTGAGTGCCCTTGTGTCAGAACTGTGCTGGAACCTGGGACTGCCCAGGCAGAGTGGGGCCAGCACCACAATTTTCAACTGGGAGGAAGGGCAGAGGGAAACACTGTGTGACTTCAGATGCCCTCCACAACCCTCGACTGAGGTTGAGTTGTATTTGAAACAGTCAGAGACAAGGACACACATTTCATTCTTCTCTTAGAGCCCAGGACAGGGAGGGGATGGCGGGGCAGAAAAACAATGATACAGCTCACCTACCTGACTCAGGTGTGACCCTGGGAGAATCCTGTCCATCCTGGAGGCCTCAGGGAGATGGAGAAGGGAGAAGGAGAATGAGGGCAGGTTACACTTAAACTTAACTGTAACCCTAACCCTAACCTATAACCCTCATTTCCTAACCTATAGCCCTACACCTAACAATCTTAACCTGGGAATCTAGACCTTCCATCCCGACACCCCAGCTCTAATCCCTGACCCTGACCCTTAAACCATCACCCACTCCCCTGACTCCCCAATGCTGAACCATAATACTGACTATAACCCTATACCCTGACAGTGGCTCTAACCACAGACTGAAACCCTAGCAAAGTAGATACCAAGGGAAGACTCTATAATCCCTCAAATAAAACAAGGAAATAAGTCTTCAAGACCTTGCATTTGGCAGTTGATTCTTAAATCTGACACCAAAGAACAAGCATTAAAGAAAAGGTTGATACACAGTATTTCCTCAAAGTTAAAAACTTTATCACATCAAAAATGCTATCTGGGGCTTCCCTGGTGGCGCAGTGGTTGAGAGTCTGCCTGCCAATGCAGGGGACACGGGTTCGAGCCCTGGTCTGGGAGGATCCCACGTGCCGCGAAGCAACTGGGCCCGTGGGCCACAGCTGCTGAGCCTGCGCGTCTGGAGCCTGTGCTCCGCAATGGGAGAGGCCAGGACGGTGAGAGGCCCGCGCACCGCGATGAAGGGTGACCCCTGCCCGCCGCAGCTGGAGAGGGCCCTCGCACAGAAACGAAGACCCAACACAGCCAAAAATAATAAATAAATAAAATTTAAAAAAAATGCTATCTGGAAAGTGAAAAGACAGCCCACAGAATGGAAGAAAGTATTTTCACACTATACAACTAGTAAGAGTCTGCTATCCAGAACATATCAGGAAACTCATCAACAAAACCATAAAGAACTCAATTTTTTTCCTTTATTTTATTTTTATTTGCTGGGCCATGCAGCATGCAGGATCCAAGTTCCCCGACCAGGGATCAAACATGCACCTCCTCCAGTGGAAGTGTGGAGTCCTAACCACTGGACCACCAGAGAATTCCAAGAACTCAATTTTTTAAATGCACAAAGGACATGACCAGACTCTTCTCCAGGCAAGACATAAAAATGGTCAACAAGGACATGAAAAGATGTAAAACATCAGTAGTGCTGATGGAAATGCAGACTAGTACCATAATGCAATACCCTTTCAAACACACTAGAATTGTTATACTCAAGAAAAATTAGGAGAGACCTTCAAGATGGTGGGGGAGTAAGATGTGGATATCACCTTCCTCCCCACAAATACATCAGAAATACATCTACATGTGGAACAATTCCTACAGAACACCTACTGAACGCTGGCAGAAGATCTCAGACTTCCCAAAAGATTTTTTTTTCCTTTTTCTCTTTTTGTGAGTGTGTGTGTGTATGCTTCTTTGTGTGATTTTGTTTGTATAGCTTTGCTCTTACCATTTGTCCTAGGGTTCTGTCTGCCCGTTTTTCATTTTTCTTTTCTTTGTTTTAGCATAGTTTTTAGTGCTTGCTATCATTGGTGGATTTGTTTTTTAGATTGGTTGCTCTCTTCTTTCTTTCTTTTTTCTTTCTTTCTTTTTTCTATTTATTACTTAATTTTTTAAATTTTTAATAATTTTTTCAACTTTTATTTTAATAACTGTATTTTACTTTATTTATTTTTTCTTTCTTTCTTTCTTGTTTTCTCCCTTTTAGTCTGAGCCATGTGGCTGACGGGGTCTGGATGCTCTGGCCGCGTGTCAGGCCTGAGCCTGTGAGGTGGGAGAGCAAAAATCAGGACATTGGTCCACCAGAGACCTCCCAGCTCCACGAAATATCAAATGGTGAAAGCTCTCCCAGAGATCTCCATCTCAATGCTAAGACCCAGCTCCACTCAATGAGCAGCAAGTGACAGTGCTGAACACCATATGCCAAACAACTAGCAAGACAGGAACACAACCCCACCCATTAGAAGAGAGGCTGCCTAAAATCATAATAAGGTCACACACCCCAAAACACACCACAAGACGTGATCCTGCCCAACAGAAAACAGGATCAAGCCTCATCCACCAGAACACAGGCACCAGTCCTCTCCACCAGGAAGCCTAAACAACTCACTGAACCAAACTTAGCCACTGCAGGCAGACACCAAAAACAACAGGAACTACAAACCTGCAGCCTGCCAAAAGGAGAGCACAAACACAGTAAGTTAAGCAAAATGAGAAGACAGAGAAACACACAATAGATGAACGAATAACATAAAAACCCACAATACCAAACAAATGAAGGGAAAATAGGCAGCCTACCTGAAAAAAAAATTCACAGTAATGATAGTAAAGATGATCCAAAATCTTGGAAATAGAGTGGAGAAAACACAAGAAATGTTTAACAAGGACCTAGAAGAACTAAAGAGCAAACAAACAATGATGAACAACAAAATAAATGAAATTAAAAATTTTCTAGAGGAATCAATAGCAGAATAACTGAGGCAGAACAACAGATAAGTGACCTGGAAGATAAAATAGTGGAAATAACTATCGCAGAGCAGAATAAAGAAAAAAGAATGAAAAGAATTGAGGACAGTCTCAGAGACCTCTGGGACAACATTAAATGCACCAACATTCAAATTATAGGGGTCCTAGAAGAAGAAGAGAAAACAAAGGGATTGAGAATATATTTAAGGGATTATAGTTGAAAACTTCACGAATATGGGAAAGAAAATTGTTAATCAAGTCCAGGAAGGGCAGAGAGTCCCATACAGGATAAATCCAAGGAGAAACATGCCAAAACACATATTAGTCAAACTATCAAAAATTAAATGCAGAGAAAAAATATTAAAAGCAGCAAGGGAAAAACAACAAATAACATAAAAGGGAATCCCAATAAGGTTAACAGCTGATCGTTCAGCAGAAACTCTGCAAACCAGAAAGGAGTGGCAGGACATATTTAAAGTGATAAAAGGGAAAAATCTACAACAAAGATTACTCTACCCAGAAAGGATCTCATTCAGATTTGATGGAGAAATTAAAACCTTTACAGACAAGCAAAAGTTAAGAGAATTCAGCACCACCAAACCAGCTTTACAACAAATGCTAAAGGAACTTCTCTAGGCAGGAAACACAAGAGAAGGAAAAGATATACAATAACAAACCCAAAACAATTAAGAAAATGGTAATAGGAAAATACATATCGATAACTCCCTTAAATGTATGGATTAAATGCTCCAACCAAAAGACATAGACTGGCTGAATGGATACAAAAACAAGATCCATATATATGCTGTCTAAAAGAGACCCACTTCAGACCTAGGAACACATAAGGACTGAACGTGAGGGGATGGAAAAAGATATTCGATGCAAATGGAAATCAAAAGAAAGCTGTAGTAGCAATTCTCATATCAGACAAAATAGACTTTAAAATAAACACTATTACAAGAGACAAAGAAGGACACTAAATAATGATCAAGGGATCAATCCAAGAAGAAGATATAACAACTGTAAATATTTATGCACCCAATATAGGAGCACCTCAATACATAAGGCAAATGCTAATAGCCATAAAAGGGGAAATCGACAGTAACACAATCAGAGTAGGGGACATTAACACCCCATTTTCACCAAAGGACAGGTCATGCAAAACTAAAATAAATAAGGAAACACAAGCTTTAAATGATACATTACACAAGACAGACTTAATTGATATTTATAGGACATTCCATCCCCAAACAACAGAATATAATTTCTTCTCAAGTGCTCATGGAATATTCTCCAGGATAGATCATATCCTGGGTTACAAATCAAGCCTTGGTAAATTTAAGAAAAGTGAAATCATATCAAATATCTTTTCCAACAACAAAGCTATGAGACTAGATATCAATTACAGGACAAAATCTTAAAAAAAATACAAACACATGGAGGCTAAACAATACAGTACTAAATAACCAAGAGATCACTGAAGATATCAAAGAGGAAATGAAAAAATACCTAGAAACAAGTGACAATGAAAACACAACGACCCAAAACCTATGGGATACAACAATAGCAGTTCTAAGAGGGAAGTTTATAGCAATACAATCCTACATCAAGAAACAAGAAAAATCTCAAATAAACAACCTAAACTTACACTGAAAGCAATTAGAAAATGATGAACAAAAAACCCCCCAAAGTTAGCAGAAGGAAACAAATCATAAAGATGAGATCAGAAATACGTGAAAAAGAAATGAAGAGGGCTTCCCTGGTGGCGCAGTGGTTGAGAGTCCGCCTGCCGATGCAGGGGACACGGGTTCGTGCCCCGGTCTGGGAAGATCCCACATGCCGCGGAGCGGCTGGGCCCGTGAGCCATGGCTGCTGAGCCTGCGCGTCCGGAGCCTGTGCTTCGCAACGGGAGAGGCCACAACAATGAGAGGCCCACATACCACAAAAAAAAAAAAAAAAAGAAATGAAGGAAACAATAGCAAGATCAATAAAACTAAAAGCTGGTTCTTCGTGAAGATAAACAAAATTGATAAACCATTAGCCAGACTCATCAAGAAAAAAAGGGAGAAGACTCAAATCAATAGAATTAGAAACGAAAAAGGAGAAGTAACAACTGATACTGCAGAAATAAAAAGGATAATGAGAGATTACTTCAAGCAACTATATGCCAATAAAATGGGCAACCTGGAAGAAATGGACAAATTCTTAGAAAAGCACAACCTTCCGAGACTGAACCAGGAAGAAATAGAAACCAACCAATCACAAGGACAGAAATTGAGACTGTGATTAAAAATCTTCCAACAAACAAAAGTCCAGGTCCAGATGGCTTCACAGGCGAATTCTATCAAACACTTAGAGAAGAGCTATCAGCTATCCTTCTCAAACTCCTCCAAAATATAGCAGAGGGAGGAACACTCCCACACACATTCTACGAGGCCACCATCACCCTGATACCAAACCAGACAAAGATGTCACAAACAAAGAAAACTACAGGCCAATATCACTGATGAACATAGATGCAAAAATCCTCAACAAAATACTAGCAAACAGAATCCAACAGCACATGAAAAGGATCATGCACCATGATCAAGTGGGGTTTCTCCCAGGAATGCAAGCATTTTTCAATATATGCAAATCAATCAATGTGATAAACCATATTAACAAACTGAAGGAGAAAAACCATATGATCATCTCAATAGATGCAGAAAAAGCTTTTGACAAAATTCAACACCCATTTATGATAAAAACCCTCCAGAAAGTAGGCATAGAGGGAACTTACCTCAACATAATAAAGGCCATATATGACAAACCACAGCCAACATCTTTCTCAATGGTGAAAAACTGAAACCATTTCCTCTAAGATCAGGAACAAGACAAGGTTGTCCACTCTCACCACTATTATTCAACATAGTTTTGGAAGTTTCAGCCACAGCAATCAGAGAAGAAAAAGCAATAAAAGGAATCCAAATCGGAAAAGAAGAAGTAAAACTGTCACTGTTTGCAAATGACATGATACTATACGTAAAGAATCCTAAAGATGGTACCAGAAAACTATTAGAGCTAATCAATTAATTTGGTAAAGTAGCAGGAGACAAATATGTGCACAAAAATCTCTTCCATTCCTATACACTAATGATGAAAAATCTGAAAGAGAAACTAAGGAAACACTCCCATTTACCAATGCAGCAAAAAGAATAAGATACCTAGGAATAAACCTACCTAAGGAGACAAAAGACGTGTATACAGAAAATTATAAGACATTGATGAAAGAAATTAAAGATGATACAAACAAATGGAGAGATATACCATGTTCTTGAATTGGAAAAATCAACATTGTGAAAATGACTCTACTACTCAAGGCAATCTACAGACTCAAAGCAATCTACAGACTGCAATACCTGTCAAACTACCAATGGCATTTTCCATGGAACTAGAACAAAAAACTTCACTATTTGTATGGAAACACAGAAAACCCCGAATAGCCAAAACAATCTTGAGAAAGATAACCGGAGCTGGAGGAATCAGGCTCCCAGCCTTCAGACTCTACTACAAACCTACAGTAACCAAAACGGTATGGTACTGGCACAAAAACAGAAATATAGATCAATGGAACAGGATAGAAAGCCCAGAGATAAACCCACGCACCTATGGTCACCTTATTTTTGATAAAGGAGGCAAGATTATACAATGGAGAAAAGACAGCCCCTTCAGTAAGTGGTGCTGGGAAAACTTGACAGCTACATGTAAAAGAATGAAATTAGAACACTCCCTAACACCGTACACAAAAATAAACTCAAAATGGATTAAAGGCCTAAATGTAAGGCCAGACACTATAAAACTCTTGGTGGAAAACAGATGCAGAACACTCTGACATAAAGCACAGCAAGATCCTTTGTGACCCACCTCGTAGAGAAATGGAAATGAAAACAAAAATAAACAAATGATACCTAATGAAACTTAAAAGCATTTGCAGAGCAAAGGAAACCATAAACAAGAGGAAAAGACAACCCTCAGAATGGGAGAAAATATTTGCAGATGAAGAAACTGACAAAGGATTAATCTCCAAAATTTACAAGCATCTCATTCAGCTCAATATCAGAAAACAAACTACCCAATCCAACAATGAGCAGAAGATCTAAACAGACTTTTCTCCAAAGAAGATATACAGATTGCCAACAAACACATGAAAAATGCTCAACATCCCTAATCATTAGAGAAATGCAAATCAAAACTACAATGAAGTATCACCTCACACCAGTCAGAATGGCCATCATTAAGAAATCTACAAACAATAAATGCTGGAGAGGGTGTGGAGAAAAGGGAACCCTCTTGCACTGTTGGTGGGAATGTAAATTGATACAGCCACTATGGAGGACAGTATGGCAGTTCCTTAAAAAACTAAAAATAGAACTACCATACAACCCAGCCATTGCACTACTGGCCATATACCCTGAGAAAACCGTAATTCAAAAAGAGTCATGTACCACAGTGTTCATTGCAGCTCTATTTACAATAGCCAGGACATGGAACCAACCTAAGTGTCCATTGACAGATGAATGGATAATATTCCACATATATACAATGGAATATTATTCAGCCATAAAAAGAAACGAAATTGAGTTATTTGTAATAAGGTGGATGTAACTATAGACTGTCCTACAGAGTGAAGTCAGAAAGAGAAAAACAAATACTGTATGCTAACACATATATATGGAATCTAAAAAGAAAAAAAAAAAGGTCCTGAAGATCCTAGGGGCAGGACAGGAATAAAGACGCAGACATAGAGAATGGACATGACGACACTGGGAGGGGGAAGTGTAAACTGGGATGAAGTGAGAGAGTGGCATGGACTTATATACACTACCAAATGTAAAATAGATAGCTAGTGGGATGCACCCGCATAGCACATGGAGATCAGCTCGGTGCTTTGTGACCACCTAGAGGGGTGGGATAGGGAGGGTGGGAGGGAGACGCAAGAGGGAGGGGATATGGGGATATATGTATACGTATGACTGATTCACTTTGTTATAAACCAGAAACTAATGCACCATTGTAAAGCAATTATACTCCAATAAATATTTTAAAAATAAATAAAATAAAATTGCTTTCTAAGTAATAGATTAAAAGAGTCTGAGTAGGCATGTATCAATGTTTACAGGAGTAATGATATCAAAGATTTCTGAAGATGGCATTTTTGTCCTAGATTTTTATAGAGTTTCTATTTTTTAATCTTCCTTCTTGTTTGTTTCTACACTTTCTATATGATTTGAAAACTTGTTTGCCAGTATTTTTTGTTATTAAAAATCTTTAGCAACATTTAAAAAAAGAAAAATTCAAAATACCGAATATTGGCAACAATGTAGAGCAAATGGAATTTTTAAACATTGCTTGTGGAAATGGAAAGTGGTGTAGCCTATGTGTACAATACTTTGACACTTCCTCAAAAATATAAATGTACAGTACAATTTGGTTCAGCAACTCCACTCCTGGTGTGAGACCCTCAAGGATTGAAAACAGGTGTTCAAACAAAAACTTGTACACGAATATTCACGGCAGCACTGTTCACAATAGCCACAAGGTCAAAATAGTTAAAAGGCCCATCAACAGGTGTATATATTAACAAAATGCAGCACATCCATGAACTGCCATATTAGTCTGCCATGTACACCAATAAAGTAAAATGGTGCAGCCGCTGTGGAAAACAGTTTGGCAGCTCCTCAAAAAGTTAAACACAGAGATAACGTATGATCTGTCAATTCTACTTCAGGGTATTAACTCAAAACATTTGAAAGCAGGGACTGGAACAGATATTGGTACACTCATATTCATACCAGTATCATCAACAATAACAAAGGCTGGAAAACCCCCAAGCGTCCACAGACAGATACATGGATAAACAGAATGTGGTACATACACAAGAAGACATTATTTAGCCTTGGTAACTAAGGACATTCTGACACATGCTACAATGTGGTTGAACCTTGAATTTACTATACTAAGTGAAATAATTTGGTCAGAGAAGAACAAATTCAATGATTCCACTTACATATCGTATCCAAGCGAGTCAAATGCATAGACAGAAAGAATGTGGTTGTGAGGAGCTGTGGGGACTCAGTGGTTAATGGATACAGTTTCACTTGGGAAAATGAAAAAGTCCCGGAGAGGGATAGGGAGGATATTTTGATAACAGTGCAGGTGTAGTTAAAGCCACGGTTTGACTGGTAAGTGTTACGTTATGTGTTTTTAATCACGATGAAAAAACTGAAGGATTAATTCATGCTACAACATTGATGAACACTGACAACGCCCTAAGTGAAAGAAGCCACACAGGAAATGCCACTCAGATCACATGCTTATCTCGTGCTTTAAATCCATCAAGATTTTGAATATGAGGGAGAGTCTCAGTCAGAGTTCCAGAAAAAAAGAAAGAGAGAAAGAAAGAAAGAAAGAAAAAGAAAGAAGGAAAACTAAGTCAGAATGAAAAAAGGCACTTCCATAGAGTTGGGGCAGCTGGTGAAAGTTGAAGTGGACATGTAGATTGGATTATTATAACAAACTGTAGTGATCCTCATTTGGGGGTTATGTGCTGGTTCCCTGGGAGAGTGTCCTTGTTTGGGGTAAAAACACACTGGAGTATTTTGTGTGAAGGGGCAAATGTGAGTACTTTGAGTACTGCTGTTGAAAATTTTCTGTACATCTGAAATGACTGGAAAATAAATTACTTCTCAAAACAACCATGTCAACACAAGAACAGAAAAGTCGAGAAGACATC
Source organism: Mesoplodon mirus (assembly GCF_964341445.2). Taxonomy (NCBI): domain Eukaryota; kingdom Metazoa; phylum Chordata; class Mammalia; order Artiodactyla; family Ziphiidae; genus Mesoplodon; species Mesoplodon mirus. Next base: position 123,024,574 of record NC_138977.1, on the reverse strand, counting down.
AAACTTGGTTACAGAGGCCAAGCCCTACCCAGATCCTGCTCACACAAAGTGATGATGCAAGTCACTCTTGTAGGGTTTCACCTGTTTTTAAGGGAAACTGTGGGAAGATTCTATTAGGAGCCACCATGTCTTGGGTGTTATGGATGACCTGGATGTGGTAGAAATAGCGGGGTTTCTAGTTCCTGTTTTCCACATCAAAGCACCAAAAAGCTCTTAGAACTAATAAATTAATTCAGTAAAGCTGCAGGATACAAAATCAACACACAAACTTCAGTCGTGTTCGTATACACTAATAATGAACCATCAGAGAGAGAAGTTAAGAAGACAATCCCATTCACAATAACATCAAAAGAAAAAAACACCTAGGAATAAATGTATCCAAAGATGTGAAATATCTGCACACTGAAATCGTTGAAACATTGATGAGGAAATTGAAGACTCGGATAAATGGAAAGAGATCCTGTGCTCATGGATGCAAAGAAGTGGTAGTGATGAAGTGTGCATTCTACCCAAAACAGTACATGCATTCAATGCAATTACAACCAAAATTCCAATGGCATTTTTCACAGAAACTGAACAAACAATCCTGACATTTGTATGGAACCACATAGGACCCCAAACAGCCAAGGGGATCCTGAGAAAGGAGAACAGCAGCTGGAGGAAACTCATTGCATGACTTAAACCATATTGCGAAGCTACATATGCAAACCATGTTGAAATGGCACAAAAAGAGGCACGTGGGCCAGAGGAATAGAAGACAGAATGCAGGAATAAACCTACACATATGTGGTGAGTTAGCTGATGACAAAGCTGCAAAGGACATACACCTGGGAAAGGACAGTCCCCTCAGTAAATCACCTGGAAAACAGAACACCACAAGCCAAAGAAGGACACGACACCATCAACACTGCACACAAAACTCACTAAAACCCACAATTTTCCGCTGAAGACGGACCCCCTCCCAGCAGTCAGCCACACACAAGAAACTTCTTCCCACTTTTTCCTCATCTTTTCTTCCCATGGAGGCCCCTCCCAGCTGGTCCTAAGGAAAATGAGTTCCTCTTAGTGTGAACGCAGCCCCAAGTTGTCCCAAGGCCAAATCCCCGATAGGTCCTGAGGAGACCAGGCTCCTGTCAGCTGTGCACAGGGCCAAGACTGCGGGCAGAACAGACAGGCACTGCCCTGGAAAGAGAGGCGGGATTGTCGCCCTCTGGCTGCTAACTGTGAAATGCAGGCTGTACCTGCCCACAGTTCAGTGGAGGCCTAGATCCCTGCTGGCCGTCCTGCTGAAATAACTACATTTTGGAAATCCAAACAGATGCAGGAAAAGATCCCCAGACTTCTAGAAAAATAGTTATAGAACAATTAGAAACCATATGCAATGAACTGAATGTAGACACAAACTTTACAACTTACACCAAAAGTCATTCAACATTGTCCACAGGCAAATTTAAAATAGGAAACTACAAACAATATAAAAAAAAACCAGAAGAAAACCTACATGGCCATGGGTTTGGTCACATAGATCATGAGCTTTGACTTTTAACACACAACATACACAGCCCACACACAAAAATAAAAAAATTAGTAACATGTACTTTATAAAATTAAAAAATTTCTACTCGGTAAAATATCTTATTCAGAAAACCAAAAGACAAGCAAAAAAACTGAGAGAGAAATATTTACAAAACACATATCTGATAAAGAATTTGTACTCACATTACACAAAGAACTATAAAACAAACAGCTGCATAAAAAACTGGGTAAAGATCGAAACAGACACCTGGTCAGAGAAGATATACAGATAATAAGTGGACAAAAATAGGATCAGCACCATATACCATCAGGGAATCACAAAGTAAAACAACAAGACAGCTCTGCCTCCCAATTAGAACTGCTAAGCTCCTCCCACAATGACGATAGAGATGACTGGAGGGTGAGGAACAACAGCAGCTCTCCATTGCTGATGGAATGCACACACGGCCTCTTGAGATACAGCTTGGCAGTATTTTCCGAGCCAAACAATTTTCACACCTTAAGATCCACCCATCATGCCTCCAGTTTTCACACAATGGCACTACTAAACTATATCCAAACAGAAACAAGGACGTCATTATGCAAGGAACTCTACTCATAATGTCTAAACCTTAAAGGAGTCAGGAAGTCTTCAGATGAATGCATAAGCAAATCGGGGTACACCATGTGAAGGGGAGCAGAATAGGACACCCCAAAATATGGGATTTCAAGAGACCCCAAAGAGCCAAGACAATTTTTGCAAAGGAAATCAAAGTTGGAGGTGCACACTTCCCCACTGTGTGGGAACACACTGTGATGCTGGCATGAAGATATACATATAGACGGATGTGGACTTCCCTGGCGGTCCAGTGGTTAAGACTCCGCGCTTCCACTGCAAGGGCACGGGTTCAATCCCTGGTCTGGGAACTAAGATCCTACAAGCTGCGTGGTCTGGCCAAAACATCAACAACAAATAAAAACATATAGACAGATGGAATTGAATGGAGATCCCAGAAATACACTATCCATCTATGATGAACTGACTTTACACAACAGTTCACAGCACCAAATTGGGGGGAAATGGTGTTTTCAATAAATGGTGCTGCTAGGCAATTGGCTATCCACATGCAGCAGAATGAAACTGGACCCTTACCTCATGCCACATACTAAAAATTATCTCAAAATACATAAAAGGCTTAAATGTCAAAAGTAAAATTTCAGTCAGCCCCTTGTATCCACGGGTTCCACATCCATGGATTCAACCAACTCCAGATCAAAAATATAAGAAAAACACGTATGAAACTGTTTCAAAAAGAAAAACTTGAATTTGCCACAACCAGCAACTATTTACATAGAATTTATATTGTATTTACAGTGTTTATACAGCATTTATATTGTATTAGTTATTATAAGTAATCTAGAGATGATTTAAAGTATACAGGAAGATGTGCCCAGGTTATTTGCAAATACCATACCATTTATTATAAGAGACTTGAGCATCTGTGAATTTTGGTATCTGCACGGTGTCCTGGAACCAGTCCCCTACAGACACCGAGGCACAACTGTATAAACTCTCCAATAAAACTTGGGGATAAACCTTCCTAACCTTGGATTTAGCAATGGTTCCTTAGATCTGACAGCAAGGCACAAGCAACAAAATGAAAAAAACAAAATTGGATGTCCTCAAAATTAAAAATCTTTGTGCATCAAAAGATGCAATACAGGGCTTCCCTGGTGGCACAGTGGTTGGGAATCTGCCTGCCAATGCAGGGGACACGGGTTCGAGCCCTGGTCTGGGAAGATCCCACATGCCACGGAGCAACTGGGCCCGTGAGCCACAGCTACTGAGCCTGCGCGTCTGGAGCCTGTGCTCCACAACAAGAGAGGCCGCGATAGTGAGAGGCCCGCGCACCGCGATGAAGAGTGGCCCCCACTCGCCGCAACTAGAGAAAGCCCTCGCACAGAAACAAAGGCCCAACACAGCCAAATAAATAAATTAATTAATTAAAAAAAAAAAGATGCAATACAGAAAGTGAAAAGACAGCCCACGGAATGGAAGAAAATATTTCCACATTATATATCTGATGAGTCTTTACTTAGTATATATCAAGAACTTTTACCACTCACCAACACAGACTGACAACCCAATTTTAGATATGGACAAAGGACTCAAATCAACTCTTCTCCACACAAGACATTCAAATGGTCACCAAGCAGTTGACAAGATAGGAGGGAAATGCAAATTAAAACCACAATGCAATAACTCCTCACACACTCTAAAATGGTTATTATCAAGAAAATTTAAAAATAACAAATGTTGGAACTTCCCTGGTGGCACAGTGGTTAAGCATCCGCCTGCCAATGCAGGGGACACAGGGTCAATCCCTGGTCTGGGAAGACCCCACATGCCACGGAGCAACTAAGCCCATTCACCACAACTACTGAGCCTTTGCTCTAGAGCCCGCGAGCCACAACTGCTGAAGCCCGCGTGCCTGGAGCCTGTGCTCTGCAACAAAAGAAACCACCGCAGTGAGAGGCTCGCACACTGCAATGAAGAGTGGCCCCCGTTCGCCACAACTGGAGAGGGCCTGCGTGTAGCATCGAAGATCCAATGGACCCAAAAACATAATTAATTAATTTAAAAAATAAGTATAAAAATAACAAATGTTGACAACAATGCAGAGAAGTTGGAAACTTTAAACACTACTTGTGGAAATTGAAAAGGATGCAACCTATGTTTATGATGTGAATATACAATTACAATACAGCTCAACAACTCCACTCCTAGATATATACCCCAAAGAATTGAAAACAGGTGTACATTATATTGATAGCTGTGCTGTTCACAAGAGACAAAATGTAGAAATGGTGCAAATGCCCACCGATGGGTAAATGGATAAACAACATAGTGTTGATCCATAAACTGCCCTATTATTCTGCCATAAAAGGAATCAAGTGAAATGGTGCAGCCTCTATGGAAAACAGTGTTCCTCTTCCTCAAAAACTTCAACATAGAATTAACCTATGACCCACCAATTCCACATCAGTGTATACACCTAAAAGATTGAAAGCAGGGACTGGAACAGATATGGGTATACGCATCTTCAGATCAGCATTCATCACAATAGCAAAAGGTGCAAGCAACCCAACTGTCCATTGATGGATGAGTGGATAAACTAAATGTGGTTGTATACACACAGACGAATGGAATTCAGGCTGAAAAACGGAGGACATTCTGACACGTGCTACTACATACATGAACCTTGAAGTCATTATAATAAGTGAAAAACCCTGTCACAAACAGAACAAAATGACATGATTCCACTTATATGAAGTACCCGTAGAAGTCAAATTCAAAGGCAGAAAGTAGAATGTGTTTGCCAGGGACTGAGGGGAATTTGTCTTTAATGAGTACACAGATTCACTGGTGAAAATAGAAAAGTTCTGAATACGGATGGGGAAGATATTTGTACAAAAATGTGAGTGTGGTTAATACTATAGAATGGTGTACTTAAAATGGCTTAAATGGTAAATGATCTGTATAGTTAATCACACACACATACATGCACACAATGAATGAAGTACTGATACATGTGACAATACAGAAAAGGTCGCTCAGATCATACTCATCTTGTGTGCTTTAAATCCATCAAGGTTGTGAAAATGAGGGAAAGTATCAGTCATAGTTCCAGGAAAATAAAACTGGATCAGAATGGGAAAAGATATTTCCCTAGAGTTGGAGCAGCTGGTGAAATTTGAAGTGGGCCTGTGGATTGGACTGTAACATGGAAACCATCATAATTTCCTCATTTGGAGGTTACATGTTGGTTCCCTAGAAGAGTGGCCCTGTTTGGGGTAAAATGCACTGGAGTATTTTGTGTGAAGTGGCAAGTGCAGTAAAGCAAGGACAGCTGGGAAATCTGAGCATGCAGATATACAGGACTTCGCTCTGTTATTGCAAGTTTTCTGTATGTTTGAAATTACTGGATAGTAACTCACTTTCCAAAACACCGCGTCAATCCCACACCAGAAAAGCAGAGAAAATGTCACACTTCCTTATAGAGGCCAAGCCTTGTTACCCAGATCCACTTCACACGAAGTCGTGAACCTAATCGCCCCCGTATGAGCCCACAAGGAATTGACAGGCACTCTGTTAGATGCTAGTAGGAGCCACTATGTCTTCCATGTTATGGATGACCTGGATGTGATAGAAACAGTGGGATTTTCGAGGAGTCCCAATTTTCTACATCATTCCATCAAAACACCATTAGTCTAATACATGAATTCAGTAAAGTTACAAAATCAATACACAAAAATCAATTTCTCTTCTAAACACAAAAAACAAAACATCAGAAAGAGAACGTAAACAATCCAATCGACAACAGCATCAAAAAGAACAAAATACCAAGGAATACATTTAACCAAGGAGTTGAAAGACCTGCACACTGAACACTTCCAGACGTTGATGAAGAAAATGAAGAAGACACAAATAAACGGAAGATATCCCATGCTCATGGAATGGAAGAACTCGTATTTTTAAAATGTCCATTCTTCCCAAAGCAATGTACACTGTGAATGCAATCTCTGCCTAACTTCCAACGGTATTTTTCACAGAAATAGAGCAAATGCTCTTAATATTTGTGTGGAAACACAAAGGACCCCAAATAGCCAAAGTGATTCTCAGAAAGGAGAACAGGCTGGAAGCATCTCACGCTCTTACTTCAGACAGTGTTGCCAAGCAACGGTCACCAAAACAGTATAGAACTGGCCAACAAAGCAGGTGCACAGACCAGAGGAACAGGACGTTACCGAGCCCAAGCTCCTTCTGCTCCCGCATGAAGGGCCAATACTCCCCGAGACGAGTTGCTGGAAGAAGGAATAACGACTTTAAACGGAAAGCTAGCCCACCGAGAAGATGGCCGATCAGCACTTCAGACAGCCGTCTCCCCTTAGTCCCAGCTGGGGCTCCTTCTATACAGAAGGGGGAGGGATGGGGCCCGCGGCGCCGGCCCCGCCCCCACTACAACTGCATGACGTCAGTCAGGCGGTGATGGGCGCTGAGAAGAAATGAAGCCGGTTAAGGGGTAAAGACCGCCAGCTGCTTTTCTTGGAGGGCGCGGCAGGGGCGGTTCTGCAGGAACCCGAGGGTCGCCGTTCCCGTGCCGCCTCACTGATGCTCGGAGCCAGGCTCGAGTAACAAACAGCCCAGAGGCCGGCCTGACACCGTGACCCGCCCCGGTTCCCGGTCCTCACGGAGGCGCGTCTCGGGCCTCCCCGCGCCGTTCTTCACTCCGGTTTCCGCCGCGCCCCCACGCCGGCGCAGCGGGGGCCAGGTCACCGGAACCGGGTCCGGTCGCCAGTGCAGGCTGGTCCCCTGGCTCCGCTGCGCGACGCCGGCGTGGTGGAAGCCTTCGGCCTCGGCCTCTCGCCGCCTCCCGTTCTCTGCGGGGCCGGCTCTTCCACGCGGTGGCGGTCTCTTCGGCTTCCGTTTTCCAGGCTTTTTCCTCAGCCCTTCCCTTCCCTAGAAACGTCGCCTCACGTCCGCCAAACGCCCATTTGGAACGTTTAAGACCTCCCTTGAAACAGGCTCCTGGGTGACGTCAGCGCCGCTGCCCGCCCCGCCCGGGACCCCGGGCATCCAGCCCCCGAGCCGTAATAAACTTACCTTAGCTCCCAGCACAAAGTCCCTTTCTGCGGCTCAGGCGACATCTCTGGCCGTCCTTTCCCCTCTGTGCCCTGCTCCTGAGTCTCGCTTGGTTGCAGGTCTGAGAGAAGTGAGGCTCCCGGCGCCTACAGGGCCTCCTCTTCTCCCCTGCACTCACCTCTTCCTCATCCCTCTGCATTTAGCACTCTGCACTCTTTGAACTGGGCATTACAATGAGTTTTAATTGTTGCTTTACACGTTTTCCCCCCAACTTGACATTTAGTTCTTTTCCTTTACAGTTTTTTAAATTATTTTTTATTGTGCTAACACTGATTTATAATATTACATAACTCTCATGTGTACACTGTATGTCGACTTCTGTACACACTACAGCCTGCTCACCGCCAAAAGTTTAGATTCTGTCCATCATCATACAGTTGGCATTTTACCCATTTCACCCTCCCTCCACATTTTCCTTTTAAAATGTCAGTTATTAGTTAGCACCAGGCCTTGGCACAAAGGAGATGACAAGCCAGTGTACAGGTGATGAAAAATTAGATCAGACCTAAATGCAAAGATTATTTATGAAGAAAGTCTTTTCATGCTTTTCCATTAGCATAATGCTTCCTTTTTATTCCTTCTATTTCCCTGTCTACATCCTTCTCTTTGCACCAAAATGTCCTCTGCCTTATTGTTTTCCAATAACCTGTCACCACTTAATCTGTATCAAATGAATTTTTGCATATAATTTCTAACTTTTAGAAAAAAGACTTCTCAGATATTAATACACTGGTGTCCATAAGTGGGAAATACTTCTTCCTTAAAATTGCATAAGGAAATTTTAAAAAAATGTTTGGATTTAGCACAATGATTGTTATCTCTAAAAACCAACATTCATTAAATACTTCACTACTATCAACTGTTAAGCCTGAAATAAGAAACGTTAAAGATCTTCAAGACCTAAATAGACATTTTTCCAAAGAAGACATACAGATGGCCAACAAACACATGAAAAGATGCTCAACATAACTAATTATTAGAGAAATGCAAATCAAAACTACAATGAGGTATCACCTCACACCAGTCAGAATGGCCATCAACAAAAAATCTAGAAACAATAAATGTTGGAGAGGGTGTGTAGAAAAGGGAACCCTCCTGCACTGTTGGTGGAAATGTAAATTGATACAGCCACTATGGAGAACAGTATGGAGTTTCCTTAAAAAACTAGAAATAGAACTACCATATGACCCAACAATCCCACTGTTGGGCATATACCCAGAGAGAACCATAATTCAAAAAAACACATGCACCCCAATGTTCATAGCATCACTATTTACAATAGCCAGGTCACTGAAGCAACCTAAATGTCCATCAACAGAGTAATGAATAAAGAAGACGTAGTACATACATACAATGGAATATTACTCAGCCATAAAAAGGAATGAAGTTGGGTCATTTGCAGAGACGTGGATGGACCTAGAGAGTGTCATACAGAGTGAAGTATGTCAGAAAGAGAAAAGCAAATATCGTATAATAACGCATATATGTGGAATCTAGAAAAATGGTATAGATGATCTTATTTGCAAAGCAGAAATAGAGACACAGATGTAGAGAACAAATGCATGGATACCAAGGGGGAAAGGGGTGGGGTGGGAAGAGTTGGGAGACTGGGATTGACACATATACATTATTGATAGTATGTATAAAATAGACAACTGACGGGAACATACTGTATAGCACAGGGAACTCTACCTAATGCACTGTGGTAACTTAAATGGGAGGGAAGTCCAAAAGGGAGGGGATATCTTTATGTGTATGGCTGATTCAATTTTTTTGTGTGTAGTGGAGGCTAATACAACATTGTAAAGCAACCATACTCCAATAAAAATTAATAATAGGGGGCTTCCCTGGTGGCGTAGTGGTTAAGAATCCGCCTGCCAATGCAGGAAACATGAGCCCTGGCCTGGGAATATTCCACATGCCATGGAGCAACTAAGCCTGTCTGCCACAACTACTGAGTCTGTGCTCTAGAGCCTGCGAGCCACAACTACTGAGCCCATGTGCCACAACTACTGAAGCCCGTGCGCCTAGAGCCCGTGCTCTGCAACAAGAGAAGCCACCACAATGAGAAGCCTGCACACCGTAACGAAGAGTAGCCCCACTCGCCACAACTAGAGAAAGCCCACGCGAAGTAACGAAGACCCAACACAGCCAAAAATAAAAATAAATAAAATAGATTTATTTTTAAAAAATTAATAATAATAAAAAAAGATCTTCAGACATGGACGATCTAACTTAATTCCGCCCCCATGGTAAGTATTTTGCAAGTATCTTTAGGTGATACATACACAATAGGCACAGAACTCTTTTATTATTCATTTTATTTTCATATAAATTAACATCCTAGAAAAATTAAAATAGAAACACTAAATACAGTATTGCACATAGCGATCTCTGTTAAATGCCCTATTATATCATTGAAGAAAGTCATGTACACATGGAGGGGCCGAAGGAGACAGGAGAACAGCAGAACAGCAACCCGAGAGCCACTACTGTGTCTGTGCATGTCGACTACAGACTGAAAGCTAAGGACCGTACTCTACATAAATACAAACATAGTTATGATTCAGAGTTTCTTTTTAAGTTGATTCCATAATTGGTTTACATTAGCAACACACTCTCCCCTTTATTCACAGCTGTACCCCAAAACATATCATTAAAGCAATTTTTAAAAATATCTATTAATGTTAGACAAAACCATCACAACGCATCAGGAGCTGACTTTAAAATACTTTCAGAGAGAGTGGAAGATTTACTTTTTTTCCCCTCTCAATCTAAAAATCTTTTCCTAGGCTCCTTTAGATCATAAATCCTTGCATACTCATTTCATAGTTTTTAATCAACTGCCATTAACACATAAAGACAACCCCAATCAGGTCACAATATTCAGGCAGCTGGGTTTAAGTAACAAGTTCTAGGTAGATGCCAATCCATCTAAAAGTTACTCTTTTTTTGCCAACAGTTAGTCATGTTTGGCAATTTTATGAGCATCATTTATTTAAATTCCTTAAAAGTATTGTGTCATTTTCTTTGTGAAGGGCAATGGTAAAAGTACAGAGAGGCACAACTTTGGTTTAATTGACCTTTGCTGCAGATTGGCTTTATGTAAGGTCCCAAAGGACATAGTTGATAAACACCCTCATTTCTGATTCCTGCCTATTTTAAAATGATTTATAGGAAGGGATTTCCTTTTGCTATATTCTTTTCTATTCATTATCTGATGAGTAAAAAAAAAATGATAATCTTCTTTCACAAATATATAGTTACAGAAACCAACCCAAGAGCTGGGAAAGCCTTGACTATGACATATATAAATGGTACTTCGATTTCAAAATAGAAAATTTATATGTAGACGTGAAACTGATACAAACAATTCACTAGAAATAACATTTTAACCATAACTCTAAATGCAGTGATGTGGAGTACTGGTCGTCAGTAGAAAGGAACGTGTTTCACTGTGACAGGGCTATTTGCACATCAGTAAATTGGAGGTTACTGTTTAGCATGTTCAGAATTAATGCAGATACTGCCTCTTACACATGCTGTTTTGGTCTATCGGTAAAATACCATAAACTTTTACAAAAAGAAAAGGTGTCACATTCTCCACTGGCCTACTGCTTTTGCTTTTTTTTTTTTTTTTTTTTTTTTAGTATACAGTAGAATTCAACAATCAGTGAACTGTCTGGAAAACACAAAGATTATGCAAGAGGCCAAGAAGAAAAGTGATCAAAATGATGAGTTTCCTTCCTGCCCTCAGGTCGGCTGAATTCTGTGGAAGTGGCTGCAGGGACTCATTTTCTTTCTGCTTTTCGTTGTTCAGGTTTTCATGCTTATTTTCGCTTTCTGAAAATAAATGCACCAGGGAAGAGTTATAGTTAGAAGGAAGAACTTTAAAAAATGTATGGCGTTTAGAATAGCCCAAACAAGGTCTTTTCATTTGGATCAAATTCTCTGAAAAAAGGTTAAAGATACACAAGGTCATAAAGGAAAAAAATAGAAGTAGAATCTGTTTTATCTTTTAGAATTTTCACTAAGACAAATCAATGAATGTTTTTGAGAAAAAAAAGTTTTGAAAATTTAGCTTCTAATCGACATGAAAGAATACCAGCTCACCTTTCTCACTTTCTCATATTTATGTGTGCAAATACATAAATATGAAAATTGAATCGAGGCTTCATCTCATGGTTAATGTGATTTAACTCTCTTCTATCCTTATAATACCGTAATTGTGGTTAATAAATAACTTCCTGCTCATTCTATACATGTACTTTAAGATTGTACTTTCATCAAAAAGACAGAACATAAACCAAACCATAATATAATACTTGTTGTTACATAAGATTTTTATACAGAGAAACTGAAAGGAAAATATCTTTTAAATGAAGATATAATTTCTAACTTTTTCTAAATAAAGCTGGTTAATTGTATTCCAATTTGGTTTATTTGAATATCTTCCACTTAGACTATATTAGACTAACTCAATTCAAACTGCTCCTATTTTAAGGCCTAAAACATCATCATTTACTTACACTGTGGGGTCAAATGACAACCCCTCGAACACTCAACAAAACATTGACAGTATCACAAGGGAAAACTCGTCATTTCCACCACCCTTTCCTCTCTGGGGGCACAACTTGGCGTTTTATTTTGAAGGGGAGAGCGGACAAAGAGGGAACACCTTGGCTTGTTACACTCAGGCTGTGAGCTGACAGCTGCTGGGCAGCCGACTCCGCAGAGCCTGAGCCCTGGTCCCGGCAAAGGACAACACTGCACCTGGCATTTCATGTGTTAGATCCCAAGGGTGCTCATCCAATTACAACAGTTGTGTTGTGACCCGTGTGTGATGAGGAAAGTGAACGATGGCCCCCAAATCTGCCAGCAACCCCACACACATATGTGCACCCCCTCAGTGGATTTATCTTAATTGTTAGTCTTTGAATGCTGAACCCTGAGATTCTTTTAGCCTTTGGGGCCTGATTAAAGGCAGAAGGAAAAGGAGATTCTTTAAGTCAGAGGCTCATTATTTGTTCAAACTTAAGAGGAAAATAATTAAAATATTATTAGATAAATTTGTATATACTGAGAAAAGAGTGCTTAAAAGCCAAACAAAATCACAAGTTAAAAAAACAGAATAAATACTTACAATTCCAGAGTCATGCCTTGGTTTTATTTTATAAAGTGATTTTCCCTTTTTCTGCCTACACACCTCTTCAGCTTCTTTTACTCTGGGTGGGGGAGAAAACACACAATTAAGCAAAGATTTAGAAAGCTCACTACAATCCACGTATAGCAGGTGAGTTATTAGAGAAAAATACCACATACCACAATGTCACCTGATATTTGATTTAAAAACAGAATGTTAGAGCTAGAGGCGAATTCACCTAGTGGTTCTTAACTTGGAATCAAAGGATGTGGAATGGAATAGAATACAGCACATTTATATTTTTAGGTTACACTTTATCCTATACTAACGGAGTCTTACATTCAGAAGGAAAGTAAAGAAATATCCTTCATTTTCAGGTGAGGGTGCTGAGCTTGGCTCCATTACATAAATGGGGCTGCCACTATTACATAAATCAGAAGCATTAAATAATTAAATAAGCAGTACCATATAAAAACTCATATGTTTATTTAAAACAGTCTCAGGTTCAGTTTCCACATAGCGTTTCCCCAGGCATGGAAGTCTGTGCAATGAATACTTGGGGCGGTTTTTAAAAAACTGAGCTTCATCAAGCATGGGAATGAGCCATTGGAAAGCAGAAAATAGAGAGTGAGCAGTGATGTTTGAACGCGTCTAGGATTTCTTTTTAAACACACGCTCCAAGGGAAAACAGTATTGAGTTTACCAGAGGAACAGTTAAAAGAGGACGTCATGGGGAGGGAGGTTGTGCAGCAAGTCTGGCTCTGCTGTCTGACGCTGGGTAACGTCTGCTCACTCTGCCCTCTGTGTCCCTTAGGAAGGACAAGGGCTCGATAATGCAGAAGAGCATCACTAAGAAGATCACACAGAGCTGCTGCAAAGGTCCAAAAAGTTTTACTTTAAAAGTTCTTTATAGTAACACAATTATATTCCTATAAGGATGTTAAAAAAAATCAGTCCATGACTTTGTAAACAGACATGTTTATATATATATATATAAAAGTTCTTTATAAAATACTGTAAAATGTTACCAATGATTGCTTTAACTAAACAAATAGTAAGAAATCTGTAAACTGGAATTCTATTAATAAAAATAGGTGCCATAAGAAAGAAAATAACCTATTAGGTTAATTTGTTTTTATTATTGTGGTTTTCCTCGGGAATTAAAAATAGAATATTTCTGGAGAAACTGAAAAGGCTGTGACTTATCTTAATAAAAGACTTAGATCTTGAAACCTGTTTCCTGAAAGAAATGAGTTTTAAATATATTCCTTGAGCCTGATGGTAAAAGTTCTAATGATAGAAGAACCCCTGTTTTTAAACAACAGAAGGAAACAAATCATGGAGTACAGCAGCTAGAGGTTACTGTTACAGCTCACAGTAAAGGGTGACAGATCAAAGTAACTCCTTTTGGATGTAAAATGCCTGCTGACTTGCTAATGTCAGTAATTCCAGAAAATGATCACAGTTTAGAAGACAATCCATTGTTACCACTTCTACCACTTTCTTCCCAAGCCATAAATTTGCCTTTAATCTTTTCTCCAAACATTTGAATACAAACACATTATAACAAACTAAGGATTGCAGAGTTCCCATCTTCCTCTGAAATAACTACCAGTTAATATAAATTGAAATATTTGGACAAGAAATTAAGGAAAACTTTTTTTTTTTTTTTTTTTTAGCAGTTAGCAAAAATCCAGTAGATCCCCTTTTAAATTTACTTGGAGCTCTTTAAAGCGTTTTGTGACATTTAAAAAAATCTGCTTCACAAGTTTATAAATCACCAAAGCATCTTAATTTTCTCACTACCTTACTTAACTTGTTCTTCAAAGTTTTTTCTAAGTATCACAGGAAGCTGAGTCTAATACAAACATATTAAATTTTACACAAAAACAAGTCCAGCCATTCCCACAGCAGACACAAGGAGAGATAGAGAGAGTGGTCAGGGAGCCCTCGCAGTGACTGGGCACCGGACTAAGGACACTTAAGCCCAGCGTCTGCCATGGGAGAGGCCCGTGCGCACAGAGGCTGGGGCGCTCGGAGCCCAGCGCCGGGTTCGGGGGCTGTGCCCCGAGGGGACCCTGGGGTTGGCGGGTGGGGTTCCTGAAATCCTTCGGAAGCAGGTCGACAGCGGAGCTTCGTTTCAAAGAGAAATCTTAATTTTCCATACTTTTCTTGGAAGGGGAAATGGGGCTGAGGGTGAGGGGAGAGGGCTTGTACAGAGTAACCTGGGGGCGCCGCGGGGACCCTGCTGCCTGGGACCCGCCACCGAGGCAAGAGCTCCCCCGCTCCGGTGCTTCCCTGTCCGACCAGGGCGAGTGGTCCCTGCGTCCCCAGACCCCGGCCGCGCACATGGCTCCCGAGCGGTCGCTCAAAGTCAGGAGCAGAGGGATCATGGAGAATCAGATAAAACGCAGCTCCCGGGCCCCCGCGTGTCTGTTCTGGGTCAGGTGTCTCTGTTCCCCGACCGTACCCCGCCATACAAGCCCCCCCCCCCCCCCCCCCCGCCCAGCCAGGACGCGCTCGGTAGCAGCACTGGGAGAGTCTGATCTGATGTGGGCGCCTGTGGGCGACACCAGGAGAAGCTGCGCCCCAGAACCGAGGCGGCGGTTCCCCACGCGGCGCCCCAGGACCCCGGCGCTCCCTCCCCCTCGAGGCAACGCCAGTGAACCCCGGGTCACGACCCCAAACCGCAGGAATGGGCTCCCTGCAGTCCCCTTGGGGCTCACCCATCCTAAGTCTCCTAGCAAATGCTGCTTCTTCCAAAGGCCAATTTTATTTCAACAAAACTCTGACAAGACATTTTCCCCACACTTTAGGCAGAAAAAAAGAACGTGTCCTTGGAGGTGAGCATGCCGCCAGAGTTGGCAGAAATAAGAGGAAAAATAATGAGGTGAGCCGGAAGGGAGAGGGCCCCCGAGTGCCCTCCTACTTGGGCCTCCCTCTGGGGGCCAGGAGGAGTTCTCCGTTCCAAGTGCAGGCCTCTTGAGTAACCCTCTTCCCTCCTGCCTCGCCCCTCATTCAATGAGTGCTAAAATTTCCTAAACTGAGTAGGAAAAAGATGTTCATTTCATAACTAGATATTAAGTGAAAAGGCACAGTGGTGATAACTTTTCAAATAACAAAAATGACCTACACATCATATTTGGAAAGGAGGAGGGGAGTGAAAAGAGGGATAGTACTTCATTTTTAAAGAGAAAGCAGTCACATGAGGAAGGAGGAAGTCAGGGCTTGGCTGAAGGGGACAGTCCTTGGCCTGCACTTGAGTTTAACCTCCAGTTAGGAGGGGTCTGTGGTTGGCATATGGATTCATAGCTCTTGTGCATGATTCACGAAGATGATTTCTTTTTAATGTGACTGCATAAGGGACTGCCAGGGCGTTCGTTAATCAAGATTTGACTCTATTAGTCAGTCTCCCAAGGCAACAGAAATAAAAGCAAAAAAAATGGGACCTGATCAAACTTACAAACTTTTGTACTGCAAAGGAAACCATAAACAAAATGAAAAGACAACCTACTGGCTGGGAGAAAATATTTGCAAATCATGCAACTGACAAGGGCTTAATTTCCAATATACAAACAGCTCACACAACTCAGTAATAAAAAACCAAACAACCCAACTGAAAACTGGGCAGAAGATGAAGACATTTCTTCAAAGAAGACATATAGATGGCCAATAGGCACATGAAAAGATGATCAACATTGCGAATTATTAAAGAAATGCAAATCAAAACTACAATGAGGTACCACCTCATACCATTCAGAATGGCCATAATCAAAAAGTATACAGATAACAAATGCTGGTGAAGGCGCGGAGAAAAGGGAACCCTCCCACTGTTGGTGGGAATGTAAATTGGAGCAGCCACTATGGGAAACAGTCTGGAGGTTCCTCAAAAAACTAAAAATAGAGTTACCGTATGATCCAGCAATCCCACTCATGGGCATGCATCTGGACAAAACTATAATTCAAAAAGATACATGCACCCCTATGTTCATAGCAGCACTATTCACAATAGCTAAGACATGGAAACAACCTAAACGTCCATCAACAGATGAATGGATAAAGAAGATGTTATATATACATGCAATGGAGTATTACTCAGCCATAAAAAGAATGAAATAATGCCATTTGCAGCAACATGGATGGACCTAGAGATTATCATACTAAGCAAGTCAGAAAGAGAAAGACAAATACCATATGATATCACTTATATGTGGACTCTAACATATGACACAACTGAACTTATCTACAAAACAGAAACAGACTCACAGACACAGAGAACAGACTTGTGGTTGCCAATTGGGAGGGGGCTGAGGGAGAGATGGCTTAGGAGTTTGGGATTAGCAGATGCAAACTATTATATATAGGAGGAGTAAACAACAAGGTCCTACTGTATAGTACAGGGAACAATATTCAATATCCTATGATAAACTATAATGGAAAAGAATATAAAAAATATATGTATGTATAACTGAATCACTCTGCTGTACAGCAGAAATTAACATTGTAAGTCAACTATACTTCAATAAAATAAACTAAAAAAAAAAGATTTTTACCTTATTAGATAACTAAAAAGGGAAGTAAAAATTTTTCAGATGACAACTTTGGTAGGCTAATTCTAACAACTGCAACTTCTAACCAGAAATTTAGACAACAAAGAAAATATGAACAAAAACAAATGATGTGATAAGGAAAACTCTTCTCTCATCACTTTTAGTGGTTTTGGAAAAACAACAACACAGAAAGCAGAGACTAGAAAACAGGGAAGGTAGACAGAACAGAAGGATACAAACAGTATATCATGGCCATGAAATTGGATGTTTATGTTAAATTTTGGTGTAATATCTTTTATTGTCCATAAAACTTCAGACACAACAATGTGCTGAATACTTTTCAAAAGTATGCACTTATCCCTCAAATGAAGGACCAAAAGTAATAAAAGAATGTGAGGCTCTCCTTGATCTTTTAAGGGAGAATTTAATCATGGGAAAAAACCAAAAAACAGATGGAATCAGGTTTGGAAAACAGTGTAGGTGACCAATTTGAACAAATATTTTTTGTTCTTAATTTTTGTCCTGGCAATGGGTCAGAAAGAGTTAGATAAATGAATGGGTGATTCCCAGTAAGTGGAAACTCACTCTCTACAAGGACCAATCTTTGTATAACCAATTTTGTGTGTGTGTGTGTGTGTGGCTTTTTTTTTTTCTTTTTTTCGGTACTCGGGCCTCTCACTGCTGTGGCCTGTTGTGGCCTCTCCCGTTGCGGAGCACAGGGTCCGGACGCGCAGGCTCAGTGGCCATAGCTCACGGGCTCAGCCGCTCCGCGGCATGTGGGATCCTCCTGGACCGGGCCACGAACCCGTGTCCCCTGCATCGGCAGGCGGACTCTCAACCACTGCGCCACCAGGGAAGCCCTGTATAACCAATTCTGAGTAGACTTTTTGAAAAAATGAAACGTTTCTCTTTCTTAAATAAATGGAAATATTTAACCTTCACTTGATGCCGCCTTCATCACTGTTGTGATGTGCGGACTCAGGCCTCCCTCAAGGCTCCGAAGGCGTCGACAGCAGCTCACCCACTCTGACGCCACCCTGTGCTCTGTTGGACTTGACCTCACAGCCAGTTTTAAATCCTCTGTCTGTTCCTAAGATGGCACGTTGTGATCACTCCTCACGGTGCCAGCATATCTGCCTTACGTAGAGCCTTTCTCTTCTTTAAAAAATTCCTGTCCTCTCTAGAGGGGAAAACCAGACAACTAAGCTCATTTAAATGAGCCTCAAATTAGAGCAATAATGCTCTGAGTTCAGTCCCAGCTACACAGATACAGCTCCTGGGCCGGGAGGCAGTCCTGTCAGCTGCCAGGGCTTCTCCCCCACACACCGCCCTCCACCTCCCACAGCTGGGTCTGGAAGGTTAGGACGGCCAGGAGTCTGACTCACAGTCGGGCAGGACAGTACAGCGACAGCCAGCGACGGCGCTCAGCGTGTCTGGTGAGAAGATCCTAAGATACCGCACAACCCGACCTGCCCATTCAGCAGCTTGTTTGGGAAGATGTCAAGTAAGGCTGGAGTGAATGTGAAACCTGAAATTCAAGCTTATCAAGGTAGAGAAGTGTGACACCATTAGTCAGTAATGACAGATTTTGTGATGCTACAGAGAATACAGGATAAGGAGTGAGCATTTTGTGATCAATGTGACTATGAGATGAGTCCTCCGTTGAAACTGTTGTCTGGGCAAAAATGACTGCAGAAAACATAACATCTCTATGTGTTAAAGCTTAAAATTTCAAGAGAACTCTTATACTAAATTTATCTTCTAAAAAAAAAGTGGTAAGTGTAACCTAAAAAGAAGCTAAATAAATTTCAATACATCTATATAGATTTTTATTCTCTACGTGCAAAAATTTTCAGTTGTAACAGCTTCACTTGGCTTTAAGATATTAAGCTTAGAAGTTATTAAGCATAGAAAATTTGAGTCCAGGAGACTGAGAATATTTTTAAGGTTTATATCACAGAGAAGACAAAGGTAGGTGACAGAATGAAAAATATTTTTTTATCATAGAATTTCTTGAAACATCATAATCTATAAAAATACTGAATCACTATGTTGTACACCTGAAACTAACATAATGTAAGTCAACTATACTTCAATTAAAAAAAAGAAACTAGTTTAAATTCCAATAATAATTTTGCCCTTAATACAATTGGATACATTTATACTAAAGGTTATTCTAAACAAAGAGGGTGGTTTCTTATTTCTCTCCTAATAAAAATGTATATTTCTCTGCACTTTCCTTCCCAAGCCCCAGACCCATTTATTGTAAGGCAAACATACAAAAAGTTCAATGTGATTCAGTGTAAAGACAGTTTGTGAGATGCTACAGTGACACAGACACAGAGAAGAGAAACCACATGTCCCTGTGGCCCGCAGGCCGGGTAATCTTTATCTGCTTTGTAGAGCAAACACCCGGCGGCCTCACCCTCATTAAGAAAACAGGTACGCTATCGTCATTCAATGGAATGAGAAGTAACACTTAGCAGTAACAATCTGGTCTAAGTGAGTGTCTGGCCGGTTCACTGCCCGCCGGGGCGGGGGCGCGGGGTCCCTTCGTGGAGATGGGTCTCCGCCCACCCGCCGAGAGCAGACCACTCCCCCGCCCAGCTCAGCGGAGTCCCCACCGCTGCCTACTAAGCCCAGAGAAACCATTCTAATCCAAAAGAGAGGGGAGGGGGCTCTGGACGGAGGCTGGGTGGAGCTGGCATGCGGCTCCAGTAGAGCGGGAAGCAGGCGTAGACGTCCTGTGGACTCGACTTCGTCTAGGCCTGCCCTCCTTTATGACCGAGATGCTCACCTCCCCCCAACCCCCCTGAAAATATAGTGGAAACAATCAACCACAGCGCTCCTTATCACTGCAAGGGAAAAGAACTGAAGTCTCGTCAGGAACGTATTTCTGAATTTGAGTCTAATTTCTGAATTTCATCGCTCATACTCTCTGACTCTTTCAGAGAAAACCGCCTCTGCGCCTCCAGGGCTGACGGCGCAGTTAGAACCAGCGAGCGCACGGCTGCAGTGACTCAAGGCGGCCACGCTTTACACGACCCCCGCCCGGGGACCGGCCTGGGGAACCCCGCCTGGGGACGGTGCCTCGGAGACTGGCCTGGGGACCCCCGCCTGAAGACCACGCCTCGGGGACCAGCCTGGGGACCCCCGCCCCTGGACCACGCCTCGGAGTAGAGGTGGGTCAAAAGAGAGGAATCATTCATTCATAAGAAAACATTCAAGCAGTCAAATGAATTCTTTATAGTCGGCATCTCTTTGATAAATGTCTAATGTTCTACAAATGTAGGACATTGTAACTCATGGATGAGCTACCATAGGAAGAAATGTTTCTCCCTAGGTTTGGAAAGGCTGTAGGTGAGGAAAGATGGGTCCGGAGGACACGGCTGGGTTCTCCGGCTGGGCTCTCACTTCAAGGCAAACAAAACAAAAAATCACACACACATCTCAGAATAACCCCATGAGGTGGGTACTGCTGTTACCCAACTTTTACGGTGAAGAAACTGAAACTTAAAATGGTCACATTACTCGCTTAGGGTCAGAAACCAACGTTGCAGATCCAGACAGACACAGACAACACCTCCTCAGCTCTAATAAGCATCGCTCTGTGTGGCCTCCTCACAAAGCAAAGGCACGGGATGATGAAAAACACGGCCACCGGGCTTCCCTGGTGGCGCAGTGGTTGAGAGTCCCCCTGCCGATGCAGGGGACATGGGTTCGTGCCCTGGTCTGGGAAGGTCCCACATGCCGCGGAGCGGCTGGGCCCGTGAGCCATGGCCGCTGAGCCTGCGTGTCTGGAGCCTGTGCTCCGCAACGGGAGAGGCCACAACAGTGACAGGCCCGTGTACCGCAAAACAAAACAAAACAACAACAACAAAAAAACACGGCCACCAAAATCTTCCTCTAGTTATTTACATGTACATAGTTATTTACATTTATGTATTTACACTTATCATGTATTTATATATTTACATTCATTATATTAATTTATATTTATTATTTTTATTTATGTTTATTTAGAAGCATTTAATTTTAAAAGACTGAATTTTCTAAAACTCTGAACATATAAAACGTGGCAGGTTAAAATGGTTTTTGAAAGAGAAACTATTTGGGAAAGTGGGTGCATGTGTTTTACTAGCTCCTGGGGAGAAGCACTCTAACTGGACAAATTCTGAACCCTATTCAAGGAAAAGTATTAATGGAAACACAGTGGGCTGTAATGTTCATCTCTGAAAAAGGAAAACGTGCAAGATCGTCCGGAGAAAAAACTACCACCACATTTTCTTGATTCTAATTTCTAGGAGGAATTCTTGACAGTGGCTTTCTACATAAGGGATGTGAACTGTAGTCAGTAAAAATCTAAAAATACAGAAGACAGAGAAACTTTTCCAATGGCTTTTTTTCTTTTTAAACACAAATCCTCAATATAAACAGCAACTAAATTTTAAGCTTTAACTCAATGAAGGCATTTCTGAGGAAAGGGGAGTCGGCACACACTTGGAGTGTGTTGTGCCCTTGCTTTTTGGTGATCTAACCTGATAGAGGGCTACAACCCTGAGAAACCCAGAAGGACAGTGAGCACATTTCCCCCACTATCTCAGATCCCAATGGTCTCAACTGAACAGCAGTCAGTAGGTGGTTAGAGTCTCTGACAAATGTTGGAAATGCCAACACACTGTGCTGCTGAAGATGGGAGATGCATTTACCATAGGGACTAGATGATTAAACAGTAAGGTTCACACTCCACTGTGTAAATGAAGACCATGAATTATATTCTGTCAAACCAGAGTATCATTTTCTCATGTTCTTCCACAAGGAATTTACCGTGGTATCAGAAAAAGTGGAGAAATCTGGAAGGTGCCATTTAGAACGTTTAAAAATGCCTAGATGACAAGCTTTTAACAGTTACTGAAAATAGTAATATTTGTATTCATAAACATGGGCTTTGCACTTGCCGCTCCGTCTGGAATGTTCTGTCTCAGAATCCCCTGGTTTCTTCCATCACTTCCTTCAAGTCCCGGCTTATCAGTCGCTTCTCAGAAAGTGCTGCCCGGCAGGCTTACAGGCACCGCCAGCACCCCCTCCAGCCCTCTTTTCCCTCTGCCCAAAGTCCCCAGAGGACAGAGCGGGCCTCCCTCCTGACTGAGCACTGGCACAGGGCACCTTCAGAGAACTCCGGACAACACAAGGCAGGTGCAGCTCACGCTAGGAGGACCATATGCCCTTTTAGTAAATGCAGAGTGGCCACATCCTCTCTGAGGCACGGCTACCCAAACAGGACTCTGTACAGCTCAGCATCAAGCTTTAAATCATTCATGGGAGGGGCTTATAAGGAGACATATCAGCCTTTCTCCAGAGAGATCAATGAGATCGGGGACGTGAGGGCAGGAACACTTTATCTAGAACAGAGTATGACACACAGGTGACAGCATAACTGCTGTTCCTAAAGGAAGGGGCGACCTTTGTAATCAGCTGGGGGTGGAGCATGGCCAGGGCTGTGGGGGACGATGGGGAGAAAGCTGAAGGATTATCCAGAGAATGTCAACATCCCTCAACAAGATAAAATGACAGATGAAGCTGATTAAAGTTTTCAAACTTAGAAAGACATTCAAGGTATCAGGGATCTTAAGCATTTTATTACTGATCTTACTCAGGAAACAAAAGCAAAATAAATCAAAATGGAATGAAATAAAGTAAAATAAAATGCTCCTGGGCTTCATATAAGACAACATTCAAAAAGAGCAAGCATAAGTTGGTGCAGCCACTATGTAAAACAGTATGGAGAGTCCTCAAAGAATTAAAAATAGAGTTACTGTATGATCCAGCAATCCTATTCCTGGGCATATATCTGGACAAAACTATAATTCAAAAAGATGTATGCACCCTTATGTTAATAGCAGCACTATTTACAATAGCCAAGACATGGAAACAACCTAAATGTCCATCAACAGATAAATGGATAAAGATGTGGTACATATATACAATGGAATATTACTCAGCCATAAAAAAGAATGAAATAATGCCATTTGCAGCAACAAAGATGGACCTCGAGATGATCATACTATGTGAAATAAGTCAGAAAGACAAATACCATATGATATCACTTATATGTGGAATCTAACATATGACAAATGAACTTATCTATGTAACAGAAACAGACTCACAGACATAGAGGACAGACTTCTGGTTGCCAAGCGGGTGGGGAGGGGAGGGAAGGACTGGGAAGTTGGGATTAGCAGATGAAAACTATTATATAGAGAATGGATAATCAACAATGGCCTACTGTATAGCACAGGGAACTAAATTCAATATCCTGTGATAAACCATAATGAAAAAGAATATCAAAAAAATGTATATATGTAAAACGGAATCACTTGCTATACAGCAGAAGTTAACACAACATTGTAAATCAACTATACTTCAGTTAAAAAAAAAAGAGCAAGCTCACAACCCTCTGGTGTATCCATAAGCTAATATCATATTATCATTAGAAAGCCTAAAGTGAAAAAAGAAGTCTTACATCATTTTAGGGACTATATTAAGTACGATATGATTTTCATATTTTTGGTTCTGCAATATTATCACTCTTAAAAAGTGCAAATCATAGCTCCTAAAACTCCAAGAGCATTAGAATTTGAGTTTGATATGAAATTATAATATGCATGTAAGAAATATCATGCATGTATAATAACTTAAATGATCATGATGACCACGGTGACAATGACCTAAAGGTCCTTCTAAGGAGGAACAAATCATAAACAAGAACTTTCCACATAAACCAAGGAACCCAGGCTGGGGGAAACTTATTTGCTATGATAGCTGTTCAATGGTGGACACCTGAATTGACTAGAAATGCCTGTGTCCAGACCACACTGTACTTCCATGGCCAGTTCTGCAGCACCAGCACGGCCAGTCCTCACTGAGGGCCCCCGTATAAACGGTCTACCCCTGCCTCAAGAAATGTCTGCTTTCTTCACATGGACTCAAAATTCCTCTCCTGACCTAGCAGCTGCCCATGGTTCACGTTTCTAAGCCTAACTGTTTATGACAAGCAGAGCAGCGACCTGCTCAGAGGCCCGTGGGGAGGGTCCCGAGTGAGAACTCAGACGCCAGGTAAGGGCCGGTGGGCAGGAGTAGGGAGACATTCTGGTGAGAGGGTGGAGACCTCATGAAACACAAGTGAGAGATGGGTCTTTACCCCATAGCAAACGCAGACAAACTTCTTCACCTTTTTATTTATTTTCACCATTATTATATCCACTTTTTTCCCCCTAAGTATTTATCTCTTTTCCATTAGAAATACAGTTTAAGAAAACTTGGACAATCTGACTCCCCGCATGGAGATTAGATTTGAAAAAAAGTTTATTTAGAATAGATGAGTAATTTCAGAATAGACACACGTACTGTATGTATGTATATTTTTAACATGAATTAAGGTTTCCTGAGTCTGAAGTTTACACAGGGAAAGCACTAGTCATTTCATCACTACAGAGTCAAGCTATTATAAATCACTAAGTATTTAAATAGATGGAGATCTTTTTGATCTTGGAATTAACCGTGTGATTTTATTTTTTTACAATTTTTGCCAGCAGATTTGTCTCTGAAATTTTGATTTAGCTCATTTATTCATGTTAATAGTTAAAAGGTTTGCTTTCCTTGAGTACGTCCCCTGGGCACAGGGGAAATGGCCAGGAGTGGACCAGGCAGGAAGAAAAGTAACCAATGTACGATTTCAAAACTGTGACCAACCTGAACAGACCGCTAGGGTGGGACGTTCAATCCTGGTCCACTTTTAGGCTTAGTGGTTAATGTGAGAATTCTATTTACTTTCTTCAAAAAAAAAAAGCTTTATTGAGATATCATTAGTGTACTATTAAATTCACCCATTTAAAGTGGAAAATTCACAGGGCTGAACAGGGAATTTCCTGGTGGTCTCCTGGTTAGGACTCCTCACTTTCACTGCCGAGAGCCGGGGAGGGGTCGGGGAAGTAAGATCCTACAAGACGCGTGGTGCAGCCAGAAAACAAACCAAAAACTGGAAAAAACAAAACAAAACCCTAACCCACAGGGCTATGCAGCCATCTAGTTTTAGAACATTCCACCCCGCCAAGAAACCTCATCAGCAGTCACTTTCCATTCCTCTCTGCCCCCAGCCCCCGACAAGGGCTAACCTACTTCCAGATCCTATATACTTGCTAGTTCTGGGTGTTTCATATAAATCAAAACACACCACATAGTCTTCTTCTGTGACCATCTGCTTTCACTTAGCACCCATGTTACAGCCTGTATCAGTGCTTCATTTCTTTTTTATCATGTAATGCTATTCCACTGTAAGGATATGCGTGCTTTATTTACGCACTCATCAGTGGACAGACCTCCGAGTTGTTCAGGTGTCATGAGTGACACTGCTGCGTGTCCACAGGCCTCTTCCGCAGACCCGCGGCGGGAGCTGCGGGCCCCATGGCAGCTCTAGGCTCACTTTTTTTTTTTTTTTAATTTTCCCTGCGGCTTGTGGGATCTTAGCTCCCCGACCAGGGATGGAACCCGTGTCCCCTGCAGTGGAAGTGCAGAGTCCTAACCAGTGGACCGCCAGGGAAGTCCCTAGTCTGCCCCCTTTGAGGAAAGGCCTGTTTTCCAAAGTGGCTTCACTGCCCACAGTCCCCCCAGCACGTGAACGTCCCATACACTCAAATTGAGTTTCGCGCCTTATCACAGTTGCTTCTTAAATGTTAACCAGATTTTAGCAGGCAAAACCAGTGAGTGGACTGCTCTTTGTCCAATAAAATGATGCTGCAATGTCTGGGTCTAATGTTGCCATCAGCTACAAACCTGTTGTAGAGACCGACACCTACATCTTCGGTACGATCTCGCCCACCCCCATCTCTCACGACTAGCTTTGAGTACTCATTACTGACCCCACGATCCCAAAATTTTAAATGTAGAAGGAACACCTTCCATTTCTCTGCGTTACCCGCACCCCCCCGTGTCTGAGGGAGGAGTCCCGAGGCGGACCAGGAGGAAGGGTGCCTGGCCAGTGGGCTCCTCTACCGGGGGCTCCGAGTCAGCCAGGAAGACGTCACAGTGGGGTGGCTGCGGGGGCATTTGTCACTACCTAAAAAATCCAGGCTCCGGCAGAAGTCCACACAAACCTAAGAATTCGGCGTTGGACAAATCTAACAGGTCTGGCCCCCTCCTCCGTCAGGTTATAACCATCACATTGTTTGAGAGGCTCCTAAAGAAATTTACAATGATCCCCAAATAACGGCTTGCTGGTAAAGATATAGCTTGTTCTAGGAGCTAGTTGCAGCTCATATAAGCTGCACGATGTTATTTTTAACAGGTAATCTTAAATATCTTTACTCCATGAAGCATATTTTTTGCCAAGACAGTTTTATGACAAACTTTGCTAAGGCACCAAAAAATATTTTTAGCAAATGCTGAAGCGAAATTTATAATTGCTCAGATACCTTTACAAGCGTCTGCAAACTCAGCAGAAGGTGCAACAATGTTTAAATCCTTTTAAAGCAAAAAAGTCTGTGGACAAGCTATTTTCTTGACTCTTGGCCCCAGCTGTCTGTTGGGAGTTGGAACCACAACATTTAAGGGTGACTTTCTTCCATTTTTGAACATGAGGCTTGGAGACAGGATTTTCCGAAATTTAAAAAGATCTCTTGGGACATGGAAAGATGAAGCAAATGCATAGATTTTTTCCATCTAAACTTCACCTTAGGATTTTACATCATTTTTGGAGAACTAAGTTTTAGAAAGTAAATTTCCTGATACTCAGGGCTTCAGACTTTGTAAATCACTTTAGGAGAAGAAAGGGGGGAAGCTCACTTTCCTGATCTCTAAGGTCTGGTTAACCTAAGCTCATCAGTCATGGAGCTGAGACTAGACTTTTCTGACCTCCAGAGCTGCCCCAGCCAGGAACCCGTACTAACGCGTGTGTGTAGGGTCCCAGCACCCTCTTCCCGTCTCCTCTGCTGCCTCTCCTGGTCCAGAATATCACACCTTTCACCTGGGCCACCTCAGGTTACTGAGGAGTTTGCTCAGTAACTCCTAACTTGCTTCTCAATACCACCGTCCAATTTCCTACCCATTGAGCCAACCATCTCTTCTCTGCATGAATCATATCAGGTTGTCCTCTTTCAAAAGCCCTGTGATGGCCTTCTACTGCACCCACGATAAAAGTCAGCCTCTTACCATGACTGCAAGGGTTGGAACGGTCAGGCCTCTGCCTGTTTCCTCAGATTCACCTCATGACCTGGAGAGCAGTCAGTCTTGTCTGCCAGGCTGCTGCGACCTTCCCACCCCTCTACCTGCCAGGCTCACCACCGTACCCCTACACCAGTCTCAAATTCTTTAGGTGTCAACGTAAATGTTGCCTCTTCAGAAAGGCCTCCTCCGACCAAACTTTCTAAATGAAACCCTTCTGCTTTTTATTGTGCAAAAATGGTTCACTGTTTACTTTCCTCACAATGCTAATTTCAACCTATAATTTTAAAATGTGCATGTTTACTTTTTTATTGTCTGCGTCTCTCACTAGAGGGTAAGATCCACATGGCCAGGGAATTTGCCGAGCACAGAGTAGGGCATAAATAATTGGTGAATTAATAATTCATGAATTTAATTTCCTACGACGTCTTAATGCATATTAATTATTCCTTTAATGAGCGTAGGTCACATTCCCTACATATTCTCAGGCACCATTTGCACTGTCCTGTCTTGTTTGTCAATTTCCTGCCATGGCTTCCACTTCAGGGGACAGAACTAGGAAGAGGGTTGCTTTATGGGTCGTTCCTGTAGAAACTGATGCCTGAATTAAAGGGGTAAGCGGTTGGCCAACTTCACGTACTGCTCCAATGTGACAGTGCTGAGCAGAGGTCCAAGAGGTAGCTCCACTTATGTGTCCAACAAACACATGACTACAGAATAATAAGCCTCTTTCCTTAGCTCAGGTTTATTTTCAGTTGCTTTGAAAGTGGTTGCTTCCTTCTACTCTGATGACATCATACTTCAACCTGAACACACAGCTCAGTGTATGAGGTGCCTCTGGTCTAATGTGTACCCTCCTAAGGCCGGACCCTCACACGCTTTCCCTCCAACCACAGACCAGCTGGGCAGAGACCAGACCTGACTACCACACGCTCATGCAGCTGGAGGAGTAGCTGCCCTTTCTCCTGGTTCCTCAAAGACCACCTGCCTCAGAATAAAGTGAACCAGCAAATTAACTTAGCACTTTAAACACAACTCTTACTAATGTCACCACTGATTTACGAAATCAAAATGTCTTAAGCTGGGACTCCCCTGGTGGTCCAGTGTTTAACACTCTGTGCTGCTAATGCAGGGGGCCTGGATTCCATCCTTGGTCAGGAAACTAGATCCCACATGCAGCAACTAAGACCTGGAACAGGCAAATAAATAAATAAATATTTAAAAAAAAGTCTTCAGCTGACTACAAGTGAAATGGTGATAGGCTGCACTGCACACGATGGGGCTTGAGGCCCGGGTGCCAGAGCCCAGTTTCCTAGTTTAGGACGTCCTCCCCTCCCAGGACTGCCTGCGAAGCTCCTACTCGACTCAGATCTGTGTCCAAAGAATAATTCTGGAGGCACTGATGCCCCCTCTTGCTTCCCCCTCCTGTGACACCTCACCAAGGCTAGGCTGTCAGCTCCAGGGAGATGGGGCCTTCATCAAATGACCGAGGGTCTCCTGTGCCTGGACACTTAACATGGAACGAGAGGACGGCCACACATCACAAGCTGGACTCTGCCTGAAAACTGAGTTTCGCTACAACAGAGCAAAGGCGGGCAGTGAAATTGTCTCCCCCAGGACCACAGTCCCTCCATCACGGTGGAAAAGCACAAGTGTTCCTAGTACCCTGTGCTAAGTCATCCAAGCTCCCCTGGGCCCCCAAGTGGCTTGGTGATGCTGATGGCTTCCTGGAGATAAGACCTGGGTCACCTGGGTCCTCACACATGGACACTGCGCTCTGTGAGGCCATGGGGAGAGGCTGGGCACCGTTCACGTCAGTTTGTTCCCATATTCTGGACAGAGTCGAGCTGATATTTTTTAAAAGTTATTTTTCATATGTTTTGTGTTGCTCAGTAATAAATAGTCCAGATTTCTTTGAAGAAGAATTTCTTATTAACAAGTGTACAAGCCTAGTTGCAAGTATATGAAGAAATATTTTTTCTGACTCACGACAAAACCAATGGGTCAGCTGTCTGAAGCATCAAAACAGGAGTAGAGCATAATGTAAATAATAATGTAAATAATGTAAGTAAGAAGGGATAGGTCACATGAACACTGTCAAACAAAAGTTCATCCTTGGACTCAGAATCAAGACATTTTACCAACGAAGAAAGCAACTGAGTCACAACAATGCCTTGTATTTACAGATGTGTTCTTTTTTTTTTTTAGTCATCAATTTTATACACATCAGTGTATACATGTCAATCCCAATGACCCAATTCAACACACCACCACCACCACCACCAACCCCGCAGCTTTCCCCCTTGGTGTCCACACGTTTGTTCTCTACATCTGTGTCTCAACTTCTGCCCTGCAAACCGGTTCATCTGTGCTGTTTTTCTAGGTTCCACATACATGCGTTAATATACGATCTTTGTTCTTCTCTTTGTGCCTTACTTCACTCTGTATGACAGTCTCTAGATCCATCCATGTCTCAACAAATGACCCAATTACGTTCCTTTTTATGGCCGAGTAATATTCCATTGTATATATTTACCTCATCTTCTTTATCCATTCGTCTGTCGATGGGCATTTAGGTTGCTTCCATGTCCTGGCTATTGTAAGTATTGCTGCAATGAACATTGGGGTGCATGTGTCTTCTTGAATTATGGTTTTCTCTGGGTATACGCCCAGTACTGGGATTGCTAGATCATATGATAATTCTATTTTTAGTTTTTTAAGGAACTACCGTACTGTTCTCCATAGTGGCTTTATCAATTTACATTCCCACCAACAGTGCAAGAGGGTTCCCTTTTCTCCACACCCTCTCCAGCATTTGTTGTCTGTAGATTTTCTGATAATGCCCATTCTAACTGGTGTGAGGTGATACCTCATTGTAGTTTTGATTTGCATTTCTCTAATAATTAGTGATGTTGAGAAGCTTTTCATGTGCTTCTTGGCCATCTGTATGTCTTCTTTGGAAAAACGTCTGTTTAGGTCTTCTGCCCATTTTTGGATTGGGTTGTTTGGTTTTTTAATATTGAGCTGCATGAGCTGTTTATATATTTTGGAGATTAATCCTTTGTCTGTTGATTCGTTTGCAAATATTCTCTCCCATTCTGAGGGTTGTCTTTTCATCTTGTTTATGGTTTCCTTTGCTGTGCAAAACCTTTGAAGTTTCATTAGGTCCCAATTGTTTATTTTTGTTTTTATTTCCATTACTCTAGGAGGTGTATCAAAAAAGATCCTTATGTGATTTATGTCAAAGAGTTCCTATGTTTTCCTCTAAGAGTTTTATAGTGTACCGGTCTTACATTTAGGTCTCTAACCCATTTTGAGTTCATTTTTGTGTATGGTGTTAGGGAACGTTCTAATTTAGTCCTTTTACATGTAGCTGTCCAGTTTTCCCAGCACCACTTATGGAAGAGACAGTCTTTTCTCCATTGTATATCCTTGCCTCCTTTGTTATAGATTAGTTGACCATAGGTGTGTGGGTTTATCTCTGGGCTTTCTATCCTGTCCCATTCATCTTTATTTCTGTTTTTGTGCCAGTACCATATTGTCTTGATTACTGTAGACTTGTAGTATAGTCTGAAACCAGGGAGTCTGATTCCTCCAGCTCTGTTTTTTTTCCCTCAATACTGCTTTGGCTATTCGGGGTCTTTTGTGTCTCCATACAAATTTTAAGACTTTTTGTTCTAGTTCTGTAAAAAATGCCATTGGTAATTTGATAGGGACTGCACTGAATCTGTAGATTGCTTTGGGTAGTATAGTCATTTTCACAATATTGATTCTTCCAAACCAAGAACATGGTATATCTCTCCATCTGTTACTATCATCTTTACTTTCTTTCATCAGTGTCTTATAGTTTTCTGCATACAGGTCTTTTGTCTCCCTAGGTAGGTTTATTCCTAGATATTTTATTATTTTTCCTGCAATGGCAAATGGGAGTGTTTCCTTAATTTCTCTTTCAGATTTTGCATCATTAGTGTATAGGAATGTAAGAGACTTCTGTGCATTAATTTTGTATCCTGCAACTGTACCAAATTCATTGATTAGCTCTAGTAGTTTTCTGGTGGCATCTTTAGGATTCTCTATGTATAGTATCATGTCATCTGCAAACAGTGACACTTTTATTTTTTCTTTTCCAATTTGTATTCCTTTTATTCCGTTTTCTTCTCTGACTGCTGTGGCTGGGCCTTCCAAAACTATATTGAATAATAGTGGTGAAAGTGGACATCCTTATCTTGTTCCTGATCTTAGAGGAAATGCTTTCAGTTTTTCACCATTGAGAATGATGTTTGCTGTATGTTTCTTGTATATGGCCTTTATTATGTTGAGGTAGGTTCCCTCTATGCCCAATTTCTGGAGAGTTTTTTATCGTGAATGGGTGTTGAATTCTGTCAAAAGCTTTTTCTGCATCTATTGAGATGATCATATGGTTTTTATTCTTCAATTTGTTAATATGGTGTATCACATTGATTGATTTGCGTATATTGAAGAATCCTTGCATCCCTGTGATAAATCCCACTTGATCGTGGTTAATGATCCTTTTAATGTGTTGTTGGATTCTGTTTGCTAGTATTTTGTTGAGGATTTTTTCATCTATATTCATCAGTGATATTGGTCAGTAATTTTCTTTTTTTGTAGTATCTTTGTCTGGTTTTGGTATCAGGCTGATGGTGGCCTCATAGAATGAGTTTGGGAGTGCTTCCTCCTCTGCAATTTTTTGCAAGAGTTTGAGAAGGATGGGTGTTAGCTCTTCTCTAAATGTTTGACAGAATTCACCTGTGAAGCCATCTGATCCTGGACTTTTGTTTTCTGGAAGATTTTAAATCACAGACTCAATTTCATTACTTGTGATTGGTCTGTTCATATTTTCTATTTCTTCCTGGTTCAGTCTTGGAAGGTTATCCCTTTCTAAGAATCTGTCCATTTCTTCCAGGTTGTCCATTTTATTGGCATAGAGTTGCTTGTAGTAGTCTTTTAGGATGTTTTGTATTTCTGTGGTGTCTGTTGTAACTTCTCCTTTTTCATTTCTAATTTTATTGATTTGAGTCTTCTCTCTCTGTTTCTTGATGAGTCTGGCTAATGGTTTATCCATTTTGTTTATCTTTTCAAAGAACTAGCTTTTAGTTTTATTGATCTTTGCTATTGTTTTCTTTGTTTCTATTTCATTTATTTCTGCTCTGATCTTTATGATTTTTTTCCTTCTGCTAACTTTGGGTTTTGTTTGTTCTTCTTTCTCTAGTTCCTTTAGCTGTAAGGTTAGATGGTTTATTGGAGATTTTTCCTGTTTCTTAAGGTAGGCTTGTATAGGTATAAACTTCTGTCTCAGAGCTGCTTTTGCCGCATCCCTTAGGTTTTGGATCATCGTGTTTTCATTGTCATTTGTCTCTAGGTATCTTTTGACTTCCTCTTTGATTTTTTCAGTGATCTCTTGGTTATTTAGTAACGTATTGTTTAGCCTCCATGTTTTTGTGTTTTTTCTGTTTTTTCCCCTGAAATTCATATCTAATCTCATAGTGTTGTGGTGAGAAAAGATGCTTGATATGATTTCAATTTTTTTGAATTTACTGAGGCTTGATTTGGGACCCAATATGTGATCTATCCTGGAGAATGTTCCATGCACACTTAAGAGAGTGTAATCTGCTGTTTTTGGATGGAATGTCCTGTAAATATCAATTAAATCTATCTGGTCTATTGTGTCATTTAAAGCTTCTGTTTCCTTATTTATTTTCATTTTGGATGATCTGTCCATTGGTGTAAGTGAGGTGTTAAAGTCCCCCGCTATTATTGTGTTACTGTTGATTTCCTCTTTTATAGCTGTTAGCAGTTGCCTTATGGATTGAGGTGCTCCTATGTTGGGTGCATATATATTTATAATTGTTATATTTTCTTCTTGGATTGATCTCTTGATCATTATGTAGTGTCCTTCCTTGTCTCTTGTGACATTCTTTATTTTAAAGTCTATTTTATCTGCTATGAGTATTGCTACTCCAGCTTTCTTTTCATTTCCATTTGCATGGAATATCTTTTTCCATCCCCTCACTTTCAGTCTGTATGTGTCCCTAGGTCTTAAGTGGGTCTCTTGTAGAGAGCATATATATCGGTCTTCTTTTTGTATCCATTCAGCAAGACTGTGTCTTTTGGTTGGAGTGTTTATTCCATTCACCTTTAAGGTAATTATCAATATGTATGTTCCTATGACCATTTTCTTTTTTTTCTTTCTTTTTTTTTTTTTTGCGGTACGCGGGCCTCTCACTGTTGTGGCCTCTCCCATTGCGGAGCACAGGCTCCAGACGCGCAGGCTCAGCGGCCATGGCTCACGGGCCCATCTGCTCCACAGCATGTGGGATCTTCCCGGACTGGGGCACGAACCTGTGTCCCCTGCATCAGCAGGCAGACTCTCAACCG
Organism: Mesoplodon mirus; assembly: GCF_964341445.2. NCBI lineage: Eukaryota > Metazoa > Chordata > Mammalia > Artiodactyla > Ziphiidae > Mesoplodon > Mesoplodon mirus. The sequence continues at coordinate 122,991,048 of NC_138977.1, read as the reverse complement.
CTACACCACCAGGGAAGCCCATTGTGTTTGTTTTTGTAAGTCCTTTTCTTCTCTTGTGTTTCCCACTTAGAGAAGTTCCTTTTGTTTTTTTTTTTGTAGAGCTGGTTTGGTGGTGCTGAATTCTCTTAACTTTTGCTTGTCTGTAAAGCTTTTGATTTCTCCATCGAATCTGAATGAGGTCCTTGATGGGTAGCGTAATCTTGGTTGTAGGTTCTTCCCTCTCATCACTTTAAGTACATCATGCCACTCCCATCTGGCTTGTAGAGTTTCTGCTAAGAAATCAGCTGTTAATCTTATGGGAGTTCCCTTGTATGTTATTTGTCATTTTCCCCTTGCTGCTTTCAATAATTTTTCTTTGTCTTTAATTTTTGCCAATTTGATTACTATGTTTCTCGGCGTGTTCATCCTTGGATTTATCCTGTATGGGACTCGCTGTGCTTCCTGGACTTGGGTGGCTATTTCCTTTCCCATGTTAGGGAAGTTTTCGAGTATAATCTCTTCAAATATTTTCTCAGGTCCTTTCTCTCTCTCTTCTCCTTCTGGGGTCCCCTATAATGTGAATATTGTTGGATTTAATATTGTCCCAGAGGTATCTTAGGCTGTGTTCATTTATTTTCATTCTTTTTTTCTTTATTCTGTTTAGCAGCAGTGCATTCCAGCATTCTCTCTTCCAGGTCACTTACCCACTCTTCTGCCTCAGTTATTCTGCTATTGATTCCTTCTAGTGTATTTTTCATTTCAGTTACTGTATTGTTCTTCTCTGTTTGTTTGTTCTTTAATTCTTCTAGGTCTTTGTTAAACATTTCTTGCATCTTCTCGATCCTTTCCTCCATTCATTTTCCGAGATCCTTGATCATCTTCACTATCATTATTCTGAATTCTTTTTCTGGAAGGTTGCCTATCTCCATTTCATTTAGTTGTTTTTCTGGGGTTTTATCTTGTTCCTTCATCTGGTACATAGCCCTCTGCCTTTTCATCTTGTCTATCTTTCTGTGAATGTGGTTTTTGTTCCACAAGCTGCAGGATTGTAGTTCTTATTGCTTCTGCTGTCTGACCTCTGGTGGATGAGGCTATCTAAGAGGGTTGTGCAAGTTTCCTGATGGGAGGGATTGCTGGTGGGTAGAGCTGACTGTTGCTCTGATGGGCAGAGCTCAGTAAAACTTTAATCTGCTTGACTGCTGATGGGTGGGGCTGGGTTCCATCCCTGTTGGTTGTTTGGCCTGAGGCAACCCAACACTGAAGCCTACCTGGGCTCTTTGGTGGGGCTAATGGCAGACTCTGGGCGGGCTCATGCCAAGGAGTACTTCCCAGAACTTCTGCTGCCAGTGTCCCTGTCCCCACGGTGAGTCACAGCCACCCCCCGCCTCTGCAGCAGACCCTCCAACACCAGCATGTAGGTCTGGTTCAATGTCCCTTGGGGTCACTGCTCCTTCCCCTGGGTCTTGATGAGCACACTACTTTGTGTGTGCCCCCCAAGAGTGGAGTCTCTGTTTCCCCAGTCCTGTCGAAGTCCCAAAATCAAATTCCACTAGCCTTCAAAGTCTGATTCTCTAGGAATTCCTCCTCCCGTTGCCGGACTTCCAGGTTGGGAAGCCTGATGTGGGGCTCAGAACCTTCACTCCAGTGGGTGGACTTCTGTGATATAAGTGTTCTCCAGTCTCCGAGTCACCCATCCAGCAGTTATGGGATTTGATTTTACTGTGATTGCGCCCCTCCTACCGTCTCATTGTGGCTTCTCCTATATCTTTGAACGTGGGTTATCTTTTTTCGTGAGTTCCAGTGTCTTCCTGTTGATGACTGTCCAGCAGCTAGTTGTGATTCTGGTGTTCTCACAAGAGGGAGTGACAGCACGTCCTTCTACTCCACCATCTTGGTTCAGGGCTCATACAGATGTGTTCTTAACACGCCTTACCAGAATGTCACATGACCTTGTGTGTTGTCATGATCAGGACATCATTTATTTTAAATGATGGAGAAACAGCCACTGAGCATCTAGTATGGAGACACTGTGCTACATACTCCAATATATAACCTCATTTAGTTACACAGTCTCACTGCAGAACAGGTATTACTGTCTCCATTTTGCTGACTTTGAAACCATGCCTTGGGACTTCCTTGGCAGTCCAGTGGTTAAGACTTCACCTTCCAATGCAGCGGCTGCATATTCCACCCCTGGTGGGGAAGCTAAGCTTCCCACATGCCTCGTGGCCAAAAATCCAAAACACAAAACAGAAGCAATATTGTAACAAATTCAATAAAGACTTTAAAAATGGTCCACATCAAAAAAATCTTAAAAAAAAAAAAAAGAAAGCATACCTGCCTAGGACTCAAGTGGGCAAGAGGGAGAGCTAACTCAAATGCTCATGTTTTCCACACCACATCAATGAGAAGGATAGCAGACCTTTTCACCATAGACTAGAAGTTCACCATTTCAAGAAATACATCTACTAACTCATGCGAGTCATTAGGAAAAGCCAGAAAATACGTTACTAACACTCTGTACTCAAACACCAATTAGAAAGAATGGGATGAGGACATTTTATAGAGTATTTACAACCTTAAACATATTATTCAATGCATACATTCCAAATAAGAGCAAGGAAAACTTGATCAGAAAAGAAAATTTCAACCACACCATTAAACCATCTTTTGGGTTATTTCTACCATGCTAAGACATTCTGCTAATTACACAGGTTATCTTTAAAGGCTTAATAAATTAGGGCTAGTAGATTATTATTTACTTTCTTTGGGCAACTGCTCTCCCTAACTCCAGTGACAGTGCTGAGAAGGAGACTGTCGACCATGGCAACACTCCCCTCTGGCTGCAGGACTGTGCCTGTGAACCGCTGAACCAACCATGGTATCCATGCCTCTGGCCACTGTGGCTGATCCAAAGATGAACATGACTCCTCTGGAATTCCTCCCTGGGATTCTTCTACAGGGTGGAGAATGCCCTCTCTTCCTGATTTAGGAGAATGTGAGCCATGGCTGGACTGATGGCCAGGGGTCCACTCATAAAGAAACAGCCTGGCCTGGAAGTTAGGCTGGAGCACAGAGCAGGTGGGAGGGAGGACGTTGGAAGGGGAGAGAGGGTGAGAAAGTGAGGATGAGAGAGAGAAAGAAAGGAGGAGAGAGAGGAGAGGAGGAGGAGGGGGCATTTAAAAGACAGGTGGAGGGCGGCAGGTAGAGACACACCTGACTAACAGCCCCCTCAACCCGCCCTGCACAGCTGTGGTTGGTTAGGATTTCCGCACTCAGGCACCCACAGCCACCTTCCATCCTGCTCTTCTGTGGTTTGACCGTCTAAACAAAGTCTCTCTTTTTGCTTCCGGTGTTTGGAGTGGGATTTTTATTACCTCCAGTGGCAAACTTAAATTACCTAAGAAAACACGTTCGTTACTTTACTAGACTAAGTTCTTATTTCCATGTCTGCGTCAAATACAATGTGACAAGTCAACTCAGCAAATATGTATGGAAACACCAAAAGGGGGCACTGTGGCCTAGAGGCCCCGAGAGCGACGCTGAAAAAGGAGACACAAAACACCATGTCCAGGAAACAAAGACAAATGCAAACACGGAAGAAGCCATGGTATAAAGTAAGAGCAGCACAGGACTATGAAAATACACAGCCAGTACATATCACAGGAGAAGAGGAGGGAACACTCAGGTTGGGGAGAGCATCCCGTCTGAAGCACATGTCACTTGAAGCCTTGCTCACACTGACATCGGTGTGTCAGGGGTTTAACCCCTCCACTGGCTGCACCCCGTGTCCTGTACATGTCTGGGGGCATCGGAGCATTCCTGAAACACGCTTTCACCTAACCGCAGAGCACGTGCCAGCAAGCTTACACCAGGGCAAGGCCGCCTTCAAGGGTGGACGTTTGTGCAGCACACAGGGCCTCCTCTCAGGGCTCTGCACTTGGTTTAACAGTTTGCTGTCTTGAAATTGTTAATGCTTTTTGAATAAGGGGCCTGTTGTTTTTATTTCGCACTGTTTCCTGGAAGTTTTGTGGCTGGTTTTCCACTAAGGAAAGGGACAAAATTTTGCTAAAAACAATTCAGACCAACAGTCTTACTTTTCAAACCAGTCTCTTTGCCAAGAGACGTAATATAGTTTTGGAGTCAGAGGGCAAAGATGCTCTCTCACCTGCCACATGTTCTTCCTTAGCCTTTCGTTAAAAGCAAATGATTTAGGAAAATGAGAAGTGTGCAGTGGAGAGCACCTGTCACATGCCAGTTCACACAGCACTGCCAAGTTGAAAGTGAAGTCACCAAGGGTGACTCAAAAAGCCCATTGTATTTTTTTAGCAAAGGATGAAGTATAAAAAAAGGATTGGGTTGATTTTATGAGATATTCAGTGGGCATGTCCAATGCATAAACTATCATAAACAGTGGACTGTTATCCGTAGCGTTGCCTGGTAACACAACTCTATCTCAGAGAGCACAGGCTGCAAATGGCTGGTCCTTCCCGACATCACCTCCACGGGGGCCTCTCAGCAGCTTCCCTACAGGCCACGCAGTAATGGGAGCTCAGATGACAGTCCCCCTGCCATCTCACACCAGGACCTACAGAGCCACCGCCACAGGGCCTGCGGCCTCTGCTGCAATTCACTTCCTCACCATGTGCCCTCAGGGCAGCTGCCCTCCAACCACGGTCTCCTCACTCCTGCTCTGTCCATGACTATATCCCACCATGTCCACTCTCGTCAGGATCATCTCAGCTCCCTCACAAAGTGAAACACTGATCTTTCCATTTTGTTCCCGAGTGTGAACGAGCCCCAGGCCCTTCTTAGGGGCCCAGGCTTAGATCAGAGCTGAAGGAGGCATGTGGGGAGTAGTGGGCGTCAGGAAGGGAGGTTGTCTGTGACGTGCTGACGTTAAAATCAGTTTCCTCCTCACCATTGTCCAAACTGAGCAAGCCTTGCTGGGTGAAAAACTGGAAACATAGAGCTAAGTCTGAAAGAAGTGAATGGTGGTCCAAAGGTGCCCGTGTTTACACGGTTCTCCCTCCTGTCTCACCCGCATGGACTTCTAACATCTCATCTTTTATGTTAACTCCTGGTGATGTGTTTTGAGGTAGAATAAGCTCAGTGTTTTCCTTCTACTCACACTGCTCTTTTTTGCATCCGTTGTTCACTGAAGCAGACTCCCTTCTCTGATGGAGCCTGGGTTCTAGGTAGGTAATTCTGTGAGTGAGCACAAGCCAGGCACAGTCCACATGCTCAGGACATGTCCGCAATTAACTTCACCTGATTTAAGAATGGATGAGAATCTACTTACAGATGAAGACTAGGCAGGTGAGCATGGTTTTGTATGTAAGCAAGACCAAAATGAAGATTATAAGCAGAAAACTGTGGAATTTTGTGCTCTGATGAATAAAGTCCCTTAGGAGGTAAGTTTTCTAAAGCAAAGTCCTTGTTAGGGCCAGGATGTTGGAAAGCACACTAATTGGTTCAGGATTAGGGTTTGGTTTCCTTTTCCTTTTTCCTTCTCCCTCAAGACTCAGCTACTTGGGGATGCTGCTGTGCGTGGGCCAGCCTGCTTCCTGACTTGGTAACAGGACACCTCTGTGACCTTCATAATCAAGTGACAGAGACTCCATTTCATGTACTTAAGAAGAGAAACTTCCCTTCATTCCTGAAAGAATTTACTTTAGGAAACGTGATATGATCTGATAAGATTCTTGAAAAATCTTTTTAAAAATATTGATCCTCAGTTTCTTGGTGACACCTGGAAGAAATTTTGATACGAATGGTGAAATTTTGACAGTATCTAATGAATTGAGCAAAAATAAAACCAAACTGATTCATCTTACCTTATGGTCTTTTGAAGTGAGTGGGTTTGTCATCTCGGCAGTGTTCTTTCACTCCTGTTCTTACCTTGTTTGCTTCTGTGTGGCCTCCTCATCACAGAAGCTGTTTTACCAGAAGGTGGTCCTGGCAAACCATCACCCTAGCTGTCCTTTGTAGCATCACAGTCATTGTGCTGACTTTTCTTACTCAGGCTGCAAATACCGTCCGATCTCAGCACCCTCTCAGACTGGACACCCAGGGTTAGAACCTAATTTTTCATTCAGGCTATAAAAGTTGGCAAGCCCTAATTGGCCACACCCGAGAAAACACGTTTCAAAATGCCACTGTGTAAATGAAAAACACCTACCTCTCTTGTAGAATAAGTTTGTTTTCTTTCTTCCAAAAGTCTTTAAAGTCAGAGCTGAATTCATGCCAGATACTGAAGAAAACATTTGGGGACACTTCCTTCTCTCCAATTTTTGGTCTCATGAAGAAATAGGCTGTAGTCTCCAAAAAGCTGTCAAAGCATGCACACACACACACAAACACACACACACAAAGATAAAAGCTATGATTACTTTCCAATATGGGATATTCTTTCCCCATCCAAATGCTGATTTCATTCATGCAGTTATTATTACCAAGAGGACTCAACTCCTCAGGCACCAACAGTAGTTCTCTTAAGGTTTCATGTTAGGGTTTTTGGACACAGATGTTAGCAGCTGACAAGAGTCCTCCATATACTGGTAGCTATCCCTGGTCCAACCATTTTCAAAATTAATCATTATGTGTCCAACCTATTTCAGAAATGAACCTGTAATCAAGTTGGGACATAAGGGAAGTGGTGGGTCTATACTTTCCTTCTAGACTCTAAACAAATGAAACATCAGCTCTTTGTCCCCAAACTAATATGTCTCTATATGTGTATTATACTGCTTCTATACTATGGGCTTCCTACATTGCTGGTGGGAAAAAAAAAGCAACAGCCCCGGGAGATGCTGACAAAGGCTCCCACTGGAGATCATGGCAGCACCAATGAGTGGGTACCAGCAGGGCAGCCAGCACTGTGACAGTGGGTGGCAGTGCCCATCTCCAGAAGGTGCCATCGAGGCTGCTTCATATTACAACTACCTGACACTCAGAAGGGTTTCAAGGGGTTATTTGACAAAGAACATACAACTAGTAAGTGGTAGATTTATGCTGCACCTTGACCTGGACCTCCCAGCCTCCAGAACTGTGAGAAGTAAATGTTCACTGTTTAGGCCACCCAGTCTATGGTATTTTCTTATAACAGCCAGAACTAAGTCAAGGACAAATGATCTAGATTCTTCAATACATAAATGTAAAGGGAAAAAAAGTCTATTATAAAGACTTAAGAGATATTGTCTGATTATAATGGTTTGAATTTCTTTATATATTGCTTCAAACAAACTGTAAGAAAATAAAATCATTTCTTACATATATGAACTAATTGGACTTTCGAACAGAGACTGGGTATTTGGTGACATTAGGGATTATTATTATTTTTAGGGGTAAAACTGGTGCTGGTTATTTTTTAAAGGGGATTTTTTAGCGATACATACTAAAATATATATGGATGGAATTACACCTGTTGAGGATTTGCTTCACAAACAATATGGGAGGGGGCAAGTGGGCAGGGGTGTAGATGAAACCAAGTCAGGAACTGCCGGGTGATGAGCGATGATCACTGTACATTTTGTTTACCATCTCTAAATCACAGCCAAGTTCCTCACCTGCATGGTCTTTAATCTACCTACCCCTACTTCCTTGAGGAAAGTATCAAATCCATTGTCTCCTATTTCCAGCATCCAAAATCTCTTATTACTAGGTTTTCCTTCTGATCCTAAGAGCATATGAAGATTTCTGCATCTATAAATATTCTCTCATCCATGCAGACTCACTGAAAGACACCACGCTTTATATACAGTTGCTTTATAATTCAATGCTCCTGTGTTCTCACTTGTTTTGAAATCTGGCTTCATAGGCCACCTTCACTACTTTCTCGCAAGAGTCTCTGATCTAAACCTACAACTTTTAGCAATTTTCATTCTCATGTCCTAAAGTAATGGAACCATTACTGTCCTGTTTACTTGAACTTAAAAATGAGAAATTATTCACAGAGCTTTTCTTTTACTCCTTTAGGTTAAACCGATGCAAACTGAATTAAATGTATTATTTCCATTTTCCCTGTATGAAACTCAATTATAGGAGACAGCTGAGGTAATGATCACCTATTTCATGGCCTTACTTTGTATTAACTTCAGATTTACAGAAAAGTTGAAAAGATAATATAGAGTTCAAGTATGGCCTCCACTCACCTTCTAATATTAACATCTTACCCAGACACAGTGCGCTTAACACTGAAAGTGAGAGGAACTCTCTGGCAGGAGCTACTGCAAACTGCCTTCTGAGTAAAGTAAGAGAAACTGTGCTGATGAGTAGGGACGACGGGTAAGGGTGGTCACCCCACTGTGGTGCTGCCTGCTGGCCCCAAGACACACACACACACACAGGTGTGTGTGTGTGTGTGTGTGTGCGTGTGTATATATATATATATATATATTTAATTGAAGTATAGTTTAAATATAGTATTGTGCTAGTTTCAGGCTTACATCATAGTGATTCAGTTATCTTTTTTTCAGATTCTTTTCCATTATAGGTTATTATAAAATACTGAATATAGTTCCCAGTGCTATACTGGGAATTTATAGGTCCTTGTTGCTAATCTATTTTATGTATACTAGTTTGTATCTGTTAATCCCATACTCCTAATTTGCCCCTCCCTCTATCCCCTGCTTTGGTAACCATAAGTTTCTTTTCTATGTCTTTGAGTCTGTTTCTGTTTTGTAAATAAGCTCATCTGTATTATTTTTTAGATCCCACATATAAGTAATATCATATAGTATTTGCCTAACTCTGTCTAACTGATTTCACTAAGTATAATATTTTCTAGGTCCACACATGTTGCTGCAAATGGCAATACTTCATTCTTTTTTTATGACTGAGTGATATTCCATTATGTGTGTGTGTACACACACACACACACACACACATATACACACAGCACATCTTCTTAAGCCAGTCGTCTGTTGATGGACACTTGTTTCAATGTCTTGGCTACTGTGAATAGCACTTCTAGGAACACTGGGGTGCATGTATCTTTTCAAATTAGAGTTTTTCTCTTTTCCAGATATATACCCAGGAGTGGGATTGCTGGATCATACAGTAACCCTATTTTTAGTTTTTTAAGGACCCACCATAATGTTTTCCATAGAAGCTGCACAATTCACATTCCCACCAACAGTGTAGGAGGGTTCCCTTTTCTCCACATCCTCTCTAGCATTTATGATGTGTAGACTTTTTAATCATGGCCATTCTGACAGGTGTGAGGTGATTCCTCATTGTAGTTTTCATTTGCATTTCTCTAATAATTAGTGATATTGAGCATTTTTCTTGGTCATCTGTATGTCTTCTTTGGAGAATTGTCTATTTAGGTCTTCTGCCCATTTTTTGATTGAGTTGTTTGTTTTTTCAATACTGAGTTATGTGAGCTATTTGCATATTTTGCATGGTAGCCCCTTGTTGGTTGCGCTGTTTGCAGATATTTTCTCCCATTCTGTAGGCTGCCTTTTCATTTTGTTGATGGTTTCCTTTGCTGTGCAAAAGCTTTTAAGTTTGATTAGGTCTTACTTGTTTATTTTTGCTTTTACTTCTTTTGCCTTGGAAGACTGATATAAGAAAATGTTGCTATGATTTATGTCTAAGAATGTTTTGTCTATGTTCTCTTCTAGGAGTTTTATGGTGTCATGTCTTATATTTTGGTCTTTAAATAATTTTGAGTTTATTTTTGTATATGGTGTGAGGGAGTGTTCTAATTTCACTGATTTACATGTAGCTGTGAAGCTTTCCCAATACCACTAGCTGAAGAGACTGTCTTTTCTCTACTGTATATTCTTTTTTTTAAAGTAAGTATTTATTTTTTTTTACTTATTTGGTTGTGTGGGGTCTTGGTTGCAGCAGGCTGGATCCTTAGTTGTGGCTCGCAAGCTCCTTAGTTGCAGCTCCAGGGCTCCTTAGTTGCAGTTTGCCAGCTCCTTAATTGCGTCATGCAGGGTCTTTAGTTGTGGCATGCAAACTCTCAGTTGCGGCATGCATGTGGGATCTAGTTCCCTGACCAGGGATCAAACCTAGGCCCCCTGCATTGGGAGCATGGAGTCTTATCCACTGCACCACCAGGGAAGTCCCTTTACTGTACATTCTTGCATCCTAATTGTAGATTAATTGACCATAAGAGTGTGAGATTACTTCTGGGCTCTCTATTCTGTTCCATTTGTCTATATGTCTGTTTTTGTGCCATACTATGCTGATTCCTAATTCTGGAAGGGTTATGCTTTCAGCTTTGTTCTTTTTCCTCAGGATTGCTTTGGCAATTTGGGGCCTTTTGTGTTACCATATAATTTATAGGATTATTTATTCTAGTTCTGTGAAAATGTCATGGGTGTTTTGATACAGACTGCATTAAATCTATAGATTGCCTTGGACAGTATGGCCATTTAAACAATATTATTTCTTCCAATTCAAGAGAATGGGGTATCTTTCCATTTCTTTGAATCATCTTCAATTTCCTTTATCAATAGTTTTTAGTTTTTAGAGTATAAGTCTTTCACTTCCTTGGTTAAGTTTATTCCTATGTGTTTTATTTATTTTGACATGATTTTAAATGGGATTTTTTTTACTTTCTCTTTCTGATATTTCAATATTAGTGTAAAGAAATACAACAGATTTCTGTATATTAATCTTATATTCTGCTACCTTGCTGAATTCATTTATCAGTTCTAATAGTTTCTGAGTGGAGACTTTAGGGTTCTCTGGGTTCTCTATATAGAATGTCATGTCATCTGCAAACAGTGACAGTTTTACCTCTTCCCTTCCAATTTGGATAACTTTCACTTCTTTTTCTTGTCTGATTGCTGGAGCTAGGTCTTCCAGTACTATGTTGAATAGAAGTTGTGAGAGTGAGCATCCTTGTCTTATTCCTGAATTTTAGCGGGACAGCTTTCAGCTTTTCACCATTGAGTATCATGTTGGTTGTGGGTCTGTTGTAAATGGCTTTTACTGTTGAGACTTGTTCCTTCTATACCCACTTTGGTGAGAGTTTTTATCATGAATGGATGTTGAATTTTGTCAAATGCCTTTTCTGCATCTATTGAGATGATCATGTGGTTTTTTTTAACATCTTTATTGGAATATAATTGCTTTACAATGGTGTGTTAGTTTCTGCTTTATAACAAAGTGAATCAGTTATACATATACATATGTTCCCATATCTATTCCCTCTTGCGTCTCCCTCCCATCATGTGGTTTTTGACTTTTGTTTCATTAACGTGGTTATCACATTGATTGATTTGTGTATGCTGAACCATTCTTGTGACCCTGGAACGAATCCAATTTGATCATGGTGTATAATCCTTCTTATGTATCGTTGGATTTGGTTTCCTAATATTTCATTGAGGCTTTTTGCATCTATATTCATCAAAGATATTGGCCTGTAATTTTCTTTTTTTGTAGTGTCTTTGTCTGGTTTTGGTGTCAGGATCATGGTGGCCTCAAAGAATAAATTTGCTTCCTCCTGTTCAATTTTTTGGAATAGTTTGAGAATAAGTATTAGTTCTTTTTTATAAGTTTAGTAGAATTCCCCATTGAAGCTGTCTGGTCCTAGACTTTTGTTTGCAGGGAGTTTTTTTAAAATTACAGATTCTATTTCACTTCTAGTGATCAGTCTGTTCAAATTATCTCTTTCTTCTTGACTCAGTCTTGGCAAACTGTATGTTTCTAGAAACCTGTCCATTTCATTTATGTTGTCTGATTTGTTGGCACATAACTACTGTTCATAGTATTCTCTTATGATTTTTTTATCTTTGGTATTGCTATTTCTCCCCTTTCATTTATTATGTTTATTTGGGTTATCTCTCTTTTCTTCTTGGTGAGCCTGGGTAGAGGTTTGTTGATTTTGTTTATCTTTTCAAAAAACCAGCTCTTGGTTTTACTGATTTTTTTCTATTTTTGATCTCTATTTATTTCCTCTCTGATCTTTATCATTTCCTTCCTTCTGCTGATTTTGGGCTTTCTTTGTTCTTTTTTTTTCTAACTCTTTTAGGTGGTAGGATAGGTTGTTTATTTAAGGTTTTTCTTTTTTCTTGAAGAAGGCCTGTATTGCTATGAAACTGCCTCTTATAACTGCTTTTGCTGCATCCCATAGATTTTGTAAGGCTGTGTTTTCATTTTTGTTTGTATCCAGGTATTTTCTGAATTCTTCTTTGATTTCATCATTGACCCATTGTTTTTTTAATAGCATGCTTTTTAGTCTCCATGTGTTCATTCCTATTTTCATTCATTCCTATTTTTCTTTCTGTGGTTGATTTCTAGCTTCATACAGTCATAGTCAGAAAAGATGCTTGAAATAATTTCTATCCTCTTAAGTTTGCTGAGGCTTGTTTTGTGACGTAGTATGTGGTCTATTATACAGAATGTTCCCTGTGTGCTTGAAAAGAATGTGTATTCTGTTTTTTTGTTTTTTTGGATATAGAGTTCTGCAGATGTAAATTAAGTGCAGCTGGTATATTATATCATTTAGGACCTCTATTGCCTCATTGATTTTCTGTCTGGATGATCTGTTCATTGATGTCAGTGGGGTGTTAAAGTTTCCTATTATTATTGTATCATTGTCAATTTCTTCCCTTATGTCTATTAGTATTTGTTTTATATATTTAGGTGCTTCTATGTTGGGTGCATATATGTTAAAGAGTAATAGCTTCTTGTATTGATCCTGTTATCATTATATAATGCACTTTTTTATGGCCTTTGTTTGAATGTCTATTTTGTCTGATACAAATATTGCTATCCCTGCTTTCTTGTCATTTCCATTTGCATGAATTATCTTTTTCTGTCCCCTCACTTTCAGTCTGTGTGTGTCTTTTGCCACAAAGTGACTCTCTTGTAGGCTGGATAGTGTAGGTTCTTGTTTTTTTAAATCCAGTCTGCCACTCTGTGGCTTTTGATAGGAGCATTCAGTCCACTGACATTTAAAGTAACTATTGAAAGTATGTGCTTATTGCCATTTTAATCCTTGTTTTCCAGTTGTTTCTATAATTCTTCTATGTTCATTTCTTCTTTTTGTTTTCCTCTTGTGGCTGGATGATTTTCTTTTGTAGTATGCTTGAGTTCCTTTCTTTTTGGTTTCTGTGAATCTACTGCATGTTTTTAATGTGTTGTTACTATGGAGTTCAAGTATGCTGACTCATAAGTATATCTACTTGCTTTAAACTGATAGTCATTCACATTTAAACACATTATAAAAGATCTACATTTTTATTCTTCCCCTCCCCCATATTTCGTGATTTTGATGTCTTATGTTACATCTTCATGCTTATCATTTTACTGTTTATTGTAGTTATAATCACTTTTACTTTTAAAATTGTTTTGTAATCTACGTATTGGCTTATTTAAGTGATCTTCTTTCCTTTTATACATTTGACTTTCTTATTGTGATTTTCCCTTTTCTATAGATCCTTGCTTCTTTTCTACTTAGAGAACACCCTTCATTTTTTTTTTTTTTAGGATAGGTTTAGTATTGCTAAATTTTTTAGTTTTTGCTTGTCTGAGAAATCCTGTATTTCTCCTTCAATTCTAAATGATAATCTTGCTAGTTAGAGTATCCTAGATTGTAGGTTTTTCTCCTTCAGGACTTTGAATATATCATGCCACTCTCTTCTGGCCTGCAAAGTTTTTGCAGAGAAATCAGCTGATAACCTTATGGGGGTTACAATTTTTTAAAAATTGAAGTATAGCTGATTTACAGTGTTGTCCCATCTCTGCTGTACAGCTAAGTGACTCAGTTTTACATATATATACATTCTTTGGGGGGTTCCCTTGTAATTAACTCTTTGTTTTTCTCTTGCTGCCTTTAGAATTCTCTCTTTATCATTAACTGTTGCTATTTTTATTATGATACGTCTTGCATGGGTCTGTTTCGGTTCATCTTGTTTGGGACCGTCTGTGCTTCCCATACCTGGATATCTGTTTGTTTCTTTAGGTTTGGGAAATTCTCAGTCATAAGTTCTCAAATATATTTTTGATCCCATTCTTTCTCTCTTCTCCTTCTGGAATCTCTATTTTGTGTAGGTTTGTGTGTTTTATATTATCCCATAGATTTTGTAAGTTGCTTTCATTTTTTTCATTTATCTTTCTCTCTGCTGCTCTGATTGGATGATTTCCATTATTCTATCTTCCAGATAACTTATTCATTCATCTGTGTCACTTAGCCTGTTATTCATTGCTCCTAGATTGGCTTTTATCTTGGCAATTGAATTATTTTTATTGGCTCACCTTTATAGCTTCTATACCCCTGTTACAGTGATCTGCACTAATATTTCTTAATTTACTTAGCATTTTTATTACCTCCTTTTGAACTTGGGATCAGTTAGAGTGGTGAGGTCTGTTTCACTATTTGTTCTTTCAAGGGATTTCTCTTGTTCTTTTTATTGGGAGTAGTTCCTCTGCCTTTTCATTTAACTTAACTTTCACTGTCTCTCTGAATTAAAGAGAAACAGTTACCTACTGTGGTCTTGAAAAGATGTTTTTATGTGGGAACGTCCCTGTGTAGATTGTATGTGTCCAATATTTTTGGTGCAACAGCTGGTTTCAGCATGGATGCCAGCCACGTCTTTCCTCAGAGTGTGCTGACTGTTATCCCCTTGAAGGAGGGTGGGGATTGGTGTTGTGGTGTTCAGAGTCTGTGCTGGATGTGAGGCAGGGGTCTGCTCCCCAGTTGTTGGAGTAGGAGCCCTGAGGGTTGGGTTAGATATGGCTCTGTTGTCCTTGAGTGTGTGCCCTGCCCCAAATGAGCTGATTCCTGAAGCATGGGAGGCCTGTGCAGTCACAGAGGACCCATGCTCTGTCTGTGATGGTTTCTGTGTTTCTGCTCAGAAGCAGCCCAAGGTCGCATACCTTTCTCTGTTGTGTTCATCCCAGATCTATTGCTAGGCTGCACTGTGTAGTGGACGGAGCCAGGATGCTCTCTCACTATGTATTCCTGAGCTTGCTGACAGTGGGGGTCTCTGCCCCACCCAGATCACAGACCAGGTCCCCCAGACTGTCTCTGCATAGCTAGACAAGTCCTCTCCCAGGGCCTGTCTGCCGGAGATTCAGCGCCTAGCTGCTGTGCACTCCTGTGGCATTGCCCTGTGTGCGTGCTGACAATGCCTGCCCAGTTTGACCTGCCACCCCCATGCATGCAATGACAAAAGCCTCTGCAGTTCTGCCCAGATCACACCCCTGGTGCCCTAGTCTGTCTCTGTGTAGCTACTGAGTGGACCCAGGGTGTCCACCCCTCTGGACTGGGAAGTGCAGCAAGGTGGCAGCCGCCAGTGCAGGGCTCTCTCTGCCCTGACTGTTAGCACACCAGCTCGTGACTGGAGTCTAGGCTTCTCCAGCCCTGTATCTGTCTCAGAAGATTTCCCAGCAGGCAAGCAGTCTTGTCTTCTCTGTGTATGACACCAGGATCAGGATGTCCAGACTGCAGCTCAACCTGCACGCTCTCCGGGGCAAGGGTCCATCCATGTGGACCTTCTCCTCCGTACAGATCCCCCACAGGGGTGCAGATCCTGTTCCAATGCTTTTTTCCCCCCCATCCTACTCAGTTACATGGAGATCTTTCTTGCAGCTTTGGTTGTATAGGAGTTCTTCTGCCAGTTTCCAGTTAGTTTTGCAAAAGAATTGTTCCACTTGTAGATGTATTTTGGATGTGTTTGTGTGGTGAGGTGAGCTCCATGTCCTCCTACTCTGCCATTTTGATCCCTCTCCGAGACTGATACACTGACATCAGTTTTAATTTATATAAAGGTCCTGTGTTGTCTTATAATTATGTGGGGTGAGGGAATGAGGGAAAGGAACTGAAATCATACTAAGTACGCACTCTGACCACGATGGAATTAAATTAGAAGTCAATAACAGTAAAATTAACTGTCCAAATCATTTCTTTATCCTTTCTTCTAGTTTTATTGGGATATAATTGACACACAGCACTGTATCTGTTTAAGGTGGACAGAAGAGTGATTTGATTTACAAACATCATGAAGTGACACCACAGTAAGTATAGTGAACACCCACCATCTCATATAGATACAAAATTAAAGAAATAATAAAATTTTTTTCCTTGTGATGAGAACGCTTAGGATACAGCAGTGTTAATTGTATTTATCATGTGGTACATTAATTCTCCAGAATTTGTACCTTTTAATTAACCTCGTCCAATTCCCATCCCCCCACCCCCTGCCTTTGGTAACCACAAATTGGTTCTCTTTTTCTGAGTTTGTTTGTTTGTTTGTTTGCAGTATAATTGATTGACAACACTATGCTAGTTCCTATTACATGACACAATGATTCAGTATTTCTATACATACCATTATGGTCACCACCACAAGTCTAGTTACATAGAAATATATTATATAATCACTGATATAGTTATTGACTGTATTCCCCACACTGTACATTTCATACCTGTGACTCATTTATTTTTCAACTGGAAGTCTGTACCTCTTAATCTCCCTCACCTATTTCTCTCTTCCCCCAAACTTTCCCCTATGGCAACCACCTGTTTTTTCTCTCTATCTATGACTCTGCTTCTCTTTGTTATGTTGTTCATTTGTTTTGTTTTTAAATTCCACATATAAGTGAAATCATGATATTTCTCTTTCTCCATCTGACTCATTTTGCCTATGTCCCCAGGGTCAGCTCCAGTTGCCTCCTGCCTCTCCAGGAAGCTCTCCAAGATCAGCAGGTGGGTCTGACCCTGGCTTCTTTCAAATTACTGCTCTATTTCCCACAGCCTTCTGGGTCTCCTGAAAGTAAGTCTCACTGGTCATCAAAGCCAAACATTTTGGGGGAGGAGGAAGATGGTGGAAGGGTAAGACGTGGAGATCACCTTCCTCCCCACAGATACATCAGAAATACATTTACACGTGGAACTGCTCCTATAGAACACCTACTGAACGCTGGCAGAAGACCTCAGACCTCCGAAAAGGCAAGAAATTCCCCACGTACCAGGGTAGGGAAAAAGAAAAAACAGAGACAAAAGAATAGGGACGGGACCTGCAACAGTGGGAGGGAGCCATGAAGGAGGAAAGGTTTCCACACACTGGGAAGCCCCTTCATGGGCAGAGACTACGGGTGGCGGGGGGGGGGGAAGCTTTGGAGCCATGGAGGAGAGCGCAGAAACCGGGGTGCAGAGGGCAAAACGGAGAGATTCCTGCACAGAGGATTGGTGACGACTGGAACTCACCAGCCTGAGAGGCTTGTCTGCTCACCCGCCGGGGTGGGCGGGGCTGGGAGCTGAGGCTCGGTCTTCGTTGGAGCACAGGGAGAGGACTGGGGTTGGTGGCATGAACACAGCCTGAAGGGATTAGTGCGCCACGGCGAGCCGGGAGGGAGTCCGGGGAAAAGTCTGGAGCTGTCGAAGAGGCAAGAGACTTTTTCTCGCCTCTTTGTTTCATGGTGCGTGAGGAGAGGGGATTCAGAGCACTGCTTAAAGGAGCTCCAGAGACGGGCGCGAGCCGTGGCTAAAAGCACAGACCCCAGAGACGGGCATGAGACGCTAAGGCTGCTGCTGCCACCACCAAGAAGCCTGTGTGCGAGTGCACGTCACTCTGCCCACCTCCCCTCCCGGGAGCCTGTGCAGCCCGCCACTGCCAGGATCCCGTGATCCAGGGACAACTTCCCTGGGAGAACACACGGCGCACCTCGGGCTGGTGCAACATCATGCCGGCCTCTGCCGCTGCAGGCTCGCCCCGCATCCATACCCCTCCCACCCCCCGGACTGAGTGAGCCAGAGCCCCCGAATCAGCGGCTCCTTTAACCTCGTCCTGTCTGAGCGAAGAACAGACGCCCTCACGTGACCTACACACAGAGACGGGGCCAAATCCAAAGCGGAAACCTTGGAGCTGTGCGAACAAAGAAGAGAAAGGGAAATCTCTCCCAGCAGCCTCAGAAGCAGCGGGTTAAAACTCAACAATCAACTTGATGTACCCTGCATCAGTGGAATACCTGAATACACAACGAATCATCCCAAAGTGAGGAGGTGGACTTTGGGAGCAAGATATATTATTTTTTCCCCTTTTCCTCTTTTTGTGAGTGTGTATGTGTATGCCTCTGTGTGAGATTTTGTCTGTATAGCTTTGCTTTCACCATTTGTCCTAGGGTTCTGTCCATCCATTGTTTGTTTTTACATAAAAATTTTTTTTTACTAATAACTATTCTTTATTTTAATAACTTTATTTTTTTATCTTATTTATTTTATTTTATCCTCTTTCTTTCTTTTTTCTTCCTTTCGTCCTTCCTCCCACCCTCCCTCCCTCCCTCTCTCTCTCTCTCTCTTTCTTACTTTCTTTCTACTTTTTCTGTTTTATTCTGAGCCGTGTGGATGAAAGGCTCCTGATGCTCCAGCCAGGAGTCAGTGCTGTGCCTCTGAGGTGGGAGAGCCAACTTCAGGACACTGGTCCACAAGAGACCTCCCAGCTCCATGTAATATCAAATGGTGAAAATCTCCCAGAGATCTCCATCTCAACACCAAGACCCAGCTCCACTCAACGACCAGCAAGCTACAGTGCTGGACACCCTATGCCAAACAACTAGCAAGACAGGAACACAACCCCACCCATTAGCAGAGAGGCTGCCTAAAATCATAATAAGGCCACAGACACTGCAAAACACACCACCAGATGTGGACCTGCCCACCAGAAAGACAAGATCCAGCCGCATCCACCAGAACACAGGTGCTAGTCCCCTCCACCAGGAAGCCTACACAACCCACTGAACCAACTTTAGCCACTGGGGACAGACACCAAAAACAACAGGAACTATGAACCTGCAGCCTGCAAGAAGGAGACCCCAAACACAGTAAGATAAGCAAAATGAGAAGATAGAAAAACACACAGCAGATGAAGGAGCAAAGTAAAACCCCACCAGACCTAACAAATGAAGAGGAAATAGGCAGTCTACCTGAAAAAGAATTCAGAATAATGATAGTAAGGATGATCCAAAATCTTGGAAATAGAACAGAGAAAATGCAAGAAACATTTAACAAGGACCTAGAAGAACTAAAAATGAAACAAGCAATGATGAACAACACAATAAATGAAATTAAAGATACTCTAGAAGGGAACAATAGCAGAATAACTGAGGCAGAAGAACTGATAAGTGGCCTGGAAGATAAAATAGTGGAAATAACTACTGCACAGCAGAATAAAGAAAAAAGAATGAAAAGAACTGAGGACAGTCTCAGAGACTTCTGGGACAACACTAAACACACCAACATTTGAATTATAGGGGTCCCAGAAGCAGAAGAGAAAAAGAAAGGGACTGAGAAAATACTTGAATAGATTATAGTTGAAAACTTCCCTAATATGGGAAAGGAAATAGTTAATCAAGTCCAGGAAGCAGAGAGAGTCCCATACATGATAAATCCAAGGAGAAACACTCCAAGACACATATCAATCAAACTATCAAAAATTAAATGCAAAGAAAACTTATTAAAAGCAGCAAGGGAAAAGCAACAAATTACACAAAAGGGAATCCCCATAAGGTTAACAGGTGATATTTCAGCAGAAACCCTGCAAGCCAGAAGGGAGTGGCAGGACATATTTAAAGTGATGAAGGAGAAAAACCTACAGCCAAGATTACTCTACCCAGCAAGGAACTCATTCAGATTTGATGGAGAAATAAAAACCTTTACAGACAAGCAAAAGCTGAGAGAGTTCAGCATCACCAAACCAGCTTTACACCAAATGCTAAAGGAACTTCTCTAGGCAAGAAACACAAGAGAGGGAAAAGACCTACAATAAAAACCCCAAAACAATTAAGAAAATGGGAATAGGAACATACATATTGATAATTTCCTTAAATATAAATGGATTAAATGCTCCCACCAAAAAACACAGGCTGGCTGAATGGATACAAAAGCAAGACCTGTATATATGCTGTCTACAAGAGACCCACTTCAGACCTAGGGACACATACAGACTGAAAGTGAGAGGATGGAAGAAGATATTGCGTACAAATGGAAATCAAAAGAAAGCTGGAGTACCAATTCTCATATCAGAAAAAATAGAACTTTAAACAAAGACTATTACAAGACACAAAGAAGGACACTACATAATGATCAAGGGATCAATCCAAGAAGAAGATATAACAATTGTAAATATGTATGCACCCGACATAGGAGCACCTCAATACATAAGGCAAATACTAACAGCCATAAAAGGGGAAATCGACAGTCACACATTCATAGCAAGGGACATTAACACCCCATTTTCACCAGTGGACAGATCATCCAAAAAGAAAATAAATATGGAAACACAAGCTTTAAATGATACAGTAAACAAGATGGACTTAATTGATATTTATAGGACATTCCATCCTCAAACAACAGAATACACATTTTTCTCAAGTGGTCATGGAACATTCTCCAGGATAGATCATATCTTGGGTCACAAATCAAGCCTTGGTAAATTTAAGAAAATTGAAATCATATCAAGTATCTTTTCTGACCGCAGCGCTATGAGACTAGATATCAATTACAGGAAAAGTTCTGTAAAAAATACAAACACGTGGAGGCTAAACAATACACTACTTAATAACGAAATGATCACTGAAGAAATCAAAGAGGAAATCAAAAAATACCTAGAAACAAATGACAATGGAGACACGATAACCAAAACCTATGGGATGCAGCAAAAGCAGTTCTAAGAGGAAAGTTTATAGCAATACAATCCTACCTTAAGAAACAGGAAACATCTAGAATAAACAACCTAACCTTGCACCTAAAGCAATTAGAGAAAGAAGAACAAAAAACCTCCAAATTTAGCAGGAGGAAAGAAATCATAAAGATCGGATGAGAAATAAATGAAAAAGAAATGAAAGAAGCGACAGCAAAGATCAATAAAACTAAAAGTTGGTTCTTTGAGAAGATAAACAACATTGATAAACCATTAGCCAGACTCATTAAGAAAAAAAGGGAGAAGACTCAAATCAATAGAATTAGAAATGAAAAAGGAGAAGTAACAACTGACACCACAGAAATACAAAAGATCATGAGAGATTACTACAAGCAACTCTCTGCCAATAAAATGGACAACCTGGAAGTAAGAACAAATTCTTAGACATGCACAACCTGCCAAGACTGAATGAGGAAGAAATAGAAAATATGAACAGACCAATCATAAGCACTGAAATTGAAACTGATTAAAAACCTTCCAGGGCTTTCCTGGTGGCGCAGTGGTTGAGAGTCCACCTGCTGATGCAGGGGACACGGGTTCGTGCCCCGGTCTGGGAAGATCCCACATGCCGTGGAACTGCAGGGCCCATGAGCCATGGCCGCTGAGCCTGCGTGTCCGGAGCCTGTGCTCCGCAACGGCGGAGGCCACAACAGTGAGAGGCCCGCGTACTGAAAAAAAAAAAAATCTTCCAAAAAACAAAAGCCCAGGACCAGATGTCTTCAGAGGCGAATTCTATCAAATATTTAGAGAAGAGCTAACACCTATCCTTCTCAAACTCTTCCAAAATATAGCAGAGGGAGGAATACTCCGAAACTCATTCTACGAGGCCACCATCACCCTGCTACCAAAACCAGACAAGGATGTCACAAAAAAAGAAAACTACAGGCTAATATCACTGATGAACATAGATGCAAAAATCCTCAACAAAATACTAGCAAACAGAATCCAACAGCACATGAAAAGGATCATGCACCATGATCAAGGGGTTTATTCCAGGAATGCAAGGATTCTTCAATATACACAAATCAATCAACGTGATACACCATATTAACAAATTGAAGGAGAAAAACCATATGATCATCTCGATAGATGCAGAGAAAGCTTTCGACAAAATTCAACACCCATTTATGATAAAAACCCTGCAGAAAGTAGGCATAGAGGGAACGTTCCTCAACATCATAAAGACCATATATGACAAACCCACAGCCAACATTGTCCTCAACGGTGAAAAACTGACAGCATTTCCACTAAGATCAGGAACAAGACGACATTGCCCACTCTCACCACTCTTATTCAACATAGTTTTGGAAGTTTTAGCCACAGCAATCAGAGAAGAAAAGGAAATAAAAGGAATCCAAATCGGAAAAGAAGAAGTAAAGCTGTCACTGTTTGCAGATGACATGATACTATACATAGAAAATCCTAAAGATGCTACCAGAAAACTACTAGAGCTAATCAATGAATTTGGTAAAGTAGCAGGATACAAAATGAATGCACAGAAATCTCTGGCATTCCTATACACTAATGATGAAAAATCTGAAAGAGAAATCAAGAAAACACTCCCATTTACCATTGCAACAAAAAGAATAAAATATCTAGGAATAAAACTACCTAAGGAGACAAAAGACCTGTTTGCAGAAAAGTATAAGACACTGATGAAAGAAATTAAAGATGATAGAAATACATGGAGAGATATACCATGTTCTTTGATTGGAAGAATCAACATTGTGAAAATGACTCTACTATACTACCCAAGGCAATCTACAGATTCAATGCAATCCCTATCAAACTACCACTGGCATTTTTCAAAGAACTAGAACAAAAAATTTCACAATTTGTATGGAAATACAAAAGACCCCGAATAGCCAAAGCAATCTTGAGAACGAAAAATGGAGCTGGAGGAAGCAGGCTCCCTGACTTCAGACCATACTACAAAGCTACAGTAATCAATACAGTATGGTACTGGCACAAAAACAGAAATATAGATCAATGGAGCAGGATAGAAAGCCCAGAGATAAACCCACGCACATATGGTCACCTTATCTTTGATAAAGGAGGCAGGAATGTACAGTGGAGAAAAGACAGCCTCTTCAATAAGTGGTGCTGGGAAAAATGGACAGGTACATGTAAAAGTATGAGATTAGATCACTCCCTAACACCATACACAAAAATAAGCTCAAAATGGATTAAAGACCTAAATGTAAGGCCAGAAACTATCAAACTCTTAGAGGAAAACATAGGCAGAACACTCTATGACATGAATCACAGCAAGATCCCTTTTGACCCACCTCCTAGAGAAATGGAAATAAAAACAAAAATAAACAAATGGGATTTAATGAAACTTCAAAGTTTTTGCACAGCAAAGGAAACCATAAACAAGACCAAAAGACAACCCTCGGAATGGGAGAAAATATTTGCAAATGAAGCAACTGACAAAGGATTAATCTCCAAAATTTATAAGCAGCTCATGCAGCTCAATAACAAAAAAACAAACAACCCAATCCAAAAATGGGCAGAAGACCTAAATAGACATTTCTCCAAAGAAGATATACAGACATGAAAGAATGCTCAACATCATTAATCATTAGAGAAATGCAAATCAAAACTACAATGAGATATCATCTCACACCAGTCAGAATGGCCATCATCAAAAAATCTATAAATAATAAATGCTGGAGAGGGTGTGGAGAAAAAGGAACACTCTTGCACTGCTGGTGGGAATGTGAATTGGTACAGCCACTATGGAGAACAGTATGGAGGTTCCTTAAAAAACTACAAATAGAACTACCATATGACCCAGCAATCCCACTACTGGGCATATACCCTGAGAAAACCATAATTCAAAAAGAGTCATGTACCAAAATGTTCGTTGCAGCTCTATTTACAATAGCCCGGAGATGGAAACAACCTAAGTGTCCATCATCGGAAGAATGGATAAAGAAGATGTGGCACATATATACAATGGAATATTACTCAGCCATAAAAGAAACAAAATTGAGCTATTTGTTATGAGGTGGATGGACCTAGAGTCTGTCATACAGAGTGAAGTAAGTCAGAAAGAGAAAGACAAATACCGTATGCTAACACATATATATGGAATTTAAGAAAAAAAATGTCATGAAGAACCTAGGGGTAAGACAGTAATAAAGACACAGACCTACTAGAGAATGGACTTGAGGATATGGGGAGGGGGAAGGGTAAGCTGTGACAAAGCGAGAGAGTGGCATGGACATATATACACTACCAAACGTAAAACAGATAGCTAGTGGGAAGCAGCCGCATAGCACAGGGAGATCAGCTCGGTGCTTTGTGACCACCTAGAGGGGTGGGATAGGGAGGGTGGGAGGGAGGGAGATGCAAGAGGGAAGAGATATGGGGACATATGTATATGTATAACTGATTCACTTTGTTATAAAGCAGAAACTAACACACCATTGTAAAGCAATTATACTCCAATAAAGATGTAAAAAAAAAAAGAATGAAATTACAGCATTGTCTTACACCACACGCAAAAATAAACTCAATATCAATTAAAGGCCTAAATGTAATACCAGAAACCATTATACTCCTAGAGGAAAACACAGGCAGGCCACTCTTTGACATAAACTGTGGCAATATCTTTTTGGATCTGTCTCCTAAAGCAAAGGAAATAAAAGCAAACATAAACAAGTGGGACCTAATTAAACTTAAAAGCTTTTGCATAGCAAAGGAAATGATAAACAAAACAAAAAGACAGCCTACAGAATGGGATAAAATATTTGCAAATGATACACTGACAAGGGATTAATCTCTAAAATATACAAACAGCTCATACAGCTCAATATCAAAAAAACAAAGAACCCAATCAAAAAATGGGCAGAAGATCTAAATAGATATTTCCCTAAAGATGACATAAAGGTGGCCAAAAGGCACATGAAAAGATACTCCTCATCTTTAATTATTAGAGAAATGCAAATCAAAACTACAACGAGGTACCACCTCACACTGGTCAGAATGGCCATCATCAGAAAATCTACAAACAATAAATGCTGGACAGGGTGTGGAGAAAAGGGAACCCTCCTACACTTTTGATGGGAATGTAAATTGGTGCCGCCACTATGGAAAAGAGTACAGGGGTTCCTTAATAATCTAAAAATAGAGCTACTATAGGATCCTGCAATCCCACTCCTGGGCATATATACAGAGAAAACCATAATTTGAATATACGCACCTCAATGTTCATCGCAGCAATGTTTACAATAGTCAGGAGATGGAAGCAACCTAAATGTCCATTGATGGATGAATGGATAAAGAAGATGTGGTACATATATAAGATGGACTATTACTCAGCCATAAAAAAGAATGAAATAATGCCATTTGCAGCAACAGGGATGGACCTAGAGATTATCATACTAAGTGACACAGGCCAGACAGAGAAAGGCAAATATAATATGATTATCACTTATATGTGCAATCTAAAAAAAACGGTACAAATGCACTTATATTCAAAACAAAAATAGACCCACAGACATAGAAAATAAACTTATAGTTGCCAAAGGGGAAAGTGAGGGGGAGAGATAAATTAGGAGTTTGGAATTAATATATACACACTACTATATATAAAATAGATAAGAAACAAGGACCTACAAGGAACTATACTCTGTTCCAATAGAGTCGGTCCCCTCAGACGGAGCTGCAACGCTGTGGACAGGATCTCTGTGCTCCGCACGGGATCTGAAGCCAGAGGAGGGCGCTGGCCTACATGCCCCAGCGGGGACCCCAAGCCGCTCTGCAGGAGCCCCCTTTCCAGAGGAGGGAGGGCCTCACCCTGTCAGCTGGGGGTGCATTGAGGAAGGGAGCCCCATCCTCTGCACACGCTTGCCTAGAGCAGGACTTCTCAGCACACAGCGGCTGGAGGGCTGGGCCCAGCCGGGGGAGGACAGTCTGCCCGGAGGCCCAAGGGGCATCCACGGCCGTGGCTCAGATGCCACCACCTTTTGTTCTCACCAAGATGTAGCAGATTTTCTTGAATGAATGATTTCCCATTTGCTGGAGGCCTTTATTTTATTTATTTATTTATTTATTTATTTATTTATTATTATTTTTTTTGCGGTACACGGGCTTCTCACTGTTGTGGTCTCTCCCGTTGCGGAGCACAGGCTCCGGACGTGCAGGCTCAGCGGCCATGGCTCACACGCCCAGCCGCTTCGCGGCATGTGGGATCTTCCCAGACCGGGGCATGAACCCGTGTCCCCTGCATCAGCAGGCGGACTCTCAACCACTGCGCCACCAGGGAAGCTCCTGCTGGAGGCCTTTAGAACGTGTTTTAGAAACGTTAAGTTATTGTTTTATATCCTTTTATCCAATGAAATCGTTGTTAGTTGGGAAGAGAGTTCACTCTGGAAATCAGTCTCCCAAGCTTAAGTGTTTGGGTGAATCCAAAAGAAGGAGATTTTGAAAAACCCGTGGTAGGCAGGTTCCTACACATATATTTAACTCGGAAAATTTAATTATTCTGAGCTGATCTCTACACACTCACCATCTGTGTATTGTTTATTTCACAGATAAGGACACGGATTCAAAAGTTATGGTAAGGGCTTCCCTGGTGGCGCAGTGATTGAGAGTCCGCCTGTCAATGCAGGGGATGCGGGTTCGTGCCCGGGTCCGGGAAGGTCCCACATGCCGTGGAGCGGCTGGGCCCGTGAACCATGGCCGCTGAGCCTGCGCATCCGGAGCCTGTGTTCTGCAACAGGAGAGGCCACAACAGTGAGAGGCCCGCATACTGCAAAAAAGAACAAAAGTTATGGTAAATCCCTGGAGACACAGCTCCAGCAGTTTGGAGTGGGTGCAGATATACAGATCTGACACCAAAATCTATGCTCTAATAATGCTTCCAGGTGGCCCAATCCCAGATTCAGCAGAGACAGTGAGGAACACAGAACGCACACATAAACACATGCCTGATTCTGAAATCTGACTCTGCTTTCTGCTTCCACCACCCAACATTTTGTAATCTCTGATTATGATAATAATGTGAAAATAACATAGCAATTAACATATTAGTCACTTACTAAGTGCTCAGCATCTGGCAAACACTATCTGACTTAATTCTGCAGGGGCCACCCCAGAATGTCTCTTGGGCATGTGGATTATTTCTAGCTGAAAACAATCAAGGACCAAAAGACTCAGGAAGAAACTCTGACCTTGCCCCTAACTGCCTAAAGAACTTAGATAGAGGGTTTGCTGCTGGAATAGAGCTTTCAGCAGAGGTATCTGCAAGAATATGGGGGTGGGGGGGCAGCTCTTGGCAGGGCCTGCACATCAGTACACTCTGGGCCCGTCGTCTCTGCTGGCCCAGCAAACACTGGTTTAGCAAGCATCTGCTCTTCTGTCTCCTTGTGAATTGCCTCCCTCCCCTCTGAAGTCCTAAACCAGTACCACCGGAACATCCTCTTTTATCTTTAGCTGAAGGCGGTATTTAAGTTTTCCTGGGTCTCTCCCATGTATACTTGTTATTAAACTTTTCTGTGATTTTCTCCTGTTAATCTGTCTCATGTCAGTTTAATTCTTAGATCAGCCAGAAGAAACTAGAAGGGTAGAGGATAACGTCTTCTTCCCTGACATCTCTCCCTCGCCAAGTAGTCACTGCTGTCCCGGGGTTAGGGTTTGGACCCCAAGGCACAGCCATCACACACAGGCCAGGGCCACACCGCCTCCTGCAGAGAATTACTACTGACTGATGTCCAGGTCATGCAGCATTGCTACAGAAATGGTACAGAGACTTAGTTCTTTTAGGAATGTTTCACAGGATCCATAATTCTTACTTTTATTTTTGAATTTCAGAGTTAATTATCTAAATTATAAAGATGACTCTTTTATTAACAGCTTTGTCCTTAGCCAGAATTCCTTTCATACAATTAACTGAAATTCCTGCTTGTTATAATTTAAGGTCTTCACCTCGGTTTTTGCTTTGATAGAAACTGGCCAATTCTGTTTACCAATTTGCCTCCAATACAACTATTATGTATGTGATATCTGTTCACAGACATATGGGATCTTGCCTCATAAAGTAATAGCAAAGAACCTCTTTTATCAACATTTTCTCCTCAGGAGTAATCAAATTTCTTTAACGACTGTGATGGTTAATTTGACGTGTCAGCTTGGTTGGGCTGTCGTAACTGGTCTGGGGTCAAACACCAGTGTAGATGTTGTTGTGAAGGTATTTTTTAGATGTGATTAATGTTTAAATCAGTAGACTTTGAGAAAAGCAGATGACCCTCCATAATGAGGATGGGCCTCATCCAATCTAGTTGAGGGAATTAAGAAAAAAAGACTGGTTACCCAAATAGGAAGGAATTCTGTCTCCAGAATGCTTTCCAACTCAAGATTGTGACATCAGCAACATGCAGAATTTCCCGCCTGTTGTGAGCCAATTCCTTAAAATCAATCTCTCTCTCTCTGTAGGTGTGCACACCCCCCCACACACATACCCCACACACACCTCACACACAGACATCCCACCCCCACACACCCCACACATACACACACACAGACACACACCACACACAGAGACACACCCCCCACACACACTCCCCACACACCACACACACCCCACACATACCCCACACACACCACACACCACACACACAGATACACACACACCACACACATACCCCCCACACACCTCATACACACACCCCCACACACACCCCACAGACATACACCACACAGACACACCCACACACAGACACACACACTCCCCACACACCACACACACATCCTGCACACACCACACACACCCCACACACACCACACACACAGACACACAGACACACACACACACCTATGGGCTCTGTTTTCTGGAGAAGCCTGACTAGCACAGAGAGGAAGAAGTGGAGAAGATGATGCAGAGAAGCAGAGAGATTTCTGAGATACTTTTCTACGCTCACCCATGATTGCAAACCTCCATTCTGGAAGTAAGGGTTATGCAAGGGGAACTCAGGGTGCCGGCCCAGCTGTGGAAACTCAATAGTGACCTATAACCAAACCCTTCACCCTTTTTTCTTGAGACAGGTTCCTGCTGTCTTCCTTTCTCTTATATTTCTACAGCACTAAATCCTATTCTACAGAGAAGGTGCTAAGCTAGTCACAATAATTGGATACTTAACAGATTTATATGTCAACCAGAGTTATAAAATAAAAGCCAGAAATCCAATGTATCATCAAAGTGCATATTGAATTAGTTTCTTTCTCTTTTATGCTTGAGAATAAAAATTGAGCTAATGATTGACTCCTTGAACTGAAGCACACTAAGCACTTTCTAAGTCAACTCTGAGAACAAACATTGAAAGAAAACAATTGCTCACCATTTATGAGTCTCTGTCAGTGAGTTCTCCTCCGCTTCTTGGTCAATTTTAGCTGAAAATGTAAGAAAAGAAAACGAGATGAGATAAATGATAAATGGTTATAACCATCTCAAACAAAACAGATGCAAATAATATGAAATATATTTTAACACATTATTAACACTAAGGTACTCCAGACAGAAGTTTATTTTAAATCTATGAAGAGATATGATTGAATAGGTTATATTTAATTTTCATTAAGCTAATACTACTTTCTAAGTAATTTCTTTAGATCAGTCACATTAACCTGAGAAAACGAAACACTAGAAAACTTGATATTCACATCAAATTTGTTTGTCAAGGATTTAAATGTCAATAATTGGTTGAAAATAATTCTCTCAAGCAAAGGTAAAAAAACCAAGTAAAAAAACCTAAATAAAAATGGTTTGTGACCTTCTTCACCAGTGCTCTCCACACCAGATCACAAGTGAACAGATCCAGGGATTATTTC
Organism: Mesoplodon mirus; assembly: GCF_964341445.2. Lineage (NCBI taxonomy): Eukaryota > Metazoa > Chordata > Mammalia > Artiodactyla > Ziphiidae > Mesoplodon > Mesoplodon mirus. The sequence goes on along the minus strand of NC_138977.1, from coordinate 122,961,571 downwards.
CATGCAGATGTAAGATAAAATACTAACACTTTCTACTAATTCCAAGTGATGAGATGACAGTGCATGCATTTATTTGCTGTTAGATTTGTCTAAAAATAAAGAATGGTAGCCGGACACAAACCCAAAGATCAAATTTGGGAAAGAGATTACACCACTATTTTAAAATTATTTAAAATAACACAGAAACTCCCATCATATAATATATGTATGGCAGTGACCTTCACATTTTTTGACCAGTAAGCATTCTAGGAATTTACGTATTAGTTCATACACATGTATTTGACATGAAAGCTTCAAAAATACTCCTACTTCTCACAATGTTAATATTTTTAGCCTATTCCATTAGATCTCAAAATGTGGCCACTAAGTTGATTTCATGCTTCACTAATGATCAGTTTGAACATCACTGAGTTACTGGACAAAAAGTTTAAAAATCAATGAAAAAGACTCTGGAGCTAGTGAAATAAGTTGTCTTTTCATAACCATTCCCCTTTGAGTAACACTCACGGCTATTTGGAGAAATTAGAAGACAAAGAGGAGCAGTGCAAACTGATTCTAAAAATTGGAGCTGTGAATGGAAGCAAACCCCTGGTCCCTTGGAACTGTCAGTCTCCATCAGGACTTAAACAGTCATCAGCTTGGGCTGGTTACTCTATGTTTGAAGGTCTGCACAACGTCTGCACAGCCACTGTGGAGTGTTGTGTGGCCCCTCTCTGCAGGACTGTGCCAGTGTTTTTTAAAAAATTTTTATTGGAGTATCGTTGACTTACAATGTTGTGTTAGTTTCTGCTGTACAGTGAAGTGAGTCAGTTAAACGCATATATGTATCCACTGTTTTCTAGATTCTTTTCCCATGTAGGTCATTATGGAGTATTGAGTAGAGTTCCCTGTGCTGTACAGTAGGTCCTTATTAGTTATCTATTTTATATATAATAGTGTATATATGTCAACCCCAGTCTCCCAATTTATCCCTCCCTCCTTTACCCCCTGGTAAACATAAGTTTGTTTTCTACATCCGTGACTGTCTGAATTTAACAGGGATCCTTGGAGCTGGCAGCAGAGATTTTTCCCCCTTTCCCCTTTTGTTCTTTAGAGTGTTTACATAAATCCACAGGTCAGTCATTAGTTATATTAAGAAACAGAATAAATGTTCCATGACTTCACTTTGAAAAGTCTCCAATGTTAATATATTTTCTTACAAAACCTGCTCTGGGCTGCTTAGCATGAAAATGGTTGGCTTCCGTAAGTAATTCTAGAACCACAGAAAGTTTAAGGGAAAATAACAAAGCACCACAATGATTACCATTTTCAGGAAGGACATTCTCCCAACTGCCTGTGTCTTTTTTTTTCTTTTGTAAAATATAGAGATTAAGACTGAGAAAGGAAGAAAATTTCTGGACTATTTTAGAACCATCAAGTAAATGACATATGAAATTTAAAACACCCTAAAATTAGATTCCAGAAATCTGTGTTCTACTTCTGATTCTGCCACGGAAATTAGCTTTGTAATCTTAGGTAAATAGATTAATCTGTTAACATACATAAAATATTTAGCATAGTGCCCCCAAAAGTTAGTAGGGACTAAATAAATGTTCTTTGAAAATGCTAGATCTCAAGCTCTTGAAATTCCTAAAGTGATGTTCAGGTTTTCAAGCAAAAATGGAACATGACATATAAATAAAGTTATTTCCTATAAACCATGCAAACTTCCAATCGCTAATTATTTCATTCTCTGACCTATTTTTTCAGAAACATAAAAATTATTTTCAGTTAATTTCTAATGGCACAGAGGGCTTTCTGACTAGTTTTGAAAGCCAGTGTTACTTTTAGCAGCATTTTCTTACATATTTATAATCTTCTATTGATAGTTTATTATACCAAAGTACGCAAATTACTACTTAAAGTAACATTCATTTTCCCTTTCTTTATAGCACACAGATCATTTCTTTTTTGACATTTCAAATGGGGATGGCAGCCTTCTAGTCTGTTCATGACAATTGCTAACTGTAGGATACCTAAAAAAACATTTAGAATAGGCCAACAGGGGAGGAGCTTCAAGATGGCGGAAGAGTAAGACGTGGAAATCACCTTGCTCCCCACAAATACATCAGAAATACATCTACATGTGGAACAGCTCCTACAGAACACCTACTGAACGCTGGCAGAAGACCTCAGACCTCCCAAAAGGCAAGAAACTCCCCACGTACCTGGGTAGGGCAAAAGAAAAAAGAAAAACCAGAGACAAAGAATAGGGACGGGACCTGCACCAGTGGGAGGGAGCCGTGAAGGAGGAAAGGTTTCCACACACTAGAAGCCCTTTCACGGGCGGAGACTTCGGGTGGCGGAGGGGGAAAGCTTCGGAGCCGCAGAGGAGAGCATAGCAACAGGGGTGCGGAGGGCACAGTGGAGAGATTCCCGCACAGAGGATCGGTGCCGACCGGCACTCACCAGCCCGAGAGGCTTGTCTGCTCACCTGCCGGGGCGGGCGGGGCTGGGAGCTGAGGCTCGGGCTTCGGTGTCGGAGTGCAGGGAGAGGACTGGGGTTGGCGGCCTGAACACAGCCTGCAGGGGGCCAGTGCACCACGGCTAGCCGGGAGGGAGTCCGGGAAAAGCCTGGAGCTGCCGAAGAGGCAAGAGACTTTTTCTTCCCTCTTTGTTACCTGGTGCGCGAGGAGAGGGGATTCAGAGCAACGCTTAAAGGAGCTGCAGAGACGGGCGCGAGCCACAGCTATCAGTGTGGACCCCCGAGACGGACATGGGACGCTAAGGCTGCTGCTGCAACCACCAAGAAGCCTGTGTGCAAGAACAGGTCACTGTCCACACCTCCCCTCCTGGGAGGCTGTGCAGCCCGCCACTGCCGGGGGCCCGGGATCCAGGGACAACTTCCCCGGGAGAACGCACGGCGCGCCTCAGGCTGGTGCAACGTCACGCCGGCCTCTGCCGCTGCAGGCTCGCCCCGCACTCCATGCCCCTCCCTCCTCCCGGCCTGAGTGAGCCAGAGTCCCCGAAGCGGCTGTTCCTTTAACCCCGTCCTGTCTGAGCGAAGAACAGATGCCCTCAGGCAACCTACACGCAGAGGTGGGGCCAGATCCAAAGCTGAACCCTGGAAGCTGTGAGAACAGGGAAGAGAAAGGGAAATCTCTCCCAGCAGCCTCAGAAGCAGCGGATTAAAGCAGCACAATCAACTTGATGTACCCTGCATCTGTGGAACACCTGAATAGACAACAAATCATCCCAGACTGAGGAGGTGTACTTTGGGAGCAAGGATATATATATATATTTTTTCCCTTTTTCTTTTTTTCTGAGTGTGTATGTGTATGCTTCTGTGTGTGATTTTGTCTGTATAGCTTTGCCTTTACCATTTGTCCTAGGGTTCTTTTTTTTTTAATATATAGTTTTTAGTACTTGTTATCATTGGTGGATTTGTTTTTAGGTTTCATTGCACTCTTCTCTCTTTCCTTTTTTAAAATTACTTTAAAAATATTTTTAATAAGTATTTTTTCTTTCATAACTTTATCTCCTTCCTTCCTTTCTCTCTCTCTCTCTCTTTCTCTCTCTCTTTCTTTCTTTTTCTTTCCTTCTTCTCCCTTTTATTCTGAGCCATGTGGATAACACGCTCTTGGTGTTCCGGCCAGGCATCAGTGCTGTGCCTCAGAGGTGGGAGAGCCAAGTTCAGGACACTGGTCCACAAGAGACCTCCCAGCTCCATGTAATATCAAACGGGGTAAATCTCCCAGCAATCTCCATCTCAACACCAAGACCCAGCTCCAATCAACGACCAGCAAGCTCCAGTGCTGGACACCCTATGCCAAACAACTAGCAAGACAGGAACACAACCCCACCCATTAGAAGAGAGGCTGCCTAAAATCATAATAAGGCCACACACACCCCAAAACACACCAACAGACATGGACCTGCCCACCAGAAAGACAAGATCCAGCCTCATCCACAAGAACACAGGCACTAGTCCCCTCCACCAGGAAACCTACACAACCCACTGAACCAACCTTAGCCACTGGGGACAAACACCAAAAACAACGGGAACTACAAACCTGCAGCCTGCAAGAAGGAGACCCCAAACACAGTAATATAAGAAAAATGAGAAGACAGAAAAACACACAGCAGATGAAGGAGCAAGGTTAAAACCCACCAGACCTAACAAATAAAGAGGAAATAGGCAGTCTACCTGAAAAAGTATTCAGAATAATGATAGAAAAGATGATCCAAAATCTTTGAAATACAATGGAGAAATTACAAGAAACGTTTAACAAGGACCTACAAGAACTAAAGATCTAACAAACAGTGATGAGCAACACAATAAATGAAATTAAAAATTCTCTAGAAGGGATCAATAGCAGAGTAACTGAGGCAGAAGAACGGATAAATGACCTGGAAGATAAAAGAGTGGAAATGACTACTGCAGAGCAGAATAAAGGGAAAAAAATGAAAAGTATTGAGGACAGTCTCAGAGACCTCTGAGACAACACTGAATGCACCAACATTCAAATTATAGGGGTCCCAGAAGAAGAAGAGAAAATGAAAGGGACTGAGAAAATACTTGAATAGATTATAGTGGAAAACTTCCCTAATATGGGAAAGTACATAGTTAATCAGTCCAGGAAGCAGAGAGAGTCCCATACAGGATAAATCCAAGGAGAAACACTCCAAGACACATATTAATCAAACTATCAAACATAAAATACCAAGAAAACATATTAAAAGCAGCAAGGGAAAAACAACAAATAACACATAAGGGAATCCCCATAAGGTTAAGAGCTGATCTTTCAGCAGAAACTCTGCAAGCCAGAAGGGAGTGGCAGAACATATTTAAAGTGATGAAGGAGAAAAACCTGCAACCAAGATTACTCTACCCAGCAAGGATCTCATTCAGATTTGATGGAGAAATTAAAACATTTACAGACAAGCAAAAGCTGAGAGAGTTCAGCATCATCAAACCAGCTTTACAACAAATGCTAAAGAAACTTCTCTAGGCAAGAAACACAAGAGAAGGAAAAGACCTACAATAACAAACCTAAAACAATTAAGAAAATGGGAATAGGAACATACATATCGATAATTTCCTTAAATGTAAATGGATTAAATGCTCCCACCAAAAGACACAGACTGGCTGAATGGATACAAAAACAAGACCCATATATATGCTGTCTACAAGAGACCTACTTCAGACCTAGGGACACATACAGACTGAAAGTGAGGGGATGGAAAAAGATATTGCATACAAATGGAAATCAAAAGAAAGCTGGAGTACCAATTCTCATATCAGACCAAATAGACTTTTAAACAAAGACTATTACAAGAGTCAAAAAAGGACACTACATAGTGATCAAGGCATCAATCTAAGAATAAGATATAACAATTCTGAATATTTAGGCACCCAACATACGAGCCCCTTAATACACGAGGCAAATGCTAACAGCCATAAAAGGGGAAATCAACAGTAACACAGTCATAGTAGGGGACTTTAACACCCCACTTTCACCAATGGACACATCATCCAAAATGAAAATAAATAAGGAAACACAAGCTTTAAATGATACAGTAAACAAGATGGACTTAATTGATATTTATAGGACATTCCATCCCAAAACAACAGAATACACTTTCTTCTCAAGTGGTCATGGAACATTCTCCAGGATAGATCATATCTTGGGGCACAAATCAAGCCGTGGCAAATTTAAGAAAACTGAAATTGTATCAAGTATCTTTTCCAACCACAATGCTATGAGACTAGATATCAATTACAGGAAAAAATCTATAAAAAATACAAACACATGGAGGCTAAACAATACTTAATAAACAAGAGATCACTGAAGAAATCAAAGAAGAAATAAAAAAATACCTAGAAACAAATGCCAATGAACACACGACGACCCAAAAGCTATGGGATGCAGCAAAAGCAGTTCTAAGAGGGAAGTTTATAGCAATATAATCCTACCTTAAGAAACAGGAAACATCTCAAATAAACAACCTAACCTTACACATAAAGCAATTAGAGAAAGAAGAAGAAGAACAACAACAAAAAAGTTAGCAGAAGGAAAGAAATCATAAAGATCAGATCAGAAATAAATGAAAAAGAAAGGAAGGAAATGATAGCAAAGATCAATAAAACTATAAGCGGGTTCTTTGAGAAGATAAACAAAATTGATAAACCATGAGCCAGGCTCAACAAGAAAAAAAGTGAGAAGACTCAAATCAATAAAATTAGTAATGAAAAAGGAGAAGTGGGCTTCCCTGGTGCCGCAGAGGTTGAGAGTACGCCTGCCAATGCAGGGGACATGGGTTCGTGCCCCGGTCTGGGAAGATGCCACATGCCGCAGAGCGGCTGGGCCCGTGAGCCATGGCTGCTGAGCCTGCGTGTCCGGAGCCTGTGCTCCACAACGGGAAAGGCCACAACAGTGAGAGGCCTGCATACCGCAAAAAAAAAAAAAAAAAAAAAAAAAGGAGAAGTAACAACTGACACTGGAGAAAAACAAAGGATCATGAGAGATTACTGCAAGCAACTATATGCCAATAAAATGGACAACCTGGAAGAAAGGGACAAATTCGTAGAAAAGCACAACCTTCCGAGACTGAACCAGGAAGAAATAGTAAATATGAACAGAACAATCACAAGCACTGAAATTGAAACTGTGATTAAAAATCTTCCAAAAAAGAAAACCCCAGGACAGATGGCTCCACAGGCTAATTCTATAAAACATTTAGAGAAGAGCTAACACCTATCTTTCTCAAACTCTTCCAAAATATAGCAGAGGGAGGAACATCCCCAAACTCATTCTATGAGGCCACCATCACCCTGATACCAAAACCAGACAAAGATGTCACAAAGAAAAAAAACTACAGGCCAATATCACTGGTAAACATAGATGCAAAAATCCTCAACAAAATACTGGCAAACAGAATCCAACAGCACATGAAAAGGATCATACACCATGATCCAGCGGGATTTACCCCAGGAATGCAAGGATTCTTCAATATACGCAAATCAATCAATGTGATACACCATAGTAACAAATTGAAGGAGAAAAACCATGTGATCATCTCAATAGCTGCAGAGAAAGCTTTCGACAAAATTCAACACCCATTTATGATAAAAACCCTCCAGAAAGTAGGCATAGAGGGAACTGACTGCAACATAAGAAAGGCCATATATGACAAACCCACAGCCAACATCGTCCTCAATGGTGAAAAACTGAGACCATTTCCACTAAGATCAGGAACAAGACAAGGTTGCCCACTCTCACCAATATTATTCAACATACTTTTGGAAGTTTTAGCCACAGCAATCAGAGAAGAAATAGAAATAAAAGGAATCTAAATCGGAAAAGAAGAAGTAAAGCTGTCACTGTTTGCAGATGACATGATACTATGCATAGAGAATCCTAAAGATGCTACCAGAAAACTGCTAGAGCTAATCAGTGAATCTGGTAAAGTACCAGGATACAAAATTAATGCACAGAAATCGCTTGCAGTCCTATACACTAATGATGAAAAATCTGGAAGTGAAATTGAGAAAATACTCCCATTTACCATTGCAACAAAAAGAACATAATATCTAGGAATAAACCTACCTAAGGTGATAAAATACCTGTATGCAGAAAATTATAAGACACTGATGAAAGAAATTAAAGATGATACAAACAGATGGACAGATATACCATGTTCTTGGATTGGAAGAATCAACATTGTGAAAATCACTCTACTACCCAAAGCAATCTACAGATTCAATGCAATCCCTATCGAACTACCACTGGCATTTTTCACAGAACTAGAACAAAAAATTTCACAATTTTTATGGTAACACAGAAGACCCTGAATAGGCAAAGCAATCTTGAGAAAGAAAAACGGAGCTGAAGGAATCAGGCTTCCTGACTTCAGACTGTACTACGAAGCTACAGTAATCAAGACAGTATAGTACTGCCGCAAAAACAGAAATATAGATCAACAGAAGAGGATAGAAAGCCCAGAGATAAAGCCATGCACATATGGCCACCTTATCTTTGATAAAGGAGGCAAGAATATACAATTGAGAAAAGACAGCCGCTTCAATAAGTGGTGCTGGGAAAACTGGACAGCTACATGTAAAAGAATGAAATTAGAACACTCCCTCACACCATACACAATAATAAACTCAAAATGGATTAAAGACCTAAATGTAAGGCCAGACACTATTAAAGTCTTAGAGGAAAACATAGGCAGAACACTCCATGACATAAATCACAGCAAGATCCTTTTTGACCCAGGTACTAGAGAAATGGAAATATAAACAAAAATAAACAAATGGGACCTAATGAAAGTTCAAAATTTTGCACAGCAAAGGAAACCATAAACAAGATGAAAAGACAACCCTCAGAATGGGAGAAAATATTTACAAATGAAGCAACTTACAAAGGATTAATCTCCAAAATGTACAAGCAGCTCATGCAGCTCAATATCAAAAACACAAACCCAATCCAAAATTGGGCAGAAGGCCTAAATAGACATTTCTCCAGAGAAGACATACAGATTGCCAACAAACACATGAAAGGATGCTCAACATCACTATGCATTAGAGAAATGTAAATCAAAACTACAATGAGGTATCACCTCACACCAGTCAGAATGGCCATCATCAAAAAATCTACAAACAATAAATGGTGGAGAGGATATGGAGAAAAGGGAACCCTCTTGAACTGTTGGTGGGAATGTAAATTGATGCAGCCACTATGGAGAACAGTATGGAGGTTCCTCAAAGAACTAAAAATAGAACTACCATATAACCCAGCAATCCCACTACTGGTCACATACCTTGAAAAAACCATAATTCAAAAACAGTCATGCACCACAATGTTCATTGCAGCTCTATTTACAATAGCCAGGACATGGAAGCAACCTAAGTGTCTACCGACAGATGAATGGATAAAGAAGATGTGGCACATATATACAATGGAATATTATTCAGCCATAAAAAGAAACGAAATTGAGTTATTTGTAGTGAGTTGGATAGACCTAGAGACTGTCTTACAGAGTGAAGTAAGTCAGAAAGAGAAAAACAATACCATATGCCTACACATGTATGTGGAATCTACAAAAAAAAAGAAAAAGGTTCTGAAGAACCTAGGGGCAGGACAGGAATTAAGACATAGACATAGGGAATGGACTTGAGGACACTGGTAAGGGGAAGGGGAAGCTGGGATGAAGTGAAAACGTGGCATGGGGATATATATATCACCAAATGTAAAATAGATAGCTAGTGGGAAGCAGGCGCATCGCACAGGGAGATCAGCTCAGTTCTTTGTTTCCACCTAGAGGGGTGGGATAGGGACGGTGGGAGGGAGATACAAGAGGGAGGAGATATGGGGATATATGTATATGTATAGCTGATTCAGTTTATTATACAGCAGAAACTGACAAACCATTGTAAAGCAATTATACTCCAATAAAGATGTGAAAAAAATTAAAAATATTATATAATATAATCACATATTATGTGAACAAGTATATGAGTGACACACTCATGAATGTTTTCAGATGTGAAATCTAGCAAATTGTTTGACTTCTCTTTTAATGAGTTATAGAATTAAGGACTCCTTTCTACCCATAAGCAAAACAGAATATTCCATAAAATTACAGTTTCTTGATCCTAGAAGTCCACTGGATGGAAAAACCAAGACTCATTTCATTCATCATTAAGAGCTGAGTGAGCTGTCAGGCCCATCTAATTTGTAACTACAGGACACTGATTTCAGTCAAGGACTATTTAAGAATCAACACGTAGATTTTCCACTCTAAGTCACGAGGACCTGAGGAAATGGAAATGACAATCACTCTGATACATGACAGACCAAATTTCTGTTTCTATTGTCATGATTATCTTAAATGATTAAATGGTATTTTCCCACCTAAAAAAGAGCTGTGCTTAATGCTGTATCAAATTCCAGCACAACTCATTCACTGTATATCATCATTAAAGACACTTGAACAACCTATAAAAACCACAGAGGATGGAGCCAGTCTTCAGAGCACTACTTGGCCTCAGTCTCAGGTCATGTCAGCCTCTGAAGAATTCCTGAAAGAGCAAGAACCTTCCCAAAGCATGGCCTGATATAAATCTGATCTTCAGAAGATATGTATATAACTTTCCAAAGCAGAAATGTTTGGAGTAGTGAATGCTTTGATATAAGTTTCAAGGATTTCAATCAGCAGTAGATTAATAGAATTTTTATTAGAATTTTTTTGTTTCTTTAATATGGTCTAAAATTTTCCATCCATGCTTATTTTATAGGAATATAGGAGGAATCAATAAAATAACATTTATAAAGTTTTTAAGGTCCCTGGAAAAAATGTGTTAAATATCCAGGGTTATGTATACATCCTATAAAAGATAGAATATAATGTTTTGAAGATCAGAAAATCATCAATATACCTTGTTTCTGAGCACAATGTTTTGTCAAAGCAAATAAATACCAGGTTGAAATGAAGTCATAAGTGTAGATAAAACTTAAAATAATATCTAACTTTCTATCACAAAAAGATAAATATTTTAATGCCTTTAAAAATATATGCTATTTTATTAAAATATATGTATATGCTATTTTAACTAATAACTATTGTATTTACTGTGATTAAAAAAACAGGAATAATGAATATTATTCACAAAACAGCATGTTTAGCCAATTGCTTGTCTGTCACAACTGTGTGATTCGTGATTAAACATCATTTATTTTTCTGTGATGTCAAAATAATCCCTTTTAAACCAATGCATATTTTTCAAAATGCCTTCTACCTTTCTGCTGAACAGGGAGGGAAATGCAACATATCTCTTCCGAATTTACCTTGAATAATAAATTGTTCCATGTTTTCTTTGAATGGCTGGATGTGCTCTTTTGAGGACACCTGGTACACTTTCCCCGCTTCAACCTCACAGGCTGAAATTAGAAAGAGACATTGTTCAGAATGTCACACTGCTAACAGTGCATTAAAACAATTAAAAATATATATTAACTAGTGATAGAAAATCCTGCTAACCACGATAACTGACATATGTGTCTACATATATTTAGAAATATCCAATGCTGACGAAAGGTTTCACTTTAGGGGATTGTAAAAATAAACTTAAAAAAATTATAGTTGATATACAATATTATGTTTCAGGTGTACAACACAGTGATTCGATATTTAAATACATTATGAAATTGATCACCATGATAAGTCTACTAACCATCTGTGATTGTACGGTTATTACAATATTATTGACTATATTCCTTATGCTGTATATTAAACCCCATTACTCATTTAATATTTTACATTAAATAAGCATCTTTCTGTTTGGTTTGGTCATCTGTTTTGCTTTTTGGTTTCCTCTGTGAAGTCATACAACATTGGTCTTTCTCTGACATATTCCACTTGGCATACCCTCCAGGCCCATTCATGCTGCCTTTGTGCAAATGGAAAGCTTTATTTTTCATGGTTGAGTAACATTCCATTGTGTGGGTAGGTGAAATATGTGGGCATATATACACACACATATATGTATATATATGTATATATACGAAACACGTATACACACACATATGTATTATGAGTATGTGAAACATGTCTTCTTTATCCATCCATCTATTGGTAGATATTACTTAGGTTGCTTCCAAATCTTGGCTATTACAAACAATGCTTCAATGAACATAAGGGTGTATATATCATTTTCAATCAGTATTTTTGTTTTATTGGTATAAATACCCAGAAGTGGAATTGCTGGAACATATGATAGTTCTATTTTCAATTTTTCTGAGGAATCTCCATACTGTTTCCCACAGTAGCAGCATGAATTTTCACTCCCAGCAGCAGTGCACGAGGGTTCCCTTTTCTCCACAACCTCCTTGCCAATACTTGTTTTTTCTTGTCTTTTTGATAAGAGCTATTCTAACAGGTGTGAGGTGGTATCTCACTGTGGTTTTGATTTGCATTTTCCTGATGATTAGTGGTGCTGAGCATCTTTTCATGGGTTTGTTGGCTATCTTTTTGTCCTTTGGAGAAATGTCTATTCAGGTCCTCTGCACAATTTTTAATTGTATTGTTTGTTCTTTTTTATATTAAGTTGTAGGATTTCTTTATATAATTGGGATACAAGCCTTTTATAAAATATATTATTTGCAAATATCTTCTCCCATACAGTAGGCTGTCTTTTCGTTTTGTTGATGGTTTCCTTTGCTGTGCAAAAGCTTTTTTGGTTGATGTAGTCCCATTTGTTTATTTGTGTTTTTCTTACCCCTGCCTGAGGAGACATATCTAAAAAATCATCCCTAGGACTGATGTCAAAGAACATACTGCTGCTATGCTTTCTTGTAGGTGTTTTGTGTTTTCAGGTCTTATATTTGAGTCTTTAACCATTTTGAGTTTATTCTTATACATAGTGTAGGAAAATAGTCCAGTTTCATTCTTTTGCATGTGGCTGTCCAGTTTTCCCAAAAGCATTTATTGAAGGGGCTTTTTCCCCATTGTATGTTACTGACTTCTTTGATGTAGATTAATTGACCATGTAAATATGGATGTATTTCTGGGCTTTCTAATCTGTTCCAGTGATATATGAGTCTGTTTTCCTGCCAGTACCATACTGTTTTTTTTTTTTAAGTTTCGTGAAAGTTAATACTCTTTAAAAAAAAATAATATATTTATTTATTTATTTTTGGCTGTGTTGGGTCTTTGTTGCTGCACACAGGCTTTCTCTAGTTGTGGCGAGTGGGGGTTACTCTTTGTTGTGGTTTGCAGGCTTCTCATTACAGTGGCTTCTCTTGTTGTGGAGCACAGGCTTCAGGAGTTGTGGCACATGGGCTTAGTTTCTCTACAGCATGTGGGATCTTCCCAGACCAGGGCTCAAACCTGTGTCCTCTGCATTGGCAGGCAGATTCTTAACCACCGCACCACCAGCAAAATCCCCCCCTACTGTTTTGATTACTATAGTCTGAAGTCAGGGAGTGTGATACCTTCAGCTTTACTCTTTCTCAAGATTGCTTTGGCTTTTGGGGTCTTTTGTGGTTCCATACAAATTTTAGGATTATTCTAGTTCTATGAAAAATGCCACTGGTATTTTGATAGGGACTAAATTGAATCTGTAGATTACCTTGGGAAGTATGGACATTTTAAAAATATTGATTCTTCTAATCCATAAGCATGGTATATCTTTCCATTTATTTGTCATGGCTTCAATTTCTTTCATCAACATCTTAGAGTTTTCAGAGTTCAGGTCTTTCATCTCCTTGGTTAAATTTATTCCTAGGTATTATTTTCTTGATGCAATTGGGATTGCACCAGTTCTGTTCTGAGAGCAAGTTCATTAAGTCCAATTTGTTCTTAAGTCCAACAAAGTTAGTCCATGTACCCAACTAACACAATCAGCTATATACCGCTGCTTTTACACTTGCTCTGGACATCCTGGGCTTTAAATAAAGATACTATACTAATGTACTCTATACAGCACTGTAAAGTACACAAAAGTACAACCACTTGTAGAGGATGCAAGCACGTGACAATGTACACCAGTCATGTGAACTGATGTGACTGGACATGTGAATGCATGTTCAGATCTTTGAAAGTTCGCAACTTGAAGGTTCATATGTAGGGGACTTACTGTATTAATTTTGTACCTTTTAACTTCACTAATTCATTTATTAGTTCTAATAGTTTTTTGGTTGTGTCTTTAGGATTTTTTATATATAGTGTCATGTCATCTGCAAACAGTGACAGTTTTACTTCTTCCTTTCCAATTTGGATTCCTTTTATTTCTTCTTATTGTCTGATTGCTATGGCTAGGACTTCCAACACTATGATGAGTAAAAGTGGTGAGAGCGGGCATCCTTTTCTTGTTCCTGACCTTAGAGGAAATGCTTTCAGATTTTCACCATTGAGAATGATGTTTGCTGTGGGCTTATCCTACATGGACTTTGTTATGTTGATGTATATTCCCTCACACCCACTTTGTGAAGAGTTCTTATAAATAGATGTTGAATTCTGTCAAAAGCTTTTTCGACATCTATTGAGAGGATCATATGATTTTTATTCTTCAATTTGTTAACTGGAGAGGCTTTTCAGAGTCTACCTGCCAAGGCTCACATCCAAGCAATTTTGAAAAGTAATCTCCAAGGACAAGACTCAAAAAAGATTAAAACAGGGATTCTAATATGCATTACTGTGTGAAGGGGGGAGGGGTAGGAAGGAGGCTGATTGGGTTCATAGCTTGAGTGGCTTGGGGATGAAGAACACAGGAGGAAGAGCATTTTTCAAAGGAAAGAAAATTAATTTGCTTTTGAACTTGCTGGGTTTTAAGGTGACAATGGAATATCCAAGTGTAGTTTCAGCAAGCAGTTGGATTTATGAGTTTGCAGATCAGAGTGATACAGGAAAACTCTGAGTAAGACCACCTGAGAACAGCATATCCAGTGAGAAAAAGAGGGGGCCAAGGTTGAACACCTGAGCAATGCCAACTTTAATAAAGAAGCAGAGGAAGAGAAGGCCATGAAGAAAAAAGACTTAGAAGGAAATGTCAGATATTATAAGGAGAATCAGAAGTGAGTGGGGTTAGTGAGTCGAAGGGAACAGAGACAGCAAACAAGACAAAGGTGGAAGTAAAACGTCCCCCTCAATTTGGCAAATTGTGGCAACAGTTTCAGCAGTGCCAGGGACAAAGCTGTAACAGCGTGAGGATGGAATGGGAAGTCAGAGACCATGGAAGTGGACCAGGAATCTGTTACCATCTTGGTCAGTGAGCACACGTGTTCGAGAACAAGTGTCCAGCAAGGGCGAGGGGTGGGCTATGGGAAGAACGAGGGGCAAATGAACACAAACCCTTTACAGCTTCTGGAAAATTCTCCAAATATCCTAGTCTTGCCAACAGTGGGCAAGCAAATCCAGCTGCATGTTAAGAGAGGTGTATAATTCACAGGCATCATTCTATCCCAAAGATGGATTTCAGAAAAATCTGATCCCTAACAAGTAAATGTCCATAGATTAATGCCAAAATAGTTCCTTATCACCTAAAAGTAATGGAAGTGGCAGAGATACCACACTCACAAACCCCACAATACCTTAGTTTGGGTGTGGCAGACTTAACATTACGATCAGTGGAATAAGTTATGTCCACTGAGCTCACCACTTTACATGCCAAAACAAATAGGTGTTTCACATGTGTACTCTTCAACAAGAATTTTGAAAGTGAACACTGTTTTAAACTGAAATGAATGGTTTTGCTCCTTAAATAATCATTCCAATGAGAGGAACTCTCAATTTTTTTTTTCACTCTCCATACACAAGTAATGCACTTCCACGGACAAATCCAGTGTACAGGATACAAAAGGATAAAATGTACTGGCTACAAAAAGGCAAAACATAACACCTGTGACTTTCAAAATCTTAGTCAGCCTTTCTGTGCCTCAGGCTCTTTACCTGTAATACACAAACAGCAACAGAACCTGTCTCCTGGGGTTGTTACAAAGAATAAGTCAGTCAATACACGTAGAGCACTTAGAACTGTGCCTGGTACATGATAAGGTCCGTGTAAGTTTTCACCATCACTGCTGTTATTGTTATCTTTAGTTTTATCAGCAACAGTAGCAGACAAAAAAGCAGGATGCCCAAGGGCTAAGAGCATGGGTTTTGGAGACTGGGTTGGCATCCCGTCTCTTCCACTTACGAGCTGTGTGTCTTTGGCGAAGTAGGTACCCCCCTCTGTACCTCAGTCTCTTCCTCTGTAATACAGAGTTAGTAAGTGTCTACTTCGCTGTGAAGATCAAAGGATTTTACATAGGTAAAATACACAGAGGACTGCTGGATACACAGTAAGAGAACTATCACGTTTGCAACAATTACTGTGACTCTGCACAATTACCACCACCAGACACCACCAGAGGTGCAGCTACTAACACACAACAAGAACACGGAACTCCCACTTCCTCGGTCTCAGGAAGCACTGAGGTAATGCTTCAATTGTGGGAATGACATTTTTAAAAAAAAAATAATTTATTTATTTATTTTAAAAAATTTTGGCTGTATTGCGTCTTCGTTGCTGTGCACGGGCTTTCTCTAGTTGAGGGGAGCGGGGGCTGCTCTTCGTTGTGGTGCGTGGGCTTCTCATTGCGGTGGCTTTTCTTGTTCCAGAGCACGGGCTCTAGGCGCATGGGTTTCGGTAGTTGTGCCTCATAGGCTCTACAGCGCAGGCTCAGTAGTTGTGACGCACAGGCTTAGTTGCCCCGCGGCATGTGGGATCTTCCTGGACCAGGGCTCAAACCCATGTCCCCTGCATTGGCAGGTGGATTCTTAACCACTGCGCCACCAGGGAAGCCCAATGGGAATGACCTTTATAGGGACAAACTAGGATAGTATCCTTTTTTCAAACATATTCCTTACTGGTCGTCACTAATTTTGATGTATCTCACACTAATAATCAATGGCCACACAATATATGTGGATACTGTGGGTGACGCACTTGGGCTAGACGACCCTCCTGATCCCTTTGCCCCTCAATGCATCTATGTGCTCAGAGACAGGAGAGGCCATAACTGCACAGGCAGCGAAGGTAGGAATCCCTGTCTGATGTGAGCAAGCCTCCAAGTTGTTTACTGGTGGGTCTAAGCATAAACACTCAACAAAGGGGGAGTATACATGGTTGGCAATGGGCCTTCTTCTCACATTTGGCCTCAGGAATCATGAAAAGTCAACATTTACTTATTATCATGAGCAACACCATAGAGGTCACTTAGATCATTTAAATGGATTTGCTCTGTTAGTAAGGGCAGTCCAAAGTAAAACTAAAATAATTCTAAATTACTTATTTGACATGAACAGTATCTATGTAAACAGCATAATTTTATGTAATAAAACTCCACAAGTTTGTACTCTGCAGGATTTAGGACCAGACACGTGTGGATTCTTTTAGCTTCAAACTTGAATACACTGAAAGTGTCATAACATTCGTAAGACATGAAGTCATGAAGATTAAGTGCCATGCAGGTATTTACAGCCCCAAGTTTTGGGGATGCATGAGGACATTTCTAGTGACCAGGGGCCCAGTATTACTGAGGCCGGACTCTCTGCTCTCTCACCACTCATCTTGACACCGTCCTTCACTTAGAACTGAATCTTGCTTGCCTCTCACATCACATCCTCACTTTACTGTTCTCTGGTACAAAAAAAGAGGGAGGCTGACACTAGGGCAGCAAGTTTCATTTCAAATACCAATTCTGGTCACATAACAGTACGTACCTGAAGCATGTTCTTCAGAAGGATTTTGAATAGTCAAAACCTAATTCAACAGGTTGGGTTAGATAACCTTTTCTTTATTGAAGTATAGTTGATGTACAAATTATATAAGTTACAGGTGTACAATATGGTGATAAACAATTTTTAAAGGTTATAGTCCATTTATAGTTACTATAAAATATTGGCTATATTCTCTGTTATAAAATATATTCTTGTAGCTTATTTTATACATAATAGTTTGTACCAACCACTCACCCACCCTTATTCTGCCCCTCACCCTTCCCTCTTCTCACTGGTAACCACTAGTTTGTTTCTATAACTGAGTCTCCTTTTTTTTTAATGTCTTCTATTTATTTATATTTGGCTGTGTTGGGTCTTTGTTGCTGTGTGCAGGCTTTCTCTAGTTGTGGCGAGTGGTGGCTACTCTTTGTTGTGGTGCGTGGGATTCTCATTGCAGTGGCTTCTCTTGTTGTGGAGCATGGGCTCTAGGCGCGTGGGCTTCAGTACTTGCAGCATGCGGGCTCAATAGTTGTGGCTCACGGGCTCTAGAGCGCAGGCTCAGTAGTTGTGGCACACAGGCTTAGTTGCTCTGCAGCATGTGGGATTTTCCTGGACCAGGGATCGAACCCATGTCCCCTGCATTGGCAGGTGGATTCTTTACCATTGCACCACCAGGGAAGTCCCTGCTTTTTTAAAATTATATTCACTAGTTTATAGTATTTTATAGTTTCCACACATAAGTGATATCATACAGTGTTTGTCTTTCTGCATGACTTTTTTCACTCTGCATAATACCCCCCAATTCCATCCATGTTGTTGCAAATGGAAAAATTTCATTCTTTCTTATGGCTGAGTAGGATTCTATTCATCTTCTTTATCCATTCATCTGTTGATGGACATTTAGGTTGCTTCCATATCTTGATAATTGTAGATAATGTTGCTATGAATATTGGTTAGCATGTATCTTTTCAAATTTGTGGTTTTCTTTTCTTTTTTTCAGATATATACCCAGGAGTGGAATTGCTGGATCCTATGGTAGTTCTAGTTTTAGTTTTTTGAGAAACCTCTATACTGTTTTCCACAGTGTCTGCACCAATTTACATTCCCACCAATAGTGAATGAGAGTTCCCTTTTCTCCACATTCTTGCCAACATCTGTTGTTTGTGTTCTTTTTGACGACAGCCATTCTGACAGGTGTGAGATGACATCTCATTGTGGTTTTGATTTGCATTTCCCTGATGATTAGCGATGTTGAGCATCTTTTCATGTGCCTATTGGCCATCTGTATGTCCTCTTTGGAAAAATGTCTGTCCAGGTCTTCTGCTCACTTTTTAATCAGGTGGTTTGTTTTCTTTGATGTTGAGTTGTATGAGCTGTTTATATAATTTTTAAAAAGTTATTTATTTATTTATTTATTTATTTTAGGCTATATTGGGTCTTCGTTTTTGTGTGCAGGCTTTCTCTAGTTGCGGCGAGCAGGGGCTACTCTTCATTGCGGTGTGCGGGCTTCTCATTGCAGTGGCTTCTCTTGTTGTAGAGCACAGGCTCCAGGCACACGGGCTTCAGTAGTTGTGGCATGCGAGCTCAGTAGTTTTGGCTCCTGGGCTCTAGAGCGCAGGCTCAGTAGTTGTGGCACACAGCCTTAGTTGCTCTGCGGCATGTGGGATCTTCCTGGACCAGGGCTCAAACCCATGTCCCCTGCATTGGCAAGTGGCTTCTTAACCACTGTACCACCAGGGAAGTCCCTGTTAATATACTTTGGACATTAACCCCTTACTGGTCATATCATTTGCAAATATTTTCTCCCATACTGTAAGATGTCTTTTCATTTTATCGATAGCTTCCTTTGTTGTGCAAAAGCTTTTAAGTTTAATTAGGTCCCACTTGTTTATTTTTGCTTTTATTTCCTTTGCTTTAGGAGACAGATCCAAAAAAAATATTGCTACAATTTATGTCAGAGTGTTCTGCCTATGTTTTCCTCTAGGAGTGTTATGGTTTCTGGTCTTACATATAGGTCTTTAACTGATTTTGAGTTTATTTCTGTAGATGGTTTTAGAGAACGCTCTAATTTCATTCTTTTATATGTAGCTGTCTAGTTTTCCCAGCACCAGTTATTGAAGAGACTGTCTTTTATCTATTGTATATTCTTTCCTCCTCTGTTGTAGATTAATTGACCATACGTGTATGGGTTTATTTCTGGGCTTTCTATCCTGTGCCATTGATCTATATTTCTGTTTTTGTGCCAGTACCATTCTGATTTGAATACCATAGCTTTGTAGTATAGTCTGAAGTCAGGGAGCATGATTCCTCCAGCTCCGTTCTTCTTTCTCAAGATTGTTTTGGCTATTTGGGGTCTTTTGTGTTTCCATACAAATTTTAAAATTATTTGCCCTAGTTCTGTGAAAAATGCCCTTGGTATTTTGATAGGGATTGCACTGAATCTGTAGATTGACTTGAATAGTATGGTCACTTTAACAATGCTAATTCTTCCAATCCAAGAATCTGGTATATCTTTCCACCTGTTTGTGTTGTCTTCAATTTCTTTCATTAGTGCCATTGTAGGTATGGTTTCAGACATGTTCCTGTATTACTGAGAACTTGAATTTTCTTTTTAAAAATTAATTAACTAATTAACTTATTTATCTATTTTTGGCTGTGTTGGGTCTTCGTTCCTCTGGGCGGGCTTTCTCTAGTTGTGGCGGGCTGGGGCTACTCTTCACTGCAGTGTGCAGGCTTCTCATTGTGGTGGCTTCTCTTGTTGCAGAGCACAGGCTTTAGGCACACGGGCTTCAGCTGTTGTGGCACGTGGGCACAGAAGTTGCAGTTCACGGGCTCTAGAGCATAGGCTCAGTAGTTGTGGTGCATGGGGCTTAATTGCTCTGTGGCACATTGGATCTTCCCGCACCAGGGCTCGAACCCGTGTCCCCTGCATTGGCAGGCAGATTTTTAACCACTGGGCCACCAGGGAAATCCCAAGAACTTGAATTTTCTGCACTGTATCAAACTCAAGGACACCAGCAGTCATTCTCAAAATAGTACCTGCTGGTAGCTGCGAACCTTATGGTCTCAAGGTTTCCCCTTGTAACTAAGCAACCATTTCGGGCCCCATGGGTCCTTGCTTAACAAACACCCTTACTTCTTGCACCTCCAATCCTAATTCTTAACAAACAAATTACATAATTTTGCAGTGTTTGCCTGTATAAGCCTTCCCCATTTTGTAGTCCAGCAAAACACAACTGAAGTGCTTCTTGACTTTTTGTCTCCCAGGCTATAGCCCTCAGTTTGGCTCAAATAAAATTGTTTTATGTTCCTATTGTAAATTGTTTATTGCTTATTTACACTGACATAAATAATGTATTTTCCTGTTTGCATTTTCGGTGTTCTGATGTCCCATGCTGAAGTGATATTCATTATAAAATCTTAATAAAAAATATTTTTAAAAAGCTATTGGTTGCATTTGAATTGAGTTTATAACATCATTTTTTCTTTCCTTGAACAAAAATAAATAAAACCAGAAATTTACAATGATAAATACAATTGTTACAAACAAATATAAATCAATACAAACAAGTTTAAGGACTGATTTTTCCTAAATATGTCTGGATACAGACATTATTTCAACGTCTGTGAAAGATATAGGTAATGAATTTTAAACACTTTCAAGTCAAATACTGAAGGTGGGGGAGGGTAGAGGATACAGGGAGGAATGTGCATGAGAACATTCTTGCCCAGTTCCAGGAACTTAATTACTCCATGCTCAGTGCATGCAGAGTTGAGTCATGTGGCGAGCGGAACTGTTTCGACCCAAGAAAGGCACTGGAACAGAAGCCATCACTTGGCATCCAGAGAAGCTGCTACAAGTTTTGACAGCCAAAATATTTTAAAACAATACTCTTTTCAAAGGGGAAAGATGGAAATATTGATACCTTGTCTAGCATTGTGAATGAAAGTATTTGTAGTCATCCTTTTGGGAGGCTACTAATAAAGTTAATCTCAAATAATTTAAGCTCTTTTGCTCCAACCAGCAATTGACCTGTGGTGAGACCAGTAGCTAATGAGTCTCTGGCACTAGTATTATAGCTTAGCAGATGGTTCTTAACTAATACTCTGGGGTGATGCTAAGAGAGAAAATGGGGTTCTATTTCTGGATATGTTGAATAGTTTTCTTAGAACAATTTTACTTTGATTAAAATTAATGGTTTTAAAGCTAAATGTCTAAAAGGAGTAAACAACTCTGCTGCTTGTTCTGCTTGTTTTCAGAAAATAGTATTAACCACATAAGGTGATCTGTGGGATTGGAGTGAAGGTTTTACCCTACATTAGTTTTATTAATGCATAATGTGGAAGATGTGGAGAACATCTTGACATGGAAAAGAATGAATAAGTTAAATTTTATCATACAGTGCTTTCCTAAATAAATTTCTTTGGTTATCATGTTTTTATATTCTAGAGAAGAAAAATTTCTTAAATAATAAATTCATGACTAGGTAGATCTTAAAACTACTAAGGGAAACAAAATGTAGTTAGCTATCTGTGCTCATGGTTTTTTAAAATCTAAGTTAACTTTAATGGTGCTGTACACCATCCAAAGACAATGCCCTTATGACGTCCTGCCTTCTTAGAGCTTGCTTGCTTTATTTTGCTTTTGTATATTTAATAAAAACTGTCTCAAATGTTTAAAAAAAAAAAAAAGAGAAGCTGCTAACGGCCAGGAGAGAACAAAAGCTACCTTTCACTGAGCTCGGACAGTCAGGGGAGCACCAAGGAGCTGCAGGAATCTTGGGAACAAGTACAGACACCAAACACAGCGGGTGCTCTTACAAAATGCTAAAATGAGGTTCAGTTGTCTGAGCCATAACGCATTATTTCTTGGTCTTTCTTTTGAAATGAAAATTAAGTCTAGAAGCAGAGGCAGAAACAGTGACAGAGCCAGAAGATGAGTGACCAAATGGTTATAGCTTATCTGTCTTTATCAAACTAGTCACACTCTTTATTCTATTTTTTCTTTATTATAAATAGCTAATATTTTTGGATACTTATTATATGGAAAATATTGTGAAAACTCTCTACATATATCATATCATTTTCTAAGTCTTCTTAAAAAAACTTGCTTCTGGAAAAAAAAAAGTGGACAGGCTATCTGAATCTTCTGAAATGAATTACTTAATTTGATCACTTGAAAGGAATCATTATTAGGCTACATTTATCAAAGTGAACATTATTTTAAGGTAATTATATCCAAAATAGTACCTCTCAAAAAATTTCTCTTTTTAGCTCTGCGTCTTGTGAGAATCTGCCATTTTCATGACCTCATGTAACTATAGTGAGAAAGCATGTAGATACGAAAAGTGAACGAGAAAACATTCCAAAGGGAAGCACCAACCAAAGTCAACATAAACCCTCTGTCCATGAGATCACCATTCCACCTGTTTATAAAATCACGTGTAAACTATGAAATCCTGCTTTGCAAGACTGAAGTGATCAAAGTGTTAAGTATTTTCCAGAAACCCCAGAAGTGCCCAGCACCACATGGGGGGAGGGGCGGGGAGAAAAGAAGAAGAAGAAGGAGAAGAAAGAAGAACAAGAAGAAGGAGAAGGAGAATTTCATAAGCAAACCAAGATACCTGGCTAAATTTTGAAGTATGATAAATACTACACATGAATGGTTTGCCTTTTGTATTGCTTTAAGAAATCATACTTAAATACATAGTAATGTAGCATTACACAATTGTAACATAGTTTTAATTGTTATTTATTTAAAAACAGGCAGTCATTCTTGGGCTCTATCCATGAGCACCCATATTTGATGCTCTCAGGGGAGCATCTAAACGGCAGGACTTCACCCCTCCTTGACAGTGACGATTATATCTCTGGTACCCACAGCACCTAGCAAAGGCCTTTCATGTATTAGGCCCATAATAAATGTTAAGTATTTAGGAACTACGGGCAAATTATATAATGTTACTATGTTGATTTAAATCCATATAAACGCATCTGTGACCAGAATATAACAACTCCACAAATCTGATTACAGATCAGTATCTTTAGATAAACATTTCAACACTGGGATAGAATCTCTTAAAAAGTTTTATCATCTTTTTGGTTTCTGGGGTAACCAAGCCTCTTCTCATATAGTGATACAACATGAAATGAAAATCTCACATAAACTTACTCCATCCCTATCTGTGCTTAAAGAGTTACAAAGATGCTTAAATCGACAGCTGAGGTGTTCTCAACTTCACATCAAGAAGAAACCTCATGAAAAGAAAGTAAAAGGGATGAGTGAAATAGGTGAAGGGGATTCGGGGTACAAACTGACAGTTATAAATAAGTCACAAGGATGTAAGGTACAGCATAGGGAATAAAGTCAATAATACTGTAATAACTTTGGTACATAATAGATGAAGATATATTGTTGTACACCTGAAACTAATATAATATTGTAAGCCAATTGTACTTCATTAAAAAAGGCAGGGGAAGGGGATGAAAGGGATTTTATATACAAAAAT
Organism: Mesoplodon mirus; assembly: GCF_964341445.2. Taxonomy (NCBI): domain Eukaryota; kingdom Metazoa; phylum Chordata; class Mammalia; order Artiodactyla; family Ziphiidae; genus Mesoplodon; species Mesoplodon mirus. The sequence goes on along the minus strand of NC_138977.1, from coordinate 122,937,818 downwards.
AAAAAAACTGTAAACTACTTGCTTTTGTGCTTTTCTTTAAATTTACCATTTTGAAGAATTTCAAACTCTCTTCAAAATGATTTGATATAAGGCTTTTCAACTAACAAAAAAGCATTACACATGCATGTGTCTTTTGACCAAATATGTGAAAAAAGATGTTTTCTTCCCAGAAAAGTTTACACGCCACAAAATCTCAGACAACTATAGCAAGGGTAGGTAGGAGGGAATATGTATCTTTTAACAACGACATGATAAATGTACAAATGTTCTCGGCTATAAAGTGAAAGCAAGACAGTCAAATCTGCCCCTGATGAAAGAGGCTGCTATTCAAATAACCAAGATACTATTCAATAACTAAATTTCTAATACACATAACTTTTTAAACAACAAAAGAATAAGATTATTGGTAAATTTTTTCTTTTGCCAAACACACAAAAAATGTTACATGGATGTAAAAGATTTTACTTTCTTTAAAAACATGGAAAAGTCTGTCCTAATTAAAAAAGCATAAATAACAACCATGAGTTTCTTTAACATTGTAAGTTACCTCTCAGGTCTTTCTTGAGTTTTCTGAGGTCTTTTTGAAAGTCCTCAAACTTCATCTGCGAGGCCTGAAAGAGGTCCTGGGGTTCGGGCAGTGGAAACACACACTGTTCCTTCCCAGCATCCTGATCAGCAGGAAGCACAAAACATTTAAATGAATGAGGACTGAGCAACAGCAGCAATGACAAGACGAAGACAAACACGGCCAAATTGCTCAACAATGAGGAATAACAAGATGTGACTCTATGTAAAAACTGTCTCACCTCATCAAAATTGCGAAGATAGTAGGATACGATATATGACAAAAGGCTTCTGCTATTGTCCTAGGCAGAGAGACCAAAGTGAGTAGAAGTATATTTTTTAAATTATTCAATATACAATGTTAAATTAAATTCACTCCAGTAAATCCACACATGTAGATGAGAATATTTGGGATGAACCATGAAGTTCTCTGTTTCTTCTTACTTTAACGGTCCAGACAGTCTTGTTTTCCCCACTGTTCCCACCTAAGCCCCACGTGGAAGCACAGCTGTTTCAGGGTGGAGTCTCAGATGTATACACCTTTCTGTTTTCACCCTCCTCGACCAGACAATTAGTTCATTAATTTTATGTTTTATTATTGAAAGGTATAACTACTATCTAAACTGAAATGACTAAATATCACCAGCATTTCTGCATGGCTGGACCAACAGGGACCACTCCAACAGGAAGTTTGATTGAGGCTTGTTAGTATGTAGATTAAGGAAATTTAAGTTAAGTGTTATTTCAAGTAAGCTGGAGCTTTAAAAATGCAAATGCGTATTATAAATTATGTCAGCAACTGAGATTTAGGAATTAATATCCATGCAGCTATAAATAATGTATGGAGTTCTAAAGAAAAAACATGTTTCATATCTAACAATCTTCAAAGAAGAGCTTTCCACCTTCTTTCTGGCATATTTAGAGGAATTAATTTTTAATTTTTTTTCATTGCTCAAAATTAGTATTAGATAATCTGAATGTGTGAAACCAAATACATATTTTAAAAATACACCCTATAATACAAACTTTGTTTTCTGGAATGTTCAATCTAACCATGATTTTTCCCCCACTGATAATAAAAGAACAACATCCCTTTATAATCAAGTTTGACATGACATGATAATATATCTATTAGACTCCCCATATATATTTCTATATACATATATTACACAGAAATATATAGCTATAATAATAAAAGTAATACATTTATTAGAAACAGGATTGCTTGTAAAATGATTTAAGCACCTGACTTCCTTTGTCTTTCCTAACTTGCAAATCAGTGAAATGATCAGCAATACCTGAATCAATTAACAAAACACATTAAATGCCTGCTGACAGGCGTGCTGAGCAGAAGTTAATTCTGACTGATCCAAGGAACAGCTCCATCCATGCAGGTCTATATAACTATATAGATATAGTTATCTTCATTTTATATAGAAAGAACCAAATAGACTTTGCATATAGCTCTTGTGAGAATGCAAGTGAAATTATTTTTAAGAAACTTGCTTCTTGATTATTTTTTCCAGATTATTCCTTAATTATTTAAATTAATGAAATTTAACTTATAGGAGGATTGAATAACATATATCAATCAATACAGAAAAATCCCTTATTCATATATAATTATGATCATCAGAATCTATTTCAGATTCATTTTGATAAGTAACATTATATTGATGCTATTTGTATTCCAATGTTATTTACAAAAACTACTTGTTTCAATCCAACAATCAGCTGTAAGAACTATTCAAAAACTACCATGTGTTTAGAAAAAACCTTTTGTTTTTGATTAAATGATTTATCATGTTGACATATTGGAGGTTCCTATGAAAATGTATATCATACAAATAAAACAGTATTTGAAGAAATATGACCATAAAAATCACAAAAAATATATGCTGTTGGTGTTCCAAGCAAGGACTATGTTTTTCCCAATTATGGAAAAGCACACTGTCTGGCATTTCACAGAAGCCCGATGAAGGAATATTAAATGAACATATGAGTGGATATGAGTGAATAAACCAGTGAGTTGTTGACTGGCAGAAAAAATAAAAAACAGCATCTCCCTCCTATCAGAGAGATTATTGCCTTATCTAGGAGGGCCAATTCTCTGTACTTTCATTTTTATAGGCCAATTGTTCACTTAAACTCAATATTTTAAAAACATTTCCTTCATAATTTCCTTCATCATATAGTTCTTTGTGAAGACTCTTTTACCAGAGAAACAGAATTCTATTATTTTCTAAGTTTACAATGTCAGGCTTTAACTCTGGCCATTGTGGTGGCTTCCCTGATGTTATATTTCTACTGACACTCTCATAATCTCTTAGATGTTAATTTTAAACAAACACAACTACAGAAGTAGAATAAAAAATAATAATTAGGTTTGCAAAAGGGCTTAGATGTTCCCATATATACCAGTATCAAGGAGAGGATGATACAGAGAAAAACAGGATCATCTTTTAAATTTTATTTATGAACTATTTTCACATGTCTTTGTTTTGTTTTTAAAACATGGGCCTGTTGGCCTCCATTGCTTAACATGGAGAGAAGAAGAAAGTGATGGATACTCTGTCTAATTTATAGAAATCAACTAGTCCTCAGATCCAAAAGAATAAATATTAGCAGACATGGGGAAGATAGTAAAAAATAATTATTTTTTTTTAAAAATATTGTCTTCTCAATTATTCATTAGACACAGGATTCAAAATTACTCACTTTAGGAAACATTTTTCTTCTCTAGATCACAAATATACGGTGGCCACTACTTTTATCTAGCTTAGAACACAAAGGAAATTTTTACCTTGGGACATAAATATTTATCACACTGGTTTACAGTCAAACTTATTACTCAACAAGATGCCCAGTCCTCAGTGTGCTACATTCACTCACCCGAAATACTTACACTGCTTTTGACGTCTTTCAGCTTTGGGAGGATGTCTAACCCGAAACCGTCTGCCTGTCCCCGAGTCTTATTTCCACCATTCATGTAGTTGCCAAAGGCAAGAACCAAACCCAAAACTTGCATGACCCCTGAGCCATTTTTTAATGTCTGTAAAACAGGATAAAGAAGAATCTCTCATTCACAGTCTTGTCTGAATTATCTTAAGTCAGTGGCAGATATTCACATTATATTAATAATTTGGGGTCACATCCAAACTTCATCAGTGCTCATTTTAGTATATTTAAGAGCAGTGTCTCCAAAGATAACTTAGAAAAAGTTGCACCACCCACAAGCATGCAGGTTGTGCTTCTGTAGCTGAGACGCACTAGCCTAGGTCATTTCTGTGATGTAACTGCATGGAAAACAAATATGGCTGTGATATGAGAACCACCACAAAATAATATCACTGCCATCGGCCTAACTGTACCTGCCTCTGTGCAATGCAAATTTTTGGCTTACGCATAGCACAGGGGAGATCAGCTCGGTGCTTTGTGACCGCCTGGAGGGGTGGGATAGGGAGGGTGGGAGGGAGGGAGACGCAAGAGGGAAAGGATATGGGAACAGATGTATATGTATAACTGATTCACTTTGTTATAAAGCATAAACTAATTAAAAAAATTTTTTTTGGCATAAGGTGTAACTACCAAAACGTAGTTATAAAGTTTAATTTCCAAATTTAGATATATCCCTGAAAGGTTCACACTCACTTCTTCCAAAGCACACAGTTTAAGTTGAATTTGTACATCACTTCCTCTGAAAATGTGTCTTTCATGACATCTTACTACTTTTCAAAATGATTTACCATAGCCAGAAAGAATGGTGCTATTTTGACAAACTGTTTTAAATGTTAATATTGGTAATTTCTGCCAAGCATTTGTTCTTTGTTTTCAGAAGAATATTTATCTTCTGTCGAGTCATACAGCTGTTCCTGAAGCATTTGGTTTGAATCACTAACAATTTGTTGAGGGGCCCTCCCCAAAATGGAGGAAAATAAAGAAAACGTCTTCACGTGGCTTTTGGCTGGCAGTCTGATGGAGGAGAGGCCCGTGACAAGGGAAGATTGTGCTTTGGCAAAAGCAGGGGGACAGAAGCCTGAGGGGGTGGACGCCCAGTGACCATGCCCCAGCAGCGCTGTCCCGGGTCCACTCGCCCTCCTGCACATTTGCTTTGACCTTGATGCTCAGTCATCATGCTTTCTCTTTGGTGGGACCACTATCCTTCAGATTTTATGAGTACTTATGGTAAATAAAAGACAACTTGTTTGCAATACAAACATGACTGAACACAATTAAATATCAGAACCCAAGCGACAGCCCCCGATGGACCAGCACCCACCTCACACAACTTCTGTAGCAGCTCCAGTTTGCGCCGAATTGAGCAAATGCTTTCTGAAAATGTGGACTGAAACAGGATGCAAAAGACTCGCTCTGAAAAGTTGGGGATTAGTGACAGTTCGTAAAGGAACCTAAGGAAATAAAGCCAAGTTAAGAGGAAAAAGATGCACATAAACACGTTCATCCTCACATCATTCATGATACTGATGCACAGAAGGTACTTCATTTTCTGAATGGAAAGAGCCCCCCGTGGCCTGGATGCCGCCCGCGGGGCCGAAGCCCTGCTTACTGCTCAGGTTTATCCAGAGACTTGGTGTTTTCCTTGTCTTTGGAGGACCGGCCGTGTTTTTCAATTTTTTCCAGTTCATCTGACTGTGCTCTCTGGAACAACAAAAGCCAAGTGTTTTTTAGATAATGATGATCAGCAAAACTCTCTATATTTTCATATTTCTTAGCCTGTGCTTGAAGGAAAGATCATCTCCAAATCTTCCAAATGTTATTGTCTGTTAGTGACATGCAAAATATTTATTCCAGCATGCTTTAAAACAACACAGTTTCCCTCTCTTGTTTTTTAGCGGTTTATAATACCCTCTAGAATGCAAGAAATTCATTTTAAAGTGTCATTTCTTATTCAGAAATTAATCAAGTTAAATCTGGAAGTAATTTGATCCTAAAGCCATTAAAGATTTTTAAAGGGAAAAGTACCTATTTAACTACTGAAATCACTGCTTATATCTGTTTTGGGGAAAGAACAGTACAATTGAATTATTAAGTCATGGAACAAAAATAAAAGATTTTGATTCTTCTGAATTTTCTTTTTGATACAAAAATGGCTCTAGGCTTTTCTTCCTAGGTGTCTTCTTTCCCCTTTTAAAATCTCAAGCTAAAAATTTGTTGTTCTAAGTTTGTTTCTTTGTAGGAGAGGATCCTGTGCATTTTAACATAAGGTAGAAGATTTTATAGGCTTCAAGGAACACAAACTTACTCTTTGTGGAGAATTTGGATGATTTTATTTTCAGTCTTGTCTCTGTAATTCACAAAGATGTTTCAAAACAGCCAAAATACTACATTGTCTAAGTGCATTAACAAGTTTGAGTAGACCACCCTATCTTGGGTTTGAGTCTAGTCCTCCGATATTAAAATCCCTTCAACCATTATTTGTTGTTTACACAGAAAAGCAGCTCAGCCATAAACTGCTGTAGATGACAGAACCTGATCAGTTTCTAGAGACTACAGATTTCCTCTGAACAAAGCATGTTCTGTTTTGAATTCACTGATTGTTCTGAAATGCAGGTTTTTCTATAGATGGGATTAACTAGCAAAGGCTAGCTTCTCCAAGGAAGCTTCTTTTAGCATGGAAAGATTTGATGACAGATCGGTAGATCTTCTGAGGGTTTGATCAATTTTGTTTCTGGAATGTAATGTGACAAAAGGATACTGAGAAGTAAAGGTACGACGTCCACCGCAAAGCTTGCCTTGCCCACCTTGACCCCATTATAACCAGTCTCTCTCTAGAACAGCATGGAACCTTGTGTTCGCTCTGTATTGTGCTACACGTACCACAGTGTCTCACTGGTGATGCACACACATGCCCACAAGCTTCTGGAGGAGGAAGGCCGTGTCTCACTATGGTCCTAGTGACTGGTATGGTTCACTACCATATGGTCAGCCCTCAGTATCGTGGGCTCCGCATTTGTGGATTCAACCAAATGGAGATCCAAAACATGTGGGGAAAATTCCATAAAGTTCCAAACAGCAAACTTGGATTCACTGTGCTGCAGCAACCTTTTACACAGCACTTACACGGCATCATAAGTAATCGAGTGATTTAAAGCATACGGGAGGGTGTGTGGGGTTATATGCAAGTACTGCACAACTTCATTTAAGGGACTTGAACGTCTGCGGATTTTGGTACCAAGCCCCTGCAGATACCGAGGGGTGACTGTGCAGTTAGCAGTCAGTAATTTTTTTTAAACATTGAAAAATTAAATCAGTAATTGAATATGAAAAAAGAAGGCCTCCAATTCTGGGGAGAAGAGGGAGGTAAAAGCACGAAATATAATGACAGGACACTTGAAATAAGAACTACTGAGGACATGATGATACAATACCAACTGCTCCGCATCATCCTGAGGGTACAATGAGAATCCTTATGAGGTAATTTGAATCCAAAATAGATACCTATGCCTACATGAGACAGAATGAGTCATTTCAAATGCTAGGACACAAATAGGTAGATAAAGAAATAAGAAAGCTGTGCCCAGCAAAAGTACATACGACTTCACTCATCTGTACATCCATTCCACACAACTCTTTTGGGTACCCATCACTCATCTCTTATGCAGGAATACTTATGTGTGTAAAGGTACAAGAAGTAGAACTAAAACATCGTAGGCTTTTAAGCAATATTCATCAAATCTACAAATTCTGCTATTCATCAGTACACCAAGACCAACTGCTTCTTCTTGCCCATCATCTCAGCTTTCTCCTTGCAAAACATGTGGGATCAAGCAAAAGTCAGTTATTTTGGGGCCTGTTAAGGCCCCAAATTCTTACTCTTATCAGCAACCATCAACTATGTCAAACTATTGACTACAAATCTGTACCAGAACTTAGAGGTCACCTCGATAATTCTGGATTTGTTTGACCCCCAAAATGAAGTTAGTCTCAAGGGTTCTTCTCTGGTCCACCAGTTTGAAGTAATCATCAGGGTCGGGCTTTAAAAAGGATGAATTTTAGGGATTTATTCATCCACCAATTCAATCAGAGATGGACTGTTTACCAGGCACTACACCAGACACTGGAGATAAAAATATATACGCTGGGCTTCAGATTTGAGAAAAATCCCACCGCACGACACAGCATGTTGCTCATAGCACCACTCTTATTTGCTCAACCCTGCTACAGCAATCGTCCACTGCTTTTTTGTTTTTGTTTCTGTTTTTTTTTTTTTTTGAGGTACGCAGGCCTCTCACTGCTGTGGCCTCTCCTGTTGCGGAGCACAGGCTCCGGACGCCAGGGTCAGCGGCCATGGCTCACAGGCCCAGCCGCTCTGCAGCATGTGGGATCCTCCCAGACCGGGGCATGAACCCGTGTCCCCTGCATCGGCAGGCGGACTCTCAACCACTGCGCCACCAGGGAAGCCCTCCCACTGCTTTTTAAAATTATACATAACCCTCTATAAGAAGGGGATGCTAGTGACCACACTACCATACCAGTGGTGATGAGAGTTATCTATCGAAATAGTTTCATTTTTCCTTATGGCCAAAGACACACAGGCAAAGTAACTACACACTCACGTACCAATGAACAACATAAAGGAATTTCCAAGTTCCAAACATGCAAGTAGCAAGCCTTCCCTCTCCCAGTCTCACAAGACCAGATCATTTCAGTCTCCAGCACAGGGAATGTCTTTTGGTTACTACCTTCCTTTACTTACTGCACACTGCCCCTTCCCACTCCCACCCCGATTACCTGCAGGTTTGTACCAGAATTTCCTTTTCTCAAGAGTTCCTGTTAGCCTAGAAATGAAATAGATCTATTGCTGCTAAGTTGGAGGCTTTCACCAGTTACCAAAGATTCATGGCACCCAACACCCAGACACACTCCTCACTCAACCGCTGGCCAGAACCGACCTGGATTCCTGGCTGCCAGCCCCGGATTTCACCAGGTATTTTGACCTCCAGGGCCCTAAACCCACATGCCCTGCAACTGAAGGCTGCTCTTCCAACTCCTGAGAAAAACCGTGTAGCTCCCAGAGAGGATGGGGCTGGGGAGCAGGGGGTGCAGGGGGAGAGGAGGCTGTTGAGAGGGATGATGTGCTTTCCTGATGCCGAGTCTATTGCTGGCATTCAGCCAGTGTTTCTCAAGCCGGGTTCCAGGGAACACTGACTTGGGTCCTGAGATTCATTAAGCATTGCTGTGTGAGGACTTTCCCCAGCGGTCCAGTGGTTAGGACTCCGCGCTTCCACTGCAGGGGGCGTGGGTGGGGTTCAACCCCTGGTCGGGGAACTGGGATCCCACATGCTGCGCAGTGCAGCCAAAAAAAAAAAAAAAAATTGCTGTATGGAACATGCTAAATAAATACTCTCAGAAGTTATGTTGTTGAAAAAACTATTTCATTTTAACAGCGATCCTCATACCTAATTGATCATAAAACGTGTGTGTGTGAGAGGGAAACAGAGAGAACAAGATAGAAACGCTCCCAAGGAGCCGGTGTTCCAAGGGATGCAGGTGGGAACACGGTGCAGGCCAGACTCTCACCAGTCCCCGTTCGGTTTCTACCATTTTCTCAGTGTTTCTAGTCTACATCTCATCACTAAATCTTGGCCTCAGCCCTTGCCCTCGTGTCTGCCTCCGGATGGGCTCCCGCTGGTCACAGCATCACACCCCCTGTCCCTGGACCCCCGACAGCCCTCCTCAGTCCCCAGGGCCAGGCCCGCGCTCCCACCAGCCCACACATGACAAAAGGCTTCAGCCCGCGTTTCCGAGACAGCCCGCTTTCCCCTGCATATGTCCACACGAGCAACTGCTTCCCTAACATTTTCTCCTGCAGAGCTCAGAAGCACCTTGGACAAAAAAACCTAAAAACAAACTCATGTTTTCTTCCCCCAAACACTCAGCGGTCCTGATGACAGCAAAGTGGAAACGAGTCACCCAGCCGGACGCCGATGAGTTGCCCAGCCTCAGAGCAACTCTCCCCCGCCACTCCCAATGCCGTCGTCCGGCCCGGGCCACCACCCTCCTGCCCGTTCTGCCTGGCCCCCGTCACCGCCTCCAGCTGTGACACCGGCCCTACATGGCACGCAGTGTCACTCTGTAAGGATGCGGACCGGAGCCTGTGCTCCACGCCACTCCTCACGCCTGCGTCTCGCTCGGCTGACCCTCACTCTTAGATCAGCACACAGACCCCAGGTGCCCGCGAATCCCCCGTGGCTCAGCGCCCGCCCCCATCTTGTGTCCTGCCCGCACTTGCTGAGCGCTTCTGTCCCCACTGGCTTTCCTCCAGTTCCTCAAGTGGATCTCACTCCTCTTACACCGACGCTGCGCCTTGTGTCTGGAACATTCCCCACACGTCTCACCCCTCAGCACCCTTGCTTCTCTGCTCTGGGGAGGCCGCCTTTCACTTCCTCACCAGCCTGGGTCCTCCTGGGGACACAGCCCCATTGGGCATCACCACTGGAAAGGAGTCTGGGAGGCGTGGCTCCCAGAGTACAAAGACAGCTCCATAAGCCCAAGGATAAGGTCAATGTTTTCATCATTGCAACCAGAGCACATGCCTGAAATAAAGCAGACGTTTAATAAATATCTGATGAAATAATCACAAACGCATGGAGTTTATTATATATAAATTACTCCAAAGTCACTCATTTCTTCCTAACCTCCTATCTCCTCATTCAGTCTCATCTTTTCTCTCCTTTCTGCAAATAGAAACAGTAACTACCAGGCCTTCAAACAGTGGGTGTCTGACTTTGGAGAAGTCAAGGTCACAATGTCTGGTGACGTCGACGACAGCAACTAGGCAGCCGGTTCTGTGCTGGATGGTGGTTGAGGGGAGACTGTGCCTGGTCTCCAGGAGTTTTCTTTTCTTTATTCCTGTGCTATTGATCCAGCATCAGCAGCAACCTTCCTCTTCCTGTAATTGACCTGTAATTATCTCTCCCTCTCTCCACTCACCTTTCCCCTCAGCCCTTTCTTTCCTACCTGAGCCTCAAACTCCCTTCTCCCCCACCCATCTCTCCCTGAGCCCTTCACAGCCCTCCCTCTCCTTCCCCAGCTCAGAATCTCGGAGGTAAACTGACTTCTCTCATCTTGGGCTTGGTTTATGAATCCCCACGATCTGGCTTTTGTTCTCTCACTAAGCTCAAAAATGATCTTCTTACAGCCAAGAGTCTCTTGTTAGATAACACAAGAGGTCCTATTTATTGAGCCCTTAATAACAGTCAGGCACCCTGCAAAGTGTTCTCCATGTACAATGTCATGTAGTCCTCACAGAGCCCTGACAGGCATCGTTATCACCAACAGCATCACCCCTATCGTATGATGAGAATGCTGAGTCTTAGGTCTCAACCAGTAAGCATGGGTGCCAAGGTCCAAGCCTTCACCTATCGTCTCCTGATGTCAAGGGGCTGACACAGATGTCTTTTTTACAGAAGTGCTACTGAGCCCCAGGCTGCCTACTGAAGGGGCCCAGGGACTTGAAGACCAACATGGGGCCAAGACGAGGACACCCCATTCCTTGCCAGTCATTCCTGCAACTAAAAGTCCTGGAACTAGGACCACAAACAAACATAGGAAAGCTATGAAAAATGCAGGGAAGGCTGACTGGCTGGGAACCTCACAAGCTGAGGAAAGCCGTAAGCTCCCTGAATTTTCTTTCTTCCTTCGTCCCCAGTGGGGTGCTGGAGAGGCCTGGATGCAGGACCACCTCTAGACAAAGGACGTCTGGCAGAAAAAAACCTCATTCTTAACACTTGGCCTACTCGAGCCAAAAACCAAGAGAAAAACTGACCCCTCGCGGAATCAGTGTGGCCGAGTGGAGAAGCGAACATCCCCCGACCTGGCAGCAATGTGGTAAAACTGGTTGGCAGGAGGCAATGCTACTCAGCGACCCTCTTCCCCGACCTCCCCCCCGGTGGCTGGGGGGCAGCTGGTACTTCTCCCACCCCCGGCAGCAACGAGGCAAATGAGGTGGCTCAGAGGGGTGACAGTGAGCCCTACAATCTAACTGGAAAAGGGGCAGAAGACGTGGACCTCACCAAAGAGAACACACAGAAGACAAACACATGAAAAGACGATCATTTGCCATTAGGAAAATGCAAATTAAAATCACAGTGAGATATTACCATACACTTACCTATTACAACAGCTAAAATTTAAAAGATGGTGACAGTACCAAGGATGCAGCAAAATTAGATCTCTCCCATATTGCTTCTGAGGACGTTCTGGAGAATAGTTTGGCAGCTTCCTAAAAATACATTCTAAATATGCATTTAACATATGCCGGGCATTTATCGCAAAGATGAGAAAGCTTATATCCACACCAAAAACTAAATGTATACGAATATTCATCGGAGTTTTATTTGTAATAGCCAAAACCCGAAAACCCAAATGTCCCTCAATATAGGAAACAAATGTTGGAGTGTTCACACCATGGAATACTATTCAGCAATGGCAAAAAAATAAGCTTTTGATACACTCAACACTTGGATGGATCTCAAGGGAGTTAAACTGAGTGAAAATAAGCCAATATCAAAAGGTTACAGGTTACATCCTATATGATTCCATTTATATAACACTCAAAATGACAAAATTACAGAGATGGAAAACAGAATAGTGACTGCCAGGGATTAGGAATGGGGAAAGGGGTCTCTGCAGAGGTGGAACAATTCTGTATCTTTTTTTTTTGGCTGTGCCGCAGGGCTTGTGGGATCTTAGTTCCCCAACCAGGGACCAAACCTAGGCCCTGGCAGTGAAAGCACTGACTCCCAACCACTGGGCCACCAGGGGATTCCCAACAATTTTGTATCTTGATTGTAGTAATGGTTACACAAATCAACACATGTGATAAAACTGTACAGAACTACACACACATAGAAACATGTGCACGCACGCACACACACACACACACACACACAAAGGAGTGCATGAGGAACCAGCAAAATCGAAAAAAGGTCTATGGGTCATACCAATGTCAATTTCCAGATTTTAACACTGTACTACACTTTTGTAAGATGTTATCACTGGGGAAAACTGGGTGAAGGCTACACAGGACCTCTGTGTACTATGTATGTTGTGTCCTATGAATCTGCAATTATTTCAAAATAAAAACTTAAAAGAAAAAATCAACACAGCCCACTGCTCATCTGTTCCTTTATGTCCCCAAATACATTCCTCCTTTGAATATCCAATCTTAGTCCAGACACCCAGGAAAGAAGCCGACTTCGGTCTCTCCCCTCCCTCGTCCTGTTAGGCAACACTTCCTAGCTCATCAGCCCTGAAAAAACCTCAGGAGCAGACTTCCCCCTCTCCCATCTCAACGCCACATCCATCCCTGTCGGTCTCAGCCCCTCCCAAATCCAATTCCAACTCTCCTGTGGGCTACCTTCCTCCAACACAAAATTCCTCACCCCAGATCACTCTGCTCCACCTGCTGGGAAAGTCCTCATCTCTACTCTCAAGCTTATAAGAACATCTGCAAACAGCCCCAAACCTTGCCTCACTATGAAGATTACCCAGGGTTCCCCAAATCAAGTAACTGTCACCTCTTCAGCAACTGTCCTGTTCTTTCCACAGAACTCTGTCCCAGCACTTGTCACCTTAGCCTGTAACTATTTAGTTACATACATGACCCCCAGCGTCTGATTTGGCAACCATCCATCTGATGGCTAGTTCCTCTCATTTTATTTGAATAAAAAACATGCATGTTAGGTACATTATAAATATAATATCCTTTCCTGTGTTGGACTAGGGACATCTCAGCAATTTCAAGGGGAAATGCTTCTGTATTATTAAACGACCACTTAAAATATACTTTTTACACATTATACATCCAAGACTTTATGGGTGGTCTCCATACTATTTGTTGACTTGTATTTCCTCTGATCGTGAAAACTAGCTTTTCAAGAGATATACATTATATAGTCCACAGACTAACATACTACAGTCCAACAGATCTTTCCTCCCAGGTAAAACAAACAACTGGAATTTCATTAAATGCCAAGGGCTGAGGGGAATTTACAAAATGATGGTCAAGGACACATAGCAATGGTGGTCAGAGACACATAGCAATCTCAAGTTGTATGTCAAGGACTGAATGGCTCTTCAGGGGACCTGAGATAACACTTAACCATTGGTAAGTAAACAAAGTAAACAAAGATTTCAGAGCCAAATATATATCTGGAATCATTCAACTTCCTAAATGTCAACTGAAAAAAAACCCCCACACAACCTAAAAGTTGAGGATTATGTTTTAATCAGGGACCTTACTGAGGACTCTAGGCCAGGATATAGCCTCTCAGATACTCTGAGGAACTGTTCCAAAGAAGTAAGAGGCTTTTTGCTGGAAAAAAAACAAAAACAAAAACAAAAACAAAACCACGTAGTTGAACATCAAAACATTACTGCTAATCACAAAAAACAGGTATCTCAAGTTAATGATGTTAGTGCTTTTCTATGTACGGGAAGATGCCAGATCTAGGCCCACTGAAATTATTCCTTTGATGTGAACCTCAGCCATCTGGGGCCAGTGTCCTTTTTTTCTCCACCCTAAATGTCTGGGGCAGCCACAGTGGCTGATGGCTTGACGGTGGGCAACATTCTTTGCTTACTGGAATGGCAGGAGACACTTTTTTTCCCCCAAAATTAAGTGAAGGAAAATGGTAGGAATTTTACATCCTTATGAAGAGATTTGACTACTCCTTTAATTGATTAATTGCTGAGCTAAGTGTTAGTTACTGCAATCATGGGCAACAAGGAGGGAAGGATGATGGACCCCTCAAGCAGAATGTCAAAACCATCCAATGCTATTCCTGTTCATGAATAATTTCAAGTCAGTTCTCTGCTTTGGAGTAACCAAGGTTCTTAGCAGGTACCTACAACAATCAACACTTGCTACCACTGAAATATCTCTACCATATATGACCATTTAGAGGCCAAACCTGCAACTCTTCTACAAAAACTATTACATTCCTAGACTAAGTACACTCCTCTACCATCAGCAGAATAAAGGGATTTAAAGAAGGTATAGCCCCTGAGAAAACCATAATTCAAAAAGAGTCATGTACCACAATGTTCATTGCAGCTCTATTTACAATAGCCAGGACATGGAAGCAACCTAAGTGTCTATCGACAGATGAATGGGTAAAGAAGATGTGGCACATATATACAATGGAATATTACTCAGCCATAAAAAAGAACAAAATTGAGCTATTTGTAGTGAGGTGGATGGACCTAGAGTCTGTCATACAGAGTGAAGTAAGTCAGAAAGAGAAAAACAAATACCATATGCTAACACATATATATGGAATCTAAAAAAAAAAAGTCATGAAGAACCTAGGGGCAGGATGGGAATAAAGACGCAGAACTACTAGAGAATGGACTTGAGGACACGGGGAAGGGTAATCGGGGACGAAGTGAGAGAGTGGCATGGACATATATACACTACCAAATGTAAAATAGATAGCTAGTGGGAAGCAGCCACATAGCACAGGAGATCAGCTCAGTGGTTTGTGACCACCTAGAGGGGTGGGATAGGGAGGGTGGGAGGGAGGGAGACGCAAGAGGGAGGAGATATGGGGATATATGTATACGTATAACTGATTCACTGTTATAAAGCAGAAACTAACACACCATTGTAAAGCAATTATACTCCAATAAAGATGTTAAAAAAATAAAATCAGGGCCTCCCTGGTGGCGCAGTGGTTGAGAGTCCGCCTGCCGATGCAGGGGATACGGGTTCGTGCCCTGGTCTGGGAGGATCCCATATGCCGTGGAGCGGCTGGGCCCGTGAGCCATGGCCGCTGAGCCTGTGCGTCCGGAGCCTGTGCTCCGCAACGGGAGAGGCCACAACAGTGAGAGGCCCGCGTACAGCAAAAAAAAAAAAAAAAAAAAAAAAAAAAAAAAAAAAAATCATATATACTTACAAATAAATAAATTACATATATACACACACACACACACAATAAAAGAAGGTACAGCAAAGATTTACGGCACCAGCTTGGCATGAACATTCATCGTGGTTGCTAGCCAACGGCACCATTTCTCTAATGCCTGCCTGCTATCACGGAAAATTGCTGGGAAAGGTTTAATGTATGTGTGCCAGGAGAGACTTCTCCCCAGGAGAGCTGAATAGTCTGTAATTGGACCAGAATTTCTCAGGGAAGTGTGAACTCTGGCAAAGGCATAACACAGCAATCATGTCTCTATTCTTGTCTTTCAAGCAGTACCTGTGCTCCCAGCTACAGACATGCCACATCTCCCCTCCCCAAACCCAACAGCCTTCACATTCTACTCTTTTTTTAGGAGATAGGACTTAAAGTGCCTTATGATATATATTGTGTTAAACTATTATTTCATTGAATGTTAACACTTGAATTACTTTATGATTATTAAAAATTTATGCATATTGCACCTACCCTGCAAAAGTATATTCTCCTTGCTGGGGGAGGCTGGGCAGCAATAGGTACCTAGCACATTTCCTAGAAGCATACTATAGACAAGAGCATAAATTGGAAAAGAAAACGTGTAAGCATAAATTATTTTTCAAGGTATTAATATACACTATTATTTCTATATACATTATTTTAAACATTTAATTAAATATTCAATACTATATTTTAATAGGCACAATATACATAGCTTTCCAGAAATGGAGCTACCTGTTATATCTAAGAAAAACCTTACTTCAATTTTAGCAAGTGTTCACCAGTTTGGAAAATCCTATTAGTGGTGATAAAAGTAATTTTAGCTGCTATATTCAAGGTGATTATAAATAAAAGGACAAATATTGGTATCCTTCATCATGTCTTCTGGTTCAATAATTTACAAGCATCATATAATATTATAGACTACTTTGTTATTTCTACTTTAGAGTGTAGACATTAGATCTTTAAAGTTATATATGTAGAAAAATTTTTATCCATGAATTTCTTCTCAGGATGGTAAAGGAAATGTGGACAAAGAATGTCGCTGCCATTTCAGTAAACAAAGGATGTGGCAGCCATCAAGCCATCCCCACGTGTGCTCCCTGAGGGGACTCAGGATGGAGTAAAGCAGGACTGGCCCTAGGTAGTTAAGGTACACAACAAAGGAATGATTTCCATGAGGCCAGACGCTTGCATCTTCCCATACACAGAATACACAGAAAAGTGCTGAGGTCGTTAACTTGAGATGTCTGTCTTTGTGATTAGCAATAATCTTTTGAAGTTCGACTACATGTTTTTTTCTCCTGTGTATCTTGACTCTTCCCTTAGCTCTTTGGAACAGTCCCTCAGAGTTTTCTGAGAGGCTGTATTCCAGGCTTAAGTCCTCAGTAAGTCTGCCGAATAAAACATAATTCTCAACCTTCAGATTGTGCATATTTTTCAGTCAACAGAAACATAAATATTTGTTAGGAAAAGGAAGCACTGAATGGATAGGATTGAGAATTAACAGCCTGGTCTAAGGGGTACCCATCCAGGATGACTCATCCTTCTGCAGGAAGCTCCCTAAATAAAGAGACTCAAAAAGGAAAGTGGTAACACCGGAGCCTGACGAGCAAATGTCGCAACGTGAAGCAACACAGTAAATGTCAAGGGATTACTTCTTGACATTAGTAGTGGGTCTGGTAATTTTAAACAAGAGAGGGTGTGTGGGGAAAAGGAGGTCAGTAGCAGAAAGAAGCACCACAGAGTCATGAGCACAATCTCTCTAAGGCCCCTCACGGATACACAAGGAAGCCAGTGACCTTGACGCTGCTGGCGAGGTCTACCCAAGCAGCTCCCCTGCTGTGCTTTACGTGGGAGAGCGGATTCTGTGACATGGCTCCAGAGACGTGGCTTTCTGTCCTGATGACGAGAAAGCAAGAGTCTTTATTTCAAATGTAAAAGTAAAAACTGACCCCAAATTAACTTTGTTAAACATCTGATCACAGTTCCTCTTTCTCCTTAAAATATATGCCATCATTTAAGTAATGATCAAAACCTCAATGTTTTTAAAAACATTGTTTAAGAGAACGTGTCAAAGCTAGTGTTTTGTTCACCATAAATAAATGCATTCATTTGGTAAATATTTCTTTGTAGTGCTTAGTGGGTTCCAAGGGAATATGATACTAAGGGAAAAAAGCAGACACAGAAGTTCCATGATGTTCCATGGAGGGGATGAGAGTAAATCCTGGGAATGTGTGTGGAACATCCAGGCTAAGTGTTCCAGAGGTGAGTTTGCTCTGCATTTATAACACGAGGGTTTATGACCCAGAAGAATGACAGAGGGGGAAGGAGGGCATGGTGAGTAGAAGTTTCCCATCTGAAGGCAGCTTTGTCAGTGCTTGTTCTAGTGGTGGGACCAGGAGGTTTTGAGAAGCAGAGGCCAAGTGGCTGGAGGGCAAACAGCTGGGAGAGCTGTTCTCTAATGAGTCCACCCTTGGATTTCACCAATCAAATTAAAATCTAATCTTAAAGTAAGGAGAAAAATGTATGTGAGCATTCCCGTGTCATTCATTTCCAGTGAAGCTGTGTTAATCATTCTAACTTTCATTTCCCAGGAATTCACTGGAGATAGTTTATCTAAGAGAAGCACAGTTATCAAAAACTCAGTTGATACCTTTATGATGTGTCAGGCAATGTCACATCCCAGATGAACAGGAAAGAAACATAATTTCTGGATTTTATGAAGTCCATAGCATCAATCTGTAACTGATTCAAGACCTAAAGCTTTTCTTTTTTATTTCTGAAAATCACCTTAACCATGTTTACAGTTGAAAATGATCTACAGGGATTCCAGGAACCAACCCCAAAAAGCAATGAAATATGAGAATATGGTTTTCAAACAGCTCCATGGGGAAAGTCAGTAATCCTCTCACATTTGTTTGAAGAAACTAATGATTAAATGTTGCTAAAAACATGAATCCAGTAAAGACCTCTTGGAAGTGACAAGAACAGACAGTTAATCCAGTTCATTTTCACTAAGGTAACACAGTGCACACCTCTGAGGATGCTCCATCCTGTAAAGTGTGCCGGTTACTTTTCCAGATTGAAGTTTATGGTCTGTCAACCATGACAGTAAGTAAAGATCACCACCACTATGCCCATGAAATCCAATCCCGAGAAGTGTAAAGTTAAACCTCTAATTCTTGCTATCTTGCCTGCTTTTTTTTCTCCTTCTAATTGGATTAGAGCTGTTTAATTACAAATGGATGGGGATTTTTTTCTCCTTCTTTTTAATATTTTTTCGTGGACTGAACTTCTAATAAGATTCATTTCCAAGGTTTGGTTTTGTCTTACAATTTAAGATTTTTTTTTTCTGACTGTGAGATAAAGGGACCTGAATCTTAAAAAACAATTCAACAACCCAATCCAAAAATGGGGAGAAGACCTAAATAGACATTTCTCCAAAGAAGATATACAGGCTGCCAACAAACACATGAAAGAGTGCTCAACATAATTAATCATTAGAGAAATGCAAATCAAAACTACAATGAGATATCATCTCACACCAGTCAGAAAGGCCATCATCAAAAAATCTAGGGCCTCCCTGGTGGCGCAGTGGTTGAGAGTCCGCCTGCCGATGCAGGGGATACGGGTTCGTGCCCCGGTCTGGGAGGATCCCATATGCCGCGGAGCGGCTGGGCCCGTGAGCCATGGCCGCTGAGCCTGTGCATCCGGAGCCTGTGCTCCGCAACGGGAGAGGCCACAACAGTGAGAGGCCCGCGTACGGAAAAAAAAAAAAAAAAAAAAAAAATCTAGAAACAATAAATGCTGGAGAGGGTGTGGAGAAAAGGGAACACTCTTGCACTGCTGGTGGGAATGTGAACTGGTATAGCCACTATGGAGAACAGTATGGAGGTTCCTTAAAAAACTAAAAATAGAACTACCATATGACCCAGCAATCCCACTACTGGGCATATACCCTGAGAAAACCATAATTCAAAAAGAGTCATGTACCAAAATGTTCATTGCAGCTCTATTTACAATAGCCCGGAGATGGAAACAACCTAAGTGTCCATCATTGGATGAATGGATAAAGAGGATGTGGCACATATATACAATGGAATATTACTCAGCCATAAAAAAGAACAAAATTGAGCTATTTGTAGTGAGGTGGATGGACCTAGAGTCTGTCATACAGAGTGAAGAAAGTCAGAAAGAGAAAGACAAATACCGTATGCTAACACATATATATGGAATTTAAGGGAAAAAATATCATGAAGAACCTAGGGGTAAGACAGGAATAAAGACACAGACCTACTAGAGAATGACTTGAGGATATGAGGAGGGGGAAGGGTAAGCTGTGACAAAGCGAGAGAGAGACATGGACATATATACACTACCAAACGTAAGGTAGATAGCTAGTGGGAAGCAGCCGCATAGCACAGGGAGATCAGCTCGGTGCTTTGTGACCGCCTGGAGGGGTGGGATAGGGAGGGTGGGAGGGAGGGAGATGCAAGAGGGAAGAGATATGGGAACATATGTATATGTATAACTGATTCACTTTGTTATAAAGCAAAAACTAACACACCATTGTAAAGCAATTATACTGCAATAAAGATGTACAAAAAATAATAATAATAATTCAACTGATAGTTATACAAGGACATTTTTATGGACACATTTCTGAATTGATATTAAATATTTGATTCACTAAATATTTATTCACTAAAATATGTAATCTACCTCAACTTCTCCTCCATCCCCCCAATCCCCATCCATCACTTCTCACCGGACCATCTGAGGAATGTGTACTAGGAATCAGAATCAACAGATACATTTAACCAACTGTAAATATTACATACTGCTTTTGAAGATATTTTACCCTCAGAACTCAATGGTATTAAATAACCCAAAGTTAACTGTAAAGATTTTTGCTTTTAAAAACTCAGTGGGATATACTATACTTAGTATCTCTGTGGATTCACTAGGTGTTTTGGGTTTTTTTTAACATCTTTATTGGAGTATAATTGCTTTACAAAGGTGTGTTTGTTTTGGTTTTATAACAAGGTGAATCAGCAATACGTATACATATATCCCCATATCTCCTCCCTCTTGCGTCTCCCTCCCACCCTCCCTATCCCATCCCTCTAGGTGGTCACAAAGCACTGAGTTGACCTCCCTGTGCTATGCAGCTGATTCCCACTAGCTATCTATTTTACATTTGGTAGTGTATATATGTCCATGCCACTCTCTCACTTCGTCCCAGCTTACCCTTCCCCCTCCCCGTGTCCTCAAGTCCATTCTCTACATCTGCATTTTTATTCCTGTCCTGTCCTTAGGTTCTTCAGAACCTTTTTTTTTTTTAGATTCCATATACATGTGTTAACATACAGTATTTGTTTTTCTCTTTCTGACTGACTTCACTGTATGACAGACTCGAGATCCATCCACCTCATTACAAATAACTCAATTTCGTTTCTTTTTATGGCTGAGTAATATTCCATTGTATATATGTGCCACATCTTCTTTATCCATTCATCAGTCAATGGACACTTAGGTTTCTTCCATGTCCTGGATATTGTAAATAGAGCTGCAAATGATTATTGTGGTACATGACTCTTTATTTTATTTTATATTTTTAAATTTTTTTTGCAGTACGCGGGCCTCTCACTGTTGTGGCCTCTCCCATTGTGGAGCACAGGCTCCGGACACGTAGGCTCAGCGGCCATGGCTCATGGGCCTAGCCGCTCCACGGCATGTGGGATCTTCCTGGACCGGAGCACGAACCCATATCCCCTGCATCAGCAGGCGGACTCTCAACCACTGCCCCACCAGGGAAGCCCTACATGACTCTTTGAATTATGGTTTTCTCAGGGTATATGCCCAGTAGTGGGATGGCTGGGTCGTATGGTAGTTCTATTTTTAGTTTTTTAAGGAACCTCCATACTGTTCTCCATAGTGGCTGTATCAATTTACATTCCCACCAACAGTGCAAGAGGGCCACCTTTTCTCCACACCCTCTCCAACATTTATTGTTTGTAGATTTTTTGATGATGGCCATTCTGACTGGCGTGAGGTGATACCTCACTGTAGTTTTGATTTGCATATCTCTAATAATTAGTGATGTTGAGCAGCTTTTCATGTGGTTCTTGACCATCTGTATGTCTTCTTTGGAGAAATGTCTATTTCAGTCTTCTGCCCATTTTTGGATTGGGTTGTTTGTTTTTTTGATATTGAGCTGCATGAGCTGCTTGTATATTTTGGAGATTAATCCTTTGTCAGTTGCTTCATTTGCAAATATTTTCTCCCATTCTGAGGGTTGTCTTTGCATCTTGTTTATGGTTTCCTTTGCTGTGCAAAAGCTTTGAAGTTTCATTAGGTCCCATTTGTTTATTTTTGTTTATATTTCCATTTCTCTAGGAAGTGGGTTTAAAAGGATCTTGCTGTAATCTATGTCATAGAGTGTTCTGCCTATGTTTTCCTCTGAGAGTTTTATAGTGTGTGGTCTTACATTTCGGTCTTTAATCCATTTTGAGTTTATTTTTGTGTATGATGTTAGCGAGGGTTCTAATTTCATTCTTTTACATGTAGCTGTCCAGTTTTCCCAGAACCACTTATTGAAGAGGCTGTCTTGATTCACTAGGTTTTTTTTTTTTTTTTTTTTTTTTGCGGTACGTGGGCCTCTCACTGTTGTGGCGTCTCCTGTTGCAGAGCACAGGCTCCGGACGCGCAGGCTCAGCAGCCATGGCTCACGGGCCCAGCCGCTCCGTGGCACGTGGGATCTTCCCAGACCGGGGCATGAACCCATGTCCCCTGCATCAGCAGGCGGACTCTCAACCACTGCGCCACCAGGGAAGCCCGATTCACTAGGTTTTAATTCCTCAGGAAACACGTATTACACCGTCAGGATTTTTTTAAAAAAATAAATTTATTTATTTTATTTACGTTTATTTTTGGCTGCGTTGGGTCTTCGTTGCTGCAGGCGGGCTTTCTCTAGATGCAGCAAGCAGGGGCCACTCCTTGTTGTGGTGTCCGGGCTTCTCATTGCAGTGGCTTCTCTTGTTGCCAAGCACGGGCTCTAGGAACATGGGCTCAGGATTTGTGGCTTGCCGGCCCTAGAGCATAGGCTCCATAGTTGTGGCGCACGGGCTTAGTTGCTCCGTGGCATATGGGATCCTCCCGGACCAGGGCTCGAACCCGTGTTCCCTGCATTGGCAGGCAGATTCTTAACCACTGTGCCACCGGGAAGTCCACATTTGTGGTTTTTGAAATTATGTTGTGGTTAGATTTGGAGACTGCCCCAAATTCATTGACATTTAGAAGAGAAAGCTCCCTGCCAACCATATGCCACCAGGGAGAATGAAGATTACATTCTAAACAAGGCCGTGTAACAAGAACGTCTATCTGTTTCACAGAGGTTACACGGTCCAATGACACGGAAGCATCTGGAAAAAGCAAGCATGTATTTATAGTAAAGGATTCAGGTTGGCTACGTTTACTGTTCTCAAGGATAAGCAGTGGAATGCCAAATAAGAGTGTTACTTTGTACACCTGAAACAAATATCTCAACTATACTTTAATAAAAAACAAAAAGGAAAAAAATAAAAAGTAAAGTAATTGGTAATAAAAAGATTACTCCTCATATATTTAATATATTTTGTTATTCATTAAATAGACATTAGTCTTTTTTTCTTGATAAAACTTAAATGTCCCTTTGAATACCATTATTAAACTATTAAGGCAAAATTAAGACTCTATTTAGATACCTTTCAAACAAGATTTCAGACCTGAAACGAGTAATTACAGTTATATCAACACAATAAAGGTTTGAAAGATTTCCAAGGAGTCCCCAAGCCAGACCCAAGAGCACACATCAGTTTTTCCTTCCAGAGGTACCTTCATATGAGCAAGACTCATGTCCTATGGAGTGATACGTGACATAGGAATTACATGCCAAATAAAAACAAACCTCCCTACTGTCCATGCCAGCTACTGGGTCTGGGCCCTCAGCTTACCCCACTGACCCCATTGACATAGTGGATGGGCCTCAGCACTGTGCCCTTCACCGTGGTGAACACAACGTTACGCTTTATCAGTAGGGGGTGCTGGAGGCACACAGCAGGAGGAAAGGGGGCTTCTGGTGTGCAGGAGTTGGCCTTTTCCTCCCCACCTGTGCACAGGTGATCCACAGTGTGGGTGTGTGGCCGGCCGTGACTGCAGCCACAAACCAGAGCACATAGAGCCCCTCGGAGCTTTGCAGTCCCGGCCGAGGTCCCACAACCTCTTCACTCCCCACGTGGACACCAGGCACTGCACACCTGCACCAGCCACAGCTCACCTGGGCCCTGAGCTCTGTTTCCTGGGCTCTCTCAGCATGGATGTGGCAGGCTCTGGGCTCTGCCCGTGGGGCATCCTGATGCCAGCATGCCTGGCCACAAGCTGTGGCTCACCAGCTGCCCTAAGTTTGTTTTCCACTCACCCAGAGACTGGGGACCAGGTGTGGTCTGGGCAAACCAGGGTCCTGCAGACACACCTAGTCCAGGTAGAAGGTCTCCCTCCAAGTCACTCCTCACTTGGGTCCTAGAGCCATCTTCACATCCTTGTACTCTCCCAGCACAGGTTAACCATTCACTATAATAAGTTTCCCTCTTTACTTTACCCTGAGGGTTCTATCGCCTGATTGGACCCGGACTGATAGCACAGTCAATCCCCAGTACCTGACATTCCACTTTCTGCCCTGAAGCAACTAGACTCCTATACCCATTTGAATGAATGAGTAGACAACTCAAACCTAACAGGACCAAGACACGTTTTTATTTCCCATCCGTCACCAAACCACATCAATGTATCTCTGAATGGCAACTCTATTGTCCAGGTCAAATTCCTTGGGATCCCCCTTCATTCCTCTTTCTCACAGTCTGTATCCAGACCACCAGAACACAGGCACCAGTCCCCTCCACCAGGAAGCCTACACAACACACTGAAGCAGCCTCACCCACTGGGGGCAGACACCAAAAACAATGGGAACTACGAACCTGCAGCCTGCAAAACGGAGACCCCAAACACAGTAAGTTAAACAAACAGAGAAATACACACCAGATGAAGGAGCAAGGTAAAAACCCACCAGACCAAACAAATGAAGATGAAATAGGCAGTCTACCTGAAAAAGAGTGAAGAGTAATGATAGTAAAGATGATCCAAAATCTTGCAAATAGAATGGAGAAAATTCAAGAAATGTTTAATAAGGACGTAGAAGACCTAAAGAGAAAACAATGAAAAACAACACAATAAATACATTAAAAATTCTCTAGAAGGAATTAATAGCAGAATAACTGAGGTAGAAGAACGGATACGTGACCTGGAAGATAAAATAGTAGAAATAACTACTACAGAGCAGAATAAAGAAAAAAGAATGAAAAGAACTGAGGACACTCTCAGAGACCTTTGGGACAACATTAAATGCACCAACATTCGAATTATAGGGGTCCCAGAAGAAGAAAAGAAATAGAAAGGGACTGAGAAAACACTTGAAGAGATTATAGTTGAAAACTTCCCTAATATGGGAAAGAAGATAGTTAATCAAGTCCAGAAAGCACAGAGAGTCCCATACAGGATAAATCCAAGGAGAAACATGCCAAGACACATATTAAACTATCAAAAGTTAAATACAAAGTAAAAATATTAAAAGCAGGAAGGGAAAAACAACAAATAACATACAAGGGAATCTCCATAAGGTTAATAGCTGATCTTCAGCAGAAACTCTGCAAGCCAGAAGGGAGTGGCAGGACATATTTAAAGAGATGAAAGGGAAAAACCTACAACCAAGATTACCCAGCAAGGATCTCATTCAGATTTGATGGAACAATTAAAAGCTTTACAGACAAGCAAAACTTAAGAGAATTCAGCACCACCAAACCAGCTTTACAACAAATGCTAAAGGAACTTTTCTAGGTAGGAAACACAAGAGAAGGAAAAGATCTACAATAACAAACCCAAAACAATTAAGAAAATGGTAAAAGGAATATACATATCAATAACTACCTTAAGTGTAAACGGATTAAATGCTCCAACCAAAACACAGAGACTGGCTAAATGGTTACAAAAACAAGACCCGTATATATCCGGTCCAAAAGAAAACCACTTCAGACTTATGGACACATACAGACTGAAAGTGAGGGTACAGAAAAAGATATTCCATGCAAATGGAAATCAAAAGAGAGCTGGAGTAGCAATTATCATACCAGAAAAAATAGACTTTAAAATAAAGACTATTACAAGAGATAAAGAAGGACACTACATAATGATCAAGGGAGCAATGTTTATAAATTGTATAAATATATACAACTTATAACAATTGTAAATATTTATGCACCCAACATAGGAACACCTCAATGCATAAGGCAAATGCTAACAGCCACAAAAGGAGAAATCAGCACTAACATAATCATAGTAGGGGACTTTAACACCTCAATTTCACCAATAGACAGATCATCCAAAATGAAAATAAATAAGGAAACACAAGCTTTAAATGATACATTAAACAAGATGGACTTAATTGATATTTATACGACATTCCATCCAAAAAAACAGAATACAGTTTCTTATCAGGTCCTCACGGAACATTCTTCAGGATAGATCATATCTTGGGTCACAAATCAGGCCTGGTAAATTTAAGAAAGTTGAAATCGTATCAAGTATGTTTTCTGACCACAATGCTATTAGATTAGATATCAATTACAGGAAAAAATATGTAAAAAATACAAACACATGTAGTCTAAACAATACACTACTTAAGTACCAAGAGATCACTGAAGAAATCAAAGAGAAAATCAAAAAATACCTAAAAAAAATGACAATGAAAACACGACGACCCAAAACCTATGGGATGCACCAAAAGTAGTTCTAAGAGGGAAGTTTATAGCAATACAAGCCTACTTCAAGAAACAAGAAAAATCTCAAATAAACAACCTAACTGTACACCTAAAGCAATTAGAGAAAGAAGAACAAAAAAACCCCGAAGTTAGCAAAAGGAAAGAAATCATAAAGATCAGATAAGAAATAAAAGAAAAAGAAATTAAGGAAACAATGGCAAAGATCAATGAAAGTAAAAGCTGGTTCCTTGAGAAGATAAATAAAATTGATAAACAATTAGCCAGACTCATCAAGAAAAAAAGGGAGAAGACTCAAATCAATAGAATTAGAAATGAAAAAGGAGAAGTAACAACTGACACTGCAGAAATACAAAGGATCATGAGAGATTCCTACAAGCAACTATATGCCAACAAAGTGGACAACCTGGAAGAAATGGATAAACTCTTAGAAAAGCACAACCTTCCGAGACGGAACCAGGAAGAAATAGAAAATATAAACAGACCAATCACAAGCACGTAAATTGCGACTGTGATTAAAAATCTTCCAACAAACAAAAGTCCAGGACCACATGGCTTCACAGGCGAATTCTATCAAACATTTAGAGAAGAGCTAACACCTATCCTTCTCAAACTCTTCCAAAATACAGCAGAGGGAGGGAAACTCCCAGACTCACTCTACTAGACCACCATCATCCTGATACCAAAACCAGATAAAGATGTCACAAAGAAAGAAAACTACAGGCCAATATCACTGATGAACATAGATGCAAAAATCCTCAACAAAATCCTAGCAAACAGAATCCAACAGCACATTAAAAGGAGCATATATCATGCTCAAGTGGGGTTTATTCTATGAATGCAAGGATTCTTCAATATAAACAAATCAATCAATGTGAGAAACCATATTAACAAATTGAAGGAGAAAAACCATATGATCATCTCAATAGATGCAGAAAAAGCTTTTGACAAAATTCAACACCAATTTATGATAAAAACCCTCCAGAAAGTAGGCATAGAGGGAACTTTCCTCAACATAATAAAGGCCATATATGACAAACCCACAACCAACATCGTTCTCAACGGTGAAAAACTGAAACCATTTCCACTAAGATCAGGAACAAGAAAAGGTTGCCCACTCTCACCACTATTATTCAACATAGTTTTGGAAGTTTTAGCCACAGCAATCAGAGAAGAAAAAGCAATAAAAGGAATCCAAATCGGAAAAGAAGAAGTAAAGCTGTCACTCTTTACAGATGACATGATACTATACATAAAGAATCCTAAAGATGCTACCAGAAAACTACTAGAGCTGATCAACGAATTTGGTAAAGCAGCAGGATACAAAATTAATGCACAGAAATCTGTTGCACTCCTATACACTAATGATGAAAAATGTGAAAGAGAAATTAAGGAAACACTCCCATTTACCATTGCAACAAAAAGAATAAAATACCTAGGAACAAACCTACCTAAGGAGACAAAAGACCTTTATGCAGAAAACTATAAGATACTGATAAAAGAAATTAAAGATGATACAAACAGATGGAGAGATATACCATATTCTTGGATTGGAAGGATCAACACTGTGAAAATGACTATACTACCCAAAGCAATCTACAGATTCAATGCAATCCCTATCAAACTACCACTGGCATTTTCCCAGCACTAGAACAAAACATTTCACAATTTGTATAGAATCACAAAAGACCCCGAATAGTCAAAGCAATCTTGAGAAAGAAAAATGTAGCTGGAGGAATCAGGCTCTCTGACTTCACACTCTATTACAAAGCTACAGTAATGAAGACAGTATGGCACTGGCACAAAAACAGAAATACACATCAATAGAACAGGATAGAAAGCCCAGAGATAAACCCATGCACATATGGTCATCTTATTTTTGGTAAAGGAGGCAAGAATATACAATGGAGAAAAGACAGCCTCTTCAACATATGGTACTGGGAAAACTGGACAGCTACATGTAAAAGAATGAAATTAGAACACTCCCTAACACCATACACAGATATAAACTCAAAATGGATTAAAGACCTAAATGTAAGGCCAGACACTGTAAAACTCTTAGAGGAAAACATAGGCAGAACACTCTATGACATAAATCACAGCAAGATCCTTTTTGACCCACTTCCTAGAGAAATGGAAATAAAAACAAAAATAAACAAATGGGAACTAAGGAAACTTAAATGCTTTTGCACAGCAAAGGAGACCATAAAGGAGACGCAAAGACAACCCTCAGAATGGGAGAAAATATTTACAAATGAAGCAACTAACACAGGATTAAACTCCAAAATTTACAAGCAGCTCATGCAGCTCAATATCAAAAAAAACAAATAACCCAATCCAAAAATGGGCAGAAGACCTAAATAGATATTTCTCTAAAGAATATATACAGATTGCCAACAAACACATGAAAGAAAGTTCAACATCACTAATCGTTAGAGAAATGCAAATCAAAAGTACAATGAGGTATCACCTCACACCAGTCAGAATGGCCATCGTCAAAAAGTCTACAAACAGTAAATACCGGAGAGGGTGTGGTGAAAAGGGAACTCTCCTGCAGTGTTGGTGGGAATGTAAATTGATACAGCCACTATGGAGAATAGTATGGAGGTTCCTTCAAAAACTTAAAATAGAATTACCATACGACCCAGCAATCCCACTACTGGGCATACACCCTGAGAAAACCATAATTCAAAGAGTCATGTAACACAATGTTCATTGCAGCTCTATTTACAATAGCCCGGACATGGAAGCAACCTAAGTTCCCTAAGTTCCCATCGACAGTTGAATGGATAAAGAAGACGTGGCACATATATACAATGGAATATTACTCAGCCATAAAAAGTAATGAGATTGAGTTATTTGTAGTGAGGTGGATGGACCTAGAGTCTGTCATACAGAGTGACGTAAATCAGAAAGAAAAAAACAAATACCGTATGCTAACACATATATATGGAATCCAAAAAGAAAAGAAAATGAATGGTTCTGAAGAACCTAAAAGCAGGGCAGGAATAAAGATGCAATTGTAGAGAATGCACTTGAGAATAGGGGTAGGGGGAGGGGTAAGCTGGGACAAAGTGAGAGAGTGGCATGGACTTATAAATACTGCCAAATATAAACTAGATAGCTAGTGGGAAGCAGCCGCAAAGCACGGGGAGATCAGCTTGGTGCTTTGTGACCACCTAGAGGGGTGGGATAGGGAGGGTGGGAGGGAGACACAAGAGGGAGGAGATATGGGGATATAAATATATGTATAGCTGATTCACTTTGTTATAAAGCAGAAACTAACACATCACTTTAAAGCAATTATTCTCCAATAAAGATGTTTAAAAAAATTTGGGGGGGATTTGAAATAGCTGTAGAATCAAGCAGTAGGAAAGTAAAAGTCAAAGGTGAAAGAAATACGTAGTGCTAAAGTATTCTTAGGTTCTATCATTCCTGTAGAAATAGAAAAGTGAAATATTCTGGTATTTTTAACGAAGTGGTTAAGAATTATTTGTGTAAGACAGTGATAAATCAGGAATGATTTTAATCTCTAAGGGAACAATCTTTAAAAGTTAAATGGAGGGCTTCCCTGGTGGCGCAGTGGTTGAGAGTCCGCCTGCCGATGCAGGGGACACGGGTTCGTGCCCCGGTCCCGGAAGATCCCACATGCCGCGGAGCGGCTGGGCCC
The DNA here is from genome assembly GCF_964341445.2 of Mesoplodon mirus. Taxonomy (NCBI): domain Eukaryota; kingdom Metazoa; phylum Chordata; class Mammalia; order Artiodactyla; family Ziphiidae; genus Mesoplodon; species Mesoplodon mirus. The sequence goes on along the minus strand of NC_138977.1, from coordinate 122,907,792 downwards.
GCGAGCCGTGGCCGCGGAGCCTGTGTGTCCGGAGCCTGTGCTCCGCAACGGGAGAGGCCACAGCAGTGAGAGGCCCGCGTACAGCAAAAAAAAAAAAAAAAAAAAAAAAAAAAAAAAAAAAAAAAGTTAAATGGATAAGACACAAGCTAATAGATGGTAATGTTTTAAATAGGAAACAAAAATGATTAAACCCAAATAAAACATATAAGGGAAGAAATGTAATACTATAGAAACAAACGTTTGTATGAAACGAAAGATGATATAGCTATACTACTCAGACACTTTAAGGCTATAAACATTAGAGATGAAGACAAAATGCATCATCATGATTAAGCTGTCAATCCAACAGGAAGATATGAATCCTAAATCTCTATTTGTCAAATAGTCAAACTTCACAATATGTAGAGCCAAATTTGACTAAATGTAGACTTGAAGATTCCATATTTGTAATGTGAGACTTTAACAAACCTTCCCCACTGCTAAAAAATATATATATCAGTAACGATAGAGACTTTAACTACATGATTAGCAAACTTGATGTAACTGATATATATATATATATGGACTACTGTACTGTATTTAAAGGTGTATGTGAGGCCACTGTCACTTTCTGAGACAGACCACATTCTGTCTTTGGAATATGTATCTGTATAAATAAACCTGCTTTCACCTTAAAAAAAAAAAAAAAAGAAAGCAACATTACTTTTTTTTTTTTTTTTTTTTTTTTTTTTTGCGGTACGCAGGCCTCTCATTGTTGAGGCCTCTCCCATTGCGGAGCACAGGATCCGGACGCGCAGGCTCAGCAGCCATGGCTCACGGGCCCAGCCGCTCCTCGGCATGTGGGATCCTCCCGGACTGGTACACGAACCCATGTCCCCTGCATCGGCAGGCGGAGTCCCAACCACTGCGCCACCAGGGAAGCCCGCAACATTACTTTTTACAGCAATCTTTCTAAAAAGTGCAGCATTTGAAATAGCGATAGTCACCATTTTAATCTCTTTCATTGATAAAACCACAGCAAGAGCAAAAATAGTACAATTCTCAGGTCATTCTTTAATTAATTAGTAATTATTTTGAATATTATATATAAGCCATAATGCTAAACATGGAATATGAAAACCCTACTGATAAGGAATTTATAGTTAAGTTAAAAGATAAGACATATGCACACATAACAATAATATAAGTCAAAAAGAGGCAAGTGCCCAAGGAAAAGAAGATATAAAGCACAACAAGACTCCAAGGATGTCCTGCCTACAAAAGACATTATTGGAACAGCCAGCAAAGCACTGGGAACTGAGGGTTAGATGACAGCAGTATATCAATGTCAGTTTCATGATGGTGCTGGTTGCACTGTGGTTAAGTGTGTGCTACATTGTAGGAAATACACACTAAGGTATTGAGGGACTATCAAGCATAATGTTGACAATTTATTTGCAAATGATACAGAAGAAGAATTGTTCTTCATAGTGTACCTGCAACTTTATTGTACCTCTGAGACTGTTTAAAAAGAAAAAAATTCAAATTTTTAAATGATGATTGTAAATAAAGTGGTATCATTCGAAATTTAACAAAAGTTTTAAAAAGGTATTCCCTGTTAATTCATGTTGCCTATAAACACATGGATATTTACTCTGCTTTGTTCAGCAAGATCTTCAGACCCTTGAGGGGAAGGTCCAGTTTTAATTTAATTTACCTGGTGCACAACCTTTGTTACCTTCAATCCTACCAGCCTTAGAGACAGTTATTTGCTGTTTGACAATCTTAGATATTTTAAGTTCTATGCTCACATTTATTTTTATTTAAAAAAAATCATAATAGTGTTGAATGGCCTAGAAACTTCTTTTTACATCCATTTGATGGTGACAAAAAGTTGATGTTCTCCTTATGAATTATGAGAAACCTTTCTTAAAAATGAGGAAATTGAAGCTGAAGAAGCATCACTAAGTCACTGGAGGTGTCCATGAGCTTGTGGTGCTGGAACCTGGGCCACGTTCCTCTGACTTTTCACCCAAGTTCCCTCCGTCACACGGTGTGTCCTTGCTCCTCCTGGAAGGTCCTGTCCAGTTTGCCCTGAGAGTCAGGAAATTCTGTGCCTCACAGCACAGTCATCAGGAGGGGACCAGGGTCACCCCCAGCTCTCTGGGTCAGTTCCCTCTTTTCTAACAACAGTACTTCTTCCTCCTAAGTCAGGGGTAAGGCAGTTGGAGGATTGAATATAAGGCACTTAGATCAGTTCTTGGTGTATAATAAACATTAAATTATTACAATTCTAAAAATCATATACCCTGATTTTTAAATGATCATGGCTCTTTTAGGAACTTAAACAACTGGAATGAAGGGATTTGAACAAATGCATTTTTCACTACTAGGGAATATGTATCTCAATTTTCTCTTAATTTAGGGGGAGTGTCTTGGTTTGCTAGAAGCACATTCATCACCTAACTGGAGAAGCCTTCATCCACCACTGTTGTCTGTCATTCAGAAAGTAACAGATATGTCTCAGTCTTCATCTCTAGAAAACTGAAGACCCTTATATGCCAATAGGTCCCTGGGAGTCTATCCTTAATGACCCAGAATTCTAAAAACACGTAAAAATTTTAAACTCTCATTTACCCTTTTCAAAGTTTCAACCATTCCACTTCTCACCACTTTCTGTGTAGAGCAGGTTACAGTAAGCTACCACACCCTCCTAGAAAGAATTGCTCATTACTTTGCATGTGCAGTCCTGTTATCACAAGGAAGTAAAATAAAACAAACATGTTCAATATGGATCCTTACTCATGATGCTGTCAATCAGTGTGAAAAGGCAAAAAGTATTTGAAAACCATGTAACAGAAAGTCCAAAGGGGTCTTAGAACCAAGCCTACCAGCAGATTCCACTCATCAACTCATATATATATTCATTTAATGTTTACTGAATACTTTCTAAGTGCCCAATACTACCTAAATCTAAGTGCTGGGGACGTTGTCGTGGACAAAAGAAATAGTTCTGCCTTCTTTGGACCTGTATTTTAATGGATGTTACTCAGGAATTAGCATGAGTTCTGTCTGTATACAAGGCATATACAATTATCTTTTTTTTTTTACATATTTATTGGAGTATAATTGCTTTACAATGGTGTGTTAGTTTCTGCTTTATAGCAAAGTGAATCAGTTATACATATACATATATCCCCATATCTCTTCCCTCTTGCGTCTCCCTCCCTCCCACCCTCCCTATCCTACCTCTCCAGGCGGTCACAAAGCACCAAGCTGATCTCCCTGTGCTATGCGGCTGCTTCCCACTAGCTATCTACCTTACGTTTGGTAGTGTATATATGTCCATGTCTCTCTCTCGCTTTGTCACAGCTTACCCTTCCCCCTCCCCATATCCTCAAGTCCATTCTCTAGTAGGTCTGTGTCTTTATTCCTGTCTTACTCCTAGGTTCTTCATGACATTTTTAAAAAGAAGTTTTTGCAGGATTCCATTGAGTAGGGAGTCAGGGTTATTGCTATAAAAACAACCCCCAAGTTTCAGTGGCTTAATGCCCACCAAAAAACTTTCTCAGTGATGTGACAGTTCAAGTGTTCAGTTAACAACCTTCTAAATCCTGTGGCTCCACCATCCCTTATGCCCTTGGGGTCCTCTGCATTTGGCTAGTAGACGGGGGGAGAGAGGAAGAAGACAATCATTAAGGACAATCACATTACTTCCCATCCCTAACAGGAACTGGTTTGCACAGCTGCACCGACCGCTAGGGAAGCTGGGGAAAGCAGTCTAGTGGGTACCCAGGAGGAGAGGGAAGTGTGTTTTGTGAGCACACAGCAGTCTCTGCCCTGGGAGCATACCAGAGCCAGCTGGCCCTTGTGTAAAGTGAAGTGCTTGTCCACCTGCAGTGGGTCCCAGAATAAGGAAATTGCACTGATGTCTACTGTTCTGGCTTTGCAGACGAACTCACGTGATCAAAATCTAAATCATTGCCTCGAACTCATTGAACAAGTCGCCAAAGTGCAGGGACAACTCTTTGGGATCTTCACTACAGCAGCCCAAGAAGGTGAGAATGGCCCATGCATCCCCGTCTTTGCTTTCTTTTCTTTGTCCCTTCTCTGTGCTCTCTGACTGGGTTGCTGTGGTTGGATTTCTCTCACTGAACTGATTTGTAGATTCTTCTAGGAGGACATTATGATGGTGTGGAAACAATCAAATCGCGCCTTTTGCCTTGGCTGGAGGCCTCCTTTACTGCTGCTTCCCTAGGAAAACTTGTCGACAGCAAGGTCCCCTCTCTACAGGTAGGGATGCTAAAGGATCCTCCTAGGTGTTCAGCACCTGATCAGGCTCTGGGGACTCAAACATATGTAAGATATGGTTTTTACCTAGCGAGGGGCTCAACTCTAGTTAGTGAATTGAGACATGGGTCGAAAAGGTGAGTTTCTATATACAGTAATACGTGGCCTCCTTAGCCTTCCTTTCTAGTGTTTACCCCCTTCGCGCACATTTAAAGAACCAGCAATGATTATTCCTTCTCCACCAAGATTGCAGGAAAACTAAAATTCACCTCTAGTACAAAGCCTTGGATTCCCCTTACCACCTACCTTTAAAAGTGGCTACTTGTTACCTAGTCTCAGAAGGTTGAGAATAACAAGTCCTATACATGTATTCACCCTTCTTAAAACTCCCTCTTACAAGAAAAAATGTTTTTCTTACTTGTGGTCTAAGTTAACTCAGAATATTAAAAAGTGTATTCAGTTTGTTACGAGACAACATTTAACACAAATGATACTAGTAGTGGCTGGACCAAGTTAAATGATTGCTTTGAAAATACCTGTAAGTACTGAGAAATGCCAAAGTTTATTGCACTTTCCCTTCTCACTGACACTGGTGCATCCCATTCCTCTGTTCTCACTGAAGCCATTTTAATCTAGATTCTTCACCTGTCCCACCCCGCCCCCTAAAACACACACACACACACGAATAGTAGAGACTACACTCTAAGAGATCAATGGCTTTCCAAATTTTGTGGCCACTCCCTGGGCAACATCATTTCTCCTCAACTCTTTGGCGAATCTGTCACATTTGATTCTCGACACCCCTATTCTTCTAAGGCTCTAATAATTTGTCTCCTTGCCTCACCCACTCCCCTCTTGTAACTGTTCTTCAAGGGCCAGACTTTAGAAATCTTCTCTTCTACCTCCATTCCTGCTTCATCTCTTACTCCTATGCTGCTCATCTCATATCTATACTCAGGTCCTATTCTCACCTGAGCTCTCTCTTCTCCAATTGTACACTGGAATTTTCAGTTGTGCTATTGTCATCTCAAAGTCAAATCAGTCTAAGACTGACCCTAGCCTCTCCCATGCCCCAAACACCAACTTCTTTCCTAACTTAACAGTCTTTATCATGACACACTCCACTTTCTTCTCACCAGCAGGATCTGTGGGTACCTGTTGTAAATTCGTGCAGAACTCGATCACTTTCCACCACCCCTGCTGCTGCCACCCTTGTCCACCTTTGGTCATCTTTTATTTGGATCATTAAAAAAATAACCCAAAGGGATTCTTCTAAATGTCAAGTCAGATCAAGTTACTCCTCCAGCAAAACTCTCCAAACTTCCTGTCTCAGAAAAAGAGTTCCTACAATGGCCATCAAGCTCCTATACCACTGTGGTCCTTTAAATTCTGTGATCTCATCTCTTACCTTCTCCCTTGCTCAACCACTCCAGCAATACTGGCAGTCTTAGAGCAAAGATGTCCAACAGAACTTTCCATGATGACAGACATGTTCTGTATCTATATCTATATCTATATCTAAAGATGTTACTTTGAAAGGCTAAAAACTCCCAAATAAAATACTCTAAATCACTGCAAAATAAACTTCCCTCATAAATATAGTTGTCCCCAATGTTCTCTATTTTTTCTGTATATGTTTCTGCACATGGATATACCAGCTTCAAATAAAACATTCATGTGTCTTCATATAATATACAGACATGTATCTTATGTATCTACATAAACGCATGTACATAGTATATGGAATGTGTGCACGAGATACACATTGACACACACACCGATGTCACACCGTTAAGACCTGTTGAAGGCATTACTCTCCCTGGTGTTTCCTCCTTTCTTCCACCTGGTTCTTGGTTGAGAGAGGGCTGGCAGGAAACATTCTAGAGAAATGAAAGCTCTCTGTACCTCCAAATGGTTCCATTTTTTCCAGTTTCCATCATGTACTGAGTACCAGGTAACAAAACACTCACGCCCTCCCTCTCCGCCTCATGATCGAGTCACGTGCCTGCACCCATGATGGGGACCAGGTGCCAGCGCTACATCACCCATGGACTGGGTGACACTCCAGGAGAAATCCCGGCCTCAAAGGGACACCGCATGGACGCACGCTTTAAAAGTACCAAATCCAAAAAAAAAAAAAAAAAGTACCAAATCCAAGAACGGACAAGCAGGTGGAACACACTCTCCTCAAGGGAGTGGTCAGGGACGGGGGTCTGACTCCTGCCCACCACACGTGTCTCCAGAGCCAGAAATTACTTGACTGGGTACAGAAAAGCCCAGGACCAACCAAGACCAGGCCCCAGAGAGCACAGAGGTTTAAATACCAGCCAGACCACAGGCAAGAACAGAAACAAAATGAAAAACATAGGGGCACACAGAGACTTTCTCCCGGATACAATCCAGCACACTGAAAAGAGAATCTCTTTCTCACTACGTGAATCAATGTCATTTAATGCTGTGCCCCAGCTACAGCCATTTCATGCAGCCCTGCCCAGACTGCACTTCTGAGAGCACCATGCCCTGGCCATTCTCCTCATTCCTGGTCCCTGCCAACTTTTTAAGTGAAAGTGCTACTAGAAGAAAGACACGATGTCCTGCCACTCAGTGAATGAAACTCCAGCAGATAGAGAAACAGAGTCAAAATGAATTAAATCCCAGGCTCAGCACCAACACGGCCTGTGTGACCTTGGGCAGGTCGTGTGGACTCTCCATGCCAAGTTTCCTCATCCGCAAAAGGGGTAATAATAGCAGCTACTGATAGTTTCCATGTGAAGATTAAATGCATCAGCACGTCACACTATACTCCTCTCAAATTAGCCTCCGCCTAAGTATTGATTATATTTCAAAAGAGGGAATCTGAAAGACCTCATGTACAACATGGTTTGAATCACAATTTTTAAAACTATGAGACCACACATTTATTCAATATTTTCCTAGAAATTATTTTTACAAACCCATAGTTATGTAAATTCAGTGTCCCCGTAACAAATTTCCTCAGAGGACATGGAAGCAATGAGCCTGGACGTATATGTTGTTACATCCTCACACATAAAATTTCCCTGTTACTCACATTCTCATAGAGAGCTTGAAGGGTCTCGAGGTCAACCACAGAATTGTCCAAGTTCACCACAGCTGCACAAAAAAGACAAAAGAAAGAATATAAATTGCCATAAGCCAGCTGTGAAAAGCTCCAACCACCTCAAACAATAGTGACTGTCCACAGAGTGGAGTTCATACCCGGCAGGTAGAGGATGGGGGCTCTGCCTTCACGGCAGCCTCCTGTTGGGCACCCCCCAGGCCGAGCTGGCATTTCAATGGGTCAGGTGTCAAGTGTCAAAGCTTTCAAGAGCTCCACAAATACAAAATCCCAGGAAGAGGGCCCAATGGTCACAGAGAAGCTGTGTCTGTCTCTTTCATAACTCACCTGAATGAATTTGAAAAATCTGCTTAATACCAGAAAAATAGGCAAATCACTCATGTTACTGTCACATCCTGGGTTTTTTTGGTTTTTTTTTTTTTTTTTTTTCTTCACGGTACGCGGGCCTGTCACTGTTGTGGCCTCTCCCATTGCGGATCACAGGCTCCGGACGTGCAGGCTCAGCAGCCATGGCTCACGGGCCCAGCCGCTCCGTGGCATGTGGGATCTTCCTGGACCGGGGCATGAACCCGTGTCCCCTGCATTGGCAGGCGGAATCTCAACCACTGCGCCACCAGGGAAGCCCACACATCCTGGTTTTACACCAATAAATGTACATATCTTCCAATTTACGTAAAGACTTTTGACAAAGGTTAAATCTAATCACTAAACTGGTAGACTAATATGGAAACAGCAGGTACATTTCCTGTTTCAACTTTTTAAATTGTTATAATCAAAGGAAAATTCTTTGATTATGGTATTGAGATTGGCACAGATGCATCCTTAAAAATCCATCTTTAATATACAAACTGCCCTGCTTATACAAGGAAGAAGTGGAATGGATAATCAAAAACTGGAAATGTGTTCTTTTTTTTTTTTTTTTTTGAGGTATGTGGGCCTCTCACTGTTGTGGTCTCTCCCGTTGCGGAGCACAGGCTCCGGACGCGCAGGCTCAGCGGCCATGGCTCACGGGCCCAGCCGCTCCGCGGCATGTGGGATCTTCCCGGACCGGGGCACGAACCCGTGTCCCCTGCATTGGCAGGCGGACTATCAACCACTGCACCACCAGGGAAGCCCTGGAAATGTGTTCTTAAATGCATTTTTTGGCCTGGGAAACGTACTGAATTTTGGAATTGGTGTGTTTTATTACTTAATTTAGGTGTAGGTTAACCAAAAGCATTTTGCATTAGTTGTGCACAAATTAGCCCGAAATGAGGTGAATTTGCTCTGATCAAATATGTGCCAAGTAATCACTGAGGCTGTTGTGGGATTAAAGATTTCTGGGAGAAAAATCACAGAGTGGATAATCAAAAAGTGGTTAGACTTACTTTGATAACTGTGGCATTTCACAATGCTTTTTCCTCAAAGCTTAAAGTACATGACACATTTTCTAGTTGACTCTGGCAAAATCCCAAGAAAGAATTAAGAAAGCCAAATTCAATACTGAAACACAGGATGGATAAGAAATCTCACCAAGATAATTTAGAATTTCTGTCTGGAGGTGGGAAGTGAGCCCAGATTCACGAAAAACTATCATATCAACTAGAATATAATACTTCTAGCCTAATAATATTCCCCTATCTCAATCTCCAAAAAAATTAGGTCTCAAGTTTAAATCTAAGAATTAAGATTTGCAATCAAATACTTTTTACTCTTAAACCATATAAGGCAAACATAACCACAAACTGCTTAATGTTTCAAAGTAGTAAACCATAGCCCAACTATGACTAAATTTCAAAAGCTAATTAAAAGGGATTAACAAATGATTTTCACTAGAGGTAATATGGCTAAAAATAATGTAACAAAATACATAAAACTAAAATAAAGATATCATCTTCACGCATGGAATTACCATTTTTAGATTACATTCATGCAGAGTCTAGCCCTTAAGGAGACTCTTAGAGTGAATCCAAAGTTCTCTAACTTTGGAATTCATTAGCTAATAATCCAGTATTTCTATATTCCTTGGGAGATACACCGAGAGATCTACAGGAAACTATGGAGGAAATGCTAGTCATCCACTTAACACAAGGTTTCATTTTCAGAACAAGGAAAAGAAATACAATAAAATCATTCATGCTCAAGTCAAAACTCATAAAAGATACGATTAACCTCTGACTTTATTATTTTAAAACAGTATTATTTCTACAAGTTTTCCCTACATGAAATATTACTTGTAAATATACTGAGGTTTCTCATATTTTATCTCATGCAATGTTACGTGCCAAAGAATATTTTTATAAATGTCACACGGTCCTAAGCAATTCCTCAAAAAGTCCTAATCCATGAAATGTCATTTTTTAACCATCCACAGGAAATCTCAATGGAAAGCCACACTGCTACGACTTTACCACATAATTTTCCCTTAATTAGCTTCACACGTGAGAAATGAAAGACAGGGACTAGATGAGGGGAAATATCATTCATTCATGTTTGTTTATAACTTAGTCCTGCCCCTCCTTCTCCTCCCCCCCACCAGCTGAAAAGTTTGGCTCATTTTAGGTTAATATAGAGAGTGATGTCAGCCATTTGTTTAATGTAGTGATGAGATATTTAAAATGTGAATCAATTCTTGACAACTAGTCACTTGACCATACGGCAAAAGTGTTAAATATATCTGTACTGGTTAAAAATTGTTTTCAGCTGTAAAAAGGATGTCTGAGTAAATAATGACAAAGAAAATTGAGATAGGTTGGTACTGATTCAGGGACTACAAACAGGTTAGGGCCAACATTTTTTTAATGGTCTTTTCCTCAAGTGGAAAAATGGCAGCCATGGCTCCATCGATCACTCTCACATTCCAGGCAAAATGAAGAAGGAAGAAAGGAAGCAACAAGAAGGCATGTGTAATGCCTATTCTTAGCAGACGTCTCCTTATGTCTCTCTGGCTAGAGTAGTTTCCCATGATTACCTAGAATTGAGGAGAAGCTGAGAAGTGTAGATAATGTGGACAAGCTGCTATCTCTAAGAAAACAGTGTTTTAAAGCTTCAGCCTAAGTAATCTCTGAAACACTCCCTAACTTCCATAGCTCATCCTGACCTTCCCAGCCTCTTGATTCTACCCTTTAATACAAGTCACCTGATACATTTCAGATATTCCCTCTTTTGTATGTGAGTATGTGCTCTGTCCCTCCAAGGAGATTTTGAAGAGTGTGATAGCAAACATGTGTCTTAGGTATTATCAGCTTACGTCAGAGTGTTCCACATATAGTAGAAAACTGAAAAGATTACAGTGCAAAAGCCAGAAGTTATTACTGAACCTTCGGAGAGAAGACATAACAGCCAAGCTTAAGAAAGACTCACTAGAAGCCACGTATTTGCATTATCAGTTCCATAAATCCACAGAGGCAGCAACACCCAAGAAAGCAAAAGGCAAATACCAGCACGGGTAGCAGTGCTGCTCACACAGTACCACGAGCCTAATGGCCCGCGTGTGATGAGGGAATCTGGCACTGAGTCCCACAAGGTAAGAGAAAGATGTTTCTGGGGGGAGAGGTCTCCTCCTCCGCTTCACATCTGCAGTCTTTGGGGGATGAAAATGGTCAGTGTTTACTCATTCAGGAGTTTCTAGTACTGTCTTTAACTGTCCTGCCAGGGGATATAAAAAGAAAAAAGGAAGAAAAAACACCAGTTTGGTGGAAAGGCCTAGAAACTTGAATTAGAAAATTCAAGTAAATTTTTACTTGAAACTCAGTAAAGCACATAAACGTCGGCTGCGGGCGTATCGCTGTACCACATGATGGCAGTGGAGCCAAGGGTCACACGCAGCGTCCCTTTATACGGAAACACGATGCGCTGACACCTGCCTGAGAATCTGCTCACCCAGGAGTTACTCTAAAAACTGTCCAAATGTATGACTTAACAAAACTTTCCTAAAGATGCAGTCAAGCAACTTTTAAAATTTTGTTGGCTTTGCTTGGCTTAACTGAACAAACCCAACAACTTATTAAAACTAACATTTCTCAGAGAGAGGAAGGCACTTGGGACCATCTTCATCTGAATATTTCACACTTGAAAATGAAACCAAGCAGGACCCGGCGGGGCCCTCCCGCGTACAAAAGCCTTTCCGTGTCCCCCGTTTCTTGTTTGTAGGAGAAAGGCTTCAGCCTCCGAGACCTTCCCTGAGTTACTAATGAAAGTGAGAGAACAAAGGAAAGGCAGTCGGGAAACAGGAGTGTGGCTGGCGCAGCGCCGGCCAGGGTCCCAGTTCCCCCTCAAGAGACATACTTAACAATCTGGCACACACGGAACTCTGAGCTCTTCTACAGGGGCTGGGGCCCCACCCGGTGGAGGATGGTGACTTCAGGCTGAGCACAACTACAGGGACCCCAGACTGGTTGGAACCACAGGGCTGATGATGGACATTCCTGGAGCCCCACCTGGTTGTCTCCCCACCAACCAATCAGAGGAGGGTCATACACCCGGCAGCCCTCCCCCCAGATTTTGCCTATAGAAACTCTTCCCCCCAAACCATCAGAGCTTTTTGAGCCCGAGCCACGCATTCTCCTTGCTTGACCCTGTAAAGGAACTTTCTCTGCTCAAACTCCAATATTTCGGTTTGTTGGGTTTGTTTGGCACATGGACTTGGGTCTGACAACAATAAGATGACAGGAAACACTACATTTGCGTTCCTTACACATCCCAGCACCAAACACGCTTGAGCTCCTGGTCACAGATGCACAGGCACACCCTTCAGCAGGAAACTAGCCAGAAGACACATTGGGTTAGGGTTTGGGAAACACACAAGCTCTTGAATAATACTTGAAGCAATTCTGGATTACCTAAAGAATACAAAACATTTGTATTCATCTATGAAGGAAACAGAGTATCTTCTTGAAAACATTTTCATCCGTTCATTGAACAAATATTCTCAGAGTCCTAAGTCTGGACCAGACACTCCTCTCAGCCCTGACAGACATGCTTCTTGTCCTTGAAGAGTTTACACTTTATTACCAAGCAATTAAAATGCTGTACGCCCTGGAAAGGAAGAAAATTGTAGTTTTATAACATCCTGTAATTTAAGAATCGTATTCATTTATACTATCCTCTCTTTTCAGGAAGCTTAACCAGGTGGCAGACAATAAAATGCCAGAATTCTATAGATTTTGTACTTAGGCTACATAGAGAAAGGCTTTCCTATTGGAAAATTTAATCTGACACCCAATCCACCACTGGTGCATCTCAAGCACACCTGCTTCTACAAGGTTAACAACCTAAGTGACTAAGTCAGTGGGCCTCACTGACAAGAGCTGCATAAGTTAAACTGTCAGCAAGTGTTTTTGCCTAAGTCAGTATGGCACCTGCTTTTATGGGCAGGGGAAGAAGATGAATATCAAGACTATGCTACTGGAATAAAATCTTTAAATGCAAACATGACTGCCACTGTAGACCTTTTAATCTAGCGATACTGTATTTCACTTCTGTTTTTGGAGAGGTGTGTTGACTGGACCATACTGGTACGACTCAGGGCTTATCTCAACTATTTAGATAAGATTTACTTAGGGACTTCCCTGGTGGTCCAGGGGTTAAGACTCCACACTTCGAAGCATCGTTAACGTCTCCCCCGCCCCCCTCCACTGCCGTCATGTCTAAGTCAGAGTCACCCAAAGAGCCCGAACAGCTGCGGAAGCTCTTCATCGGAGGTTTGAGCTTTGAAACAACCGATGAGAGTCTGAGGAGCCATTTTGAGCAGTGGGGAACGCTCACAGATTGTGTGGTAATGAGGGATCCAAACACCAAACGCTCCAGAGGCTTCGGGTTTGTCACATATGCCACTGTGGAGGAGGTGGATGCGGCCATGAATGCAAGGCCACACAAGGTGGATGGAAGAGTTGTGGAACCAAAGAGGGCCGTCTCAAGAGAAGATTCTCAAAGACCTGGTGCCCACTTAACTGTGAAAAAGATTTTTGTTGGTGGCATTAAAGAAGACACTGAAGAACATCATCTAAGAGATTATTTTGAACAGTATGGGAAAATTGAAGTGATTGAAATCATGACTGATCGAGGCAGTGGCAAAAAGAGAGGCTTTGCTTTCGTAACCTTTGATGACCATGACTCTGTAGACGAGATTGTCATTCAGAAATACCACACTGTGAATGGCCACAACTGTGAAGTAAGGAAAGCCCTATCTAAGCAAGAGATGGCTAGTGCCTCATCCAGCCAAAGAGGTCGAAGTGGTTCTGGAAACTTTGGTGGTGGTCGTGGAGGTGGTTTTGGTGGGAATGACAACTTTGGTCGTGGAGGAAACTTCAGTGGTCGAGGTGGCTTTGGTGGCAGCCGTGGTGGTGGTGGATATGGTGGCAGTGGGGATGGCTATAATGGATTTGGTAATGATGGTGGTTATGGAGGCGGCGGCCCTGGTTACTCTGGAGGAAGCAGAGGCTATGGAAGTGGTGGACAGGGTTATGGAAACCAGGGCAGTGGCTATGGCGGGAGTGACAGCTATAACAACGGAGGAGGCTTTGGCGGTGGTAGTGGAAGCAATTTTGGAGGTGGTGGAAGCTACAATGATTTTGGCAGTTACAACAATCAATCTTCCAATTTTGGACCCATGAAAGGAGGAAACTTTGGAGGCAGAAGTTCTGGCCCCTATGGTGGTGGAGGCCAATACTTTGCCAAATCCCGAAACCAAGGTGGCTATGGTGGTTCCAGCAGCAGCAGTAGCTATGGCAGTGGCAGAAGGTTTTGATTACTGCCAGGAAACAAAGCTCAGCAGGAGAGGAGAGCCAGAGAAGTGACAGGGAAGCTACAGGTTACAACAGATTTGTGAACTCAGCCAAGCACAGTGGTGGCAGGGCCTAGCTGCTACAAAGAAGACATGTTTTAGACAATACTCATGTGTATGGGCAAAACTCGAGGACTGTATTTGTGACTAATTGTATAACAGGTTATTTTAGTTTCTGTTCTGTGGAAAGTGTAAAGCATTCCAACAAAGGGTTTTAATGTAGTTTTTTTTTTTTTTTGCACCCATGCTGTTGATTGCTAAATGTAATAGTCTGATCATGACGCTGAATAAATGTGTCTTTTTCTTAAATGTGCTGTGTAAAGTTAGTCTACTCTGAAGCCATTTTGGTAAACTACCCCAACAGTGTGAAGTTAGAGTTCCTTCAGGGTGATGGCAGGTTCCATTCAAAATTTATTTACAACCTGCTTTGGTGGAGAAGCTACTGTCTTCCGAAACCTTGGTGTAGTTGAACTGACAGTTACTGCGTTGTGACCTGGAGTTCACCGTGAAAAGGGTCACCCAAGCCAAGTGATGGAGTTTTTTGATTATTAATATATGATTGTTGGCATATCCTATGCAATATATCTAAATTGGATTATGGTACCAGATACAGATGGGAATGAAGCTTGTGTATCATCCATTATCATGTGTAATAAATAAACAAGTTAATACCCTCTTAAAAAAAAAAAAAAAAAGACTCCACACTTCTCCTGAAGAGAACGTGGGTTTGATCCCTGGTTGGGGAACTAAGGTACCACATGCCACATGGTGTGGCCAAAAAAAAAAAAAAAAAGAAAAAAGTAGATTTACTTAAAAAAAAAAAAAGATTTACTTGACTTTGGCAGGTGACAAAATCTAGGGTGTGGGATAAAGGAGGAAGAAGAAAAGACTGGCACATCCCAGATAGTGTTTATGTTAAGCATAGTGTATAAATGACCAAATAGTTTCAAACAGTGCATGGCACTTTGTGTAAAACAGCCACTGTCTGTTGAATGTTTTCCATAAACCAGCACTGCAAAACATCCTTTATTGCCCATAGTCCTTTACTGCCCCAAATGGACTTCACCTTCCAGCTTAGGTAAACATTTATACTCATAAAAAAGAGCTTAGTGAGTCTCCCTTGATTAGGACCCTAACTCTGGGATCACATTTGCCACTGTTTTCTAGCACACTCTCTAAAAGAGCAACAGCGTAAAATTTTACTTTGAATGTAAGCATACATATTGCTCCATAAGTAGAGAACATATCAGAAATTTTAAATTCCTTATGCCAAAATAACTTTCACACAGATAATCATACTTTTTTTCAGTATAATTTACACAAATACATCTGACTTTGAAAGAAACCCAGAACAGAAAGATTGAATTTACAAACACAGTGATTATAATTATGATTTTAAAGAAAAAATTTCCTTTTAAAAATAATTCACCTAAACATACAGTTAAATACCTTCCTTACTATATTATATATGAGCAACTACATATTGGCACACAGGTTAAGGTAGGGGAAGTTTAGTCACTGAAAATTAAAAATGCATCAAAAAATAAATATATGTATATTTATAACTAAATAATTCAGAAAGGCTAAAAAATGAAGAGAAGTGAAATTATGCCCAGCACATGCAAATCAAAAAGGCAAGGGTTATGATCTTGATATTTGACAACTTAAGATTCAGGCCAGGAACATTATGTGAACAACAAAACAATGAAAAAAGATATTTTTAATGCTAACGGCTACAATTCCCAATGAAATTATAATAGATATGAATTTATGTCCCCCAAAACATAGGTGCAAACTTCATAAGAAAGAAACTACAAAATACTGACAAGGAGAGACAGACAGACAGACACACTAACAATGGGTAACTTTAATAAACCACTCTGGTCAAAACAGATCAAGAAGAAAAATACAACTAAGGATTTAGAATATATAAACAGAAAAGACTGTTATCTTATAGTTACATACTGAACTTTGTATTCTAATAAAAGAGTATACACTTTCTTTTCAAGGCACATGAAATATTTATGAATATTGACTATTAAGTCACAACAAAAACGCCAAGCAATGTCATAATACAAACTTATTTCCTAATCCCACATAATAAACTATTAATGGATTAAAAAAAACCTCCGTTGTGAACTTGTAACCTATGACTGAGAAGATTAGAGCTTACACACCAGAACTTGACATGTTATGGTCGTTCCTTTCATTGTATTACAGATGGTTTTGACTAACAACCTGGGTCTCAGGACTACTTTTCCAAAATATTTAAATGTACGAAAAATCTAAGGAACATACATGATATTTATCATGATCCACCTGGAATAATTTCGGGTTTACTTAACTCAACATGTAATTAATATGTGCAAAATGTGAGGGGCTGGTTCATGTGTGTGTTAAATCACATTTGCTCATTTGTTCAGTTAATGAAGGTTTTCTGTTTTCTCTGTCAATGTATGAATTTGCGTGTAAGGGTTAGTTTGATGTTTCATTGTTCAGAGGAATGAGGGGTCAGTAAAATAACATAATCATGGGAGGAGTTTCCAACATTAGGATTTCTTTGATGTGATTTTAATAAATAAAAAGTTGCTTCCAAATATAACGCTAAAATTTAGAAACTTTCTCCACGTCCACACCTACTGCCTCATTGACCAGTGACCTCTTCTAACCATCACAAAAATTTACTAAAGTCCTTGCCTTACCTGCTTCTGTACATAAATAATTCCATGAAAAATTCAGCCATTAAAAGCAATCAGACTTTGAATTTCACAACCCACATAAAGATTCTTCTGCTTCCCACTAGCTAGCTATTTTACATTTTGTAGTGTTTATATGCATTTTTGTTTGTTTCTTCCTTTCAAGGGGACAGAGTCCATCTGAACATGTCTGTATAGGGAAATGAGTGCTGGTGGCTAAAATACTGTTAAACACTTAAGAATTCAGTCTCAGCTGCAATCACAATCCTCACTGTTCAAGAAGAAACAAATTCGTGTTGCTAAATTTTCCAAGACTATCGCACCTCTTTCCAGCTGAGGGGAGGGGAGAGGAAGGGCACTGTCCTCACCGGGCAGGATACCACACAGAAAACGCATCCAGGATCCCTTTATGGCACAGAATGAAAGACAAAGTTCACACGGGGAACTTGGAATATGGTTTTCACACTAAGCTTTTCCCTTAAGAAGCCACATGCCGCATTACCCGATGGTTCTAGGAATGCAATCCCAAGCACCCGTGAGCCCAGTGTCACGAGCCATCTGATAAATGGCTGAAGTGCCGATCCTCCTACTCCGCTCACCCCAGCACTCTCAGACCCTCACTCACCTCAGAGGATAAAGACCGGACAGCATCTGCAGAGCGACCTCTTTGGGCTAAAACAGCACATCAAGACACAAACGACTTTACAGAATTCAGTTTTAAAATACAAACATGACTCCGGTTATCCAAGGGGCTTTGGGCTTTCTCTTGCCCCCAAATAACAGTCCAAATTCCCACCCATCTCACGGATTATGCAAAAGATATATTTTCGCAAAAACAACAACAACAAAAAGACTAGCTTATGGAACCTCTCCATCACAAAGCTGCTGTGAGTCATTATGTGCTCACAGCTGGGCCCCCGTGGCCCTGGGCCAGCAGTACCTTCAACAGGCACCCATGATTGTAAAGAAGAGACTCGGGTCACAGGGGAGGTGCCCAAGGGAGCTGCAGATGGGACTGCAGGCCACATAGAGCTTACATCTGGGGGCAGAGGGGCAGCAAAAACAAACACAAACAAGACTTGATTGTAATTCAGACAGTATGTGCAGTGAAGGAAAGGAAGACTCACACCCAAAGCTCATTGCTTCAGAAAAGCCCCAGGTACTGTGTTTCTCCTTCCCACAAAAGTATAATTCAGAAGTCCAGTTGTGGAACAACGTCATAAAATATAAGCTAAGTGCAACCTAAGGGTTTTTGCTGCGCCTGTAATGAAAGGCTTATAAATCATTTTATCTTGATTCAATAATCTACATGTGACTTAAAATGATGAGGTCTTTTTATAAGAAACCCTAAATAATGAATTTATATTTTAAATTAAAACATACTCTCAGCAACATGGATGAACCTGGAGATGATCATACTAAGTGAAGTAAATCAGAGAAAGACAAATACCACATGATATCATTTATATGTGGAATCTGAAAAAAATGGTACAAATGAACCTACTTACAAAACAGAAACAGACTCACAGACATAGAAAACAAACTTATGGTTACCAAAGGGGAAGCGGGGGAGGGATAAATTAGGAGTTTGGGATTAGCAGATATACACCACTGTATATAAGATAAACAACAAGGTCCTACTGTACAGCACATGGAACTATACTCAGTACCTTATAATAACCTATAATGGAAAAGAACCTAAAAATGTATATATATGTATAACTGTACATATGAATCACTTTGCTGTAGAGCTGAAACTAACACAACATTGTAAATCAACTATAATCAATAAAAACTTTAAAAAACAAAGTTTATCAGAAAAAAGACAACTGCTATAAACACTAAAGCAACCACTAAAGAGAAAATAAAAAGTTCTATTGACAATAAGCAAATAAAGGAGATCATTTGCATCTTTTAAAAATAATTCAATTAAAAGCATGTCCTGACATTAAATTTCTGAAAGTAGGTTTCAATAAAAGTGCCTGTATCTCACATGCACTTTTCTCCCCAACCAGGCCACATCGATGACAAGGTCACACCAATGACAAAGTCATGGAGCCCACTGGGTGGAGCCCACTGGGTGGAGCCCACTTTCTTCTCAAATTTCTGACCCTTAGTGACTCTTCATTTCAATGAAAACTGTTCACTAAGCCACCCAACAGCATTGACTACATTTTTAATGTCTTGATAACTATACTAAATGGATCTTAAAATTCCATACACCATATGAAGAAAACACTTAAATGTTAAAAAAAAAAAGAAGAAGCATGAAGCAATTTCCAAGTGAACCTTGTAAACCTGAGTTTCATAAAGAAACCAGGCACTAGAAAACCTAATGGGAAGAAACAACACTGGCCACACTGAACCCAACTTCTGAGAATATTACAAAAATAAACAAAGGATTATGAATAATCTTTCTTATTGTGGACAGAAAATGTTGCTGGCCAGTCCAGTCAACAATGTATGTGGCTGTGAGCCACTGCAGCTGCCCCCAGCAGTGCACCTCAGGGGACTCGAGAAAAATAGGACACTGGCCCAGACAGCTGAGGCGCACATCAAAGGAATGATTCCCATGAGCCCAGACTCTGGTATCTTCCCATACACAGAAAAGCACTATAATCATTAACTTGAGATGTCTGTTTTTTGTGATTAGCAGTAATATTTTCATGTTTGACTACATGTGTTTTGTTTTGTTTTTCCAGCAAAAACTCCTATATGCCCCAGCGCCTGCCCTACCTCTTCGGACAGTTCCTCAGAGTATCTGAGAGGCTGTTTCCCAGGCTCTAGTTCTCAGTAAGGTCCCCAAATAAAACTTAACTTGCAACTTGTAGGCTTTGCATTTTTCTCCAGTTGACATTATGATAATTAATAGGCAAGTGAAAAAGCTTGTATTTTCAAGAAAGAAATTAGAAATTCTATTAAAAAAGAAACCTGGAGTCTGTAATCTACAACTTATTTGGTAGAAATTTCATAAGAAAACCATTATTCAGTGGCAGACAGTGGGGTAAAAAACTGCTCCACGAGTAGGTTACCAGAATACTCGGGGAAAGAGTTACCACAAAACATTCTACAAAGTTCCAACAGTTCAGAAAGGGTATTTCCAGGTTTTTTAAGTGTTCTTATACTTTACACTCAAAGCTAGAAACTAGTTCACCTTTCAGGAAAATAGTATGTCAAAGCAGGAAACAGAAGTCTCTGTCCGTGTACTTAGATTCTGCTCATGTCCATCACCAAGGTTCATTTCACCACCAAAGCCTAACTCCTTCCCTCCGCCATCTTCCCTGCCACCAGGACCCACCAGTGACGCATGTGGAATGTGGGTGACACAAAGCACAGAGACGATAATAAGAAAGCACACAGTTACAGGAGACCCCGGCCTTTAAAGACCCAAACAAACTGCTTTCCTTGCAGATAAAGCACCAGCCAAAGATGCAGCCACACTTAACTTCTAAGGGCTGCTATTACACATAATTCTCATATTTGTCTCCATTCAGAAAAGAGAAATGGACACAGCCCAGTATTAACTCAGCATTTCAGTAATTCTGATGGAAAACCCAAGCTAAGAACAATCGAATCTGCCGCGGTTACTTGCCCCCTGAACCTGAACCCCCATTTCTCCCCTCCTACCTCTCGCTTGAGAATTCCACCACAGGGCACAGCTCCTGCATTCTTCTCCCTCTGCTGTCTCCTGGGAAAGGCTTGTAGTGGAACCCCCCAGAGCCACGAAGGAGGAAAAAGACCTTCACATCCTCCTGGCTCCTTGGGTGGCCAATCTGGCGTTTCAAACACTCCCAAAGCCTGAAAACACACCTCATCCCCTAAGGATCCCAGGAAGGGGAGGACAACTAATACTGACTCTGTGTGTGTGCTCATGTGCACGCATGTGTGAATGTGTGTGTGAGTATGTGTGTGTGTGTGTTTGCGTGTGAACATGCATGCACGTGTTTACAGGAAATAACTCATTTAATATCCCTTTTTACTAGTGAGGAAAGTGAGGAACAGAGATGAAGAAATTTGCCCAGGTTTACTTACCTAACCAGTGGCAGGGCTGAGATCCAAATCTGTCTTTGACTGGGTGGCTTAAACAGCAGGAATTCAGGTCTCAAGGTTCTGGAGACTGGAAATGGGGCAGATTTTCTTCCTGGCTCACAGAGTCCTGGTCTTTCCTCTTCTTCTTATTAGGATGCTAATCCCATCATGGGGGTTCTGCCCTCTTGACCTCACCTAAACCTGATTATGTCCCAAAGTCCCCACTAAACACCATCACATTTGAGGTTAGGAGTCCAACGCAGGAATGGGGGTGGGGTGGGATGGGTTAGGGCTTGAACATTCAGTCCATAACAGAATCCAGGGAGCCTGGCCCCAGAACTCATGCCCTCATCATTGCTAGACTACACTAGAAAGTGGAGAGAAACCCAGGGAAGCAAAGACACTGAGAAGAAATAATATGCTTAGACAGTGAGTCTGAATGAAAGCAGGCACCCCCAAGGACCACAATAGGGGGATATCCTGTATTTCCCTACATACTCTCTGAGCAACTGGTACCTAAAAGAGAGGCACAGAAAGTTCCACCTCTATGTACCACCAGACTTACAATAATCACAGTATGCTTCAGTTATTTGATAACCTTAGCCCAGATTACTTTTTCTATAAAAATTTTGTTTGGTTCAATCAAGAACAAACAACTCCACTAATTTATAATTTTCTTTAAAATATTTTTACTCACTTAATTCACAGATATGAAAAACAGTCCACAACTTCATTTCTCTAAGGAACAGAGTCAATAATCAAACAAGGGAATTTGTATAAAATGACACAAAGCAAGAAACCAAATTTGCTAAATTTATCTTGTGCAAAGTTTTAAAACTCCATATTGGTAGGAAAAAGTGTTATGTACTCCTGCCAGTTCTATTTTTGCATATTATTAGATAACACAGGTCCTCACTCTGAAACAAGCTAACATGAACTCGGAGTCAGGGGGACAGATGCCCTTATTATGGGGAAGTCACCGACACAATGATCTATAAGCCTCAATTCCCTTAACTGCAAAATGGAAATTAACCCCCTTCCTCTGGACCATTTTACACAACTATCAGTAATAATTGGGGGAGGGGTGGGGGTAAAATTCAAACCAATACTGAGTGCCGTCTCTTTGAATCCTGATAGAAAAGTTTCAGAATGTGTATCCTGCTTGTCAACAGCAATTATCTTTCTAAGCACCTGCTGCCTTACGTAATTCCTTCCTATACAGTTATCAGGACGAGGCTTCTCAGCTCTGAGCCCCTTTGAGCCAGTGACCGAAGAGCAAAAGATGAGCAACACGATGCGGTTCCAATGAGGGGTGAGAGACAGACAGACGTCACTGGAATTTCTGATTTAAATATAAAACATGTTATTGTCCTTGTAAAGTATCCTTAACTATATTTTTTTAAAATAATAAAAAAAAGTGCTTGAAAAGCAATCTTAGGCTTAGAGACCCAAAATAAAAACAACCATGGTTTCATTTACCTTATCAACTATATTTCTAACAGAATACTAGTTAGTTTTATATAATTATGACCTTTAATTTCAAGTCACATAATTTTGATAAATCGCGTTTGAACGGGATAGAAATTTCAACAAGGACACAATTTAGTATTCACTGCCCTCGGCTCACAATACCAGCTGGCTTTAAACAGGACAGACATTCAAAGGAGGGAAGGAACCTGGGCCTTATCAGCCTGGGGCGGCTACTCCTGGGTGGGCAGTGACACTTGTTTCCATGGGCGGGGCCATCAAACTCTTTCTTAGGTGTCCCTTGCTACTGTACCTGTAATCGATGTTGACATACGTGTACCAAGGGAATGTAACAGGGTACGTGAGCCAGTTAAGGGTTCAGTACTTGGGGCACCTGCACCTCAGGGTAGCTGGCGGCGCCCCTGTGGCCTGTAAGAAGGCCACACTCCAGAGGCAGCTCCTGCAAGGTCCTCAGCCCTCCGATAGCTGAGGCTTGCTCATTTGTACATGAATACGTGAAACTAAGGGTATACAAGGTCTGTGGATTAGCTGAAATCTCTTAGACATGCCCCAGCCACCTCTGTCCACAGGCTGAGCACAAGAACCCCCCCGCGGGGTGAGTCTACAGCTGGGGTCCTTAAGGAGGCCACCCAAGGCTTTGTCCCGAACAGCCCTGGTTATGGCCCTGGCTGCGCTGGATTTCCAGCATCTCTGGCATACTGAGGGCAAAAGATCGCTCCCTCTGTGATGGGTCGGTGCAGAGCAAACCTTTCAGGCAAGATATTGGTGAGAGGACCTCCAAACACTGAAAGCTAGACAACCTCAGGGTTACAGTAACCCTGCTGCCAGGGTTTAATAAATATCTAAACAAGAGAGAATTAGATCAGAAACTGCTTCGCTTGATCTGGTGGCAGGGTCACCTTACTACCTTTGTGCCTGCAAAATGTCCACTTAGCACTTGTTGTCCAGGCAGTATTATTAATGGCACCCCTTCCACTCTCAAAAGTATCCCAGTCTGGATGATGAACCATGTGGATCTTCCACCCAGTAGTGAGACTGGGGATGGGGGGTGGGGGTGGGGGAAAGCTGAGCCTTATGAAATTCAGGATTCCTTTAGAGCTACTATGATCTACCAAAATGGACCTAAGAGTTGTGATGACCACACTGACTCCTTATAGGCCAAAAGTTATACAGAAAATTCAATTTCTTTTCACTAAACTACAAATCTGTAGATACTCTCATAATACCAATTTCTGGGAATAATACTAGATTATTTAAAGGAATCCTCCCATTGAGAACAATTAAAAATGCTGGATAAAATATATTTGTAAAATATCTTAAAGTCTTCAAAGAGCTGACGAGATAGGAATTAGGATTCTAATCAAAAGGCAAGAGAGAGCCCTGAGACAGGAGCCCGCTCAGAGCCTGGCTTTGCCCTGCCTGACCCAACAAATCTGAACTTCGTGCTGACAGTTTCTGTGGCCTGGGGCTAAATACGAAAGCTCAGGGCCCACCCAAAGTACAGATTCTAGACTCTCTTGACAATAAACTGGGACTCGAATGGCTACACACAGGGAAATCGACTCCTGCAGTGATGGACAGTTAGCCCTGCCTGACGGGGCCTCTGGAGCCTGATTTAAGGAGATCCTAAACCCAGAGTTGCTCGGACCCCCAGCACAGACTAGGGCAAATCTCTGAAAAACACCTTTATCCTAGAGTTTAAATTATTCTAAACCCTTGGAGTGGGAGTTTTCAGAGGTGCACACCATTTTCACTCTTCCCATCTAAAAATTGTTACAATATGCAGGATAATTTAGAGTTTACCAGGCACGTTCACAACTGCATCACAGCAGCTCAGGCCTCCATCATAAGCGCCACACACACACACACACACACACACACACACACGGAGATATGGTGACAAGAGGAGGATCAGACCTTTGGCACCTATGACCCAAACCTCCCATCCTAATTACTCCAATGCCGCACTTTACAATAAAAACATTACAAAGGAAACTCAGCTCTAGGCTTTGCTAGAGTTCTCTGACAGGGAAGAAGACAGAGAAGAAAATTCCTGCAGTTTTTTACCATCTGACACACGCTTTGTTTTTGAGATACCAATGCTGGTTGTAGGAAAAGCACAATCTTCGAGGAGCAGCATGTGTGGATGGGAGAGGAGGAGGAGTTAGTGAGGAGGGCTGAGGGCAGGTCAGTCTGTCCTATTAACAAGCTGCGCTATATACACTACCAAACGCAAAATAGATGGCTAGTGGGAAGCAGCCGCATAGCGCAGGGAGATCAGCTCGGTGCTTTGTGACCACCTAGAGGGGTGGGATGGGGGGGTGGGATAGGGAGGGTGGGAGGGAGATGCAAGAGGGAGGAGATATGGGGATATATATATATATATATATATGTATAACTGATTCACTTTGTTATAAAGCAGAAACTAACACACCATTGTAAAGCAATTATACCCCAATAAAGATGTTAAAAAAACAAAAACAAAAAAATTCTCAGTAAACTAGGTATTCAAAGAAACCTTAGTTTAATAAAGACTTGGAAGACCACAATGAAAAAAATAAAATAAAATAAAACAAGCTGTGTGACATTGAGCAAGAGACACAACCACTGAAAGAGCTTAGTTTGCTCTTGTATAAGGTGACCCCGGAGGTCTGGTTACATCCTGTGGCCACTTCCACATCCAAACCAATTGATGTTTACACTTCCGTGGACTTCTCAGTGGAGGCACATCCTGACAGAAGTCAGTTTTACTATGGAGGCCGCACGTGATCACAGACACCGCGATCCCGACAACACACAGCAGACCCGGGCTTCTGGCACCGAAAAGCGCGCGCGCACACACACACACACACATTAGTCGATTCCTTTGCTCAGAAGGTTCTCATTACTAACTCAACCCAGGCAATATCCGATTGAAGGAAAGGACCATAGCATTCATTTCAGATTTCATTCCATGGCTTGACTGGGCGATATCTGCCAGCTTTAGAAAAGCAAATGCTTCTTGTTGCTGGCCTTGGTGTCCTGTTCTATGACAACGACCCCCAATGCTTCCACTTGAGAAAGCCTCCTCCCCACCAAAGCAGCTTAATAAAAATTTAAATTGTGATTGTGCTACTCACGGATTGACAGGGCAGGACAAGCTTGTGCCATTTATGAATTATTCCACACATTATTTTAAGCTGACCAAATAGAATCCACATTCATACAGGGGTAAGCTGGAAAGCCAGATAAATGTTTTCATGATTTTTAAACCATATTTTGTTAACAGGTAAACTGGCATTCCGTTGGATAATTTAATCTGCTTTAAATCTATTCTAAGGCTCTGAACAGCTTAAGGGACATTTTGAATATAAATTTAATTCCTCTATTCACCTTCGGGCAATATCTTTCAGCACAAATGTGATAGGACTATATAGCATAGGGATGCCTGTCAATAGTAAAGTATTAAAATACTGACATGAAAGCCATTTTAAAAATGGTAAAAATCACCCTATTTCCAAATATAGAAAATATTTTAAAAGCCTGGTTAAAGATATAAATTAAAACAACACCATAAAAAATAACAAAATATCATGCTATTACTGCTTCCATGTGTCTGGATCACCAACAATAACATAAACGGGTAAGAATAATTTGAAACTATCTTTGATACTTATTAGAAAAATAATTTGGTCCCCGTATGTGGAGAGAAGTCTGGCAGTTACAAGCTAGTCATCCCAAGGAACTGAAAAAAGAGGGACCAGTTGTCCAGCCTAAAAAGTTACACATAATAAAGCTGCTTGAGTGATTCTTTCAGCATCTCACAGCCTCTCAGAACAGGAGGACGAAGAGAATACGTTCCATCACTTACTCAATGCTTTAAAGGCATCTGAGACAAGTGGTCATGCAGCCTCTTCAACAGTTTTGAGTTTTCATTTAATCACTATACACGGCAATCCAATCTACTCTTCCACGTCTCTAATCATAAGGACATTTTAAAAACAACAATAATTAAAACAAGCTTCCATGAAACTCATACACTGGTTTTAGCTGATCTATTAGAAAATCTTAGGTTTACTTCCTCTTCTTTATGTTAGCTCAGCAAACATCTGAGATTCACTCTCAGTATATTTTCCTCTCCTGTGGACCATCCTCCCCAGGTATCATCAGGGGCTGAGGCACGGCCCACATCTGGATCTCACCAGTGTTCACCAGTCCCTCTTTGGACATGGCAAAGAGAAGTCAAATCAGGTACAGAGCACAGTGGGACTAGTATTTCTCATGAGTTAAAAATTAAATACTTGCTAATGTACACTAAACATGTCACATGAGAATCATGCTCTCAGCAAGATACAGAAATAACACAAAAGCCAAATTACTCGTAACCTTTCCAGAAACAATCATGGTAGAAAGACGGGTAGCAGTTACAGGAAACATACTCATCTCAATCTACACAGAGAGTCTAAGTATGAAATAATTTTACCACTAAGCAGCACATCCTTTGGCCCAAATTTGAGTATTCAAAAGCTGAATGTTTATTTTTCACTTACCATGTTGTATATCTTTCATATCTAAGTGAAGGCTAGACATCAATATTCCAACTGCTTGTGACCTTTTGTTGCTTAGTAACTTGACAACCTGTTCAAGAAAGAAAGGAAAAGGGAGAAATGTTATTTGAACTCAGTGATAGGCTTAATAGCATGTTATTTTTTATCCTAAATGAAGAACAAATAACTTAGAACAGTTAAAGTACCAGAACTGATGTGAACAATCTTTTGGGTTTTGTATCTCCCGTCTTCAAAAGCCCCGCCTTTGCCCTGTTGTTCACCAGCAGCCTCAGCATCAGGCTCTTTACCTGCCTTGTAAAAGCCTGATCTGCCATCACTGAAATTTCTAACCATCTAGGAAGTTAGTTTGGTCTCTGTAAAATAACAATTACACACCTGATCATCTGCAGCCTGAGATTTAAAAAGTGTTCTTTGTTTTTAAATGCAGAACCTTGAAACACTGGCCAATAAGGGGAAAAAAAAACTACACAGAGAATCTGTTAGATCAGATTAGTTTGACCACAAAATAGAAAATGTGCTTTTATGAAGGTTTTTTAGAAAGCTCACTATTTTACTGGCATTTGCTCTCGTTTTGCATTTGGCCCACATTTTGGGAGGAACTTTCCAACTAATTAATAGTGATAAAATCATCAGATCCAACGGGCTGTGTTAGCTCAATCTCAAATCCTTCCAGAGAGCCTGGAAGAGTCAATCCACAAAACCCATGAGAAGTTTCCTAACACAGATGTAGGCATGTTTAAATTATGTTTTCTAGACAATAACACATCACTGATAAATCCTGCTTATGACACTATATTATCTCAGATACTGATCTTACATAGAGCAGCAATTTCTACTTACTCTCAGCATTTTGTTATAAATTTGCTTAGAAAAACACTGGAGGAAAAGAAAAAAGTTAAGGTCAAATTCCAGAAGTGACAGCTGCCCTAAGTTGATCAATTAGGAAACTAATAAAATAATCATGCCCAGCTGTCAAACAAATCACAATGTAAGATATTCTCAACAGGAATAATAGCATTCTTGGTTCCCTATCAGGGAAACGGGTGGAGAAAAAGACAAATCCCTTCCAGGAGAACCAACTGCAAAAACCCCACAGTCATTTCTGAAAGCTTCCTGAGGAAAGGACATTAACACACCCACAAGAAGCAGTGCCTCCTAATAGGAAAGACATAGAAACTGATTCTCAGTTTGCTCTTTAAACATTTCATTCAATTCAGTTTAGAACTTGAATTTGAATCCATTCATACCTAAACTATTTTTATCAATAACAATTTCCTCTTCCGAGGTGAAAAAACAGAAACTTAATTTCAGAAAAGCAGAAGGCATGTACTCTGTTCTAAAAATGTTTCTAACTTCAAATAAATAGAATCTGGGTCTTATCTGTGCTACGCTGAAAATACTGCTTTTCCTAAGGTTTCCTATCTCCCCCCAGCTCCCACCCCCCGCCGGTTCCTAATTACAATAGGCACATCTGCATCCGTATGTCATCTGACCTTCCTGCTGTGCTGACATGTTTATTACACCCTTATAAAAATTCTGGTGAAAATTAATTTCTAATCCTCAATTAAAAGTGGCGTTGGAAGGCCTGCACAGGCAGCTCTCACGCCTACCACTGGGGGTCAGTCACCCAAACGGTAAGAGAGGGTCCTTGCACCTCCAACGGGAAGGGGTCTCTACTTCCCCGGCAGGAGGAAGGGAGATGTTCTTCCCGCCCAGCAACAAGCTCGGCCAATGGAAAATGTCGCAGCTCAGCCAATGAGAAACCTGAACTCCCACTTTCCTCCAATGAACTCTTATAGAGGACAGCCCCACCCACTGCCCCTTTTCTCTATAAAAGCTCCCGCCCTTTGTTCTCCTCATTTCCCTGTGGTCAAAAGCTTGAATTTATTTCCCCAATTACGACTCCCCTGGTTATTACCAAATAAACTCATGCTGCTGAGATAACTGGCTGTTTTATTTTTAAAGTTGACACTCTCTACTCCAGGATTCCTGCCAGTCTGGCTCAGGCTTTTTTTAAGGTGAACTATTCTGATTTCACATTAAATATTGGCATATCCCAGAGTTCTGCTCTCAGTTCCATATTCTCTTCAATGTATGACCTATATTTTCTCCTCCATCAACATGTATGCCTGCACTTATATAACTGTGTTCTTTTTTTTTTTTTTCTGCTGTACGCGGGCCTCTCACTGCTGTGGCCTCTCCCGTTGCGGAGCACAGGCTCCGGACACACAGGCTCCGCGGCCATGGCTCGCGGGCCCAGCCGCTCCGCGGCATGTGGGATCCTCCGGGATCGGGGCACGAACCCGTGTCCCCTGCACCGGCAGGCGGACTCTCAACCACTGCGCCACCAGGGAAGCCCTATAACTGTGTTCTTTTAACAGCATCTTAACCGCAGCAGTATCCTATTTCCTAACAAATATCTCCACTTCAATTACCCACATAAACCTCCATCTGACATGTCTAATACCAAACTTGTCATCAAGCCCACCCCAAAAACCTACTCAGCTTCTCCTCTTTTATTCCATATGTTGAGATCATGCACCACCATTTTCAGTCCACCATCAAAGTCAGAAATCCAGAAATCATTCTAGACCTCCCCCCCGCCTCACCTGCATGTTCTGGTCTGACAAGTCCTGTCAGTTGTAAGTCTGCTATATCCTTCAAATCTACTCCTTCCTCCCTAACTCTACTGTGGATCCTAACCAGACTTCCCAGTTGTAGTCCAGTGGTTCCCAAGGTGTATTTCCTGCAACAGGGGGCACCATAATCACCTGGGAACTTATTAAAGATGCAAAATCTCTGTCAGAAAGCTGTTAGAAGATCTAGGCAAAGAAAGACTCAATCAGCATTTTAAAAAGCCTTCCAGGTGATTATAGAATAAACAACGATTCTCATGTCTTCCTATCCATTCTCCAGTATTATCTCTAAAAGTGTCGCTATTTGCATGTCACTCCCTTGCCTTTTAAACCTGAGAGGCTCATAAATAAGGGTAGGTCACATAGCCTCTTCACAGACTGTTTCACAGTTCATACCTGAAACTTGCTTTTCCTCTTATAATTGAAATGAACTTGACTATAAACTGTATGTTACATTTAAATGTCAAAGATTATAGATATGAATAATAATTATTGATCACCTTCCAAAAAGCATACATACAGGAGAGAACACATGTCTAAAAGGATCAATTTCTCCACAGTTCCCCGGAGTTATTCAACCTAATATAACGAAACCACCATCATCACTTCTCTCTCTCTCTCTCTCTCTCTCTCTCTCTCTCTCTCTCTCTTCCCATCTCTCTTTAATATACTGAATAAAAAGAACTTGAAGCTATCAAACTATAACATTTTAAGAATCCAGTGACTATATATATAATGGAGATGAAGGAGTTGACTCTTACAAAATGATCTTAAAACGCTTAGATGAAAAGCAGAAAATACAGATATAGCAAATTTGAATATTCCAGAAGGCAATCTACAGATTCAGTGCAATCCGTGTCAAAATGCTACAGGCATTTTTCACAGAAATAGAATAAATAAGCCTAAATCTGCATGGAAACACAAAAGATTCCAAATAGCCAAAACCATCTTTAGAAAGAACAAAGCTGGAGGTATCACACTCCTTGATTTCAAGCTACACAACAAAGCTACCATAATCAAAACAGTATTGTACTGGAATAAAAAAACAGACACATAGATCCATGGAACAGAATAGAGAGTCCAAAAATAAACCCGAGCTTATATGGTCAAATTCATTTACAACAAAGGAGGCAAAAATATACAGTGGAGGTTGGGAAAACTGAACAGCTACATGTAAAAGAATCAAAGTGGACTACTTTCTCACACCATATTCAAAAATAAACTCAAATGGATAAAGACATAAATATAAGACTGGAAACCATAAAACTATAAGAAAACACAAGCAATATGCTCTTTGACATCAGTCTTAGCAATATTTTTTTGAATATGTCACCTCAGGTAAGAAAAGCAAAAGCAAAACTAAACAAATGGGACTACATCAAACTAAAAACCTTTTTCACAGTGAAGGAAACTAAGAACAACAACAACAACAAAAGCCTGCCTAATTGAATGGATTGAGATACATCCAAACAATGTATCTGATAAGGAGTTAATATCCAAAATATACAAAGAACTCATACAACTCAACAGTAAATACAAAAAACAAGGGACTTCCCTGGTGGCGCAGTGGTTAAGAATCCGCCTGCCAATGCAGGGACATAGACTCAAGCCCTGGTCTTGGAAGAGCCCACATGCCGTGGAGCACTAAGCCCACGCACCACAACAACTGAGCCTGAGCTTTAGAGCCCACAAGCCAAAACTACTGAGCCCGTGAGCCACAACTACTGAAGCTTGCACGCCTACAGCTCATGCTCCGCAACGAGAAGCCACAGCAATGAGAAGCCTGCACACCACAACGAAGAGTATGCCTCAACTAGAGAAAGCCCGTGCGCAGCAACAAAAACCCAACACAGCCAAAAATACATAAATAAATAAATTTATTTTAAAACAAAACAAACAAAAAAACACCAACCAAACAACCTGATTAAAACATGGGCAAAGGACTAGAATAGACATTTTTCCAAAGAAGACATACAGATGGCCCCCATACACATGAAAAATGCTCAACATCACTAATCATTAGGGAAATGCAAATCAAAACCACAATAAGATAACATCTCACACCTGTCAGAATGGTTATAAAGCCTGCTACTGTTATTTACTGTCAATTTCTCCCTTTTTGTCTGTTAATATTTTCTTCATGTATTTACATGGACCTACATTGGGTGCATATGCACTTACAATTGTTGTATATTCTTGGATTGATCCCTTGATCACTATTTAATGTCATTCTTTATCTATTGTTACAGTCTTCATTTTAGTCTATTTTGTCTGATATAAGTATTAGTACCCCAGCTTTCTTTTCATTTCCATTTGTACAGAATACCTGTTACTCCCCTCACTTTCAGTCTGTGTATGTCTTTAGATCTGAAGTGAGTCTCTTGTAGGTAACATATATATGGGTCCAGTTTGTGTATCCACTCAGCCAATCTATGTCTTTTGATTGGAGCACTTAGTCCATGTACATTTAAAGTAATTATTGATAGATACGTACTTATTGCCATTTTGTTAATTGTTTTTCTAATTAATTTTCATTGGACTATAGTTGCTTTACAATGTTGTATTAGTTTCTGCTATACGGCAAAGTGAATCAGCTATACGTATACATATACCCCCTCTTTTTTGGATTTCCTTCCCATTTACGTCACCACAGAGTACTGAGTAGAGTTCCCTGTGCTATACAGTAGGTTCTTATTACTTATCTATCTCATACATAGTAGTGTATATGTCAATCCCAATCTCCCTTATTAATTGTTTTTATAATTCTTTTTTGTTCCTTTCTTTTTTTGTTCACCTCCCTTGTGATGTGATGACTATCTTATGTTTGGATACCTTTCTCATTTTTTGTGTGTTATCTATTATAGATTTTTGGGTTGTGGTAACCATGAGGTTAATATACAACAATAACAATTTCTCTCTCTCTCTCTGTATATATTATATATATAAAATATATACACATATATGTGTATATATGTGTGTTTATTTTATTTTAAAATTTATTTTTATTAAAGTATAGTTGCTATTCAATATTATATAAGTTACAGGTGTACAATACAGTGATTCCCAATTTTTAAAGGTTATGCTCCATTTGTAGTCACTATAAAATATTGGCTATATTCCCCATGTTGTATAATATATCCTTGAAGCTTATTTTATACCTATAGTTTGTACCTCTTACTCCCCTACCCCTTCATTGACCCTCTCCCCTTCCCTCTGCCCACTGGTAATCATTAGTATGTTCTCTATATCTGTGAGTCTGCTTCTTTTTTTATTATATTCACTAGTTTCTTGTGTTTCTTAGATTCCACATATAAGTGATATCATACAATATTTGTATTTCTC
Source organism: Mesoplodon mirus (assembly GCF_964341445.2). Taxonomy (NCBI): domain Eukaryota; kingdom Metazoa; phylum Chordata; class Mammalia; order Artiodactyla; family Ziphiidae; genus Mesoplodon; species Mesoplodon mirus. Next base: position 122,874,925 of record NC_138977.1, on the reverse strand, counting down.
TGTCTGATTTATTTCACCTAGCATAATGCCCTCCAAGTCCATTCATGTTGCTGCAAATGGCATTATTTCATTCTTTTTTATGGCTGAGTAGTATTCCATTTTATATATATATAGATATAGATACATATATATATATATATAGAGAGAGATACATCTAGAAATGTGACATATATATATATATATATATATATATATATATATCTCACATCTTCTTTATCCATTCTTCTGTTGATGGGCACTTAGGTTGCTTCCATATCCTAGCTATTGTAAACAATGCTGCTATGAACGCTGCAGAGCATCTATCTTTTCAAATTAGAATATTTGGGTTTCTTTGGACATATACCCAGGAGTGAAACTGCTCGGTCATATGGTAGTTCTATTTTTAGTTTTTTTGAGAAGCTTCCATATTGTTTTCCACAGTGGCTGCACCAATTTACATTCCCACCAACAGTGTACAAGGGTTCTCTTTTCTCCACATCCTCGCCAACATTTGTTATTTGTGTTCCTTTTGATGATAACCATTCTGACAGGTGTGAGGTGATATCTCACTGTGGATTTGATTTGCATTTCTCTGATAATTAACCATGTTGAGCATTTTTAATCTGCCTGTTGGCCTTATTTGGAAAAATATCTTTTCAGGTCTTCTGCCCATTCTTTAATCAGGTTGTTTTTTTAATGTTGAGCTATTTATATACATTGGATATTAATCCCTTATGGGTCATATCATTTGCAAATATTTTCTCCCATTCAGTAAGTTCTCTTTTCATTTGGTTGATGGTTTCTTTTGCCGTGCAAAAGGTTTTAAGTTTAATTAGGTCCCACCTGTTTATGTTTGCTTATATTTCCTTTGCTTTGGGAGACAGATCCAAAAACAATATTGCTAAGGCCAATGTAAAAGAGTGTTCTGCCTATGTTTTCCTCTAGTTTTAGAATATCCAATCTTACATTTAGGTCTTTATCCATTTGGAGCTTATTTTTGTCTATGGTGTTAGAGAATGTTCTAATTTCATTCTTTTCCATGTAGTTGTCCAGTTTTCCAGCACCACTTATTGAAGAGACTGTCTTATCGCCATTGGGTATTCTTAACTCCTTTGTGGTAGATAAATTGACCGTAAGTGCGTGGGTTTCTTACTGGGCTTTCTATCCTGTTCAATTTATCCAAGTGTCTGTATCTGTGCCAATACCATACTGTTTTGATTACTGTAGCTTTTTAGTTATAAGTGATTATTTTAAATTTCTGATGTCTTAATTCAAATATCTTTTAGCAATCCTGCATTTTTACTTCCCCCACCAGGTTTACTTATTTTGACATCATATTTTACATGTTTCTGTAACTACTTATTGTGGATGCAGATGATTTTACTATTTCTGTCTTTTAACCTCTCTACTAGTTTTGATCTATTACCTTTAATGTATATTTGCCTCTATCAATGAGATTTTTCCTTTTGCAATTTTCGTATTTCTAATTGTGGCCTTTCTAGAAAAGCCCCTTTAGCATTTCTTTTAAAGCTGGTTTGGTGGTGCTGAACTATTTTAGCTTTCATTTGTCTGCAAAACTCTTTACATCTCCTTTGAATCTGAATGATAGCCTTCCCTGGTACAGTATTCTTGGTTGTAGGTTTTTCCCTCACACTGCTTTAAATATATCATGCCACTTCCTCTGGCCGGCCGTTTCGGCTAAAAAGTCAGGTGATAGCCTCATGGGAGTCCCCTTGTATGAACTAGTTGCTTTTCCCTGCTGCTTTTAATATTCTCTCTTTATTTTAACTTTTGCCATTTTAATTACAATGTGTAGACATCTTTGGGTTATTTATTTGGGACTTATTTGGGACTCTCTGTGTTTCCTGGACCTGGATGTCACCTTTCTTTCCCAGGTTAGGGAACTTTTCAGCCAATAGGTTTTCAAATAACTTCTCTGTCCCTTTATTCCTCTCTACTCCTCCTGGGGCCCCTATAATGTGAGAATCAGGATGCTTGATGTTGTTCCAGAAGTCTCTTAAACTCTCATTTTAAAAGATTTTTTTTCTTTTTTCTATTCTGTTTGAGCAATTTCCACTATTTGGTATCCCAGTTTGCTGATTCATTCCTCTGTATCATCTAAGTTACTAACGATTCCTTCCAGTGTTATTTTTAATTGCAGTTGTTTTATTCTTCAGCTCTTTGGTTACTTATACTTTCTAACTCTTTCTTAGAAACTTCTAACTTCTTACAGGGTTCATCCACTCTTCTCCCGAGTTCTCTGATCATCTTTACCTTCATTATCTTGAAGGGAGGTTGCTTATCTCCACCCGACTTAGTCCTTCTTCTGGGGTTACATCTTGTTCCTTCATTTGAAACATGTTCCTCTGTCACCTCATTTTTCCTAATTCTCTTTTCATGTCTATATATTTGGTGGTTGGTTACATTTCCTGATGTTGGAAAAGTGGCCTTAAGCAGGAAACATATTCCCCTAAATGCTACAGGGGTGCCCCCTCTGTGGGTCATGTGGGTGCTTTTGTTGTGGGGGACTGACTGCTGTGGGGGCACTGGTAGGTGAAGTTGCACCCTGGCCCATTTGGTTGCCAGGCCCTGCCTAGTGTGGGGGCTGCACCTGCTGTTGAGCAGGGCTGGGCCCAGGCACGGCTTGCTGCAGGGCCCAGGGAGTCCTGGTCCTGGTGCTGGCCCAGTGGTGGGCAGGGGAGGTACTGGGGTGGATGGTTGTGGGCTAGAGGTTTCCTGGAGCTAGTGTTAGCCTGCTTGTGAGTGAGTTTGGGGCCTGGTGTGGAGGGTGGGGTGGAGGGAGCTTCCAAGGCCTGGTTCTGGCCCGCTGACGTGCGGGGGCAGTTCCTGATGCAGTTGACTACAGTGTCCAGGGTTTCTTGGAGCTGGTGTCAGCCCACTGATGGGTGGGACCAAGGCCCACGGCATCTTGGGGCTGGTGCAGACCCTCTAGTGGGCAGAGCCAAGAACCAGGCTCTCTGGCTGTGGGGTCCAGTGATTCTGGAACTGGTGTCAGCCATCTGCTGTGAAGGACCAGGGCCCAGGGGATCCCAGGGCTAGTGCTGGCCCACTGGTGGGAAGATTTGTGTCCCAGGATCTCTCTCTGCAGGATTCTGGGGGTTCCATAGCTGCTGTCAGCCAGCTGGTGGGTGGAGCTGGGTCTTGGGGTCTTGAATTCCAGACTCAGGGATCTGGTGTCGGCCCACTGATGGGCATGTCTGGGTCCTGACAGCTAGCTGGAGGGCCCTGGGTGTCCCAGTGCTAATGCTGGCCCACTGGTGGGTGGGGCTCATTCACGCCCCCTCTGTTGGTCAAGGCCAGGTCCTGGGCAACAAGGGTATGAGGGAGCTGAGGGCAGGCAGCCTGCTGTTGGATGTGTCTGTGTCTCTGCCCAGTTGGCTGCTTAGCTGGGGCATGCCAGGACTGGTGCTGACCATTGGTTGGGGGGGCCAGGTCCCGGCACTAATAGGCTAGAGGGAGGACTCCAAAATGGCGCCTACATGCTCCAGTGCCCACGCAGAGAAAGAGCTCCCGAAAGGCCTGTACTTGTCCTCAGGGTGAGCCCCAGCTCCCTCAGCCTGTCTGGAGACTCTCCACCATCAGCAAGAGGGTCTGTCCCAGGCTCCTTTCAACCTCCTGACTCTGCCCTTTAAGGACAAAGTGTCTTTTCCCATAGCCCTCTGGGACTCCCTAAAGCAAGGCTTGCTGGCCTTCAAAGCCAGACATTCTCGGGGCTCATCTTCCCAGTGCAGGACCCCCGGGCTGGGAGCCTGAAGTGGGGCTGAGAGCCCTCGCTCCTTGGGGAGAACCTCCGCAACTGTGATTATACTCCTGTTTGTGGTTCACCTGCCCACGGGCATGGGTCTTGACTACACCTTGTATCCGCCCCTCCTACCCCTCTTGTTGTGGCTCCTTCTTTATGCCTTCAGTTGTAGACGATCTCTTCTGCTGGTCCTCAGGTTGTTCTCATAGACAGTTGATCTGTAAATAGTTGTAATTTTGAGGTTCTCATGGAGGAAGGTGAGGTCAAGTCTTCTTACTGCATCATCTCAGCCATTCCAAGTCGATTTTAATTTTTTTCTTTTCCTTTAATGTTTTCTCTAAGAGATGATGGATGTTTGCTAAACTTATTGTGGTAATCATTTCTTGATGTATATGAGTCAAATTATTATGCTGTGCACTTTAAACTTATGAAGTACTGTATGTCAATTACAGCTCAATAAAACTGGAAGAAAAAATTTATTTGAAATCCACAAAATTTGGACATATAACCAGAAAAAAGGGATTACTTTAAATCTCTCCAAATTTATATCAGATTCAGTTAATATTCTTAATGAAGTTTTTATCTTAGACATCCCTTTGATGAAGGACTCTGTAGGAATTATGAACATGGAATCTGTAAAATAAGGCGTTATTTCTCAAGCTTCAACATGCACATAAATTACGTGGGATCTTTTAAAAATGTAGACTCTGCTCTTCAGCAAGTGGAGTTGGGAAAGCTGGACAGCCGCATGTAAATCAATGAAGTTAGAACACTCCCTCACATCATACACAAAAATAAATTCAAAATGGCTTAAAGACTTAAATATAAGCGATGATACCTTAAAACTCCTAGAAGAGAGCATAGGCAAAACATTCTCTGACATAAATCAACAATTGTTTTCTAAGGTCTGTCTTCCAAGGCAATAGAAATGAAAGTAAAAATAAATAAATGGGAACTAATCAAACTTACAAGCTTTTGCAAAGAAAAGGAAACCATAAACAAAATGAAAAAACAACCTACACACTAAGAGAAAATATTTGCAAATGATGTGACCGACAAGGGTTTAATTTCCAAAATATACAAACAGCTCATACAACTCAATAACATAAATAAATAAATAAATAACCCCGCTCCTGCTTAGGCTCGCCCTCCACAGCCAAGGCCTTTTCCACCACTTTTTTTTTCTTTCTTTCTTCTCCTCTTCTTTTTTTTTTTTTTTACTATGTTAGTTCTGTTTTACCTTCCAGTTGTTGTTTCACCTATATTTTTATTTTTATATTCTTTCTAACATACCTGTTAGTTTCCTAGTCTAATTTTATTTTTAACTCTTCATTACTGTTCTCTTTATTTCTGGTTACCCTGCATGGCTTGTGGGGTCTTGGTTCACGAGCAAGGGGTTGAGGTAAAGCTCCTGCAGTGGGAGCTCCAAGTCCGAGCCACTGGACTAACAGAGAACCTCAGACCCCAGGGAATATTCATTGGAATGAGGTGTCACAGAGGTCCTCCTCTTGGCACCAAGACTCAGCTCTACCCAACAGCCTACAAACTCCAGTATTGGAAGCCTCAGGCCAAACAATCAGTAAAACTGAAACATAACCCGACTCATTAAAAAAAAAAAAATGAGATGGCAAAAAAATATGTCACAGATGAAGGAGTAAGGTAAAAACCTACAAGACCAAACAAATGAAGAGGAAATAGGCAATTTACCTGAAAAAGAATTCATAGTAATGATAGTAAAGATGATCCAGAATCTCAGAAATAGAATGGAGGCACGGATTGAGAAAATACAAGAAGTATTTAACAGAGATCTAGAAGAACTAAAGAACAAACAAACAGAGATGAACAAAACAATAACTGAAATGAAAAATACACTAGAAGGAATCAAAAACAGAATAACTGAGGCAGAAGAATGAATAAGTGAGCTGGAAGACAAAATGGTGGCAATAACTGCTGAGGAGCAGAACAAAGAGAAAAGAATTGAAAACAGTCTCAGACATCTCTGGGACAACACTAAAGGCAACAACATTCAAAAAATAGGGGTCCCAGAAGAAGAAGAGAAAAAGAAAGGGTCTGAGAAAATATTTGAAGAGATTATAGTGGAAAACTTCCCTAACATGGGAAAGGAAATAGTAGTCACCCAAGTCCAGGAATCACTGAGTATCCCATACAGGATAAACCCTAGGAGAAACACACCAAGACACATATTAAGCAAAGTAACAAAAATTAAATTCAAAGAAAAAATATTAAAAGCAGCGAGGGAAAAACAAAAAATAACATACAAAGGAATCCCCATAAGGATACCCACTGATTTTTAAGCAGAAACTCTACAGCCCAGCAGGGAGTGGCAGGATATACTTAAATCGATGAAAGAGAAAAACCTACAACAAGATTACTCTACCCAGCAAGGATCTCATTCAGATTCAACAGAGAAATCAAAAGTTTTTCACACAAGTAAAAGCTAAGAGAATTCAGCACCACCAAACCAGCTTTACAACAAATGCTAAAGAAACTTCTCTAGGTAGGAAACAAAAGAGAAGAAAAAGACCCACAAAAACAAACACAAAACAATTAAGAAAATGGTAATAGGAACACACATATCAATAATAACCTTGAATGTCAATGGATTAAATGCCCCAACCAAAAGACACAGACTGGCTGAATGGATACAAAAACAAGACCCATATATACGCTGTCTACAAGAGACCCATTTCAGACCTAGGGACACATACAGACTGAAAGTGAAGGGATGGAAAAAGATATTCCATGCAAATGGAAATCAAAAGAAAGCTGGAGTAGCAATACTCGTATCATATAAAATAAACTTAAAATAAAGACTGTTACAAGAGACAAGGAAGGACACGACATAATGATCAATGGATCAATCCAAGAAGATATAACAATTATAAATGTGTATGTACCCAACATAGGAGCACCTCAATACATAAGGCAAATGCTAAAAAGCATGGAAGGGGAAATCGACAACAACACAGTAATATTAGGGGAACTTAACACCCCACTTACGCCAATGGACAGGTCATCCAAACAGAACATAAATAAGAAAACACAAGCTTTAAATGACACAATTGATCAGATAGATTTAATTGATATTTATAGAACATTCCACCCGAAAGTGGCAGAATACACTTTCTTCTCAAGTGCACATGGAACATTCTCCAGGGTAGATCACATCTTGGGTCACAAATCAAGCCTTGGAAAATTTAAGAAAACTGAAATCATATCAAGTGTCTTTTCTGACCACAACACTATGAGATGAGAAATCAATTACAGGAAAAAATCTGTAAAAAACACAAATACATGGAGGCTAAACAGGGCACTACTAAATAACCAAAAGATCACTGAAGAAATCAAAGAAGAAATTTAAAAATACATAGAAACAAATGACAAAGAAAACACAATGATCCAAAACCTATGGGATGAAGCAAAAGCAGTTCTAAGAGGGAAGTTTATAGCAATTCAATCTTACTTAAAGAAATAAGAAAAATCTCAAACAAACAATCTAAGCGTACATGCACCTAAAGCAACTAGAGAAAGAAGAACAAGGAAAACCCAGTCAGTAGACGGAAAGAAATCATAAATATCAGAGCAGAAATAAATGAAATAGAAACGAAGAAAACAATAACAAAGATCAATACAACTAAAAGCTGGTTCTTTGAGAAGATAAGAAAAATTGATAAACCCTTAGCCAGACTCATCAAGAAAAAAAGGGAGAGGATACAAATCAATAAAATTAGAATGAAAAAGGAGAAATCACAACTAACACTGCAGAAATACAAAGGATTATAAGAGACTACTACAAACAACTATATGCCAATAAAATGGACAACCATGAAGAAATGGACAAATTCTTGGAAATGTACAATTTTCCAAGGAACCAGGAAGAATTAAAAAATATAAACAGACCTATCACAAATAATGAAATTGAAACTGTAATTAAAAATCTTCCAACAAACAAAAGTCCAGGACCAGATGGATTCACAGGCGAATTCTATGAAACATTTACAGAAGAGCTAACACCCATCTTTCAAAAATCCTTCCAAAAAATTGTAGAAAGAGGAACACTCCCAAATTCATTCTATGAAGCCACAATCACCCTAATATCAAAACTAGAAAAAGATATCACAAAAATAGAAAATTATACACCAGTATCACTGATGAACATAGATGCAAAAATCCTGAACAAAATAGTAGCAAACAGAATCCGACAGCATATTGAAAGGATCATACACCATGATAAAGTGGGATTTATACCAGGTATGCAAGGATTCTTCAATATATGCATATCAATCAATGTGATACACCATATTAACAAATTAAGGAATAAAAACCATATGAGCATCTCAATAGATGCAGAAAAAGCAATATTCAGCACCCATTTATGACAAAAACTCTCCAGAAAATGGGCATAGAGGGAACCTTCCTCAACATAATAAAGGTCACAAATGACAAACCACAGCAAAAATCATATTCAATGGTGAAAAACTGAAAGCATTCCCACTAAGATCAGGAACAACACAAGGATGTCCACTCTTGCCACTCTTATTCAACATAGTTTTGGTGGTCCTAGCCACAGCAATCAGAGAAGAAAAAGAAATAAAAGGAATTTGTATAATTGGAATTTTTATAATTTGTATAATCTGTATAAAATTTGTATAATTGGAAAAGAAGTAAAATTGTCACTGTTTGCAGATGGCATGATACTATACATAGAAAATCCTAAAGATGGCACCAGAAAACTACTAGAACTAATCAATGAATTTGGTAAGGTTGCAGGATACAAAACTAATGCACAGAATCCTCTGGCATTCCTATACACTAGCAACAAAAAATCAGAAAGAGAAATTAAGGAAACACTCCCATTTATCATCACAACAAAAATAATAAAATACCTAGGAACAAACCTACCTAAGGAGGTGAAACACTTGTAATCAGAAAACTATAAAACACTGATGAAAGAAATGAAAGATGACATAAACAGATGGAGAAATATACTATGTCCTTGGATTGGTAGAATTAATATTGTGAAAATGACTATACTACCCAAAGCAATTTACAGATTCAGTGCAAACCCTATTAAACTACCAATGGCATTCTTCACAGAATGAGAACAAAAATTTTTTACAATTTTCATGGAAACACAAAAGACCCCGAACAGCCAGAGCAGTCTTGAGAAAGAAAAACGGAGGTGGAGGAATGAGGCATCCTGACTTCAGACTATACTACAAAGCTACTGTAATCAAGACAGTATGGTACCAGCACAAAAATGGAAATATAGATCAATGATACAGCATAGAAAGCCCAGAGATAAACCCATGCACATATAGTCACCTAATTTATGACAAAGGAGGCAAGAACAGACAATGAGAAAAGACAGCCTCTTCAATAAGTGGTGCTGGGAAAACTGGACAGCTACATGTAAAAGAATGAAATCAGAACACTATTTAACACCATACACAAAAATAAGCTCCAAATGGATTAAAGACCTAAATGTGAGACCAGACACTATAAAACTTTTAGAGGAAAACATAGGAAAAACACTCTTTGATGTAAACCACAGCAAAATCTTTTTTGACCCACTTCCCAGAGTAATTAAAATAAAAACAAAAATAAACAAATGGGACCTAATTAAACTTAAAAGCTTTTGCACAGCAAAGGAAACCAAAAACAAGACGAAAAGACAACTCTCAGAATGGGAGAAAATATTTGCAAATGGAACAATGGACAAAGGATTAATCTCCAAAATATACAAACATTTCATGGAGTTCAGTATCAAAAAAACAAACAACCTGATTAAAACATGGGCAGAAGACGTAAATAGACATTTCACCAAAGAAGACATACAGATGGCCAAGAGACACATGAAAAGATGCTCAGCGTCACTAATTATTAGAGAAATGCAAATCAAAACTACAATGAGGTATCGCCTCACACCAGTCAGAATGGGCATCATCAACAAATCTGGAAACAATAAATGCTGGAGAGGGTGTAGAGAAAAGGGAGCCTTCCTGACCTGTTGGTGGGAATGTAAATTGATAAAACCACTATGGAGAACAGTATGGAGGTTCCTTAAAAAACTAAAAACAGAATTACCCTATGACCTAGCAATCCCACTACTGGGCATATACCCTGAGAGAACCATAATTCAAAAAGAGACATGCACCAGAATATTCATTGCAGCACTATTTCCAATAGCCAGGACATGGAAGCAACCTAAATGTCCATTGATAGATGAATGGATAAAGCAGATGTGGCACATATATACAATGGAGTATTACTCAGCCATAAAAAGAAATGAAACTGAGTTATTTGTAATGAGGTGGATGGACCTAGAGTCTGTCATACAGAGTGAAGTAAGTCAGAAAAACAAATACCATATGCTAACACATACAAATGGAACCTAAAAAAAAAAAAAGGTTATGAAGAACCTAGGGGCAGGACAGGACAGGAATAAAAATGCAGATGTAGAGAATGGACTTCAGGACATGGGGAGAGGGAAGGGTAAGCTGGGACAAAGTGAGAGAGCGGCATTGACATATATACACTACCAAATGTAAAACAGATAGCTAGGGGGAAGCAGCTGCATAGCACAGGGAGATCAGCTTGGTGCTTTGTGACCACCAAGAGGGGTGAGATAGGGAGGGGGGCAGGGAGACGCAAGAGGGAGGGGATATGGGGATATACATATGCATATGGCTGATTCTCTTTATTGTACAACAGAAACTAATACAATATTGTGAAGCAATTATACTCCAATGAAGATATATAAATAAATAAATAAATTAGATTCCACATATGAGGACAATTGGAGTCCCAGGACAATATACAGTAATTAAATTGACAGGTACTCCAAAAGCTTAAGGTTGAACACATCTTGAAAACCAGCAATTTTCAATAACTTTTGTTGCGTTTTCAGCTTCAACCACCATTCTGTGAAAACGCACAATAAAATGACAAAGAGACAAGTCTCGGTGCCCCTTACCCTGTCTTCCCACTGCCCCCTTCCCCCCTTCTATCCTGGGTAGGGGAGGCCGGGCACATTGGAACAGCATCCTATCCTCCAACACAAGCACAGAGGGAAGGTGGGAAGGCAGCCAGCCCTGGGGTAGGGACACTGCTCCTAATCCCACCAGAGATCCCTGTGGGTTAGCAGCAATTCTGGGTCAGAATGCCAGCTCCAGGTCTGTCATATCCTTGAGCATCTTATTAAATCGCTCAGATCCTTGTGTCCTAGTCTGTAAAATGGAGGATACATACCACAGAGTGGGTGATGTAAGGATGACATCGCTACCTGCTACCTGCTCAAAATGTGGTCACAGGCTGTGGCCAGTCCTGTGTGTTACCTGTCCCCCTAAGGGATAAATATGTACAGAAATTGAGAGAAAGTGTTACAAAAACCCAAAGAGGGACATGCAATCTAGCTTCAACAGATAAAACATTCCTCCATCAAATTGCAATAAAATTTCTAATTTCATTTTTCTAGTAATTCATACATATTGTATTTTCCAAAAGTATCAGGACATAATGAGTTGAAGATTTAAAGAAAGACTGGCTCTTCACTAAGTTTGAGAGCCACTTGGGCAAAGAACTTCCCCAGGCACAAAGGACAGTACCAAGATGCTACAGACTGAATGTTTCTTCTCCCAAAATTAGTATGTTGAAACCTAATGCTTACTGCAATGGTACTTGGAACTGGAACCTTTGAGAGGGGATTAGGTCTTGAGGGTGGAGCCCCAATGAATGGGATTAGTGCCCATAAAAGAGACCCAAAGAAACCCCTCATCCCTTCGACCATGTGAGGACACAGCAGAAGGACAGCCGCCTATGAACCAGGAAGACGGTCCTCTCCAGACACTGAATTGCTGGTGTCTTGATCTTGGACGTCGGGCCTCTAGAACCGTGAGAAACAAATCTCTGTTGTTCATAAGCCACCAAGTCTAGGGTATTGTGTTACAGCATCCTGAACAGACTAAGAGACTTGGGAAGCAAGACCAGAATGATAATGAAGACTCTGACCCCAAGTCTACTCATAAGCCCCCATGCCTTCCCCTACAGTCGCAGGGCTTAACGACTGAAGCAGGTCCCAGTGAGGCCGCAGGGTCCCAGGGGCCCTCAGCATCCTATGTGGAGCCTCAGGTTCAATAGTAGAGCCATTTTAAATCACAGATTATTCTTCTAAAATAAGTCAGAAAAAAATTATTGTGAGGAAAGCAACAGAGGTCATGTAGAACAACACATTCAGGAATAATTTAACAGCTTTTTTATCTTAAAGAAAACCAAGTTAAAAGCAGTAATTTGATCATCTTAGGTGATCCATTTTACCTCTGAATAAATGATACAGGAAAAAGAATTAAAGGATAAAAATAATCTTAAAAGAAACAATTATTACTTACTTCTTCAGAAATATGTTAATTTTTTTTAGATTTGATAATTGATTACAATAACAACAAGGTGATAGCCAAGCACCTCCATGAAGTGAAATAAAGGCTGTCTAGATTATTTAAAGGAGCATCTGAGTCTAGCCTGGCAGGAAAATGATAACACCTCCCCTCTTCTCACGTGACAGCCCCAAATCTATCACAACAGAGCAGACATTGAAGCTCGCATCAACTGGAGAAAGAAAACGTAATGAGTAAGAAAAACTTCACTCTTCATGAACCCACCCAGTAGTAATTTTAAATATAATCGAGAAATCTCAGGTCACATTGAAAGTCAAGTGCTTTGGGAAGGAATGATAGGCCCTTAGTTCCCACTCACATGCTTTAGGGCCTAACAGTGAAAAAGCAAACAATGTAACACTAATTCACTAAACATGCCTATCAGAAACAGTGGCCAGTGTTAACTCCCATAATTAAAATTAGGGAGAAACCCTTAATAGAAGACCTGCAAGCAGCAGACTAGCGTCCACATTTCAAATGAGCAGAACAATGAGCGCTCAACATGGAACAGCTGCACACGCGGCCACCTGGGTACTTGGAACACTCAGACTTGAAAGGAGAATAATGTAAAATAGTTTGTTAATTTTTATATTTATTATGTGTTCAGGTGACGGTATTTTAGATGCTCTGTATTAAATTTGCCATCAACATTCATTTCACCTATTTGTGGATTTTTAATGTGGCTACTAGAACATTTAGAACTGCATTATATTTCTATTGGGCAACACTGATCAAGAAGATCTAACAGCTCCAGACATACTGCTAAACTCATTTAGCCTGGACCTAGATTTCCTTTTTTTTTTTTTTTTTAAGGGCAAAATATAAAGAAAGTTAAGATGGCACTTTGTCAGAGGTTCCTTGGCTGTTGAACGGACCCGACTTCTGGGTCAGTAAAAAACAAAAACAACCTCCCTCAAAAAAAAAAAAAAAAAAAAAAACCTACATGCCAATTTATTCCCTATTAGACAGTGTAAGTGTAACAGGTCAGAAGTAAACACAGAGGAACCATGTAACACAGATGCCAGAATCCGAGCTCCCTGAGTGAGTCTGGGAAGATTCTTCTTTCCACCATACGCAGGACTCCAGAGAATGTAAAACCACCTATTCAAAATCCTTTCCTTTTGGACTGGATTTGAACTTTCCTACTGACCAGATGTGGTTCACAAGACCTGCTGATTATAAAACCTAACCTAAATGAAGCTACTTAGAGAAATTAATGTCTTTTTTTTTCCTGTTGACAGAAATCATACCTGATCTTTTTTAAGATGTCAATCTCAGCATCAAAATAGTAGACAGTAAATAATTCGCTATAATATCAAGTCTCAGCTACAAGCACCACCTCCCGCTAAGTGGATGCACTTCCACACCCATCACAGAACCTGCCCCTACGGCGTGTTCCGAGGGCTCCCCTCTGGAGCAGGGCACACACCCTCGGAGATCGCCTGTCTGACCCGACGCTCGGAAGAAGCCTAACACTGGCAACAGTCAGTTCTCTCCCCTCAGACACACTCCTTGGACCCTACATCTTCTATTTCGTCCTCTTTAATGTTTTATCCTTTCCCCAGTGTCATTTCATCCATTTCTACTGTCGCTCAGGAAACAGTATCTCTCGGGGTCTTTAGACGTCAGTCCTCCAATTATTTCTCAGGATCCTCCCCCCTAACCACGGCCTGATCTATAAGCAGTCTCTGCAAGCTTCGCTCCTGCTTTATTCTCTACATTCTATCCAGACATCCACAGCCTTTGGAAAGGCCTCATGTTGAGTGTGTGGGCAGCTCACGGTTCTGAGTCCTCTCTGTGTGTTTCACTAACCCCTGGAGGTCCCACTTCGGAGGAGGCCTCCCTTCTCCTTCAAGTCAACAGGGCCCAATTCTAACCCATTCATTCAACAAAACTAAGGACTCTGTGGCAGGTCCCATGCTTAAGAGCTTATTCTGCAAAATCCTCTTCAGCTTTTTTTTTTTTTTTTTTACATCTTTATTGGAGTATAATTGCTTTACAGTGGTGTGTTAGTTTCTGCTTTATAACAAAGTGACTCAGTTATACATATACATATGTTCCCATATCCCTTCCCTCTTGCTTCTCCCTCCCTCCCACCCTCCCTGCCCCACTCCTCTAGGTGGTCACAAAGCACCGAGCTGATCTCCCTGTGCTCTTCAGCTTTTAACAACAGAACATCTGCATTTCAGCTGGGTATGTGTCTAGCCACTAACACAGTATTTTCCACAGCCTACGTTACCCCGAGGTGTAGCCATGTGACCAAGTTACGGGCAATGGAGTACAGGGAGCAATGAAGCACAGCGGCAGAAAGGAATGCCGTCTCGGGCTCAAAGGCAGAATGAAGGAACTGAGCCACCCTCGGCAGTACTAAACCCTGGGGGTGTTGAGACAGCAAAAGCTAGAAAACAAAACCCTGGACAAGCCGGTGGAATGGAAGCACTTGACCTCCCGGGCACTCGCCTGTGCAGACTTCCCCTGAAAGAGGGAAACTGACTTTCCACCCTTGTAAGTCACGGTGGAGGCAGTCAGAACGACACTGTAACTCGTACGCCCACCGAGCAAAGGCGTCCTGCACACACGGCCAAAGGGATGGGCAAACTCAGCAGCCCTCAGCAGCCGGCTCGGGGAGACCACTCCCATCACTGGTGCAGACCCGGCTCGGTCCCAGATCCGGTCACACATCAAGGTTCCCGTATTTCCTCAGCTTCCCTTCCTCTCTCCCCCAGACTCTGGGGCAGGTCCTTATCTCCTCCTCGTAGAAAATGCAGGAGGCTTCTGCCCCCAGGATGCCAGGCTGGCCCCAGCCCACATCCTGTAAATGCTGCCCTTTTGTCATTCCTCCTTAACAAACAGTGAATGGCCCCTTACCTTCAGCTCTGTTCTCCACTGTCAACAGCACTGACCCCGACTACTACCCGGACAGGAGGGTCCCGGCATCAGTCTCAGGGCTGACTTAGGACCCTCTTCCTCCTGTCATCAGAAGTGCAGTCTCCTCCCATCATATACACGCTATGAAGTAACTGTCGGGGTAACTCTCACGGAAACACAAGTACCGCTGGACAGAGACTGTCGCAGCATGCACCCCAGCCCCCAGCCGTGACGGGTATGTGGAGGCTTCAGTAAACGTACGTGAGTACATGAACCTTGTTCAACCACAATGCTCACTCGGAAGCCCTCTAACCTTCAACAAGTGACTCCCACCCTTGGCAAGACATCAGAGTCACTCAGGTAGCTTCCTAAATAAAGGTTCCTACTCTCCACTCTGAAAAATCATTTTTCTCTAGGATGGAGCCCTGGAATGTGCATTTAAAAAAAAAAACTCCACAGCTAATGCCAAATCACTGAAAAGTAAGTACAGTTGCCCCTTGAGCAACACGAGTTCGAACATGGATGTTTCTCCAGTAGTAAATACGACGGCACTGCAGGATCCACGCGGGTTGAATCCGCAGACACGGAGGGCTGACTCTAAGCTACACCTGGATTTTCAACCAAGCATCAACTGTACTCAATTAACAATTGAGCTGTGACTTTACAACTAAACCCAAGTCAAACACCGAAAAGAATTTATACAACTTGCCTCAGAGTTATGTCAGGATGTAGTAGAAAGCTGATGTGAACTCTATTCATTATGTAAGTAACCAAAACCACACTTAAGTAATAATTTAATGAGCCAACCATAGTGTCTGCTGTTAATGCAGTGAAGAATGTATTTTACGTACGTCACGTGGAATGTGACCTAAGTAAGCCGATGCCGCAAACGCTCCACATTAAATATCCAATAAACAGATAACTTGCAGTTCCTTACAATCTGGTGAAATCACGCACTAAAGACAGAAACTACCTAACTTGCTCATGGTCTAAATGCAGAGTCACGACAAGGGCTTTGTTGCCTAATACCTGGCCAGGGAGTGAGCGGGGCTTTCCTCTGACACGCTGGCCTGGCCCTTCAGGAAAATGAATATTGGCTTAGAGGGATGTATGGCCAGATCCAACCAGGCAGGCCCTCCCCTGAGGAGGGAAGAAGAGGAGCAGTGACTACCGAGATGGAATGTGGGTTCCAGAGCAGAATCCCAGGACATAAACGCTGCTGTTTCTCACCCAAATGTCAGGACACAAGAGGACACAAAAAGCAGCCTTGGACCCGTGAATGAGCAAGTGACAGGAGAACATGGGCAGATATGAAACAGTGAAGCTGAAGCCAACCACAGGCGCAAGATGGAGGGAGTTGCAGGGAGGGGACAATTCCCAGACTCAGGATTTCAAGCACTTTGACCTGCGTGCAGGCAGGAAGTCTGTATTTTGCTCCATGTCTTTGCCTTAATGAGCAGCCATGTAACTGCACAACTTCTTCAGCCAATGGATCTCAATTGTCCTACCTATAGAATATAGTTAATAGCCCGTATGCAATATTCCCATCATTTGAGACAATCAAATATGTAATGTGAACTATTTTTAAAGTTTAAGACACCTTGCAAATGCAAGGTGCTGGTGTTAATTTGCTAATTTAAAAACGAGCGTTTATATCTTACTATGCTGCAAAAGCACTTGAGCTTATTCCAACAAGAGGAAAACAAGCAATAATAGAAAGTAATCAGGAACAAACCAAATGAAGTTCGGTGAACTCCACAGCTAAGAGAGGACAACCCCACACGCTGACTCAGTTACAAAACGCTGTCTCTCTAAGAACTCTCTGGACACACTGTCGGTCACTCCATAGCTTTGGTTTGGATTCAGTTTTCTTACTTTGGAAAGATATGGTCATTTCTACGTTTTCATTCGGTGAGAATCTGGAACCAGAAGCCTTCTCTGTACTGCCTGATACTGTTTCATGACAACAGCAGACACCTTAAATCTTACCTAGTCTACACTCAAAAGTGAAGGATGCTTATATAGGATTTAGCAGAGCAACAGGTGGTCAGGGTTCTTAGTGCACACACAGGGCAGAGAGAGCTGCCGTTCTGACTCACAGCACACCTCCTTCTCTGATGAATGTCAAGCCTCAGGGCAGGATGCCCAGCCTCCCGGACATCGGAGCAGCCTCCCAAGGCCCTGCAGACCACAAGAGGCATGGACACTCCATGCCCTGCAGTGATTTTCATGGAAATGCGGACTAATTTCTCTTGGATAAACACACATAGAAGCAACACTAGTGGGTTACATTGTATATATATTAAACTTTAGGATTTACTACCAAATAGATTTCCGTATGTGTTGTCCTTGTTTGCAAATTCAGTAGACTAACTAATGAAATGAACAAATACAACTTCACACTTTTCAATAGTATTCATACATAGATGTGATAAAAAAAATTAAGTATCTCAGAACAAAATCACAAGGTTAAATAAATTACCCAGGAACCTCGAAACTAGTTAGGTGTTTTGGAAAGCATTACACGTCACTGGTGTCCACAGAAACACACACATGAAGGACACGCAAAACTAAGTTAGATATTCACCAAATAAATTTTCATTTCTTTACCCATGAGCATTAGCTGAGCATTTAGAAGCAGTGGATATAGAAATACAGTATCAGACATATTTCAGGTGTCCATAAAACTACTGAATACATTTCTAGTGGATAGCTAAATCATGTCAGCACTACAGTCAGCTGCATAGAGATGTTGATTAAAAGTCATTTTGAATGATCTGTAAGAATACAGCATCCTTGGAAAGTACTACTGGCAAATGTTTACTTCTAGATTAGATTTTTCTAGCCAATTCACTCTGTGTCACTCCTACAATCTGTGGGTAATATGTTCATAGAATACAAACTAAATCAGATCAAAATAATCATCTTTAAAAAATTCATTTAGAAGTCAAATAAAAGCAATTCCAGAGTCAGATGGTATTTGGGATTATGAAGGTTTGTTTCTCCCAGCTCAGCGTTACTCTCTTGACTTTTGGGCAGCGAGAAGGCAAAGAGACTCGAGTAGCCTTTGGAATTGTACACATATAACTCAACTCCGACCTTCTCACAAACCCTAGGCTTATTTCCCAATTTCCTTATCCTACCCAACGGAGCTAAAGTACAAAGTTCAGTGCTTCACCGATAGTCAGTATTCAATAAAGAGTCATGGAGTGAATTAACGCCGTGTGGAATCTTGTGATCCTACTGCTCCTATGAAATCCCCTACCTACATCACTGCACAATGACTCCACCTCAGGGGAAGCCATAGGTTACAGCCTGTATTTCATTTGTCTATTTCTAAAAATCCAGAGACAGGAAAGATATTGAAAATGCAGAGTGGTAAACAAAAGCATAACAACAATACCTCAGGGCAGGAAACTGATAAAGGTCAAGATCCAGATGCAGGAAAGCCCGTGGTCTGTACAAAGAAAGGGCTGAGCCAGGGGCGCCAGCAGCCGACGTGCACAGCTGAGCCAAGATGGACCTGTGTGGGTCTTATGAATATCCCTGAACATTTGCTCGGCTGGTGGCAAGACTCATGCACCAACAGAGTCCACCAGCAGTCAAACAAGTGGATTAACTCCTATGAAAACAGAATGGTTAGCCCAGCCCTCAAATCACCTCTTTGTTTTATGAGACAAGACCCAAGATCCAAACCCCAGCCCTTCCCAAGACTGGCCCCATTTGTGTATAAGACGACATCCCTCCAACCTCAGCTGCTCCTAATGGAAGCAACACTGATTTGCTGGAGACATGGAAAGAAGTGTCACTTTCAACTTTCAAAGGCACTTCCATGAAAAGCTAAGCCCAGAGTAGCAAACAAGAAGAAAATGAAACCCCTTTAAGAAACCTCTAGAACAGTTTAATATACATATGGCCATTTCAGAAAGTCTAATAATTAGAAAACACATCACTTTAAGGCTGGTAATGGACCCAGACCATTGTCTTACTGCGTTAGGGCCAGAAGTAGCAGCTAAAGGCCTGGCTAGATCCCCTGAAGATTCTCTAAAGAGGATGGATGATGCCACTGAGGGAAGGGAAAAGTCCATTTTCAGGTAATCACCTTGTTCAGGTAATCCCTCTTCTACCAACGGAACCAAGTGGATATAAAGAACTAAAGCTGTGCAAAAATGGTGTTAACTCTCAACAGAAACTCACACCGAAATTCCACAGTGGCTCACTCGTGGGCTAAATCTGTGTGAGCTCCAGTCATGACCCCACATCCTTTATGCCATCTCATTACCAGCACAGGCTGATTCTACACCAAAAACAACCTCCCAGAGGAAAAGGGAGGGACCTCACACATGGCAAAACAAGCATGAGTAACCTGAAGAATTAAGATACAGACAACTTAAGAAGAGAAAATATGAATAATCAGGAGCTAGTAATGATGAAGGTACCAGCCTTTCAGGTACGATTCTTTCTGCCATCCCATTCTTTCCTTTCTGACGCTGGGGAGGGGGTGAAAGCAGAGATGGGTCCTTATTCTTAGAGAGAACAGTGGACTTCTACCACCTGAAGACAGGAAAACCTTAGGCTCACTGATGTAAGATTATGTACTTAACAAATCAATAACTCATCTAAATGAAAAGGCACTTTTAAAAGAAAAGCAAATGAGTACACGAGCCGTTTTACAAATACATGTTCTTTCACGTCTTCTCAGATTGCTGCCTCAACCTAGAAGCTCCTCTATCTCAGGCCAGGATGACAGCCGAGCTCAGGTTCTCAGCCCGTGTGCAGAGGGACCCTGGGACAGTAAGGCGTCATTCCTGACTCACTGCACTATCTCAGGCTTCCTCTTCTTCTCCCTTTCCTATTTTTGAACTGGAAGCCAAAAAAACCAGTAACTAAAGTACAGGCAGGAAAGACAAGGTTTCGAATTTGTATGACTGCTTTGATAAAACATGACTGGGGAAATAAGGTCAGGAAGTAAAGGACTGAGTAACTCCTTGTTTTCTCAGAAGGACCACGGGGAACACAAGAGTTATTACCCTCATCTGATTCAACACGAGTTTCTAATTATAACTCATCCATAGGGAGATTGACACACACATATCTTTTTGGTAATGAGAGAAGGTTTTTACACACTTCCTAAAACAGAAGTCTTGATTATTCTCCAACATCATAATAATGATAAGCATGACATATGTCTCCTTGTGGTAGAAAAGAAACAGACATGCAAACTCAGACTGGATTTCAGCTCAAAGAGACACATATTGGCAACTTCACATATAATGCTCAAGTGCACTCACCCTTCCAAGGCCTCTTTCCCTTTCTTCTACAATGGGTTTTCCCTTTTCTGGAAGTTCTCTACACCCTTGGTATCTTCTCCAACAGAAGTTCTGCCCAGTGTGTAAAATGTCTTTGGCCCTCCTCACCTTTTCCTCCTCTTTTCAGGGGTCATCGGGAAGAAGGTTAAGGATCATGGCGAGGGTAGGGGGTTCAATGCCACCTGAGGAGGTTGTTAATGCAAAAAAAATTCAATAATTTGTACGAGTTTTTTCTGCCCTTTTTTTTTCTTTGTTCCCCTAGAAAAAACAGCTGAGACTATGGGCTAAAGCAGGGGTTCCCAAACCCCCAGCTACAGACTGGTACCAGTCCGTGGCCTGTTAGGAACGTGGCTGCACAGCAGGAGGTGAAGGGTGGGTGAGTGAGCAAAGCTTCATCTGTATTCACAGCCGCTCCCCATCGCTCGCATTACCGCCTGAGCTCCATCTCCTGTCAGATCAGCAGCGGCATTAGATTCTCACAGGAGTGGAACCCTACTGTGAACTGCACATGCGAGGGATCTAGGTGGCGCGCTCCTTATGAGAATCTAATGCCTGGTGATCTGAGGTGGAGCTGAGGTGGCGATGCTAGCGCTGGGGAGTGGCTGTAGATACAGATTATCCTTAGCAGAGAGGTTTGACTGCATAATAAATCAATTGCTTGCAGACTCATATCAAAACCCTATCAGTGAGTGGCAAGTGAAAACAAGCTCAGGGCTCCCACTGATTCTGCATTATGGTGAGCTGTATAATTATTTCATTGTATATTACAATGTAATAATAATAGAAATAAAGTGCACAATAAATGCAATGTGCTTCAATCATCCCGAAACCATCCCCCCTTGCCCCAGTCCGTGGAAAATTTGTCTTCCACAAAAACTGGCCCCTGTTGCCAAAAAGGTTGGGGCCCGCTGGGCTAAAGGACAGTCTGACTGGGATAAATGAAAAATAATGGACCTATTATCACAGCTACCAATCAGTTTAAAACCACCTTATCGAAGAAAAGGATTCAGGGAAGAAATGAATCCACATACTAGAGCAACCGCATCCCCACCGACATCTCTTTCATCCATTTGAAAAGCTTACTTACATACACCCCAGACCTTAAAGAAACTATGAAATACAGAGACTGTGACCAGCAGCTATCTCAATAGTTGTCAGGAACCTATTTCCAAAGTTCCAGATCGTTGGAACGTGCAATGTTTGAGAAGATCTACCCCTTCCTTCTCGTTCTTTGTATGAAAATACAGAAAGAGGGGTATGTAAAAGTCTGTTTTTACCCCTAATTAGTAAGGGAGTCTGGGTCTTATTCCAAGATTACTTTATTGAGTTTTCAGAATAAGTAATATCTTTTCAAATGTAAACTTTTCTGTGAAACTTGGGGTGAGTCTTCATAAAGATATGTTATTCCTTTCAAATGACTTCTGTGTAGTTAAAAAAAAAAACAATAATCTTAGCAAGAGAGATGGTTTCACATGCTTTGAGAAGAAAATTTAAAAAGAAGATAGACCCTTGGGCTTCCCTGGTGGCGCAGTGGTTGAGAGTCTGCCTGCTGATGCAGGGGACACGGGTTCATGCCCTGGTCCGGGAGGATCCCGTGTGCTGCGGAGCGGCTGGGCCCATGAGCCATGGCCACTGGGCCTGCATGTCCAGAGCCTGTGCTCCGCAATGGGAGAGGCTGCAGTGGTCAGAGCCCGCGTACCGCAAAAAAAAAAAAAAAGATAGACCCATACTCAGTAGTTTACTAATCACTTCAGTTTATTAAGTGCCTGTAAAAGCTGAATGAATGGAAAAAGTGTGGGCAATACATAAACCTCTGAAAATTTACAACAGGTTACATTTTTAAAAATGCAATTTCAGTGTAAGTAAACATACAGAAAAGATAAAATTAATATATGGGCAAAACAGCAAGACTGCAGTAAGTTAAGCAAGAAAGATGGTGATAACAATGACAAATTCCATATACATAGTCCTGGGTGGCCCGGTGTAGCTGTGCAACAAGGGGAAATGGGATGGTTCTCAAAACAGGGAGGTGAAATCTGTAACCTCAACAATGGCAAACGTGATTCATGAAGCTGAATCAAGATAAACAGAGAGAAAACTGGAAGCAAACAACAAATCATTGTTTGGTATGAGTTGTGTGTTAAATACCTTTTCTATAATTTTGTATTTTGGCTGCAATACATGAAATGCTAATTTCACCTCAACATGGAATATAGGAAAGAGTGCGGATTCTTCAACAACATGAAATTGTAAGTACAGTTAAGGTAGCCATGCTCATGCCTTAGACATATCAGCAGCTCACATGGCCCTGCTAAAAAGAGGTTTATAAATACATGAAAAAGATTTTGCAAGTAGGCTTCTAATTCCATACTGTTTTATGATTTCAAACGAGGTAAAAGAATGAGCGAATGGAAGAGACCCAGGAACAGAGATGTTCAGATACTCGTGGTAAACACAGGACACAGGTAACAATATTTCCTGAGAATGTGGGGAAAATGTATGGAGTGTGTTACCAGGAAGAAAACACACAGTGAGCATAAGTGAAATCAGGCAGTGCCCGGGGCTGCTCCGGAGAACAGGGGCCTTGCCTACAAGGAGAAACTCAGAAGGATGATAAGGGCCTGATGCAGATTTGACAAGAGGACTTACTCCAAACCACTGTTTCTGGCCCTTGAAGACGTCTGCTGGATAAATAACACCAAAGAGGATCATCTCACACAGGGCTTTACTCTGTTTAGGTGGAAAATCCCTCAATGAGCCACGTCTTAAATTTGAAAATACAAACCGTCAAATCAGTTGAAAACCTACTTATTATTTCAAGTCATCCCTGGAACCACTCCAAGCCCCTCAGCCGTTCCCCCAGGTTAAACAGCACAGGGTCTCAAATCTCCAGGCCTTCAAATCTCTATTCAGAAGTTGTGTTTTTTCCTCCAAGTTATATACACTATTCTAATTTCGCCAATAGTATAATTTGCTTTTAAACTGTACATTTTACACTAACACCTCCCTTCCTGTTTCATTTTTTGCATCACCAAAACATTGAGAATAAACTAAAACCATGTTGCCGTTTGATTATTTTCTTCATGTGCATTTTATAATGATCAGACTTTGAAATTAAAACAAGCTTTAGCCATACTCGGTAGAAAAAAGGGAAAATATTTCTTATCTTTTTAAAAGGGGAAATTTGGTTTGGTCTTATATTTGGCTGCTTTGTATTTTGGGAAGACTTAATCTGGAATCCAAAAAGCCAGTCTAATGAGTTTCTGTTTTGTTTCTGGAATGTGAGTCCTCTCCATCTACCTGCTTCCTACGCGGCAGTATTCAAAAGCAAGCTGGTATTACTGTAATACGAAAGTTTATACTTAACAGAAGACAGCCAAGTGTGTCTGGGGTTGCCAGGGTAACACTGAAATCTAACTTTCAAAACAGCAACAAAATGTTACTTTTTCTTCTCTCACCACTTAGAGGCTGGAGACTTGCTCAGTTTCTATCAAGCCCTGTGCCCATCTGGGCTTCAACAAGTGTGTCTCACCTCAAACTCCAGCTTCTAGTGCTGCTTCAAGAACATGCTCACTTCTAGAACAAAGCAGGAGACATTCCATCCTAATATGAAAAACTTTAATTATAACACTAATTGATTAAAGTACAGAAAACCTTAGTAAAAGGGGCCGCAAGTAAAGCCACCAAGATTAGGTAGAAAAGTACTAAAAGGAGATACTTTGTACTATACTTAGAGCTAAGAAGTTATAAAGAATCACCTGCTTATGTTCTATGGAAAGTTTTAATGGCATTAGAATGAATTCATGTGGAGAAGTACACAAAACACAAAACCATCCATAAAGACGGCCATGCAGATCAATTAAAGAAAAACTTTGCCTACGTTCCTCAAAACACAATGATTGTTATGATTATACAGGAAAAAGCGATAAGAAAATGTGCCTGACCTCTGCAAGGCCGTGGCTGACTGCAGCCCAAGCTCAGTCTTCCTTTTGCCCTCCTTCAAGTTCACTGACATCACTCTCAGTATCTTTCCCCGTAACTTCTGAGTGGTAAGGTTTATATTAGTTTCCCAAAATATTTTGTAAAACTTGCTATTTTGAAGTCACTTTTCCTACCCTAGTTAAAACTTGTTAATTATGAAAGGATAGGCATTTCATTCACTTCTAATCCTGACACAACCTCATAGAAAACAACTGAATACAACCACCAAACTTAAGTCACTTTTTTGGTTTTGAGGCTAAACATATGTAAACAATGGTTTACAATGGTACCATAATTAGGAGCAAATTAAGTCCTGCTTCTTCTATGGAGGCATCATTATCTAACAGTTTTTGGTCTGAATTCACTCTCTTCATGTGTGTAAAGGGTAAGAGATCACAGGGGCAAGAGCACATGGGACCTCACGAATCACATTACTGCACATGGCGGGGGCGGGGGGCGGGGGGCGAGGGGGGGTAGAGCTGAAGGTGCCAGGATGGCCAATTTTAGTTTATGAACCGAGGTTTAGGCTTAAAAACGCAAATCTCCTCTGCCTCACGTGTCTGTTCAGCACACAAGTTAAAAACACAGAGGGCCTTAGATTTTGCTTTCAATCCTCTTTCATACATAAGGACTTGAGGGAAGAAAAATCCTTTGAAGCTTCCACTGGTACAGGTGGTAAACCAGTTTATAATCAAAGTTAAACCAAGAGCAGACGTAACCCTCATAAACACTGTCCCGGAGTGTCCGCGGGAAGGCCAGTGGGTCTCCTAAAGGGGTTTTCATTATGTTCCCAGGGACCATGTTCCTAAAGAGAAAAATCAGTCCATAGCTTTAGCATTTTCATCAAAAGAAAAAAGACATCAATTTCTCCTTCAGAGGTGAATGGAGTCTTGCCTATAAAACCGTTTTGTTCTGTAAGTCAAAAACAAGCTTATACTTTTGACGATACACTTTTGGGGAGGTTACCTTAAAAGATTTTTAAGCTTGAAAAAATTATTATTTACCCAGAAAATTATAGTCTGGCATGATTATTCTATAGGTAACTGGAGCTACCTGAAAAATATTTACTTTCTCATAAAATAAGATTTTTACTGGTAATTACATGAATAGGAAATTAAGACTGGGAATTCGCACTGAAATCCAGAGCTGCAGCTTCCCCATACCCTCTGCACACTGGTTACTGTCTTTCCTTTGAATTCCAGCCATCCTAGTACACGTGAAGTGTGTCACATGGTGGTTTTGAGTTTCATTTCTATTCACGTCTTCACCCATCTTTCAGTCAGGCTGTGTTGTCGTCATTTCACTGAGCTGTAAGAGTTCAACACATATTCAGCATATTAACCCCTGATCAGATACGATTTGCGAATACTTTCTCCCATTTTGTGGGTCATCTTTTTTTATTTTCTTGATAGTACTGTTTGCAGCACAGATATTGTTCATCTTGATGTTGTCCAACTGGTCTATTTTTTTCTCTTGCCATATGTGCTTTTGGAGTCTATCCAAGGAACCACTGCCCAAACCATGGTCATGAAGATTTACTCCTATGTTTTCTTCTGAGTTTTATAGTTTTAGTTCTTATGTTTAAGTTTATGATCCATTTTGAGTTAACTTTTGTTCACAGTAGGAGTTAAGAGGTACAAATTCATTTTTTTGCATGTGGAGGTCCAGTTGTCTCAGCACCACTTGTTGAAAAGACTTACCCTTTGCCCTTGAAATGTCTTGGTACCATTGTCAAAAATCAATAAACCATAAACGACACTATTTCTGGGCTCTTAATTCTATTCCATTGACCAAGACGTCTATCCATATGCCTGTGCCACACTGTCATAATTACTGTATCTCTGTAATCACTGTGTAATCAGGAAGTATAACTCCTCCAACTTTATTCTTCTATATTGTTTTGAATATTCCGAATGCCTTGGATTTTCATATGAATTTTCAAGATTGGCTTGTCAATTTCTGAGGGGGAAAGGCAGTTGGGATGACACCGTGTTGAATCTGTGGAACAATTTGGTGGTGTCTTCCATCTATAAATACAGTGTGTCGTTCTGTTTATCTGGATACACCTTAACTTTCTTCAGGGTCTTCTAGTTTTCAGTGTAAAAGTCTTAGACTTCTTTTGTTAAATTTATACCCAAGTACTTTATTTTTTGATGCTATTATAAAGGAAATTGTCTTCCTAATTACATTTTCACAGTGTTAATTGCTAGTGTCTAGAAATAGAATTGATTTTTGTACACTGACTCTATACCTTGTTCAACCCCATTGAATTCCTTTATTATTTCGAATAGTTTTTTAGTGGATTCCTTAGGTTTTTTATATAGAAGATCATGTCACCTACAAAGAGAGACATCTCAATCTAGATGCCATTTACATATTTCCTTTTCTTGCCCAACTGTCCTGATGATAACTTCTAGCACACTGTTAAACAGAATTGGTGAGAATGTACATCCTTATCCCCTTCCAGATCTCAGGGCAAAATATTCAGTCTTCCATGTGAGCTGTGGGTTTTTCACAGACGCTCTCTATCAGGTTGAGGAAGTTCCCTTCTATGCCCAGTTTCCTTTGTGTTTTGATCATGAAAGGCTGTAGGATTTTGTCAAATGCTCTTTCTGCATCTATTGAGATGTTCACAGGGCTTTGATCCTTTTTTTGTGTATTAAAGTAATTGATTTTCATAGATGAAACCTTGCATTCCTAGGATAAATCCCATTGGCCATGGTGTATAATCCTTTATACGTTTTGCTGGATTCAGGTTGGTAGCATCTGGCGAGAATTTCTGTCTATATTTGTATAAGGTATTGGCCTGTACCCCTTTTTTTCTTGGGATGAGTTTGCCTGGTTTTGATAGCAAAGTGGTCTCACAGAATGAGATGGGATGTGTTCCCTCCTATTTCATTTTTTGAGATTGTGAATGACCAGTGGTAATTCTTCTTCTTATGTCTGATATAATTCACCAGTGAAGACATCTGGGACTGGGTTTTTCTTTGTGGGTAGTTTTCTTGGTGTTGTTTTGTTTGTCTTTTACTGATTAAGTCTCTACTTTCTATTCAGATTTTCTATTTCTTCCTGAGTCAGTTTTTCTAAGAATTTGTCCATTTCATCTAAGTTAACTAATGTGTTGTCATATGATTGTTCATAGTACTACCTTATCCTTTTTTTTTTTTTTTTTTTGCGGTACGTGGGCCTCTCACAGTTGTGGCCTCTCCCTTGCGGAGCACAGGCTCTGGAGGCACAGGCCCAGTGGCCATGGCTCACGGGCCCAGCCACTCCACAGCATGTGGGATCTTCCCGGACCGGGGCACGAACCCGTGTCCCCTGCATCAGCAGGCGGACTCTCAACCACTGCGCCACCAGGGAAGCCCCCTTATCCTTTTTTTATTTGTATAAGGTCAATAGTGATGTCTTTTCTTTTATTCCTGATTTTAGTAATTTGAATCTTCCTATTTTTCATGGTCTAGCTAAAGGTTTGTCAATTTTGTTATCTTCTCAGAGATTCAACTTTCAGTTACATTTACTTTCTCTATTATTTTTATATTATTTATTTCATTTATTTCCACTCTAGTGTTTATTATTTCCTTCTCTCTACTTGCTTAGGGCTTACTTTGCTCTTCTTTTTTAGTTTTTTAAGGTGGAAGGTAAGATTGATTTCAGATATTTTTTAATAAGATATTTACCACTATAAATTTCTCTGAGCACTGATATACTTGCATAGTACTAAATATATTTAATATATTATGTTATATATAAAAATATATATATTTATATACAATATAAAATTTAATTTATTGTGATTTCACCTATATTCATTTCAAAGTATTTTCTAATCTTTCTTGTGATTTCTTTTTTGAATCATTTGTTATTCAAGGGTTTACTATTTACAGATCTGAAAATTCCCCCAATTTTTTATTTTTTATTTATTTATTGTCCATTGTCACTATTTTTCTTTTTTTTTTATTAGTTTCTGCTTTATAACAAAGTGAATCAGTCATACATATACATCTGTTCCCACATCCCTTCCCTCATGCATCTCCCTCCCTCCCACCCTCCCCATCCCACCCCTCCAGGAGGTCACAAAGCACCGAGCTGATCTCCCTGTGCTCTGCGGCTGCTTTGCACTATCTATCTACCTTACGTTTGGTAGTGTATATATGTCCATGCCTCTCTTTCGCTTTGTCACAGCTTACCCTTCCCCCTCCCCATATCCACAAGTCCATTCTCAAGTAGGTCTGAGTCTTTTTTTTTTTTTTTTTTTTTTGGATAAACTTTTTATTGAAGCATAATATACACAAAAGAGTGCACGCACCATAAATGTGTAGCTCAACTGATTTTTCACATGAAAATGTGATTTTTACACTACAGAGTAATCTGTTGCATGTAACTTATCTGAGCAGCCTGTTGTTTGTAATTTTGCATGACGATAAATAGCTCTGTAACAGACCTCCTTGTGCACAAATCTTTGGGTGCATCCTGGGTGACTGATTTTTTTTTTTTTTTTTTTTTGCCTTATAACAAATTTAATCAGTTATACATATACATATGTTTCCATATCCCCTCCCTTTTGCGTCTCCCTCCCACCCTCCCTATCCCACCCCTCCAGGCGGTCATAAAGCACCGAGCTGATCTCCCTGTGCTATGCGGCTGCTTCCCACTAGCTATCTGTCTTACGTTTGGTAGTGTATATATGTCCATGCCGCTCTTTCACTTTGTCACAGCTTACCCTTCCCCCTCCCCATATCCTCAAGTCCATTCTCTAGTAGGTCTGTGTCTTTATTCCTGTTTTACCCCTAGGTTCTTCATGACATTTTTTTTTCTTAAATTCCATATATATGTGTTAGCATACAGTATTTGTCTTTCTCTTTCTGACTTACTTCACTCTGTATGACAGACTCTAGGTCTATCCACCTCATTACAAATAGCTCAATTTCATTTCTTTTTATGGCTGAGTAATATTCCATTGTATATATGTGCCACATCTTCTTTATCCATTCATCCGATGATGGACACTTAGGTTGTTTCCATCTCCGGGCTACTGTAAATAGGGCTGCTAAGAACATTTTGGTACATGACTCTTTGAATTATGGTTTTCTCAGGGTATATGCCCAGTAGTGGGATTGCTGGGTCATATGGTAGTTCTATTTGTAGTTTTTTAAGGAACCTCCATACCGTTCTCCATAGCGGCTGTACCAATTCACATTCCCACCAGCAGTGCAAGAGTGTTCCCTTTTTTCCACACCCTCTCCAGCATTTATTGTTTCTAGATTTTTTGATGATGGCCATTCTGACTGGTGTGAGATGATATCTCATTGTAGTTTTGATTTGCATTTCTCTAATGAGTAAAGATGTTGAGCATCCTTTCATGTGTTTGTTGGCAGTCTGTATATCTTCTGTGGAGAAATGTCTATTTAGGTCTTCTGCCCATTTTTGGATTGGGTTGTTTGTTTTTTTGTTATTGAGCTGCATGAGCTGCTTATAAATTTTGGAGATTAATCCTTTGTCAGTTGCTTCATTTGCAAATATTTTCTCCCATTCGGAGGGTTGTCTTTTGGTCTTGTTTATGGTTTCCTTTGCTGTGCAAAAGCTTTGAAGTTTCATTAGGTCCCATGTGTTTATTTTTGTCTTTATTTCCATTTCTCTAGGAGGTGGGTCAAAAAGGATCTTGCTGTGATTTATGTCATAGAGTGTTCTGCCTATGTTTTCCTCTAAGAGTTTGATAGTGTCTGGCCTTACATTTAGGTCTTTAATCCATTTTGAGCTTATTTTTGTGTATGGTGTTAGGGAGTGATCTAATCTCATAATTTTACATGTACCTGTCCAGTTTTCCCAACACCACTTATTGAAGAGACTGTCCTTTCTCCACTGTACATTCCTGCCTCCTTTATCAAAGATAAGGTGACCATATGTCCGTGGGTTTATCTCTGGGCTTTCTATCCTGTTCCATTGATCTATCTTTCTGTTTTTGTGCCAGTACCATACTGTCTTGATTACTGTAGCTTTGTAGTATAGTCTGAAGTCAGGGAGCCTGATTCCTCCAGCTCCATTTTTCGTTCTCAAGATTGCTTTGGCTATTCGGGGTCTTTTGTGTTTCCATACAAATTGTGAAATTTTTTGTTCTAGTTCTGTGAAAAATGCCAGTGGTAGTTTGATAGGGATTGCATTGAATCTGTAGATGGCTTTGGGTAGTAGAGTCATTTTCACAGTGTTGATTCTTCCAATCCAAGAACATGGTACATCTCTCCATCTATTTGTATCATCTTTAATTTCTTTCATCAGTGTCTTATAATTTTCTGCATACAGGTCTTTTGTCTCCTTAGGTAGGTTTATTCCTAGATATTTTATTCTTTTTGTTGCAATGGTAAATGGGAGTGTTTCCTTGATTTCACTTTCAGATTTTTCATCATTAGTATATAGGAATGCCAGAGATTTCTGTGCATTAATTTTGTATCCTGCAACTTTACCAAATTCATTGATTAGCTCTAGTAGTTTTCTGGTAGCATCTTTAGGATTCTCTATGTATAGTATCATGTCATCTGCAAACAGTGACAGCTTTACTTCTTCTTTTCCGATTTGGATTCCTTTTATTTCCTTTTCTTCTCTGATTGCTGTGGCTAAAACTTCCAAAACTAGGTTGAATAAGAGTGGTGAGAGTGGGCAACCTTGTCTTGTTCCTGATCTTAGTGGAAATGGTTTCAGTTTTTCACCATTGAGGACGATGCTGGCCGTGGGTTTGTCATATATGGCCTTTATTATGTTGAGGAAAGTTCCCTCTATGCCTACTTTCTGCAGGGTTTTTATCATAAATGGGTGTTGAATTTTGTCGAAAGCTTTCTCTGCATCTATTGAGATGATCATATGGTTTTTCTCCTTCAATTTGTTAATATGGTGTATCACGTTGATTGATTTGCGTATATTGAAGAATCCTTGCATTCCTGGAATAAACCCCACTTGATCATGGTGTATGATCCTTTTAATGTGCTGTTGGATTCTGTTTGCTAGTATTTTGTTGAGGATTTTTGCATCTATGTTCATCAGTGATATTGGCCTGTAGTTTTCTTTCTTTGTGACATCCTTGTCTGGTTTTGGTATCAAGGTGATGGTGGCCTCGTAGAATGAGTTTGGGAGTGTTCCTCCCTCTGCTATATTTTGGAAGAGTTTCAGAAGGATAGGTGTTAGCTCTTCTCTAAATGCTTGGTAGAATTCGCCTGTGAAGCCATCTGGTCCTGGGCTTTTGTTTGTTGGAAGATTTTTTATCACAGTTTCAATTTCAGTGCTTGTGATTGGTCTGTTCATATTTTCTATTTCTTCCTGATTCAGTCTTGGCAGGTTGTGCATTTCTAAGAATTTGTCCATTTCTTCCAGGTTGTCCATTTTATTGGCATAGAGTTGCTTATAGTAATCTCTCATGATCTTTTGTATTTCTGCAGTGTCAGTTGTTACTTCTCCTTTTTCATTTCTAATTCTATTGATTTGAGTCTTCTCCCTTTTTTTCTTGATGAGTCTGGCTAATGGTTTATCAATTTTGTTTATCTTCTCAAAGAACCAGCTTTTAGTTTTATTGATCTTTGCTAGCGTTTCCTTCATTTCTTTTTCATTTATTTCTGATCTGATTTTTATGATTTCTTTCCTTCTGCTAACTTTGGGATGTTTTTGTTCTTCTTTCTCTAATTGCTTTAGGTGCAAGGTTAGGTTGTTTATTCGAGATGTTTCCTGTTTCTTAAGGTGGGATTGTATTGCTATAAACTTCCCTCTTAGAACTGCTTTTGCTGCATCCCATAGGTTTTGGGTCGTCGTGTCTCCATTGTCATTTGTTTCTAGGTATTTTTAAATTTCCTCTTTGATTTCTTCAGTGATCACTTCGTTATTAAGTAGTGTATTGTTTAGCCTCCATGTGTTTGTATTTTTTACAGCTCTTTTCCTGTAATTGATATCTAGTCTCATAGCATTGTGGTCGGAAAAGATACTTGATACAATTTCAATTTTCTTAAATTTACCAAGGCTTGATTTGTGACCCAAGATATGATCTATCCTGGAGAATGTTCCATGAGCACTTGAGAAAAATGTGTATTCTGTTGTTTTTGGATGGAATGTCCTATAAATATCAATTAAGTCCATCTTGTTTAATGTATCATTTAAAGCTTGTGTTTCCTTATTTATTTTCATTTTGGATGATCTGTCCATTGGTGAAAGTGGGGTGTTAAAGTCCCCTATTATGAGTGTGTTACTGTCAATTTCTCCTTTTATGGCTGTTAGTATTTGCCTTATGTATTGAGGTGCTCCTATGTTGGGTGCATAAATATTTACAATTGTTATATCTTCTTCTTGGATCGATCCCTTGATCATTAGGTAGTGTCCTTCTTTGTCTCTTCTAGTAGTCTTTATTTTAAAGTCTATTTTGTCTGATATGAGAATTGCTACTCCAGCTTTCTTTTGGTTTCCATTTGCATGGAATATCTTTTTCCATCCCCTTACTTTCAGTCTGTATGTGTCTCTAGGTCTGAAGTGGGTCTCTTGTAGACAGCATATATATGGGTCTTGTTTTTGTATCCATTCAGCCAATCTGTGTCTTTTGGTGGGAGCATTTAGTCCATTTACATTTAAGGTAATTATTGATATGTATGTTCCTGTTCCCATTTTCTTAATTGTTTTGGGTTCATTATTGTAGGTCTTTTACTTCTGTTGTGTTTCTTGCCTAGAGAAGTTCCTTTAGCATTTGTTGTAAAGCTGGTTTGGTGGTGCTGAATTCTCTCAGCTTTTGCTTGTCTGTAAACGTTTTAATTTCTCCATCAAATCTGAATGAGATCCTTGCTGGGTAGAGTAATCTTGGTTGCAGGTTTTTCTCCTTCATCACTTTAATTATGTCCTGCCACTCCCTTCTGGCTTGTAGAGTTTCTGCTGAGAGATCAGCTGTTATCCTGATGGGGATTCCCTTGTGTGTTATTTGTTGTTTTTCCCTTGCTGCTTTTAATATGATTTCTTTGTGTTTAATTTTTGACAGTTTGATTAATATGTGTCTTGGCGTATTTCTCCTTGGATTTATTCTGTATGGGACTCTCTGTGCCTCCTGGACTTGATTAACTATTTCCTTTCCCATATTAGGGAAGTTTTCAACTATAATCTCTTCAAATATTTTCTCAGTCCCTTTCTTTTTCTCTTCTTCTTCTGGAACCCCTATAATTCGAATGTTGGTGCGTTTAATGTTGTCCCAGAGGTCTCTGAGACTGTCCTCTGTTCGTTTCATTCTTTTTTCTTTATTTTGCTCTGCAGCAGTTATTTCCACTATTTTATCTTCCACCTCACTTATCCGTTCTTCTGCCTCAGTTATTCTGCTATTGATCCCATCTAGAGTATTTTTTATTTCATGTATTGTGTTTTTAATCGATGCTTGATTCATCTTTAGTTCTTCTAGGTCCTTGTTAACTGTTTCTTGCATTTTGTCTATTCTATTTCCAAGATTTTGGATCTGGGAAATAGAATCTTGGATCATCTTTACCATCATTATTCTGAATTCTTTTTCAGGTAGACTGCCTATTACCTCTTCATTTGTTAGATCTGGTGGGTTTTTATCTTGCTCCTTCTCCTGCTGTGTGTTTTTCTGTCTTCTCATTTTGCTTATGTTACTGTGTTTGGGGTCTCCTTTTTGCAGGCTGCAGGTTCAAAGTTCCCGTTGTTTTTGGTGTCTGACCCCAGTGGCTAAGGTTGGTTTAGTGGGTTGTGTAGGCTTCCTGGTGGAGGGGACTAGTGCCTGTGTTCTGGTGGATGAGGCTGGATCTTGTCTTTCTGGTGGGCAGGTCCACGTCTGGTGGTGTGTTTTGGGGTGTCTGCAGACTTTTTATGAGTTTAGGCCACCTCTCTGCTAATGGGTGGCGTTGTGTTCCTGTCTTGCTAGTTGTTTGGCTTAGGGTGTCCAGCACTGTAGCCTGCTGGTCGTTGAGTGAAGCTGGGTGCTGGTGTTGAGATGGAGATCTCTGGAAGATTTTTGCCGTTTGATATTATGTGGAGCTGGGAGGTCTCTTGTGGACCAGTGTCCTGAAGTTGGCTCTCCCACCTCAGAGGCACAGCACTGACTCCTGGCTCCTCAATTTGGGATGATGTGTTGTCTATTCATGTATTCCACAGATGCAGGGTACATCAAGTTGATTGTGGAGCTTTAATCCGCTGCTTCTGAGGCTGCTGGGAGAGGTTTCCCTTTCTCTTCTTTGTTCTCACAGCTCCTGGGTCTCAGCTTTGGATTTGGCCCCGCCTCTGCGTGTAGGTCGCCGGAGGGCGTCTGTTCTTCGCTCAGGCAGGACAGGGTTAAAGGAGCAGCCTCTTCGGGGACTCTGGCTCACTCAGGCCGGGCGGGAGGGAGGGGCACGGAGTGCGGGGCGAGCCTTTTGGGAGGTCTGGGGTCCTCTGCCAGCGTTCAGTAGGTGTTCTGTAGGAGTTGTTCCACGTGTAGCTGTATTTCTGGTGTATCCGTGGGGAGGAAGGTGATCTCCGCGTCTTACTCTTCCGCCATCTTGAAAGGAGGTCTGAGTCTTTATTCCCGTTTTACCCCTAGGTTCTTCATGACATTTTTTTTTAAATTCCATATATATGTGTTAGCATACGGTATTTGTCTTTCTCTTTCTGACTTACTTCACTCTGTATGACAGACTCTAGGTCTATCCACCTCATTACAAATAGCTCAGTTTCGTTTCTTTTTATGGCTGAGTAATACTCCGTTGTATATATGTGCCACATTGATTTGTAATTTAATTCCATTGTGATCAGAAACCACACTTTGTTTTTCAATATTTTTATATTTATTAAGGCTTTGATCTCCTCAAATTCATTAAGGCTTGTTTTTTTGTGTGTCCTAACATATGGTCCATCCTGGAGAACGTTCTGTGAATGCCTGAGCACTATGTGTGTTCTGCTGATTCTGCAGATGCTGAGTGGAATGTTCCATGTCTCTTAGATCTAGTTTGTTTATACTGTTGTCCAAGTCTTCTATTTCCTTGTTTATCTTCTGCTTAACTTTCTATCCATTATTGAAAGTGGGCTATTGTAGTGTCCACATAGTATTCATTTCTCCCTTAAATTCTGTCAGTTTTTACTTCATGTATTTTGGGACACTGTTGTTAGATGCCTGCATGTTTAGAAATCTTCCTGGTAGATTGACACTTTCATTATTATGGAATGTCCCACTTTACCTCTGCTAACATTTCTTTTAAGTCTATGTTGTGTGGTACCAGTATAGCTACTCCAGCTCTTTTATGGTTGTTGAAAGTTGTTCTTTCTACTCCCAACCTATTTGTATCTTTGAATCTGAAGTATATGTCTTATAATACAATATATACTTAGATTTCTTTTTATCTAATCTGACAATGTCTGCCTTTTGAGTGGATTATTTAATACATTCACAGTTAAAGTTATTATCCATATGGTTGAATTTATATCTGCTATTTTTCATTTTGTTTTCTGTATATCTCATGTCTTTTTTGTTCCTGTTCTTCCTTTATTGCCTTCTTTTGTAATGGATGGATACATGGATTAAGTGGATATTTAATTCCTTTAGTGATTTCATTTTATACAGTATTTGAGTCTTCTTAGTGGTTGCTCTAGGTCTTACAATATTTATCTTAATTTACCAGAATCTACTTCATATTTATACTGACTTAATTCCAGAAACATAGAAACTTCACTCCTCTATACGTCCATTCACTCACCACCTGTTTATGTTATTACTGTTACACATACTGTCTGT
Source organism: Mesoplodon mirus (assembly GCF_964341445.2). Taxonomy (NCBI): domain Eukaryota; kingdom Metazoa; phylum Chordata; class Mammalia; order Artiodactyla; family Ziphiidae; genus Mesoplodon; species Mesoplodon mirus. The sequence goes on along the minus strand of NC_138977.1, from coordinate 122,838,844 downwards.
GATTTATATATGGTGCAAACTGTTATCATCGATTTATGTAATTATACATCTTTTAAAGAAGTTGAGAGAGGGAAGGAGAGAGATATATTCATATAGTTTGTTATATTCACCTTCTTATTTACCCTTTATTGTTCTCTTCACTGTTTTCTGTAGATTCGCACGCCACACAGTGTCACTTCCTGACTGTAATACAACTTTTGTTTCTACTAGTTTCCTTTGTTCTCAAATATATTTCATTTCTGGGTGTCACAGGCTCAACAACATACAAATTGTTTTATGCGGTTGTTTTTAAGTCAGTCAGAGGAACCAAGGAGAAGAAATACAAAAAATACACAGTATTTTGTGTAGATGAAAATTATGTTTACCAGCGGTGGGGTGTGTGTGTGTGTGTGCACGCATGTCTGGTGTAACTTACCTTCAGACTGAAGAACACCCTTTTAGTATTAGAAGGCAGGTCTGGTAGCAAGAAATTCTTGCAGTTTTTTTGTTTGTTTTGTTTTGTTTTTTGTGTTACGCGGGCCTCTCACTTTTGTGACCTCTCCCATTGTGGAGCACAGGCTCCAGACGCGCAGGCTCAGTGGCCATGGCTCACAGGCCCAGCCACTCCACAGCATGTGGGATCTTCCTGGACCGGGGCACGAACCCGTGTCCCCTGCATCGGCAGGCGGACTCTCAACCACTGTGCCACCAGGGAAGCCCTCGCAGTTTTTGTTTATCTGAGAATGACTTTATTTCACCTTCATTTATGAACACTTGTTTTGCTAGATGTAAGATCTTGGTTGGTCACTTTCATTTCAGCATTTGAATATGTCATCCCACTGCCTTCTGGTCTCCGCTAGTTCTGGTAAGTCTGCTGCTAACATTGCTGCAGTTTCCTTGTATGTGATGAGTTGTTTCTCTCTCACTGCTTTCAAGACTTTTTCCTTTACCTTTGGCTTTCCACATTTTGACTAAGATATAACTAAGATCTCTTTGTATTTGCCTACTTGAAGTTTACGAAACTTAGATGCATATATTAGTGTTTTCATCAAATTTGGGAACTTTTCACCCATTACAACTTCTAATAATTTTCTGCACCTTTATTCTCTCTCCTCTCCTTCTGATATTCACATTTCATGTACATTGTTCACTTAATGGTATCCCACATTTTTCTGAGGTTTCAACTTCCTTTTTTTCTGTTTTTCAGACTACATAGTCTCTATTGATTTATCTTCAAGTTTGCTGATAGTTTTTTTCTGCCACCTGCCACAAACCAATTGTTCAACCACTTAGTGCTTTTCTTTTTTCATTTTGGTTATTGTACTCTTCAGCTCTAGAATTTTTAAATAATTTCTTTTTACTGATATTCTCAATTTGATGAGACATTATCATCATACCTTCCTTTATTTCTTAGAAACTCTTTTCTTCAGTTCTTTGGAGACATTTAGAATGGTGCTTTGAAGTCTATTTCTGTTAAGTACAACACATGGGCCCCTTTGAACAAAGTTTCTGTTGCCTGTTCATTTGCTTCCCTGTATATGGGTCACATTTTTTTTGCTTCCTTGTATGTCTCATTTACTGTTCTTGAAAACTGGACATTTCAGACAACATAACAGCAGCTCTGGGTACGGACTTTCCCTTCGTGGCCCCAGAGCTTATTGTGTTTGTTTGTTCATTTGCTCAGTAACGTGGTCAAACCCACTCAGGAAAGTCTGTTCCTGCTGCAGTGTGCTGCTACCTGACCTTCCTGCACACACGCTTCCCCATGTTTTTATCTAAAGCGAAAGCTAAAGAGTGTGCTTCCACTCCTTTAACCACTTAAAGCTTTACCCTTAACCACTCTGTGGGTGAGATACAGGGCACGCCTTAGAGCAGGGATCCCTAAACCCCGGTACCGGTCTGTGGCCCACCAGGAAATGGGCCGCACAGCAGGAGGTGAGCAGCAGGCGAGCAATCGAGGCTTCATCTGTATTCACAGCCGCTCCCCATCGCTCGCATTACCACCTGAGCTCTGCCTCCTGTCAGATCAGCAGTGGCATTAGATTTTCACAGGAGTGCCGACCCTACTGTGAACTGCACGTGCAAGGCATCTAGGTTGTGTGCTCTTTATGAGAATCTAATGCCTGATGGATGATCTGAGATGGAGCTGAGGTGGTAATGCTAGTGCTGGGGAGCAGCTGCAAATACAGATTATCATTAGCAGAGAGGTTTCACTGCACAGAGACCATAATAAATCAACTGCTTGCAGACTCATATCAAAACCCTATCAGTGAGTGGCAAGTGACAATTAAGCTGCATCTGGTGGCAGGCTTTACAGTGGCAAGTGAGTTGATGTACTTCCATTGTACAGCTGCATCCGGTGGAAGGCTTGAAGTCAGAATCTGACACTTATTTTAGTCCATGTGTGTCCCGCCCATTTTTTTTTACCACTTCCGTCCGTGCCTCTTTCCTGCACTGCGCACTTGCTCAGTCATAGTTTTTGTAAGCCCACAAGCTAACCCTAGCCGAAATGAGTAAAAAATAAACATCACTGGAGAGCTTCTTTGAAAAGGGGCAAAGACCCAATGATGAGACAACAGAAGACTCTAAGACTGTCAACAAAAAGAAAGCTGCATTTAAAAGAAAATACAAAGAGTCCTACTTAAATTATGGGTTCATTGCAACAGGTGATTCACATTCTCCAAGCCCGCTTTGTATAATATGTGGTGACTGGCTATCCAACGAAAGCATGAAAACTTCAAAGTGGCTTTGCCACATGGAGACCAAGCACCCTGCATTAAAAGACAAGGCTTCGGATTTTTTCAAAAAAACAAAAAAACAAAAAAACAACGTGAACACAAAGAACAGAACCGATTATTGAAGGCCACCACTTCATCAAATGTATGTGACTGACAGCATCATTCTTAGTGGCTAACCATATTGCTAAAGCTAAGAAGCCCTTTACTACTGGAGAAGAGTTGATCCTGCCTGCTGCTAAGGACATTTGCATGAACTTTTAGGAGAGGCTGCAGCTCAAATGGTGGCACATGTTCCTCTTTCGGCTAGCACCATAAGTAGATGAATTGATGAAACAGCAGAGGATATTGAGGCACAATTGTTAGAGAGGATTAGTGAGTCTCCGTGGTACGCCATCCAGGTTGACGAGTCTACTGATGTTGACAACAAGGCAACAATGCTTGTTTTGTGCAACATGCTTTTCAGGAGGATGTGCCTGAGGATATATTATGTGCACTTTTGTTGCCAACCAACAGCAGAGCTGCAGAACTATTCCCAGTCTTTGAATGATTACATATCAGGAAAACTGAATTGGTCATTTTGTGTCGGTATATGTATGGACAGAGCGGCTGCCATAACTGGACGGCTTTCTGGTTTCACTACTCTGGTCAAAGAGGTCGCTTCTGAATGTGAGTCTACCTACTGTGTCATCCATAGAGAAATGCTGGCTAGCTGAATGAAAAATGCCACCTGTTAACAACGTTTTGCAGGATGTGATTAAAATTATCAACCACGTTAAAGTCCATGCCCTTAACTCATGGCTGTTCACGCAGCTCTGTGAGGAGATGGACGCAGAGCACACATGTCTTCTTTCATACACAGAAGTGAGATGGCTTTCTAAAGGTAGATCACTGAACAGTGTTTTTGAGTTATGAGAGCTGCTCCAGAGATTTCTTTCAGAAAAACAGTCACCACTGGCAGCACATTTCAGTGACACAGAATGGGTGGCAAAACTTGCTTACTTCTGTGACATATTCAACCTGCTCAATGAACCCAATCTGTCACTTCAGGGGAGAATGAAAACTGTATTCAAGTCGGCAGATAAAGTGGCTGCATTCAAAGCCAAATTGGAATTATGGGGGTGACGAGTGAACACCGGGATTTTTGACATGTTTCAAACATTAGCAGAGATTTTGAAAGAGACTGAGTCAGGGCCTTCTTTCTCCCAGCTGGTGCATGATCACCTATCTCAGCTTTCAAAAGAGTTTGAGCATCACTTCCTAACCACAAAGACCCCTGAACTGGGAAGGAATGGATCCATGACCCATTTGTGAATAAGCCAGGTGAATCGACTTTGTCCATGCTAGAAGAGGATCAACTGCTCGAGATCGCAAATGATGGTGCCCTCAAAAGTATGTTTGAGACAACTTCAAATCTCCATACGTTCTGGATTAAAGTCAAGGTGGAATATCCTGAGATTGCCACAAAAGCACTGAAAAGCCTGCTTCCATTTCCAACATCCTATCTTTGTGAAGCAGGGTTTTCTGCAGTGACAGCAACCAAAACGAGATGATGGAGTACAGTGGACATAGGAATACATCTTGGGTATCACTGTCTCCCATTCCTCTCAGATGGGACCATCTAGTTGCAGGAAAACAAGCTCAGGGCTCCCACTGATTCTGCATGATGGTGAGTTGTATAATTATTCCATTATATATTACAATGTAATAATAATAGAAATAAAGTGCACAGTAAATGTAATGTGCTTGAATCATCCCCAAACCATCCCCCCACCCTGGTCCGTGGAAAAACTGTCTTCCACGAAACTGGTCCCTGGTGCCAAAAAGGTTGGGGCCTGCTGCCTTAGAGGGCATTTACATAATTTTTTTCCCCACAATGAGCCAGGAACTAATAACTTGGATTTTCTTTAATTGCTCCTGAAAAGTTGCAGTCTTGGGCATGCACAGTCTTCAGGTTGCCAGACATGACGGACTTTATTTTTAAGCCTGGATTAGGAGTTGTCCCCAGGTCAATATTTACACAAAGGTGTATTTAAGACGCTTGTGCAATGAAGATTCCACTCAGTTCTGATGAGTCTGATGAGGGTTAGGGACACTGTCCCGGTGCCTGTGTCCTGTCCTGATGGCTCCTGAGTGGAGGCAACGTGCACGGCCTTCCTGACATCCAGGGCTGACTGTGATCAGTGGACGGCCCTTCTCAGCTATTTCCCTAGTTCTCCGTGGTTGCCTGGAACAGAGCTTCTGCAATAGGGGACTGAGGAGAGTAGAGATGCCAGCTTCCTGCCCTCCCAAGGTAGGGCCACAGCCACAGACAGAGCCTGTCCAGGCTGCACACACCAGAGGCTGGAACGGAGCATCTCAGGGCTCAGACGCTGTGGGTCTCACTGTCCTAACCGAGTTTCAGGAGGTCTTCTTGAGTGGGTGTTTCTCCATTTCCTCTGTGCCCTGAGGACAATTTCCAGAGACTTTAAATGAGTATTTTTGTTATAATTCTCACCAGTTAAATTGTTGTTTTGCTGGGAAGAGGACCTGTCAAGCTGCTGGTCTGTCAGTCTAATAGGCCCATCTCCAAAGAAATTTTTAACGTCATATTTCAGATGGAGTTTCAAGTTACAAGTTTAGTAATTTTAAAAATTCACTTATTAACAAAACCAAAAAATAAGCAGAAATGTTAGAAATCTTCCATTATGAACATCGTTTTGAAAAAGAAACATACATTTACTTGTATTTTGGTTTAAATAAAAAAGTTTTGGGACTTCCCTCGTGGCTCAGTGGTTAAGAATCCGCCTGCCAATGCAGGGGACAGGGTTTGAGCCCTGGTCCGGAAAGATCCCACATGCTGTGGAGCAACTAAGCCCATGCGCCACAACTACTGAGCCTGAGCTCTAGAGCCTGTGAGCCACAAATACTGAGCCCACGTGCTACAACTACTGAAGCCCACGTGCCTAGAGCCCGTGCTCTGCAACGAGAAGCCACCGCAATGAGAAGCCTGCGCAACGCAACGAAGAGTAGCCCCCCGCTCACCGCAACTAGAGAAAGCCCGCACGCAGCAATGAAGACCCAACACAACCATAAATAAATAAATAAACAAACAAATAAATAAAAGGTTTAAATAAAAAAATTAGAGCTATAAATAAGAACATTAATTTTTCTTCTAAGTCTTAAATTTGTGCCCCCAAATAACTGGGAACATTTTTCAGCTTAGGTCACAGGAGGTACAGTGGGAACAACCAGTCTACTGTCAGTAGCATCACCGCCCACAGGCAAAGGCGGGAGCTATCGTAATGGTAACTGTGTAAGTCAAACGAGAAATAAAATTCTCCTTTGCTCTCGGATAGTCCAGAATCCTGCCGCTGTCCATGGTATAGAAACGTACATTCCACTATGTAGCATCAAGACATCAAAATTAACTTCAAGTCTAATTTACCTAAATTCAATTCTCACTCTTAGGTCTAATGAGAAAAACCTAAAGACTTTTGCTGAAAGATGAGAAGGACACACATTCAGTGAAGGGAAATATCTGTCAACAGCCCATGTCTGCATCCCTGAAACCATCAGACAGGAGCTCCCACACACAGAAACCTGCTGCTCTACTGGCTGATTTTCTAGGGTTTTAAACAAGATGCAGGGAAATCTCTGCTCGCGGTGCTATTTTCAAAATCCATCCCTTATTCCTCTGTACATGTCCGAATGAAATACATTCTTCAAGGCCCACTTCAAGCCTCATCTCCTCCAACAGCCTCACCCTAAGTCCAGCCAACTCGCTCCATTTCAGTCCTGACCACAGGCAGCACCCACTGTGACCGGAGTGGTTAGTGCTGGCTCTCCCTGGCATGGCTGCTGCTTTTCTTTGCTGCACTCCCGGCTGAAATGGAGAAACCCTGTTCCCATCGGATCAAGAAAGGAATGCAACAGTGAAAGTAATTTGTGCCCCCCTTCCCTCCAGTTTTCTGGGTTCTCCACACTAGCAATACTGAGAAAACACTCTCCCCTCATCTGACCAAAAATCTTTCCTCACTTTTGCAAGGATGAGTTTTAGTTTCCATAGATAATCATAAAAAGTAATGAATCTCAAGTATATTTTCCAAACAACCCTTTTTTCAACGTCAATGGATCATAATAAATAGAACACCCCAGCCATTAAAAATTAATACCCTTTTCTAATATACCTAGTCCGACAAAATCTTAATATCATCATAGTAGGCAAATATGAAGTCCAAAAGAATTAAACTTTAGCATCATGATTAAATTTTTGCAATTCCAAAGTACAATTAATCAGATATAATTTTCCCAATACAGCCAGCAAGGTCAAGGATCATTAGCCTAATTACATTTCCTTTTTATTATGTCATTAGGCTTTTTGCTTATTTGTTTTATAGCCATTTACTTACAAGTATAAAAATAATATTTTGCCCAAAAGAAAATTTTTTAAAAAGAGGTTATTTTTGTTACATTCTTTGAACTGACTGGGTATGCTCTACAAATAATTATAGGAAAAGCATCTCCAAAAAAAGTAATGAATCTTTCAACATCTAAAACAAACCTAGGATCCACAAAACATATGTTCTTCTAACTACAGCCTTGTATTTTGATGTGGTTTTCTACATAAATACACTTTTAAGGCTTGCAACAGAAAGGTATTCTATTATTGATAAAAACAGACATCCTGTTAAAAATTACAAAGTACCAAATATTTATGATGTATTCCCCAAAGCAGATCTAAATTGTCTTATTATAAGATATTTGGTATTTCAGACATTATTTTAGGTCTATGAGACAAATAGAACCATCCAATCAAAACACACCCTTGGGGCTTCCCTGGTGGGGCAGCAGTTGAGAGTCCACCTGCCGATGCAGGGGACATGGGTTCATGCCCCGGTCCGGGAAGATCCCACATGCCGCAGAGTGGCTGGGCCCGTGAGCCATGGCCTCTGAGCCTGCACGTCCGGAGCCTGTGCTCCGCAACGGGAGAGGCCACAACGGTGAGAGGCCCACGTACCGCAAACAAACAAACAAACAAACAAACAAACAAACAAAAACACCTTGCCAGCTACGACAGGAAAACTTAACACCAATACAGACAACTAGACTTATACCTCTCAGATGATCATTCAGGCCATCAGCCTGTGAACACTGAAATATCAACTGATTATGATAAAACTTATTTTTTATCTAAAGATAAATATTTGCACTTAGTAAAAGTAAAGCAGAGATTCACAGGTAAAATACATAACCTTTTTTTTCTCTTCTGACCAATCAATCTTACAATAGTATACTGAAGTCCAGCTCAAACGTTTTCCCAGCGCCCCAACATAGTAGGAAAAATCCTTTTAATGGCAATTACTATTTCATGTAAGAATACTTGGAGGCGTTACATTACACGCTCCCACGCAGGAACATTTAAGTAATGAATGCTTCTTTTCCCATTGTTATTATGAAGTTTTGCAACACACAAAAAAAGCCTTTTTAGAAGTTAGGTCAGCAAGCACAGTGGCAAGATCAAACAAAATGCCAAATGTCTTTTATTAACTCCCCTAGTAATAAGTAGCAGATTTAACTATCTATTTTTCTAATCATATTTCCAGAAGCTGAAGCCAAACAAATACTTAACTATCATGAATTCCTTTTCTCCCCCATTCTTTGGGCAGAGCATTTTAATGTGATAAATAGAACAGAAGAAACCCAGGAAGAAATTCATTTGTTGCATTAAATGGTTACATAAATGGCAATTATGTATTTAAAAAGCAAAACAGATTCTTTTCATTCACTCTTGTTAAGTTCTGTGTGCAAATTTATATTGTGGGAAGCATGTTCCTTTATACACCTTTTAAGAATTATTAGACATTTTTGACTTAAGGCATATTTTACAGAGACGTCCCTTTTTGTGGAATCAAAACTATCTCCACTCAACATTTGGTGCGTTTAACCACAGTGGCTGTATCTCCACCCACTATTTATTTGCCACACAAGCAAAAGGCCCTCATTTTTACTGCTTACAAAAGCTGATGTGTCTAAGGCTCACATCACTCTGATAAACTTTTATTTAATTGGGCAAATATCCTATTTGGTGGTATCATAGTTTATGTACTTATCAAAATCTGTTAGAATACAGAAGAGGCTTTAAAAGTATCTCCACACGCAATTTTATAAACGTAACTAGTCATTTAAATATGGAGCACATATGAAAATCAGTACAAATTCAGATTCTTTTCAAAAAGGATCTATTCTAGTCTTCTTATAAATCCCATCCCACACTTGCCCTCAACTATAATATTTCACATCCACACCTACGGCTAACGATGAGGAACACAGGCTCTGCAGCCGGACGGCTAGGTCTGCACCCAAGCTCTGCCCCTCACTGCGCTGGGGGCGTGAGATCGTGCCTGCATCTCAGCTTTGTGTGCTGTGCACCAGGGGTACGGGGTCTCCCTCACAGGATTAGGGGGTGGGATGAGCCAGCCTGGGGCTGCGCAGACAAGGACCACAGCCTGCAGGCTCCGCGGCGGCCGGGGCTGCTGCCAGGATCCCCGCTGCTACTAGTGCTGCTGCTGAAGCTGCTGCTGCTACTGCTGTTTCCCAAAGTATCTCTGCTCGGACCTCATCTGACACTGGATTAACTAGAAACCTCTTTGTCAGGGAACTCCTACTGTCAAGATCACTCCAGTGTAAATTCTCCCACTTCCCTGCTCATAAGCTTGGGTTAATTTAATCTTTCCTTGGACATGAAGATCCTGAGGTGACTTAGGGTCACTCTCAACATTAACAGGCACTGAACTCGCCTGTGAGACACAGGACATGGGGCACCACGCACTCGCTCTGGGACGTTCCTTAAAAATTGGCAGGTGCGTGTGTGTGTCATGTTTCAAACAGGGACCTCACCTTCCTCTTGGTTCCGTGGGCGACAGGGTTGTTGTTTCACTGAGTGAGCAGCTCGATATTTAATTCTGACCTATAAGCATCACGCTCATTCGCTAAAGGAGAACTACATGAAATCATAGTCTGATAAAACTATACCTTCTCAGCGAATCTCCTTATGCTTTCATAACCTCACAATGAAGACCGGTGAGCTAAGACGTAGGCACACAACTTAAATACAGGTTCCATGAAAAAATAAGGAAAGCTCTGTGTTGGGTTCCCTGGAGGACAAAGGGCTGAGAGACACCAGACATGCCTCACTGTAGCCGCTCCAGAGTCCAGAGAGCAGCCCCTTCTCTTTACGCCACAGAGCAAGCTGTCCAGGTGGGGAACCTCTGTGGTCACACAGAAGACATCTCCCGAGAGAGCTACTAAAGACCAGTGCATCCAGCCGCAGACTTACTTTCAAGAGGACAGATCACAGAAATATTATCCAGCTATTTTAAAGTATTGGGAGAAACCAGAGCTCTTGGCTTCCACCGTGTGTGAGAAGAGTGGCTAGAAAAACCTCCATAAACACAGGCTATAGCATCAACGACAATCAGTCTCACTCGAAATCAGTGTCCACATATAACAAGGGCAACCACAGGTCAGTGGTTTGGACTGTGCAGGTCCGCTGACACACAGAGTCTTTTCAGTAGTAAATGCTGCACCACGACACGAGCTGAGGGTGGTTTTGTCCATGGATGTGGAACCTCGGATATGGGGGGACCCCGAATACGAGAGGCTGATTCTAATTTGTACAGAGATCTTGGACTGCACAAAAGTTGGTGCCCCAAGTCCGTGTTGCTCAGGGCTCAGTGTGCTTGCATGCATATGGAAAATACGTTTTCCGTAAATGAAATTTTACATGTCTCAAGTAGTTGGAATGGGTACATGTTTCTTCCAAATACAACAGAGTTAAAGAAAATTGGCTTTCTTCAGCCATCTAACACTTTGTAGCAGATTTTTCTCTTACCAACATACTGGAAAAATTACTTCATCCCTCCCAAAACAAACCTGAATAGCAGAGCTGAGTACAAGACCCTGGCCAAGGATATGCTGACAAGCTCATCAGGAGTCAGGATGGAGACTGATCCACAAACCCTCTTTAAGCTGCAGGTCAATAGCTGTGTCACCACCAACGGGTGCAAATGACAGCACTGGCAAAGGCTCATACCCACAGTTTACTGATGGGCTCACGACAGGGTGAGGCCACTGTGCAGACATGATGCTGCACATGATGGTCGTGTGCAAGGGGGCCATCTCATGCCAGCTAGCTGAGTCTGAAGTCTTCATGATTTGGACAGAAATCTTATTTCAGTAGGCTTAAAAACTGAACGCTACGTCAAAAAAACATGAAATCGTACACTTGCAGGTAACATGTGGCAGCTTCCTCATCTCTGTTCATTTAACAGAAAAAAAGTGGTGACAGGAGATATGGAGGGCGTGCTTGGCATTTTGAAGAATTTCATCCCTAGACTAGTGACGTCCGCATCACCCCTGCCCTTCATCACGTGACAACCCTGCTGCCTCGCTCTACCCAGCCTCTGTGCTCCCCGCCCGTATTCCCCACCCAGACAGCTTTTCCATTTCTGATACAGTCCATGGGAAGAGGTGTGATGACTCAGCCTACATGTACTATATGCAAACATGCTGTTTAGAACATTTACCTCTGCCAGAAAAACGTGGTTTTCCATTTACCTTTATTCCACTGACAAAGCCACCTTGGCGATATTGCTTATTTTGAGATGAGTTATTTTCTGGCTTTTAATCACTACAGGGTATAGCCACTGATATGTATAAAGCCCTCCTCCTCCAGCCAGCTGGCTTATTTGTTAAACAAATATCTATTCAGTACCTTTTCTGATCTAAAGTCACCAGCAACCAGCTGTGCCATCATAAATGGTTCTGGAAAATGCAACTGCATCATATTTGGGTTTGCATCATCGTCAGATTAATACAGATGCCTGTGGTGAGGCTGCCCCCAGCTCAGCTACAGGTTCCGTTCAAACCCACCCCTCCCGGCTGAATTCCATAGCACCCATCTGGGGGCAGCTGTCTGCTTCGAAATAAATATGGATGGAAATACCTCTGGGTCAGACTTCTAGCTACAACTTCCAGGTCAGTAGCAAAAGTTCACAGAATCACATCACCGCTTAGTTGCCACTCGCCTCGGGAAGCTGTGCCAGCTTCAGGCCTCATTTCTCTCTATTTGTTTCACTCAAAAAGACGGAGCTGCCCACCATCCCTCCACTTCAGGGTGAAGGATGGGCAGCAACAGCAATACCTTCCTTCTGGCCTCATTGTTCTAAGACTTTACTACACTTTCCTGAATGGCCGCCTTGAGAAATTTACAAAATCATTTCACAATCAAGGCCACTGGGTGGATCAGTGGAAAAACATTGCATGAAAATGTTTTCCTCCAAATGCACTTTTCCTTATCTTTAGGACTCAGGTGTCACAGGATAGATCAAAAATGCTGACACAGAATGGAGATGTTGGAACTGGATACAAGAGTCCCTTCCCTGTGTCAAGTACAAGGTGACTGTTTAGCTGGGTTCTGCAGGGCATCCACTCAGGTATTACAATAGCAACAAAATACCAAACACATGACTGGTTACTAAGGACTGGATTTCTTGCTTGCTTTTCTTTGCTCACTCTTACCTTTCTTTCCATCCATACTAGCACTAATACAGATTTCAATCAAGTGACAGTTTGTTTCTAGACAAGTAATTCTGGAAACAAGCAATTGCTGAAATTTTGGAAATATGTATCATGAAGCTACAAATAAAGTAGTCAGAACATGATCCCTTGGTGGAGATGATTATTTGTTGTTCTATCTGGGAAAGTCTTACTTGACTTCATGTTCTAAAATGCTAACCTCTGTTACCTGCTTACAGACTGTGGAGGGTACACAGCCCAGAAAAGAATGTCAATGTTGGGCTTCCCTGGTGGCACAGTGGTTGAGAGTCCGCCTGCCAATGCAGGGGACACGGGTTCGTGCCCGGGTCTGGGAAGATCCCACATGCCGCGGAGCAGCTGGGCCCGTGAGCCATGGCCGCTGAGCCTGCGCGTCCGGAGCCTGTGCTCCGCAACGGGAGAGGCCACAACAGTGAGAGGCCCACATAACGCAAAAAAAAAAAAAAAAAAAGAATGTCAATGTTTTTCTCTAATGAAAGTTCACACTTATGCCCAAAACACTGTCCAATTTCAGAAAACACATGAGTACTCACTTGTTTAGCCTTGGTCTTTGTGATGGTGTCAGAAATCGGTTTCTTCCTTTCCTTTACAGTAGTTTTAGAAAATAATTCCTCAAATTCATGACAATCTATGGATGGCTCTTCAATTTTTTCCCAAATAAGTGAAGCACTGGAGTCTCTAAAGTTAAGCAAAATATCCATGAGAGAGCCATCAAACCAAACTGCAGGACGTTACAGTGAGCAGGGACAGATGGGGACAGGGAGGACAGAGGTGTCAGAGGAGCAGGGAGAGGACGGCAGGCAGCGGAGGACGGAGGGAGATCGGGGGAAGATGCTCTTTTCTGTACAATCACCATTTGCTTAATCAACGTGATGAGAAACAGCATCAATACAGAATGAGACATTTGCCTGGAAAGAATCATTTCCAGGAATTCTCAGTCATCAAGTCGCCATATAAAAACATAAAAGAAGAACCCTTCTCTGTATGGCTCTCAAGGCAGGAAATGTCTGATATCTCACAAACCCAACCTGACCCATCAGCTTTGTGGGTTATTTGTGGGTTGAAAATAAATCACTTCATGCCCACAGAGGCACCTTCATCTCCCCACCGCTGCCCATCACTGCATGTCACCTGACTCTTCAGTGACTGTGGAGTCATGTAGTGCCACCTAAAAAGGGGAGATCCATTCAAAAAAACCAAAACAAAAAGAACTTCATATACTGCATATGGATAAAATGAGTTTGGGGCACATTTGGAAATGATGCCTTGGCACATAGAAGTGACCCAGCAAATCACTCAGAGAATGAGTTGCAAAGTCAGAAGTAGTCAAAATAGATACGTTCCTCTCCCACTATGATTCAGTGGAGAGGAAATTAATATAAGAAATGAAAATGAACCTGTTCAATATCCTATTTCTAAATCTGTGCCACATCACACACACACACACACACACACAAATTCAAAGAGTCACGAGAACTTGGGACAAGGAAGTCCAGTGAAATTTAAAGGGCATGTTTTTTTCTCCCACTGGCACATTCCACAGCCATGTCCCAGTACCGTCCCAGGGGTCGGGGAACCAGGTTATGGACCACCCATGGATAAGTAATACACCAGCAGTGTACCTGCTGGGAGACATTCTTTTACAAATATCATATATTTTATAGAAATCATAGAAGTGTGTGATTTTATGACCTCACAGCTCTGCATATCATCTACAGAAGTGCCATGAGATGCTCAGAACTAAATCATTTCACACATGGGGTGTGGATGTGTGTATTTTTGTGTAGCACATTTCTGAATAGTAAAACAAGACCATGCCTTCAAAAGGATGCAGGAAACATCCTCAAGAGTCAGTCTGGGGCCTCCCTGGTGGCGCAGTGGTTGAGAGTCCGCCTGCCGATGCAGGGGATACGGGTTCGTGCCCCGGTCTGGGAGGATCCCATATGCCGCGGAGCGGCTGGGCCCGTGAGCCATGGCCGCTGAGCCTGCGCATCCGGAGCCTGCGCGTCCGGAGCCTGTGCTCCGCAACGGGAGAGGCCACAGCAGTGAGAGGCCCGCATACGCAAAAAGAAAAAAAAAAAAAAAAAAAAAGAGTCAGTCTAAGGATCTGATTTACTTTTATAAGCTATTTATCAGAGTGAGGTTCTGCAATGAGGCAACAGAGCATGTATGCTAAGAAAAATATATCCATCTATAAAAGTCAGTCAAAAACTATATAGACAGAAATCTGTACATTGATTCGTGTCATTTGTTTTATCCCTTTGATACTTCTGGAAAAAAGTCTAAAATTGCTTCACTAAATATTGAAGCAATCATCTACAGGCAAGTTTTATTTTCATTTATTTTATTTTTACTCATTTTTCTCCAGAGTTTTAAAGGAAAATGCTTCCCTTGTATTGACAATATTGTGCAAAGATGAGCCCCTGTTCACATTACCTTTTACTGTGCAGTTGAATTCTCGTCCAATACAGAGGCTTCATCGGCCGACAAGGCTCTATTGGCTGCTTCCTGCTGCCTTTGTCCTGGTTCAACCCGAATCCAAACAAGCTAGCTGGCAATGGTGGAGGAAGAAATCCACATGCCTGCGGTGTTGGTGAAGTGCTACTCCCAGCTTGTGGTGGGAGAGCAAGGCCGGATCCAGGAAGCAGAGGGGGTGGGGGGGGTGGGGGGACACCTGTTCCAGGAGCAGGAGGAGGGGGAGGGGCTAGAGGAGGCGGAACCCTCACACCTGGCAAAGGAGGAGGGGGGGCAGGAGGAATTCCTTCACTGGGAAGAGGGGGCGTGGGAGGAATTCCCACTCCGGGAAGAGGGGGGGCGGGAGGAATTCCCACACCGGGAAGAGGGGGTGCGGGAGGAATTCCCTCACTAGGAAGAGGAGGCGCGGGAGGAATTCCCACACTGGGAAGAGGGGGGGCGGGAGGAATTCCCACCCCGGGAAGAGGGGGTGCGGGAGGAATTCCCTCACTGGGAAGAGGGGGCGCGGGAGGAATTCCCACACTGGGAAGAGGGGGCGCGGGAGGAATTCCCAACCTGGGAAGAGGTGGGGCGGGAGGAATTCCCACGCCGGGAAGAGGGGGGGCGGGAGGAATTCCCACCCCGGGAAGAGGGGGGGCGGGAGGAATTTCCACTCCGGGAAGAGGGGGGGCGGGAGGAACTCCCACCCCGGGAAGAGGGGGGGCGGGAGGAATTCCCACGCCGGGAAGAGGGGGGGCGGGAGGAATTCCCACCCCGGGAAGAGGGGGGGCAGGAGGAATTCCCACGCCGGGAAGAGGGGGGGCGGGAGGAATTCCCACCCTGGGAAGAGGGGGTGCGGGAGGAATTCCCTCACTGGGAAGAGGGGGCGCGGGAGGAATTCCCACACTGGGAAGAGGGGGCGTGGGAGGAATTCCCACCCCGGGAAGAGGGGAGGCGGGAGGAATTCCCACCCCGGGAAGAGGGGGGGCGGGAGGAATTCCCACTCCGGGAAGAGGGGGGGCGGGAGGAATTCCCACTCCGGGAGGAGTGGGGGCGGGAGGAATTCCCTCACCAGGCAAAGGTAGGGGAGGGGGTGGCAGCATCTCTGGACCAGGCAGAGGAGGAGGTGAGGGGCACGGTGGGCTGGGCAGTGCAGGCTCAGGCGCGACATGGGGTGGGGGCCGTGGAGGAGCCACGGTGCCCAGACCAGGCATCTGGCGGGAGAACGTGGGAGACAGAGGCAGTGCAGGGGGGATGTCACAGATGTTTTCAGAGGAGGGGAAAGCAGAGTGCTCGTGGCTGGTTTCAAACTCCGTGTGAAAAGAAGGATGGGAAGGCTGTGAGCTCGCCTGTCCTTGACCATCAGACCAGGGCGGCGACGTGGGTGGTGGAGCCTGGAGGGATGGATGTGCATCGAGCTGAACTGATATTTGCCTTGGAGACACGACCAAAGAAACCTCTGCGCAGAATTTGGTCTGAGGTCCGGGAGGTGAGGACGGCCTGGCTGAGTCTCCACTTGTGGCCTCAGGCTGGGTGCCCGTGAGAGGATGTGTCAGTGTCCCACCCTCCTCTGTTGGGGAGGTCTGGATGGACTTTGCCTGTAAAATCCTTTGATGCCCTACTTCCTTTTCTCCCAACCTGAGAGCTCGCAGACACGCGTCTCCAGAGGCGGCCGCCTCCAGGTCTGCGGCCGGGTACTGTTTCTCTAGCTCAGCTATTTTGGTCCTCAGATCCTCAATGGTCTGCTCCAGCTGCTGAATGACAGTGGCCTGACCCTCAGATTTCATGTCACAAACTTCCTGAGGGGCAACAGAGACATCACAGTTAAATATAAAATAAGGAATACTCAAAATACCAAAAACTAGTCTTACAAAATTAAGCAAAATGTATTTGTTTGTTATAATACTTCTAAACGCTCCCTCCATGGAAAGACACTATTACTACTTCCACTTGTCCCTTCTTTTCCATCCTCGGATTTCAAATTAGTTTACACATGTGACCATGAAGTCCTAAGGCCCCTGTCTAATCTTCGAATGAAATCATGGAAGACCGGCAGACCGCTGAGAAGAGGGAAGAAAAGGCTGACTGACAGACCCACATAATGCCACCATAGGCTACTCCCTTCCTGCCCAGTAACATCTCCTATTAGGACGTTCCCTAAAGACATTTTAAATCCTGAGTTTTAAAGTTAATCACAACCTTTAAAAGGTAATCTCTAAGGGGTGGAGAAGTGTCCCAAAGAGAGCTACAATATGTGAGCAGGGATTGCGAGCTTGGGAGCCTGAACCAAGATGGCACAGTAGAAGGACGTGCTTTCATTCCCTCTTGTGAGAACACCAGAATCACAACTAGCAGCTGGAAAATCATTGACAGGAAGATAATGGAACTCACCAAAAAAGATACCCCACATGCAAAGACAAAGGAGAAGCCACAATGAGATCCTAGAAGAGTTGCAATCACAATAAAATCAAATCCCATAATGGCTGGGTGGGTATCTCACAGACTGGAGAACACTTATACCACAGAAGTCCACCCACTGGAGTGAAGGTTCTGAGCCCCATGTCAGGCTACCCGAGCTGGGGGTCCAGCAACGGGAGGAGGAATTCCTAGAGAATAAGACTTTGAAGGCTAGTGGGATTTGATTGCAGGATATTGACAGGACTGGGAGAAACAGAGACTCCACTCTTGGGAGGCACACACAAAGTACTGTGCACATCGGACACAGGGGAAGGAGCAGTGACTCCATAGGAGACTGAACCAGACCTACCTGCTGGTGTTGGAGGATCTCCTGCAGAGGCGGGGGGTGGCTGTGGCTTACCGTGGGGATGGGGACACTGGCAGCAGAAGTTCTGGGAAGTACTCCTTGTTGTGAGCCCTCCAAAAGTCTGCCATTAGCCCCAACAAAGAGTCCAGGTAGGCTCCAATGTTGGGTTGCCTCAGGTCAAACAACCAACAGGGAGGGAACCCAGCCCAACCCATCAGCAGTCAAGCAGATTAAAGTTTTACTGAGCTCTACCCACCACCAGTCCCTCCCATCAGGAAACCTGCACAAGCCTCCTAGAGAGCCTCATCCACCAGAGAACAGACAGCAGAAGCAAGAACTACAATCCTGCAGCTTGTGGAACAAAACCCACATTCACAGAAGGCAGACAAGATGAAAAGGCAGAGGGCTATGTACCAGATGAAGGAACAAGATAAAACCCGAGGAAAACAACTAAATGAAGTGGAGACAGGAAACCTTCCAGAAAAAGAATTCAGAACAATGATAGTGAAGATGCTCCAGGACGTCAGAAAAAGAATGGAGGCAAAGATCGAGAAGATGCAAGAAATGTTTCACAAAGACCTAGAAGAATTAAAGAACAAACAAACAGAGAAGAATAATACATTAACTGAAATGAAAACTACACTAGAAGGAATCAATAGCAGAATAACTGAGGCAGAAGAACAGATAAGTGACCTGGAAGACAAAATGGTGGAATTCACTGCTGCAGAATAGAAGAAAGAAAAAGAATAAAAGAAATGAACACAGCCTAAGAGACCTCTGGGACAACATTAAACACAACAACATTCGCATTCTAGGGGTCGCAGAAGGAGAAGAGAGAGAGAAAGGACCCTAGAAAATATTTGAAGAGATTACAGTCGAAAACTTCCCTAACATGAGTAAGGAAATAGCCACCCAAGTCCAGGAAGTGCAGCAAGTCCCATACAGGGTAAACACAAGGAGAAACATGCCAAGGCACATAGTAATCAAATTGGCAAAAATTAAAGACAAAGAAAAATTATTGGGCTTCCCTGGTGGCACAATGGTTAAGAATCATTGGCATGATATTCCATGCAAATGGAAATGAAAAGAAAGCTGGAGTAGCAATACTCATATCAGATAAAATGGACTTTAAAATAAAGAATGCTGGGGACTTCCCTGGTGGCACAGTGGTTGAGAGTCCGCCTGCCAATGCAGGGGACACGGGTTCGTGTCCCGGTCCAGGAGGATCCCACATGCTGCAGAGCGGCTGGGCCCGTGAGCCATGGACACTGAGCCTGTGTGTCCAGAGCCTGTGCTCCGCAATGGGAGAGGCCACAACAGTGAGAGGCCCGCATACCGCAAAAAAAAAAAAAAAAGAATGTTACAAGAGACAAGGAAGGACACTACATAATGATCAATGGGATCAATCCAAGAAAAAGGTATAACAATTATAAATATACATGTGCCCAACATAGGAGCACCACAATACACAAGGCAACTGCTAACAGCTGTAAAAGAGGAAATCGACAATAAAACAGTAATAGTGGGGGACTTTAACACAGCACTTACAACAATGGACAGATCATCCAAAATGAAAATAAATAAGGAAACAGAAGCTTTAAATGACACAATAGACCAGACAGATTTAACTGATACTCATAGGACATTCCATCCAAAAACAGCACATTACACTTTCTACTCAAGTGCGCATGGAACAATCTCCAGGATAGATCATATCTTGGGTCACAAATCAACCCTCAGTAAATTTAAGAAAATTGAAATCATATCAGACATCTTTTCTGACCACAACACTATGAGATTAGAAGTGAATTAGAGGGGAGAAAACGTAAAAAACACAAACACATGGAGTCTAAACAATACGTAACTAAATAAGCAAGAGATCACTGAAGAAATCAAAGAGGAAATCAAAAAACACCTAGAAACAAATGACAAGGAAAACATGATGACACAAAACTTATGGGATGCAGCAAAAGCAGTTCTAAGAGGGAAGTTTATAGCTATAGAAGCCTACCTCAAGAAACAAGAAAAACCTCAAATAAACAAACTAACTTTACACCTAAAGGAACTAGAGGAAGAAGAACAAACAAAACCCAAAGTTAGCAGAAGGAAAGAAATGATAAAGATCAGAGCAGAAATAAATGAAATAGAAACAAACAAACAAAAAAACAATAGCAAAGATCAATAAAATTAAAGCTGGTTCTTTGAGAAGATAAAATTGATAAACCATTAGCCAGACTCATCAAGAAAAAGAGGGAGAGGACTCAAATCAATAAAATTAGAAATGAAAAAGGGGAAGTTACAACAGACACCGCAGAAGTACAAAGCATCCTAAGAGACTACTACAAGCAACTCTATGCCAATAGAATGGACAATCTGGAAGAAATGGACAAATTCTGAGAAAGGTATAACCTTCCAAGACTGAACCAGGAGGAAATAGAAAATATGAACAGATAAATCACACATAATGAAATTGAAACTCTTATTAAGAATTTTCCAAAAAACAAAACTCCAGGACCAGATGGCTTCACAGGTGAATTCTATCAAACATTTAGAGAAGAGCTAACACTCATCCTTCTCAAACTCCTCCAAAAAATTGCAGAGGAAGGAACACTTCTAAACTCATTCTATGAGGCCACCATCACCCTGATACCAAAACCAGACAAAGATACTACAAAAAAAGAAAATTACAGACCAATATCACTCATGAATATAGATGCAAAAATCCTCAACAAAATACTACCAAACAGAATTCAACAACACATGAAAAGGATCAAACACCATGATCAAGTGGGATTTATCCCAGGGATGCAAGGATTCTTCAGTATACACAAATCAATCAATGTGATACACCATATTAACAAACTGAAGAATAAAAACCATATGATCATCTCAGTAAATGCAGGAAACACTTTTGACAAAAATAAACACCCATTTATGATAAAAACTCCCCAGAAAGTGGGCATAGAGGGAACCTACCTCAACATAATAAAGGCCATATACAACAAACCCACAGCAAACATCACTCTCAATGATGAAAAACTGAAAGCATTTCCTCTAAGTTCAGGAACAAGACAAGGATGTCCACTCTCGCCACTATTATTCAACACAGTTTTGGAAGTCCTAGCCTCGGCAATCAGAGAAGAAAAAGAAATAAAAGGAATACAGATTGGAAAAGAAGAAGTAAAACTGTCACTGTTTGCAGATGACATGATACTATACATAGAGAATCCTAAAAATGCCACCAGAAAACTACTAGACCTAATCAATGAATTTGGTAAAGTTTCAGGATACGAAATTAATGTACAGAAATCTCTTGTATTCCTATACACTAATGATGAAAACTCTGAAAGTGAAATCAAGAAAACACTCCCATTTACCATTGCAACAAAAAGAATAAAACACCTAGGAATAAATCTACCTAGGGAAACAAAAGACCTGTATTCAGAAAAGTATAAGACACTGATGAGAGAAATTAAAGATGATACCAACAGATGGAGAAATATACCATGCTCTTGGATTGGAGGAATCAATACTGTGAAAATGACTATACTACCCAAAGCAATCTACAGATTCAATGTAATCCCCATCAAATTACCAATGGTAATTTTTATGGAACTAGAACAAAAAGTCTTAAAATTTGTATGGAGACACAAAAGACCCTGAAGAGTCAAAGCAGTCTTGAGGGGAAAAAACGGAGCTGGAGGAATCAGACTCCCTGACTTCAGACTATACTACAAAGCTACAGTAATCAAGACAATATGGTACTGGCACTAAAACAGCAACATAGATCAATGGAACAGGATAGAAAGCCCAGAGATAAAGCCACGCACCTATGGTCAACTAATCTATGACAAAGGAGGCAAGGATATACAATGGAGAAAAGACAGTCTCTTCAATAAATGGTGCTGGGAAAACTGGACAGCTACATATAAAAGAACGAAATTAGAATACTCCCTAATACCATACACAAAAATAAACTCAAAATGAAATAGAGATCTAAATGTAAGACCGGACACTATAAAACTCTTAGAGGAAAACATAGGAAGAATACTCTTTGACATAAATCACAGAAACATCTTTTTTGATCCACCTCCTAGACTAATGGAAATAAAAACCAAAATAAACAAATGGGACCTAATGAAAATTAAAAGCTTTTGCACAGCAAAGGAAACCATAAAGAAGACGAAAAGACAATCCTCAGAATGGGAGAAAATATTTGCAAACGAATCGTCGGACAAAGGATTAATCTCCAAAATATATAAACAGCTCATGCAGCTCGATTCTGAAAAAACAAACAACCCAATCCAAAAGTGGGCAGAAGACCTAAATAGATATTTCTCCAAAGAAGACATACAGATAGCCAAGAAGCACATGAAAAGCTGCTCAACATCACTAATTATTAGAGAAATGTAAATCAAAACTACAAGGAGGTATCATCTCACACCATTTAGAATGGGCTTCATCAGAAAATCTACAAACAACAAATGTGGAGAAAAGTGAACCCTCTTGCACTGTTGGTGGGGATGTAAACTGATACAGCCACTATGGAGAACAGTATGGAGGTTCCTTAAAAAACTAAAAACAGAATTACCATATGATCCAGTAATCCCAGTACTGGGCATATACCCAGAGAAAACCACAATTCAAAAAGACACATGCACCCCAATGTTCATTGCAGCACTATTTCCAATAGCCAGGTCATGGAAGCAAACTAAATGCCCATCGACAGACAAATGGATAAAGAAGATGTGGTACATATATATACAATGGAATATTACTCAGCCATAAAAAGGAATGAAATTGGGTCATTTGTTGAGACGTGGATGGATCTAGAGACTGTCATACAGAGTGAAGCAAGTCAGAACGAGATAAACAAATATCGTATATTAACACATATATATGGAACCTAGAAAAATGGTACAGATGAACCGGTTTTTAGGGCAGAAATTGAGACACAAATGTAGAGAACAAACGTGTGGACACCAAGGGGGGAAAGCTGTGGTGGGTTGGGAGTGGGGGGGTGATGAATTGGGCCCTTGGGTTTGACATGTATACACTGATGTGTATAAAACTGATGACTAATAAGAACCTGCTGTATATAAAAAAAAAGAATTCCATAACTTCCAATATTAAATCTCCCTTCCTTGAAGTGGAGATAATAATGGTGCCTTATCTCTGATGGTTGTGATGAATGAGATAAAGCCTATAAGTTACTTAGCCCACTGGGTAGTGTATTATGAACACCCAATAAATGTTAGCTATTTATTTATTTATTTTTTTTTTTTTTTTTTTTTTTCCCGTACGCGGGCCTCTCACTGCTGTGGCCTCTCCCGTTGCGGAGCACAGGCTCCGGACGCGCAGGCTCAGCTGCCATGGCTCACGGGCCCAGCCGCTCCGCGGCATATGGGATCCTCCCAGATCGGGGCACGAACCCGCATCCCCTGCATCGGCAGGCGGACTCTCAACCACTGCGCCACCAGGGAGGCCCATGTTAGCTATTTAAAAAAAAAAAAAAACTAAGGGAATCTGAATCAAGTATGGACTTTAGGTAATAATAATGTATTGATATTGGTTCAATGACAAAGGTACTTCCTAATATAAGATGTTAATAATAATTTTTAAAAAAAGATAATCTCTAAAAGGATCTCCAATAAGATCAAGGGAAATATTTCTGATATCCACATGGGCATATTCATATATCTTAAGTGCATGTATACAACTTACATCACATTACTACAATTCAAATATTTTATCCAAGGCACTTCAGAAAGGGATGCCTTTTGTCACCACAATTTATGAAGATGGCTGACAGCAACTGTGCCCCCGTGTAGGTTACCCTCACACCCACACAGTGTCTTCCTCTCCCAAGGGGACACTTTCAGGAAAAAGTGTTTGGGGTATAGAAAAGGGGGAAGCCCTCTGGGTAAACTGATTAGCAATAACAGATGAGTAAGAAGAAAAGACAAGAGAGAGGAATGGGTAGAGAAAAAGGAGAAAAGCAGGGACAGGAGGTAGGAGAGAAGGGGGGACAGACTCCAGCTGACTAAAGCTCAGGATCACACACCTGCTCACACAGGCTCAACTGCTCCCTTAAGGCTGGAATGAGAGGGGAGGGGGCAGGGTCCCCGTGCTCAGAACTGCTTCTCCAGAGCATCCAGGGCTTTTCACAGATGACCCCAGGAGAGGCCCACATGAGGAGCCACCATCCACAGCATGGACACCTACTACCTTTCCCTCTCTTCATCTACTGTGGAGGAATAATTAAGAGGTTAATACAAAGATGACACAAACTACTGGATTGGCCAAAAAGTTCATTCGGGTTTTTCCAGAATTTCATTTTTTTTTATAGCTGAGTAATATTCTATTGTATAAATGTACCATATCTTCTTTATCCATTCATCTCTTGATGGAAACCTAGGTTGCTTCCATATCTTGGCAATTATAAATAATGCTGCTACGAACACTGGGCTGCATGTGTCTTTTCAAATTAGTGTTTTCTTTTTTTTTTTTCTTCTTCAGATAAATACCCAGGAGTGAAATTGCTGGGTCACATCGTAGGTTTTAGTTTTTTTGAGAAACCTCCATACTGTTTTCCATAGTGTCTGCACCAATTTACATTCCCACCAACAGTGTATGTGGGGTCTGTTTTCTCCACATTCTCACCAACATTTGTTATTGTGTTCCTTCTTTTTCTTACATTTTCTTTTTAAAAAAATTTTATTGAAGTATACTTGATTTACAATGTGTTAATTTCTTCTGCACAGCAAAGTGACTCAGTTATATATACATATATATATTCTGTCATTGTGTTCTTTTTGATGACAGCCATTCTGACAGGTGTGAGGTGATATCTCATTGTGGCTTTGATTTTCATTTCTCTGAGGACAAATGATGTTGAGTATCTTTTCATGTGCCTGTTGGCCAACTGTAGGTCATCTTTAGAAAAAAGCTTATTCATGTCTTTTGCCTATTTTTAAATTGGAGTTTTTGTTTTCTGTTTTTAATATTTATTTATTTGGGCTGCACTGGCTCTTAGTAGCAGCATTCAGAACCTTCATTGTGGCATCTGGGATCTCAGTTGCAGCATGCATGTGGGATCTAGTTCCCTGATCAGGGATCAATCCTGGGCCCCCTGCATTGGGAGCACAAAGTCTTAGTCACTAGACCACCAGGAAGTCCCAGGGGTTTTGTTTTTAATGTTGAGTTGTATGAGCTATTTATGTATTCTGTATATTAGCCCCTTATCAGTCACATAATTTGCAAATATTTTCTCCCATTCAGTAGGTTGTCTTTTCATTTTGTCGATGGTTTCCTTTGCCATGCAAAAGCTTTTCAGATTAATTAGGTCCCATCTGCTTATGCTGGTTTTTATTTCTTTTGCTTTAGGACAGAGATTCATAAAACTACTGCTATCATTTGTGTCAAAGACTGTTCTGCCTATCTTTTCTTGTAGGAGTTTTATGGTTTCTGGTCTTACATTGATATTTAGGCCTTTAATCCATTTTGAGTTTATTTTTGTGTATGATGTTAGAAAATATTCTAATTTCATTCTTTTAAATGTAGCTGTCCAGTTTTCCCAGCACCACTTATTGAAGAAACTGTCTTCTCCATTGTATACTCTTGCCTCCTTTGCTGCAGATGAATTTGACAATATAAGCTCAGGTTTATTTCTGGACTCTCTAATCTGTTCCATGGATCTGTGTGTCTGTTTTTCTGTTGGTACCATATTGTTTTGTTTTGGGGTTTTTTAAAACATCTTTATTGGAGTATAACTGCTTTACAATGGTGTGTTAGTTTCTGCTTTATAACAAAGTGAATCAGCTATACATATGCATATATCCCCGTATCTCCTCCCTCTTGCATTTCTCTCCCACCCTCCCTATCCCACCCCTCTAGGTGGTCACAGAGCACTGAGCTGATCTCCCTGTGCTATGCAGCTGCTTCCCACTAGCTATCTGTTTTACATTTGGTAGTATATATAAGTCCATGTCATTCTCTCACTTCGTCCCAGCTTATCCTTCTCCCTCCCTGTGTCCTCAAGTCCATTCTCTATGTCTGCATCTTTATTCCTGTCCTGCCCCTAGGTTCTTCAGAACCTTTTTTTTTTTAGATCCATATATATGTATTAGCATACAGTATTTGTTTTTCTCTTTCTGACTTACTTCACTCTGTATGACAGACTCTAGGTCCATCCACCTCACTACAAATAACTCAATTTCATTTCTTTTTATGGCTAATAGTCCACTGTATATATGTGCCACATCTTCTTTACTCATCTGTTGATGGACACTTAGGTTGCTTCCACGTCCTGGCTATTGTAAATAGAGCTATTAGCTCTCCTGGCTATTGTAAATAGAGCTGCAATGAACACTGTGAGTACCATATTGTTTTGATTACTGTAATTCTGCAGTATAGTCTGACGTCAGGGAGCCTGATTCCTCTAGTTCTGTTCTTCTTTGTCAAAATTATTTTGCCTATTTGGAGTCTTTTGTGTTTCCATAAAAAATTTTAAAATATTTGTTCTAGTTCTGTGATAAACACCCTTGATATTTTGATAGGGATTGCACTGAATCTGTGGATTGCCTTGGGCACTATGGTCATTTTAAAAACATTAATCCTTCCAGTTCATGAACATAGTGTATCTTTCCATCTGTCTGTGTCGTCTTCAATTTCATTCACCAGTGTCTTATAGTTTTCCAAGTACAGGCCTTTTACCTCCTTAGGTAGGTTTATTCCTAGGCATTTTATTCTTTTTAATTTGATGGTAAATGGGATTATTTCCTCAGTTTCTCTTTCTGATAATTTATTGAGGTGTATAGAAAGGTGACAGATTTGTTTATATTAATTTTATATCCTTCAACTTTACCAAATTTATTGATGAGCTCTAGTAGTTTTCCAGTGGTGTCTTTAGAATCTTCTATGTATGATATCATATCATTTGCAAACAGTGAGAGTTTTATTTCTTCCTTTCCAATCTGGATTCCTTTTATTTCTTTTTCTTGTCTGATTGCTGTGGCTAGGACTTCCAATAGTATGTTGAATATAAGTGGTGAGAGTGGGCATCCTTGTCTTGTCCCTGATCTTAGAGGAAATACTTTCAGCTTTTCACCACTGAGTATGATGTTAGCTGTGGGTTTCTCACATAAGGCTTTTATTTTATTGAGGTATGTTCCTTTATACCCACTTTCTGGAGAGTTTGTGTCATATATGGATGTTGAACATTGTCAAAACCTTTTTCTACATCTATTGAGAAAATCGCATGTTTTTATTCTTCAATTTGTTAATGTAATATATCACAGTGACTGATTTGAGGATACTGAACCATCCTTGCATCCCTGGAATAAATCCCACTTGATCATGGTGTATGATCCTTTTGATGTATTGTTGGATTCAGTTTGCTAATATTTTGAGGAGGACTTCTGCATCCATGTTCATCGGTGGTATTGGCCTATAATGTTCTTTTTTTGTGATATCTTTGTCTGGTTTTGGTATCAGGGTTATGCTGGCCTCATAGAATGAGTTCAGAAGCATTGCTTCCTCTGCAATTTTTTTTTGGACTATTTAGAAGATGTTAGGTGTTTACTCTTCTGTGAATCTTTGGTAGAATCCACCTGTGAAGCCACCTGGTCTTTTGTTTGTTGGAAGTTGGTTTTTTGTTTTTGTTTTTTAATTACTGATGCAATTTCAGTACTGGTAATTGGTCTGTTCATATCTTCTATTTCTTCCCAGTGCCAACTTGACAGATTGTACCTTTCTAAGAATTTTTCCATTTCTTATATGTTGTCCATTTTATTGGTGTATACTTGCTTTTAGTAGTCTCTTATGGTCCTCTGTATTTCTGCGGTGTCAGTTGTAAGTTTTCCTGTTTCATTTTGGATTTTATTGATTTGGGCCCTCTCTGTTTCTTGATGAGTGTGGTCAAAGCTTTATCAATTTTTAAAATATCTTTTCAAAGAACCAGCTATTTGTTTCATTGATCTTTTCTATTATTTTTTTTTACTCTCTCTTTCATTTATTTCTGCTCTGATCTTTATGATTTCCTTCCTTCAACTAAATTTGGGTTTTGTTTGTTCTTCTTTTTCTAGCTCCTTTAGGTATAAGGTTAGGTGGTTTATCTAAGATTTTTCTTGTTTGATGAAATAAACTTCTATCACTACAAACATCTTAGAACTGCCTTTATTATTGTGCTACTGTTGATTTCTCCCTTCATGTCTGTTAATATTTGCATTATGTATTTAAGTGCTCCTATGTTGGGTGCATATTTATTTACAATTCTTATATCTTCTTCTTGGATTGATCCCTTGATCATAATGTAATATCCTTCTTTGTCTCTTTTAACAGTCTTTATTGTAAAGTCTATTTTTTCTTATATAAGTATTGCTACCCTGGCTTTCTTTTCAATCCATTCGCATGGAATACACTTTTCCATCCCCTCATTTTCAGTCTATGTCTCCTTAGATCTGAAGTGAGTCTCTTATTGGCAGCATATACACAAATCTATATATATATCTATTTATATATCTATTTGTATATATATGACTGCTATAAGTTTACTGATCTCTTAATTTCAAGCACGTTATAAAAACCCTGCATTTGAGGCTTCCCTGGTGGTGCAGTGGTTAAGAATCCATCTGCCAATGCAGGGGACATGGGTTCGACCCCTGGTCTGGGAAGATCCCACATGCCATGGAGCAACTAAGCCCGTGAGCCACAACTACTGAACCCCGTGGGCCAAGCCTGTGCTCTGCAACAAGAGAAGCCACTGTAACGAGAAGCCTGTGCACCTCAACGAAGAGTAGCCCCCACTCACCGCAACTAGAGAAAGCCTGTGTGTAGCAACGAAGACCCAACAAAGCCAAAAATAAATAAATTTTTAAGAATAAGTAAGCAAACAAAATAAAAAATACAAACCCTGCATTTGTACTCTCCTAGCCTCCTGATTACTGTTTTTGATATATTTTACATTTAATTGTTTTGTATATCACTTAACTGCTTATTGTGGATATGGATGATTTTACTACTCTTGTCTTCTAATATTCCTACTAGCTTTTTGTGTGGATGACTTCCTATCTTTACTGTATGTTTGCCTTTACTGATGAACTTTTTCCTTTCATAACTTTCATATTTCTAGTTGTCACCTTTTCTTTCTCACTTAGAGAAGTTCCTTTAAAATTTGTTGTAAAGGTGTTTTGGTGGTGCTGAACTCTTTTAGCTCTTGCTTGTCTGTGATGCTTTTTATCTCTCAATCAAATACCTGAAAGAGAAAATTGATGGGTAGAATATTCTTGGTTGTAGGCTCTTCCACTTCATCACTTTAAATACATCATGCCCCTGACTTCTGGCCTTCAGTTTCTTCTGAAAATTCAACTGATAGCCTTATGGCAATTCCCTTGTATGTTACTTGTTCCTTTTCCCTTGCTGCTTTTATATTTTCTAATTCTTTGTTTAAAAAAAAAAACTTCTAATTTTCACTCTGTACATCCATTCTCCTCCTGAGTTCTTTGATCATCTTTACAATCATTACCCTGAACTTTCTCAGAAAGAGTTCCATGTCACTATCTCCATGTCACTTATTTCTTCTTCTGGGGTTTTATCTTGTTCCTTCGTCTGAAATGTATTCCTCTGTCACCTCACTGTGTCTAAACTGCTATTTGTATGTGTATATATATATATATATATATATTTGTGTGTGTGTGTGTGTGTGTGTGTGGTATGCGGGCCTCTCACTGTTGTGGCCTCTCCCGTTGCAGAGCACAGGCTCCGGACGCGCAGGCCTAGCGGCCACGGCTCACAAGCCTAGCCACTCTGTGGCATGTGGTATCTCCCCAGAGTGGGGCATGAACCCATGTCCCCTGCATCGGCAGGCGGACTCTCAACCACTGCGCCACCAGGGAAGCCCGCTATTTGTATTTTTACGTATGTGGTAGGTCAGTTACATTTCTTGACCTTGGAGAAGTGACTCTCTGTAGGAAACACCCTATGCATCCCAGGAGTCCACTCTCCTCTCGTCACCCAAGGGCCAAGGGCCAGCTGGTCCCAGGGTAGTGTCTGGCCTGCATTTGCAGATTATATCTGCAGGCTGCAGGACCATAGTTTTCTTGCTTCTGGTGTCTGCCCCCTGGTGGGTGAGGCTGGTCTAGAGGCTTGTGCAGGCTTCGTGGTGTGAGGGGCTGGTGCCTGCCCACTAGTGGGTGGAGCTGGGTCTTGGCCCTCTGGTGGGCAGGGTCATGCCTAGGGTGTGTCTAGAGGTGGCTGTGTCTCTAGCCTGCCTGCCTATGGATGGGGCTGTGTCCCTCCCCCCAGTTTCTTGTTTGGCCAGAGGTGTCCAAGCACTGGCACCTACAGGCTGTTGGGTGGGGCCAGGCCTTGATGACAATATGTCAGCCTCCAGGAGAGCCTGCACAGGTGAATGTTCCCTGACATGTCCACCACCAGTGCCCTTGTCCCCAAAGTGAGCCAGAGACACCCCTGCCTCCCCAGAAGACCCTCCAAGACCAGCAGGTAGGTCTGTCCCAGGCTCCTATGAAATTGTGGCTTTTGCCCTTGTTCCTGGTGTGCGTGAGATTTTGTGTGCGCCCTATAAGAGTGAAGTCTCTGTTTTCCCCAATCCCATGGAACTCCTGCAACAAAGCCCCACTGGGCTTCAAAGCCAAATGCTCTGGGGGCTCCCCTTACCAGTGTCAGACCCCCACACTGGGGGCCCTGACATGGGGCTCAGAACTCTCAATCCTGTGGGAAAACCTCTGTAATATAATTATTCTCCAGTTTGTGGGTCGCCCACCCAGAGAGTGTCAGATTTGATTATATCACAACTCCACTCCTCCTACCAGTTTTGTTGTGCTTCCTTCTTTATGTCTTTAGTTGTAGAGCTCTTTTCTGGTAGGTTTCATACTTTTTCAATGTTGGTTGTTCTGCAGATTTTTGTGATTTTGTTGTCCTCATGACAGGAGGTGAGCTTAGGGTTCTTTTACTCCACCATCTTGGCCACTCTCTCAGGATTCACTTTCCCCTTTGCTGAGTTTAATATTCTCTCTTTGCCTTTTGTTTTTGCCAATTTAATTACAATATGCCTTGGTGTGTTCCTCTTTGGCTTAGTCCTCTATAGGACTCTACACTTCCTGCACTTGGCAACTCTTTCCTTTTCCTACATTAGGGAAGTTTTCAGCTATTATGTCTTCAATTATGTTCTCAGCCCCTTTCTCTTCTCTCTTCTCCTTCTGGGACCCTTACAGTGAAAATATTAGTATGCTTGATGTTGTCCCAGAGGTGTCTTAAACTGTCCTCATTTCTTTTCATTCTTTTTCTTTTTTCTGTTCAGTGTCAGCAATTTCCACTGCTCTGTCTTCCAGCTTGCTGATCCATTCCTCTGTATCATTTATTTTACTATTGATTCCTTCTAGTATATTTTACATTTCACTTATTGTATTCTGCATCTGTTTAGTTGTTCTTTATATTTTCTGACTCTTTGCTGAAGACTTCTAACTTCTCACTCTGTGCATCCATTCTTCTCCCAAGTGCTTTGATCATCTTTACGGTCATTACCTAGAACTCTTTCCTGGGTAGATTTCCTATCTCCACTTCACTCAGTTCTTCTTCTGAGGTTTTATTTGTCCCTTCATCTGGAACATTTTCCCCTGTCACCTCATTTTGCCTAACTTGCTGTTTTTATTTTTATGGGTCTGGTAGGTATGTTTCCCGACCTTAAAGAAGGGTTTTTTTTGCGAGAGACAGAGTTCCAGCAGCACACTCCCCTCTCGTCACCAGAGCCATATGCTCTAGGGGTCCCCCCCTATGACATCTGTGTGGGTCTTTCTGATGTGGCAGGCTGACTATGTGGGTGGTCCAGTAGGCCTGGTGGCTCCCAGTCTATTTAGTTACGTGGTGTGGCTTGTAAAGAGGCTGCTGGCCACTGGTTGGCAGAAGTGGGTCATAAGGCAGCTGACTGCAGAATCCCAGGGAAGCCTGGGGCTAGTGCTGGCTCTCTGGTGGGTGGATTCAGGGTCGGGTAATACCAGGGCTGTTGCCCACCCACTGGTGGGTGAAGTCAAGTCCTAGGGCAAGTACCAGCCTAGTGGTGGGCAGAATCAGGTCCTGAGGTCTGGTTGCTGGGCCCCAGGGGTCCTAGAGCAGGTGTCGGATCACTGGTGGATGGCGCCAGTTCCTGACAAAGATTTCTGTGGGTCCCGAGTTTTCTTGACACTTGTGTTGGCCTGATACTGGGCAGGGCCTGCTCTCTAATGGGATGGCTGGTCCAGGCTGCAGGGCTGTGGTTTTCTTACAGCTGGTGTCTGCATGCTGGTGGGTGGAACTGGGTCCAGAGGCACCTATGAACTCAAGGGTTCTTAAGGCAGCCTGTCTGCTGTTGGATGGGGCTGTGTCCATGCCCAGTTAGTTACTTAGCCTGAGGTGTCCCAGCACTGGAGCCAAAATGGCCCTTGCCAGCACCAATGTCCATGTCCATGTGGTAGAACAAGCTCCCCAAACAGCTGCCACCAGCGTCTATGTCTGCAGGGTGAACTGCAGGGAGAGGAGGTGAGCTTAGGGCCTTTCTACTCTACCATCTTACACATTCTCTCCCAAACTTTTTTTTTTTAATTGAACCATAGTTGATTTACAATGTTGTGTTAATTCTATTGTAGAGCAAAGTGACTCAGTTATACATATATATATATATATATATATACACATTCTTTTTTATGTTCTTTTCCATTATAGTTTATCACAGGATATTGAATATAGTTCCCTGTGCTGTACAGTTGGTCCTTGTTGTTTATCCATTCTCTATGTAATAGTTTGCATCTGCTGACCCCAACCTCGCACTCCATCTCTCCCCAACCCCTGCCTTGGCAACCCCGGGTCTGTTCTCTATGTCTGTGAGTCTGCCAAACTTAATTCTTAAATACTATTACCTCAGCCAGCTATTTTCCATCATAGGTTTAGGTATAATAAAAGAATGTATAAAATTTAAAAGCCATGAAGAGGAAGAGGGGGAAGAAGAAAAAAAGGAGGACAGACTGATCCTAAATCAGGTTCTCACTAAAAATTAAAGTTTTAAAGGGAGAGAAGGGGGGAATTCCAGTGGTCAGGACTCCACTCTTCCACTGAAGGGGGCAAGGGTTTGATCCCTGGTCAGGGAACTGTGATCCCACATGCTGCATGGCACAGCCAAAAAGAAAAAAAAAAAAGAAATTAAAAGAGAAAAGGAAAAAAGTGATCTTTGCAATTCTGTACAGAATCTATGAGTGAATCCTTATAAATGGAGGAAAGAATAAATCTATTTTAGTCAACACAGTAATATATTTTATATACCACCAATTTTGAGATTATTTATATTTTAAAATATTGCTTCAAACCTCTAAATCGTTACAAGTGGTAGAGTCTGCCACCCACTTTGGCCGGACAATTATATACAATAAGTCAGCCAAAATTCTTCCATTTCTGTATAATCTTATATGTGGGTGGTGTTGGTTAGTTCTTATAAATTGTTTGAATACTTACATATCACAAAAGACAAGTTGCCATTAAAAAATAGTATGTTCACCAAAGTATTTTTCAAAATACAAGATTATCTGATTCCCAGAAAAATAAACATTACTGTATTAAGGCTAAAACTGTGAAAAAGAAAGCCAAGATGCGTCCAAGGAAAGCTTTTGCTGAAAAGTTAATTTGCTCATCTTTGAAACTTTATTATGTTTACTGTGTAAGCAAGATACTTTCAGAGGCTAGAATATAAAACCACCTATTAGTAAGTTAACACCATGAGAGTTTATTCTATAAATGTTAATTTGAGATATGCAATTCATTTTCTACAATATTCAAATTTTCAAGTTCTGCTAAATTCTAAGGCCACGTTACTGGCAAGTTAGGATACCTCTAGACATCTGTAAAGTTTGAATTCTACTCTTCACAGAAGCCTACAAATTCTCTGTCTCATGCTCTAAATTCTAAAACATTCTATGCCTTTGGAGAAAGCCAACGAGATTCCAGATTTACAATAAGACAACAAATGCTGTACATAATCTTATAAGAAAAGAAACCCAGATTTTAAATCGATAATATTATGCACAGAAGTAAAGTGCCATCGATTTCAAGTTTGAAACGGAATTTCAAGTTTGAAAAGGAATTTCAAGAAAGAAGGAAGTATCAGAACATATGGTGACTAGTAAATAACTCACCTTGGGCTCCTTAAAGCAGAACATATTATGGAAAAGAAGAGTGTCACACAGAGAGCTAAAATAGCATCTCTGCAATCCTTACAATGAAAAAGATAAGGAATTACTGAAAATGGAATATTTCTGAACTGGAATGGAAATGACAAGTGTCTTCCAACCCCTTCATTGCATAGGTGAGAAATATGGGGTGCGGGGGGGGAGTTCAGTTAGAAATCATCATCGGCGGTGTAACTTCTGATGTCTATAGCACTGACTGATCATCTCATTGATGGGAAGGTACAGTCACCATCATTAGTGAATAACCAGACTGGAAGTAATAAACAACATGTCTGGGAAAGCGGTCAGAAAAAATGGAAACAAACAACCTTTTTAGTTCCCTCACGTCTTCTGAATGCTCTCTCTCGTTACCTGAGTTGCGGCAAGGTCCTGCACTAACTCTAAAGCAAAATATTCCTCAACTGTCCCAATTAGTGCAAGGAAGAAAAACAGTCTTATTGCAGTTTCCCTTCAGTGATGATCCATGGATAAATGTCTCACCTTCTAACCACCCTCTGCACCAACACACAACTAGCCTCTAAGGTCGTTAAACTTCTAAAGAACAGAGCTCACAGCAAGTCTGGTGGAGTGGCTCAGGGGTGTATGCATGTGCCTGCAAATGAAGGGAAAGCCCTGCAAGCAGTGATCTAGGCGCTGTAAATAAATTCTAGCTGGTTGTCAGGGTTGCAAATACAGAATCTATAAATAATGAGGATCAACACTACACCAAGACAGCGACTTTGGAAGCCAGAGTACTGCCCAGACATAACAACAATAATGACAAGGTAACAGCTAACATTTGAAGTGCCCTACTATGTGCCAGGAGCTCTTCTAAGCACTTTATAAAAATCAGTGCATTTAAATCTCACAAAACCCTATGAGACCAGGGTTATCATTATCCCCATTTTGTAGAAGAGAAAATTAAGGCACGGAGAATATAATACGTTGCTAAGGTTCCCCAGGTAACAGTGGGGTAGCTAGGATTTGTGCCCAGGAAAACTGGTCCAAAGCCCAATCCTCAGTCACTATGGGGTGAACAGAAGCAGGATTTCTATGACTCCCCAACCAGCACCCCTGCTCTAGTTAGTGTGGTCCCTGATATATTTCTTCATTCATCAAACATTTTCTGATCTGCCCAAAAATGTCAGGTGCTATGTTAGATACTGGAGGGACAAGTAGAATAGGGGGAGTCTTAGCTTTAAGGAGGTCAACTGTCTATGAGACATGTGTAACACAATAATTATGGAAAAGCAAGGTAAGAATAGGGTCCCAGAGCACAGGTATCAAAAGGGGTCTCTAGATGGAGGCCTCTCTGGGGACGTGTCTAAGAAGGAGTGAAGTTTGACATGAGTTTAGATTAAGATATAGGAATTCAGTGAATTAAAAGGTGACAGTAGAAGGAAAAGATATCAAAAACAGTTATGATGGATGCTAATGCCTAGAAAACAAGGGTGTCATTTTAAGGCTGTAAGAAACCAAACACGTAGGAAATAGTGGGTGATGAGGCTAAAAGCAGAGGATGGAAGGGAAAGCCTTGCATGTCACCCGGGGGTCTTAATCTTCTCTCAAAAGCCATGAGCAAACAGCAGACATGAGTACATTTGGCTCCTAGAAGGACAGCTCTGGAGGGCTGTGGAGGGCAGATCAGAAGGGACTGAGACTGGAGTGACGAGACCAGCTGGGAGACCACTGCAGGGACCCAACAGGGCTGCGGCGAGCCTGGAGGGATGGGGGGTGCGACCCTTCATGTCACCAGGACTCCCACACCTGCCATATTCTCCCATCGCGATGCATGCTCATTTCTACATCTGGATCTTCAATCTCTCCTCCATCTGAAATGCTCTCTCTCCTCCCTTCCTCTGTCCAAAAATGATCACTTTGAGGACTTGCTCTAAGTTTCTCCCTTCCTACGAAGCTGCCCTTAATTACAAGTTCTAAACAATGTTCCCATTTTTTAAATTCTGTAATACAACATACACTAAATACCTTGGCCAAATCACATTACAGCTTGCAGATCATTTCATATATACGGAAGGGCCCAAGACCGTACAATTCTTTGTATTTCCTTCAATACCTACCACAACTACCTTGCACATGGCATGTCAGCACACGTCCAAGAAGCATCCTTTGTAAGCTATGAACTTTTATCAGCTCAGCTATCCCTTTAGAGCAGGTGTCCCCAACCCCCAGGCTGTGGACCAGTACCAGTCTGCGGTCTGTTAGGAACCGGGTCACAAGGCAGGATGTGAGTGGTGGGAGAGCGAGCAAAGCTTCATCTGCCACTCCCCATCGCTCCCCATCACTCACATTACTGCCTAAACACCACCACCCCGTTTGTGGAAAAACTGTATTCCACAAAACCAGTCCCTAGTGCCAAAAAAGGTTGGGTACCGCTGCTTTAGAGCAGCTGCTTGAACTGTTTGCCCTTCTCCACAGGTCATCAACCATGTTGCCCAGCACAAAGGGATTTTACACCCGCTAAAGCTCAGTAGAACAAAGACATAACTTGCTTTCACCTGCAAGTCCTACTGCCCCAGAGAAAAGCAAAAACAATGTGTGACCTCTAATGCTTTTCTGACATTCTCACCACAAACTGCTTTCCAGATTCCTGCTGGTTTTCACTCTTAAAACTGACAAACCAATTTCTCTTTTTTCTTTATTTCTAAAATTAAAATGTCTAATTTTTGTCCTCTAAGCTAGGTGGAGTTTCCATAAAATGAAAATGTATTTTCCAGAAAAACCCTGTCTCCCCATAATGCATCATGGTGAACACCTTGCTAAAATGTCACCATTTTCCAACTCAGTGCCTCCACAGGTGTTTCACTGTGTCTCGCCTCTTCCCGACTAGGCCCCCGTCACTTCGCCGAAGGGTTTATTATGGCACGTAAGAAGGTTCAGAGTGTGAGGCAAACTTCAAGGAATACTAACCCTTAATTTTGGACCTCAACCACGTATTTCCCCCTCCCCTTGAATCCCTCTTTTTCTTACTCTGGTCTATATATATATATAGATTGAATCTGAAATATATATATATATATATTTTTTTTTTAAGTTAACAGGCATTATTATTTATTCCTTCTACACTTATTAAGCTAGGCACTGGGTATGAAAAAGTAAACATAGAGATTCAGTCCCTTCCTTCTGTTTTGTGCTACACAATGGTGTGTAAGTTTCTGATTTATAACAAAGTGAATCAGCTATACATATACACATGTCCCCATATTTCCTCCCTCTTGCATCTCCCTCCCACCATCCCTATCCCACCCAACTAGGTGGTCACAAAGCATGGAGCTGGTCTCCCTGTGCCATGCAGCTGCTTCCCACTACCTATTTTATATTTGGTAGTATATATAAGTCCATGCCACTCTCTCATTTTGCCCCAGCTTACCCTTCCAGCTCCCCGTGTCAAGTCCATTCTCTACATCTGCGTCTTTATGCCTGTCCTGCCCCTAGGTTCTTCAGAATTTTTTTTTTTTAGATTCCATATATATATGTTAGCGTACAGTATTTATTTTTCTCTTTCTGACCTACTTCACTCTGTATGACAGTCTCTAGGTCCAACCACCTCACAACAAATAACTCAATGTCATTTCTTTTCATGGCTGAGTAATATTCCATTATATATATATGCCACATCTTCTTTATCCATTCATCTCTCAATGGACACTTAGGTTGCTTCCATGTCCTGGCTATTGTAAATAGAGCTGCAATGAACATTGTGGTACATGACTCTTTTTGAATTATGGTTTTCGCAGGGTACATGCCCAGTAGTGAAATTGCTGGGTCGTATGGTAGTTCTATTTTTAAGTTCTTAAAGAACCTCCAAATTATTCTCCATAGCGGCTGTATCAATTTACATTCCCAACAACAGTGCAAGAGGGTTCCCTTTTCTCTATACCCTCTCCAGCATTTATTGTTTGTAGATTCTTTGATGATGGCCATTCTGACTGCTGTGAGGTGACACCTCATTGTAGTTTTGATTTGCATTTCTGTAATGATTAGTGATGTTGAGCTTTCTTTCATGTGTTTATTGGCAATCTGTATATCTTCTTTGGAGAAATGTCTATTTAGGTCTTCTTCTCATTTTTGGATTGAGTTGTTTGTTTTTTTGATATTGAGCTGCATGAGCTGCTTGTAAATTTTGGAGATTAACCCTTTGTCAGTTGCTTCATTTGCAAATATTTTCTCCCATTCTGAGGGTTGCCCTTTCATCTTACAGTTTCCTTTGCTGTGCAAAAGCTTCTAAATTTCATGAGATCCCATTTGTTTAATTTTTGGTTTTATTTCCATTTCTCTAGGAGGTGGGTCAAAAATCATCTTGCTGTGATTTATGTGATTATGTCAGTGTTCTGCCTATGTTTTTTCCTAAGAGTTTTATAGTGCCTGTCCTTACATTTAGGTCTTTAATCCATTTTGAGTTTATTTTTGTGTATGGTGTTAGGGACTGATCTAATTTCATTCTTTTCCATGTAGCTGTCCAGTTTTCCCAGCACCACTTATTGAAGAGGCTGTCTTTTCTCCATTGTATATTCTTTCCTCTTTTATCAAAAATAAGGTGACCATATGAGAGTGGGTTAATCTCTGGGTTTTCTATCCTGTTCCATTGATCTATATTTCTGGTTTTGTGCCAGTACCATACTGTCTTGATTACTGTAGCTTTGTAGTATAGTCTGAAGTCTGGGAGTCTGATTCCTCCAGTTCCGTTTTTCTTTCTCAAGATTGCTTTGGCTATTCGGGGTCTTTTGTGTTTCCATACATAGAGTGAAATGCTTTAGTTCGAGTTCTGTGAAAAAAGCCATTGGTAGTTTGATAGGGATTGCATTGAATCTGTAGATTGCTTTGGGAACTAGAGTCATTTTCACAATGTTGATTCTTCCAATCCAAGAACATGGTATATCTCTCCATCTGTTTGTATCATCTTTAATTTCTTTCATCACTTATACTTTTTGGCATACAGGTCTTTTGTCTCCTTAGGTGGGTTTATTCCTAGGTATTTCATTCTTTTTGTTGTAATGGTAAATGGGAGTGTTTCCTTAATTTCTTTCAAATTTTTCATCATTAGTGTATAGGAATGCAAGAGATTTGTGTGCATTAATTTTGGACCCTGCTACTTTACCAAATTCATTGCTTAGCTCTAGCAGTTCTCTGGTAGCGTCTTTAGCATTCTCTATGTATAGTATCATGTTTTCTGCAAAGAGTGTCAGCTTCCAATTTGGATTTCTTTTATTCCTTTTTCTCTGATTGCTGTGGATAAAACTTCCAAAACTATGTGGAATAACAGTGGTGAGAGTGGACAACCTTGTCTTGTTCATGATGTTAGAGGAAATGGTTTCAGTTTTTCACCACTGAGAATGATGGTGGCTGTGGGTCTGTCATATATGGCCTTTATTATGTTGAGGTAAGTTCCCTCTATGCCTACTTTCTGGAGGGTTTTTAGCATAAATGGGTGTTGAATTTTGTCGAAAACTTTTTCTGCATCTATTGAGATGATCATATGGATTTTCTCCTACAATTTGTTAATATGGTTTATCTCATTTGTTTATATTGAACAATCCTTGAATTCTTGGGATAAACCCCACTTGATCATGGTGTATGATCCTTTTCTGTTTGCTCGTATTTTGTTGAGGATATTTGCATCTATGTTCATCAGTGATATTGGCCTGTAGTATTCTTTCTTTGTGACACTTTGCCTGGTTTTGGTATCAGGGTGATGGTGGCCTTGAAGAATGAGTTTGGGCGTGTTCCCCCCTCTGCTATATTTTGGAAGAATTTGAGAAGGATAGGTGTTAGCTCTACTCTAAATGTTTGATAGACATCAACTGTGAAGCCATCTGGTCCTGGACTTTTGTTTGTTGGAAGATTTTTAATCACAGTTTCAATTTCAGTGCTTGTGATTGGTCTGTTTACATTTTCTATTTCTTCCTGGTTTGGTCTTGGAGATTGTGCTGTTCTAAGAATTTGTCCATTTCTTCCAGGTTGTCCATTTTATTGGCATATATGTTGCCTGTAGTAATCTCTCATGATCTTTTGTATTTCTGCAGTGTCAGTTGTTACTTCTCCTTTTTCATTTCTAATTCTATTGATTTGAGTCTTCTCCCTTTTTTTCTTGATGAGTCTGGCTAATGGTTTATCAATTTTGTTTATCTTCTCATAGAACCAGCTTTTAGTTTTATTGATCTTTGCTATTGTTTTGCTTAATTTCTTTTTCATTTATTTCTGATCTGATCCTTATGATTTCTTTCCTTCTGCTAACTTTGGGGGTTTTTGTTCTTCATTCTCTAATTGCTTTGGGTATAAGCTTAGGTTCTTTATTTGAGATGTTTCTTGTTTCTTGAGGTAGGAGTGTATTGCTATAAATTTCCCTCTTAGAACTGCATTTGCTGCATCCCATAGGTTTTGGGTCATCGTGTTTTCATTGTCACTTGTTTCTAGGTATTTTTTTAAATTTCCTCTTTGATTTCTTCAGTGATCTCTTGGTTATTAAGTAGTGTATTGTTTAGCCTCCATGTGTTTGTATTTTTTACAGATATTTCCCGTAACTGATATCTAGCCTCATAGCGTTGTGGTCAGAAAAGATACTTGATACACTTTCAATTTTCTTAAATATACCAAGGCTTGATTTGTTACCCAAGATATGATCTATCCTGGAGAATGTTCCATGAGCACTTGAGAAGAATGTGCATTCTGTTGTTTTTGGATGGAATGTCCTGTAAATATCAATTAAGTCCATCTTGTTTAATGTATCATTTAAAGCTTGTGTTTCCTTATTTACTTTCATTTTGGATGATCTGTCCATTGGTGAAAGTTGGGTGTTAAAGTCCCCTACTATGACTGTGTTACTGTTGATTTCTCCTTTTATGGCTATTAGCATTTGCCTTATGTATTGAGGTGCTCCTATGTTGGGTGCATAAATATTTACAATTATTATATCTTCTTCTTGTATTGATCCCTTGATTATTATGTAGTGTCCTTCTTTGTTTGTTGTAATAGTCTTTATTTTAAGTCTATTTTATCTGATATGATAATTGCTACTCCTGCTTTCTTTGGATTTCCATTTGCATGGAATATCTTTTTCCATCCCCTCACTTTCAGTCTGTATGTGTCCCTAGGTCTGAAGTGGGTCTCTTGTAGACAGCAAATATACGGGTCTTGTTTTTCTATCCATTCAGCCAGTCTATGTCTTTTGGTTGGAGCATTCAATCCATTTACATTTAAGGCAGTTATCAGTATGTGTGTTACTATTACCATTTTCTTAATTGTTTTGGGTTTGCTATTGTAGGTCTTTTCCTTCTCTTGTGTTTCCTGCTAGAGAAGTTCCTTTAGAATTTGTTGCAAAGCTGCTTTGGTGGTGCTGAATTCTCTTAGCTTTTGCTTGTCTGTAAAGGTTTTATTTTCTCCGTTGAATGTGAATGAGATCCTAGCTTGGCAGAGTAATCTTGGTTGTAGGTTTTTCCTTCATCACTTTAAATATGTCCTGCCACTCCCTTCTGGCTTGCAGAATTTCTGCTGAAAGATCAGCTGTTAACCTTATGGGGATTCCTTTGTACGTCATATGTTGGTTTTCCCTTGCTGCTTTTAATATTTTTTCCTTGTATTTAATTTTTGATAGTTTGATTAATATGTGTCTTGGCGTGTGTCTCCTTGGATTTATCCTGTGGGACTCTCTGCGCTTAATGGACTTGACTATTTCCTTTCCCATATTAGTGAAGTTTTCAACTATCATCCCTTCAAAAATATTCTCAATTCCTTTCTTTTTCTCTTCTTCTTCTGGGACACCTATAATTCAAATGTTGGTGCATTTAATATTGTCCCAGAGGTCTCTGAGACTGTCCTCAATTCTTTTCAGTCTTTTTTCTTTATTCTGTTCTCCAGTAGCTATTTCCACTATTTTATTTTCCAGGTCACTTATCCATTCTTCTGCCCCAGATATTCTGGTATTGATCCCTTCTAGAGAATATTTAATTTCATTTATTGTGTTGTTCATCAGTGTTGGTTTGCTCTTTAGTTCTTCTAGGTCTTTGTTAAACATTTCTTGTATTTTCTCCATTCTATTTCTAACATTTTGGATCATCTTTACTGTCATTACTCTGAATTCTTTTTCAGGTATACTGCCTAGTTCCTCTTCATTTGTTAAGTCTGGTGGGTTTTTACCTTGCTCCTTCACCTGCTGTTTGTTTCTTTGTCTTCTAATTTTGCTTAACTTATTGTGTTTGGGGTCTCCTTTTTGCAGGCTGCAGGTTTGTAGTTCCCGTTTGTTTTTTTTTTGGTGTCTGCCCCAGTGGCTAAGGTTGTTTTAGTGGGTTGTATAGGCTTCCTGCTGCAGGGGACTAGTGCCTGTGTTCTGGAGGATAAGGCTGGATCTTTTCTTTCTCGTGGGCAGGACCACATCTGGTGGTGTGTTTTGGAGTGTCTGTGAACTTATTATGATTTCAGGCAGTCTCTCCACTAGTGGGTGGGGTTGTGTTCCTGTTTTGCTAGTTGTTTGCCATAGGGTGTCTAGCACTGTAGCTTGCTGGTCCTTGAGTGGAGGTGGGTCCTAGCATTGAGATGGAGATCTCTGGGAGATTTTTCATCTTTCGATATTACGTGGAACCAGGAAGTCTCTGGTGGACCAATGTCCTGAATTCGGCTCTCCCACCTCAGAGGCACAGGCCTGATACTCAGCTGGAGCACCAAGACCCTGTCAGCCACACAGCACAGAAGAAAAGGGAGACAATAAGAGAGTAAAAAGAAAATACATAAATAAAATAAAGTTATTAAAATAAAAAGTAAGTATAAAAAATTAAAAATAAAAAAAGAAAGAAAGAAGAGAGCAACTAAACCAAAAAACAAATCCACCAATGATAACAAGTGCTAAAAACTATACTTAAAAAAAAGGACAGACAGAACCCTAGGACATATGTTAAAAGCAAAGCTATACATACAAAATCACACAAAGAAGCATACACATACACACTCACAAAAAGAGAAGAAGGAAAAATATATATATATCTTTGCTCCCGAAGTC
The DNA here is from genome assembly GCF_964341445.2 of Mesoplodon mirus. Classification (NCBI taxonomy): domain Eukaryota; kingdom Metazoa; phylum Chordata; class Mammalia; order Artiodactyla; family Ziphiidae; genus Mesoplodon; species Mesoplodon mirus. Next base: position 122,796,100 of record NC_138977.1, on the reverse strand, counting down.
CACTGCCTCAATTTTGGGATAATTTGTTGTCTATTCAGGTATTCCACAGATGCAGGGTACATCAAGTTGATTGTGAATATTTAATGCACTGCTCCTGAGGCTGCTGGGAGAGATTTCCCTTTCTCTTCTTTGTTCACATAGCTCCTGGGGTTCAGCTTTGGACTTGGCCCCATCTCTGCTTGTAGGTCGCCTGAAGGCATCTGTTCTTCACTCAGACAGGACAAGGTTAAACTAGCAGCTGATTAGTGAGCCCTGACTCACTCTGAACAGGGGGAGGGAGAGGTACAGAATGCGGGATGAGCCCACGGTGGCAGAGGTCAGTGTGACATTGCACCAGCCTGTGGCGTGCCATGTGTTCTCCCAGGGAAGTTGTCCCTGGATCACGGGATCCAGGCAGTGGTGGACTGCACAGGCTCCCGGGAAGGGAGGTGTGGAGAGTGACCTGTGCTTGCACACTGGCTCCTTGGTGGCTGAAGCAGCAACCTTAGTGTCTCATGCTCATCTCTCACGCCCGTCTCTAGAGCTCGTTTAGGTGGTGCTCTGAATCCCCTCTCCTCGTGCACCCCGAAATAATGGTCTCTTGCCTCTTAGGCAGGTCCCAACTTTTTCCCAGACTCCCGCCCAGCTAGCTGTGGCACACTAACCCCCTTCAAGCTGTGTTCACGCAGCCAACCCCAGTCCTCTCCCTGGGATCTTACCTCTGAAGCCGGAGCCTCAGCTCCCAGCCACCACCTCCCACGGCAGGTGAGCAGACAAGCCTCTCAGGCTGGTGAGTGCTCGTCAGCACCTATCCTCTGTGAGGGAATCTCTCCGCTTTGCCCTCTGCACCCCTGTTGCTGTGCTCTCCTCTGTGGCTCCGAAGCTTCCCCCCTGCCACCCCCTGTCTCCGCCAGTGAAGGGGCTTCCTAGTGTGTGGAAACTTTTCCTACTTCACAGCTCCCTCCCACTGGTGCAGGTCCCGTCCCTATTCTTTTGTCTCTGTTTTTCCTTTTTTCTTTTGCCCTACCCAGGTAAGTGGGGAGTTCCTTGCCTTTTGGGAGGTCTGCAGTCTCCTGCCAGCATTCAGTAGGTGTTCTGTGGAGTTGTTCCACATGTAGATGTATTTCTGATGTATTTGTGGAGAAGAAGGCAATCTCCGTGTCTCACTCCTCTGTCATCTTGAAGCTGCCTCTCTCTGGTCTATATTTTAGTTGGTCACTCATCTTGGAAATTGTTGTGTGCTGGGTTAATAATTAACATGTGAATGCATGTCACTTTTTGCCTTAGAGTTCAGTAGGAACATATGATTTTCCCCCAACCTTTGATATGTCTAATATATTCTCATGCAATTCAAGTGCCTTGTTTCTGTGTCTCCATCACTATTCCTTCAGAACTACGTTCCCCACACCTTTCTTTTGATCTGACCAATTCTGTTTTACTTTCTGAACATACCTCTGCCAAGACACAGGTGAGTAACCCTCAAGTGCCATCAACCAGGCCACCCCACCTCGTTCATACACATCCCATGATTTGCTCCTAAATAAACATGTTTCTGAAACAAACAATAAATTGTAGTGAGTGGTCACTGTATGAAGAACTTTAGAAAAGATACTCTACAAGGAGAACCAACAGAAAAGAATACTCAATTCCTCAATTAAGTTTGTAACCCAATTAGGCACTGAGAGGACCGCGGAGGACTGATCAGAGCAGGATCCTGGGGGAAGAGAATTAAGCCAATTTCGAAGGAGGTTAAAACTGGACTGAGATAGGATTTTGTCACTCACCTCAAATCATACACATTTTTCTGACCTTTGAGAATTTGGTTGCATAAAACATATGTGGTAAGAAAGTGTTGATCCTTGGTTAATTTCTTTTCATTATCCAACACTTTGTAATAGACGTGGTTGTTCTCAATTAATCCATACCGTAATGTGTAGGAAGACCCAACTTTCAATTGCTTTGATGTACCAATTCCTACCCAAAGCTAGAGTTTTCAAAGATCAAATTCTATTCTATTTACCTTTCAACTAGTCCACTTACATCAGAAAGATGTTGAGAGTTTTAGGAAAATACTTTGAAGCACACATTTTATATACAATTTCAAAATTATTAATTATTATTAATTTAAAATTATTTATATAATTTAAAAATAAGTTTAAAACTGGGTGGTAACCAGTTTAGCTACCATATATTAATCTTTAATGTAGGAGTAAATGTTTCTAGAGAATGGAATTGATATTTGGCTATTTATATATTGAAGAATGCAAACGGATTTACAGTTTAAATAGTATTTCAAATGCCAAAGAATAAAAAACAGAATTGAGATAGTTCTGTTTCATTTTATGAAATAACTCTTTAGATATAGCAGATTTCAGAGCATATTATTTGAAATTAATCAGTAAGTGAGGTCTAAAGAAAGCAGTTTTGTTTTACAATTTCCTGATCCCACGAGACCATGGGTGACAACACTCAGGGGTGGCCACACGTCTCCCTCCACAGATGCAGAGGATCCCCGCACCTTCCACTCCTTCCAGCTGAGAAAAGGCTTTAGGAATCATGTATTTTGTCTAGGGATATGGAGCTCTCAGAATTATTAATTACAGGGAGAGAGCAAAAGACAAAACCAATTCCGTAAATTCCAGCACGCTTGGATGGAGAGAACAGGTGCCTGGACGCACACCTAAAGAAAACCGAGAGTGTAGGATGTGCTTCACCTCTGCGGAGGGCCCCACTCTCTGCGTGCATCACTTTCATCAGTCACACAGCAAACCCGCCGGAAGCTCCCCACTTCCTCTGCAGGGGCAGCTCACAGACAGACAGACTGCCCTCTAGTAACTAAGAAGCAAGGCACTCTATGTAAAAAACAGAACTGTACTTTTTTTTTAAAGAGCAGTGAAGCACTAAAGTTAGTAAAATCGACACAATTTAGCACAAAGTTAAACACGTGTCTGTGATCTAATCAGTTTCAATCTATGCCTCTAAAACATATCTTGACATCAGCCTCTTATAAATGGCATAAATACAATAGAATAACTTAAAATAAACTTCTCACCTCATCCATTTGATGATTTTGGCATGAGATGGTATTAAACAGCTGCAGTTTGATTACACGTGCAAAAGTCTAATTTTTGTCATAGTGGAGAGAACAGGAGGTATAAAGTCGAACAGACCTATGTTCATACCATGGCTCTTATCCTTTATCAATTTTTGATCTGAAGCAAGTTAACTCCTATAAACATCATTTTCTTATCAGTTAAATATGAATTATAATAGTTACTTTAAAGGGTTATTATAAGAATCGCATAACATAATGCAGTAAAAGAACAGGTGCACAGTACATAGGTAATTAATTCTAGTTTCCTGAATCGCTTTTATGGTGGTTACTTTAGGCTCTTATGAAAGAGACACACATCATCTCAGAAACGAACCAGTCCCTACGTAAACTTATGATAACGAGTCACCGATTCCACGAGTCCATGATGTCATTACTGAGGGCTAGGCTTCAACTGCTTCCCAACAATCTTACCACTCAATTAATTTATTATATTTTCTAGCTTCTAGACACTTTACTGGCAACAAGGAAACGCAAAGCTGTGAAATTTAAATCAATCTATTTCCCCCATGAGTTTCCAAGCTGTAACATCAGGTGTTTTAAAATCACCCAGTTCATCAGGTTTTCTGCTTATTATTGGTTCAGAGCTCATGAAACACAGAAAATCACTATAATTTTACACACACGAATATCTACCTTGAATTATTCCAGCTGGAATCTTAATACACAAAGCAATGTTGTTGGTGTTTGGTCACCGTTGATAGTATAGAATACTTTTTGTCCAGGTTTTCTTTGGTGTTATCAGTATAACAGAGAATTCAGTAATATACGCCCTGGAAATAAGAACTAGAAAGATCTAACATATTATCCCAGATCACAACTTAGTCATGCCAAAAAAAGTGTTGCAAAAATAATGAGAAGATATTTTGAGGGCACTGTTTTTCTTAATTATTTCTCACTTTATTTCTCTTAACCTCTTTTCATTTTTCTTCATTGTATTCACTACTGGCTAATCATGACAGTTAATGAACTACCAGCTCAGTCCACCAGGGCTTTTCAACGGCCCCAGCCTGATAGAAGTCTCTGCTCTTAAAAAAAAAAAAAAAAAAAAAAGATGGGAAAACCTGTTTTATGACATTATCCTTAAGAGCATCTTTACTCTTATGAAAGTGACCAGAATAGCTATATTTCTGAAAAGCACCAGATAATTTATAAAATGAAGTTCTCAACCAATTTATATTCTTATTTATCCTCCAGGAGGAGTAAATTTTCATGTATGATGCAGGGCTGCTTCTTTTAAAAAGGGAAGTCATTTTATACTTGGAAAAGTTCTCAAAAATCATCAGATTCTTTGATTTTACAGAGAAGAACACTATGTCCCAGATAGCCTGAGTATGTTGTCACAAACTGACCAGAAACTGACCTGGGCCTCAAACTCAGAAAGCAGCCGTCTCATTTTCTACTCAGACCCCACTCCAGAAAACACACTTCTTGGTGGTAATTTCTAACACTAAGTTATTTTCGAAGGTAGAGTTGGGAGAATGTATAAATAAATTTTAAAAATGGTTTTATAACCAAGAAAGCAATTGCTAACCACAATTATTATTTCATATAAGTGTTTCCTATTTTTACAGAAAGTGCATTTTGGTGCAAGAAAAAAAGGCATAAAATGTGGCTTCTTTAGTAAGAGAATAAGAAAGTTTCTGTGGAAATTAAACAGACACTAACTAATGTTTCATCCACCAAAGCAACTTAAGAATATTATTTGGTTTTAGAAAAGCCCTGGCATACCTTATAAAAAATCATATCCACGTGACTCTTAGTGCAACCAGGCCCATCTCTATACAACACCTGAGCAGCCGCTGTTTCCTGCTGGAGCCAGCACTTGTGGGCCCAGCTCTCCGGCAGGACATGGAACAACATGGATGCTGAGGAGTTTGTGCCCAGTGCCACTTCCAGGCTGATTTCCTTCACAAAGTCTGAATGGAAAAAAAACCCCTCCCACCTGACTGGAGTCCCCTGCAGGCTGAGAAACATGGCCACCTAGCTGGCTGGGCAGATGGAAAGATAAAGCAGAGGCAAACAAGAGAGGAAAGGGAGCTGACATCCTAATTAAATCTTACCTGCTGAGCAGCATCTGAACATTTTTTCGGAGTTTCTAAAACAGCAGATTGAGACTCTGGGTTGAAAAGGAAGAAGACAGGCAATATGTTAAAGGGCAAATTTTCCCATTTCTCTGTTCACAGAATGAAACGAACTGTAATATACCTTCAACCATAATAAGCACCCAAACACCCAGGTTATACCTCCGTGTTATGAGGACATGACTGCTTTTGAGTACATGTAACACACAAAATGACACACTCATGTCATTAGGTATTTTTTAAATTAGATTATCTCTACGCCCTTCTTTACACATCAGTCATGATTATTTGTCTCAATTGCTAGTTTCTACTTTGTGCCATGAAGTATCTGCCAAGACATTCACTGTTCGTATTATTCACTTAAGTCTGTACAGTGACAGAAGCCAACTCCCCAGTCTGGAAGGGTGGGATCTTGGAAGCCTTACCTGACTACTGACAACTGACCTTCCACTCTCAGTGAGAGGTAATGAGCACTCACCAAGAGGCACTGAGTAATTGTCATTTGAGAACCTACGGGACTGAAAATTCTTCATACTGGAAAACCTTAGGGGTAACCAAGGCCATGTTTTCTTTTGTTTTTTAAGCTAGGGGATACTTTCCTCTAAGTGAAGCTTGCACGGGAGTTACATAAAAACCTAAGAGAGCTTCCAGGAACCCCCAGCTCTCTGTGCATGGGAGCCTGAGAACGACACCCCTTCCCCATCCTGGGCATCTGCAGTGAGGAACAGAGGCCCCGACACAGTGGCTGGTGGCGAGACAAAGATGAGTCTGTCTCCTGACCTTCACGCTGCTCCCTGCCCCCGACTGGCATGCAGACCAGACACCTGACAGCACACAGCTGTCGCTCTGGGGGATACCTCAGACCTTCCCAATTCAGCAGCATTTTAGTATGTGACATGTATGTGACAATGCATACAAAAAATAAAAGGCAGTCGTGGTTTAAATCGTACAACATATTGCTAAACTAAATTGAAAGTTCTCATTTCACTTGGATTAAAGCACCGTCTCCACCTGGGCCCACGGACCTCCTTCCACCTGCCCACACCCCTACCTCTCTGGCTCCACACCCGCTCACAGGGCTCCGGCCACACTGGCCTTCCTGCCGCCCTGTAACACGCCAGTCCCGCTCTGGCCACAGGATGTCCAATGGGGCAGGGGGGGAATGTCCGCCCCCGCCCCCACCCGCTCCCGGTAGCACCCCGTTACCCCGCCCCCACCCGCTCCCGGGAGCACCCTGTTCCCTCTCTCTCTCCACAGTGCGGATTCTCTAAGGAAAGCCTGCAGAATTCACTTGTTTGCCGACTTCGCTCTCCCCTCGACTAAGTCAAACGCTGTGAAGAGAGACTTCGTAGATTCTTCCTTAATGAATCCCCAGCATCCACAACAGTGCCCGGTGCACCACAGATGTTTAAAATATGTGTTGAGTAGTTGTGGGAAGGGATGAAAGGAGAGATCAAAGAATGAAGAAAGCATGGAAGCGAAGCAGCAGCCCCAGGACAGTGGGCGCTGGGCCATCACAAGGCCTGCACCTGAGCTCAGAGAGCATCTTTCAGAACAAAATCACTGAGAACAGCATGACGTCATCACTCACCAACATGTGTCACTGTGGCAACAGAATATTAACAATGCAGGCCTTTTCCCAAATACTGCATTTCACTAAGTTAATCGAAACGTTTGTCTCTTACACTGACAAATTTCTACTCTGAACACAACACCAGAGTTGGCCAGTTTTGAAGAAAGAGCTTTAACATCAAAGCGAGGACAGTTAATATTAAAGCAAATCCAGACTCTTGAATGCCTTTTGTTTTCTGCTGGTTTTAGTCACCTCCAAATCCTCCCAAACACAAGAGACTTGAGACAAGGTCCTGGGGCTTTGTACAGACGAGAACATTTTCTCTTCCTGTCTTTCTATGTAGATGGTGCAGGAAGAGCCCACAGGGTCTCCTGGGGTGGTCACGAATCGTTCGTTCCCTTAGAGATAGATGCACGCAGGGTTTCCCAGCTTTTCTCTATAGCCCTAGACCTCGTGACCTGCCTAAAAAAGCAAACCTCTGGCTCTGATGGTAAAAAGAATGTGTATACCTCACCAGAACAATGAACTAGAAAGACTTATCAATATTGCAATTTTTTGATCACCTACACCTAAACTTTGAGTTTCTATCTAATTCAATGGCTACCTGAATTGAGTTCATTCTCCCACCCTCCCCTCTTTGACTGCACTTACTTCCTTGAATCAGTGTGTTATGACATCTAGGAGAAATTTATATGCCAAAATATTCTCTTCAAAATCATAAGCTGTAGTACAGGAGTTCTAGAGGGTCAAGATGTTAAGGTGAAAGGAACGTATAGAATAACTATAAAGCAAGGGGAAAATGAATGAGAATAATCAAGAGAAGAAAGAAAAATAAATGTCAAGGAGAAAGAAAATAGGAGAGAATAAAAGTAAGAAAGAGAAAAAAGAAGGAAGGGAAAGAGAAACAGTAAAGAGAAGCATGAAAAATCGCAAAAAGCGTTGCCCGTAGAGGGAAGCCACAGGCCTGGGCTGCACCCAGTGAGCTGCCTCTGAGCACCTGCCAAGTTGGGAGCCCGTGGGCAGGCAGGTAAGAAGCCCACCGGGCTCCAGAATCCTCAGAGCGACGACCCCTCGTGAGAATCCCCGGGCCCTCGCCCCGACATCCTCCCTGCAGGGCCTGGAGCTTTCGGGAGCCCCTCCTCCTCAGCCCCGCGTCCGCAGACAGTCCAGACAGCCCCCTTCATCAACAGGATGGCTGCTTTCGGAGTGACCCAGGGAAGCTCTCAAGGGCACATCTTAACTGCCAACTCCTCCACTCACCTGCCCTAAGGATTAAGAAACTAGACTGGTTTTAAAACATTACTGTGGGGCTTCCCTGGTGGCACAGTGGTTGAGAATCTGCCTGCCAATGCAGGGGATACGGGTTCAAGCCCTGGTCTGGGAAGATCCCACATGCCGTGGAGCAACTAGGCCCGTGAGCCACAACTACTGAGCTTGTGCGTCTGGAGCCTGTGCTCCGCAACAAGAGAGGCTGCGACAGTGAGAGGCCCACACATCACGATGAAGAGTGGCCCCCGCTTGCCACAACTAGAGAAAGCCCTTGCACAGAAACGAAGACCCAACACAGCCTTAAATAAATAAATAAATAAATAAATAAATAAATAACAAAAAAAAACATTACTGTGAAGCAAAGTAGGAGAAAGAACCTTCCTGACAAAACTTCAAATGTTCCATGTTTTTAAAGTTACCTCACAAACAGTTCTGGACCCCCCACAATTCCAAATATGTTCTAGAAATGATCTCTATATCAACACAAATAGGCCTATGACTTATAAAACAAAACACATGTGGATGAGTTTCACATTTGTAGAGGGGACAGCAAGAAAAATAAGCGGGACATGACATTCTGGTAGGAAGGGAAAGTAAATCAAATCACCCCTTTAAATATACAAAACATGCCTTCTGAAAAATGAACTAAGAAGTCTCTAAAAACTTTTACATTTTAGTGAGAAATGCACTTATATAAAATAACTAAATTAAGCTTCTTTAATTCTATACATCAATTTGATTCAAATCTAGTCAATTTAATTGAAAGAGAATTCATTAAATTTCATTTAAATAGCATGACTTATGATTAGTGGCCTAACAAATGGTAGATGTCTTTACTTCTGGTATACCCTGTCCTTCCACAAATGAAGATGGGGTTAAACATGTAATTTTCCTAAAAGGAGTCAACACTATTCTGCATATTTGATTATTTAATAGTCTGGATCTGCCCGTCATTGCCAACAAAGGTTGTCCACACACGGGCGTTACCTTGCATATATAAGGGGGAAATGCAGGCTGATTAAAAAAAAAACTTAACATGGAGAATCATTTCCAGAAGACACAGTTGATCTGTTATAGAGCATTTTATTCCTTGAGAGATGAATGCCATCGAACATCCCCCAGCCCCTTACAGAATCTCTGCTTTACCTCAAGTGAACATGTGTTAAAGCATTGGGACAAACCTGGAAATAGGATGAGGATGCTGTTATTTGCATTTCAGCCCACAGAATCTCCTTTATGAAGAACCAGTAGAAACCCTTCTTTTGGATACGAGAGGACAGCAAAGTTGTCCTTCTGTGACTGTTGCTTTTCATTTCACAGACACACAAGGTGTGATACAGACTTGTTTCCACTTCCCTTCTACCTTAAACCCAAGGCATAAATTTCAACTACCTTTAAAAACTGCAAGTCCTTCTGAAATACACTTCAGCATGCTAGTTCACCCCAGCCTCATTTTATTGCCCCATCCTAAATTCCTTTCAGTTTAATCTGTTTTCCTTTGTAATCCTTTTGTACACCTCACATATTCATAAGCTGCTCAGATCTTTTTTTTGGAGCCAAGGTGGGTTACCATTCTTTCAGCCAGCATGTAAACAGATATTTTAAGATTTCTACACAAAAAGCTTGTCATGTTTCTAACAGCTCTCTTTCCATATTTTCCTCCAGGATTTTTTGTGTCCAGAACTGCCTTTCTAATATCAGTCCTCCATTCACTCTCTTGATCATTCACATTTTTAAAGGAAGATAAGAGCCTTGATTTTCCAAAGACACACCAAGAATGATCAAGTCTCTGTTCACACCTAGACATCTTGACCCTGTTCTCCACACATTCAAAACTAAAGTTAATTCTCTCTTTGTGTAAATCTATCGAATAACTTTTGAAGCTTGGTAGTGAGCCCCTAAAATCATCCTCAAGCTGTTTCAGCACACAGCATTCCATCAGATACTTGCATTCATATGCTGAGTAGATATTTTATTTATTTTTATCTTTTTCAACAAAAGATCTTCATTTATTCACTTAAATATTTAAGTATATACTATGTGTCCAAAGGTCGTGAAATGTCGGGAGTCTACACAGAAGACAGATATGTAGAGACAGAAAAATTACATATCTAAATAATCCACATGATAGAGATATGAATAAAATGCCACGGGGCTCCAGAATAAAGAACCACCGTGGCAGGGAGGTGGGTTGTATCAAATAAGTAAAGGAAAATGAAGAGAGTAGAGAGAAAGAGAAAACAAGGTAAGTAAAAAGTTTTCTTCTTATTACTATTTCTGCCACAAACTTCTGGAGCAAGCACATTGCTTCCTAACTTCTCTTCCAGCCTTGTCCTTCCAGGAAACATTCTACAGACTTCAGACAGTCAGGCTCCACTGTGGAGGCAATGTAGACAGGCTGCAGGGAACAGGCTGGGAGCCAAAGATTCCCAGGAATCCACAGCCCTTGAGGCTTCACCGCAGCCTCTGCACTCAGACTCACATAGCAGAAGGTCCATTTCTACATCAATAGGTGAAGGTGGGGAAAAGCCCGTTTCACAAAATGGATCATGGAAAAACAAAAGTGAGTTTCCCGAGAAAGGCAGCACCATGAATCTGAATTAGCTGGACATGTGGATTAGAAACCAGTGTGGAGAAGAGCCAAAAGGGGAAAAAAAAAGAAATACCAAGTTGTCAATTTTTTAAGATGGAACCACAAGTCTTTCTTCTTCAAAAAGAAAAAAAGTCATTGAGCTCTTTAAGTCAAAACTGAAAGGGACCAGATGCTGCAAACAGTGATTTTAGCCGTGACATCCTTGCACCAGTCACAGTCAAGTACACTGGAAATAGTTTATCACTGTTAATAATCACAGTATCAAAGACTACAATTCATACCTATTGTTTTTAAACAGTAGACTCTATGCACAGTTTTTACTACATTATCTACATTCTCACTCTTACAACTGACTGCTTGCCTACGACAGGGAAGGTGAATGCCCCAGAATGAGAATGCCCCATGGAATCACAGCAGGAAAAGTTTAGAAGGGCCATTAGACAATTTGGACAAAAGAGCTGTTGGGCTGTTGGGTTTAAAACAGATCAATTGAAACAAGTCACTACATTAAACTATTTTCTACTTACCTCCATCATCCTCTTCAAGAAGGCATATTTTAAAAGGAGACAAGTTGTTATATTAAAAATTACTGCTCTGGCGTTTTGCAAGCTACATCAAATAATGAAGAAAAAACTAGGTTACAAACTTCCTGACATCAATTCCGACTATCATCTCCTACCAAACTAAAATTCTGATGATCACTAATTAACTTTCCATCTAGTGTTCCTCCAGTATACAATAAAATCAGTAACATAAAATGTTTCAGTTAAAGTTGAGAGAAGTAGACACACTAGGAAAGAAAAAAATGAAAACATCATCCTAATCAATGATGTAAAACACAAGATATGAACAACTGTTAAAATAACTCATTGAAATTGACCGATTCTACTATATCTACACCTAGTTATTTCCTAACCAGTAAGTAATTTTTAACATAAACAAATAAAATAGTGTATTTAATGGGATCATTACTTTTAGTTATATGCTTTTCCTTTTAAAACTAAATATGCTTTTATGTGCTTGTTTTTTTCAGGTGTTATGTCAGCACTCCCTCTTCTCTGAAGGTCTACCTTGGCCCTTGATCAACTGTTCTCTGCACCACAGGAAACTCAGAGCCCTACACAGAACACGTGTCCTACGTTGCATCTCTTGTATGTGGTTCATTTCAGGGAGTACAGTCCACCAAGTAAACACTAAGCAGTGTTTCAAAAGCATCAGACAGTAAAAGGGGGACATACAGCATTAGGTGTGAGCCCCCATTCAGTGTCTCAGTGCAAAGAAGAAACAGGTAAATGCATCGCTCCAGGACTGGGAGAAAAACAGAGGTTATAAGCACTAGGCCCCTCTGCAGACCTTTGGGCAGGAACCTAGAATAAAGTCCCTGACAGTGTGGGTCATTGTTGGCTTTAAAGGGAACTCATGAGTTAGACAATGATAAACAACCAAATTCCATAAAAACATTGTTACAAAAATAGGATTCTTAATTCAATACAATAAATACAAAGTGCTTTCCTAGCTTCAGGCTCCATATAAAGCTGACAATAATCTCATGTTACCTTCAAAATACTTCAAAAATAACACAAAATACTTTAGAATGACACAAAGGACAAAGAGAAAAAACCACCAAAAGGAAATATTTTTTAGAAAAATATTACATCTGAATACTGAACAATTTTTTGAATTACTTAAAATTTAGATTTAGTAAAACATGTTTCTCTATTTTGCCTGTCAGTTATCTCTGAAGGCAAAGGAAGAAACAAAGAAAAGTTCAGAGAAAGCAGTAAGGGAAGAGACAGGGGAAAGAGGTATGGTGGCCACCACCCTTGAAGCCAGTAGGCAGAAAGTTCCTTTCCGAGCTCTCAGCCCATGTGGAGTGTGCAGCTTCCCCCCGGGTGGTGGCCACAGCTGGACCCCGAAGCAGTGGTTCTCGGACTTTATATACACTGTAGTAACTGGACAACCCAGTGGCCCGTTCTCCAGAAATCAGCAGCCTTGAAGATGGGGCATAAGAATTTTCAATTTAACAAGCTTCCCAGTGATTTAGCTTGAGTTATATGCAGAGTATAATCTAAGAAATACTTGGAAGAGAAACCCAGACTCAGTACCCAGTAGGTGCTGCACAGTTATTCGATGTTACTTTCAGAATATTCACTCTTCCCGGGGGCCTACCTGTGTCAGCATCCTTGGGCCTGTGTTTTTCGTCAGGAGGTTTAGACGGTGGCCAAGTAGCTGGGACTCTCCTGGGAAACTGCCCTTCTATATAATCCAGTGAGTGTGTAGGTTGACTAACTGCAGCCCAGGTGTAAAGTTGATCTTGCTATATTTCAAAAAAAAAAAACCAAAAAATCTATTTTAATTCAATCATGAAAAAAAATGGAGTCTTCTTGATTGATATTTGCAACATCATTTCTATCATAAACATACGTGTGGTGTGCATATATATACACGCAAACATCCATAAAACATTAAACAGCATTTTATACAAGTCAGTGTAGATTCATCACATAAACAATCCTTCAAACGAACTTTTCATTTTCATAACCATACGTGTTTCAAATTCTATTCTACGGTAAGATTTAAGTCTCTATCTTTGGGGGTAGGAGGCCATGTGGGCCTAGAGGGAATTACAAGGTCAGAAAATCCACTCAATCACAAAGCCCCCTGATGAGGCATCTTCAATGCACTGGAATACGATGTCCCTTTGAAATCTGTTTAAACACTTGTGGTAAAGTCAGAGAACAGGCAGCGCTGGGCATGAAGGACCATAATAGCTTTATCACCTTCAAGAGCAGGAAGCCCAGGAAACTGATTATCGTGCGTACAGGTTGGGGACTGTTTGGGAGACAAACTATGAAAAAAAAAAGTAAATGAACCTGCCAAGAAAAAAAGAACTGGGCAGGGATCTGGCAAAGAAAGCTCTTCCCAGCTGCAGACCAAGAGAATCCAGACAGAATGAGAAGCAGGCTCGTAACTACACCTCGTGCCAGGAAGCCAAGTGGGAACCTCACAAAAGACGCCACACCAAGGCCTGTGAACAACTTGGGAAACTGCCCGCTAGGATTTCAGGGTGACAGCTTCTTCAGGACGCAGGCTCACAATGTACACAAGCCCTGGGTTCTCTTCATGACGTCTTCCTTCCTTACAGGTATATTTCCCTAAACCTTTTGATCAACATAAAAAGTAAAGCAGAGAGAATAACAAAAAACATGCCGTAACCACCACGCTGAAATTGTGAACTTGAGTGAACGGATGGAGAGGCACTGATATTTCTGTAATTTGTTTAACAAGTTAATTTAAGAACTTCATAAAATATTCTTCAGTGTCAACAGTAAAATACAATGTATAGATCATTTAGTTTAAACTTCACCTTTAGGGACAGTCACTGGCCTTAACTGAGAACTCAGATTCCTGGGTCAGTGGTATTGAATCGGAAGGGTCCCAATGCAGACCTGGCCAGCATTTCAGCCAGTCACATCTTTCAAGTATTCATACCTTGATTGACATCAGAGGCTTTGCTATTTGGCCTACTGAATATTAAAAGTAGCTTTTCCAGCACTGTTGACAATAGCCAAAACATGGAAACAACCTAAATGTTCATCAACGGATGAATGGATAAAGAAGATGTGGTACATATATACAATGGAATATTACTTAGCCATAAAAAGCAATGAAATAATGCCATTTGCAGCAACATGGACGGACCTAGAGATTATCATACTAAGTGAAGTAAGTCAGAAAGAGAAAGACAAATATCATATATCACTTATATGTGGAATCTAAATCTAAATGAACTTATCTAAGAAACAGAAACAGACTCATAGACAAAGAGAACACACTTGTGGTTGCCAAGGGGGAGGGGAGTGGGGAAGGGAGGGATTGGGAGTTTGGGGTTGGTTGATGCAAACTATTACATTTAGAATGGATAAACAACAAGGTCCTACTGTATAGCACAGGGAACTATACTGAATATCCTGTGATAAACCATAATGGAAACTAATATTAAAAAAAAGTCTATATGTGTATAACTGACTCACTTTGCTGTACAGCAGAGATGGGCACAACACTGTAAATCAACAACACTTTAGTAAAAAAAAAAGTAGTTTTTCATTGGCAAAATGAGTGGTTTAATTAGCATGATATTAGAAATGAGCTCTCGTTGGTAAAATAAAGGAATTCAATGAATATGGACCAGCAAAAACATCAGACAATGTCCTCATTCTTACAAGAACAAGGTAAGACATGGGCAAGGGGCGAGGTCAAGGCTCGATGCCCTGACAGTGTTGCATCCAGTGCTGGTCTAGGAAGCAACACCCAGGCTGTCGGCAACCACTCGGCACAGAATCCTACAGTCCTCATGTCCGCATCACGTGAAGCTTGCACGTAAGGAGCAGTCAAGCACTCGCTGCCAGGGGAACGAGAGGTATGTTCCCTAAAAGGGGAACTCTGACCTAGCGTCACCATCCTACTAGTAAACCCATTCAGCCTCGGACTTCATCTGCTTCATATAAAAGAGGCAGCATCAGCAGCTAGGGGGACAAAAGGTTGCCCTCAGGATTTCATCACTCACTGAAAAACGAAGTTTGCTACAAGCACTCTGCAAAAGCCAGAACAGCCCGGCCAGTCCTGCAGTCTTTCAGCCCCACCCCAGGACTGGAATACATTACAGCTCGTGATGACAAAACCTCTCCTTCATCGTGTGGCTCCACGAGCAGAGAAGAAGCAACCACAAAGCTCTTGCATGGCTCTTTAACATCTACAGAATCAGATGTCAACTCTTTGACCTGTCGTTCAAGTTTTTCTATATTCCTCCCATTCATCCTCCCAGATTCATCTCCCCGAGTTTCCTAAATCAAGCTCCACTCCACTAGAAGGTCCCACTTAGCCTCCCCACCCGTGGAATCTAACCGATGATTAAGTCTAGCTGGGGTGTCCCCTCCCCACTCCCAAGTCACAGCGCCGACAGGACGCCGGCCACCCCTTATGTTGACAGCTACCAGCACGTGATCCGGATCGGTGACCGAACACGGTTTTGAGTGTAGCTCGTCACCTCTCAACTTCCTGAACTCCTTCAGCACATGAGGTGTGTACACAAGTCCTGTCAATCTCCCCAAGCACTTGAGAATATTAAGACGACTCCATAAAATCCGCTTAGTGTCTACTGAATTAACGAATTTGTCAAATAAAAGGAAAAAATGAAAGAGATGGTTTGTCAACATGAGCAGCAGCTGGAGCTGGGGATCTCATTTTCTTTATTTGCTTATTAACAAGGTGCCAGAGGGATACTTTGTGTGCATCAAATGGAAAACAAAGGTATCAAGTGATCCATTATATCTAAACCTATTCACAACTACACCATATAAAGAAACATATGGAGCAGATAAAACTCCTAGGATATAATCAGTGCTGTACCCCAGACAAATCTCATAACTTTATGAGGCCTCAGTGTTCTCGCCAGTAATTCCGGAAAACTGCCTGCTCTTGTCTTTTTCGCAGGACTGGAGTGAGGCGGGTGCAAACACTATGTGGCAAGAGCTATGAAAACCACATGGTGTGCTTCAAGTATAAGCACCACGACTACTACTTGTTTTGATTTTTTTAATCTATGTTTCATTAGAATAATCACACATTTCCCGTATTTTGAAAAGTCCTTTTAGAGGAATTAAATATTGTCATCAAATGTACACCACACCATGTGGTTGTTGAATCAGCACGAAATCTTTGCTTTATTCTGAGAAGCTAGGTGAACAAACTGTCGTCTGCAAAGTTCCCTTGGCATCTGTGCTGATTGTCACTAAGCTTTAAAGTCAATTAACAACTGCCCTGTGGCATTTCCTCAACCATCCATGCATGTCTTTTTCTCTGTTGTATTTCTGTTTAATATTTCAAACATGTATGTGTTATTTTCCCAAGTAGAATATGCAAGCTTCCTGCCACCAGTCACCAACCACATCCTATACCCCTTGTGTTCTGCCGGTTTTATTCTGTATACATAACAGACACACAATGAGTATTAAGGAATTGGAAGGGTCAAGATCAATAAAATTGTCTTTTAACAAATTATACCATAGTTTTATATGAGTTAAAACAGGAACACTTTTCCCTGACACTACTCCACCGCCTTAAATTCTTAAAGTCTGTTTTGATTTTTGTTGAACTGGATCATTTATTCCTATTAAAGAAAACAAATACATGCTTTCAACCTTAGGCAGATCAGAAGATTTAAAATCACAATCTCAAAGTGGCATAAACAGGCCACAAGCTAGTGATCCCAAAAAAGAAAACAGTTTCTTTTAGCAGATATTTCCCCATCTTTTAACTGGCTTATATATAATAACCCCCCAAATAACTCAGAGCTGCAATTCACAAATAGTTTATATTAGAGGGCCCACTAGAAAACTGTAACAACTGAAGTGAGGCATTCTAAGAGTGCTTTGTTGAAACTGCTGTAGTCAAGATGAGGGTTTGGTTGTCACCTTTCGATAATATTTGGTAACGTTTCTGTTAACCATGCCTTCGGTCTGTGCATGGGGGAGGATCTAGATTACTCCCTGAGAGGCGTGGCTGCCCTTCCTATGACACTCCTAGGACATGTAAGCACGTGGCCATGGGCTGCCCTGCATGTGGGAACAATCCTAGCCTGGGCTCTTCACCTCCTCAGCTCTCAGCACTGCCTCAGCTCCACTGTCTGTCTTTCAAGGCCAAAGGGTCTCTATTTGAGTGGTAAATACAGTCCGTGTATCCCAGACATCCCAGCAAGTGCACTCTCCTAACAAACTTCGAAAGTTTGACTGACAGCAACAAAAGTAAAAAATTGCCACGAAGTACGGCACATGACCATTTCTTTACATGCACGCTATCCATCCCTGGAGTACAGAGAAAAATCTGTGTCAGGCCAGCAGACGGCTCTCAGCCTGTACCTGGTCACACTGGCCTCAAGAACTGCTCCAGCCAGCTAAGCCTGGGCGTGACCACTAAGAACAATACAGCAGGCCCTCAGGGAGTACACGGAGGGTGTGTCCATCCCCTTCCACAGCACTCTCTGGAGAAGGGTTCTGAGGATCAAAGGTCTCATCTTGGAACTTTACAGCTTCATTTGAGGAATTAAATACCTGGATGGTATTAAGTTTATTTGTGCTTTGTTAATGCCATGGACGTGATGTGCTTTTTGTTCTGGCTGTTGGAAAATCTGAAATAGGTAAATGGGCCGCATGTCACGTGTTTTCCAATTCCAGAATGTATGCTTCTGATTAGCCTCATTCCTACCTCCATTTATGTTCCCTGCACAGCTTAGTTTTGTCTTTTTTTTTCTTTTGTGCACTCATGGCTGAATTTTACTATTTTACCATATCTTACTTTTCTTACTAATCATTGTAAATACTATTTGGAATAAGGTGGTGATGAACACATTATTGATATTAGGGAAATGATGGAAAATCCATTTATCTACTTTAACTCACTTGGACTTTTTATGACTGGAAGGATAAACAGTAGATGCACTGAGAGTAGACTGAACTGTACTCACGATATTTTGGTTTGCGTTGATCATTTAATCGTTAAAAAACAACAGGACAACTATATAGAGTCACTTTGAAATAGGGGAAATAAAAAACAATAAATAATCACTACTATACACAACAGCATCCACTGGGTATATCTTCTAATCCTTCTTTTAATATATTCTACAGCTGTAATCATACTGCACATGATTTCATAATAACATAGTGTAGACTTTTTTAACTACTGCATCATTTTCAAACTGATAATTTACATTTTTGCCACAATCATGACACAGTTAATATTATACTGTAGCCATTTAATCAGCTCTTGACAGAACACGTGAATGTGACTTCCCAAAGCACCCCTGGTTCATAATTAAATAAGAAATTACAACCCTGGAAGAGGACACTGACCCTTGAACAATGTGGGTTTGAATTGAGAGGGTGCACTTACATGGGGTTATAAATACTGCCATGCTCCACGGTCTGTGTCTGATTGAATCTGCGGATGGACAGGAACCACAGATATGGGGCCAACTACAAAGTACAGTGAGATTATCTCCTACATTATTCAAGGGTCAACTGAGTACATAAAAATGACAAATAAAAATGAATAATTACCAAGGCTTAATTTGTGACCCAAGATATGATCTATCCTGGAGAATGTTCCATAAGCACTTGAGAAGAAAGTGTATTCTGTTGTTTTTGGATGGAATGTCCTATAAATATCAATTAAGTCCATCTTGTTTAAGTTATCATTTAAAGCTTGTGTTTCCTTATTTATTTTCATTTTGGATGATCTGTCCATTGGTGAAAGTGAGGTATTAAAGTTCCTTACTATGACTGGGTTACTATCAATTTCCCATTTTATGGCTGTAAGCATTTGCCTTATGTATTGGGGTGCTCATATGTTGTGTGCATAAATATTTACAATTGTTACTTGTTCTTGGATTGACCCCTTGATCATTATGTAGCGTCCTTCTTTGTCTCTTGTAATAGCCTTTATTTTAAATTCTATTTTGTCTGATATGAGAATTGCTACTCCAGATTTCTTTTGATATCTGGAGCTGGAGGAATCAGGAGCCCAGACTTCAGATCATACTACAAAGCTACAGTAATCAAGACAGTATGCTACTGGCACAAAAGCAGAAATATAGATCAATGGAACGGGATAGAAAACCCAGAGATAAACCCACACATACATATGGTCAACTTATTTTTGATAAAGGAGACAAGAATATACAATGGAGAAAAGACAGCCTCTTCAATAAGTGGGGCTGGGAACACTGGACAGCTACATGGAAAAGAATGAAATTAGAACACTCCCTAACACCATACACACAAATAAACTCAAAATGGAATAAAGACCTAAACGTAAGGTCAGACACTATCAAACTCTTAGAGGAAAACATAGACAGAACACTCTATGACATAAATCACAGCAAGATCCTTTTTGACCCACCTCCTAGAGAAATGGAAATAAAAACAAAAATAAACAAATGGGAACTAATGAAACTTCAAAGCTTTTGCACAGCAAAGGAAACCATAATCAAGATGAAAAGACAACCCTCAGAATGGGAGAAAGTATTTGCAAATGAAGCAACTGACAAAGGGTTAATCTCCAAAATTTACAAGCAGCTCATGCAGCTCAATATCAAAAAAACAAACAACTCAATCCAAAAATGGAAAGAAGACCTAAATAGACATTTATCCAAAGAATACATACAGATTGCCAACAAACACATGAAAGAATGCTCAACAGCACTAATCATTAGAGAAATGCAAAGCGAAACTACAGTGAGGTATCACCTCATACCAGTCAGAATGGCCATCATCAAAAAATCTACAAACAATAAATGCTGGAGAGAGTGTGGAGAAAAGGTAACTCTCTTGCACTGTTGGTGGCAATATAAACTGATACAGCCACTATGGAGAACAGTATGGAGGTTCCTTAAAAAACTAAAAACAGAACTACCATACGACCCAGCAATCCCACTACTCTGCATATACCCTGAGAAAACCAGAATTCAAAAAGAGTCATGTACCACAATGTTCATTGCAGCTCTATTTACAATAGCCAGGACATGGAAGCAACCTAAGTGTCCATCGACAGATGAATGGATAAAGAAGATGTGGCACATATATACAATGGAATATTACTCAGCCATAGAAAGGAACGAAAATGAGTTATTTGTAGTGAGGTTGTTGGACCTAGAGACTGTCATACAGAGTGAAGTAAGTCAGAAAGACTTACCATATGCTAACACATATATATGTGTTAGCATAAGTAATACATACTTACCGTATGCTAACACATATACAGCGAATCTTAAAAAAAAAAAAGTTCTGAAGAACCTAGGGGCAGGACAGGAGTAAAGACACAGACTTAGAGAATGGAACTGAGGACACAGGGAGGGGGAAGGGTAAGCTGGGACAAAGTAAGAGAGTGGCATGCACTTATATATACCACCAAATGTAAAATAGATAGCTAGGGGGAAGCAGCCACAGGGAGATTAGCTTGGTGCTTTGTGACCACCTAGAGGGGTGGGATAGGGAGTGTGGGAGGGAGACACAGAGGGAGGAGATATGGGAACATATGTATATGTATAGCTGATTCACTTTGTTATAAAGCAGAAACACACCACTGTAAAGCAATTATACTCCAATAAAGATGTTTAAAAAAATGAATAATTAGAGTAACACCAAGAAGACTAAATTTAAAGATGAGCCGAGGTCTCTGAAAATATTTCAGGATAATATAAAGGGGTGTTTTCTTAACTATGTTGAAAATAAGCACTGACATTACTACCATTGAGACTGCAAATTTGTGCAAATTTTCTGAACTGGAATTGAGTAGCAAAAGAATTTAAATATTGATGCAATTCAACTTCCATTCATGATAAAATTTTTCCCAAAGTGGGTATAGAGGGAACATATCTCAACATAATAAAAGCCATTTATGACAAACCCACAGCCAATATAATACTCAACAGTGAAAAAGCTGTAAGTCTTCCTGCTAAAATCTGGAACAAGGCAAGTAAGCCCACTCTCACTACTTCTATTCAACGTTGTATTGGAAGTCCTAGCCACAGCAGTCAGGCAAGAAAAAGAAATAAAAGGTATCCAAATTGGAAAGGAAGAGGTAAAGCTGTCATTATGTGCAGATGACATTATACTACATATAGAAAACCGTTAAGACTCCATACAAAAAATACTAGAACGGACTTCCCTGGTGGCGCAGTGGTTGAGAGTCTGCCTGCCGATGCAGGGGACACGGGTTCGTGCCCCAGTCCAGGAAGACCCCACATGCCACGGAGTGGCTAGGCCCATGAGCAATGGCTGCTAAGCCTGCGCGTCCGGAGCCTGTGCTCCGCAACGGGAAAGGCCACAACAGTGAGAGGCCCACGTACTGCCAAAAAAAAAAAAAAATAGAACTGATAAAGGAATTCAGCAGGGTGACAGGATATACAATCAATCTACAGAAAGCTGTAGCATTTCTTTACACTAACAATTAAATATCAGAAAGAGAAAGTAAAAAGAAAATCCCTTTTAAAATCACATCAAAAATGAAAAATAAAATAAAATACTTAGGAATAAATTTAACCAAGGAGGTGAAAGACATACCCTGAGAAATGTAAAATGTTGATAAAGGAAAGTAAAGATGATTCAAAGAATGGAAAGTTATCCTGTGATCTTGGATTGGAAAAATTAATATTGTTAAAATGGCCATACTACCCAAAGCAATCTACAGATTTAATGCAATCCCTGTCAAATTATTCATGACATTTTCCAAAGAACTAGAACAAATAATCCTAAACTTTATATGGAACCACAAAAGACCCAAAATTGCCAAAGCAATCCTGAAGAAAAAGAACAAAGCTAGAGGAAGAAACCTCCCAGACTTCAGACAATATTATAATCTACAGCAATCAAAACAGTGTGGTATTGGAACAAAAACAGGCATATAGGTCAATGGAACAGAAGAGGGAGTTCAGAAATAAACCCACACACCTATGGTCAACTAATCCTCGCCAAAGGAGGAAAGAATATACAATGGAGAAAAGACACTCTCTTCAGCAAGTGGCGTTGGGAAAGCTGGACAGCTGCATGTAAACTGATGAAGTTAGAACACTCCCTCTCACCATACACAAAAATAAACTAAAAGTGGCTTAAAGACTTAAATATATGACATGACACCATAAAACCCCTACAAGAGAACATAAGGGAAAACATTCCCAGACACAAAACGTACCAATTTTTTCTTAGGTCAGTCTCTAAGGCAATAGAAATAAAAGCAAAAATAAACAAATGGAACCTAATTAAACTTAAAAGCTTTTGCACAGCAAAGGAAACCATAAACAAAGTGAAAAGACAACTTACGAACTGGGAGAAAATATTTGCAAACAATACGACTGACAAGGGCTTAATTTCCAAAATATACAAATAGCTCATACAACTCAAAAACAACAAGAAAAAACCAATCAAAAAATGGGAAAAATAAAAATAAAAAATGGGCAGAAGACCTAAATAGACATTTCTCCAAAGAAGACATACAGATGGCCAATGGGCACATGAAAAGATGCTCCACATCACTAATCATTAGAGAAATGCAAATCAAAACTACAATGAGGTACCACCTCACACCAGTCAGAATGGCCAGCATCAGAAAGTCTGCAAATAACAAATGCTGGAGAAGGTGTGGAGAAAAGGGAAACCTCCTGCACTCTTGATGGAAATGTAAGTTGTGCAGCCACTCTGGAGAACAGTATGGAGGTTCCTTAAAAAACTACAAACAGAATTATCATATGATCCTGCAATCCCACTCCTGAGCATATATCCGGAGAAAACTCTAATTCAAAAAGATACATGCACCCCTATGTTCAGAGAAGCACTATTTACAACAGCAAAGAAATGGAAGCAACCTAAGTGTCCATCAACAGATGAATGGATAAAGAAGATGTGGTAATATATACAATGGAATATTATTCAGCCATAAAAAGGAATGAAATAATGCTGTTTGCAGCAACATCAATGAACCTACAGATTATCATACTAAGTGAAGTAAGTCAGAAAGAGAAAGACAAATATCATATGATGTCACTTTTATATGGAATCTAAAAAAATGATAAAAATGAACTTATTTACAAAACAGAAATGACTCACAGACATAGAAGGCCAACTTACGGTTCCTATGCGGGGGTAGGGATAAATTAAATTTTGGGGTTAACAGATACACACTACTGTAATACACACTACTATATATAAAATAGATAACCAACAAGAACATACTGTATAGCACAGGGAACCAAATTCAATATTCTGTAATAACCTGTAATGTAAAAGAATCTTAAGAAGAATATATACATGTGTGTATATAAAACACTTTTCTGTATACTAGAAATTAACACAACACTGTAAATCAACTATACTTCAATTTAAAATTCATTAATTTTTAAGAAATTAAAATACTGATCCCTTTGGAACCAGCAATTCTACTTATAGAAGTTTTCCCTAAGTGGAAAATAAATCAGTAATGTATAAAAAATATTCATATAATAGAATATATTTATTTCAGTGTTATTTATGTTTAAAAAAGAGAGAAAAGCAGAATTTCTAAAAGTAGCACTATGAATTGAAAATTATGGTATGTAAGAGTAAGCAAGAGTTGTTAAAATCCTATCCCATCAAATGCTCTGTAACATTTTCTTCATGACGTATGTTGACACGAGAAAGCAATTGGCTATAAATTGTATGTGCATTGTAAAAATAATAACCAGTGTAATGACAGAAGAAGTCATTAGAACCAGCCCTTCTGCTGGAGACTTAAAAAATGACATTTTGTGGTGTGTGTGCACACGCACACACACACCCATACACATATTTATATACCTTTCAGTAGAATAAATGTAAATGTAAATAAAGGGGAGGGGAGTATTAAATTAAGGAAGAATTGAAAAGCAAGAATCCAGGGGAGGACAAACACCTAGGGAGCAGACACTCCCTGAGGGTTTCTGTGAGAATTTGACTGCAGGTTATCAGGGAAAGGATTGGAAGTTAGTGTCTCTGCAGGGGTTGCTCCTAGTGACACTCTTGCTTTAGGTTAGGATCCAAAACACCATCACACTAGGAATAAAGGTAAACTAGAAGGAGACAGTCCTCTCAGGGCTGAAATTCAACTTTAAATTTTCTAAATCCCTGAATGTAACTCCAGGTGATCCTGGAGTGCTAGTGTCCCAGGTCCCTGGCAAAATCAAACACAAATCCTATCCCAAAAAAGATAATGTCAATCTAGGTATCTGCACAGCATAAAATAAAAAATAACTATATGGGCTTCCCTGGTGGTGCAGTGGTTGGGAGTCTGCCTGCCGATGCGAGGGACACAGGTTCGTGCCCCGGTCCGGGAAGATCCCACATGTCGCAGAGCGGCTGGGCCCGTGAGCCATGGCCGCTGAGCCTGCGCGTCCAGAGCGTGTGCTCCGCAACGGGAGAGGCCACAACAGTGAGAGGCCCGCGTACCGAAAAAAAAAAAAAAACTATAAACATGGAGATACAAATCAAAAATAAAAGAAAATCAATAGAAAAATAGACAACAGAAAAAGACACACAAGTGCATCAGATATTATCAGACACATATTGTTAAATGATTATGTTGAGTCTCAAGAAGATAAAAGACAAAATGCAGAATTTCAATACAAAACTGTAAACAATAAAAAACAGAAATTCTAGAACTGATAAATAAAATAACCAAAATTAAACTATACAACAGATGTATTTGATGATAAATTAGAAACAGTTGAATAGAGAACTAGTGCATTTGAAGAGACACCAAAAGAAACGACCTAGAATGTAACAGAGTCAAGAGTATGGCTGATACTGCAGAGAGAATAAGAGACAAAGGACACAGTGAAAAACTGTAACATATGTGTAAATAGACTGACAGAAAAAATGGAAAACAGAGAAAGAATAACATTGAAGCATCATTTGAAGAGAGGTTCTGGCTGATGACATTGTAAAATGAGAGAAGGGGACTTCCCTGGTGGCTCAGTGGTTAAGAATCCACCTGCCAATGCAGGGGACACGGGATCAAGCCCTGGTCAGGAAGATCCCATATGCTGTGGAGCAACTAAGCCCGTGTGCCTCAACTACAGAACTTGTGCTCTAGAGCCTGTGAGCCACAACTACCGAGCCTGCATGCTGCAACTACTGAAGCCCACGTGCCTAGAGCCTGTGCTCCACAACAAGAGAAGCCATTGCAATGAGAAGCCTGCACACTGCAATGAAGAGTAGCCCCCGCTCGCCACAAGTAAAGAAACCCTGCACACAGCAACAAAGACCCAACGCAGCCAAAATTAAATAAATAAATAAATATTTTTAAAAATGAATATAAAATGAGAGAAGGCATTCAAGTCACTGATTTAAGAAACCCTATGAAGCCAAAGAGAATAAATGTAAGACAACCACACATAGGTGCATATAGCAAAACTTTTGGATAAAACGGTAAAAATAAAAATTTTAAAGCAGTCACAAAAAAAAAGATTAATGACAAAAAGCAGTAAATGGACAATTTTTGTTAAGGAGTCAGTATCATTGGAAGCTATAAGATTCTAGAACAGTCTTTTTAAAATGCTGTAACAGGGGATCAGTCACGGTAGCAGAGAAAGAGGATGTGGAGCTCACCTCTCCTGATGAGCACATCAAAGACACATCTACATGTGCAACAAATCTCACTGAAAACTAACTGGAAACTGGCAGAAGGATTGCTGTACAGCCAAGGCTGTAAAAAAGATACACATGCCATCATATAGGAAGGGAAGGAGAGCAATTGGGTTGGGACCTGTGCCTGGGAGGGGACTCAGGAGAAGGGAGATTATATGAGCAGAAATCCTCCCTGGGGGTGAACAGCTTAAGCCACAGATTGGGGGCCCCAGTCCTGGTGTCTGATGAGGGGAAGGTGAGCCCCCCTGGCTGGTTGGAGGATGGCCAAGACGATAACAGGAGGGCTGAGGGAAGCCTGGACTCCACTTGTGAGGAACACGAGCCCTGGAAGTGTGCCCCCAAGGCAGAGAGGTCTGCCTAGAGGCTGCTGGTTCTCCCTTGACCACCCTGCCGAGCTCCCCAGCCCCAGCTGAAGGAACACTCCAGCCCTGCTCAATCCATGTAACACTGTAGGACTGGATCTGAGGTGGACGTGACTGTGGAAAGGATGCTAACATGGGACATAGAGGGACCCCGGTCCCAGGACAGAGTCCGGGTGGGGCAGCAGTGACCACTGTTGCAACCTACTCAAGCAGAGGCTCAGAAGCAGCCCAGATTCTGATGGCGGCCGCTTCATCACACCTTGCCCCCTAATACCTTCTGAGAGTGCACACTAGCCCAGCCGCCCTGCGACGTGGCTCCGCACCACTGTTGGGGCGGCAGAGGCTGGGGGCGGGGATCGGCTGTGAGGGGAAAGGGAACTTGCTCCCAAGGCAGCGTCTGAGCGGAGTGGGCACACAAATACAGGTGCCTGCACAGGCAGCACATTGCAAAGCTAGGAGCCAAAGGCCTGCACGGGCCCCACTTGCTTCAGCACACCCCGCTCTGGGGCGAGGGTCCTGGCGCTGGGAGAGGGAAAAGCACAGACTTAAAGGAAACAGCCAGCTTGGGGTCAACATTCAGGGGGTCTGCTCTGGCTACGTGGAATCAGACCCTGCACCCAATAGGGTGGTGACGGCCACTGAGCAGAGAGGAAGTCCCGGCACACACCCGGCTTCAGCTCTTGCACCTCCATTTCCAGCCCCACCCCCTACACCAAGGTAAGAGCTGCCAGAACACCCTGAGGAAAGACCTGGCTTGCATCCATGTCAAATCCACCGCTCCCTCCAAAGGCATGGGGCACACGGAGTCTGTACAGGGATATTCCCACATGGGAACATCCCTTCAAGATGACAACAGGTAACTGTTTTACCTAAATTCATAGAGGCAGAGAAAGTTAAGCAAAATGAAAGGGCAGAGGAACGGCTCTCAACTGAATGAGCAAGAGAAACCCCTGAAAAAATAAATAATGAAACAGAAATAAACAATTTACCAGGTAAAATATTCAAAGCATTGGTAATACAAATGTTAACTGAATTAGGGAAAAGAATAGATCAACACGATGAAAACTTTAACAAGGAGCTAGAAAACATCAAAGAGACCCAATCAGAAATAAAGAATTCAACAGGTGAAATTAAAAAAAAAAAAAATAGAAGGAATGAAAGGCAGACTAGGTGATACAGCAGAATGCATAAGTTATCTGGAAGATAAAATAATGGAAATCACATAATCAGAACAACAATCAGAAAAGCAAATTTTAAAAAATGAAAACAGTTTAAGAGATTTCTGGGATAACAATAAGAATACCAATATTCACATTATATGGGTTCCAGAAGGAGGAAAGAGAGAAAAGGAGATTAAAAAATGTATTTGAGGAAATTATGCTGAAAACTTCCCAAATCTGAACAAGGAAACAGATGTCCAGGTACAGGAAGCACAGAGGGTCCCAAACACAAGGAACCCAAACAGACTCACAGTAAGACATATCATAATTAAAACAGCAAAAATTAAAGAGAGAATTCTAAAGGCAACAAAAGAAAAACAGAAACACATACAAGGGAACCCCATAAGACTATCAGCTGATTTCTCTGCAGAAATGTTGCAGGCCAGAAGGGAGTGGCATAATGCATTTAAAGTGCTAAAAGGGAAAAACCTGGAAACTAGGATACTCTACCTAGCAAGATTATCATGAAGGAGAGAGAAAGAATTACTCAGACAAGCAAAAACTAGGAGTTCATCAATATTAAACCTACTCTAAAAAAAAAACGATAGTGTCTTATCTAAGTAGAAAAGAAGGAAGAATCTATAGGAAAGGGAAACTCTAACTAGGAGAGGCAAATATATAGTAAGAACTGAGGATCAACCACTTAAAGCAAGTACAAAAATTAAAAGAAAAATGCAGGGGACGTGGGTTCAAGCCCTGGTCTGGGAAGATCCCACATGCCACAGAGCAGCTAAGCCTGTGCACCACAACTACTGAGCCCGCGCTCTAGAGCCCGCGAGCCACAACTACTGAAGCCCATGCGCCTAGAGCCTGTGCTCCACAACAAAGAGAAGTCACTACAATGAGCAGCCCACCCACCGCAATGAAGAGTAGCCCCCA
Source organism: Mesoplodon mirus (assembly GCF_964341445.2). Classification (NCBI taxonomy): domain Eukaryota; kingdom Metazoa; phylum Chordata; class Mammalia; order Artiodactyla; family Ziphiidae; genus Mesoplodon; species Mesoplodon mirus. The sequence goes on along the minus strand of NC_138977.1, from coordinate 122,767,817 downwards.
CTCACCACAACTCGGGAAAGCCTACACACAGCAATGAAGACCCAATGCAGCCAAAAATAAATAAATAAATTTATTTTTTTTAAAAAAGACAAAAGGTTGAAAAACCAATAAGTTAAATATCCATCTCAAGAATTTAGAAGGGAAAAACTCCCAGCAATATAGTCCAAAGACAGAGGAAGGAAATAGATAAAAGTACTAATAAAATAACCCCAAAAGAAGTGCTCCAAGAAGTCTAATAAAATTGAAAACCTCTGACAAGTATTATCAAGGAAAAATACAATTAACCAATGTTAGAAATGAAAAAAAAAACCCGCACTCCTACAGATAGTAAAAACTGTTAAGTAAATATTAAAAGAACTTTATACCAAACATTTAAAAATATTATATGAAACGAATAAATTCTTTTAAAAAATGCAACTTACCAGGGCTTCCCTGGTGGTGCAGTGGTTGAGAGTCCGCCTGCTGATGTAGGGGACAAGGGTTCGTGCCCCAGTCCGGGAAGATCCCACATGCCGCGGAGCGGCTGGGCCCGTGAGCCATGGCCGCTGAGCCTGCGCGTCCGGAGCCTGTGCTCCGCAACGGGAGAGGCCACAACAGTGAGAGGCCCGTGTACCGAAAAAAAAAAATGCAACTTACCAAAATTGCGAAACAAAATAATGTGAATCGTCCCATACATAACTGAAATTAAACTAAAAATTTAAAAACTGTCTCATAAGGAATACTCCAGATTCAGGTGGCTAGAAGGACAAATTCTGCCTATACCCTTGAGGAAGAGATAACATCAATCTTACACAAATTCTTCCAAAGAATAGAAAAAGAGAGAACACTCCCCAACTTATTAGACCAACAAAACAGAGGTAGCAAAATCTAAAAGGACATTATGAGAAAGGAAAAATACAGACCAAGCATCTTCCTGAACATGGATGAAAAAAATCTAAAACATAATAATAGCAAGCAGAATTCAGTTTGGAACATTAAAAGAATGATATATCACAATCTGGGTTATTCCAGGAAAATAAGGTAGGCTGAACATTTAAAATTAAATCCATGTAATATTCCATATTAATAAAATAAAGGAGAAAAAAGTATTCTCAGTAGAGACAATAAGAAAAGCATTTGATAAAAGGTATTGCCCATTTATGACAGAAACTCTCAGGAAACTAGGAATAGTCATCCTGTGTTCCAGGAACCCCACAGATACCAAAATCTGCAGATGCTCAAGTCCCTTACATAAAATAGTGCAGGATTTGCATATAACCTATGCACATCCTCCCATATACATAAATCATCTCTAGATTACTTACAATACTTGATACAATATAAATGCTATGTAAGTAGCTGTAAATACAATTTAAATGCCATGTAAACATTTGCTAGCATTCAGCAAATTCAAGTTTTGCTTTTTGTAACCTTCCAGAATTTTTTTCCAAGTATTGATATTTTTGATCCACGGATTCAACCAACTGTGGATGCAGAACCCACAGATACGGAGAGCTGACTATAGAACACAACTTGCTTATCTGAGAAAAAGGAGAAATGTTGGTCCTTGTAAACTGGGAAGTGAGGAAACAATGCCACTATCACCACTCCTTCTATTTAACAATTATTCCTATTCAGTCTAGAAGTTGTTGAACAAACAAGACAAACAAATAAGAGATTGGGGAAGAAATAAAACTGCCATTATTCATGATGACATGATTGTATACATAAAAATTTTTTAAAAGACAGATAAACTATTAGAAATAATAAATTTTGCATGGTTGCTGAATACAAAATCAACATACAAAAATCAATTGTTTTCTCCATCCACAAACACACAAATAAACCGTTAAAGATGTTTTAAAAAATACTTTCATGATACTGGCATAGAAATAGACACACAGACCAACAGAACCGAATAGAGAGCCCAGAATTAAACCTCCACATATACAGTCAACTCACATTTTCATAAGGACGCTAGGAACATGCAGTAGAGAAATGATATTCTCTACAACAAATGGTGATGGGAAAACTGGATAAACACATGCAGAAGATAAAACTGCATCCCTATCTTATGCCACTCAGAAAAATTAACTCAAAAATGAATCAGAGGGCTTCCCTCGTGGCGCAGTGGTTGAGAATCCACCTGCCAATGCAGGGGACACGGGTTCGAGCCCTGGTCTGGGAAGATCCCACATGCCGCGGAGCAACTGGGCCCGTGAGCCACAATTACTGAGCCTGCGCTCTGGAGCCTGTGCTCCGCAACAAGAGAGGCCACGATAGTGAAAGGCCCGCACACGGCAATGAAGAGTGGCCCCTGCTTGCCACAACTAGAGAAAGCCCTCGCACAGAAACGAAGACCCAACACAGCCATAAATAAAATAAATAAATTTTTTAAAAAATGAATCAGAGGAGATATGGGGATAGATATATATGTATAGTTGATTCACTTTGTTATAAAGCAGAAACTAACACATCATTGTAAAGCAATTATACTCCAATAAAGATATTAAAGAAAAATGAATCAAAGACTTAAACATTAAGACCTGAAACCATAAAGCTCCTAGAAGAAAACATAGGGAGGAAGCTCCTCAATATTGGTCTTGGCAATGATTCTATAGATATGACACCAAAAGCACCCCAAAAAATGAAAAAAATTCAACCAGTGGGACTACATCAAACTTAAAATCTTTTGCAGGGCAAAAGATACAATCAACAAAATGAAAAGGCAACCTACAGAATGGGAGAAAAATTTTGCAAATCATGTATCAGATAAGGGGTTAATATCTAAAATTTATAAAGAACTCATATAAATTAATAACAACAACAACAAAAACCCAAACAATCCAATTTTTTAAATGAGCACAAGAGCTAAATACACATTTTCCCAAAGAAGACATCCAAATGGCCAAACGTACATGAGAAGGTGTTCAACATCACTAATCATCAGGGAAATGCAACTCAAAAGCACAATGAGATAGCACCTCACACCTGTAAGAATGGTGATCATCAAGACCAACAAGAAAGAAGTGATAGTTATCATATGATATTTGTCTTTCTCTGTCTGACTAACTTCACTCAGTATGACACTCTCTAGGCCCATCCATGTCACTGCAAATGGCATTATTTCGTTCTTTTTTATGGATGGCTCAGTAATATTCCATTGTATATATGTACCACATCTCCTTTATCCATTCCTCTGTTGGTGGACACATTTACAAAACAGAAATAGAGACACAGATGTAAAAAACAAACTTATGGTTACCAGGGGGAAAGGGGAGGAGGGATACATTGGGAGATTGGGATTGACATATACACATTACTATATATAAAAATAGATAACTAATAAGGACCTACTGTATAGAACAGGGAACCCAGGTCAATACTCTGTAATAACCTATATGGGAAAACTCTAAAAATGAGTAGATATATGTATGTATAACTGATTCACTTCGCTGTACAGCAGATACTAACACAACACTGTAAATCAACTATACTCCAATAAAATTTTTTTATTAAAAACTTTAAAAAACATTAAAGAAGACATTAAAAACATTAAAAATTTTTTTATTAAAAACTTTAAAAAACATTAAAGAAGACATTAAAAACATTAAAACAGAGAGTCTGTGGAGAAAAGGGAATGCTCCTACACTGCTGGTGGGAATGTAAATTGGTGCAGCCACTATGGAGAACAGTATGGAGGTTCCTCAAAAAAATTAAAAATAGTGCTACCATATGATCCAGCAATTCCACTTTTGGATATTTATTAGAAGAAAGTGAAAACACGAATTCAAAAAGATATATGTACTCTCATATTCACTGCAGCATTTTTTATCACAGTCAAGATATGGAAACAACCTAAATGTCCATCAACGGATGAATGGATTAAGAAGATGTGATCTGGGCCTCCCTGGTGGCGCAGTGGTTGAGAGTCCGCCTGCCAATGCAGGGGATACGGGTTCGTGCCCCAGTCTGGGAGGATCCCATATGCCGCGGAGCGGCTGGGCCTGTGAGCCATGGCCGCTGGGCCTGCGCATCCGGAGCCTGTGCTCCGCAACGGGGGAGGCCACAACAGTGAGAGGCCCGCATACCGCAAAAAAAAAAAAAAAAAAAAAGAAGATGTGATCTATTTATACAATGGAATATTCAGCCATTTTAAAAAAAAAGAATAAAATCTTGCCATTTAAGACAACACTGATGGACCATTATGCTAAGGAAATAAGTCAGACAGAGAAGGACAAATACCATATTATCTCACTTATATGTGGAATTAAAAAAAAAAAAACAAGCTCATAGATACAGAGAACAGATGGGTAGGTACCAGAGATGGGGGGTGAAGGGTGGGCAAAATGGGTGAAGGTGAGCAAAAGGTACAAAATTCCAGTTATAAAATAAGTGACTGCAGTTAACAGGTCTTAAAAGTTCTCACCACAAGAAAAAAAGAAATCTGTAACTATGTATGCTGACAGATGTTAAGCAGACTTATGTGGTGATCATTTCACAATATATACAAATATCAAAGCATTATGTTGTACACCTAAAACTAATATAATGTATTATATGTCAATTAAAACTCAATTTTAAAAAACCTTCAGAGAAAATAAAAATGATGTAGGTATATATAAACAAATTTATCATGTTTGTGGATTTGAAATCTGTTATTTCACTTTTCTCCAAATTGACAGTTAAATTTAATGAAATTTTAATCAACATCTGAAGTGTGCAAGTGCGTTTTATTGGGATATGATAAACTGATTCTAAAATGTATATTCAAAAGTATCTAAAATGGCCAAGATAGTATTTAAAAAATCAAAGTGGAAAGAGCTACTATTCCAGACATCAAGACATTACAATGCAACAATAATTAAGCACTCTGACATTTGTACAAGGACACACAAATATACAGTGGAATAGAGAGCCACATAGCAGACTCTCACCCACACAGACAGATAATAAAATATGAACTCTACCTCACAAACATACTTTCCAGGATGATTACAGATCTAAGTAGAAAAGACAAAACAACAAAGCTTCTGAAGATAACAGAAGAGGATATCTTGCTGCTTGCAGAGTAGGCAAAGGCTTTTAAACAGAACACCCAACACACAAGCTATAGAGGAAAGGATGGATAACTGAGACTACATTAAAAGTAATCATCAGAAGACACCGTGAAGAAAGTAAAAGCTTAATTTACCAAGGGTCTGAATCCATAACTAAGACACTACAGCCACTAAGAAAAATACAATCAACCCACAGAAAAATGAGCAAGATACCTCAAAGGAGAACACACAAATAAACATAAGAAAAAGTTATCAACCACATTAATAATCAGAGAAAAATAAACTAAAACCACAGTGACATAACATTACACCTCCATCAGAATGGTTAAAGTCATACAAAAAATAAAAGAGTGATAGTACCAAAGCTGCCAAGAATGTAGAACAATGGGAATTCTCATATACCGCTGACGGAACTGTAAATTGATAGAACCACTTATGAAAACCATTTTGCCATATCTCATAAAGCTGGATACATGCATACCTACTCCTAGGTATATACCCAACAGAAATGTACAAGAATGTTCATAACAGCATTATTTGAAATCACTTCAACAATAAAACAGGTGCATTCATGAACAGCAGAGCAGCTAGGTAAAAGATGAAGTCTTCACACAGTGGGGAACCATACAAAAATGAAAACAAACGACAACTTCACTTAATGTGAGCAAAAGCAGCAGACACAGAAGAATGCATACTGTAGGATATTTATATCAAAGTTGCAGAAGCAGGTAAAATTAAACCACAGTGTTTCAAGACTGATACTAGGGTAATAAAATCATTAGGAAAAGTTGGTTGTGGTTCCCATACAAGCCAATATTAGTTCCCTGTGACAGCAAGGAATGGGCGTGAGAGGAGTTTTCTGTGATGCTGTCCATGTTTTATCTACTTATTTATTTTGCATTTCAGTAACTTTATTAAAAGCTAGATCCCTTAGTACGAAAACATAATGATAGTTGGTTAGGTTACCTACACTGATGTATTCAAAATATTGAAATATATCAGCCTTTTGAGAAAGTGAAAAGTTTATCCATAAAACATCATTTACAAAAGTGTAAGATACACTGTGGTTCTTCAGTTTACTTTCCAGGGCATATCTACCCATAACTTTATGTCAAAATTGGGTACAGCCATCCTGGATAGACCCAGGCTACACTTTGAACAAAGTAACCCTAACGCTGCAGATCTCCTTAGATTCACTGACTTACCAGGAAATCCCGACCTCAGGAACCTCACAGTTATAAAGATGCCCACTTACTTTTAATACTTTCTTTTGGCACAGTGGGAACAATATAATTTTGTATACTCTCTTCCTTTTAAGCAAAATTGTAAATTAGAAGCAATGATAGTTTTGAGGCTTTTTAAAATATTTATTTATTTGGCTGCGCCACACGGGATCTTCGTTACTACGTGCGGGATCTTCATTGCAGCATGCGGGATCTTTAGCTGCAGCATGCGGGATCTTTAGCTGCGGCATGTGGGATCGTTAGCTGCGGCATGCGGGATCCAGTTCCCCAACCAGAGGTCAAACCAGGACCCCCTGCACTGGGAGCACAGAATCTTAGCCACTGGACCACCAGGGAAGTCCCAATGACAGTTTTATAAAAACAGTCCTTAGTAAAAACTTCTGGAGTGTTAAATCAGCAAGTTTTTGGAGTGATGCTAACAGTAATTTGAGTTATTAATACAATAAAAGTTAAATCATCAGTGGGGCTAGATTAAGGCAGTAGATCTTTTATAAAAATTTTTTATCATGGATATAAACATCACCTATTTTCTAGAATAAATATTAAAGATAACTTAATATGCCAAAATGACTAGGTCTGTAGTTGTGCTTTATGTAAACTGCCCTCAAATTGAAATGTAATTCCCCTGTATCAGTAAAGTCCACATCTCTGGATTGTCTATTACTTGCACTACAGTGTCAAGAAACCATTTTCACTGCCTACAATACTGACCCTTGTTATGCCTTAAAAGTGCCTTTGCAAAATGCTGGTTTTGATGTAAACCTCATAATTTAAAATTTAAAGTTACCATTTTTTAACGTTTTTATTGGAGTATAATTGCTTTACAATGGTGTGTTAGTTTCTGCCTTATAACAAAGTGAATCAGTTATACATATACATATATCCCCATATCTCTTCCTTCTTGCGTCTCCCTCCCTCCCACCCTCCCTATTCCACCCTTCTAGCTGGTCACAAAACACTGAGCTGATCTCCCTGTGCTGTGCGACTGCTTCCCACTAGCTACCTATTTTACATTTGGTAGTGTATATATGTCCATACATACACTACCACTCTCTCATTTTGTCCCAGGTTACCCTTCCCCTTCCCCATGTCCTCAAGTCTATTCTCTAGTAGGTCTGCATCTTTATTCCCGTCTTGCCCCTAGGTTCTTCATGACCTTTTTTATTTTTAGATTCCATATATATGTGTTAGCATATGGTATTTGTTTTTCTCTTTCTGACTTACTTCACTCTGTATGACAGACTCTAGGTCCACCAACCTCACTACAAATAACTCAATTTCATTTCTTTTTATGGCTGAGTAATATTCCATTGTATATATGTGCTACGTCTTCTTTATCCATTCATCTGTCGATGGACACTTAGGTTGCTTCCATGTCCTGGCTATTGTAAATAGAGCTGCAATGAACATTGTGGTACATGACTCTTTTTGAATTCTGGTTTTCTCAGGGTATAGGCCCAGTAGTGGGATACCACATAAATACAATATATTGATCCAATGTAGAATGTTTTATTTCTTGACCTGGGTAGTAATTACATAGGTGATCAATCTGTGTTAAATCTTGAGCCATACATCTGTACTTTTCTATATGTAAACTGTATTTCCCATTAGAAAGGCTAAAAAAAAATGTTGAATCACATTGGCACGTATGTTTAAACAGACCAAATATATGTGGGTCTCTTTCTAGATACCCTGTTCTGTTCCACTGATCTCTGTCTGCATGTCTGTCCTTATGTCTGTACCACACTGTCTTAATAAACGTAGCTTTACCATCAGTCTTGTAATCAGGTAGTGTTTGTAAGTTGACCCGCTTTGTTGGTCTTGTCCAGAACTATTTTATCTATTCTAGTTCCTCTGCACTTCAATACATATTTTAGAATCAGCTGTTAATGTCTACAAAATGCCTGCTGGGATTTTTACTGGGATTGTGTTGAATTCCTGCATTTTAATGGTGTGGTGGCAGGGCCCCCATCTACTTAGCTCTTTACAGATCTTATATATATTCCATTAAATTTATCTCTACAGGGCTTCCCTGGTGGCGCAGTGGTTGAGAGTCCACCAGCCAATGCAGGGGACACGGGTTCGTGCCCCAGTCCGGGAAGATCCCACATGCCGCGGAGTGGTTGCGCCCGTGAGCCATAGCTGCTGAGCCTGTGCATCCGGAGCCTGTGCTCCACAACGGGAGAGGCCACAACAGTGAGAGGCCCGTGTAACGCAAAAATAAATAAATAAATAAATAAAAATAAAGGAACAGGGAGTGCAAACTTACAACAATGCTAAAACAGCTGTGCATGTGTATACATACATGGATGCAAATAATTCTTATTCACTGAGATGGTTTGAAAAATTTGTTAAGAGCTCAAGAGAAAGTAAAAATATCCATATTGCCATGACCTTGGGCGTTTATAAATTTCCTCTCTCAGTGAGCATGTATTATTTGTAACGAGAAACAAAACCAACAAATAGCAGTCAGAGCTCTCAATAAATTAAAGGGGATCTTCTCACACTCTGTGCTGAGCCTGTAGGGATGGTGTAGAGGGGCTTTCCAACTTGGCTATGAGTTTACAGCAAAGTATGTATCACCATGAAGATTCTATTAGTTGGTTTCACTAGTCTTCCACTTCTCACACAGTCAGGGCAGAGTAACACCTGACTTTTAAGAGGTTGAGAAATACCAATTTGAACTTCACGACCAGGAAAAAAGAGATGTGATGGTTCAGGTCTGTCCAATAGAGAAGACAAAGGAGTTAGAAATAAGGGCCAGGGAAAATTCATGTCGAGCCTGGAAAAATGGAGAGTATCTTCCAAATGACTAGAGGTCATTTAGAAGATGCTAATATAATTCATTTCTAATGAGGCCACAGCAACTCACAGCAACCACAGCTCAAGTGTATCGAATAGAAGATGGATGCAAAGAGAAATTTCATAAGGTATATTTAGAAAACCACATGAAAAGTTGAACAAACAGCCCAACTTCTCAAAATTTCTTGTTGAGTCTCTGACTTTATTGTGCCACAAGAATATTCTACCAACAGTAACATAATGCAAATAATTTACATACGTTCCCAGAATTAAAGGAAACAAAACAAAGCTATCAAGTTAGGGGGCAACAGTTTTTATAATGACTTTCCTTAAACCTTTTTTGTTGGCTCCAGATAAAATAGTGTGTATAATCTTTTGTAGCACTTGAGCTAATCCCACACCAAGTAAAGACAGGGAACTGGAAATATGTAACTCCTGTTTCTGATTAATTTTACAGAGGATGTGGGTGGTCAGACTCAGTTAGTCCAAACACTTAAGAAATCAGTTGGAAAGAAAACATCACATGAGTTCTCCTTGCTGTCAGCAGTAATACGGTGTGTGGCTGGGGAGTAGAGTGTATTCACATGAGGACGAGAGTAAGACTTGAGATTCCAAAGAATGAATAACAAATAAGTTACAGAACATACAAACATGGTATTATGCTCCATTCTTCAGAGATGTCACATCTGAATTTAAACACTTAAATTATAATTCTTCCACCTGTCATTTTCTCAGATAGAGACCTTAAAGAGACCTTAAGAGAATCTGGATAAAAGAGGGGCTGCATGTGAGGTTCAGAAGAAAGTTGCTTAGTAATGAATCAGGCACAGTTACTGGACAGGTGAGCTACTCAGCAGTGCACTGAGAAGACGGACGAAGCAGGTAGGCGGAACCTTGGAAGATCCTTTTATTATAGTAGGAGGATCAAATTGGGCAAGGGAAAGCAGATGTTCTCTAATTTTTAAGTATTTGACCTATATTTAGAAGTCCATTTCTATTTAATTTAATATCTGAATTGCTGTTTGACTATGAAGAAATAAATTCACTCAAGCCTAAATGTCTCTTTCCTAATCATATATTAGGGAGGAAATGTGTGTCACAGACCTTACCTGCGGCACTGATAAGAATACATTTAGGATATAACAGCAATAACACTGTGAACATCACCCAGGGAGGTCAACGGACTTACCCAAGGTCATTGCAAATCCAGAAAAAGAAAGTAAGTTTTCCTGTATCCAACTAAGCAGATAAGCTTTCCTGCAGTACACAGAGCCTATACTCTGAGACCCTGAAAAATGATGTTTTTTTAAAAAATCCAAGCTGAATACAACTTGACATTCTGGCTGGATTAAATATGTAACAGAGCTTCTAGTGTTACCCAGTGGAAAGAAATTAAAAAACTAATGGACCATCATCAAAAAATCTACAAACAATAAATGCTGGAGAGGGTGTGGAGAAAAGGGAACACTCTTGCACTGCTGGTGGGAATGTGAATTGGGACAGCCACTATGGAGAACAGTATGGAGGTTCCTTAAAAAACTACAAATAGAAGTACCATATGACCCAGCAATCCCACTACTGGGCATATACCCTGAGAAAACCATAATTCAAAAAGAGTCATGTACCAAAATGTTCACTGCAGCTCTATTTACAATAGCAAGGAGATGGAAGCAACCTAAGTGTCCATCATCGGATGAATGGATAAAGAAGACGTGGCACATATATACAATGGAATATTACTCAGCCATAAAAAGAAACGAAACTGAGTTATTTGTAGTGAGGTGGATGGACCTAGAGTCTGTCATACAGAGTGAAGTAATTCAGAAAGAGAAAGACAGATACCGTATGCTAACACATACATATGGAATCTCAGAAAAAAAAATGTCATGAAGAACCTAGGGGTAAGACAGGAATAAAGACACAGACCTACTAGAGAATGGACTTGAGGATATGGGGAGGGGGAAAGGGTAAGCTGTGACAAAGTGAAAGAGTGGCATGGACATATATACACTACCAAATGTAAAATAGATAGCTAGTGGGAAACAGCCACATAGCACAGGGAGATCAGCTTGGTGCTTTCTTACCACCTAGAGGGGTGGGATAGGGAGTGTGGGAGGGAGGGAGATGCAAGAGGGAAGAGATATGGGAACATATGTATAACTGATTCACTTTGTTATAAAGCAGAAACTAACACACCATTGTAAAGCAATTATACTCCAATAAAGATGTTAAAAAAAAAAAAACTAATGGAAGAGGTAGGATGCTGTGGCAATTAGCAAGATACTTTTAGAGTTTACAACGTTAATTTAAACCTTGGTTCATGGTCTTAATTTTGAAAAAGTTACTTAATCTCCCTGAACCTCACTTTTTCCTGGGTAAAATGAGGATAGTATGAGATATTATTTGCAAATCACAGTGCTTCAAGCTCTGGTAAATGTTCGAAAAATAGTACCAACTGCATTTATTAATAATAGTTAACATTGTAATCATTTACTACTCTCACGTTCAGATGACCCAGACAACAAAGCTATTATTTCTCTCAGTGACTGACACCTCAGGAAAGCACTAACCTAACAATGACTAAGAGAACACCCTTTTAGAGAAGCCACACATGCCCACACATTTCCCACCACTACACACACACTTCAGTTCTCAGAATAATTAACTGTGAGCAACTATTTTATTCCAGATACACTGTAAATGCTGTGAAGTGATCTACATTTCTACAGCTTCAGAAGATGGTCTCCCCATAAAGTATTAGCTAACAGCACAGCACTGCAGGAGGAACAAGGACCCGTCAGAGTGAACAAAGCAAACTGTTAGGTAAACCCATAGTTTGATAAAGTCCATAGTTACACACCTTCTATGACCAAAAAAAAAAAAAAAGCTTTAACTTTCATTTTCTGGATTTCAGAAGTACAATTAAGAGTAAATTAACTTCAAATTGAAAATTCTCTTCTTCCACTCTTCTTAAAGCTTTCAAAAGCCTTCTCAAGTAGGAAAATAGATTTTTGTTGGTTTCCAGACCTTATTTTTCCTTCTTTCTTCTCGTCTTTCCCACGTGTCATTGCGCAGACAATGAACAACTGTGTCTTGTTCATCCTCGGTGACGCTTACCAACATGCAGAGGCTCATATTCCATCTTTGTGGTCAGAACATTTTGCTTTATCTTTTTGGGAGACAGATCCCGACACAGCTTTTCTATTTTGCATGGGGCCTTTCCGCCACAGAAGTGGATTTCTCTTACCATCCCAGGGTCAAACAGCCTGTCAGCTCTGGCCTGCTCTAATTCAGATGTTGGAAGTGTTTTAAAACAAAACCAAAAAAAACCCCCTCCTTTGAGACAAGTTCATGGCCTGTTTCAGAGTCAACCCTGCCGGGCACCACCTCCCACCCCATCACCATGGATGAAGCCAAGTTCCTGACGCAGTGTGGTCTCCCCAGAAAGCCTCTGAAAACACAGCATGCACAAGAGATGAATTAAATAGAAACTCCTCTGCAGAGACTTAAGTCTTTTGAGCAAGTAATCAACAAACCTGAAGTATCCTAAAATGAAATTTCATAAGCACTGACTGGGTTGGAATTTAAATAAATGCTTTTGATCTGCCTCAAACTAAGCTGAATGCTTCCCTCTGCATGGGCCTTCTTCTCAGTGACACACATTCATAACAATCCCAAGCTCTAGCCAATATTAAAAAAAGGCATCTAATTAACTTTGATGTGCCAACTTTCAGTTAAATGATGTAACTATGGAGTTCTTTCGTAAACTAACAAACTGTGAATTGTTCAAAAATTTTGACAGTATCAATTATTAAAAATTAGTCAAAAATTACATCTTCCATCCAGTCTCCCAAACTAGAAATCTTGGCTTTTGACAGCCCTGCACATCCTAAATCCAGTCAGTCACCAAAACCAATCATCTCTAACTCAGACAGGCCTCTGGAATTAAACTCTCATTCACCCCAACCACTTTCATTCTCGGACCTAGTTTGAACGATTTCAATACTGTCTTCCTTGGTCGCCAGTCTCCTGAATCCACCTCCCACCACGCGGTGAGACCTCACCAAAAGGAAGGACAAGCACGCCCATCTCTTGCCAGGAAAAACGGTGTAGACCTCCAGTGATTCTGAAATGGGACTCCGGGTCCTGGTCTGGCCTGTGACTATGCCCTCATGGATGGCCATCTGCCTACCCGTCTCCTCTCGTCCTTCTCAAGTTTCCCTTTGTTCCTGCTGCCCAGGACAGCTCCCCATTTCCTGGATGTGCCAGGATCCATCAGAGCCTCTGGGGTAGAATGAGTTCTTCTCTCAAAGACAGCTCAGCTTTCCCCCTGGCAAACTCCTACTTAACCTTCCAGTGCCGCTCCGAATGCCCCCTCTCTATGGGGGGCTTCTCCCCCTTTCCTTCCCCAGGCAGTTGAGTGCATCATCGTCTGTATTCCCACAGCATGTTTCGCATCTGTACCAGCATTACCTCTGTGTGAGTGTTGTCTGTGTGCTGCCCTCTCCCCAGCGAGAGCATGAGCTCCCCTAAGACATGAACCATGTACTATTCCTAGGCAGGTATGGATGCTAACATTGACTGAATCCTCTACTGCATGTTAGCTTCATCATGATCTAACACAAAGTACATGAAATTAAAGCCAGGCAACTCCTGGGTTTAAATCATAAGTCCTAGCACCGTCTTCTTCCAGAAATTTAGTTGTGGAGCCTTGCGCTTCCTCACCTGTAAACTAGCAACACAACCAGCTCATGGAGAGGGAGGTGGGGAGGGAGGAGGAATTAAGGAAGATTAAATGAGAAGATACATGAACACTGCCTGGACACATCTGGGCATGAATATATGTATCAACGATAACAAAGATAAAACAGCCCTGACACCCACTCTGTGCTGGCATGTGGTCAACAACCTCCCAATATAACCAACTAGTAACAAAGGCCCACGGAGGACACAGGAGCTGACCGATGCCACAGGGTAAGTGACAGCAAAGTCAAGACTCAAGCCCAGTTGGGGATCTAACCATAAGTTCCGAACGTTACTTCACTTACTTAAGTACCTGATAATTTATCTGATCCTCATCAAAATTCCTTTTACCTTCCTTTTATAGATGAAAAAACTGAGCCTCAAATAAATAACTTGCCACAAATCATACAGTTACCGGGTAAACAAGCTAGGATTCAATTCCAGTGTGTCTAAACTCAAAACACTTCAGTCAATATCTCATGGGCTATTAGCAATATAAAAGGTGCAGACATACTATAAAACAGAAGACTGGCATGAACCTCTGGAACAGCACCTGTGTGGCGGTGATTCAAAATGAAGGCAGATTCCCCCTGGTTAAGGTGATCAGGAAACCTTCCTGGAAGGTTTTTTAAAGTATTAAAAAATATAAAATTTGACATTAAAAAATGAAAATTATTATTAGAAACCAAAAAGTATGCCTGGAGAGCATTCAGGAAAAGGGGGAAATCTGCAAATCAGGGACAGAAAATCTCAGCGACAGAAGATCACAGGGTCCTTGGGGGACCAGGGGAGGGTCAGAGTGGGGAGGGCAAATGTGGGGGAGCATGGATCCTGAAAGGGTGTACACCACATGAGCAAGAAATAAGGCAGACCTGGTCCTGGTGAGAATAAGCCACAACAAGAAGGGGATGGGATGCACGGGGACTGATCCAGGCAAGAGGCCCAGAGCAGAGACATTGTGGGGTCCCTGGGCTGAGAGGCAGACTTCCCAGGAGCTGAGGGGCACAGATGGGGACCACAGGGCCTCAGTGCAGAGGAGGGCAAGGTTTTACACATGGAAGAAAGCCACAGTCATGCCCTTGAGAAAGGAGGACCACTTGATGACGTTCTGCAAAGGAGTCTGATTTCAGGTAAGTTGAATCTGAGATGCCAGTGGAACACCGAGGTCAAGTCTTTCATCAGGCAGACAGACCCACAATCAGAGCTGCAGGTGTGACTGGAGCTGGGTGTCTGCATGCAGGCCAGGCCGTGGGCACATGCATGTGTGAAGACAAAGAACAGGGGGAGGGAGGGGAGAGAAACTCAAGGACTTGACTTTCTACATTTTAGCAGCAGGAAGAAGAAAGAAGAATCATGCTATGCAGCAAGCGGAGTTTGCAAGAAGCATTGTCTAAAACCACCTCAAATCCTACTAGAAGTTAAGGAAAGTGAATTCTCAAAACTAAGGGAAGAGACATCTTTTCATAAATATCTGAAATATGTTGATGGGCCTGGAAATTGGATAGTTAAGGATGAAACGGTGGTAGAAAAGTAGAAGCAAGTTTTCCCGAAGTTTTGCAAGAAGAATTAGGCCATATAAGACGAAATTGAGGAAGGTCACATAAAACTGCAAACCTTCCAATAAAATGAGAAAGAGTCCCAGCTCAGATCCAGTGGCTGGACGGTTGCTGGGAAGAAGGAAAAACATTTGATCATGGCTACAGCTGTGATCATCCTCATTCAGAGACCAGCCACTCTCCAGAGTGCAAACACAACTACACAAAACAGAGGCCTTGACAAGCCATTTCCAAAGACCAAGTACTTATAGTAATGTCACAATCAGGACTTAGAGGCAACAAATTTATCAATAGGACCCATGTATGCACAAGCTATCCAGGGAAGATAGTTTATTAGCTTCATCTTACTACATATCACTTATTTTCTGAAGTTATTAACAAAGGAAGCCTCCTGTTAGAACTCATGCATTTGCCTTAGACCATACTTAAGAGATGATAACATGTTTGTGTCCATAGACTGTACTGATTCTGAAAGAATTTCAACGGCCTCTGCATGACAGACACAGTCATCAAGAGGAGGAGTGTCAGAGTTCTACAGACATAGATGGTGACCATTTCCTGCTAATCGCAATGCCCAGTCTCCCTCTCTCTAAAATAGACATTAATAATAATACCTCCAGGGCTTCCCTGGTGGCGCAGTGGTTGAGAGTCCACCTGCCGATGCAGGGGACACGGGTTCGTGCCCCGGTCCGGGAGGATCCCACGTGCCGTGGAGCGGCTGGGCCCGTGAGCCATGGCCGCTGGGCCTGCGCGTCCGAAGCCTGTGCTCCACGACGGGAGAGGCCACGGCAGTGAGAGGCCCGTGTACCGCAAAAAAAAAAAATAATAATAATAATAATAATACCTCCAGGGTGTTATAAGGTGTGTAAGATCAAATGACATGTGTAAAATCATTAGCAGAGTAACGGCTCCACAAATGTTACTGTTATTTGAAGGGTCATAGAACTGGACTTCATTTTACCAGTGAGGTAACACGACTAGTAACAGAGCTTAGAAACAAAATCAGTTTTCATCCCTTAGCTCAGTGCTCTTTGGTTGGATTTTAATTTCAAAGTATTATTAAATGTCAGTGTGATCTTAATTAAAGTCATGACCCAACAAGATCCTGAGTAGGAGGTGCCTTAATTGTGTTTGCTTGGTCTTATATTGTGGAAACTTTGCTCGTGCTCAAAGGCACCGCTTCTTGCTCATAGCTAAGGAGAACATGGGATGGCCTGGTGTCTCGTTTAATCAACGGTAGTTTACTGCTGGGTACAGAAGAGGTTAACCGGTTCCCATCAGTACTCTGTGTTCACTACGTCTGATTTGTAGCCCATCGTATCTGTAAGCATCTATGATCTTTATATATTGATATAAGCTCCTTCACAAAGTTTTGTACGTGAAAGAACATTTCAATACAAGTTAATCCTTCAGCTAAAGAAGATAATGGCTTAGCAAATTCAACTTAATGAAAATTGTTTTCTCTAAAAGGGAAGGTGTGTTGTTTTAACCAAAAACTCAACTGAAGGGAGTTATCCCAAGCTTTAACTGAAAGAGTGCTGGGTCGGAAGAGTACAAAAAATCCTTTAACTCCATCAACATCAGCATTTAAAATATTGGATTATTTTCTCTAATATGACTGTAACCAGAACTATATCTATATTTGTTTTCATCTGTTCTTAGAGAAAGAAAACCACAATGACTCTTTTCTTGAGCAATGTAGAAAGCAGCTTACATTTCTCTCCAATTTTAAACATTTGCTAAATGAAAGAATATTTTACATTTTAAAAATCAAAAGTACTACAATTAACTTTCCAGTGAATATATTCTGTGGTGCTGAAATTTTAAAACGTCTTCCAGCAACTCTGTAACCTTGGAAATTATAGCTGACCCTTGAACAACAATGTTTTGAGCTGCACAGGTCCACTTATACTGGGATTTTCTCAATAGTAAATACTGCAGCCCAACCAGCTGGTTGAACGGCAGACACGAAGAGCTCACTATAAATTATACGCAGCTTGTCTACTGCTCCGAGGGTAGCCCTCACCCCACTTTGTTCAAGGGTCAACTGTAATCCTGTTCTGGGAATTCCCTTTCCATAATTTGAAATCACCAGAAGAGGGCAGAGCTAAGCATGTGCTACTTGGATTCCCTGGGTATGAAATGTGAAGAAACTTGCAAAATGTTTCAGTCTATTTTTGACTGAAATTTAGCACCTCAGTTGCTATATTTGCTGAGCGTAGAGACTTGCCTAGAAGAATTGGCCACCTAATTTCTCTTATGCACAAAAAGGGGAGCAATAGAATAAACGCAGTAGAAATGCTTGGCAATTAATAGAACAAAGACATGGAAGAATCTAACATTTATAGTATCTGGCTCGTTTTATGCATACGCATTTATGTGAGACAATTAAATAGCTTACAAATCAAATCAGAAATAACTTGGTATATGTGATAATGGTAGAGATAAAAATATCTGTAAAAATTAATCTGTAAAAAATAACTTTATCTGTATCTGTATATGCAGTCCATAACAACCTCTTAATCTAGAATACATACCCTGTAGACAAGATTATTTTAAAGTTTTAAAATTTTTCTCTCTAGGATTGTTGGATACTTTGATAAATTCACAAATAATTATTCTCAGTCTTAATATTCTCTAACTTCAGTGTTCCACAACCCCTTATACTTCAAAAGTAAAATTCAGAAGAACATGCTTATAAATATATAAAGGAAGAAAAATCCCTGGGATTAGGCCTGGGGCCATAGTAAATATTGAGTAAGATTAAATTTAATAAACTTTTTTGTTAAAGATAGGGATTTATTCAGAGTTACACTTCCACGTCTGAATATGTGCATTTTACATCTCAACATTTTTCAAATAAAAACAATGAAAGAATTAAACAGAGAAAGTTCCCGTAAGAAATTAGAGGTGGCGTTAGCTCCACTGAATAATCTGTCAACCACCTGGAGACCAGCTCCATCTCTCTCAGCTGAGCAGCTTCTCATTTACACACAGAAAGTGGACCAAAGCCTTAAACAGCCATCTGGGGAAGATGTTTGGTCAATAAGCTTAGTGCTCACCAAGCGGACCTCATCAGTTGTGCTCAAACTCTTGAGAATTCAAAGGTAGGACCTCCTTGGAGTTAAAGAAAAAAGGCAAAAAGCAGCTTCCACAACAAAGCAGCAACTAATTTTCACAGAACACATTTTCTGGAGCAAGGCTTTCCCAAATCTAGCTGATCAAAACCCCTATTTCCAGAGTCCAACTTCAGGCCTAGCCAATCGGACTTTCCAAGAGTGGAGGCCAAACTAGAATTTTAGGAGCTGCAGACCCAGCCAGGATCCCTCTGAGGGAGGGCCCTGCAGGCATGAGTGAGGGCTCTGAGGCTGCCTCAGGTCAGAGTGAGCATCTCCAGCAGGTGACGGGATCGCTTGTCTGTGGGGAAGGAGATGAGGGGCAGGAGGGGACACGGAGGCCGAGTAGGAGGCACAAAGGTGATGTGCACCAGAGTGACAACAACAGGATAGCAACAAGGCCAGAGTTTCTAGACAGGTGACCCCTGAACAACACGGGTCTGACTGGCGCGGGTCCACTTACATGCAGATTTTGTTCAAGAGGAAACACTTCAGAACCACATGCTCTGCAGAGAGAACTGCAGCTGTAGGTGGAGGGCCGCCCATCACTTATGGGAGGATGGTCCACTGCAGGGGTTCGGAGGCCCTGAGCCCCGTGCTGTTCAAGGGGCAGCAGCATCTCTGAATCAATAGCTTTGGCAACAGATCAGCTACAGGAGGTGAAGAAAAGGCAGGAGACATGGGGTCAGCTTTCCTGGGTTTGGATTCTGCCTCTGCCGCTTACAGAAAGAACGGTGGGACTTAGCAAGTAACACTCTCTAAGTCTCAGTTTTCACACCAGAAAATGGAAGTAGGGTTAAATAAATAAATGTTTAAATTAAAATTAATCAATTTAAGTGATCCATGGTAAACACTAAGCACAGGGCTTAGCCCTTAGACTAAATGCTGGCTGCTATTCATGGGTTTTGTTGTAAATGATGCTGCTGTAAGAACACCATTCGCTGAGACCTACTTTGGGCCAGGCACTGTGAAAATAAAGACTTGTTTTGAAAGGGAAAAAAAGCTCCCCTGATGACAAATGTGTGCTCCCCAAGACCACTTTCACTTTCCCCCATAACTGCTGCTGACGAATTTACTTTTTTTGCAAAACAGAAAAGTGCTGAAGTATAGAAACAATTTAGTTATGTTACCAGGATCCTCAAAGCCACCGATCATCTATGGTATGTGTCTCATAGCATCAAGAACAAGATATAAGTCCCAGTTTTCTGACTCTCCTCATTCCTCACACCTGGACTGAAGGAACCTAACAGACCCACTTGGGTTCACTTAACCTGCATTTGCCATGGACCTAATCACTCCCTCTCGCATTTTCCCCCTCACACTAAGGAAAGCATTGCCCATCTTTTGGTTTTCATTGCCTATGTCCACAGTGAGTCTGAAATTCCTGCTTTGTCAAGATACCGTATACTCAGTATGTACTGTACTTCTCTCAAGTACTTTGAAAGTCAGCGTATGTAGACCACTGTCTTTCGGTTTTGTAACTGACACCCGGGAACAGGAGTGATGGATGCTCCAACGGGGGTCCCTCAAAGACCCTCATCTGCTTGTTGCACAAATCTCAAAGCCTTTGTTGCAGAGTATTAGTCAAGATCAGCATTCTAAGGTGCATAATGCAGGATTTCTCCTCGGATCTTGCCCTGACTTCTGCTGCCATCTATTTTGAATCTGAAGATCACCTCCTGTTGTAGTAAACATTGGTTGCATTTGCAATAGAAAACTAGAAAGGCCTTCTCCACTGCGTCCCGTGACCCTCCTCAGGACGCACCTGTCCTCCTTCTCCACCTCCACGTGTCCACACGTCCTCTTCCCCGTCCACCTTCAGTAAACATATAGACAACATACAACCAATATTTACTACAAAAGGAGGCCACTTTCAGATTCAGATTCCACTAATGCCAATCCCTAACCTCAGTTATATTTTGACTTTGCATCAGATGCTTTGTTTTCAAGGATACCCTATTCTCATGCCCCTGACGGGATCAGTAAGACCTTCAATATGGCCCACCTGGTACCTCGAGAAAATTGGCCTTAGAAAACCACAGGGACGACACCCAAGCGCCTTACTCCTAACCTGCAGGCTCACATGTGGTCTCTCCAGACTCACAGGTATCAGGACATGCCAACACGTTTCTGAGCTGCACCCATGGCCCATCCCTTCAGTCTCTGAACAAAACTGACCTCCTCCCAGGAGGATGCTTCAAGTGAACTGGAGACACCAGTGTTTTCTTATGGAACGTCGTGGGAAAATTCTCATTTTTAAAGTTCTCCTTTCAGGGCAGTATTTAAAGTACATCTCCGGGAACTCATTTTCCATACAGATTTCTCGGGCTACTAATACTAGCTCCATTCTTCCTAGGCCGTCTTCCATCTTTGAATCCCCAGTATTTACTTACATGGAACCCCAACATCTTTTTCAAACAGTTCTAAAAATATCCAAGATTCCTGACAGCATGTTCACCTGACCCAGAAGTCACCCAACTCCTTTGTTAAAGGAATACTCATTGGACATATATACACTACCAAACGTAAAATAGATAGCTAGTGGGAAGCAGCCGCATAGCACAAGGAGATAGGCTCATTGCTTTGTGACCACCTAGAGGGGTGGGATGGGGAGGGTGGGAGGGAGGGAGACGCAAGAGGGAAGAGATATGGGAACATATGTATATGTATAACTGAGTCACTCTGTTATAAAGCAGAAACTAACACACCATTGTAAAGCAATTATACTCCAATAAAGATGTTAAAAAAAAAAAGAGGGCCTCCCTGGTGGCGCAGTGGTTGAGAGTCCGCCTGCCGATGCAGGGGATACGGGTTCGTGCCCCGGTCTGGGAGGATCCCATATGCCGCGGAGCGGCTGGGCCCGTGAGCCATGGCCGCTGAGCCTGCGCATCCGGAGCCTGTGCTCCGCAACGGGAGAGGCCACAACAGTGAGAGGCCCGCGTACGGAAAAAAGAAAAAAAAAAAAAAAAAAAAAGAAATACTCATTACCCAACCACAGTTAATGAATGCACTGGGACCATTAACCACCAAGAACATGGGGAAAGTCAGAACCTGTTTCTAGTGGAAGAAGTTTTTCCTTCTCTCACAGAGGCAGGGTGGTGTGGGGAAAAGTGACTGACCCGAGTGGCAAGATACTGAGATTTCTGGCTCTGCCCAAAGTATTTCAGTCTCAGGTAAGTCACTCTCCCTTTCTGAGCTTCAGTGACCTCATCTGTCAGCTCTTTCCACTACCAATTCCCATCCTCACTCACCTTCAGATGCATCACCCGGCACAGAGCCAGCCTGAGATCCGTGCCCTGCTTGGCCTTTGCCACACCCAGTGCTGGGGCAGAGCTGACATTAACCCACCACCCTGAACCTCCACCGGCCTCCATGGGCACCCCCATCCCTCCCACGGGCCCTCAGTCCCAGTTCTGGGGCACCCAAATGAACCGTTTCCACACCATTTTCAAACATCTGGCCTCACACACCCCTACTCACCCAATGCAGATGTGGACGGCTCCTAATGCACAGCGAACGCGGAAGCCGCCAGCACTCCCTCACCTTCCCGTGAGCCACCTAGAAAGCCCACCTGCACTGCATCCCCTTCCCACGGCTGTTTCGCACACAGGTGTTCCTGTCCATGTCCCAGGCCAACCGTCACCTGAGCTACGCATGCCCTCCCTCTGCTTTCCAGGACCATCAGTTCGCCTTCTCTATGGGACCCCTCCCATCAGCATCTGCAGAGGCTCTAAACACTCCCAAACTTTTTGTAAAAAAGGTACTTCCCCTTCCCCATTCATAACCCACCTGACACAAAGCCGCTGGCTCTCATCACACACCTGCGCTGACCCCTCCCATCTCCCCAGCTCATCTGGACCCTCCGTCCAGCCTCAGCCTGCGAAGACCAGGCCAGCGCCCCCCAGACCCCACCCAGACTGCTCTCTACATCTGCAAGGTTATTGACGATAACTTTGGCAAATTCAATGACTACATTTCAGTCTTGCCCTTCCTTGACCTCTTAGCAACATTTTATATCACTTAATACTCAATCTGTTTTTTTAATCTTTTTTTCTGCCCCACCTCTGACTGCTCTTTACCTGCCCCGTGCAGCTTTCCCCCTGCCTGTTGCATAAATGTTCATCTGTACATCAGGCCCTGCTTGATTCTCACCCTGCAGGCCTTTTCAATGCATAATGGCTTCAGGAATCATCTACGCGATAAAGATTCCTCCATCTCTCTCCCCCTAAGCTCTGCCTCCTGACCCCTAGACACACATAACCACCTACTTTTGCGTATCTTTCAGGAGACTATCCCCAAATTCCAAAGACCTAAACTGAACTGTTCTCCGGACCTGCTCCTCCTGTACTTCGTAAAGAGCACCACCCTCTCCCCTGTCGCCCAAACCAGAAATCTGGTCACATACCCTCCTTATTCCTGCCCTCTCCTTCACCTTTATACCATCAGCCAAATCCCTGAGGCTCATCATCTGGACCTTCCAAGGCAGAGCTTCTCAGAGTGTGGTCCCGGACCACCTGCAGCAGCATCACCTGGGAACCCAGCTCAGACCTCCTGACTCAGAACCTCTGGGGTGGGCCCAGCAATTGTTCTCACAAGTCCTCCAGGTGATTCAATGCTTGCTCGCATTGGGAGAACCACTAATCTACCAGTATCATCAGAACTGCCCCTTCTTCATCCCCAGCACCATGTCCATAGCTGAGGGCAGCACCTCCGTTCCCCTGGATTCTCACTTCATCTTCCTCAGAATCTTCCAGCCTCCAAGTCAGACCCACAGAACACCCCTCAGTCCAGACTCCACAAGCACCAAGAAAGGTGTCTCTAAAACACTCCTCTGCTGAGTTTAGGTCTGTGCTTTGTGATCTCAGCATCCATGTTTTGTGCCTGCCCTCCCTCTCGCGGGAAGGGCCATGCCTGGCTCTGCTAACAGCTGCTAACTGCTAACAGGGTGGATTGTGGTGGGCAGTGGGGTAAGGCCTGGAGACCCTCCTGACCCTTTGGAAGCAGTTCCCTGGCTAAGGTCAAGTTGTGGCTCAGGAAGCTGGCTCCTGTGTGTGCCTGGGTATAGTTAACACGTGGCCCAGAAGCCTTCCACGGAACTGTCAGTCCAGGCAAAGCCAAGAGCAACGGAGCTTGCCTCTGACTTCCCAATGGCAGCAGGTTGCTCAGAATTTGAATTTAGTGAAATAGGGTGTAAGTTCTCCACACTCTGTGTGGTCTGGCCTTGCAGGTAGGGAGCAGTCAGTCTAATTAAAGATTGAGCAGGGCTTCCCTGGTGGCGCAGTGGTTGAGAATCTGCCTACCAATGCAGGGGACGCAGGTTCGAGCCCTGGTCTGGGAGGATCCCACATGCCGCGGAGCAGCTGGGCCCATGAGCCACAGCTACTGAGCCTGTGCGTCTGGAGCCTGCGCTCCGCAACAAGAGAGGCCGCGATAGTGAGAGGCCCGTGCACCGCGATGAAGAGTGGCCCCCGCTTGCCACAACTGGAGAAAGCCCTTGCACACAAACGAAGACCCAACACAGCAAAAATAAATTAATTAATTAATTTAAAACAAACAAAAAAAAGAAACAGAAAAGCCTGATTGTGCCAAAATAATTAAGAGAAAGGTAAAAAAAAAAAAAAAAAAAAAAAAGATTGAGCAGGTCCTCGTGACAGGTGCCAGAGGTTACGATATGGGTTTCTTGGGTCTGATGTAGAGTGTGAATAAATGCTTGCAGCTCTTAGCCCTTTGTTGATCAATGAAGCACTTTTTTTATTACTGTTTTTCATCATATGTCAAGGAGGAACCATAACTCTCCACAGCTGTATATATAACCCTTTCCTTCTAAAGAGGGGTTGTTCAGTGCTCCTGTATTTTTCATTCTTTTGTCAAAGCAAGAAGTAAATACTTTAGAACTGTGAAATATGTAAAGTGAATAAAGTTTAGTGCTCCGCATGGTAAAAAAATAAATAAATAAACAAACAAAACACTCCTCTGCGTAAAACCCTCCAGTGGTTCCCCACTGCTCCCAGGATTGGGTTCCAATTCCTAAACCCCTCTTCCAGAGAAGCCTCCATCCAGTGCTCTGGGTACCACCCAGAATCTTCTCTGCAGATGACCCCCCCCATGCCCACCCCTCACACTGGACACTGTGGTCCAGCCACAATGACCACTCGGAACTCAAGTCTTCTGTCACCACGAAACACTGTGCCATTGCATCTGCCCACCTGGCAGTCACTTGGACAGTGAGCGACACAGCACAGGGAGAGGAGCTGCATTTTTCATGAAAAAAAGTCACTAACTATTATGTGACTGGCTGGTGACCACACATGGTTAGAGATGGATAGAAAAGTCACACTGACACAATACATTTACATTTTACGTTTTACCTAAGTATAGACTAGGAGTCAGCAAACTGCAGCTGCTGCCCGTGTTTGAAAATGAAGTCTTGTTAGGAAATAACAGTCACGCTTATTTACCGCACATTGTCCATGGCGGCTCTCACAGGACGACAGCAGAGCTGGGTACTGTGACAGAGGCTGTGAAACAGTTACTAAAGCCTAAGATATCTTCCCTCTGGCCAACTTTAACAAACTGTGCCAACCCCTCATCTAGACAATAAAGTAATACAAAGAAAATAAATCATCTTTCCGATTTCCAAAGGCTAGTAAAACTCTGGAGGAAAAGCCCTCTAAGCTCCTGGTTGGCTGGTGTCCTCTGGGTCCAAGGGCCCTTCAAGTTCTGCACTCCTCCTGGCTCTTGAGATGGGAGAAGGAGGCCACCAAAATGCAAGTCACACCCACACAACTCATTACTATTCAGTGCACATCCAGGAGAAAGACAAGAAAATCATGAAAGAAAAGTTGGGCTGAGTCACCCATTTTAATAAAAGTCCATCTTATAAACTCAAAATGAATTCTGCATCACCCAGTTTGCCAAAAGAGTGATAAAAAGCGCCACTTGTGAAAGCAAAACAGGCATCCAGAATAGCATGCCCCTTAAATGAGGAGAAACAAACCACAGAGAAAAAAGTACGTCATTAACTTAAAAAGTATGACTGCCACAAATGAGGGGTTTTTTTAATATTATTTTTTAAGACACTTTTAAATATTTTAAAATTTTTATTAATTTTTCGTCTGCATTACATCTGAATTGCTGCACACGGGCTTTCTCTAGTTGCAGTGAGCGGGAGCTACTCTTCGTTGCGGGGCGTGGCCTTTTCATCACCGTGGCTTCTCTTGTTGCAGAGCACAGGCTTCAGTAGTTGCAGCACGCGGGCCCTAGAGCACACAGGCTTCAGTAGTTGTGGTGCGTGGTTCAGAAGTTATGGCTTGCAGGCTCTAGAGCTTAGACGGCGTATGGGCGTAGTTGCTCTGCGGCATGTGGGATCTTCCCGGACCAGGGCTCGAACCTGTGACCCCTGCATTGGCAGGCAGATTCTTAACCACTGCGCCACCAGGGAAGTCCCACAAATTAGTTTTTGAAAGTTGATTTTTCTGAACGTCAATGACTTTCATGGCTGGGGATTATCCTAAAATCCATAAAAGTCCTGGCAGCATTTCCTCTATGCTCAGAACACTGTGGTGAGGTAATAACAACCATACCATTGCTACTTTTGCAACAATACTCTGGAATTGAGCATAATAGGGGGAGGAGGTGGTAGGGGAATCAGCTCTTTTGCCTTCTAAAATAAAATACACAGAAAGCAGCACATGTTAGAAATTTATTAAACCACATACCAGGTCAAAAAACTAAAATAATCTCAAAATATATGTACTTCAATTCATATGCATAAAAGCTTGGATACTGATTACTACATACAATCATAAAATGATGGGAGTCCAGAGAAAAAATCCTTCTCCTTCACACTGAACCGTATGACTACAATCCTAGGGGGTGTAACCTGACCCACAATACAATCAAGTCTGTGCTAAAGAAAGGTTACTAGGGCTTCCCTGGTGGCGCAGTGGTTGGGAGTCCGCCTGCCGATGCAGGGGACGTGGGTTCGTGCCCTGGTCCGGGAGCATCCTGCATGCCGCGGAGCGGCTGGGCCCGTGAGCCATGGTCGCTGAGCCTGTGCATCCAGAGCCTGTGCCCCATGACGGGAGAGGCCACAGCAGTGAGGGGCCCGCATACCACACACACACACACAAAAGTTACTAATACAACTATTTAAAAACCATGCAAGTGTTCAGCCAGCAAAGAAAGAAACCAACTTGGAACTTCCTGACACAATCCACTTATATTATTTAGGAAATCAGCTTTTTTTAACTAAAAATAAAATTGGATGAAAAAATCCCCCCTGAAGAAAACTAAGAATAGTAAGCAGATTTCTTCCTGTTTATATTTATTGACTGTTCCCTTCAATAATTTTATCCTACAAGAATTATCCAGCCAAGAAAACTAAGTGTATTCCACGTGGTAGAGTCCCTGAGAGAAAAGAACAATGTTGGGTATAAACCAGCCTCTAGCCCTTGGTTCCCGCTGTCTCAGGAATTCTGAGTAAAGCAGACATTCTTGTAGACAGCGGTACTTTCATTCATTCAGGCCACATTGTCTACAAAGTATGCTGGACACACACACAAAAGAGCGAGTGAAAGTGACCACGAGAGGATTTCAGCCTAAAATGGAACTGGAGGAGGGGATGGAGACTCTCACACACACACACCCAGGAAACAAACTGAGGAACCAAGAGACTGATTTCCCCTTAGTGCC
Organism: Mesoplodon mirus; assembly: GCF_964341445.2. NCBI lineage: Eukaryota > Metazoa > Chordata > Mammalia > Artiodactyla > Ziphiidae > Mesoplodon > Mesoplodon mirus. The sequence goes on along the minus strand of NC_138977.1, from coordinate 122,740,623 downwards.
TGGTTTACAGAAGACGGAAACCTGTCTCCTGACCGGTGAGCACCAGCCAGGAGTCCCGCCCCATCTTCAAGCCAATGACCTCACTGCCTGGACTCTGGCTGGCTGCCCCCTCTTTTCACTCCTTGCCCATAAACAGAGCTGCCCTGAACCCTCAACCGACTTCCTGAATTGCAAGTCCTCTGCTATCTCCCCAATAAACTCAATTTCTGGTCATTTGAGCTTGCCTCAGCTTACCTCCTTTATTTAGGTTGACACTATAAGTAAGTGATATGCCAATATTTGCATGTGACACTTTCCCAGGGAAGCATGTGGTCACTATGAAGTGGCCATGAACACAGCACTAAGTGGGTGTGATGGCCTCACCTTCACAAACTGGCAGGTATCTGACTCACAACTTTTCCTACTCTCTCCAGAAAGATGTGGGGAGGGAGGGTTGTGGGAAGAAGGTGGGAATTACACCAGTAAAATCAAGAGTAGCAAGTAGATTAAGAAATAAGAATGGGGCTTCCCTGGTGGCGCAGTGGTTGAGAGTCCGCCTGCAGGTGCAGGGGACGCGGGTTCATGCCCTGGTCTGGGAAGATCCCACATGCCCCGGAGCAGCTCGGCCCGTGAGCCATGGCCGCTGGGCCTGTGCGTCCGGAGCCTGTGCTCCGCAAGGGGAGAGGCCACAACAGTGAGAGGCCCGTGTACCACAAAAAAAAAAAAAAAAAGAAAGAAGAATGACAATAAGCCTGGAAGCAGAGATCCAATAGAGAGTCGGTTCCCAAGCCAAGCAATTCCTGAGCAAATCCACACTCCATCCATCCTCCACCTTCTTTCCATCCAAGTTCACGTGATTATGAAATATAGGTAGCTCCTGATCATTCAAAACAATCCACTTAATAGATTTTGCAGGTCTTCCTTTCCTCAGTCACCGTGGCTTTCCCTCCAGCCTTGTGAAATCAAAGCATATTTACTGAACAGCTCTGCTGAGTTCTGTGATAGAAACTTGAAATAAAATAAAAATAGTAAACACTAATATTTACTGGGCACTTATTACATGCAAGGTGCTATGGTAAATGCTTTATCAGTTAATCTCATTTAGTCTTCAAGATTGTCCCCAGAGGCAGGTACTATTATTATACACGAAAATTTTTAGCCTATGACCTTGGTACCTGTCCCAACCTCTTCAGTAAGTGGAGGAGATGGACCAGAATCCACAGTCTGGGACTAGGGTCTGCTCTGACCACTCTGGGGACGCCAGATCCCTGCGTTCATTGTACATCTGTGTTTCTACAGTAAGCACGGGGATGCAGCACTGCACCATCACGAAGACACCTCCACGGAAGATTTAATGTGCATTGGGGCATGCAGAGTGTGTAGCCTATTATGACACAGGTAAGGTCCTTTGAGACAGAAAATACAGACTTTGGTGGTGAAGGAAGGTGTCTGAGGAGTGACATCTAACTCTGAAGAGCATCCTCTGACAGAGAGTGAACTGAACTAGGAAGTAACAGTTCAGGAGCAGAAACAGGAGCTCTCATCCAGCTCCAAGAACAGTTGGGAAAACTGAGAAGCACTTCGGGAGGTGAAGGACAGTGTTTGGAGAAACAGAAAGGGAGGCAGGTCATGAGCTGGAGAAGCAGGCAGGTCATGGAGGTCCAAGGAATCTGGGCTTCATTCTGACAGAAAAACCACTAAAAAGGCTTTATGTAGGAATATGATGCAGTCAAATGTCATCACATGGTTTCTCAACAGCTGGCCTTGGTGCTGGACACTCTCTGTTGGGGAAAGGGTCCCGTAAAGTGCTGGGCAGCATCCCTGCCTCCACCATTAGATGCCAGCCACACCCCTCCCCCACTGTGGCGACCAAATATTCTCAGACATTGCCAATCCCACGCTGGAAGGACCGTGGCCCTGAACTGAGAACCTCAGGCTGGAGCGAAGAGCCAGGACTGAAGAACCAAGACAGTAACTGACAAGATGGATGTGAAAGCCAAGCAAGTGACAGCTGAGCTGAAAGGTGACTTTCCTGATTCCTCTCACACAACGTGGCCGCACAACCTAGGCCTCCAGAATCATCTAGAGAATGTTCCAGGCCCACCCTGTGCAAACTCCTCTCCACCTCTGAAGCCCCTTTCACCTGGCAGTGTCATCATCGACCCCCTCAGCGGGGACCCTGGCCTGTCTCCTGGGCCCCTCCCAACCTCAAGGCCCCGCCTACCTCTTGATGCCCCGCCTTCATCCCATGGACCCACCTACCTCTCATGGCCCCGCCTTCCTCTCCCTGTCCCACAACCCCACACCTGCTTCTCAGAACTTCCTCCACCATCCTTGGAGGCATCAAGTCTCAGGCAACACCTGAGCCCCTCAGGTCTAATCACTCCACAGACTGGACTTCAGAATCAGGAGACCAGCTCCGCCCCTCAGGTCTTAAAGGATATCCTCCAGCCAAGCCTCCCATGATTCCATCCCCTCTAGACTCTCTACACCTGCTCTTCACTGTCCTTAAGAATTTTATCCCAATGTACTTCTCTCCACTGTATCTTGACTTCCGAGGTTTATTCACTTACCTTTTTAGCACATAACTCATGGCCTATGCTAGTAACCCCAGTTCCTCTGTCCTCCAGAATTGTCACCACAATGTCCCAAGGAGTTGTGAATTCTAGATGTCCAAACGAAAATGACCTTCTTGCCTGAAACCTGTTCTCGCTTTCACATTCTGAGAATCACCCTCCACCCACAGGTGTGAATCAGAAACCAAGGAAAGCATCCAATCAAACGTCGAGTCCTGACAACAGTAAATCCTGAATACTCCCCACATCTGTCTCTTTCCTTCCTCATTGCCCCTGTTTCAGTTTAGGCACTTTTACCCACCACCCAGACATTAATTTTAAATTTCTTCAATCCATTCTCCATTCTGCCACCAGAATAATTTTTCTTTTATAAATGCCAATCTGTTTATGGTTTAACTACACAAAATTATTTAAAAGCATCACCAGGATGACATAAATGTCCTTGTTTACATGTCTGGCCTCCTTTCCACCCTTCAGTCTCCCAGTTTACAATCCAGAACCACCTGTACTCCATGGTCACTTGCATCTCCATGGCGAGCACACACACTCCTCCTTTTATAGCCGGTCTCCGCAGTCAACTCCTCGTGGACCCTCAGGCCCTTCCCCAAGTACTACCTCCCGAACTACAAGGGGACTCAGTCAACCCTCCCCTTTTGCTCCCCCTACTGTGCATGTCTCCACTGGGACCCCAAATACGATAACACTGAACACATCCAACACTCACTGTACACCCCATACTGTGCAAAATGTTTTACTTGTGTTCATGCTTTCTTCTTATGCAGAAACTACTATATCACTCCTCATTTTACAGAAGTGACAAAACTTTGAGAAATTAAGCCATTTTCCTTAGTTTGCACAGTAAAGTGGAAAATCCAGGGCTCAAATCCAGGACAGTCTGACTAGAGCCCATTTCAACCACTAAACTCCAATAATTTGTTTTCGCGTCTTATTTAAGTCGATGTAAGTCAGTTGAGAATAGAGGCTTTCTTTTAATGTGTGTGTCCCTTGTAACTAGGGGTGGGCGGGTCAAGAGAAAGGGGAGGAGGTGAAAGAAAAGAAATGTAGATCATAACTGCATATCAAGACCCTGATCTAAATTAAGAGGATCTATGTATAAAATAAATAAGATACATGGATATACCACACAGGGAATATTGCCTATATTTTATAATAACTATAAATGGAATATAACCTTAAAAAATTGTGAATCTGGGCTTCCCGGGTGGCGCAGCGGTTGAGTGTCCGCCTGTGATGCAGGGGACACGGGTTCGTTCCCCGGTCCGGGGTGATCCCACATGCCACAGAGCGGCTGGGCCCGTGAGCTGTGGCCGCTGAGCCTGCGTGTCCGGAGCCTGTGCTCTGCAACGGGAGAGGCCACAGCAGTGAGAGGCCCATGTACGGCAAAAAAAAAAAAAAAAAAAAAAAAAATTGTGAATCACTATGTTGTTACACCCGAAATTTATATAATTCTATACATCAACTATACCTCAATAAAAAAATAAATAAATTACAAGAGGAAATCCGCAGTTATCGTAGATCATTCAGGGCTGCTTTAACAAAATACCACACTTTGGGTGCCTTAGAGCAACAGACCTTCCTTTTACACAGTTCTGGAGACTAGAAGTCCAAGATCAAGGTGCCAGCATGTTCGGGCCACAGCATCTTCCTGCGTCACATCTGGTGCCTTCTCCCTGAGTCCTCACACGGTGGAAGGGGTGATGGGGTCTCATTCATAAGATGCTAACCCATCACTGGGGCTCCACCTAATGACCTCAGCACCTCCCAAAGGCCCCACCTCCTAACACCATCCCATTAGGTATCCCTGGATGTGAACCTGGGGCACACACACATTCAGACCACAGCAGTAGTCTTAAGGAGAACCGAAAGTGTCATAGCGGCCTCCCCAGCCCAAACCCCAAGCGCGATGGGCCCTTCCCTCCTCCTTCCCTGGCACCGGCCGGGTGGTTGGCACAGGGTCCACTCCACCGCACCTCTCCATGCTTGGGCAGGGCCTAGCCTATCAGCCTGGCCCCGCGCCTGCACCCACCCACTGCGCAAGAAGGCAGGAGGGAGTTCCGCTCTGGGGACAGCAGCTCCCGGGCCACCTCATTGGTCACGGACTGACTGGTGAAGCCAGTGGCGGGGTGAGACGTAGGTGCCAGCGCCTCAGACAGCAATCCAAGTAACGGGCAACAACCCCTTCCACGTGGCCACCGTGGTCTCCCCGCTTGTGTGCCTAGTTCCACCAAGAGCTGGAGGACGACGTTGCTGGGACAGCCGGTACTTCTTCAGCCCCGGGCGCTGGCTGGAATCGCACCTTCCTACTCCGGGTAACAGCGGGCCCGCTCAGCCATTGGCTGCCCCACAGTGGGCCCCCTCCCTCTTCTGTATAAAAGGAGCCCCAATCGGACGGAGGGTAGATGGCTTTCTGAGGCGCTGATCTGCCAATTTCTCGTTGGGATAACTTTGAGATTAAAGTTGTTATTCCTTGATCCAGCAACTCGTCTCCCAAGTATTGGTCTGTCGTTCGCAGTGCAGAAGGAGCTTGGGCTCGGTAACAAAAGAATGTCACTGAACAGTAAGAATAAAGTAAAAACTCCAAGATACTGAGAATAGAGAAGAAAAAAGCAAAGAAAGTTACATGTGTCTTCTCCCAATAGGAAAGAAAAGAAAGGGAAGGAAAGAAAAACAAAAGGAAAAGAAAAGAAAAAGAAAGATCAGAGAAGAAGAAAAAAGACAATAAAAAATTTTGTTGCACTGGATGGAGGCTCCCTGTATAAGAAAGGGATAAAACAAATGAAAACTAAACTAAAATATGGGATACTTCTGAGCAAGTGACTGTTCACTGCAATAACAGAATCCGTTTGAACTTGACCCCAGGAACATCCTGGTTTGAGTGTTCTAGGTACTGTGATATTGGGATATTGAGAAGGAAATGAAGTCAGAGCACAGAACTGCCTCTGCTGGGCAACATTTACAGTATGCATATCTTCTTCAACTTTTAGAATAAACTTACAGATAAAACAGTAACCATAAAAATATGCCCTAAGGATGAAAGTGCACCTGCTGGAAGCTGGCACAGTCCCGGCGTGGACCAGCTGGAGGGGTCAGCAGAGGAGCTAACAACAGGCGGGGTGGCCGGAGACAGGACCCGGCATTGGTGGAACGACGACACATCAGAAAGCTTACTGTTTCATGTTCAAAGCCAATGACCACAGGGAACTAGGACAGCAATAGGAACCATGCTGGGAGGAATGGGGACACCCAGAAAGTGACAGTAATGTGGATAACTGCATCAGCAAGCCTAAAACACCGGAAATCAACACCAGCTAAACGAGGGCGGGGGCACCACACGGGGAGGGACCGAAAGTGGGCAGCAGGTGGGGGCCAGGGCCGCTGCTGGTCTCCCAGCCCTTCTGCTCTCCTCACCAGGGGAAGGTGGTGCTTTAGACGTTTCTAAGTCCTTAAAATTTTTAAAAAGGGAAAAAAAAACCTGTGTGAGTAAAACTGAGAAAGGATTACAGCTTCAATCTACTCTTGTTACCCTACTTATAATGGATTATGCAGTGATCACCTAGGTAACGGAACAGATATAAAACATGGCTACTAAATGAATTTCAGAAAATGAAATCTTCCATTTTACTACTGACTTCTATGCTGACATTAGAGAGAAGTCTGCGGGGAAAATAAATATTTCAGTTAAAATAATTTTAAAAGCTGGGCTAAAAATTAAGTACAATTTTAATACCACATTTCAAATAAAGCAACTTCTGAGAGTTAATACTGTATGTAATGTTTCAAAAGTAAAAATACAGCTTTATATACACACATGTTCTTTCAGAGTTAAAAGACGTGTCATAGCTTTTATTGCTTCTCAGGAAAATATTCGTGTGGGTTTGACTAAACAGCACCTAAGTATTCTTCTTGCTCTGAAAAAAATGAATTTAAATACAAATGATCATTTCTGTTTGTCACTGAAGTCTCAATTCTGGCTACTGATGACAGTGAGGAGAGTGCATTTCATTCGGTTTCTGGAAGTGGCTGCTCTTGGTGTTGATTTATGACATCTTTCAACAGGTTCAAGATCATGTTTCTCTTATTCCTTTCTGGCCTGGATTTTCACGTCCCCCTTCTCTGTAATTCTAGCCTCAAGAATATACTCCTCCAAACCTATGTCCATATACACACACCAAAGGCTTCCAGCCATGCGGAAAACATGGGGATCACTACATATTTACCAAAATCAGCAGATCTGCCAAACCCAAAACAGCCCATCCAAAAATATTCTACTAGAAAGACGTTTAAGATCTGTTTTAAATGATTAGGTAGATAAAACCATATAATCCTGCCAAAATCCTTGGGTCACGTATACTTGCTTTATTTTTTGTTATGTAAAGAGATTATGTGATATCTAACATAGTTATGACTGGAGAAATCCTAGAAGAGCTTGCTAATGGATAATCAACAATTATGTAAGATAATTATGGTTTGCTGAAAACAGCTGCTGATGAATATGACCCAGAAAAAGGGTCTCAATTTGAATAAAGGCATTCTAAGGAGAAGGAGTCTTAAGGGACCATATCCTGAATGTACTCTGGCAAAATGACTTCCGTCCACACCTAACAGGCAATGAGCCAGGGTCCGTGGTGGACAGCAGGCTGAGATGCCTTGTCCACAGGTAGCAGGGCAGTGGCCCAAAACTTCAAATACGTGGTATGTCACAATAGCGAATGCTTTGCTATTTCTAAGGATTTAGAAACCATGCCAAATATTTCAAGAGAGAGTTTCCCTCACACCTGGCAGATGAGTAAAACAGGTTCCAAAAGAAGAAAGTCTCCTCAGACCACAAAGAACACAATCCACAACTCAACAACACATGCTACCATGCTGCAGGCAGGAGGATTATTCCTATATTTTCCCTTGCTATCTTCAGAATTGCTCTAGATTAGAATTTTATTTGAGATATAAAACACAAAGAAACAAACAAAGCAAAAGGCAAAGGTGAGGATAATGGCAATGCTACTGGGCTATTAAAGGAGCTCAATCTTTCCTTCTGATTTGAGAAAATGTGACTATGAAAAGGGCTGTCAGCCCTTTTGTGGCTGAAAAAAGGTTAAGTGTCACGGCCTTAATTAAGTCAATGACGTTCCACTCAGCAGAAAGCAAAACCAATTGTTCATCAGGTGATATGCTAGGTTATTAGTTTTCTAAATAAACAATTTTATTCAAGAAAAGTACATAAGGAACACCAGTTCTGTCCTTACAATACTTTCCTCCTAAAACTGGCCTATCTTCGCAGCCTCGGTAAACAGCGCCAACACCCACCAGACACTTAAGACGAGCACCAAGAACTCATCTTTGATTCCCTTTTCCATCGCCCCCTCGTCTAAGCCCCGGAGGTCCCATCAGCTCCACCGGCAGGGCAGGACCCCTCCCACGCCCACCGCCCCCTCTGTCTCCTCCACTGGCTCTCGCTCAGCTCCTGCGGCAGCCCCCCTGCTGTTCCAGCTCCTGCTTCAGCCCCTGGAACAGCACCCAAGGCCAGGTCCCATGAGCCACACGCAACACGGAACAAACACGCTCTCTCCCTGCACAAGACCCTCTAAAAGCTCCCACTTAAAAAAACGCATTATCCTTCCATGGCTTTCAAGACCCTGAACGTCCTGGCTCTGTAGTCCTTTCTGTCCTCAGGCCGTGTCTGCGCTCTCCCGGGGCACTTGCACTTGCCTCTGGGCTCCTGGGGGGACCTTCCCTCTGACCTCCCCCCCAGGGCTCCTGACATTACATGCGGGGCTTCCTCCTACACTCTCCCCACCCCTGCTTCACTGACCATCTTCCACCGGTTCACTTCTTTCATGGCACTTATCAGAATCTGATGTAAGTCCATTACCTCCACTACATGTTTGTGTTTTCTCTGTCTCGCCCTGCTGTGAAGAGGATGTAAATCAGGAGAAAAGGAATCTTAGTTCTCTTGCTCACTAATACATCTCTGGAGCCTAGAACACTGCCTGGCATAGAGAATGCAGTCAGTAAACATTTGTGAATGAATGAATGTTATCACTCAAAACTATTTGTCTTTCAGTATTCTTGAAGTTTTAACCAAGTTAAAATGTGAGAGAAAATGTGAAATTCTTTCACATTTTCTATAGCATCTCTAAAGCAAAATGTTAGGCCCTAAAGATGTATAAAATAACATGGAACTGAATCAAGAGGGTTGACTGAAGTAGGCCAATCCATAAACTGCATGAAAAAGATCTCCAGATCAAACTCCGGTGCTCTAATTCCATGTGGATGGAGGTAAAGGGGCGTGCTCTCAGGGAAGGGAGCAAAATTAGGGGTGGGAAGAGGACCTGTCATGAGCTTATTCCTGTTGTGTCTCAAAGGGCAACTGTCCTCAAGAGAACTGTTGGTGAGAAATCCTCCTAGCAGCAACTTTCTGGAAACCAGCAGAGAGGCTAATTATCAGAAACTTCTCTCCCTACAGAAAGTGCATTCCTCCCCCTTCCCCCACTAATGCCTCGGTTGGCATAACTCCCTGTACTGTTAGCTCTTCTGAGCTTTGAAGAAAATCCTCAATTATGCATACAATAAATGCACATTTCTGCTGTTGAACTGCCATTTCAGTATCTGGAAGAATATTTCCTACTTGTTTTGTGTTAGGTTTGGCATGGAAGTAAAAAGGTAGCACAAAGCCAATGAACAAAGTGAGAAAACGCAACCACACAAATTTGCAAAAGAAATTCCCCACTCTGAGATAATTATTTCATACCATATTAAGGGACTGCATTTATTTTGCTTGTCACTCTCTATGCCATAGCCGGCTGCCCCCCAAAATGACAAGGCCGGGAGGGGTTACTAGTCTCTCTAACACAAAAATGGAGGAAGTAGGAGGTAAAATACAGCCAGTTCAGTAATTTTAAAAAAAAGGAGGAATAGGGTTATTCTATTATTTTCAGTTTACTCCAATTCCACATTTGTTGACTGATAAGACTTCATTTCTGAGCTCTAAGGGAAGAAAATGCAGTCAACTTGGGAATAGTTTTAATCCAAAAGCAAGTGTTAGGCACAGCTAGTGTTTGCCTCTGTCTGTCCCATAATGATTCTAATTCCTAGTTGCAAACTGATGTATCTCCTAGAACATAGCTCAATAAAGCTCTTAGCTCACAACTGTCCCCAGGTTCTGTACCTGTAATAACACACCTTTCAAAAAGGAAAAGGGAGGGAAAATTTAATTATCCAATTTTTCTCATAGAAGAAAAAGATCTACCGAGCAGTGGTTAGCTGCAATGTCATGAATGGATAGATGGACAGACAGACAGATAGACGAATGATAGATGGATGGATAGATAGATGATAGATAGATAGACAGACAGATAGATAGAAAGATAGGTCAGTTGATCTTAAGAAGGAAGCTTCACAAGTCACAGTACATCCCAGGGAATCTTCTTTCACATGAGAAGTATCAAGAAGATCTCACAGAATCTTATGTGGTTTATTTTCCTAATACTGAAGGGAGACCACAGTTGTGATGGGTAAAGAACAGGAAGAAGAAAAACAGGCGCATATGGATGTTTTGTTATTTACTATCACTTCTTGATCTCAGCCAGGGCTCATTTCCATCATCTTCAAACACCTCTCTCAGTCGCGCACACACAGAGGAGAAGGAGTGCGGTCAGAAGCAGGGCACAGATGTAACCAACCTACAAGGATGAGACCTGTACCCTGCCTCATAAACTCCAAGCTCCACACAGGAAGCCAAGGAGACTCCACTTTCCTCACGAAAAGGTCTGCTCGTTACAACACCCAGGGTCGCACACGTACCACATACATGAGAAAGATGAGCAATACTCTGGTTTGGAAGCAACAACCCAGCTGTGCTGTTATTTGTTATGAATTATCAAACAGCTTGGGAATGACTGTTCTGAAGTATTAACCCTCTTGGTGAGCAGGAGCTGGGGAGCAAGCAGACGGTGCTACTTCGTGTCAACAGTTAGTACCTGGATGAGCCATGAATGCACAGGAATAGTGCTCCAGGGCCCGCAGAAACCTGCTGCCTTCTGGGAACAAAGCTCCAGTGCTCAGAGCTGCTTCTGAAGGTATGTACATGACCAGCTAAGTCAGAAATACCGACTCAGAGCCACTTTAAAACCATCACTGGTTAAAGCAGGCTAGAAAACTGCCAAGAGTGGCCATCTGTTACGAAAAGGAGGTTTGGCAAGTATACTTAAGAATACCCTAGTCAGAAAGGAAACAGATGTGCTAAGCTGTTGAGTGGCAGGGGCAGGATGGCCTGCATCCCATGCGGGTCTTTAAATTACAGGGCGATGGGTAGACACACATCAGAGCTGCTGTTTCCACTGCAATCTGCCTCACAGCCATTGAGTTCTGTGAATTCTCCTACTTACATCAAACGGAGCTGAGCTGGACTGGGCATTCTGACCACACGGCTCCCTGAAGCAGTCACCGAAAGGAAGAAGGAGTCCCATGGCAATGATCCGCGAGCAGAACTTCTCTGCTTCGTCTGGAGGCCCGTTCTCCTGCTGGCTGAACAGCTTCTCCAGCAGAGTTCGCCCTGCAGGGGAGACACGGTCGTTAGGCAGGTGCACTGGAGGGTCCCCTGGCTCAGACTCCCGGAGGAGAGGCCGACAAACACAGCTGAGGTAGCACTGTTGTCAAGGCTTTGCCGTGCACAGGGAAGACTCTGCAGGTGGGCCTGGGTACCACACGGGAAAGGGCAGCTCTGGGTCCCTCTCCCATCCCCAGAATACCTCCCGCCTCCAAAGAGAATGGGACACGTGATGGGACCTACATCCTCTTCCATCTGAAGAAGACCCAGCCTTCCGGGTTTCACTGGAAATCCTCCTTCCACTCTTTGTCAGCCGGCCGGTGGCTCTCTGAGGAGGCAGCCAGTAGTCACCATTTGGGCTACGAAATGTCAGTGGCTGCCTCACAGTCTGAGGGGTGGCCGTCGGGGGGCAGGAATGGGGTGGGCAGGGAGGCAGGCACCAGCCACTGGAAGGGGACAGGGCTGGCCCGCAAAAAACGCCTCCCTGACGAGGAGAGTGACAGAAACTCAACATCTTCTCATATAAGCCTCAGAAACATCACTCTAGGGTAGGTCTACACTTGAGGTTTCTATTACTTCCTGAAGAGAGACAAGAGAAGAGAGGCACATGGAGAGGAGAGCGTTGGCTGCGGCTCAGGCCCACCTGGTCCCGTGGCTCTGAGTCCCGGCCGCGGGGAGAGCAGAGCGATGAGGGGGGAACCCGGCGTCTGCTCTCACTGGTCACCCAGAGCCGAGAGCCGCAGGCCAGCCCCTCATCCATTTGACTCTCAACTCACTATCCTTCGGAGAGCGATTTCTCTGGCTTCCGCACTAATCATCTACGGTGGAGGAAATAGGAAGTCTCCAGGGTCACTCAGTTGCCGCTGCTCTGGCCCTCCCTCTATCAGCAGGTTCAGTCTTCAAATTTAAAGTCCCTTATCCAGAAAAGCTGCCAGTGACCCCCTCCTGCACTCTCCCAGCTCCATTCAGAGCTCCTCTGTGTCATTAATTACTTTAGTTAATTATTTGTTTAATGTCTACCCCCCTCACTATTACACAAACTCTCTGACAGCCAGCAGACATCCTGCAGACCTGTCCCCTCGCACAAGAGAAGCACCAATGAATACTTTCAGGATTTCTGAATGAATACAATGCTATGATTCTGTGACAAAGACTCATTCACATCATGGTCAGAACTGGAAATGAAATATTGGTCTAGACCAGGGGTCAGCAAACTTTCGCTGCAAAGGACCAAATAGAAAATATTTTAGGCTTTAAGGGCCAACTAAGATCTCTGCTACACATTCTTCCTTGGTTTGGCTTGGTTTGGCTTGGTTTTGAACAACTTTAAAAATGTAAAAAGCATTCTCAGCTTGGGGTTGTGCAGGGCCAGGCCTCACTCTACACATCAGTCACATCTAAATTTCAAACGTATACATGTTCAGTTCTGCAGGATGGTTTCCATGCAATTTCAGTGCCTCTTCCTATGTTTGTTTGTAAAAGAAAACTAAATTCAATATCTACCTCTCATACGCAGAATGACAAAGCAGGGCAAAAGAGGCTCTCTGTTTTCTCCGTTCCTGTGGGTCACTAGACAGCATTTGCAGGTCTCCCAGGACATTTTCTGAGGGGAAACGGAACTCTTTTTCCCTATATAACTTAAGTTTGCCTGCACCTAACTGGACCCACACACCTAGGAAACCACATCCCTCAGTTCTCAAGTGATTGTCATTACAGTAAACCCATCTTATGCAGACCATCTTACAGTAGCTCTGCAAATGGCCAGAAAGCTCATTAGTTCTTTCCTACAACTCAATCCTGTATACAACATAAAACAAGGGAGACAGGATCTCTCATGTGTGTGTCCCACAGTGAATGAATGTGTATGTATTCATCAAGCCAAAACCTTATGAGCAGTGATAGGGGAGCGGTGTGGAAGCACAGGCCCAGAGCTTCGTGCCCTGAGGGCGAACACCCTTCACCCCGAGCACCTCCCCCTGGGCAGCACTTCCAGTTCTAACAGCCCTGAGTGTCCCCCTGGTGGCAAACTCCCCCTGGGCTGGAAGCCCTGCCCTCACCTCCCTGCCTTCACAAAAGCCTGTGTGCCCCAGGCCTTCCTCTCACAGGAATCTCGGATGGAGATGTCACGTCCAATCCCACACGGTTAGGGACAGGAAGCAGGGGTGACTTCTTGATCCCACGAGCACTTTCAAACGATGTGACTCCTCCAAACCCTCAGCACCCTTGACACTCCCACGGGCCCTCTTCCTGCAGCGTCCACTCCTTCTGGCCCTTCTGGCTCTCTCTAAGCCCTCCACCTCCTCACTCATCACCTTGGTCTCCACTCGACCCCATCATCATCGTCACCGATGCTCATGGAGGTAACTCACCCCTGACCTTGAGTCCTGCCTTCACCCCGCAGGACCTGGCCCGTCCACCCCCCGGCTGGGCCGCCTGCGCCAAGCCCGCGTCCAAGTTCACTCAGCCCTCAGGGCTCCCTGTACCCCTCAGGCTGAGGCTGTGACACAAGACCCACCTCCTGCTGCCTCTTCCAGCTCCCTGGGCACCACCCGGCGCTCCTGCACCAGAGTACTCTGCCCCGGGACTTGCATGACCAACACTTTCTCACTCACCCACATCTCTGCTCAACTGTCACTTCCCCCACCCTCCCTAAAACAGCACCTACCACTCTTTCCCATTGTTGCCTTCGGCCTCCAGAGCCGGGCCCTGAGCTCCTGCAAGCCCGTGGACCACTCCTCCTCACGGAGTGTCAGCTCCATTTCAGCAGATGCTGGTGTCTGTTCACCACTTTCACCCAGAAACTCAAGAGAGGCCTGGCCCAGAGCAGGTCACCAGTGAACCAGTGGATGGACATCTAATCCCCGACACGACTCTTTCGGCTCTGCCTCTAGAATCCCCAGTAAACCTTCATCCTCCACATGGGCCTTGAATCAGTCACGGTTACACGGTTACTGCCACCCTCGCCGGTCGATCCCAGGCTCCACCACCACACCACAACCAGGCCCCCCTCCCCCTCCCCCTCAGTCACGTCAGCCTGGAAACCCACACACACTCCAGCCTGGCCCACCCTTCCCTCCGCCTGCACCTGAGCACCTCAACACCACAGAAGAAAGACACGCACACTGCCTGTCCTCACTTTACTGTCTTGACTATAAACATCAATCAGGCCCAACCCTGCTCTGCATTCTCAACTCAGCATCCAGTCGCCCGCCTCATCCCACTCTTTCCAATGAGGAGATGATGACCCTGTCAAATAATTTACTGAGAAAATGTAAGGATCTGGGACAAACTGTATATGCAGAACACCCACACCTGCACCCTCCTCTGCCTACACTTCACTGTGGACACCCTGCTCCAGACAAAAGCAAGGTTTTCCCTCTGTGTCCTGGATCTAATTCCTTGTTCCATGCATGGAACTTCACTATTCAGCTGTTCCTTCTCTCTCTGAATCATGAACACGCCCTTCTAGACTGGACGTTTCCAGAATCACAAATACATGCTTAACTGTAAAAGAATCTCCATGAGCCCACATCATTCCCCACCGCCAACTACTGTCCCATTTCCTGGTTTCCTTTCACATCAAACCTACCAGGTATATCATCACAAAGTATACAAATAACAAATGTTGAAGAGGATGTGGAGAAAAGGGAACCTGCGTACTTTGTGGGTGGGAATGTAAACTGGTGCAGTAACAACGAAAAGCACTATGGACGTTTCTCAAAAAATTAAAAATAGAACTACCATATGACTTACCAATTCCACTACTGGGCATATATCCAAAAAAATGATTCAAAAAGATACATGCACCCCAATGTTCATAGCACCACTATTTACGACAGCAAAGATATGAAAGCAACCTAAATGTCCATCAACAGATGAACAGATAAAGATGGTGTGGTATTCCATTCCAAGTAATATTGGAATTACTTGGAATATTCCAAGTAATATTCCACTGTGACATATATACAGTGGAATATTACTTTGCCATAAAGAATGAAATCATGCCATTTGCAGCTACATGGATGGACACAGATTATCATACTAAGAGAAGTAAGTCAGAAAGAAAAAGACAAACACCATATGATATCACTTATATGTAGAATCTAAAATACAATATAGGGGATTTGGTTCAAGATGGCAGAGTAGAAGAACGTGCTCTCACTCCCTCTTGTGAGAGCACTGGAATCACAACTAACTGCTGAACAATCATCAACTGGGAAACACTGGAACTCACCAAAAAAGATACCCCACATCCAAAGACAAAGGAGAAGCCACAATGAGATGGTAGGAGGGGCACAACCACAGTGAAATCAAACCCTGTAACTGCTGGGTGGGCGACTCACAAACTGGAAACAGTTAACTACAGAAGTCCACCCACTGGAGTGCAGGTTCTAAGCCCCACATCAGGCTTCCCAAACTGGGGGTCTGGCAACGGGAGGAGGAATTCCTAGAGAATCAGACTCTGAAGGCTACTGGGATTTGATTGCAGGACTTCAACAGAACTGGGGGAAACAGAGACTCCACTGTTGGAGGACACAGACAAAGTAGTGTATGCATTGGGACTCAGAGGAAGGAGCAGTTACCCCATAGGAGACTGAACCAGACCTACCTGCTAGTGTTGGAGGGTCTCCTGCAGAGGTGGGGGGTGGCTGTGGATCACCATAGGGACAAGGACACTGGAACAGAAGTTCTGAGAAGTACTCCTTGGTGGGAACCCTCCCAGAGTCTGCCATTAGCCCCACCAAAGAGCCCAGGTAGGCTCCAGTGTTGGGTCGACTCAGGCCAAACAAGCAACAGGGAGGGAACCCAGACCAACCCATCAGCAGTCAAGAGGATTAAACTTTTACTGAGCTCTGCCCACCACAGCAACACCCAGCTCTACCCACCACCAGTCCCTTCCATCAGGAAACCTGCCCAAGCCTCGTAGAGATCCTCAACAACCAGAAGACAGACAGCAGAAGCAAGAAGAACTACCATCCTGCACGCTGTGGAACAAAAACCACATTCACAGAAAGGGAGACAAGATGAAAAGGCAGAGGGCTATGTACCAGATGAAGGAACAAGATAAAACCCCAGAAAAACAACTAACTGAAGTAGAGATAGGCAACCTTCCAGAAAAAAATTCAGAATGATAGTGAAGATTATCCAGGACCTCGGGAAAAAAATGGAGGCAAAGATAGAGAAGATGCAAGAAATGTTTAACAAAGACATAGAAGAATTAAAGAACAAACAAACAGAGATGAACAATACAATAACTGAAATGAAAACTACACTAGAAGGAATCAATAGCAGAATAACTGAGGCAGAAGAACGGATAAGTGACCTGGAAGACAAAATGGTGGAATTCACTGCTGCAGAACAGAATAAAGAAAAAAGAATGAAAAGAAATGAAGACAGCCTAAGAGACCTCTGGGACAACATTAAACACAACAACATTCACATTATAGGGGTCCCAGAAGGAGAAGAGAGAGAGAAAGGACCCTAGGAAATATTTGAAGAGATTATAGTCGAAAACTTCCCTAACATGGGTAAGGAAATAGCCACCCAAGTCCAGGAAGTGCAGTGAGTCCCATACAGGATAAACCCAAGGAGAATCACACCGAGACACATACTAATCAAATTGGCAAAAATTAAAGTCAAAGAAAAATTATTGAAAGAAGCAAGGGAAAAATGATAAATAACATACAAGGGAACTCCCATAAGGTTAACCTCTGATTTCTCATCAGAAATTCTACAAGCCAGAAGGGAGTGGCATGACATATTTAAAGTGATAAATGGGAGGAACCTACAACCAAGATTACTCTACCCGGCAAGGATCTCATTCAGATTCCAGGGAGAAATCAAAAGCTTTACAGACAAGCAATACCTAAGAGAATACAGTTCCACCACACCAGCTCTAAAACAAATGCTAAATGAACTTCTCTAAGTGGGAAACACAAGAGAAGAAAAGGACCTACACAAACAAACCCAAAACAATTTAAAAAATGGCAATAGGAACATACATATCGATAATTACCTTAAACGTGAATGGATTAAGTGCTCCAACCAAAATACATAGATTGGATGAATGGATACAAGAAAAAGACCCATATATATGCTAGCTACATGAGACCCACTTCAGACTTAGGGACACATACAGACTGAAAATGAGGGAATGGAAAAACATATTCCATGCAAATGGAAATCAGTAAAAGCTAGAGTAACAATACTAATATCAGATAAAATAGACTTTAAAAAAAGAACGTTACAAGAGACAAGGAAGGACACTACATAATTGATCAAGGGATCAATCCAAGAAGAAGATTTAACAATTATAAATATATATGCACCCAATATAGGAGCACCTCAATTCATAGGCAACTGCTAACAGCTATAAAGCGGAAATTGACAGTAACAGAATAATATAGGGGACTTTAACACCCCACTTACATCAATGGACAGATCATCCAAACAGAAAATCAATAAGGAAACACAAGCTTTAAATGACAAAATAGACCAGGTAGATTTGATTGATATTTATATGACATTCCATCCAAAAACAGCACATTACACTTTCTTCTCAAGTGCGCACAGAACATTCTCCAGGATAGATCACACCTTGGGTCACAAATCAAGCCTCAGTAAATTTAAGAAAACTGAAATCATATCAAGCATCTTTTCTGACCACAACGCTATGAGATTAGAAATCAATTACAAGGAAATAAACATAAAAAACACAAACACATGGAGGCTAAACAATACATTACTAAATAACCAATAGATCACGGAAGAAATAAAAAAATACCTAGAGACAAATGACAATGAAAACACGACAATCCAAAACCTATGGGATGCACCAAAAGCAGTTCTAAGAGGGAAGTTTATAGCTATACAAGCCTACCTCAAGAAACAAGAGAAATCTCAAATAAACAATCTAACCTTACACCTAAAGAAACTAGAGAAAGAAGACCCAAACAAAACCCAAAGTTAGCAGAAGGAAAGAAATCATAAAGATCACAGTAGAAATAAATGGAATAGAAACAAAGAAAATAATAGCAAAGATCAATAAAACTAAAAGCTGGTTCTTTGAGTAGATAAACAAAATTGATAAACCATTAATCAAACTCATCAAGAAACAGAGGGAGAGGACTCAAATCAATAAAATTAGAAATGAAACACAAGAAGTTACAACAGACACCACAGAAATACAAATCATCCTAAGAGACTACTACAAGCAACTCTATTCCAATAAAATGGACAGCCTGGAAGAAATGGACAAACTCTTAGAAAGGTACAACCTTGCATGACTGAACCAGGAAGAAGTCGAAAATATGAACAGACCAATCACAGGTAATGAAATTGAAACTGTGATTAAAAATCTTCCAACAAACAAAAGTCCAGGACCAGATGGCTTCACAGGTGAATTCTATCAAACACTGTGAGAAGAGCTAACACCCATCCTTCTAAACTCTTCCAAAAAATCGCAGAAGTAGGAACACTCCCAAACACATTCTATGAGGCCACCATCATCCTGATACCAAAACCAGACAAAGATACTACAAAAAAAGGAAATTACAGACCAATATCACTGATGAATATAGATGCAAAAATCCTCAACAGAATATGAGCAAACAGAATCCAACAACACATTAAAAGGATCATACACTGGGCTTCCCTGGTGGCGCAGTAGTTGAGAATCTGCCTGCTAATGCAGGGGACACGGGTTCGAGACCTGGGCTGGGAGGATCCCACATGCCACGGAGCACCTAGGCCCGTGAGCCACAACTGCTGAGCCTGAGCATCTAGAGCCTGTGCTCCGCAACAAGAGAGGCCGCGACAGTGAGAGGCCCATGCACCGCGATGAAGAGTGGCCCCCGCTTGCCACAACTAGAGAAAGCCCTCACACAGAAATGAAGACCCAACACAGCAAAAATAAATAAATAAGTTAATAAACTCCTACCCTCAACATCTTCAAAAAAAGAAAAAAGAAATAGCAGAAAAATTTTTAAAAAAGGATCATACACCATGATCAAGTAGGTTTTATCGCAGGGATGCAAGGATTCTTCAATATATGCAAATCAATCAATGTGATACACCATATTAACAAATTGAAGAAGAAAAACCGTATGATTATCTCAATAGATGCAGAAAAAGCTTTTGACAAAATTCAACACCCATTTATGATAAAAACTCTACAAGAAGTGGGCACAGAGGGAACCTACCTCAACATAATAAAGGCCATATACGACAAACCCACAGCAAACATCATTCTCAATGATGAAAAACTGAAACCATTTCCACTAAGATCAGGAACAAGACAAGGATGTCCACTCTCACCACTGTTATTCAACATAGTTTTGGAAGTCCTAGCCATGGCAATAAGAGAAGAAAAAGAGATAAAAGGAATACAAATTGGAAAAGAAGAAGTAAAACTGTCGCTGTTTGCAGATGACATGATACTATACACAGAGAATCCTAAAGACAGCATCAGAGGGCCTCCCTGGTGGCGCAAGTGGTTGAGAGTCCGCCTGCCGATGCAGGGGATACGGGTTCGTGCCCCGGTCTGGGAGGATCCCATATGCCGCGGAGCGGCTGGGCCCGTGAGCCATGGCCGCTGGGCCTGCGCATCCGGAGCCTGTGCTCCGCAACGGGGGAGGCCACAACAGTGAGAGGCCCGCATACCGCAAAAAGAAAAAAAAAAAAAAAAAAAAAAAAGACAGCATCAGAAAATTACTATAGCTAATCAATGAATTTGGTAAAGTTGTAGGATACAAAATTAATGCACAGAAATCTCTGGCATTCCTATACATTAATGATGAAAAATCTGAAAGAGAAATTAAGGAAACACTTCCACTTACCATTGGAACAAAAAGAGTAATATACCTAGGAATAAACCTACCTAGGGGGACAAAAGACATGTATGCAGAAAACTATAAGACACAGATGAAAGAAATTAAAGGTGATACCAACAAATGGAGAGATATACCATGTTCTTGGATTGGAAGAATCAATATTGTGAAAATGACTATACTACCCAAAGCAATCTACAGATTCAATGCAATCCCTATCAAATTACCAAAGGCATTTTTTTTTTTTTTTTTTACAGAACTAGAACACAAAACCATAAAATTTGTATGGAGAAACAAAAGACCCCGAAGAGCCAAAGCAGTCTTGAGGGAAAAAAACAGAGCTGGAGAAATCAGACTCCCTGACTTCAGATCATACTACAAATCTACAGTAATCAAGACAATATGGTATGGACACGAAAACAGAAATAAAGATGAATGGAACAGGATAGAAAGCTCAGAGATAAACCCACGCACCTATGGTCAACTAATCTATGAGAAAGGAGGCAAGGATATACTGTGGAGAAAAGACAGCCTCTTCAATAAGTGGTGCTGGGAAAACTGGACAGCTACATCTAAAAGAATGAAATTAGAACACTCCATAACACCATACACAAAAATAAACTCAAAATGAATTAGATACCTAAATGTAAGACCGGACACTATAAAACCCTCAGAGGAAAACATAGGAAGAACACTCTTTGACATAAATCACAGCAAGATCTTTTTTGACCCACCTCCTAGAGGCATGGAAATAGAACCCAAAATAAACAAATGGGACCTAATGAAATTTAAAAGCTTTTGCACAGCAAAGAAAAGTGCAAACAAGACGAAAAGACAACCCTCAGAATGGGAGAACATATTTGCAAATGAATCAACAGACAAAGGATTAATCTCCAAAATATATAAATAGCTCATGCAGCTCAATATTAAAAAACCAAACAACCCAATCCAAAAATGGGCAGAAGACCTAAATAGACATTTCTCTAAAGAAGACATACAGATGGCCAAGAACCACATGAAAAGCTGCTCAACATCACTAATTATTAGAGAAATGCAAATCAAAACTACAATGAGGTATCACCTCACACCAGTCAGAATGGCCATCATCAGAAAATCTACAAACAACAAATGCTGGAGAGGGTGTGGAGAAAAGGGAACCCTCTTGCACTGTTGGCGGGAATGTAAATTGATACAGCCACTATGGAGAACAGTATGGAGTTTCCTTAAAAAACTAAAAATAGAATTACCATATGACCCAGCAATCCCACTACAGGTCATATACCCAGAGAAAACCATAATTCAAAAAGACACATACACCCCAATGTTCATTGCCACACTAGTTACAATAGTCAGGACATGGAAGCAACCTAAATGCCCACTGACAGATGAATGGATAGAGAAGATGTGGTCCATATATACAATGGAATATTGCTCAGCCATAAAAAGGAACGAAATTGGGTCATTTATAGAGACGTGGATGGATCTAGAGGCTGTCATACAGAGCAAAGTAAGTCAGAAAGAGAAAAACAAATATATATTAATGCATATATGTGGAACCTAGAAAAATGGTACAGATGAACAGGTTTTCAGGGCAGAAACTGAGACACAGATGTAGAGAACAAACGTATGGAAAACAAGGGAGTTAAGTGACAAGGCTGGTGGTGGGATGAATTGGGAGATTGGGATTGACATATATACCCTAATATGTATAAAATGGATAACTAATAAGAACCTGCTGTATACAAAAATAAATAAAATAAAATTCAAAGAAAAATAAAATATGATACAAATGAATTTATTTACAAGACAGTAACAAACTCACAGACATAGGAAAACTCATGGTTATCAAGGAGGGGGGAGGGACAAATTATGAGTATGGGATTAAGAGACACAAACTACTATGTATAAAATAAACAACAAGGATTTACTGTATAGCATAAGGAATTATACCCAATATCTTGTTACAACTTATAATGCAATACAACCTGAAAAATATTCACTTTGCTGTACACCTGAAACTAACACAACATTGTAAATCGACTCTACTTCACTTAGAAGAAACCTACTAGCCAGAATTACCTACACCTGCACCTCTGGCCCCTCCCTCCTGGCTCAGCCCACTCTGCGCTTAATCCCTCCGGAAATTCTCACTGTCGACTCACTCTGACTCCTTAGAACACTTTCCTCTCATGCCCTGATGCTCCCTCTGTTCTCTCCACCTCACCAGCCACGGTCTCTCCAAGCCCGTTTCCTGGCTGCTCTGCTCAGAGTGTTCAGGCTCATTCTACGGCCTCCTCTCAACTCTTCCTGTTTTCTCCCCCACGGACTCACCCCAACTGCAAACGCTCCTCCCCTTAAAGCCAGGCAGCCCGCTGCCACTGCATCAGTCAGCAGAGGACGGGAGAATCGGCATCCCCCTCGGGAAGAAGATGAGAAATCAAAGAACCTCATACCAGGCACAGAGAGATTTTTCCTCCAGGGTCCCTCAACCTGGACTCAAGGAAGCCTGAAACCCAGAAGTGGGTATCAGAATTGACTGGGGAAGCTCTTGGGGGCAATTTGGCCATGCGTGTCAGTAATCTTTAAAAATTCACCCCTTGACCCAAAAATTCCACTTTGGAAAACATGTCATAGGCCACTATCCAGAGTGATGCATCACAGGATTATTGTGAAGATTAGATGAGATAACATGTAAAGTGCTCAGCACAGTTCCTGGTACAATAATAAATGGATCGTTACTAGTAAAAAAAAGAAAAAAAAACCCTAAAATGTCCAACTGTAAGGACATAGATAAAAAAGGATAGCTTTATATAGATGACAGCTTACTATACAGCTGTCAGAAGTCATGTTAGTATAGAAAGAATAATGACTCAATTAATTTAAACACATTGAATATATGAAAAGGAATAGGAAAAGTAAAATCAATAGATGTCACTGGAGAATGCTAGTGCACCAAAAGCCACTGATAACAGAGAATTAATGGGAAATAAATAAAGCATTTAATCTGCCTTTCCAGTACGAACTGGATTTTGGGTTAATAATCATGCCTCGTAATTAAAGTTTTCAGTACAGGAAAATTCCAGCCAAAAATGCAAAGAAATGACAAAATTAGAAAATTGCAATCCCTAATGGTTCACTTAATGAATAGATGGGAAACCCATTATAAAAAGGTCAACAGAAAAATCTGCAAAGAAGACATCAAGCTGTCATCCCCAAACCCACAAGTCATTCAGAGTCAACACAAGGAGACACGTAAACCTGGTGAGCCCCTCGATGGGGGGGTTGGGGGGGGGGACTGTAAAGTCCACAGCACTGCCCAACAAGCTCCCATGCTGTCTCTCCAGGAAGAGAGAAAAGAGGCCCGAGCATGGGTCACACCATGTCAGCCTGGACTTATTCTCACCCAGGGTTTCAGACAGTCTGTGAATGCCTAGTTAACAGACTAGTGTTGTCTGTTGGGGTTAGGGCTACCCTAACACTAACCCTAAACAATGAATTCTATGTGCCTTCAATATAATGATGCCATTGTGGCATATTAAAAAGTACATTTTTGTGATGCAGACTTAAGTATTTGAGATTCACATAACATGATGCCAGGAATTTGTCCAAATTAGTCCATTAAAAAAGGGTGGTTGGGGCGTCCCTGGTGGCGCAGTGGTTGGGAGTCTGCCTGCTAATGCAGGGGACACGGGTTCAAGCCCTGGTCTGGGAGGATCCCACGTGCCGCGGAGCAACTGGGCCCGTGAGCCACAACTACTGAGCCTGCGCATCTGGAGCCTGTGCTCCTCAACAAGAGAGGCCGCGATAGTGAGAGGCCCGGGCAACGCGATGAAGAGTGGCCCCCACTTGCCACAACTAGAGAAAGCCCTCGCACAGAAACGAAGACCCAACACAGCAAAAATAAATAAATTAATAAACTCCTACCCCCAACATCTAAGAAAAAAAAAAAAGGGTGGTGAGGGGTGGAGGTGATGAAGCTATTACAGGGTAAATAATGCTGATAATTATGGGAGGTAGGTGGTGGTCCCATGGGGCTTCATCACACCTCTGCTTTATGTATGACCAAACTTTAACAATTAATATCTTCAATCATGTTATTAAAAAGGTTTAATGACATGGAACAGTATGTCAAAAATATTATGTGAAATACTCAAGATTACACAGCTTAACAAGGTATGCTCCTGATTCTGCAAAAATAGCAGACACGACTTCACTTATTAAAGAGTCAAATCACTGCAGTAGGAATATGACAAGTTTTTTTTTTTCTATGACCTGCACACAAGCTGGACTGAACTGAACTCTCCTTCTGACCAACAGATGTAATTTGACCAGAGCAGGTGGAACGGACAGAGACACGACCTTCTGTTTTTCTTCTTGCACTGATGGCGGGGGATTTATTTGGGACACACTGTCCCCAACAGACATCAGAGGCCTTGTACCTTAACTGGGGAGAACGGGCTGACCTAAAGCTTCTGGACCCACCCCTCCTTCTTCATCCTACAAACCAGCCCCTGTGACCAGGAAACACAGGCTCCAGGGTCCCTCCAGCACCCCCCTCCCCACCCCACCTCCTACCCCATGTGACACACAGTTGGGGTGCCCCCAACTCCTGGTCCCCTCACTCTGTCCTGGGTCACAGCACCTGTTTCTAGACAGGATGTGTTGACCACACCAACAAATGAAAATACTGGCCCTAGAATATGAATAAGCATAACTTTCCTAAGTGCTCAGCTACTTAAACTTCATTTTATTTTGTATTTTCATTTGTTATTTAATCAACTATATTTACTGAGCTCTTACTGTATACAAAGCAGCTCTAAATCCATTTGCCAAAAACCGACTTGCTAAATGAAATAACATTCATCCAATGACAGTCAAGGAACTTACTAACCACAATGCTCTGATTATTTCTGAACTAATCGTCTCTCCCTCCTCCCATATGTGCTTACACACTTAGAAAACTTCAGCATGTGGAGCCGCTTTGCACTCATACTACAGTATCCCCACGGGGTTGGTTCCAGGACACCCTCGGTACCAAAATCTGCAGATGCACAAGTCCCTTATATTAAAGGGCCTAGTATTTGCATATAACCTACACACATCCTCCCTTTAAATCATCTCTACATTACTTAATACCGAACACCATGTACATGCTATGTAAATAGTTGTAAATACAATGTAAATGCTATGTAAACAGTTGCCGGTGCCCAGCAAGTTCAAGTTTTGCTTTTTGGAACATTCTGGAATTAAAATATATATATTTTTTCAACCTGCAGTTGGTTGAATTGGTGGATGCAGAGAACGCGTGGATACAAAGAGCTGACTGTAGCTATAAATACTCCTCTTGCATTGCTAAGCAAATATCACAGGGCTAAACATGGAAACAACAGCCAGGGGACAGTCCTAAAGGACTATTTACCATCACAACAAATCTTCTCACACAATGAAGTAAAATCATCAGTCTCTGCACTGGAGTTCTTGGGTGGGTGAGCAGTGACACTATAAAAAGCAGAAAACCTTTTACTTGGATATAACTATACCATGTAAAAGGCACATCTATATCTACTGTCAGCTTTGAAAAGCAGAGCAAGGATTTATCCCCGTGATTTCAAAGAAACCAACTGAAGAACGAAAAGGTTCTAGAATCTGCCTGATGTCCTAAGACCAGAAAGTGGCAGTGCCAGAACTGGACGCACGCTCTGCTCTCCTAATTTTTATTCCAGGCGTCTTCCACTTCTGGGTGGGCCAGCAATTCTGGGAAAGGCTCCTGACCAATATTCTGTGCTAAGATATAAAAGACAGAGACCACGAGGTCTGTGCCCTGCAAGGGCTCACGAGCTAGTCACAATGACCAAAGCTCTAGAAGAAATACTTTACATGCACTCTATTTAGAACATGCTCTCTTAACCAAACATCCTCAGTGGAAATGGCGGCAGGGGGTGGGGGTTGTTGGCAGCAAAGACAAGATACAACCAAGCACTTAGGAGTCTATCATTTGCCAGAGAATGTCCTGGTCCACCAAGAATTTCATCACGAGGAAAACATGCACCTTGTCCTCAATAGCAATAAAACAGGACAATGTAGGCAGGACACCCTTGCAGAAAAGACATAGAGTAATCGTGATGACACAGAGCAGAGAAAGCCTCTGGCTCCTTCTCCATCTACTGGAGAAAATAAAGCATCTAAACAGGAAGAGAAACTTTTAATACGTGGAGACAGCAG